>NW_024609838.1:36564834-37935054 GCF_016920785.2 Ixodes scapularis | reverse complement strand
CCCCCCCCCCCCCCCTTTCCGATCCGCTTTGGAAAAACAAAGTGCAGACTTGGTCGCGAGGCGAAGTCCTTACTCGTTGAGCGCTTAGCTGAGGCAGGCTGGGTTGGCGACGAGGCCAGGAAAAGAGGGGGCGGCCAGGGGGAAACTCTAAACTGCGAGACACCCGATACCGACCCCCCCCCCCCCCCTCCCGCTTTCCTACGCCCAGCTCAAGAGCCGGGGTCCTGATAAGTGTCCGGTCTGGAGAGGGTGGGGGGAAGAGGGGTTCTTGGGTTTTGCAACCCAGTCGTTGAAAGATGCCCTGAGGGTTGTAGAGGTGAGGGGCTCTCGATGGTACCGTTGAAGCGCGTGGGAGTGAATTGTGCACGTTGATTTGTTCTTGTTGCGCTTGGATTTTAGAGTGTGGGGTTAGGGGGTGTGAAATAGGCGACGGTTAGCCAGACCTCCAGGCGAAAGATTGCGCCACCAAGAACGTCACTGCATTTGACATTTTGGTGTTTTCTACTCTTTTTCCTTCTTTTTCTCCTTTGTGTGTGAGGTAGGGGTGGGGGAGGGGCGGCAGGAGGGGGTATTAGAGTGTCTACCCGTTATCGAGGAGTTCTGCCTCTTCTCAGAGCACTCACGCAAGGAAAACTGCAGAGGAAAATCACTTACAAGCAAGGTTTCACGTGGGCTTGTTGTTTGTCCCTTTGGAGTGGTTCCCGTTGATATGTGGTCGGTGACGCCAATGTTTGCGCGGTGGCGGCTTCACAAACCACGTTATCGTCGTTTTGTTAGTGGAACTGATACTATTAACAATATGGGTATGCCACTTGCGTACGTCTTATCCACGCGCCTTCTGTCACGTCCTGGCGCGTATGCGATGCCTTTTATCTCCTTTCGGGTTGTGAGCGTATGCGTGAGGATGGCACGCGAGTATGTGATTGTGTTCACGGGTTTTGCTGGAAATGAAGAGACATGTCTGATTTTTTTTAAATAAATTTGCCAATCATGTACCAATAATGTTACCCAATATGTAATATTAATGACGAATTCTCGGGGGAACCCACGTAAAATTAACGTAATACAGTACAAAACATTAATGGTGAATTCCCGGTGGGCTGATACCCTGTATGATATTGGGGCGTTAAAAAGTAAGATACAACCAATTACATGACATGAGCGCATTTTCGTGAAAATTAGATTTTTGTGTGCTAGCGCAGATGTGGCGCTCCAAAAACTTGCTGGTCGCGAGATCCCGATGATGGCGTTTTGTGACAATTTTTGCGTTCCTTGCGATTTGCGAGCTATCGAACGAGCTAACCGTCCTCGTCCTTCCTATTGGCAGTTCCTCCGGTATGGAAACACCGAACTGTCATACTTATACGCCGAATTGTGTCTGCTATTGAGACGGAAGCGCGTCAAAACCGAAAAAAACTTGTACTACAATGTTAGTCCGCGGAAAGAAAACGAAAATCCTCTAAAAGTGAATTCTTCCCCCGTCACGTACATTAATGCATGTCTGTTCGGTTGATCCAAAAGTGACAATCCTTGTCAAAGCCCTTCTAGATTAATCTGCGTAACTAATAACTGGCAATGCTCGAGCGCACGACCCTAATTTTCAGTCTACGACTGGAGTGCCTTATCTTGCAATACCAATGGACGAACCTTACTTCACCCATGGAGGCACGACAGACAAGCACTCTTTGCTCCCGAGTAATGTGGAGGGGGGTTGTCGCTTCAGAAAGAAAAGGGGCGGACAGCTGGCAAAGAGCGGGCGACAAGGGCTGCGATCTCCTCCTGTACTCCATTAACCATTAAGCTGACAGGTCGGTGCAAGCAACATGCTCGACGGGACCGGTCCAACATTTATATGTCGCCTCGTGACCACGCTCTCGCCCATGACCATGCGCAGTGAGTGGGGTCAGGTGATTAAATGGAGGCAGATGATTGGTCCGGAGCGCGTGCAGCTCTCACAGCGCTGTCGACTTAGGGGTGAGCGGTCTATGCCATGGAACGTGGCACGCACTCCTCGTCTTTGCCGCCGCCCTCTTTGGCGCCAATGATAAGATCGCCCGTTGCTGTCTCCTCCCGGAGCGTCAAGAGGAACTCCCGAGGACTCGTCGTCTCTGGAATCTCTCGACACTATCGCTACTGCTGGCAACGTTGGTGGAGATGGGTGTGTGTGTTTGTCTGTGCGGTGTTTGTGAGGAGGGGAAGTCATAATGAGAGGAACTTTGTCGGAGGCTCTGTCCACAGCCGTTTCCGGTGTGCGCGTGTCGGTGTGTTATGAGTCGGCCTGGGCGCATATTTTGAGCCTTCGAGAGTGTTTTATGTTTTAGGTCGTGAATTGGCTGCGTGTTTTATGACCGGTGGGTGGCTGGGTGCTTTTTGAGTCCCTGGCTGTCTCTTCCTGTCTTCCTGGTTCACACCCCCCCTCTTTTCTCGCGTTTGTTTCGGGGATGTTCGTTATCGGTGTTGAGTGCTTTCGGAGTTAGGTTTCGTCTTTTCCTTCATACGCTGTGGTTCTGATATGGGAGCATATGGGTTGTAACGTTTCTTTTTTCTTTTTTTTTCCCCCCCCCCACTGTTTTCTTGGGTTTTGACCTTGCGGTTTCCGTTTCCTCTTATCTCCGCGTGGGTCTCATGTCTCCAGGAAGCTACTGTAGCCCAGTTTGCCTTGCAAACTTCACTTTCCGGTATGGATCCTTTTAATTTTCTTTACTAATATTTTATGACATTTGACTGCTCCTCTGGCTGTGAACGTTGGAACGATTTACAGGTGTGTAGGCAATTTTAAGGTTCGCGCCAATCTCTGCATTGTGGCGTGTAAATGCGGGCATTCTTCACGCTCAGCCTATACAGATGTCTACTACGGTGCAGTTCTTAACACGACAGGAAAGTATAGCTCTGCTGCCCCGACCTAATAACCACCCCCTGGGCATTTAGCGCGATACTCAATATCTGCGGACGTTGGCATCGCTAGTTACACCCGCCTAATTACTACTCACGCACTTCTCGCGCTTTACGCTGTCCCCCACTGAAACACCCGCAAGCCTAAGCTAAACACCGAACCGCAGCATATCAAATTATCTCCCCCACTAGCGCACGGTACCGCCGGAGCGCCGGACACGTCAAAACAAGTTCCACATGTCACACGTCTCTCGCCCCTTAGCCACGGGTAGAGCGATCAACCCCGGAGGAGTGTGGCGTACTCCACCTAGTAATGAAGGGTCTAGGCAGGCACGGTCGCCTCTGGAACCGCACCTTTTCTTGCACGCCTGCAGCAACACGCATCTTGAGCCGTGCCAAACGCCGACCTCCCCAGACGCAGCCCCCTTCCTAGCTGCTACCCCCCTCCAACTGCAGGAACTACAACAAAGGGTCGGGGAGGCACCACGTGAACGCGCGAGCCACGTCACCGTTGGAGGTCTTCAGGGGCGTTGTTTGTTGTCCCAACGCCTCAGCTGGAAATGATCAGTCCCGCCCGAGACACGCAAGACACCCGAGAAACGAAAGACCGCGGAACGTGACAGTGGCACCAAGTTCAGAGGCAGGCTGTGCGGGTGGGGGTAGAAGGACTGGAAGGAACGTCCACCAGAGTACCAGGTGCTAGAAGAAGGGGCAAGGGGGAGGGGGGTGTACGCAGGACGTTGTGGACCTTTTCCTTTCTTCTTCCCAGTAGCATACGCTACCACTATCGCTTCGTTTTCGTTTCTTCCATCTTCTCCTAGGTCCCGCTGGAAATAGCCCCAAGACACTAATTCACTTTGGGAGCTCATCAGTTGGCGCGGGACAGTCGGAAATTTACTGCACAGGGGGGATTATGCTCGAAGAAGAAGACTTACTTCTCCGGTGGGCTGGGGGGTGCGCTTTTGTTCGCCGTGCTCTCGGGATGGGGTCCCCAGCGTGGGATTGTTTTTATTTTCGCTGTCAGGAAGCCAGAGAGAGGTTCCGACTTTTTCTCGAGAAATGGTTCAGTGTCTTCTCTTTCTCCCTGGAGTTTTTCACCCAGCCCGTGCCCAGAAGGGACACAGAGCGTCGCGTGTGAGCAGTCGGACGGGCGCTTTCTTGTTGAAGACGAGGATGAGGGGGTCGTCTTTTTGTTCGACGGCCTTTGACTTGGCGAGTTTGAAGTTGTCCAAAATTGGCTTTTCTTTGTTAGGCGGCTCCCGCTTTTTTGCAGTCTTCCTTCTGCGGGATAAACGCCGCCCACCCCTCCGAGAATTGGAAAACGGCGGTTTTACTTGACGTCTCTTTTCTGCTTTTGCTTTGTGTAATCCTCGTGCATCTTATTTTTCGTTCAAGGTTATGCACGTACGGCCGTAAGTTCTGGACTGTTTTCTTTCGTCATGGCACTGTGCCCAACGGAACTATAAGATTAACTCTTTTGGTTACAGCTGAAAACAAGCAATCAGGTCGTAAAAGAAATGACATAATCTGGTCTGCTCTACGATGGCGTGGCGGAGTAAGACGAATTCAAGAAGTGTCTTCGGTCTTCAAGGCCGCGAAGGCTACAAAGAAGAACGATGTTCCCCCAAGGGTGAAAGATGTTGAAGGCAATCACCACAGCCAGTCATTTCTCTACGTCTCACTGTCCGAACCGCGGGCAAGAGTCATCCAAGTGCACGACCGTCTTCGTGCCACGATCTTAAAAACTCAGCACACAGCGACAGCGTCGGCAGTAACCCTCCAACATCTGCCACACAACCCAGCAGGATACGAGACACCCAACGATCCAGGCATCAGACAGACCGCCCGACAACATCGTCTCGTTCAAAACATACACGACGTATATTGCCCTTCTTGCAACCTCAGTACCCCTATGCATTGAAAAACAAGCATGTCTCCTAGCCAACCCTAAACGCTTGTACACCATTCAAAACGTCTCCCAAGGCCACGAATAACTTGCGTATTCGTGACATCCCGGTAAGACGACGACACATCCTCGCGGCGAACGATCGCACGCCGCCGTCCTCACCAGGGGGAGGCACGTCGTTGGGCGCAGAAGAGCGCCTCTCTTTTCTGAACTTGTCATGCTGGTGGCTCGTCTGGTGCCCCCCTTCGCTGGTGCTCGCAGCTGTGGTGGAGGGGTAGGGACGAAAAGAGAAAGAGCGAAATAAAGAAAGAGAAGCCGACAAACTACGGGGGCGTTCAAAGAGCAACCCCCCTCCCGCCACCCGAACAAGTTCCCCCCGCCGTACCTACCGACGCTGGCCCGAAGAGCACGACTGGTTCGCCGGCCGACCTCCCCTCGTGGGCTCGAAATAGGAGCGCCTGGCTTGCACGAAGACGTGCCCGGAGCCCTCTCTCAGTTGCTCTTCGCCCGTCGGCGGGTCGACACAGCGTACTCGTCCCTGCTGCGAGCCGAGCGAGCGTTCCTTTCCGTGGGACTGTCAACGGCGCGATGGTCTCGGACCACTCTGTGTGGCGGCGCGAGTTGCTGACTGGACCTATGGTCTGAAGGAAGGAGGTGACCGTGCTGTGTCTGTGCTGTTCGCGTCTCGCCCTCCGGATTGGATCTGCGTTCTCGTGCTGCAAAACGTGTGTCGTTCCGCTGGATACAACAACGACGGGTGGTTTGGCTCAGCGGTCGCGATGTTGGCGGCGCCGGCGATGCGCGCGTCTCTGTGGACCTGCGTCCTCCTGGTCGTGGATGCGGCCTCTGCGGTGCTCACTGGTGAGTCCTCGCGCCGAATGCTTTTCTACATTTTTTTCCCCTTTAACTTTCTACGCTTTTTGTTTTTCCTTAACAACCACGAGGAGGCTCGAATAATCGGTTTTCGACGATGACGCTCGATTTTTCATTGTTTTCCTTTCAATTTGATGTTTCCATGATTCTACTTACCTCAGATGAAGATGTGAACCTATCAGGATGGATATTTGATAACGATGAACATGTCTAATACTATTCCGTGTTCAATCGTTCGACGCCGGAATAGTGTCTACTTCAGATGACATCATCTGTGTTATCATGCGTTTACTACCGAGTCTATGCCTGCATGATGCAACCTGGTTCGCTCCGGGTTGGATGTTTAGAAGCACGGTGATATGCAAACTCGCGGATTAAGCTAGTGCAAAAACATGCCCACGCGTATCCGCTTTTATGCAAACGACGCTAGATATTTGTTTGCTTGTCGAACTTTCTTGATTTTATTTTTTTATTAACATATCTGGTAGCAATCTTCCTTCGTAGATTTTTTGCGTTCTATCTCAAATTAAAGCATCGTCCAGCAAAGGAATAAAAAAAAGATATTCTCGAAAGTGACGGGTCCTGGTCGCCGCCCTACAGCCTGGGTGACTACTCAATTCGTTTCGCGACATCCCTCGATCGCGTTATAATCAGAATCATCACGAAACGCCAAATTACTGCACCTTTTATTGTTGTGGGAACGACCGAAGAACAGTGAAGCTAATATCCGCGTAGTCTGGGAGACAAATAAAAAAGAAGAAATAAGGTGTGTTTTGCGTGCCGCCTGATGAGGTCACGCCAAGAGATCGGCTCCACGCCAACTCCCAATCTAAAGAGTTCACGCCCATTTGCATCGAACAATGCGACAGAAATGGTCATTAGGCACTTTGCTGGGGAGCGTTCCGTTTTATTTATTTTTTCTTCCCCCCAGATTAGAACATCGTGACCTTCAGTGCCGGCGTACGCGCGAATATGTTTCCACGCTTAGTTTGCCGTCCGCTCGTCTAGGAAAGAGCTGCGGGCGCTAATGCCTGGTCTCCAGACAAGGACCCTTCTCCGCTGAAACAACTTCCGTGACGATTCCCTCCCTGTCAGGAGGAGAGAGAACGCACAAAAACAAAAGAGATGCTTGATAATGATCACTGCCGGCTTGTAGACGGCTCCAACGACGGCTTGTCTAGGTAGTCCGTCGTCGTCTCTTTCTGGCGGATGGGTCGCACTTCCATTGTTTTCCACCCCGAACGAACTGTCAGGTGTCGTGGACCCCTGTGTGTCAAAGCGTCCTTCCCAAAGTGGCCTTTGTTTGAGGCTACACGCTCCGGTGTTGCTGCCTGCTCCTTTTAGCCCTCTCGCCTTTCTGACGAATCTCTTGATGCGTACCGTAAAGGCGTGCCACGACTTAAAGGCCTTGCATAAGAGCCGTCCTCGACGTCTTTGTTTTTGAAGACGGCGAGCTCTCCTTTTGGAGCGTTCTGGTTGACTGACCAACTGGTGGAAGCGGCGGCCGTGGCTCCTGTGTGACTGATGGCTGGGGGACGACTCCCGCAGTGACATATTGTGGTTTTCTGGTTTGTTTTGTTGAGGAGGCTTGTGTCGTGCGCGTCTTGGAACTCTGGAGCGTTCCAGCTGGCTTGCGCCGTCCGCTCTCTTCCGGCTTTCTGTTAGAGCGTCAACGAACGGAGTTTCGGAGTGTAGGCGGGATGCTGGTTCTGCCGTCTGCGCTTTGCGCATCGCTGGAGAGACAGCTGTGGCGAGTCTATTCAACTACGGCAACGCTCACCAGACGTAAACAGAGACCACCATGGACGGATATCTCAATTGCTACTTTTCGAACCCGCTATTGACAAAATCTCGATTCCAAACTTGTCCTTTTTTTTTTTCATAGAAGATTGCCACAGTTTCGTTGATTATTTCACTTGTTTTCAGGGCTCTCATACTATCGCGCATGGCAAGTCATTCTACACAATACAGACAAAAAAAAAAAAAAAAAGATCGCTTTTGTTTTGATGGTTGGGTTCATCCAGTGTCGGTTAAGTGGTTTTGGCGTTTAACAGGACACCAACTTGATAACTTTCTACCGATAAAGTTTGCACACTTTTATCATATCTCACTTGCAGGGTTGCGTTTTCGCTGCAGTACAGCGCTACTGCGCAGAGAAGCACCACTTTCCGTTCGTGATTTCCTCCAGCCGGCGGAAACATACACCCTAGAAGTAAAAGTTTGCACGACTGCCCGTAGTTTTTGCTCATTTTCCACATCGTGATAAATCTCTGCAACAGCAATTGTGCATGTTTAAGATAAAAGCCCATACAGTATTAGAGATACATAAAAAGAACAGTTCGTTTCAGTCTATTTTTAGAAATCGTAAAAGCCCCCCCCCCCCCCCCCCCCCAACTCTTTCCACGAGCACATAACAGAAAACATTTTCCATCTCTGGTCTCAAGTTGGGTTTTCATTGCCTCAGCGTGAATTCCTCTTTTGTCACCATTGCGTGATTTCGGATAAGGTCTCCTCGACTCTATGCCGTCCCGGCACTGCGGTGGCGCTGTTATTGGCCTAGACGCTTCGTGTCAGACGTGTCACAAGTGTCACACTGCGGTGGCGTTGTTGTTAGCCTAGACGCTTCGTGACACACGAATCGGGTTTCTCAGCGACGCGCAAGGCGCGCACCTCGTGTGTGCAAACTGGGGCTCGTTTTGTAAACTGCGTGAATCGGTGTACAAGCATCCAAGCACCCGGCTAATTTGACTTTGCGTTCGTATAACTTCTCTCCGGGTGCTCAAGCCCGCGTACTCAGCCCGGCATTGAGGAAAGCTCTTAGAAGCGACTCTCCAAATCGACGCCATCCATCCTCTCATAATCGTCGTCCTTTAGATACACTGCTTGGAAGAACAACGGCTGCTGGACTGCGACCCGGACGACCAGCCCTAGGCGAGCACGCTTGCGCCGGCTTCGTTGGCATGCTTAACCGTTTAACGAAGAAGAAAACAAAAAAAAAAAAAAAAAGGGCCTCCGCGAGGAGAGTTCTACGTGTCCCAGCGGGCGCACTTGTCCGAGAGGGAGGCACACCAGAGAACCACGGCCTCTCAGCGGCGGCCTTCTTCGGACACAGGTCTTCTTCCCCTGTGGTGGTTGCGTGCCCTCTCGGGGCGCTCTCCCGCGGAGTAATTGGCTTTTCCTTCTTGTTTCGTCTTGCCTGGAGAGAGAAAGAGAGAGAGGTAGTAAGCCCCTATCCTGGCAATCCAGGTTCCCCCCCTCAAAGTGCGGCGCTCCCGCCAAAAAAGTAGACGAGCAACAAGAAAAGGAATACTTCCTCAGTGTACCTTCAGAACCTGATTCGGCTGGTGCCCCGCCCCCTTGGTTCGAGCAGTATTCATCCATCTTTTCAGGGTGAGGGGTGCTGGCGGTGGGTGAGGGGGATATTCAGGTAGGGGGTAGGTAGGGGGGGATGGGGGAGGGAAGAAAATCTCCCTTCACGTTTGTGCAATTTGCGGCGTTTACGGCACAGCCGGCAGCGGCGGCGGCATCGTCTCTCGTCGCCGTCGGTGACCGGCGCTTTTTTTGGGTGGTGGTGCGGCGACGGCCGCCGGTGGAGTCCGGGGGGAATTGAGCGTGAGCACTGCTTGTTGTCCGCCGTGTTCTGTGGCGTCGCGGGGTGTATTCGTAACTTTCGGCAGCGGTGGTATACTTATGGCGCCCAACGTTGGGCGTCTCCAGCTGGTGTGTTTAGCGTACAATTCTGCCCATGCACGAAGGCGGTTCCGAAAGTGGCAACAAACGACGTCAGGGGAAGTCGGAGAGTCATGATGTGGGATGTCTTGATCCTGGTGGCTGGGCATAGAGGCTCTATCAAAAAGTCATGATGCAATGCGAGTGTCGCTGTCGTCGCGGCTTCTCAACTGCCGAAACTTCAGTGAATTGTCAAACTGGAAAGCGTCCTGCAGCAGGACAGGCGTCTGCCACATCCACTGCCGCTGCCATGACGCCGCCAGGATCGCGGTCGGCGACAACATGACACTTCTACGGGCTTGTATACCTTGGAGTTTCGAGCAAAGCCTCTGGCGATCAAGGCCGGAAATTTTTAGGTCACGTTTTCGTTGTGTGTCGGGTTGGCTCCCGCCCTTTCAACGCTCGGTTAGTGTTCGTGGACAGGCGCCGAGAGACGCTGACAGGCGCTAGTTTACGCCCCGTGCAATGCGCACGATGGAACGCTAGGACGCCGCTTCACGTCAGCATCAAACGGTCGCGTCGCGCGGACGCTACCGGAGGTGCCTCTTTTGTGGTCGCGTCTCGTGGACGCTACAGCGCCCCCTGGCCGTCAGATACAGGCCTAGGACGCCGTCAGGGGGAAATCAAGGGACCACCTTTTTTAAGACGCGGTGAACCCGCCAGTCGGAGACACGTTCCAGACACCATAGTGGCACCGGAATCGTTCATGAATGATGGACTTCAAAATAAATATGCGTGCTTGAACCTTTGCAAAACCAATAGTTTTTTTTTTGTTTTTTTTAGGCGCACGCTATTATATTTGACGCTGCGACAATTATCACAGTGGTACATTAGGGAGTTTTCGTAGATCGTTTTCGTCGTCACGCAACGCTCTGCGCAACCCCCCAACAAGGCCATCGGCGCGCAGGAGCAGTAGTGGCTTCTTGGTTACGGAGGGCTTAGCGGAGGTGGAAAACGCGGTTTACGGAAAGTCCTTATTGTTAGCACGAGACATCAGCGCTCGGCGAGGATTCGGGATCCAATCATATAGGCTTCGTCCTCAAGAAATTGTTACAGCCATTGTTCAGCCATCGTTGCTCGATGGGCTTTTGAAAAAAGTGGGAACAAAAAGTGTGACAGATAAGACGTGCAAAAAGAAGGGAAAAAGTAATCAAGCGATATTTCGGACGCACATCCTTCGTCAGACTGTGGGAGAGAGAGGGAGAACATGTATTTATTTAATGAAAGGTTAACTCGTCTATGGGTTGGTGTCCCTGAGGCGAGAGGAAAAATGAATGTAAAGATTGATAGGAAAGGGTAAGTGACCATGTATAAATCTAGATGAAGTGATGGACCCCAGAGTCCCTGATGTAGCTGATCAGGGAGTCCAGGATTTCTTTTCTATGCTGCGGCTGTCCCTTGAGGCAGCCGCAGCACAGAAAAGACTATTAGAAAAGCACAGAAAGGACTATGGGAATAGACCCTTTTGAAAAAGGGTCTATTAGGAAGCAAGTACCGAAGAAAACAGGTTCGAAGACGAGCTCGATACAACCAGGGAAAACAAAAGCAAGACAATGAAAGGGGGAAGGGGGGGAGCAATTTTTATATAATTTAATAACAACCACTGACTAGTCCTTGCTGGGTGACTGAGGTCTGACTAGCTATTTTCTTATTCTATTGGCGTTAAATCAATTATTATTTTTTATTCGCTACATTTACCTTGTTCAATTACTTTAAACTGGCTTCTTGTCTGCAGTGCTAACGCAGCTGCAGACAGGGGTAACCTTATTCTTTTAATATTTTTTCCTAACCACACCAAATCAAGAACGGTGTTGTGTGTATATTTAGACAACGGGGAAGTTAGTCATCCCAATTGGGCGTCTAGTGTCTTCGCTGGACATGATGAATTTTGTCAGTGCGGTACCACTGCTAGCCTGGGGTTCTTTTACGTGCAACGTCGAACTAGCCCTGCTTCATATTTTTGTCTTTAACGTGCATCACGCAGTTGCGGTACACAATCGAAAGCCGTTAACAGAAGAAAACTGCGCAAAAAAGACACAAGGTCAAGTAGACGAAAGACACTAGCACAACGCTGTTTTCCCCTGTATCACCCATATGCACCGACTAGCCAACCTTCAAACTCTATTACAGATCGCACGCCGGTACGATTCTTATCCAGATCGAAACGGGCAGGGGAGGTTTAAACGAAACCGGTTGAAAACTGCTATCGCACTCAAACGCAAACGTGCGAATCATCCTGGGAGCGTAACATATTTAGTGGCCCTTATATGAGCGCCTTCTCTCGCGGCGCGGCGGCCCCGCACGACAGATCGTCCGTTGAGCTTGAAATGGCGGCCCGTTCTACCGCTCCGGCGGTAGCGCCGGACTCGCCGCCGCACGGCTAATGACCGAAAGGCAGGCAGGCTTCCCCGAGCGGCCGAGAGGTCACCGGGCGACCCTTCCTATACGACGTCGACCGACGACCTTGCGACTCTTCCGCGCACGACGTCGTCGGTCTCCCAGGCACGCGGGAAAAAGCGCAGCCTCCCCGGTCCCAGATAAGGTCGTTGCCGGCTGATTTGTGGCACTCGATAAGGCGCCTTTTCGTGGTCCTTCTGTTTGCGGCTGGTACTCTCAGAGAGCCCGAAGTGCCGACGACCGTTGCGCTGCCTTTTTGGCTATTTGCGGTACAACGTTTGCGTCGTTCCTTCGGCGGAGGGGGAAACGCGCGGCGTTTATTCTCGTCGTTCCTACCAATGTTTCGACTCTTCGGCTCTCGATGTGACTATTCACCGCATTCGGCGGGAGTTGATATCAGGAGGGCGCCACAGTATATAGTTGGCGCTCCAGTGGACTTCCGGTAGCGTATGTATGTGTTCTTCAGCAAAGAAAAGAGATAGGGTAAGAATATTTTCCTTCGGAGACGTACCTGTTATACGTAATACGTTTGTAAGAACCTGCGCGCATTGTGGAAAGTAGTACAATTGAAGAAAAACGAATGCAAGTCAAAACGTAAAGAAGAGGAAAACCGGAAATCCGCAGGGGTTCGCCGGTAGCAGGCGGCAGCGTGCTTGTTTCCAAACAAAAATAGGTGAATATGTGCTTCATTTTTGACGCGGCTTTGTATCTGTTGTTTTACGGCAAGAATCGTTGTTGTACTTCGTTTCACCTTAAACGTTCTGACTTAGCCTCGCCACGAGCTGATGGGAACAATCAATCAGCGTTACGAACGCACCAACATTGTGTTCGTCAAGTGTTTGTAGGTGTTCTATGATTGCTGAGCCAATCATATACTGTGGCTTGCGCTTTAGACGCTTTTTGATTGACTATATCAACTGGTAGCATCTGCTGCACCCGAACTTGAGACGAAGTATAGGTGCTTTTGAAACTAAGAATAGCATGTTTTTGTAGATTGTTTCCTCCGTCCCCCGCGACGCTCTTCGCAACCCGTTACCAGATCCGGGACTCTACGGGCAAGGCTAGCGCTTTGTGTGCGCAGTAGAGGCGTATTCGTTGCATAGAAGGTAGCGTGGGGAGAGACAGGGTCAATGAAAATTCCCCATTGTGGAGGTTTCACAGCGGGCCCGTCTCTGAAACAACCCTCCGTAACTACATAGGGTTGTTACTAACAACTCGCAGGGTTGTTAGTAACAACCCTGTGACTAACAACCCTGTGACGGTACAAGTAGCGGTACAAGTTCCTCTTGCAACGGTGCAAGTTTCTTCCTCTCTGCTTGTGCGCTGTTTTAATATGTTGTTACTTGTACCAAGTCACTTTTTTTTTGGGAACCAAGTAACAATCTATTTACTTTTTAAGAAAAGAAACGAGTAAGGTATTTTCCTTACTCTTTGATGAAGTAACGAGTAACGGCATTTAGTTACTCTATTTCAGTACCGTGTAAACATCTGGTCATTAAATTGAGACGCCACGGTGTCATGTGGCGTCATTACACGCGACTTCACAATATTTTCTGCTAACTTTAGAGGATACATTGCTCCGCCAAATTTAGTTGGGGATGCCAATGTCCTTGCTTTGTGACGTCGCGGTGTAGCGTCATGTCATGACATCACGTGACGTCACTTTTTCACATATACACCGTCTGCTAAATTTAGCGCTGCGTAAAGTCCGCTAAATTGAAACACTGCAGTGTAACTCTGTGCAGCGTCTCGGCTATGGCCCCAGGGCGGTGAACAGGAGGCGCCTAGGACGGCTGCAAGTCAGCGCGGCTGGTGGCCAAACTAAGCAACTTTGGGAAGGCCCAGCCATCGAACGATTGGACGCGAGCTTTGCGTCAAAGTTCGGCAGAGCACTCGGACGTTCGTGCTCGAGATCGGGTTCGATGATTGCGGCCGCGGGCCGTCTGAGAGTTGCAAAAATACCGCATAAGATGGCGCCACCTGTCGAACCAAACTGCTGTCGTTTAAACACCTGTTTTTTTTTTGTTTTGTCTTTTTAAAGACACGTTATACTGTGTTTTACTTTAACTCCTACGGCAGCTGAGGGTACGATCCGATTCAGGCAATCAGGCAGTGCCAAAACTGCATAGTCACGCCGCTTGTCGTCTTTTTTTTTTTTGCGTTTGCTCTCCCCGGTGCTAAGCCAAGCACGCACAGTATACGCGCTTCTCTTGTGCGTGATTGGTTCGACCGGTGATCGCTGAACCAATCACACAAAGAGCTCCTCAACTGTGCATTTTTGGCGCTGCCTGAGTGGCGCCATCGGATCGTGGCGTCGGACTCGGCTGTGCTCCAACTTGGAGTGAAACGGAGTATATAATTCCACCTTGTGTCCTAGACATCGAAATGTATCCGTATCTTACCACATCCTGTCGATCAGCTCGCCAGCCTGATCGACTCGTGCATCAAGAACTATCATTGCACACGCAAACGCGGATCGACGACTAAAAATAAATTTTAAAAAAACGTAATTTTTGGGGGGGGCGGTTTTAATGCTTTTTTAAATGTCTGTTGTATACATATCTCCATGTATTTCGTGCCTACTTTTTTTAATTCCTTCCGTCGCTCGAGCGACTTGTGATTCGTCGCTGGTTAACAAAGCGGCCGAGCTTCGAGCTGTGAGGCGCGAAGTCGTTTCTCCACTCCCTCCGATGATCGTCGTGATAGCGGCGGACGCTTGACGGCGACGGCGCTTTCGGAAGAGCCATTAGTGTCAAAGTGGGAATCCGTGTCTTCGCGTCAAGCGTCGGGGCTCTTATCGTCAAAACTTCTCGTCCGGGTGCTCCCCCCCCCCCCCCCCCCCCCCCCCCCCCCCCCGCACCTCTCGCATGACGAGTCTGCAACTTTTTTTAGGCTGCTGCTCCCACAGTTTTTGAAATTCAGCCTCTACCAGTTCCGGCAGGAAATTTTAAAGCGATAGCATTTTATATCTGAGAACCCTGCACGGACCTTGCTCGCTCGTGTTGGTGTTGGTCGCGCCGTAGGAAGGTCACTGGAGAGAGTGCCAGCAACGAAGCGCAGCGATTTCTTTGACGTAATAACGCGCGCGACCAATGACGTTGCCCTACGCTGAGTTGGGAGAAAGGGGAGGATTTCTCTAAGCCTTCCCTCTTTCTGCTGAGTAGGAACGACGGTTGTGCAGTAAGGTAGGAACCTCGTATTATTAGAGAGTTTTTGTATAGAACGTTCCATGTACTTCCGATAACCATATCCCGGTCAAGAAGCGACGCGGGAGCAAAGGTGTCGGCGGAGTATCGGGTATCGTTATCGGAGTTATCCGAACGATCTACTAAAACCTCGTTAGTTCTATCTTAACTTCGATGGATTTGACGGAATGCTTTAGCCGGGACAGGTTTCTTTCTTTTAGCATTAATGTTTTTTGCACTGCGTGTTGGTCTCTGATGCTGGGGCCTAACGTCTAGGACAGGTGCCGGTATTGGGCAAATTGGACCGATGAATGGATGAATACAAATACACCTTTTGAATTGGACGGTGGCTTGTGCCACCTAGCGACTGGTGTTGCAACTTGCTCAAAGAAGCTCACTCATTGCTCCCAAAACCGACGGAAATGTTGTCTGCTTTTTCGAGTTTTTCCGATTCCTGCTTGCCTCCGCGAATAGGTTGGCGGAGAGAGCTTGCGCACGCGCAATGCTCTTCTCGCAGGTGTGTTGTAATTTATTCAGCTAGATTAGCCCGGAACTAGCGCCCCTGTATATTTTAACAGTTTAAAACTGACAACGTGGCACTTACATAACAGCGCCCGTTTCTCCGGGTTTGGTTCCCGACGGTTCTATCAAGGAGGATGCGAGAACATGATCAAGCTACTAAATGCGGGTTTTTACTTCTTTCCACTTTCATACGGAGATCAATTGATTGATTGATTGACCGAATGACTCTGGTGTCGAGCATGCGCATGAATACGCACACCCAGCGCTACTTTATCGGTGTTACATCGGAGGCATCAGCTGGTGTATATATATCACCTTCCATGAGAAACCCGCTGATCCGACAAAAAAAGGTCAGATGAAAACACGGAGGATATAGAACGAAGGGTCTATATATTTCGGTTATTAAACTTGTCCCCATAACGCCTCAGCGAACATCTCCTGTGGAACGCGCAAACTGCTTCGGTGCGGGCGCTTTTCGAATGCCATCTGGACTTTTAAGCCTTCTATCTCCTTCACTCGCATCTTTTTCCTTCCTTTTATACACTTCGCGACGGAGGGAGACCCGATGTGTGTTCCTTCCGAGAGAAGAGTATATATATTGCGATTTACCGATTCCGTGTGTTCGGGCGGGCGCCGGGAAGATACTTTTTTTTGGAGGGGACCCGCTTTTGACAGTATACGAGGAAAAGCCAAACGCATTCTCTCGACGATACAAAGAAAAAACGTAAACTATTGAAAAGGAGATGGCTATCGCGAAGAGGCAAATTAAAGAAACACCAGCGGAAGGAGAACTCGAGCAGGAAATGAACCTCTTTTCCTCTTCCTTTCGTAAACTCCTTTTTTGTTTTTGTTTCTTTAAATAAGTAAAATAAGGCGGGTGCGTATCTTCTTCGTCCGCTAGCTTGGTTTTCATTTACCCCCCTAGGAACGGGTTTATCCCGCTAGGCACCTTTGGTTGTTTAGCGGAGCTTCCGTCCGATGTTTGTTTTTCGTTTGCGCAACTTTACCGTTTCGAAAAATTCTCTCGGCTTTTCATTGCCTTTTGTTTTGTTTTGTTTTTCTACCTCAGTTTGAGGTTAGCGTTTCTTCTCCGTCTTCCTAGGGCTTGAGAATTGTACGTTTGACATTAATTTGTTTGTTCATTTTGTTTCGCAGTCGAGAGGGACGATATATGAAACGGACCTTGGGTCCTATCTTGAACGAATTTCCTCCCCTCTTTGTTCCGGTCGATCCTATAGTTGTCGTCATTGTCGCCGGTCTTCAATTGGCGTGTTTTTGTTTTGGCGTACGACACATAAGCCGAGGGGGAGGGGTCTCGATCCGCACTGATGTAGAGCGGTCATTTGGCAGAAAATTAAACCAAAAAACTTTAAACATCTTTTTTTTTTTTTAAATAGATATCCTTTTCTTTTTCGCTTATCTTTACCTTACAAACATTTTTTTGTTTTGTTTTGTTTTGTTTCTAAGTTGACTTCTCGTTTTCGGGGACTCAGAACGGAAATGTCCTTCTATGAAGCATCAGACACACAGTATACTCACACATTATAGAAAAGACACGGAGTTTCTCTGCATGACATGATGAAATAATTATCTGTGTACTTAGGTGAAGCATCTTCGAAGGATATTTGCTTCATACAGAGATATATGCTTCGAACTTGTCTACAGAAAGTTTCTGTATTCCAAGTGTGACAGGACTGTCATACAACGAAGAAGCATGATGTATTAAGAGTGTTGACCGCGGCTTGAAAGGGGTAGAGTGAAATTATTTTGTTGTACGGATGGTAAGTTCAGCCTATTGGAAACGTAGTGAAATGCGGGAATATGGGGCAGGTATGGCTCCTATAATGTGGCAGTGTTTTGTTCGAACTGCGTCCGATGTACTTAGAACCTGTTTGATAAACGTATAAGATTTGTGGAGAACTGTCTAAGGCTGTGAGGCTTAACCGTCATGCGCAATGTGGTGTAGAGTCGTGAAACTATGCTTCATTTTACGACAGCTTGGGATGGATTATGACGCCTATACTGTTCGCGTCGACCCTTTACCGTCTCTTTTGTAAGTTACTTTTTTTTAAAGTTATTTGATGTCAGAATTAAGACAGACTCGAAGAACTGTAACGCAAGATAATAATAATCAGCCTTATACTGGAAGGACGGCATGTTTGCTATCCGTTCTACATTCCTGAATGGGCGTTGTGTTCTGATATGGCACGCTGCATTAACTGCACTAGCGTCGGCAAATAAAAAAAAAAAAGAAAAGAAAAACACATTGCATGTTTGAAGAGGCGGTCGAGAGATGCCCTGTTTTATTTACTGGGAGCGCTAAGTAAAGCAAGTTTGTTTAGAAGGCCTCTAAAGTAATAAACAGCAATCAATCAGTTTGTCTTCTATTACATAGACCAGAAAACTGAACTGGCTAATTCGATGCTTAAAGTTATCCACTATAGTTGCCGGGTACATGCATTGACTACTCCGGATGGCCTATATCGCTATAGTATCGCAAACGTTATGATAAAATTGCTGGTACTCGGTTTCCTGATTTCCTTTAGATACTTCTAAGTTTGAACAACATTTTTTTTTCAGTAGAACCAATGAAAGTATAGTTATACCGTAGTGATTTAAAGTTATGTTAGCACCCATTTCTGCAGATATAATCGACCCGATTCCGTAAAATTTGCTTAAAAATATTGCGTACACAATAAACTTTTTAATGAAATTGAAAAATAGTTAATTACGTAATGAACCTTTTAATAATCGAATGACTCAGAACACCGACGCAGAGGAATAAGATTAAATTCGCTACACACTTAAAAAAAAGAAAAAAAAAATTGGTCGTAGAAGAATTTTTATGGGCTCTTCAGCTTGTCCACATTTTGCATCCAAAAAGTTATTTTAAGCACCCTCTAAAAGGGTTCTTCGTGAAAAACCTCTAAGGGGTTCCCTTTTCTTTTGCAAACGAGTTCTTCATCGCACAGTTGCCTTTCTAGTACGCCAGGGGGCGATAGTGCGTGAGGCGAAACCGTTCTTTACGAGATGAAAGAGTTCTTAGAGCGTCTAAGAACCTTTCAAGAACGGATTTTTTTTAGAGTGTACACTCTTCAATCACTTTGTGGCTCTTTCGTGTGAATCTCAATACCCAAAATAAACGCGTCCAGAAGAACCGCCAAGTAAAACGAGCCACGATTAGTATAAGTCTTGCCTGTTCAATCGATTGAGTTGACAATCCCAACAGAATGTTTTTTTTTTCTCCTGCAAACGGCACGTTGTCCCTTGTCGCATACTTCAGACCTTGTTTGTCCAGAGCCCTGCGAGGAATCGACACATATCGTCACATCACGTACGCGATTTCGCGACGCTGGGAAGAAACAAGCTGCCCCATTAATTGAAACTGTCTGCTAAATTATTCCGGCGCCCTTTGGCATCGCACGTGTCTTTCGTTCTCTGTATGCAGTGCACGAGCGTCTTGTTTCTTTTACTCTCGCGTGCGTGTGCGCGCAATGTTTTTGTACCTGCACCTTTTTATTCTCTTCCAAACTCCCGCGGGTTCCCGCGGTTTCCTTCTAATTGTTATTGTTTCCGACGCTAAGTTATAATCGTCTCATTTTTATTCATTTATGTAGTTTTTTTTCACAAAATAAAATTTAATTTGGTAATCTGTGTGCGGTACGCGTCGCGCCAAGCAGGATTTATGTATTTTTTTTATTTGTTTACGTAGCTTAAATATATGAGAGACGATCGAAAGAAGCGACTGGAACAGGCGCGCGTTGAAGAGCGAAGCTGGTTTTCGTGTTTAACGGAAACCGAATTCGGAACAGATCTAATTTACGCTACCGGAAGTTACAGTGACTGATCGCTTAAGAAACGGAGCGCGCGGCCAGTTCCGTGCATCTCATTATGGCTCCAGAGCCAATCAGATTGTGGCTATAGCCCTACGAGTAAACCGATCGCATAGGGGGAGAAGCGTGAACATATATATAATATAGGCCTCGCACGGCATTTGTTAAACCGCCGGCGACTGTATGAAGTGTCGATGATTCTCCGACTATCCCTAAACTCAATATGACCGACACGCTAACATTTCGTGCTCAATAAAAGAGAATTCGCCTCGAAGTAACGATCAAAGTTGTATTGACATAAGTTTCGGCACATCTAACATATAGCTTTGGAACATGTGCGGCAGGAAGAAGGGCTATAGCCGCGGCGTCTGCGGCTGCGTCTAAAGCCCCGGTCGGAATGCTAAGACGCCGTACAAAAACACACATGGTGTTCGCAGTGGATAACATGACGGAATTGTCTGCGGCAAACGCGAGACATCTCTTTTATGTCATTTATTAAAAACCGACGACCAGTTCGCGCTTTCCACTTTTCCCTGGCTTCCTCCTTTCCCCCCTTCTATCGTGTCCACCGTTGCCTGTTTCCTCCTCCCCCATGGTGAGGAGGATCTTCTGCCTTGCAGAATCTCGGGTCTGGTCGTCGGCCTTTATTTAAGCTCTCGGAAAGGAACGAAGATATTAGGGATCAACAAGGGTGGGTGCTCGCGGACAGAAGGTGGACACAAATTTTCCTCCCGCCCGTGCGCGCGTCTTTTAATAGCCTCCTGTCTTTCGAATGGTATAGTTTTGTCGTGTTTTACGTAATAAGTCTGCTTTATGAAATGTAACATGCCTCTCTGAACAACAGCAGCCCCTGAATGTTGAGTTTATGAGAGGCTGCGATGTTCTCAAGAAGGAAAACACACGTGCACTTGCTTATTCTCGTTGCATTATCTGCTTCCGTTTTCTTTCATCCAACTTTCTTCGCGCTCTTATTTGGCCTAGTTATTTGAGCGTTGCGTAACACAAAACCGAAACAAAAAGCAAACATCTAACAAATAAAAATAGAACGAGAAAACAAAGACATCAAGGAGTAGGATATCGACGAAACAGCGGCATAAGCTAAATCAGAAACACAGGCACGCCCAATACGGTGATTGAAAATCGATTGTAATATACCGAGTCGACTTCCGATAAGTCAAGCTCCGTCCAAACCTCCTCTCCCGGTCAACTCTCATTTTGTTTTCTTAGTTTCTCTTTTTTTTATTTTTTTTTTTTTGCTTTTGTTTTGTTTTGTCACTTTCCTCAAATATTCATTTGAAGCTCTGCCGGAGCCGGCTTTGAGATTTCGGCGTTGCAATTTTTCTTCCTTCATTGGTTTTGGCTGCCGTCATTGTTTTTGTTTACGCTTAGACCTTGCTGTTGTACGTTTTTTATTGCTCTTTATTTTTATTTTGTTGTTGTCGCCGCTGTTTTACAATTTCTGCACGATTTCTCTTTCTAAGTTTGTAAATGACTCGCAGTTTTTCTCTTGTCTTTGAATCTAGAGAAACCAGTATTACTTTAAGGCAGTTATTTTTTTGTTTGATTAGTTTGCTTTATAGATAAAGCTTGCTTTATATATATCTTATTTTTCTAACATTAACGCTGTTTGGAACGTTTGGAAGGGGATATCATCTATATTGTACACTGTCGGGCAGCGTTATTTAAATCGAACTCATCAATATAACGTAGAAGCTAGACCGAAATCTAGAGAGGTCTATGGGCAATTGCGAGCATGGCGCTCGACTGCTGCCCATGCGTGCAAGCACATACAGCTTGCGCGTGAACAGCTCTGGCAGCTTGCACTTGCACGGGCTTCTCCGCGCACGAGGCTAGACATGGCGGCAGCCAGTCGCCTTGCTTACTATCGCATCTTACGCTTGATTTAAGAAACGGGTCCATAGCATATGAGCGAAGGACGTTTTAGCGAAGAGCGCCATTTGAACGAATCGACGTTTTAGCAAATAACGGAACCGCGTTTTGCCCCCCCCCCCCCCCCCCCCCTTCCCTCAGCGCTGCGCTCCCGCCAACTCGCGGCGGTAGTCTGCGGCGGCTTATTACAAAAGTGTTAACCCACTTGGCCCACCCGTAAACGCCGCTTCGCGGCGGCCGACTATTCACTAAAGTGTCTTTGGATGGAAAGTCGGCGTTCTCTAAAACGTCTTTCGATCAACTGAGTGCCACCCGTTACTTGAGGTTGGCTTTCGTCGTAAATTCAGCGCTTCGGGTCACAACTGATAATTGACCTGGGAACCATGATAACCTAAAGAACTGAGTGGCTCTTATTAGACTGACATAACCCGACAGGAACCCAAATTGTAGCGCCGCGTTACAGCAAGTTCCGGGCGTATTCAGATTGGCTTGCCCCCCCTTCGCATTGTTTATCTTGGCATCACTGTCGGATACTGGCCGAAGCCCAGCAGTCGAAATATTTCTCTCGGTCAGCTTCGAAATCTGAACGGCGGAACTGGAGGCATTAAACGGCGTACGCTTAAGGTGCCGACAATCTATTCCACGATTCTCTTGGGGACGCCGCCATTTTTGTGCGTAATGCAGGGCGAGCAGCAATGATCTTAAGCTCTGCGGTGGAGTATCTCTACTCTGCCGCCTAGTGACTCCGCGGGGGAACCACGTCGAGGTCGAAACTAATAATTTCCTCCCCATCTTTTCTTTCTTTTTTGGGGGGAGGGGGGGGGGGCGAAAGGGAGCAGTTTTGGGTTACATACATTTCATATACGTTCCGTGGGAACAGGTCGGAGATATACGACGATAGAGAGAGAAAGTTGGAGGACGGAGGACGTAAGAAGAGAGATCAACTCCGATCAGAAAGGGAAAATAACAAAGATAATTTTTTTCGAGTGGACTCCTAGACTTCCTGGGCACGTTCACCGACGGCGTCCATTTGTTTTCGTTTTCTCTTTACCGAAAAAAAAAAAAAAAAAAAATGAAAGAAGGGGACTGGGACTCCAGACTGAAGAAGTCCATACGTACCATCAGTCAGACATTTTTTTTTTATTTTTTCATAGCGCACTTTCTCTTCTTTGCCGCTTCAACCCTCCCGTAGCTCATCTCTCGTCCGCAATCGCGGGCCTACCGCCCCTTCTTCCCCACCTGCTGCAACGCGGACACGAACACGAACAACAACCGACTACGTGTACTCCAGGAAAGCGACTAGGCAACATCAACAACAACAAGCCGTAAGCGCGGGAGAACTACAATCTCAATCTAACCAAACATCCCCGCAAACAAAAATATACATATAGAAAAAGGAAAGGAGATGGTAGAGGAAACACGCTATGAACAGACGGTACTCCTCCTCACCCAGTGGAGAAACTGTACACCGTTTCAATTTGCGATGGACCACGGAACACGCTACAAGCCATCGAAGCCAAGCCAGTGCCATGTGAGAATCACGTGACCTTCGGGAAGGCCGCAGCGAAGCGAGGGGAATGTAGTCAGGTGATACTTCTCAGTCCCGGATTGGTTGGAATCTCTCGCAGCGTTCGCAGCAGTCCATCGTACGCTCATATAGAGTATAGTTGTGCTCCGGAGAGGAGGGGAAAGGGTGTTTGGGAGGGGAGAACGGGGATGTTCGGGGTACTACTGCGAGTTACTAGATGGAATAAAGTACGAAGAGGAAGACGAAGAAGAAGCAAGAAAAACGTAGGTTCTCGGAAGTTCCGCCATCTTGGCTGAACCGGCTTCGCTGTGGAAGGAGGAGGGGGGAGGGGGACTGCGCGGCGAAAAATGCGGGATGCCGGGCACGTTTTGGGCTTTAGACACGCTGAATTATTCAGGTATTGTGCGGCGCGGCTCTTCGCGTTTGGAGAGGAGGATTTTTGCCCGTTCTTCTTCTTCGGGTCGGAGAAGGGGTGGAGGGGCGGGAAGCTTTTGAGAGACGGGCCGGCGGCGGTGGCGGCACACGGCAGGCACTGTTCGTCGTCCTCGTCGTCGTCGTCGCTCAAAATCGTCCCGCTTCTTCTGTTTCCTGGAGACGACGCCGGGCGAAGATGTGTCTAGGGGGGCTCGGGTTGTAGCCGCGTTCAAAGAGAAAGGGGAGGGGTTTGAGCCCATGTCGCGGAAAGCCGAAGCCTGTTTCGAGAAGACTTTGCGGCCGCGAGGCGGCTCAATTTTTTGTTTGTTCTTTTGTTTTTCTTTGACATTTTTCAAAATCGTGCCCCGGGGCGACGCGCGTGCCAGACCGTGATTTTGCGTTTTTCTTTTTTTTAATGCTGTAGGACCTCCGGGTGCGCGAAACTTGAAACTCGAGACGCTTTTTTCGGGGTAATTCGTTGCTTGTGTATACTAATCATACACAGATAGAACGATGGAAGTAACTTCAAAACGGAAGCGACAATAATAGAAAGAGCAGTAATTGCAGGTATTTTTTGCTTTGTTTTTGTTTCTTTTTCTATTGAGCATTTTGTTTGCATGCACTACGCAGCGCTACACAATTAGCGTGAGCATGGCGTCGAATTTTTTGCGCCTTTAACTCGGACAGTTTAGTGTCAAACACTGAATTCTATAGCCCAAGACGGTGCATTAATTGGCAACGCGTTTTCAACTAAAAAAAAACAACAAAGAAACTTGCAGACCAATGGTTACGTACTCGTGCTAGTCCTGTCATGCTCTGTACACTCAAACAGTATTATACGAGAACCGCTCCGCACAGCTTGGCATGAGCCCCTGGTGGGTCTTTTAAAGGGGAGAAAGGGAAGTTGCAGTATTCTGTGATCTTTCTTTTGAGGTTGAGTAAGCCACAGTTCACTACGCTCTGAGTGGATTACACGTTCGTGCCCGATTGTTAATCTTTTCGTTCCGACATTTCTTACTTCGTCTTTTAAAGCAGTAACTACTTTGGAAATGTTAGTTCGGAGGCTTACACACGCGAACAACTGGTTGGAACAGAAAGGGGGAGTGGGAAGGGGGGGGGGGGGGTTCACACGACGATGAAAAGAGATGTGGGAGATGGGGTTGATACCCGGTAAGCTACCTCTTTTTGTTGTCGCTGTAGTTGATAGAGTGAGGGTAAAACGGGACCCGATCGTGTGGCTGATAAGAGTCTACCCCGGTTGTCGTAGATGCATATCGGACAGTGGTTACCGTCGTTCTACACGCGGAACCCCAAAGCTTCCTTATCCAGCCTTTCATAGCAATGGGCTCGTGGATACGTTTTTGAATGAAAGTATGATTGGTGACGATTGTTGTGCACGGACTGCGCTGGGCGGGGGTGAGAAAAGAGCTCAGTTGCTTGACCACTTTTTGTAAGCTTCCCCTCCTCCTCCAGGTATTTTTTTTTATTTTTATATCTGGGCTGCTGCGGGGACTTCTAGCATTGTTGATAATTTTTCCTCTTAAAAAAAAGAAAAAAGAATTGAAAGAAAATAGTGGCTGTTGCACACCAACCAACCCCAGAAAAGTGTCATTGACTACAGGCAGGGAAGCAAACAAAAGAGGGTAGGATTATCCATCATTTCCGCGTCCTTCAAGAGAGATGAGGATCAATCTTTGCCTTAACCCGATCTATGAAGTCTGTCATGTAGTAGCGCCAACTTCTAGCGATTTCGTCGTTATCCTATAGGCAGAACTGTACCAGCTCGAGTTAGGAGCTTGTCAAACAACTACTTATTCTAGATTTTCAGATACTCCTTTCCTTCCTTTACTAGTGTTTGCTTCCCGTATTCTTTCTTTTTTCGTTCCGGGGTCAAGATGCAGAAACCATCTATTTAGCCAATATGACCTGCCCAATGTAGCCAACCGCGTAAGCAACGTATCCCTGACCTCATCTCTCGCACCACCATCACCGCCTCAAGGTCAACGTCCCGACACCCCTCTTGTCTCGCCGTCACCCAACCCCAATCATCGTTCGTACAAACATCCGATGCCTTCCCGAACCCCCCCGGAACCCCGACAGAAAGCACACGCCCAACTCAGGCTGCAGTTACACACTCGGCGGGCGACCGCCGCAACAGCCGCGCCGGTGATCTATCCCACGCCGCTGTCATTAGGCTTCTGGATGGATTCCAGGAGAGCAAGACGTAACGGCTATCCTGGTCGGGGGACGTGCAAACCGCGGCGCGTGACTCCCGGGCATGAGGCCGTATACCGCGTGCAGCGATGGTCCCTCCAGAAGATTCCCAAAGTTGCTTTGGGCAAGAGAGCGAGCGATTCGGCTGCCGCCGCAGTCTCGCGGAGGCCGTGCGTTCGTCGGCGGCTTCTTCTTGCACGAGGAGAAGGCATCTACGCGGCTGCCCTGCAAATCTGGGAGTCACGGCGAAGGGGCGGTCGGCAGGTCATCCATCAACGCGGTCCTCCCTGCTTTTTCTTCCAGGAGAGCTTTGGGTCCACGTACAACGGACTGCGAATCTTTCTCCTTTTATGTGGACGCTCTTCCGACGTCTCCTCCCAGTGCCGTCGAATGCCTCGGCACGAGGTGGTTGGTTTTCTTTGGGAAAGAAGTGTGCGCGAAGCGTGCGCGAGCGTTCGATTCGGTGCTGTGTAGCCTCTTCCTCGGCTTCCGGGGTGGAGACCGTTTTTGGCTAGTAGGCGCTTTTCAAGTGCCAATTGTTTCTAGACTCGCTTTGAACTTGAGTACGAGGTTAGCAGAAAAACGCGGGCCCCGGGCTTTCAGCGTTTCTGCCATGCACGACCGCTCGGGCAGTACAAGCATCGTCCAGAGTAACCTGTTTTTGCAAACTATAGACACTACGTGATTACCATTGGTCATGAATAACTATATGGATATATGTTTAGTTGACTGTGTCATCAGACGTACGGACACCATACAATAAAAGGATATATAAACCTTAATCGGAAGATAGAGTACGTGGATTTAAGTATCAAATTACGAAAACCTTGTCGGAAAACGAAGCAAATGAAATTTACAACTGCCTACTCTTAACTTCAAGATGACTAGCTTATCTTACAACTTCCAAATGATCTCGCATTGAACCATCTTTTCAGTTACGCTTGTGCCGTCGGTTTTCAACTAGTCATTGCCATGTTATGGTTACTCGCGGTAATGTTCCTTCAGGCTTGAGCAAATCTGCTGACATACTAAACAAAAGAATCAATGCGTCCGTCCGTCTGTTTTCAGTTCCAGCGTAAAATGTACCACAGCGAGGGCTAGAACTGCGAGCTATTTTATCAAGGAGATACCTTAGCTGCAATATTTTTCAGGCAGTAGGAGCAGCCGCAAAGACTGTGCATTCGGGCTTCTAGTATTTGCTGCAGTGAAGGCTCGTGCCTTGGAACGGCATGTGTATCACTGTATGAATCGGCACATCATGAGTTCTATCGTCCCAGAGCCAAAGCCGCAAGTAAGGGCGAGCCCTCACTTGTGTAGGTTTGCCACGTGCCCTGCGTACCCCTGTAGAGGTAGCAGCTCCAAAACGCAACGAGATCAAACTCTGGGTCTTGGCTCTACTGAACGTTACATATTGACCTTCCATACTGCGATCCCCCCCCCCCCCCCCCTTTTTTATATTAGACTCGCTTAACACAACTACGACAGAGTTTCTGCAATCGCCACTGTCTCCAAAGTCCAGCAAAACCAACTGCCAGTTGAAGTGTCTTTACTGCGAGTGTAAACTCGAATCTCAGGCAATATGTGAACGTTGCCGAGTATGGACATCTCACCAGGCAACCAACGAAGAATAAAGAAGACAGCTATGTCGTTTTAAGCCTGTCACTGATTACAGGAACGGGCGCTCCTGGTAGGGCGTTACATCAGGCAACACTCTCTCGACCAAGACAAAGGTTAACCCTCACCGGAGAGAGCGTCTTCGGCCCACCGCGAACGCGCGTTCCCACCAAACCACGCCGCGTTGTACGCCATCCGGCAATCTATTAGTTGTCGTGACGGTAATGCCGCGCGCCTACACGGATCCCTCGCGTGGACCTCTTGCAAAGGGCCGACGCGAGAGCCCAGAAGCCCCACAGGGCCGCGCTTTTGTGCCTCTGCACGACGTGGCAGACCGTTCCCTAGATCGCTAATGGGGCGACGTTGCCTAAGTGTCTTTCTCTCCGAGCCGCACGTCCTCTTGCAGTGTGTGTGCCTAATGGGGAGGGGTTGGTGGTTGGGGTCGGGAGCGGGGCCGCATTGCATCTCTTGTTGTTTCTTCGTGTGTGTGTGTGTCTGCACACGCGATGGTAAGGTTGCACATTTGAGCGTCGAGATTGCGCGTCAGCATTCACTTTGGCCGAACGTGCTGAGGCATGTGGAGACGTGCTGGCGCGTTTGTTGGTCGAGCCCGATGTCCCTTTTGCCGAAGTATTATTTCAATTTGGGACTCCGCCTTGGAATGTATGAGGCGTTACGAGAGTTCGATGACCGTGGTCGGGCGATTCGAGTGGTGAACAAATGATGGATCAAAGGTTAGGTACCACCTTGCGATATCCGTGTTTGCGATGTCCGGCGTCAAGTAAGTGATGCTTTGGATGTCACGATTCTTTTCTTCAATAGTTAGACGGGTTATTTGTGTTTAGCATACCTGCAGGTGAAAGCAGTCGCGTCGTTTCACTGCATCCGGGACTTTCCCTAGTTCAGGCCTCCACTTACATTTCATTCTAACCTACACTTCTGTACCGTTTTCTCTTGGATGTTAATCAAAGCATCTATCCACGTTCCACACTTAGAAATACTTTTCATAAACTTCTCTTTATACTTTTATGTGAGGATACAGACATCAGTCTTGCGAAACTCTCCGTATTAATCTTTGTTTCCCCTGTTTAGAGCGCAGCTCTTAGGCGTCCGTTTCCGGCTTGAGCGGCGTCGCCGTTGCCGTCGGCGTAACCGCGCGGGGCATTATGGGATATCTCCTATAATGCACCGCGCGCAGAGGAGGACGAGGGGGAGGGGAGGAGGAGGAGTAGCAGGTAGAATGAGGAGGTGAGGAGGAGGGGTATACGCTTCCCTGTGTACCCTCCCTTCCTCCTCCTCAAGAGCTGCGCTCTAATTCGGCGTTACAGTGTGTTGTAAACGACTTTTCTTTTTTTTTTTTTCAACTCAGAGACTTTTAAGTTTTATACAACAAATTACACGTAGCCGGATTAATAAACAAAAATAAAAATATATTAAAATATTGTAAACCTAAAGACCTTCCAATTTCTGTACCAAGCAGTACTGTCGACGTGTGGAGGTAAACACTCGATCATTCATAGAGTGACAAGAATCAAAACGCTTTCATAGCAGATATCATAAATATCGACCATCACAGCCAACCATGACAATCAACCATGTCAATCGACCATAACAATCAGCCGTCAACATAATCAACTAGCGGATGTTCCCGCCGCCTAGCGCTATGCCACCTTCTGTCGCCATGTCTTTAGCAAAAGGAGATCTTCGTAAAACATCGCGTAAGTGTATAAATACATACTTTCGCTCGCATAGCATATGCGTTCCTCTTGACTTATTCACCGCACCCGCATCCTCAAGCACAATGAACACGCTTCTTCCAACTCTCCCTTTCAAGTCGCGAAGCGTGTTATTCTCGTGTGTTAGGTGCTAGTCTCCTTGACATCACAGGCTTCCGATATACGACTCTATAGAAAGATCGCTCGTGGAGGGCTACGACCTCTCTTCAGCCGGGCACCGACTTTCCATAGAAAAGAACTGGAGGTACGTAACCTGTGGCACCGGGGTGGAGTACAGTATAGGTAGATATACGTACACACACACCCGCATCTTTCCTTCTCTCCCTCAACCACTCTTACTCTCTCTCTCTCTCTCTCGCAGTGACGCGTCCAGTACTTGGGCACGCTGTAGTTCCTTCCTGTTTTCTTCCCCGCGTTTCGTAGATTTATCGACGGTTCAAGGTGTTTTTTTTTCTTTTCTTTTTTTTACGTGCGTTTATTTTCCGGTTTTTCCTAGGGGACTCCGAGAATTTTTCCTCCACCCTATGCGGGCCGGAAGAGCCGAAGAGCCTTTTGCTGTTTATTTTTTTTTTTCTTGATTTTTTCTCTTGGTGCGTACGGGGGTGTGGTTAGAGTTTGCTGGCGGCCGGCGCGCCGAAGCTTTCGCTCAAAACATGATTGCCCGCCTGAGCACACGCCTCCGCGAATCTCTGTCTTTCGTTCCCCCGTGTCTGCATTCAGCAGCGCTAAAAGATGAGCGATCAGGCGTTATGCTGAGGCATCCAGGACGCTCTCTTAGACAGTGCGTTGCTTTGTTCGCGTCGACAGCTTACTTAAGCCAGAGTCTGGAAGTCGCCAGTCAACGTCCATGGCATCTTGTTTTTCTTCTGGTTGTTGTGGGGCCCCAGCATGGTGCTGAAAAGTTGAAGCCTCGGAGAGATGTTTACCAGGAGTGAGAAGCGGTGGGATATAGAAGAGGAGACAGAGTTGATGAATGTTGTTTGGTAACTGTTTGCAGAATATAACAGAGAAGGGTTAAATTGAAAGGGTGCGTGACAAGAGCAATTGTTGAATTTGTACGGACGAAACGCGATAAATATTTGATTAGAGTCACTATACAAATGGCGTTCGCAACGAAATTCGGCAGACATTCTTTCAATATATTATACGATGATATTCTGTTCAGGCACAAAAGGCTCAATATATGAAAAAAAAAAAAAAAATAAACGTGTGAAATTAAAGCCAGCGTACAAAAGAAGCCTACGTTCAAAATATTATATGTCGGCACGAAACAGACAGACAAGAGGGGCAATTTTTAAATGATATAGAAGTGCTACCATCCACAACAACAAAGTCTATTGACCACAGGAACAGAGCACGCCACAGTAATTTATGCAACCATGTGAATCATTCGAGAGCTCTGACGTATAACGATCTCGAAGTGCATATGGATAGTTAAAGCCAGAATTTTCTCTCTCTTTCTCTCTTTTTGTTTATTTTTGTACGGGTATTTTCCATTTATGGTGCCCTTCTTATGGCGTTCTGAACCCCGCCCTTAAAATGACGAAGGAAACTGCACCGCACATCCGGAAGGCTAGCGCAAGCTGTGCAACGTCGAGCTCGTCTTACTGTCATTACTCACCGATACAACGTGACTAAACACGCGTCTTCCGCGGCGCAGAGGTCAGCTATTCCGAACGAGAAAGTTCGTCAAGGCTCACCGCACCATCGGCATCTTCGAGGCCACTGACATACACGAAACATTGGGACACGAAACGAGCGTGACCATTAAGGCAACTTGTCCAACGGCTTTCCGGCAGGACCCGCGGTGGGTTCCCTTAGGGACACGTCCTCAGCAAGACTCTTCAAGAACGTCGTCAGCTTGATTAAGGTTACGGGCGCGCGGTCCGTATACGGCCGGGGACGCGTCCGTGCGCCTTGGCGTCTTTTCGAACTCCCTCAACGATGGCTTTGCCGACGAAGCGGCAGAGCGATGCACCCTGAGGTCATCCATTGTCCCGTCCGTGCGCGTGTTTGCCGACTGACGAAACTCCTTGAAGGCCCTCGGAGGAGCAAAGCGCTTTTGGAGGTCGCTCTTTGGGAACGTGTCTGCGCTGTTACGGACTTCTTTTCTTGAGTGCTGACCGCTTCTTCTTTTTATTACCTTTGTTGCTCTTTTCGATTGGATGCGCCGGTGCAAGCAGGGTACGCGCGCTCCATTCTGCAGAGCGAAGACGTGCAGTTCTTTGCCGCTGTCGACCTCACCTTGATGCTCGGAGAGGCGGTGCTCTTTTTTTTTTTTTTTTTTTTTTTGTTTCTTCTTCGATTATCGTGCTGGTTTCTTTTGTTCGTTGTGTGGCGCTCTTGGCTTTCGGTGCGGAAGTTGTGCTTCGAGTCGGCCTCGACCGGCATCCCGTGCTGTCCGTTTAAGTGGGTCCCCTTTTGAGTGTTGTTGTTCCCTTCTGGAATTACGTCATGTTTGAGGAGTGGTGAATTGGCTCTTACCTCTTTGGGTAATTTCGGTCGTACCGCTAGCTCGCGTTCGAGTGGTCTGCCAATGAATGCTTGACGTTCGCCGGCTGTGGTCGTCTCGCTAGCCGTTTTGCTGCTCCCGCGAATACGAAGGTCACCACAAAGATTCTTTTCGCGGCCTCTTGTAATATTCTAATCCTCACAGCACCAACACACCCCAATGTTCCCTAAACTTAAGGTATTATTACATTTCTTCGACTTTGTTGTCCCCCTTTCCAGTTGATGATTACTTAGGACAAGACATGTCTCAAAAAAGACTAAGAGCCTGCCCAAAAATTCTCCAAAATTTCTGCAACCAAACGCTATTACATTTGCTTTGTTGTGATTCTTTTTGTTGCCACCAAACCTCCACAATGAAAGGTTACGACGCTGCAGAAAAATAAAATAGCAAAGTTTAAAGGGCTTATACCTCTAACTTCCATTTCACCTTCCTCTATAACTAACGTGTGCGACTCGCTCTACGGCAAAAGTCGCCTTGCACATCTCGAACTTTCATCAATTTTCACGTCAGCAACCGACTGCTGGTCGTCTGTTTCCCCACCTGTGTTGGTATCGCGAGCGAATCGAACCGCGTTCCACCAAATTAGCCCTTCTATCTGATCTGTAAACGTTTCGTCATGGACCGACTCCCCGATAGCCCCAAGAAATCGTGTCGCTTCCGCCACGACCCACAACGCCACCTGCAGGGGCTTTCATATGGCCACGAAAGAGACGAGACTGTCCAAAGCCGTAGCTGAAGCCAATCGCAGACCGGTATGTATCTGGATCCCCAATCGGACCCCCCTCCGGCTTTGGGACAAGCGAGCAAACATTGTGGTCGGACTCCGCAGATCCCACACCGACAAGGCGGCAACACGACTTCGCTCTACGTTTTTGTTTTTTTATTTATTTATTTTTCGGGGTCTTCACCTGGTAGGGGGGATGGGGAACAAAGTACGGGGGTAACTGGGCTGGTTGGGTCGCCCCACAGCCGTGACCCTTCTCAAGCTTCGGGGGGCATTGTGGATACCCTGTCATGCGGATGCTGGAGTTCTGACACGCTTGTGCAGCGGGTCGCTGCTGCTGTAGAAGAACGTCCCATCCTGGAATGGCGGACGACCCGACCCGGCTTTCCATGCTTCCCTCAAAAGCCGGGAGCGGGAATTTCTTTCCTTGTTTGCTTCTTTCTTTTCTTTAATTCTTGTTGCTTCGGTTGGCGATCTCATTTCACCGCACAGAGGAACAAAGATTACACAGGGTCGACTAGCCAGTAAGCCACATTGTCACTGTGTATGCCACCGCATCACTGTGCAGTACGTCGGTGTATACCTCTTCATGGTTTCTGTTTTATTACGTTTGGCTGTAAAATCTTTTTAAAACGAGAATTTGTACAGTCCAGCTTTACAGCGTGTGCTGTTGCAGTCGTTTGAACGTCGATCTCTCGTTTTGTTTTTACACCTTGCAAGAAATTTATATTTGTGGACTCACTTGGTAGGTAACATGCTTTGGTGCCGCTTTATTGTAGCTTGTGAGACGTAGACTAAATCCTTCAGGCTGCTGATACCTAAGGACCCGATCCATACGAACGGTTTTGTTACGCAGCGTGACTTGCTGACAATCTTTCTGCCTCCTGCGTTCCCCTATTCACTCGTCTGCTTCAGGTGTTAGCGTTGCTCACCCCTTTTCAAAGGGTAAACTACACCGCTATGTGCTGCCTTTACAAATTTCGTGCGCTTACATATCCATCACAGACGAGAAAAGCAACTTTCTAAGCTATAGGGTTTGGCGTGCCCAGAGCTCTTCGTTCAGTTGTTTCTCTCAAGCGCCACTCAAAAAGATATGCGGAATGCCTGCATCCTTTTGCCGTCGCCCGTCCCCAAACAACGCGGGCGCACACACAGACACAAGCGCAATCGTGACCAATCGGCCGACGCCATTACAGTGTGTGTACATCGCCCCCCGTACATACAAAAAACCTTTTCAAGCATGCATGCCGCGTCGGCGCAAGAAGAGACTCGAAGCAATAACGTCACTCCACGCACGTTCCGAAACAGCACGCACAGACGTTCACATAAAGCCGCCGTCGGTCGGTCCGCCCCCTCCCCCAGTTTTCCACGGCGTGAGGGAGAGAAAGAAAGACTCACGAAAGCAGACGAACAACACACGCCGCAACAGCCAACCGAATACAACAATAATAATAACAACAATGGAGGGCAGCAATAAGAACCGCCGCGGCATAAAACGCCGAAGCCGCGTCGACTTGCTCCAGCGGCAGCCGACAGACAGGTCTTGTCCCTCTCCCATTTCTTTCTCTCTCTTTCTCTTTCCTCTTACAGTCTTATAGGGAGGGATGGCAAGCGAGCGAAGATGCTATCTTGGTGGGCTTAACATCGCGCACCCACCCTTAATGGTGCTTTAATGCCAGGCGGGGTGTAGGCTACCTTCTGCGGAGGCTTCTACCAGAAGACACGTCCGCTATGGGCGTCAGTTCTGGTAGAAGCGCTCGCCCGCTTCGAGACGTGGACGACTGTGGCGAAGGCGCGAGCTGCGAGCTGTGTGTTTCTGCGCGTACGGACCTTTACTACGAGTGTCTACGCCCACGATGAGGGAGGATGCGCGGCGGATGTTTTATGTATGTCCAAGAGCGACAGGGCCCCGCCGTGTCGCCTTTACAGCGGGTCCTCAAGAAGGAACATCGGTTCGTTTTTCTGCAGGGTGTCGGATTTCTTGCTCGCTGCTGCATGTGTTGCCCAGGGGTGGAGGTGCATCATTTAGCTTTTCGTTCCGATTTGCTTCTTTTGCTTTGCCGTTTTTCTTAAACACTGAGCTTATCCTTTACGGTGGTCTTGCCGAGGCTTCAAGTTGATGATGATATAGCGCGTTGCGTACCGCACGCGTTGCTTACCTTAAAACAAAAAAGATAAAAAAATGCAGCGAGCTGCGAAGCGGCGAGCATTTGTCACACCAGGCCTCGCTTACATGCCAGCGACCCCTACCATTGCATTCTCATTTAAAAGACGTCCATTGACCCTTCGAGGAAGCAATAAAACAACAAAAAACGGTCCGGACGCTCATTCATCTACAGACTGTTGGGAACGTCACCGATGTCGCATTGTTCTGACATTTACAACCAATCGGGGGACCCTTCGAGAAACAATCTAGCAGCGTCGTAAGCCTGTCTTTGTGTTAGATTACGGCTATTTGAAGACCGCAGCCAGACGCTCGTTAAAAGGGGGTCCACAAACGGCAAGCGGGTAAAATAAACAAATAAAGAAGCATCTTTAACTTCAGATAAAAGTCAGTTCCAGATTTTCCCCTCCACCAAATGATAAATGACACGGAGCATATTGTTCTTGGCGTCGCGTCGCAAAGTCCGCACGGACCTCCCTCCCCGACCTCCCCTCCGTGCCTCCCGATGAATCTTTTGTGTAGGAGAATTGCGCTCACGAACGTCGGTTTCCGCGCGCCACTTAAGATGCCGATTTGCATATCGCTGTTTCCGGTAGAATTTGACTGTTTTTGTTCCTTTCTTTCGCTTTTGTGTTTTTTTTTTTTCCTTTATTGGCTCACGCGGCGTTCACGTTCTTGCGCATGCGCCGTGACCCGTGCACCGTAATTGCAATAAACCGCTCTTGTCAGGACATTTGTTCCGCCGAGGCGCCAACAACACGCAGCGCAGCTATGTACCCTTCCCCCGTTTTCTGCGGCACTCGTTTCTCCCCGGTTTCGAGCCTTTCGGAAGGAACGAGGAACTCATTTCGGTCGCGCAATTACCCGCTTCTTTTTTCCTCCCTTCTTTCCCCGGACTCGCATGATCTCTTCTTTCGAACCTGACCCTCGTGTGCTCCGTAGCTCTTTCGCGTCAGTCTGTGGGAAGCTCGCTTGTGGCCTCTTCGTTTTGGAAAGGTGTATTTGCCGAACCCGCTGTGCTTTCAAACTAGCTCCGCCGTTCAGTCAAAATAAACAAACACACGGAAAAACGAGCAAACAAAAATGCTTGTTTTTTCTGCCTTCTTTAGCTATTTCCCTCAGGTCGGTATCCAGCACAAACCTACAGTTAAGACACTGGCGGCACTAAGAGACGTAGAGCACGGCCAATTATGATCATGCTTCTTGCTTTGTGATTGGTTCTTTCCCGTTCTTATCGGCTAATGCCGCAATCTCGCTGGCTCTGGAGTGATGATAAGATGCCCAAGGCTCGCCACACCCTCCGTTTCTCAAACTGTACGTGACTCTAAGCTCGTTAGCCTCATCCCAATAGATTCAACTGTGACATCATGCGCTCTGTTATTCGAAATGTATCAAAGTCAAGTCAAATTTGGGGGTTTAACGTGCCAAACCTACGACGGGCATCTGGCACGCCCCAGCGGAGGAATGAGGATTAATTTCGACCACCTGGGGATCTTTTGACGTGCAACCGAAAGCTCGGTTACACGGCGCCTTCTCCGCAATAAGCCTCCGTCAGATTGCGGGCACCTCGGTCGGGGTTCGAACCCGCCACCTGGGGATCCGTAGCCCGGCGCTATCGCCTCGGAGCCACTGAGGCGGGTCGAAATGTATCAAGAAATGTTGTTTTGGAACCCAAGCAATTAAGATCTTCCGACAACGATTGCCTGTATTGCAGAGAACCAAGCATTGTAGCAATGGTCTTAGTAACGAACAAGCTTACACGGCCAACGGACGAAGCTTATTATTAGCGATTTGCCATTGCCTGCGGCGGTCGTTCCCTTAAAGTTGGTTTCTCCCATTTCTCCCCTGTTTGTACGGAAGACACCTTTACAGCAAGAACGGTGCAAACCGAAGCGCGTCACACCCTTCACCCGGGGTCAATTTTCTGCGGGAAAGTAATCGACGGTACGGGAGCGCTCGGTTGAGTTACGGTTAAAGCTGCGCATGGGCACTTCTGCTCTTTTCAAAAAAAGGTCCCCCGAGCGTACGCCTTTCCGGCGCTTGTCACCCGGAGGAAAAATGCCGAGGAAAGTGCCGGGCCGTGGACTCATATGCCCAACGTCCGATGTTCCCACCAAAAAGAGATGTTCAGAACGCGATCCTCAACCCAGTTGACAAACATGGCAGAGCGCAGGACGAGGCTTTTAAAACAATTTACAAACAACAAAGCGTAAAAAAAAAAATCTTGATTAGAACACAAAATTAAATAAATCAAATTTATTTGTTTTAGATAAGATTAATTTGATTTAAATCCCTGCACTTAAAAACATAGCGATTCTTTATCAGGTGATTCTTTATCATTTTGCGGGAAAGGTTTGATTTAAATTACCGTTGTAAAGCCGGTCTGGTTTAAATCAGGATTTAAATCATCTTGATGACTACTCTCCACCCTGACAGGCGGTTCCGGGTTTCGAAATATCCGTCGCCATGAAGTGACCGATGACGACAGTACCTGGAAGGAACAGGAAAATTCGTAAATAGAAAGTTTTGGTATTGGCGAAACGATGCGAACGCAAGCGCTGCACTTTTGCGTTAGCGCTGCGGGATCCACGCTGGGGGCATCCCCGTCGTCGTCATGCGCCAATCCAAGCCGCAGTTTTGGCTCCGCGCATGCGCGGTGTGGAACATGGAACGCTAACGCGAGCGCACATTGCTTGCGTTTGCTCGCACAGGAAATACGAAAACTTACTACTGTACAACAGGGACGCTGCGTACGCCTTCGCTACGTGTGAACATCCGGTCGAGATGCAATATCCGCGCAAAAAAAGATTGACAAAGACGTTCAGACCAATGACAAAAGGGTTTGCCTGCTACGCATCATCTATTTGCAATTGCGATAGCCTGATATATTTTATATATATATATATATATATATATATATCTTTGGTCTTTTGTTTGACTGCTCGAACCCCACAACGAACGCAAACACCGCCTCTTTGAGTGCGACCCAGATACACATCTTCGCAACGTCTTTCACGCCTACCTCTCACGGTAGGCCCGAAAGAAAACAAAAACTTCCTCTCTATGTTTCGTTCGGCTGGCGGCAGCATCTCACGTCGACGCGCCCCGCTACACTGTCTCGCTCCTAGCTGTGACCGTCGCTTCTGACGTTTGTTTTTTGTTTAGTTGTTGTTTCTGCAGCTCTTTTCCGCATCTCCGACTCCGACCAGGATTTCGTGGGACGCGCATCGTGCGGGTGTCCGCCCCACTCCCGTAAAAATTAGCCCCCGACCGGCAATTTAGGTTGTTCGTCCCCGTCCTCCTATTTTTCTTTCTTTGTTTTTGTGTCTCGAGCAAGATGGACCATGTGGCTCCACCACTAAGCTGAAAGTGCGGTGGAAACTATACACGAGCGCGTTGAACCAATCATACGTGTATCCTTCGTCACGTGATCAAGCACTCGACCGTACCCTGATCACACAGAGTGTGAGGTCAGGCGATCAGAGGGGGTGCGTTCGATTGGTCCGGGGAGAGCGCGGCTTCCACTGCACTATCAGCTTAGCGACGAAGTGAGTATAGTACCCGTTTAAAAGAACAGGTCCCTGAGTAGGACAGTGATCCAACAAACGCACAGTGTGAGTGGCGGCGGCGGCTGCGGCAGCAGACACGGACACTCCTTCTTACCCCACAAACAAAGGAAGCGGAAAACTAATCGCTTGGAGAAAAAAAAAAAGAAAGAAAGAAGGAGGGGGGGGGGGGTGGAAAGGATGGAATAACAAACAAGGACGCTGGAGTGAGCGCATTCGCGTTCGGGGAGGGATTAGCGTGTCCCATATTCGGACGACAAATAAATTGATGAGCGCTGGACACTCTTTTTGTTGCGATGACCAGGTCGGGGATAAATCTTACTGCCTGTAAAAAAAGAAATACGAACGGTAAGACGTTCATTGCGGCGTTGAAAATTACGTACTGTTTTAAGATACCGGACACTTTGTCCTCGAGCATATATCTTTTTTTTTTTCTTTTTTTTTTTGCGCTCAGAACCCGCATTAAAACACATTAGAAAAAAAAAAAGTGAGTGGTATTAGTCGTAATATATATATATTTGCCTAATACGGGGGGGGGGGGGGGGGGGGGCACTATTAGAACGTGATGTCTTAGCTCGGTTTCCACGTCCCGATTTCAACGAGTCAAAGGACCAGTCGAGGAAAAACAAAAAGATAAGCCGAAGGTATGGGGAACGGAATTAGCCTTTTGAAGCGGAAGCTCTAAAATTAACCTGCGCGTATACTGTACCAAGGTGCGTAGGTGAGCGAATCGGTATGTGATCATACAAAAAAAAAGTAATCAGCGCAGTAAAGTACACAAGGACAAGCAGTAGATGCGCACAAACGCAGCTTTCTTCGCCATATATCCGGGAGGCGGTGGAAGGTGTGATGATACCCCAAGGGAGCCAGTAACAGTACCACGTGGCACAGCGCTTCTTCTAAACTCCGTCTCACAGGCAATCTGAGCACAGCTGACGCTACGACTCAATGACGCCAATCAAGTAGCACCAAACGTGCAATGTCACCAATCACAAAAGAAAAAAAGAACACAACAACCGCAAAATTGAGCGGATTTAGTTTTCATGATTCGTTTAGTCGGTGATAGAATAAAACGCAAAAAACAACGAACGCCGTGACGGTGCACTTTTTAGCGCTGCGTATGCATTTTTGTGAACGGGGGCCGTCACGTGACTTGTCCCGATCGGCTCGCGGGAGTGCCTGCCGTAAAGTTCAAGAAGCGCGACGCGCATCGTTCACAGTTCGCGCTCTGCGGAGTTGACATAAAAAGGGGAACCGGTGCTTCATCACTCCTTTCTGTCCGACCCTGTTTCATGTCCCACCGTTCCGTCAGCGCGTGTTCGCCGGCAAAGAGCCACGCGGATTCTCTCCGTTGATTTATGCTCGCCGCGTTCTCGTGCGCTGGAATTCGTTTAATCCGAAGCGACGAATTTTTTCGCGGTCTCTTCTCTCCTTCTCATTTGTATTTTTTCCCCTTAAGGTTCTTTCAACTGCCGCTCTTGGCTGAAAAAGGCGACTTCCTTCTTGCTCTTCCAGTGTAGAATACTACTTGATAGATCATATATATATATAAGTCAAAGATGCGTACTGTCGGAGTTACTAATTCGAAGTTTATTAACGACGTTTCGAGCGGGGACCGCTCTTGATCAGTACCTCATACAAAACACTCGGTGTTGGCTTCAGACGTGTGATGTAAGTGATATCTGCGGACGCGTCTCAATCATGTTCGAATCATGTTTTCTTCGTCCTTTGATCATGTTTACAGACCGTGTTTGTACGGCCAATGTGACGGAACCCTTATACGAGGAAGAAACGCGCCTCCAGAGTTTTTGGGTACCGTGTTTGCTTTGCACTTCCGATACGAACTGCGCAGAAGTCTCACGCGTGCGCAGTTCGTACCGGAGACCCCACCTACCGTATTGCTTGTGCAGAAGACGGTTCCCTAAAATTCTCTACTGTCTGCGGACTGTCTTTTGTGTGATGTGTTAGCAGGGTGCGAACGCAGCCTAGCGTTAGTGAGATGGTCACAAGACGACAACAATATGTGTATCGTTGCCATCATCATCATAGCCGCGATGATCGTCGCTGTCTTTGTCCACTTCAGCGGATGAATGTCAATACGTGATGACAAGCCATCCCCGCAATTATAATGTTTTATTAGGGGGTTTAAATACCGATTTCACTATCGGACTTTGTGTCATTGCCCTGCCTAAGTTTGAAGAGCATAACTGTACTCCCCCAATTGAGCGCGTTTAATTTGGGAAGTGCTCGAAGAGAGTATGTTCAACGTCGAAACACCCTTCCGAAAGTACGAAAGCGTGTTTTACCACTTCTTGTTCCACACCCCTGCCTTTTTTTTTTTCTATAATCTTTTTTTATTTAAAACGTTGCCGAATTGAACTTTTTGACAGTCTTGAGTGAGTGACAGCCCCGAATTCGCAACCGTCACGCGCCACGCTGATTCCGACAGAAACTCTTAAAAAAATATACCGAAGTTTCTTACCCGGTCAAGCGCAAAGAAGCGATGCCGAAGCGTCTGGTTGGAATTTTAAATCGTTTGACCCCGTTCGGTTTGGATGTCGTTTAGTTCTTTCGCCGCCGGAGGGTCGTCGCGATTTCGATTTTCGAGCGATGAGGCTTATAGCCTTTCTGCGCCTAAGCTGACAGTACAGTGAAAGCAACGTACTTATTGGACCACCCATGCGGCGCTGTCTCGCCATGTGATCACGCTCTCGCCCATACTCACGGGAATAGAGCGGGGTCACATGGTGAAAGGGAGGCAGCTGATTGGCCGGGAGAGCGCGTAGCTTCCAGCGCACTGTCAGCTTAAGGGTGAAACGGAGTACAGTCTGGGTTCGTTCCGGCAGAAAGCGAAGGTCGCTACATAAACGGATTTGGGGCTGTGTACGAAGCCACCGGACAATGCTCAATCGAGATCGCGCGCGCGCACAAAAAGACTCGCACAATAGGTAAAAAGAGTTTGTACGTGCGCACTGAGCCAGGCGACGTACGAAAGTTGGTTCGGAATTTTTGACGCCTCTGGTAAGGCTGAATGGTAAAGCCGTGCAAGCGAGGTTAGATTTCGTCTTAACGTTTTATCCCGCATGACAAAGGAAAGCTGGTTATGTAAAGAGAATGCAATACATCTCTCGAGTGTTTCGTCATGCTTTTGTGCGCGCCATCGGTGTGACAGAATCTTCGGCTTGGGGGTGGAACTACACATTCTACGAGGGTTTCGATATTGTTGTCATGTTTTGGGACTTCTCAATCTTGAACTGAAAAATGGTCCTCGCTGCTTACTTGAAAGGTAATATTGTGCAGGATATGTGGCGCAGGTTTTATTGTATAGTCGTACAGTTCGTTCAGAAAATTGTATAGTCCTGCGAAGTCGACACATTTTTGTCTTTTTAAACGAGAACGCACGTAGACATGTCAGAGGCAACTGCTTCGTTTTTGCGTTGAATATTTTCATATGGTGCTGAAGAGATGCTGATGATAATCACTCCAGTCATTCGAGTCAAGCGTTACAACGTGTAAAATTTGCAAATATGACCTCAGAAATCCCGATCGGGTAAAATTTTATGCCTCGAATATTATTTTCCGAGGGCCGCCACCACCGACCAGTGAGAACACTGACATAAGAACCTATTGGCAGTCATGAGGCGGTGGAACCCACAAAGCTAGAAGCAGTGAATCACACTATATTCGTACTGGTTTATATAATCAACCGTTTTTCCCAATTCCACCTGACTTCGTTCCCCACCTGTACATCTGTAGAGAGGGCATAGTCACCGGGCACAAGGCAAGGCATACAGTTGACTAGTTCAGAAAGTTCGTCGCCCTTTATTGAGCTGTCGGATTCCGAGCTTAACGAGCACGTCATGTTCCAGCGAAGTATATCGAACGGATTGCATTGCGGTACAGCTTAACGTGACAGGCAAGCAATAAAGACTAGGCATACCGCAGGAAAGAAACGAGCCTTACTTATTTCGACGTGGACCTGACAGCTATGCTCGCCCGATTCAATCCCGGGCAAATCCACAATCCTCCCGGTTCGTTCTCGAGACGGAGCTGTTTCGTCATCTACCCTCCTGGGAGCCTCCGCATTAATTTCTCCTCCCATTATTAACCACCTCCTGTTGGGAACGTGTGGTGGCCCCTTTCGTTTCGCAACCACGCCGTCCGAGATTTGAGTGCGTCCGGACTTATAAACCGTCCCCGAAAGAAAACGAACCTCTCGTTGCGACATTCCCTGGGTGCACCTGTTTCACCTTACGTGGACCGCGACGGACTTCACGAGCCGCCCCAGCCAATCCAGATTTGCGAAAGGATCACGTGACCACGCGCCTCGCGATTCGTTGCTGCGCCCTTCCCTAGAGATGTTCACGCCGTCTTGGATTGGCCCCTATGGGTAGTATAATGTCGTCTTCGGTCTGTCATAAGGTGGAACGAAGTATGGACGCTCTTTTCGATAGAAGCAGTGGTGTGCTGTCCTTCGAAGCTGATACGAAATATGACTTAAGTTGCGAGCAGTGTAATTCGTCGACTTTATGAATGTCGTTTGGTGAGACAAGTTATTTGAGTTTTTCTTGCGTGTTCTTAATTAAGGTTGTTGTAATGAAACGGAGCGTTCACGTTCCGCCTATTGCGGAATCTTCTAACTTGTGAAGTAAGAATTGGAGTGACACGTACAGCTGGACTATGACATAGCCGTGCACTCCTGAAAAAGCTTCGTGACCGAGCCGTAGCAGTGCTTCTATAATACCCTGGCTGCAGGTGTGCCACCGCTACTAACAGGTAGCGAGGAGTGACAGGGTGTCTCTGTTCGTTGCGCAATGTTCAGAGCCAGAACTTTGAACTCGATGGAACTTGAGTTTGTGGCACATTCAAGCCTCATTCAAATATCTCAGCGTGCGTGACTTCTTTTTTTCATCTTCTTTTGGAGGTATCTCTTCTTAAAATATTCTACCAACTCGGGCGTTTTTTTTTTTTTTTTCTTTTTTTTGGTTAGGAATGATGTATGCTGGCCTTTTCTACTCCGTTGTCAATTTGGTCTCATTTACACTGGCTCTTGCTGGCTTTGTTTGGCTCACTAAGGTTTTCCTTACGTTGGAATTGTCCTCCCTCGCTGTGCTGATTTCCGCTAGGTCTCGTTCTGGGTTGTTCTTACGCCATACTTTCGATTTTTCGCTGACTCTCTATTTCGCGTTACTGACTCGTCACCCGCTCTTTTTTTCTTTCTTTTTTTTTTTTTTAACGGTACCAACGGTACCAACTTCCTCACACTTTCTGAGTTTTCGAAACGCTACGGTAGATCCCCTCACTGCCCCACTCTCTTACGTTATAAGCTCTAGCAAACACTACAATGAATGAGTGGACACACATCAAAGTTGCGATACTACGAATGCTGCAAGATTTGTTTCATCGTTAGTATATGTGGTCGTATAGACTGCGCGTTTGCTCACACCAGGTGTGGGCACTGTCATACTTCTGCAGAAACGAGGCTCGAGTAAAGAGAGATTCACACACTTCCGTTGAGTCCGACCGTGAGTTTGAGGGTTGCTATGGCAACAGCTGTGTCGGACCCAACAAAACCGGTTTTTCCCCCGCTTTGTCGGAGCATACGCAGCTTTTGCCATAGAAACCCTAGCAGTAGGTCGGATTCAAGCGAATGTGTGAACCAGCCTTCAAGTAAAGCGCGTCTACGCCTTGCCGACATCAGCGCCACCGCAACTCCGTAACGTCAGTGTGTACACCCACACGTGACACCGCTTCGGCGCTCTTGAGTTCCTTGAGGTGTATCAAAGTAAAGATCACGCGATTTTGGGAAGGCCTCGCGTCGCGTCTTAATCCACTTCATCACTTCTTTCTGCCTCGCTCGCGGCCGCTCGTTGTACTCGCTGCCCTGTCAGCGCGGAGCGGGCGAGGACGACGACTCTGCTCTCCGTCACCCCACCATCGGTCAACATTAAGCGTCGATCCTCGCGGACCCTTCTCAGCACACGAGCGCTGTCTTGTGTCAGACTATCCCCGCGGTGCCTCGATATTTTTCTTACGTGCTCTCACGCTGCCTCGTTGCCTTCGCTTTCGTTCTCGGGGCGCGGATGGCTTTGTTTGCACAGGCGTCTTGTGTAGTTTGTTGTTGGTCGAGGGTAACGAGCTTTGTGCGATCATTACAAAAAAAAAAAAAAAAAAGGCACAACAAAATTGTTAGCGCGAAGATGGTCCGTCTTTGACGCCGAATGCTTAGGAAGGCGTTTACGTGTTTTCTTTTGAGGGATCGAACGAAATATGACAGACTTTATACTTTTTGCAGTTTCCTTTTGATATGAGATAAATTAAATTTTGTGCATCGCCGATGATAGTAATTCATTGATGTGCCGATGATGTGTTAGGATGATGGCGACGTGGGAGTGGCTGTGTGAGGTGCTGCGACTTAGAAAGAGTTGAGTCAAACGTTGGTGTTAAGGACTAACACCAGTGTGATAAAACTCTTCGTGTTAGTCATTGTATCGCACTAAAAAACACGTAATTTAATATATATCGTTATTTTCATTTGCATCCATACAAAACCGCCTTTTTTCACATTGAAAAAAAAAAAAATAGACAGGCTAGAATACCGATTGCTTTCCGTGTTTTTTAGTTTCTTTTTGTTTGTTTTTTCAACTTTACTTTAAGCTTTTGCCACTTTCAAGTCGCTTTGATGCTTTATTCTGTCACATACATACCTTACTATGCGAACGAATGTGATAAAAAAGGTGACGAAGAAGGGCACGCGCAAGAGAAAACCTGCCTTAGTTCTTTTCGTGGCTATATGTTGGGACATCATGTCACTTTCGCATAATCCGAGCCTAGTTAATTATTAAACTACGTGATGTATACATAAAAGTAGAAAAGAAAACTGCAAAATACTCGTCATTAATCTTCTTGAGTTCATCTATTTAATATTTCTTCTCGACATCTTGGCTCTTCGCGAGCAGCTTGTGTTTCGCCTATCGTTCTTTCAAGACGTGGCAGCAGAAGCGGAAGCCAACCAGACAAACCTCCCTCCAAGTAAAAAGAAGAGACGAGTCATATTTTACAAGCTAGAGGGAGGTAGTATAGCCGAAACGTCCTTTCAGCTGCGTCTCCACCCCTTGCTTTCTTTCGTACGGCGGCCAGGTCTATCCGATGAGCCGACAAAGATAAACAACAGGAGAAGATCCGACAGATTTGAAAGCGTTATCAGTCGACGCCGTTCAGTTTGCCGCACACCTCAATCAACGACGAACCGAAAACTAAAACAATCTTAGAAAACATCAAAAGCAACAGCAATCCAGATATGGCGGCAGACGATCCTAGCAGACAACAACCAAATTGGCGGGAAACAATCTTAGCAGACAACAACAACCAAAATGGCGGCCAAAAATCTGAGCAGAAAACAGCAACAACTAAAATGGCGGCAGACGATCTTAGCAGACGACAACAAACAAAATGGCGGCAAGCGATTTTAGCAGACGACAACAACAACAACAACCAAAATAGCGGCAAGCGAAGCCCGACTGATAAAAGAGGAAGCCCGGTTGCACAAAGCCTTTCTCTCGCGCTTCCTCGACCGGTATAGACGCTGTTGTTGTGCGTAGCCGTGAAGAGCTAGGCCTAATTATCGGCGGAACGCTTTAGCTAATCGTTGCCGCGACAACCGAGCGAGATCGTCTTAATGGGATCCCCCCACTGCTCTGCAGCGGAGCTTCGGAAACTGATCGCAACTTGATCACGAAGAGGCGGCGGTAGATTGCCTGCCCTCATTTGCTGGGTCTTCGCGTAGTTCGCGCCGCCTAGCGGGGAGCGTTAGCAGACGAAGTGGTGGCGTTGCACGCGCTGACCTCTGTGATAGACTTTGGATGATACTGTGCCTCAATAAGCTGCGTTGCCCTTCCTCCTAATCCACCTTACCAGTGCCAAAGTGAGGTGTAGCGGCGTCTACTAGTTTTAGAGTAGTTGTGCTATACCGTGGCCACCGGAAAAAAGAAGACCTGTCTTTTCTTTGTGTGTGCGAAAGGTGGGGTCTGGGTCTTGTAGTATGGTGGTTCAGCGGAACCACGTCCGTATTCGCTTGAGCGAGATTTTCTTCACGAGTTTATGATACGCAACACTAATCATGCAGCATGTCGGTTTGTAATTAGCAGACTATGAAACCTTCCTTTAGACCGCAGGCTCACCGATCTTCAAATAAGCGCCTTTCGGAAATGAGACAGTGTTGCTCAGTCACGGACGCAGGTAGTTTTGGCAGTCGTACTCACTGTGTTTCTCGTTTTACCACTGTAAAGCTTAGCTTATGACGACTCATCTGCTCTTACTTGTTTTTCTTTTTTTTTTTTTACTTTTTTTCTTTTGCCACTTGTTCCCGAGCAAAACACGTAGTGTAGAAACTCTGGGGTTCATATTAGTATCAAAAGCGTGCTATAAGCAATATGCTGAAGAAACGCTGCAGCAAGTTCGCTGAACTCCGAGGGAATGATGTTGAAATATAAAATATAAGTTGAATCAAATTTATTTTGATTTCATTGTCTTTCCGGGAACTTCTCAATCCACCCTCGTATACTAGTTGGCAGAGTAGTCAGCATGATGCGCGCACATTTCCAGGGTGCTTTTTGTTTTCTGTATACCGCGGTCCTGCTTCTTACAAAGAGGTAGAAGGAACACAAGCCGTTAGTAACAGCTGTGTAGGTCCTTGTATGCCTCCTCTATCTTCTATCCTTGTTTATAACACGTTGTTGCTACTAATATGAACTCTTATCACCAACTCGCCCAACGGTCCCCAATCTTCCATTTTAACGAGACTCTGGGCATGTATGTAGCGGAGTGTCACGGGCACGGGGGGAGGCGGCTTCCCTCAAGACTTTTCCGTCCGGTGCTCGCCTCGGACCGTAATATCCGTCCCCGAAACGACGCCATCTGACGGTGACGACCTCCAAACCGCGTCCGCTTCGCGTTACCGGGACTCCGCCGAAATGGACCATAATAGCCTCGCCACAGGTGGCTCCCCGAGTACATAACCTCGCACCCCGGGGGGTTCTTTTTCCTCTAAATCAAAACCCCCAGACATCGTCGCCCCCCCTCCCCCCAACTCCCTGCTCTTTTCTTTACGTGGGGAGATTAAGGAACATACCTTCTCTCCTCCCTTCCATCCTTCTCGAAAGCTCTCTCCCTCTTTTATCCTCGGGTGACTTTTACAACGTACGCTGAGCTGCTCCGCAATATATTTCGGTCCACCTTACAATGGACCGCAGAGGATCTAGCCACTTACCAAAGCCAATCTAATGCCTTGTAAAGCCGCAGTCACGCTCCCCGTACATCATACTAAAGACACGCTCTGCAGACGTGATATAATTAGAGAGTTTTAGGGAACCGTTTTTTGCACATCCGATAGGGTACGATGCGTCCTTCGGTACGAACTGCGCATGCGCTACTGCAGGAGACCTGCACATGCGCAGTTCGTACCGGAGGGCCCATTGTACCGTACGGGATGTGCAAAAACTGTTCCCTAAAACCCTCCATAAACAGTGTGACCGCAGTGTCACGTGATCTTCGAGAGGGGCGCGTGCGACGCATTGGGGGACGCGTGGTCTCCTGGTATACGTGCGCGGTGTCTGATTGGCTGGGATCATTCGTATAGCCTCCGCTTCGCTTCATTGTGAGATGAAACGGACTACATATAGTTTCTAACACTGCGATGTCCGCTGGCAGACATGTACGGTGCTGCCGCCTCTAATGACGATCTACTCGAAGAGCTCCGTTGCGATTGGTTTTATGCGCGTATGTTATGTATATATAGTTTTGTCCACGTCTAGGTCTGGCAGACGTTCCCGAAATTTTATTGGACTCAACTTTGTGTCGGTTTCTATTTCCTTTCTTTTCTTTTTATCTTAAGGGTGAAATTGAGTCCGTTACGACGTTCTTATTCGAAGTGATGTTAAGCTATTATTCTTGCTCGCATTGGTTTCTTTTTCTTTTTTTTTTTAATATAACTAGAGGGAGACTGTGTGTGAGGGAAAGAAAGGGAGAGCTCAAAAGAGAGAAAGGGAGTATCTCCGTGTGTGTTTGTGAGTGTGTCAGTGATTGTGTGTGTGCTTTCGGGTTAGTGCTTGTTTGTGTATGCGCACATGATTTCTCTCGTTGACGCTTTCTCCCAGGTGAGCTTGCTTACCTGGGGGAACGCTCGGGTGGTAACCGTCTCCGGTATGCCTTTTCTGTCGTCTACTGACGTCAGCTTGGGTCGGGCTCGCGATGTCGCCGCCTTGTTGTTCTTTTTTTATAACGACAAAGACGTGTCTGTTTTTTTTGTGTTTTTTTTCATCCACACTGAGCGAGGATTGTTTGATATAGGCACCTTCAAACCTACAAACCTCTATTTTAAATTTGTATTTTTATTTTCGCTCTTGGTTTGAAGTATGGACGCCAAATAAAAGGTGGAGACCCCCCGTCGGTTTAGATGGCAGAAAGGTCGAAGGCGGTGGGTTATTTGTGGACGTGCGGTCTGGGATTGGCAAAGTTGGAATGTGACAGGTTTCGATCCTATAAGGTTCCTTTCGCTGGGCGCGTCTGTATCACGGTTTGGGCCTCTCTCTCTCTCTGCCCCCCCCCCCCCCTTTTTTTTTTCACTTTTCTGCGTTAGTTTGCGTGTTTGGACTTCGATCGGCGTTGACGACGGGGGAATTTCGATTGTCGGTGGTGGTGGGTGGTGCGGTTTTTTGAAAAGCGACGAACCGTTCGAGCGAAACAGGCGCAGTGCGAAACCACAACTTTGGCAGTTTAAAAGAAGAAAAAAAAATGCTTTAAAATCAGAATAGCTACTGCTCATTCGGGAAACAACAAGAAAAACACACACTGTGAACGGGAATTCGCGGTTAACAGGCCTTGTCTGCGTGCTTTCCGAGTATGTTCTCAGCGCCGAGAAGCTAAGCCAAAACACCCAGACTTTGTTTTACCAGAAGGCAGAGTTCAGCCAACATTACGAGCCGATGACGCTGACCGCGTCGAAAGCGTAACCTCACATTCTTTTCTTCGGGCATGTGCTGTCACCGTCTCGACCAATGACGCAAAACGTCTTTTAGTCTGGGCATCTTTGGCTGTATGAGTAGGAGTGTTGCGAATACTCCTTCGAAGGTCAGCGTCGTTCCCTTAGCTCGAAAACTGCAAAGGGAGCTGGCACGTCGTGGCTCACTCTCGCTCAATGAAGGCGATGCGTGACGCAGCGATAATTGGATTCGAGCCAACGTTCTCGCACCTTTATAGTTGGCCCGTGTTCTAGCCTTTGACCGAGCACTGACTTACGATGAGACGAGGCGTACAAAGTTCGTTACCACCGGCTAATCTAATAAAGCTCAGAAAGAGCGTCGTGATCTGGCCCTTTCAGTCTTAGAAGAGCCCGGGGTCACACTGCTGTTACATCATCTGTAACATAGTCGGCTGAGGATCTGTCTGAGGCATGCTTCTTTGTATGACGTATGCGCTGTGTGACTTCTCCTTAAGTCTTCTCCGTGTTAAAAAAAAAAAAAAAATATGAATGTGTGGAATGAGCCTATGAGAAGATATATTATCACATAAGAATCCATATAAGCGTTATATACCTTATATAGGTTCCGATAATATTAATCGGAAGAATGGTATAAAAAAACGCCTCCTTTTTTAATTGAGTAGCGCGTTGTTTTAACCCTTGTCTGCGCTCTGAGTTAAGACGAAACGAACTTCCATCGTCCCGGATACAATCTCGAGACCTTCGTTATACACAACAAACACACAAACACTCTGACTCCTGACACAAATGAATAAAAAAAAAAAAACTTCCAACTACCGCCCGCATAGCTTCTCGAGTTCGCGCTCCAGCGCGTTGCGCTCTACGGGCGCCCACAGCGAACTTGACTTCGTGAAGCGCCAACCCTCACGATTATCGTATTATCCAGGTCTGTCACGGCCGTCCCGAAACGGCGATTTCTCGCAGCGACAAGTCTAAGCACAGGGCGCCTCTTCTTTCTGCGTTCCTTACTTTCTTTCTTTGTGGTCTCTCTCTCTCTCTCTTTCTCGATTTCTTTCTCTCTCGTCGTTTTGCTCATCGATGTGAACGCTACGACCTACCTTGGCTAATCCAGCGTCGTGTCCTCGTACCACGTGACTGCGCGCCCCGCCTGCCGTTGAGCTCCTCCCCAAGGTCACGTGACACCAGATTTGTACGGCACTCTTTACTACGAGTAACCAAATTACTCGTTATCGATTCCTTTTACAGCGAAGCTGTTAAGGGCTAGTTTCCCCAATTTTGTGTCCGTGGACAAATAAATCTCGGCCCAACCCTATGGACAACTACCGCCATCTATGAGCGACGGCGGCCACCAGACAACCGGCTTGTCGGTTGTCTGGTTCTAACCGTCGCTCATAGATGGCGGCGCATATTACAGCTCCGCTGCTCTTCCTTTTTCACCAGAGTGGAAAGGCTGAAAGTTTTTTAAAGTAATCTCTTAATCACTTGGATGCGTCTATAAGGAAGTAATCCCAAGAATAGTAATACGTTACTATTTTTCCTTACCCGCTGTAGAAACAAAGCTCCCTTTGTTTCTACAAGTTTCCTACCACAAAATCGTCTAACAAAGTCTCCAACAGGGGGTGGGCAGTTTATCAGCATTGGTGGAATAAGAAGATAAGTAGCTAATAATTCGGCGATTGAATTATAATATTGAGCAGTACAAATATAACTCGTTTTCGAGCCGGCAGAAGAAAAAAAGAATCCGTTTGCAAATCTAAAGTAATCGGAAGAGTAACCATTACTTTTTCGAGTAACTGCCGATTAATTATCTTCTAAAGTAATCGAGTAATTGAATTTAATGTTTTTAACCAAGAATAATTGTAATTGTAATCAATTACTTCTTTTCGTGTAACGTGTACAAGACTGCGTGAGTTTGAATTGACTTGGCTTCGGTGCCTTGTAGCGTCCGCATCTGCACGTCGTAAAAGTGTAACAGAGTATTGTCGTTAAAGAAAGTGGTATATATAACAAAAATAAAAAAAATAAAAAAAGATTGAGGCGTCGTCCGCTGAAAAAAAAAAAAAAAAGGGGGGGGGGATGTGACGATGGAGGGAAATGTGATACTAATCCCTTCTTCGCGTCCGCCTCTGTTGGCGCTCGTAATTGTCCCGGGCATCATGCACCAACTGGCCCAACGATAAATGTGGTTATTCTGTAGTCCCCGACAACTTAAGAAACACAGGGAGCATATTATCATCACTTCGCAGCCCATGAGATTGTGACAACGGTCGGTAAAAACGCCCAAGAAGCAATCTTGAAGCAATGGTCCTGGACGTAATGTGTAACGTCCAGCGTTTTTTAAACTGTCGAGGGCTACAGGTGTTTTTCTTTTTAGCTCTAACCTAGACCTAGAAGAAGAAAAATAAAATTGTTTCGTCCCTTGTTTATTTAATTTAATGATATATTTAGTTACTTATATTTCAACGAAACATTCCGGGCGAACTCCACTTCGATGCTTGCCCAGAAGGGTTTTTCCCTCTTTGCTCGACGTCGGACGCAGTCAGTTTCCGTTCCTCTCGGCACAGACGCGTAATCATTGCGTTAAAGCATGGAGATATTCCGCGCGGCATCTACGACTGTTGATGACGCGGCGGTTTTGTTTTTGGGCTATGGACGTTACTGTCGCCTCGGTGGGGCGTTACGTGGAGGGTGCAGGCGTATAATGCGAACAGACAAGACACGGGCTTCTGCATCGTGCGTGAAAACAAAATTGAAAGAAAAGGGTGCGGAGAGGCGCTGGTTTCGCATCAAATGACTCCTCCTCGGGTGGTCTGATCTGCGCCAAGATGGCGCCCGCCTTCTGGCTTGCTGTTGGAGGGGGTCGGTGGCCCAGCGTGTTGTTAGCGCACCGCTGCTCGAAGCACGGGGAGCGAAGGCTTGCACTCCGGAAACCAGGGACCCTCAATTTCGGTTCCCTGCCCGTTTTGATCGGGATGAGCATCGTGTACTGTATACACTGGCGTGAGGTCTTGTATCGTTACTGCGTGATGCGCGTTCAAGAGACCCCATGCTAGTGGTCGTACAGCACTGGCTAAATATTTCCTCTCTACGGCGTGAACTACCGTCGCCATACGTAAGACCAGACCGACCTCACGTTGTGTAGACAGCTAACCCATACTTTGCTTGTCTTTTATTTATGGCTAGTAAACTAATGGGATGTATCAGGTTTTATAGTTCCGAGTTTAAATTTCTCTGTTCGACCTTCGGTAGCGCCATTTTAGCCACTGACTTCTTTTTACCCCCAAGATTATCTTCAGAAGTCAGCAAAGGCGCCATTCAATTACAGATGTTGCCATAACGGTCAGTTTAACATTTTTTCTTTGTTATTTTTTAATTAGGGCAGAGCTTTGTTGCGTTGCACTACTACTTGTATTGAAGAGATGTTTGCAAGCCGGGCTGCTCGCATCGCGTCTTGCATAATGGCGGTGGTCGGGAGAGGCGGTCGTTAGCGTAATGTGTCTGCGGGGCTTGTAGAGGGACCAGTTTTTTTCGAATCTGCTAGACGTGCGACGTTTCACGTTCTAGTTCTTACTGTACAAGAAGGGTCACTCGCACTCCGCGGTATCACTTCCTCAAACACGAGCAAGCAGGCTTTATCACGCGCAAGGTGTTTGAGAGTAGTGTTGTTTCTTCTGAGGCTCGCCTGTTCCATTTATTCCTCTGTGTAGATGTGCGCGTGTGTTAGTTTGTTTATTGGTATGTGTATGTGTGTGTGTGCATGCGTGCGTGAATACGTGCGTGCATACGTACACATCGCGACACTGTTAGCGCGAACACGACATCGGCGCATTTTCGCATTTTACTTCTAAATAGTATTAGCGAGCACGAAATTTTATTGCTTACATTATAGATCTAAATGAGCTCTTTCCGTAGCAATAATAACTTGGATGACATCCCTTGGTTTTATTGAGAAAAACTGGAAAAACCGGCAATCGCTTGTTCGCGCTAACAGTGTCGCGCTCTGTACATCTTTCTGTTTACATTCGCGTACGCGTGCTGCGTTTTCGTGCGCGTGCTTGTTGCGCCTTGTATGCGCGTCAAACTTTCGGCCCCAGACCCCGTGCCCAGCTATTCATAGCGAGCCTCCTTTAAGGAGCCGTAACCGTCGGGCTAAAAACCCCGAAACGACTCCGGCATTTTGCAATTTTCTCACCCACTGTTCTCGGGGATGGCCCGGTCCTCCGCGACTCTTTGAATAACGCGCGCCGTTCCCCGCACGCGCCCCTCGGGGGTTGTGGGGAATCTCCCCTTTTTATTCCTCCCTAGTCCCCGTTTTGCGCATAAAATAGCTCCGGTTATCGTCACATTGTCCCTTAATAGGGAGTTTTCGTAGATCGTTTTCCCCGTCCCGTAACGCCTTCCGCAATCCGCTACGATACCCGCAACTCTACAGTCAAGGCTATCGGCGCGCAGGCGCAGTAGCAACTTTTCCGTTGCGGAGGGCTTAGCGGAGGGGGAAACACGGTCTACGAAAACTCCCTATTATCGCGTTCCCCTTTTTAAGCGAATGGCGCCTCACTTTACGTGGCAGATTTTCCACTCCATTGGACGACACTGCCTTTCAGCTTACGATAGACCGCTGAGCACGCTAACGAGCCAGCCATCCTGGCCAATCCAATGCCGTCTGAGTGTCCATGATATATCGTTCGGAGCGATGGATCTGTTGGGAACAAATAGTCTAATAGCGTCCGCTGCGGCCCTACGTAAATTTAAACGGAGTGTAGAATACTAGCGTGTTTTATAAGCGAAGGGGTCGTAAGTCTGATTCGCGTTCTACGACAATTCTTTTTCTCATTAAGCGAAGACGTCATCTGGCCTAACGTATGGCAAAGAGAGGAAGGACAACAATGGGAAGGAATTCTTTAAGCCACGCTCCCGCCCCCGTCGGAAAACTGGATCAGATTAAAGGGAAGGTTTCTAAAATCTTCGTTCACCCCTAGTGAACTGACTATAAAGAAAACGACAAAAGAACAGAGGAAACAAAAAAAGAACGGCCGGAATATACGCTAAGCTTTGCCGGAATGCTTTGAGGCGTGGAAGTGCACGGGGAAAGAGGAAAACGTTCCTCGCGCTAGACATTCGGTGTTTACGACGACGACAGACGGGAACCAATGGGGTATCCCGGATGGGCTTTATAGTTTATACGGCACCCACTTGCATATCCTCCCTTTCTTTTCGTTCGTTTCTCTTACCCTTTACGGGTCGGTCTTCGTTCTATTAGTTCTCTTCTTCCGATTTCTTTTTTTCTTTTTGTGTGTAACGGAAGGGTAAGCACAGAGGGGAAAAAAGGAAAAGCACCTCAATGTATTTTTTTTTTTGCCGGAAGCAGTAAAACAAAACAAAACAAAAAAACAGTGAAGCTTGTAAATGGCCACACATCTCGTAACATTATGTATACCTAATATATAGGAAGTGCAAAAACAAAACATAAAAGTGAGATATGAAATTAAGTAATAGAAAGCACCGCCTTTTTGTTTTCCTTTTTTCTTTTTGGTAAGAATGGCGAGAAAATGGTACGGAACGAGGAGGGGGGTGGGAGCTGAAAGCCTAATGAAACAAATAAAACAAAAGAAATTCGCCGTGTCTTGCGTGAAGAATATACAATGTGGAATCGTCTTCAACGCTTCGTCTTCCTTTTGCCCTGTCTTTTTTAGTTTTTATTTTATTTTATATTATGTTTTATTTTTGCGGGTTATGATATCTCTTATTTTTCCCGGAAGACGGTGAAAGTTTAACCGGACAGGAAGAAAACGGGCGCGCGCGCGCGCCTTGATCCTCATCGGGAATTCATTGCCAATTTGCGGGCAAAGGCTTTAGCCGAGCGCGCTGGATTATGTATAGGAAACGGGCCTGAAAATTGGGAGTCAAACTTCCGTCCTTGTTTTTTCTTTATCTTTTTTTTTCTAAATTATTTTGTTATGTTTGTGTCCTCCCCTAGAGAACTAGTTTCACTTTTTTTTTTCTTTTCTTTTCTCTGTTTAACGTACTCTCTGCGGTTTTAGGTGAACACAGACATTTTACAGTGAGCCCGTTACGCCCTGCAGCCGCGCGTTTGGTATTCTCCTTTAATCCCTAAGCTGTTAGTGTGGAGCAAACTACGTGGCCGTGGCACCGGTCAAACGATTATTTTTCACCACGTGATCAAGCCCTAGGCGTAGGCGTACGAGCAGAAGCGTGATCATGTGACGAAAGGTAGACGGTGTGACTAGTTTCCCACAAGCACGTAGCTTCGACCCCACTGTCAGCTTGTGTGGTGAACGATGTATAGTACTTTACCCATTTTTTTTTTTTTTCACACGCGTTCTTCGGTTTGGAATAAAAATAGGCGGCACTGAATTATTGCTGCGGCTTTTTAGCGTCTTTGGATACGGTTTTATTGCATTTCTCGCCTGATAAAAAGGGCGATGCTTCTGTCTGCTTTCCGGAAAGGAATAGGCGCACTTCGGTGCGCGCGCGCGCAAAATTTAACGCGACACGTTTTGACGACAGGAAGTTTAGTTTCGTTTTGCTGATTTGCTGCGTAGGATTTCTTCGCGTAATAAGACATAAGACACCATAAAAATAGGAGGAGATGTTGGGAGGCGTCTTTATATATATATATATATATTTCTTTACTATCTTTCGCGAACAACTCCCGTGGGGGCACAGTGAGAGTGTAATAAATACGGGCAGCGTTCATACGCATCCTATTCTATATAGTTTTTTTTTTTTTTATTTTTACGCTGCGGTCGTGTTAACACAGTGTTGGCCACTCCGAAAGAGGTGACGCCATCTATCGGACAAGACCTGAAGGACAGGAGTGTGCGGCGAAAATTGTCGCAGCCTGGCGGCCGAAAGGAGAAACAAAGCGCGAGGTTGGATTTTTGAATAGACGAGCACACTGTCTCCTTAAAAGCGGCACAAGCGTGTTTCAATCGAAACGGGGCATGAGAGATATTTGGAACGGCAAATCTACCGCGTATGCTTAGTGTATACACTCCTGCTTCTTGCAAGTGTTAGCTGAAAGTGTAGAAAACAATGTTAGCAAACACTGCATAGATGTGTGCAGCTGACCCAACTCCAATCTCAGTCGGAAGAGGCATGGGAAGAGGAAGTAGTGAAGGAGCCAACTGGATAGATGTAGAATCCACAGTTCTGTGATCACCTGTTACAAAAAGTGAAGTCAAAGGAATCCAATCCAATCCAATTGACCGGCGATTGGCTGACCAACCGTGTGACTCGTGGTAAATGAGACGTACATACCACTTTTCGTTGAAAAGAAGGCGCCCACTTTTGCTGTGGCGTACTATCGCAAAAAGGCACGACAACACATGACGAACGAAAACAGCAACGCCGACATCGCGTCGTTTTTTTTCTCGCGCACGTCCCGCTATCCGAACGCCATCGCGAAAACTCCTCCCACACCCGAACGAGAACCGAAACAAACACAAACCGAAAACGGCGCTGTCTCCGTGAGGCCTCGGTTCACGCTCCGTCGCCGGCAAACGCGGGATGAAGGAAGAGCTCCGACATCTTCCGAGACGCTCCTCTGTTCTCCTCCTCCTCCCCCGCTCGGCGCCGACGAGAACCAAGGCGAACCCGACGAGAATCGGCGAGAGATCTCTAATTAAGACCGCATGCCCTCTCCCCGAGACGACGGGGAAAGGCAGGCAGGGGCAGTCATGGGTGACTCGTCGTCGTCGTCGTCGTTGGCTCCCCGACAATCGAACACCGTCGGTTCATAATTAAAGCACTCGACTGCCTCGCTGCCTTTCCACCGGGGCACCGGTGCATTGGGGGGAAGTGATCCGCGAGGTCACAAGACAGCCAGGTTGGGATCACTGGCTCGTTCGCTCGCTGCTGTATAAATACGGGCCCAGCCGATATTGGCGGTACGGATGACGATATTCTGCGAAACTTTGCTGCTCGCGTACATGGAGAGTCTCGCGTGCCGTTGGAAAGGGTGCGGGGGTTTGTTTGGTGGAGGAGCGAGCTACGGGGGCCCGGTGCCACGGTTGGTTGTATCAAGATCGGAGATGGGTTTTTTGGGGAAAACGGAGGACTGTGTACTTGGTGTGAGTTGGGCGTGAACGCGCGTATGCGGGCATGCGCGTGTTTGCGTGCCTGCTTGTGCGCGTACATCGCGTTTCTGTCTTCTCTCTCATCCTCTCTCTCTTTCTCTCTCTATCTGTATCTTTCTGGATCTTCTCATTTGCAGACTTCAGTGATCTCTTTTTTTCGTCAAAAGTGTTTGTTCACATCTGTCTGTTGTTGCTTTTGTTGTTCTTCTGATGGCGTGAACATCTGCGTATTCTATTTTGTTTTTCAATTTTTCTGTCTGTATTTTGTTCTTCGCCAGCTACTGTTTAAATATCTGTTGGTTGCTCTTTCCCTCGTTCTTATGCGTCAATATGTACATGTTTTGCTTTCTATCCCTCTCTGCCTTTTTGTTACGCGTCACCACGCATAACATTATTTGTCATCGTCTTATGCTGGAACATGTTCACATCTTTATCGTTCTCTTGTTCCATCTTTCTCTTATATTATTTTTTACGCCGTAATATTTTTGCTATAACCTTCATGCGTGAAGACGCACGCTTCCTTCCACCTCTCGCTCGATTCCTGCAATTATTTTTTTCTCTCTTTTTCCCACATTGCTGGTGCAATAAGTGGAGTCCGAAGTAGCCCAAAACTTTTCAGGCTTGCCCTGAGACATGCTTGGCTCTTGGTTCGACAGCAATAATTTGTTTTCTTACAAATTCTAGTCTATATACCAACTCACTTTTTACAAACAATTTCGCTTTGCCCACACCAGGTACGGGCATTGCGCGAGCGCGGAAACCGAATTCGGGAGGACGGATGCGTCTGCACATGCGCAATACCGACAGCAGCGCCACCGCAATTGCGTGACGTCAGAGAGTTCAATTGGTCTATACTGCGTTTGAGATTAAGTTCGACTGCAGTCTACGCTATGCTCTCATAAGCCAATCAGGCAGATCCAAAAGTTAATCGTTATAGCACATGTCGCCTTTGTGCCTTGACTGCCAACAATTAAATAATTCACGCACAAGAAAAAAAAAACATGATTTTGGCGCATTCACTTTGAGTGATTGGTTTAGCTGCAGAGGCAGCACACGTGCAAAGAGTACGAACGCCATGACGAATACATTCTTGACACTGCATGATCCGTCGAACTGTAGCGTTATGCTACGGTGAATGTTATGAGGTTAACTCAGTTGCGGAACTGCTCATAGACGCTGCATGCACGAGCAGCCCCCCCCCCCCCCCCCCCCCCTCACTCACTCCCCACGACTCGCTTCCCGTCGTTCGACGCGCCGGACGGCTGCTTTGGTAACTGCGGTGTATTCTATGGGATTCGTGCGTTTCGAAGCGCAGCGTCCAGATGGCGCTCCACCGTACTCTATGGAACACACAGTTCGTAAACAAAAATCTAGATGGCGCTTCGAACGACGGGAGGTGGACTGAAGTGAGTGAGGGGGGTACCCCCTCCGCGGGAGTTCCACAACTGAGGTAATATAGTAACGTTGGCTACGTTCGGACTTAATGGGCGCCGTAGTACAGTTCTCAAGTTCTCTCTTTATCCTTTAAGCGCGAAACACACGTACGACTAAACCGTCCGATGCGACGTTCGATCCGGCAATACGACGGTCGGAGGCGAGGGTTTTTAACACTCTCCGGTGCTACGAAAACCCTCGCCTCCGAAGGTCAATCCGGCAGTTCGCACGTCAGATCGGACGGCTTCGTCGTACATATGTTTCGCGCTTTACTGGCTTTACATTTGCGAGTAAAGTTTCGAATGAAGTCGGCGCAGAATCATACCTTGTTCTGCGTTTCTCATTCGATTCACTCCGAGATATTGAGTAATCTTAGTCATTTATGGAGCGAGAGTTTTTTGCACGCTCGTGCGTAGAAAGTAATATGCAGCATCTGCGAGTATTGAAAGAAAGGAATAGTAGCTCTCGCGAGCAGTCGTTAGTTTGCGAGAGTTCTTCCGTACAGAATTAGTACAAAGCCGCGATGGTATGTGCGGAAGAGCTTCATCGATCCCAAGCTTCGAGGCGCCCGGTAAAGAGCATCTAAGTTTAGTATCGGCGTATACAGATAGCGAAACAAAAGAGTGAAAACCGACAAAGAAAAAGACGGGCCAAGAAAACGCGATCGTTTGCAAATTAGGAACGACGGCGATTATTGGGCGGAAAACTAATGGAGTAATCTTTTCCACCCCAGTGGAATTAAAGACCGGGATCTCTTTTTGGGTTTGCTTAGTGTCTCTTTTTCTTCCTTTCTCTTTCATTACGAGCGAAATAAATTCTCGCTCCACTCAAAACAAATTAAGGCAGCCGCCCAAAAGCAAAACAACATGCTTCTACGTCTAGTGGCGTCATTCATCGCTTCGTCTTGTCTTTTTTTTTTTTTTTTTGTACTAAAAAGGAATCGTGAACCAGGGTGCGCAGGGGAGGCAGGGAGGGAGCAAGGACCTTAGAGAAAAGAACACAAACAAGAGGAATGTGGATACTTAATTGCTGCTCGCGTTTATTACACGGATTCAATTAATTCCGGTGCTCTAGATTTTTTTTCTACGAAAATGCTTACTCTACGTAGAAAGTAAACCAAACAAAAAAGATGAAAGAAGCCCAGTGAATAAGTAATGAACGTCCACGACCGCGAGCATCATACGGTGAATCACTCTAATACAAATTTCGGTTGGATGGGGGATATAATGACATCAGCTGAACATCGGAACTTTGGTCCAACGTGCTGCTAAATACAGGTCTTTGTCTAAGTGTACTGCGTTTATTAACTTACCTATACAATATGCTATGCCCCTCGCAGAATACGCAAACTTCAACATTTTGTTTGCGGAATTCTCGGTTTTGCCTTTGTAATTTTTTTTTTAATTCTTTAGTTAACGGATTGTGGTTCTTCAGACAACTTTTTCTTAAAATAAACTCAGTTCCTTAAACAAAACAAAAAAAGAAGCAAACCCCTCGCGTTGTTCTATGTTCAGCTGTTGCGTGCCGGGTTTCAGATATGCGTGGTTAACAGGCATCGTGAACTCCTGTAATCAGTATTCGTTAACACGGTCTGCGCTTTTTTTTAATGGATCAGACTACATTATAAAAACGATGACACCTTCTCTGAACTGTGATACAATCCAAATTTACAGAAGAAAAAAAAAAAAAAAAAAACAGCGGTGTTACGTTTTTTGTGCTTCTAACCATGACAAAATGCCGTGCTCAGCAGGCATCGCTCATAAACTCGCTGAGTTGAATCAGACGACACAATTTTTGTGTTCATATTCATTCAACTTTCATTTTCTTTATATCGCCAACTTAGGTATTTTGCGGGCAATTTTGTGCGCATTGGCCCTTAATTTTTTTTTTTTTTCGTTGCTTGTTTTTTGAGTTGTCGGTCGAAACCCGACGATGTTTGCTTCGGGCTGTTTTGCGAAACGACATGGATTCCAAGCACGTAGTTCTCAGGAACACGACCTGTCGGAGCACGCGCGTGTACACGCGATGTCGGAACGTCGCGCACGAAGCAAAAATCTTCTTATCTCTGTTTTCTTTTTCCTTCTTTTTTACGTCGTGTGTATTCCTACTTTTTTTTTTACTTTTTCTATTTGTGTACCGTTTTAGTAGCAAAGGTCGTCGTCAGAACTTCGTGCATGCAAGCACGAAACTAGCGCTGATGCTGACCACGTGCCAAGGACAACGGCCTCTCTCTTCTTACTGCCGCGCTCACACACACTGACAATACGGCATACAAAGTACAGTTTTTTTAACACTGTCTAAGGTCTTCCTTGTAGACGCTCACGTTGGGTTTACAAAAACTGTCTGGAGACATGTTCGAAGCATACATATATATATGTATGAAGCAAACCCGCTTAATTCGAACGCCGCTTAATTCGAACCTGCTTGAGGTGTGTCCGCAGACATTTCTGTCATCGTGTCTGCGGAGAAATAAAGAAATCGCTAAGTGAAAATGGCAAGCCCAATACGCCTTTCTCAAAACCAGGTCAAGCAACATTGGTGGCCGCCATTTGTTGGGCACAAAGCGCGTGATTGAATCCGGCATCACGTCGAACGCTGACGCTGCCCAAACAATGGCGGGCACTAATGATTCGCGAAGCAGCCACTAGATGGCGCGCACTTTCTAAAAGAAAGTGCGCGCCATCTAGAGGCTAATTCAGTCAAGAGTGGGCTTCTCTTTAACCCACCTAGAGGACGGCGAGGAGGTGAACTGGGTGCTTCCAGGGCTCACGTTCGCCGACGACATCGTTTTAATGGCTGAGACAGCGGAAGATATGCAGCGGCTATTGGATATATGCACTGCGGAGGCTGCTGTGCGACACCTAGGCTTCAACGCAAAAAAATCTGCGCTTGTACAGTTCTCAGGGGTCGAAGACACGCTTTGCTGCACACTTAAGTTGGGTGACGAGGTTGTGCCACTTGAGGACTCGTACAAATACTTGGGTGTCGTCCTTGCCAATACGCCGGAATACCTTCGAGATCATTACGCTCATCTCCGCCAGTCAGCAGGGCGAGGGGCCAACGTCCTCCGAAAAAGAAGTCTCTGGAGCTGCAATAGGTTCCTAGTTACACGGGAAGTGTGGAAGGCAGTAATGGTTCCAGGCTTGACTTTCGCGAATGCTGTAGTGTGCGTCCCTGGTGAATTACGAGAATTTCTGGAGCGACGACAACGAGCAGTGGGACGACAGGCTCTGGCCTGCCACGGAAATGTGGCTAACGAAGCCGTCCAGGGAGACCTAGGATGGTCTAGCTTCGAAGCCAGGGAAGCCACCAGCAAGATAAGTTATGATACACGACTCCGCCACATGGATCGAAACCGATGGGCCAAAAAACTTTTTGTATACACTCACATGACTGGGACAAGAACAAGGTGGCAGAAGCGCCTTTATCAACTCCAAAAAAAGTATGGCTTCTTTGCAGAACCCTTAGAGGTAGTGACGGGCGAGAGGTTGGAGTCGAAAGTGAGAAGCAGAGTACGTGAGAGGGAAGTCTTCCAGTGGTTTGAAGCCGCTCAAGCGAAGCCAACGCTGCTGGTGTACAGTAAAAACAAGCAACTGATCGCGGCTGAAACCCTGCTCTATGACAACAGCTTGGGCAGCCGCCTTCTGTTCGAGGCGCGAGCGGGCGCTCTACGAACTCTGGTATACCGGGCGCGGTTTGACCCCAAGGTGGTTTCCACGATGTGCCGCGCGTGCAGAGAAGAACCTGAGACAGTTGAACACATAGTGCTCTACTGTGAGTGCCTGCTGCCAACCCCACTGGTAGATCGCCGGCTTCACTCAGAGGCGATGCTAGCATATGCACTGGGCTTTAAAACGACGGCTGACTCATACAAACCCTACACGGGCGAAGCAGACGACCCTCCACAAGACAGGCATGAGATTTCTACCATGCAGTGCGTGCGAAGGACGAAAGCGCGTCTGGAACACTGGTGGAAGAAAATTAAGAACAGATAGCTTATAGTTTTTTTTTTTTGGCTAGGGCACGAAGACTTTTCGAGCTCGCCCGGTATAAAGGGAAAAGCCGCATCATCATCATCATCATCAAAAAGGTCTGTTCACGTCGTTATCTTTACGGCGCGAATAATTTCGTCTCACCCTCAGGCTACACAGCTGGCTGTTTTGGATTCACGTCATACGCACTTTAATTTTGTCGTCTGCGTGACTCTCGGTACATTTTAGACGGCTGCACCCGCCGCACGCGAGCCAATATTTGTTTGCCGGTAAAATCGAACATGATGTTTCACGCATCGTGACATGAACAGATGGATGAGAGGTTTTGTTTTCGACGATGCATTAAGGCCGTTCACGCTATACTATAGCAGTTTGGTATCTTGCCAACAAAGAAAAAAATAAGACTAAAAAAAAAAAAAATGTCGTCCCACCGTGGCGCTAGAAAAGAGCGGACAAGCCAAAGAAATGTGACGCTCGCTGACGACACGCATTCGGTCAGTCGACAATCGCTGACGTCAGGGTATCTGGTTTGTGACTAAACGTAAACGTGAGTAGCAGCTTCCGTACTCGGTTCGAAGCTGAAAAGGTGGTAAGAACAACGCGCTTGCCGGTTCAATTGATCGCTTGCCTTCCGTCACCTGACCCCGCTCCCTACGCGTGGGTAAGGGCAAGGGCGTGATCATGAGGCGGAAGATTGACGTATGACTGCTCCAACGAGCAAGCAGCCTTTACGCCCCTATCAGGTCAGCTGTGAAAGGGGTGTATATCCCGTTTAAATTTACGTTGGAACACTGCCGACGTTACGAACGGAGGGGGGAAGTTAAACAGCATCAAATAATCATGTTAATAATAGCAATAATAATAATAATAATAACAGTCTCGAGTGTTTTGCCGTGACCAGCACCGTGATAGTGTTCGTCGGCTTTCCGTGCCCTAGGAGGGGATTGCGGCGTGAACTTCCGCTTTCAGTCTTCGTGACTCTGCTTGTGTAGCTCTTACTTTCCGCTAAGCCTCGGGAGCAATTTTGAGATCAATTTGCACCGTCCTGGCACGTAATTTAGATCACGTGAGAGCAGTTTTGTAAACTTTCTCTCTCCTTACGTCGTAACTCTATGAAAACAAGGCACAAAGGTCCCCGAAGCTGGTAGGTTTGCTCAAATATAAGGAGAAAAAACGAAGCAACACAACCTTTGCTTCTTCGAGACCTGAAGAAGCTGACTTTTAGCAAAACATGGGAAGCCATGCTTTCAGGGAGTTCTGTTTTAACGACACTCGAGAAGCAAGATAGCCTAGCGCACCCTCCCCCCCCCCCTTCTAAGTATATCAATATGGTTCTCTGCGAAAACGTAATGATGTCTTCGCTTCGTTTCATCCCAAGTCAGAGCGCCTCCGAAGGCTCCAAGGCATACGCTGACATGAAAACGCGTAGTAAAAGTTCAAGTCACGGAGCTGTCTTTGCGCTTGATAAGTTTCTCCGATGAAAGAACACGTACAGAAAGATGACGTAACGCCGTGACGTTGCGGTTTTGAACCTGTTTCATTGGTCCTCATAACATCGGCTGCGCTCTGACTTTAGGGGAAACGCAATAAAGTATGCACGAGTGCGGTCACTGACAAAGACGCAGTGCGGGACCTATATGCACGCTTCTAGAGTCACTGAGAACACAAGAATCGCAGAGCATTGTCAATCACATTCACGCTTTTGGTTGGTGATTCGTTCTTCGGCTTTCTTGTCAGAAAATGTCGTAATCTCATTGAACGAGGAGTGATAATAACATGCTCACTGAGTATATGATGGTAAACGCGCGACTTGGGTAGGACACACAATTGTTCGGTGCGTTTCGAGCACTGCCCACCGCTTCCTACACTTTCCCGTCGTCGCCGGATGACCATCCCAGACGCCTGCCCATAAAAGTTAAAAACCTCGTCATCTCCCGTATACCTCGCGCCCATATCGTCCCATTGTTACATCAACGGACGCACCAAGACAACAACGTCCGCGTCAATCAAAAACGTTCCTTCGAAAAAAAAAAAGAAAAAAAGTCTCATCTGAGCGCAGAAAGTTTCCCACAGAGCTGCCCTGGTCCTTCGAGACCTCTTCGACCGCACGGCCAAGCAGGTTAGCGCGCGCCGATCTGTGTCAAGGAAGAGAGCTTCTTCTCTCCCACGTTCGAGCAAGGATACATCTCTAATCGTTAACCTCCCCCGCCGCGCGTAGCACATCGCATTTCGCTACGGGCAAAAGAGGCGAAGAGAAAAAGAAGAACAAGAAGCGTTAAGCTTAAGTAGGTCTTCCGCCAACCAGCTTAAAGGCCACACTCGCAAATTGTTCGGGCCGTACGCGTTTTATATTTCCACGGGATTCTTGTGCATTCGCGAGGGAAACTATAATACTTCCGGCGACGGTTCGTGTGGTACAGCGTCAGCGTGCCTAATGTGTGCGCCGGTGGACGCTCGTCTTTCAACGGGGGGAGGCCGGGCGGCTTTTTCTTTCTTCTCCCCGTTAGCAGTTTGGGCACGTGAATGTTTTGCTCGCGCGCGGCGTATGCTTCGTTGTGGGGTGCCGTCGTTCCTTGGATGACGACACCGACGAAGACGCTGGGCGCTTTCGGGACGGGAGCCCACAATCATCCGAGGCAATTTCGCGCATCGTGGCTCGTGCGCTACGAGTCTATCGAACTAGAAAACAAAAAGTAAAAGACGCACACGAAAGATGCCGCGGCGGGGGTGGCTTTTCGGGAGTGTGGGAATTAGGTGCGTTCAAGATGCTGAATATCTGAGCGCGTGTGCGCGCTCGTGCTGTATTAGACACATATTTGTTGGAAATGCTTGTGTGCATGTGTGTGCGTGTGCGTGTGTGTGTGTGTGTGTGTGTGTGTGTTTCTATGCACGCATAGAAACACGTACGCACAGATGCCTGCGTACGTGTGTACGCCTGTGCAGCACGCTTGTCTGTGTTTGTGTGTGTGTTTGTGGTGTTGTTGGGTCTATACCCACCGGACAAATGCCTGCGTACGTGTGTACGCCTGTGCAGCACGCTTGTCTGTGTTTGTGTGTGTGTTTGTGGTTTTGTTGGGTCTATATCCACCGGACAAATGCCTACGTACGTGTGTACGCCTGTGCAGCACGCTTGTCTGTGTTTGTGTGTGTGTTTGTGGTTTTGTTGGGTCTATACCCACCGGACAATGGCGTTTGGTTTGGAAGGTAGCGCCATCTTGTGAATAATTTTTGCAACACAGGGACGGCCCGTGGCCCGCCGATCTCGAGCTCAAATTTCCGAGTGCCTTGCCGAACTCTGACAATAGCGCTCATGTCAAAATCGCATGGTTAGGCCGTCCCAAAGTTGCCCATTTCCGCCACCCTTCGTGCTGACTAGCAGCCGATCAGGGCGCCGCGTGTTCACTGCCCTTGGGGTTACAATCTCTAAATAAGCGACGCTCAAGGTACTGGCATTTCCTTCCCGCTTTCCTTACGGCCGTCGCCATTTTGGTGCTTTGAGCAGAGCGGGCGCCATTTGTAAACGTTATGATTCGAAAATACGACTTCCCGAGCTTTAAATACGATGACGGAAAGCCCAGACGATATCGTCTTGCTGTCGTCGCTACTCTGGAGTGTGGCCTATTTAAGGACTCTAGCGTGGGTATCAGCAGGGTGGCTTACACAAACATCTTGAATTTCGCAATGAAACGTCTCCTTGTTGCTGGGGTGACTGCCCCGTGTAGCGTTATGGCTGACGAGAAATTCGACGTCAAATTGTGGTTATGAAACGTGGTCTGTTTTTCTTCTGGGTTGTTTCGGAGAGGAACAAATCGGGATATGATTTCCACTTCTCTGTCGTATAAGTGACTCGGAAAGCGACAGAACGTTGATTTGCTTTCGTCAGATAAGAAAGTAACCGCCGGCGTCTGCTATTAAAACGGATTTTGAAACACTGCGCGCCGCGTGAAAGGCGCCACCAAAATTGCAGAGCGGGAGCAATCATTGACACCGCACCGAGCTGTCGATATGGGATAAAATATAGCCTGGCACTCGATCTCAAAAGTGAGGTGTTTGTTGTTCTTTAAGCCTTCGAAACTTTAGACACAGACTTTCGAAACGAGCCGGGCTACGAATTCTCCTAGACGGTAAAAAAAATGAGTCTTAGACGCACTCTGGACGGTGCAATTTTCCCAATAATTCTGCAGTTACTGACGGATTCTCGGTTGCTGCGACCGGAATTGCTACACGATCGAACCGGATCGAAACCGCCGACTCGGTTGCTGCAACTCGGTAACGCTCGAAAAAGTAGCACCCAATCAGGAACGCGATATTTTTGCGTGACTCCGTATATGATGATGATGATGATGACGACAACTGAATACGGGATTTCACACCGTTCTTTGTTTCATATGAATCGTTTCTTAGGGCTAGTGGTTTTAGGGGGACCCCTCAAGCTGTGTTCCAAATCTTCCTCGAATGGGTCCGAGTTACGCCGTCGGATCATGTCACGTGACAAGACAGGTAGAGCAACGCTGGACACAGTTGCAAGTAGGGAACTTTGGTTCCCTAATTGAAATTGCAATTAAGGAGCTCCCTGTTTGCAAAATTGCGGTTAGGGAGCTTTGGTAAATTTTTTCGACAGTTCTCTCTAGTCTGCCTACGTCTTTGCACATCCATCATGTCACCTCCGGCTAGCGTTATCGGAGGTATCGGAAAATTCTACCAAAGCTCCCCAATCGCTTATTTTAATGTTGATGACGATAACAAAACGTGCATCGATGTTTGAACGGTTGCTACGTGTGAACACCGGGCACCGGAGCAGCGTACAGGCGAGGCAATGTCAAGGCGCCTGGAAAAGTTGCTCAATATGAAGACGACTGCTACGGGCTATATGATTATTACGAGAGAAATAAATGTTTTCTTTGCATTTAATTATTTCAACCTCGCACTCGCGTTTAATGGTACAGACTCAAATATGATTGCGTAAAAACTTCTCGCGGTTCAATAACAAAGGTAATCGAAGGATTACTCATATGCATTGATTAAGATAAAGCTTGCATGTCTTTAGTGTCGATCAGTCTGTTCATATCACAATTTTCGGGATGGACGTTTTTATAGAGAGAAGAATTAGTCTCCATTGAAATATCGCAATGTGTATTTTCTTGCCGTATCATTTAGCAAGCGCGGCTGCTTGCGAAATCGCGAGAGTTCCGAGCAAGCGAGCAAACCGACGATAATTTCTTGCGTAGCCACACCAGACCGCCATAGTTCGGGGCCACTGCTGCCACAGTTGCAGATTACTGTGCCTGCTCTTCTGCGATTCGAGCCCAGTGTATAGACCGCCCTTCGAACCTATAATCTACCCTATCAAACTCATTGCTAAAGTGTAATCCATTTATAACGAACTTCAGAGTTTCGCAAAATGTGGTCGTGCATATCGAAGAGTTCGTTATAAGCGAGCTAACGTTTCCCCGTGATTAACCTTGCTCGAAATTCGTTGTTTGCTTCATGTGTGTCTGTCGTACGTGGGGCTGTTACAAGCGGGCTCCATAGTATACCCCTCCCCTCCGCCCTTCAAACCTTACATCTGTTTCCCCCAACTCCAAACGATTGCCTAATTGCTCCAAACGCCGAACCACGAAGCCGACCTAAATTCGTCGCGCGGTCAGCCGCACAAAACATGCTGCTGCTCTTGCGCGCGCGTACACAAACCCAATTTGCGATCTCAGAACGAGGGAGGCTCTGCTCAAAGACGGAGCACACGTCAGATTGGATAATATGGCGTACCTCGTACATGGCCTTTTGTATCGAGAACGCCGCGAAGGAGGGAGTCCGAGCAACAAAACACGGTCCGTTGCCCCGCACGCTTGTCTTTTGTCGATTTCCTTGAGTTTGGTGGCAACGCCCCGTCAACTCGGCTTGGGCTGCAACGCGACTCGAAGACGCAGACGGCACGCGAGCTGGCATGCATGCATTAACCATGGGAGCCCTAATTGAAAAGGGACTCCGCGCGGAGCGAAAGAACAGGGCCACGATGAAAAACTCGGAGCGAATTCATGAGCGTCCCGGAGTCGTTTGTGTGTGTAGTTGGGGCCTCCACATGTGACCCGCGTCCTTCTCTTTTTGTGTCCGTGCCGCGGGTCGCCGAGATCCTACGAGCAGTGAAGCGTGAACGCAAAGCCCTCTGCCGTGGCATTCCTTGGAGGCGCTGAGAAAAACAAGATACGATAAAATAAAATAACTTGAGATTTTTAACTTGTCACTGGAGGCTCTTGTTCGTGTTACGGTTCAGTCCGCGTGCGAGCGATTTGTGGGAAGGACGAGGAATTCTCAAAGCCCCGTCTTTTTTTCCTTATGCTGTTTCAGTGGCGTTTGTCAGTTCTGAGTTGCATGCTTTATGTGTATTATAAGATTCAAGACCCGCTGAGTTCGGAATGTCTGAATCAGCGAAGTTATACTGACACGAACTCCCTCGTTGTTCCGGTGCCAAATTTTGAAATACATTAATGTTGCCCCCTAATGCTCTCCAAAGGGTTGTATGCAGGACCATCAAAGGCATAGAATCAGTGACAGAGCTTTCGAGATGAATATAACATATGTGTAAAATTATGTTATGTCACTCACCAAGGAGGTGTCACGCCCTCAGCGAGAAACTGGGGTTTTATTTACACTGCCGACCTTTTCCTCTGACGATTAACCAAAACCTCAGTTGTCCCTTTCTTCCACCGAAATAAGTCTTCATCAGATTCTGTGGGCATTTCGACTGAAAATGATCACACAGAACACATCCTTCCAGATTCCCCCATCACCACCTGTTCCCCCTTCTTTAACCCGCTTTCATTATAATTGAATTTCTAGGGTTCTAGACCCTTGAAACCTTTCCACGATCAGTGGGAAACGCGTCACATCTGTCAAACACCAACACCGCAGCAACAACAACACGGAATGAACAAAAAAAAAAAACCAAAAAGAAAAAGCTTTGTTTTTACTCGTTCGTTCGCCGTGTGTTACTGCAAAAAGTGAATTGTCTATACCTGTAATATATCACGGAAGAAATAGAAGGCACGTCTAGAATGGATATATGCGCTCTCCACGCTGTTCTGCCTTCGCGTTCTCGGTCTAATCGGCGAAACCTTGACATGTCCGCATAAAACGTGGGAAAATCGGCGTTGAGGCGTATCACGTAAGCAATGGCGAAAGACGCATCGTCACTTCAATGCCATTAAAACAATGGCGTCTGCCCGTTTCTTTTCTTCCTGGAAAAACACGGCACATATATATTTTTCTTTTCTTAGACGTCGACACATCGTCAGGTTTTTGCTATGCCTATCATCGATGTTGACAAGCCTCTGAAATTTTTTGTTTTGTTTTTTTCCCTCCAATCTTTGTCAACTTAACCGCGTTTACTGATGCATACACGTTAGATTTGACAGGCTGTCAAATGCTTTTCGTGCGTCCGTGCGCGTTTGTGTGTGTGTGTGCGTTCTGAGTGGTGGCGTATGTGTGTGTGTATGTGTGTGTGTGTGTGCGCGCGCCCTGCGCCTACGTTGTTATTATAGTAAAGATTTTTCTTCCTCCTTTTCCGCGAGAAGTTGCGCCTCTATCCCGTCTGTCGGCGTTCGGAAGGTCGTGCTTATTTTAACCCTGACTCCAGAAACAAGAAACAAGAAAAATCTATAGGTTCAAGGAGGCCTTCGCATCACGGCACCTTTCTTCATATATCGGACGAGGAAGTGTTTTTACAGCGACGACGCCCGGCGCAGCGAAACGTCAAGATTTAATTTCGGTTAAGTGGCGATGATAGAGAGGTCGACCTGCGGACACCACGAGGACGAACCCGAAGTCCTTCGATTTCGAACCGTTATGCCTTCAGATACGGCCCCGCCGCGCGACCTCGCCGGAGTTTCGTAAACATGCAAATGAGGTTGCGCATCTCGCGCGCGTTTGCTCGCTTTGCGGTTTCGACGATATCTTGTTGCTTTTTTTTCTTTCTCTTTTTTTTTTTTTTTACGACCATTCGTTTCTTTCGCACACGAAATGCAATTTCTCGCAGCGCTTTAGCTGCGCAAACATTCCGCGCGCATCCACGCGAAATGCCGCGATAATTTATCACAACCGTGTTCAAGGTAATCGAGCGCATAATCGCCTGCAGATTTCTGTTTTTCTGTATATTTTGTTTTTAATACAGGCTGCGCGTAACAACTCGTCCTAGCACGTTTCTATTTCTTTTTTTTTTCTTCTTTAAAGCGTTCAAGTTTGGCCACGTTCAAACTCGGACATGGTATTCACTTACTTCTAGCTTCCTTATTTATTTATTCTTTATTCGTACTTCTGCAGAGTGTATGTGTTAACTAGTGTCTTCTTTGACCCGTCGTACTTGTAGCGGTTATGTTGAGCACAGCGCACGTATTCTATCTGCCGCATTTGCTGACACTTGCTTATTGGGTCGCTTGAATGTCCGTTGAATAATTCGTCAATTAATTAACGGTTCGAAAAAAAAAAAAAAAAAAAAGAAGGGGGCCAGGACATGATGCCAAGCTGACGGCCGCTGAGGAATGTACAGTCTCCCAAAGGAAGGTAAGGAAATCAATTGAAAAGTGTGAGCTACAAACCCCTGGCTGCACATAAAAGAAAGCGTTAAGCGCAAGTATGAAGTTGCGAGCTTTTTTGTTGTATACAAAGAGAGAGAAAGAGAGAAAGAGGGAGACGTCGCCATCTGTCGTCAAAGCGTGTTTTTGAAAACAGAGCTCTGACCACTTGTTATAATGGCATTGTGAAGCGTGCTAAACTGTGAGTTTGTCAACGAAGGATTGGACTTGAGATGTGTATACTTCTTGGTCAGAGAGGTCCGTCACTTTACACACTGGCTTCTATCGACGGGAGACTCGTATACGGCCTCCCGAACGCCGTCAACCACTTATACGTCTTGAGCTGCGTTTCAGAAGGAGACGTACTCAAAAATTCACTGTCAGCGACACACTTATGTCCCTTTGGACACCGTCCTAACACCACACGCCCGCAGAAAAAGGTCTCCAAAATAAAAACGTTGCACCAGTTAACTCTGCACCCTGTAACTGCCGAACCTCCAGGCATCGTCCACGCAGTGTTTGCACTCACATTCAACAAGACTTCCTTCCCCATTCGTTCCACCCTCCTCCGTTTATTTTTGCTTCGTCACTGTTGTTGCCATTCGCGTTCCAAGGTCGGGTAACTGACACTCGAGTGCCCTCTTAAAAAAAAAAAAAATCCACGTTTTCACTTAACCAGAGACTGCAAAACCCCTCCTCTTGCTTCCCTGCGCGTTAGTGCTCCAACCCCACACTTTGCAAAGCCTACATACCATTCAGCCCCAAGCTTACAGCATGGTAGAAGCTACGTGCTCGTTGGAGCAGTCACAGGCGTCTATCTTCTGTCCCGCGACCACGCTACCGCCCATACTCACGCGCATGGAGCAGAGTCACGTGATGAAAGGGATGGCGATTGATTAGTCCTGCGAGTGCGCAGCTCCCGCCGCACTGTCAGCTTACGGGTGAACGGAGTGTACAATTCCTCGTCTGTCCCCTCTTCACCGTCCCGAGCCCCCGGGCCCGCATTCGGGAATGCCCGCCCGGCCGCGACTTTGCTGCATACTCGTGGTCGTCGCTCCGCCACCTCCTTGACGCGCCTTCTTCCGTGTTTGTGTCCAGTTCGATTGGACGAGGAGGCCTTTACGTTTGCAACGCCGCGGTTGCCACTTGAGCGTGTGTTCACGTCTGGTATGTCCGCTCCGCACCACGTCGTGGGGAAAGAAGTTCAAGCATGTTATTCCAGCTGCCGCGTTCGTCCATCTTGTGTCTCCCTTCTTCACCCTCTCCTTCAACACACACCCTCCTTTCCCGTACTTCTCGTCTTTATTGTGTGAGGGGTCCTTTTTTCTCGTCGTTTCTTTCGAAGTTGCGTTCAGCAGGTCTTTGAGGACCTACGGCCCACGTGCCCAGGTATAAAGGTTACTTTTCAACGAGTACTCGAGCGAACAAACGAACCGGACGGACCACGGTACCTCTAGAGCCGCGGTGCTGAATTTTTTTTTTATGTAGAACCAGCTGGCCGGAGGCCAGCGCAAAAGAGAGATTGGTCACGACTGCTGCGTCAGAGTTCGGCTGGTGCTCGTGTCCAATCAGGTAGGACACGAATAGCTGCCGAGCGCTGACGCAACTCTCGCGTCCAATGGGGGCCCCCCGCTGGCCTCCAACAGGTGACGTAGAGACTCCAGCAGGGCGGCCTTGTTATAGACGTTGGATAAACACTTCTTTGCGCAAATCAAACCGAACCTCAAGAGCACGAAGGCAGGCATCTGATTTTGAAGCATCGAGTAGGATAAGGGGTTTTCGTCGAAATGCGTCAACTTTGCAACCGAGGCTGGACTCAATTTTTGGATGGTTTGGGGGGAAATAGCCGCATGAGCAGCGCGTGCGAAGTCGAGGCTCGGGTATTGGTCTTTTCTGCTTGGACGCATGATCGAATCACTTGTTGCCTTCAGTCTTAAATTTGACAAGGGTAGTGTTGTGTGTCAGAGTGGAGGCGGTTTGATATTCGGCACTCCTTGCTGAGATTTGACAAATATACGTTTATGTCTTTGGTTAGGTGTTTCAAAGGTTGTTTGATTCATTTGACATTTGTGAACGGAAATGTTTGTAAAATCGAGAACAGCTGTCGACTACTCCGTTGCTGTGTACGTATGCAGCATTTGAACTCGTTGAACTGAAGGACGAGAACGGCGTTATTGGGCGCAAAACAACTGGTCACGTATGATAACAAACATCTTAAGCTAGAGCCTGAAATGATGGCGCCGGATGTGGTACCAGGATGCCAGATATAATTTCCGTTTATATCCTTTTTGTAAATACTAATCCTGGTGTTTTAACACTTTCCTGCAAAAGTTTACTTAACGCCATCTTCAAGTGTTGACTCGGTGATAGACTGATTTCGACATAAATGAAATAACTTTGTTGTGAGAATTTGATACTCACAAGGGCGGGTCTCCTGACATTAGGATCTAAGAAAAAAAAATAAATAAACGTAATAGTTGACCCACTATTTTTTTTTTTTTTTTTTTACCGAGCTGTCTTACCTGTTTTTAAGACACCCAATTTAGTGAGGTACGCGTTCTCTTAAAGGCCCGTTCACACTCTTGCAACCGAGTACGACCGAGAGAGACCAGACCGGTTTTTAAGCCTCTTGCGATTTCTTAGGACCACCTCCGCTGCATCGCATCCGGTCTTAAGGAGTCGCAAAAGGCTTAAAAACCGGTCTGGTCTCTCTCGGTCGTACTCGGTTGCAAGAGTGTGAACGGGCCTTAAGATGACCGTGCAATTTTCTTATTTTGAAGCGACGCTCAGCTGGAACCTCTATTTGATCACAGTTGTGCATAGACCAGCGTTCCCGCAGCACCAGCGTGCCTCTCTTATTATGACAAACACCGCAGAAGCGCGGGCCGTGCACCGCGCATTGGTCGTTGCGGCGCGTCCGATTTTCGACCGTGTATTTGGAGTGCGGTCCCAGGGAGCCGTCGATCGTGAGCAACGTATTCATTTGTCGTATACTTCCGGCTGCAAATGATGCCCTTTGCTCGTGCAACGGGCTTCGCGTTTTTCTGCGCGTCCTTATTCGCTGTGCTGTGGCGAAGATGAGGCAGAGGAGCGGGAGAGAGAGAGAGAGAGAGGGGGGCGGTCGAAGACAGGAATTATTACCATACAAATTGCAAATGGCCTGCTACGCTGGCGACCCCAAACGGATCCGGTTCGCTCGCTGCTGCAGCTACAATCTGGTCCCGGCGCTAACTGGGAATTAGACGGACTGTGGCGGACTCGTGCGTCGACGGAAAGAGACACCTCCGACCGGTGCATCTGCTTCCGCCCTCAGTGAGTGCTCGAATCAATCAGCGTCTTGACCTAAATACCTTCCGGAGTACCCTTTATCGCGTTCGTGGTCAAGTCTAACTAGAAAGGCGAACGCCGTCTTTTTTTTTTTCTTTTTCTGACTTCCAGCAAAACGATACAAGCTTTTCTTTTCTTTTTGTTTCTTTTTTGTGTGTGTATGACCGAGCAATTTGAGGTTGGTTATCGCTTGCACTGAAGCGTGTTTTCTTGTTACTCTAGTTGACGCTGGAGCGTGAAAGAGGGCCCCTAATAATGTTCATTTGACGCCGGCTTGCCGCCACACCAACTCAGCAGAAATCTGCAGCGTGAGACTCTGAGAAAGGGATCTTTATAGCCCCGAAACTTTCTATCGCTCTGTTCTTGCATACTACTTGTAACGTCTTGAGAATTACATTATGTTCATAGGGAGGGCCTCTATGAGGCAGCGGTCATACTGCCAACACAAAAAGAAAATACACTCCGCAGACAAAAAGAAAATACACTCTGCAGGCATTGTCCGAGGCCTGTGACTTCCGTGTCTGACGACCCTGTCACGTTGGTAATACAAGAGCTGTCTACAGGCATGTATGAAGCATGTAATTAGCAAACATGCTTCGCCCACGCTTCAATCGCGTCCACACATAATTCTGTCATCATGTGTTGCAGAGAACTCCCGTGTCTTTCGTATCAAGTACGAGCAGTGGGACTGGGGCTTTACCGATTTGTGTCCGACGAACGTGGTGAACCTCTCTGTCTAAAACATTTGGCAGTTTTAGCATAGCGCTGCCGGACGCATGCTTCCGTGGGAACGAGACGGCTCCTGGAGCGCGCTGAGGGGCCTAGATATTCTCCGAAGTCACAGCGCGAGCTCACAATAGCAATACCACTTCGTACTGCAGCGCTGCGATAACGATATGCTAAGACTGCCTATTCAACTTCTATGCTCGATCGCCGTCGTTCAGCTGTGTCGGCCAGGAAATTTTCAGCAATGGCGGGAACGCTTGGGACAGTACGTAAACACCCATAAACTTCGTCTCACCCTAGCGTTGACTACTGTTAGCCGCGCATGCTAAAAGCGCGAGCTATTTGCGTTGGATGAGGCCTCGGCGGCTGCCTGAGCGCTCGTCCAGCGAGTGCTCCAGCCTAGCCTCCCATATACTGACAAAGCCTGGCAGATCGCCACGAGAAGCGGCCGCCGAATTGGAAAAGGTGGAGCGGCAGACAACGGATGAGAGGAGAGCCACGTGACTGGCGCGCCGCTGCGGCGAGACGCCGAAACTCACATCTCCCGAGCGAACAAGTGTGTTTCGGTTCCTCGCCGCTGCAAAAGCCTTGCGCTGACGTCCAGGTTCCCCGAGAAATGGCTTTTTGATGCTCTGTGCTACCAGATTCTCGCGCTCCAAATCTGCGACCGGGCAGCCTATGGCTCCGTCGTCGAACTGCCGGGCTTTGTGAGTGACTATAGAGGAGGCTACGGCTTTTAGTCAAGGCGGTCGAGCCTACCCGCTCCTGCTTGCATAGCCTTCGCAGTTAGTCCATACTAAGGTGAAACGAAGCATGCGCCTCGATGAAGCAGCGATTTAACGCAAGCTGTACGTCAGACCGATTCTGCGATAAACGTTCACATCACGAAGTACTAACTTGTTTCATTTTGCTCGTCCTCCGTCAATACCTACGACCTGATTCTCGCACCATAACCGCTTGGCTCGCTCATGAAAGCAGCCTTTCGTTCTCGGAAACTCCACACTTATTCAATCTATAGTTAGGTCGGAAGGCTGCTTTCAGTATTCTCGTCAAGGAGAGCAGTGGACCCGAAAGCCGGCCGGAACTTTCTGTCGGAATTCAGTGCCCGTTCACTCGCCTTTTTGCCGACGGATGCCATCGCACGAGAACCGGTATCCACTTGGCAGAAGCTTCCGTCCCCGATAAGGGTCGTCGCGAGAGAAACGCGCGGTTCCGTTAAAACCCGGCGCCCTTAATTTCTGTCGTGCCCCGTCGTTCCCCGCGCGCAGGCGGTTGACCTTACATTAATTTCCGGCTTAGGTCAAAGCCGAGGAAGCGGAAGCCGAAGCCGTACAAGAATTAATCAATACCGGCAATCGCCGAAAGCCGGGCAATCGTGCCTTACACAACTAAAGCTTCGAAATATTTCTAAGCCGCGGTCGAGAGTGAAGCAATGAAATCGTTTTTTTTTTTTTGTAACACACTCTCGATTTATTGTCGCTTCCGGATTTTTATACGGTGCAACCGGCGTAATTTTTTTGCTTATTTTTTATTCACTCCCTCATAAATTTCGCTCTCGCAGCAACTCTCGCGTGGTAAGAAGTTCTGAACATCTTGAACTCATTTCTGCGTAGCTAGCTGTAATCTGAAAAATAAAGTCATAATACAAAAAAAGGGGAAGAAATAGAAAAGAAAGGAAGGTAAAAAAGATGAAAGGAGAATTCGGACCCTCTGTTAACTGGGGCTGGCCATTATAAAGAAAAGACCTCGACGATGACCCTCGAAATGCTTAATCCCATCCCGCTTCTGAAGCCCTCTCGCGTCTTTACCTGCTTATGCAATCAGTTTAATCTCTTGTTAAAACGTCGGATTTTGTTACTCCGTGCTTGAAATGCCCTTTCCGTTTTTTTTTTCTCGCGCGAATTTTACGACGTGTGAGACGCAAAAATATTGTGACAGTCTGACATGTCGTTGACTGTAAAGTGTGTATGTGCGTGTGTGCGTTTTTTTGGGGGTCGGCGGGTTGCTTGAATTGTTAAGAAGACCGAACTTGGCAGCGACGTGAAGCGATAAAGCCCGCGCTGAAGATACCAGGATTGAGTTTCCTTTTACTGCTGCCTATATTCATTTGAACGGACGTGCATCTGTAGACCGTGCACTCTCGCTTCCGCGTGAGAAGTCACTACACACGGAAGCAAACTGTCTATCACGCCGTTCAATATACGTATATCCAGTAGTTATGTGATACCCTTTTGCTGGTAGTCACCCTATCTCTTTATAGTTCCGTAGTCGCTCGAACTCTTACACAATTTATTGGGTCAAGACGGACGATAAATAGTGTTTGCGTCCGTGGACGGTAAGTGTGATCGACTGCTCGTACGTTATTCGTATTACACGGCAATATTATTGGCACCACAGTGGACTGTTTTATACCTCTCTACCGAGAAATACCAAATAGTATGTGCTCCTTAATAGTCGTCTGGTCTGTGTCTCTTTGCAGTGGCGAAAGTTTCGTCGGTAAAGTTTTGCTGTTATGGAAAAATGAAGTCAATTAGCCAGACCTACACGCGCTCATCATTCTTACAATTTCCTCCAGAAACACCAACAAAGAGGACAGTTCACTGCACCCAGCTCTTTCGTCATCGACAGGCTCAACACCCCTGACCGCGTTCCATAAGATACTTGAACGGAGATTCAGACCCGTGCGGCGCGCTCCTTCCGAGACAACTCGTATACCAACCCTTCTTACGTAGGGGTATACACTCGTACACGTACAGCTATCTCCTCGGTCTCCTGTGCGGCCAACAATCGCGCATTGTTGTCGGACGGCGCGAGCTCGTTGGCGCCGTTCACAGTCATCGCGTAGATCCATCGTTCCCCGCACTGCCGCGCCTCAAAGCCGACAGGGAACGCCGGCTGCATAATACCACCCTTTAAACGGTCCACTTTTTCGACGTGTCTCGAGTTGATGGATACCCCCGTACGGCCGCCGGACAAGGAGTCTCCCTTTCTTGCCCGCCCGATTGCTACCTCACCCAACGAAACCGTTGTTCGAGCCTCCCTACCGTTCTTTTTTTTTTTTTTTTTATTCGCGTTTGTTGGCTATTGCTTTTTGGTGACTCTGGTTCGCTATTGCCGCTTGCAGCGGCGTCGGTGTTGTTGTTGCTTTCTCCTCGAAATTGTGTGCAGTGTACCAGTGTACAATGTATTGTTCCGTGCGTTGCCTTACTTTTTTTTTTTACGCTGTGTGCCGTCGCGCCTAGAACCACTAAATTATCGACGCCTAAGAGTATAGACACTTGATTTTCTTATTGAGTTGTGGGCGTCGCCATTCTGTTGCATAGTGTAAAGCGTGCGCAATTGAACATAATTACGATTCTAAAATGCGGCTTCATGCGATTTAGGTATGCGGCATCAGGAAGTTTGGAATATTTTATTGTGATCTGTTGTAGACCGTTTTAAAATTCCTGGGAGACGGAAAAGCGTTTCCTGCAATTTCAAAGTTAGTGGAACAAAACTGCAAACAATGATTTTTAAGCAACAAGCCCTAAATCCAAATTCAACTGTAGATGGTTCAAGTGTCGTAACTCTGAAGCGTAGCTTACTGATTCGAAACGTGCCCTTTTTACTTTTTTTTTTTCTTCTGGTTGTACACCGATTTGTTGACTATTTGTTTTGCGTTTGTTCTTTGGTTCAACACGTTCCGTTTCATTTTGACCTTGTTTTCTCTCGTTTTTGTTTTCAGTTTCGCTGCCCAACTATTCCATAAAGCCACCCCAGTTAGGCAGAGGTAACACATTTTTGTTTTGTTTCTAACCCAAACTAACACCGGGGGGCGCCCTTTTATGTTGCAATGCGGAGAGTACGGACGCTCATGGCTACGCGGCGTGCCCTGCCGTAGCTTGCAGCGCCATCTCGCTGCAGGGGGTCGTCCCGTGTCTTTACACGGATGTGCTCATTCTATATTCGATCGGAACAATGTACGCTAATCATATTTGTGGTTTCTTTGCAGCAAATTCCATTCCGTTAATTTTTTTTTTTTTCGAAAATAGTCTGGAATGATTTTTGCATGTTCCGACATCAGTTCAATTTTTGGTCATATCGTTTTTTTGGGACATGTAATCTATGTCTTGACTCTAAATGACGTCCTGTTTTTCCACTGGAACCACTGCTATACAACACCTCGTAGATAACGAGACCGTAGTATTAAATTTTCTACTAGACCTATTGGGAGGCGGTGCAGCTGAGGGCGCCGATTGGACACGAGTGCCGCGTCGGCGTTCGGCTAGAACTCGTGTCCAATCACTGAACACACGAATCGCCGCATTGGTCCTACAAGAACTGTCTGCGAACATTTTCGAAGCAAGAAAAAGCCGGTGTCACACTGCTTTATACATCGTACAAAAGACAGTCTGCATACACATTCGAACGCGAGTCATCGCGAGATCCGTGCTTGGAATGCCACACGGCAATGAGTTCGAGGAGAAACCTTGGCACGCGGCATTCGAACCACGAACATTGCGGTGACTCCTAATGGCAGACATGTCTCCTTTTGTACGTACGAGCAGTGTGACCCTCGTCTTTGGCCTACCTCCACGATGAGCACATCCCAATGTCCGATAGTTTCCTTTCCGCTTTGTTCTCACTAACCCTAACTATTTTTGTTTTATTTTTTAGTGTACGTTATTCTTTGAGCTACCACATATGCCTTCTTGTTGTTGTTATTTTTTGTGTTTCGTTTGTTTTTCTAGCTCTGTGTCGCCATCTCCCTGGTGTTCGCTTAGACCGACGTGACTAAACGGAGTCTATACGCTGGAAGCGCCGCTGCTGCTCTCCACCGTCACCACCACCGCCGCGACCAGCTCTCCGAACTTGCTAATGACTTTAACAATTAGCGGAAACCGCGCGCATGCGCAGTGCACCGGTGACCGTGCGCGACCCCCTCGTCCTGTTGCTGCTCTTCGTTCTCGCGGCCTCAAGAGCTACGCTGCTCGTTTCGCGGTGCGTTTGTTTTGTAACACACTCGAGCGAGCGACAATGCGCTAATGCGTACAGACACTGCTATACTTGACAGAGAAAAAAAGTAGAAGACAGGGAAAAACAATAGGGCTGGAATTAAAGTGAGTTTGATGGTACTTGAGCTCGTTTCAATCCGGTGAATTAAATTACCGTAGCTCGGGTGTGCGATCAGAGTCGTTTTCGTCCTCGTGCGATCGAAATTGCGTCGTTTAGAGGACAGATCTTTGCTTCAACGTGACCTCGGTGTTTTTTTATTTTTTTTAATATTGTTTAGAACTATCGCCTGTACCCGTTTTTGTGTAAGCAAGCAAGGATGAGGTGTTACCTACAATAGGCGTTTGGAATAGGCTACATAGGGGTGTCCTAGAGATCAAACAATATTCTCGAAGGGTATGTGTTACATCTTAGAGATCAGACAGTATTCTCTAATGGTGTTTCTTCCCTATAATTAATCGCGCTACGCATTTTTGTTTTCGTTTGTTCTTTTGCTTTAAAAGAGCGCGTTTTTTGGTTCCGTGTTCTGTCAAACTCCGCTTTCTGTTTGAAAAGAGTCGCGTGTAGATGGAGTCAGCTAAGCCACAGCGACGTAGAGTTGTTTGCAGCGTAAGAACTGCAGGGACGCGATGCCCCTGTTTTGCTAGAAAAAAAAAATGGCATTCAACCGCCGCTCAGTACGAACGCACAGTAACGTTTGGCTACGCTCTACAGCGTAGCGGGGCTTGCGCCCAGATACTGCTGCTAGTTATTATGGCAACAATTTTTTTGCGTCACAAAGTTTCCGTCATAACTCGTAGTTGATGTCTGGACGCTTACGCCTCCGCTACATAGTCAAAGACAGCGGTGTGACAAAATGGCCAGTTTTGAGGCGAACGCGTATACCCTTAGAAATGAGACTTTTCCTGGGTTGCCTATGCGCATCCTAAGCGGAAGCAGACCCAACTGTCCGCCACTTTTGGTGGCACTTACGGGGTGGTACCGGCAGCCAGTAACAGCTTTATAAGTGAAATTAGTGTTTTAATTTTTAACATGATGGCTTGCAACAGGTATTGAGACATAGTCTCTATAGTTAAATATTTTTTTTAGAAGGTCATTAAAATACTTCCTTATTTATTGATAGATGGCATCGAACATTTCCGGAAAAAGGTCATATACCCAATGGACGGGCCGCCGTAGACCGCAACCGTACGTGCACCCTACCCGCGCCGTGGCACCCTAACCTAGCTGCTCCGCGAGGCGCTTACCAGACTCGAACGCGAAAAGCATGCCCCAAACAAAACAGCGCCCAGTCACGACCGGACGGGGTCTCCTCCTCCGCACACCCAACAGCAGCGGCAGCAGCAGCAGCAACAACAATTATCGATGTTGTTAATTAAAGGGAGTAGGTAATCACGTCCGACGTGCTTACACGCGCGGCGGCCCGCCATGTCATCCAGACCCGTTGTGCAAGGCAGCTCTTGCGACACGGCGCTTGTTCAGCGAGATCGACAATCCCTGTCCGTACTCCTATGTGCTGCGCGGCCAGCACCGCCACCTTGACAGATTGGCCAGCCTAAACTCCGTTCAGCCCTAAACCTCACAGTTCGGCGGAGGCTTACGTGCTCGTTCGACCAGTGATACGCCGCTCTTTCGCCACGTAATCACCCTCCGCACCCGTACCCTCGTGGAGAGTGCAAGGTCAGCTGATGCAAAGAGACGGTTCATTGGTCGGGCAAGCCCGCTGCTTCCACCGCACTTTCAGGTGAGGGGTGGGATGCAGTATAGTGTTTCCCTTTGGCCCATTGTGTTTGCGAAATGCGGCTTCAGTTCTGGGCTAACCCGTTTTTTTGCTCGCTCGAACAAACGACCGCCTCCCGCCATACGAAAGAAAAATGCAAAGTGCTTCGCTGAGTCTGATCGGCTTAGACAAAGGATCGCGTGTGTGGGCAAGGGCGATGGTGTAGCGGGCGAGCTGTGTCTGGCTCATCTTTAAGCTCGCCGATAAACAATACGGTTTACGCCTTTACGCCCTTCGTTTGTAGTAAGAGAACGCATCCCTTGTGCTAGACGCGAAAGTTGTGGCGCGCTGTAGCTGGCCACTTTTGTTTTATTTGTGTGCCTAAGAATATCGGCTCCTGCCATTGGGCTTAGAAAAAGAAAGGATACTAAAGGAGCAGACAGAAAAGACCAGAAAGCAGATTTCTTCGTGAATACAAGGCCCTTATAGTGCAGCAACGTCTTGACGCAGAACGTACGGCAAACATGAGACGTATACTCTACGCACTTTTAACAACGTCTGTGATTTCACTTTCCTGCAGAGCACGAAGACAGCCAACCACGGTGAACAATAAAGGAACCCCAGCCAATGACGAAGCTCATAGAAAAAAAAAACGATTAGATCTAAAACGTATTCGATGTGCAGAGTGGCCGAGTGAAACGTCATGCGCTATGTCCCTGAACACGTCGCGCTTTTCGCTCTAACAGGCCCTTTTCAAAAACTCCATCGAGCAACATTGCTGGCCGCCATTGTTTGGATGGCGGCCACCAATGTTGGAGGTGGCGCAAGATACCGCCCGTTACAAAGGGTATATCCATTAACATCCATCCATCCATTCATAGACACGAAGCGTGTGATTAGATCCGAGTCCTCTCCGAACGCTGGCGCACATCTTGTGACCAATAAACGCCAAAGAGTGCGTCCCCACACAATGGCGCATCCGGATGACTGGCGCAGCTGCAACTAGATAAAGCGTACTTTTGAGAAGGTCCTTTTCTTTTTTTTTTTCTGCGCTTGGCCATTTGCTGGGTTCCTCCTATTGTTCGCCGTGATTCGTTGTCCCGTGCTTTGCGAAAAGTGAACTCGCAGTCCGTCCTTTGTTAGACTACACTGACTGGCACATTTAGAAACGCTGGCCGCGGGGAATTTCCAACATCTTATTATCGTTTCGCAGCCGATGAGATGGCGGCTTTAGGCAATGAGAATGCCGGTGAACCAATCTCAAAGTAAAAATATTAAACTGCCAGTGGCTATCGAGGTTATTGAATTCATTGGGCTCTCGGAACACGGTTTATTTGTCTTCCGTAAATCAAGCGTGCCAGTGGAAAAAAAAAAAAAAAAAAAGCGACGGCTATTGCGCTTTAATGTTCACGCATTGACAGTCTATAGCGAGGATGTCCGCTGATTTTTTTTTTACCGAGATCCGCACGATCATCTGGGCTCGTATAGAGTGCCAATGGGTAGCAGTACAAATAGAGACCCTTTCCGGGAGTGCAGACGCATAATCTGCGGGCATCCCCTTCGCTCTGCGGCGTTCGGAGAATGCCTTCTTTTTGTACACTTCGTATCCCAACGGAGTCCTTGACTAAGGGCTCCGACCGGGACTCGTAGGTCTCCTAATCTTTTGAAAAAATAATGTTATACCCCCACCACCATCACACTTAAGTCCGACCACTGCCAACGTTGCACGTTCCGATCAACGAGGTAGAGGGGCTTAGAGCGATAAACTAGTATCCCATTAACCAGGCAAAAGTGAACCCCCCCTGGCTGCCGCCATGTTGTACAATTTTGACCACTAGACACGTGGCTGTACCGAATCCTGAGGCTTTTACACATAATTAAGCCGATATTTGTATCGCGATCGCATTAAAAAACATGATGAACTACTTTTCAATACTGCTAGCCCCAGAAATCAATGCCCTAGCTCCGATTAAAAAAATAATAACCCAACATACAGCACCGTGGCTGACGGCATCTAGCGGACGTATTGCGAAGCTGCCCGAGGTTTTGTCGTAAAAGCACATTTTGCACTTAAAACGAACGAAATATAACTTATCTCGTCGGTAGTTGTTAAATATCAATAAGCAGTTATCTGTGCATGATACTTCGTTAAAATCTACGTAAAACTATATGGTCACGTCGTGTCTAGTGATCAAAGATGTGCAACATGGCGGCGGCCGGGTGGGGGAGCACTTTCAGCTGCCAGTTCATCGCTCTAAGGCCCCCTACCTCCTGCGCTTCTTTTTTTTTTTTCTTGTGCGTGATTGCTTTAGGCGGAGATGGAAAATCCACACAGACAACGAGCGTCATGACAATGCACTTTTGGCCCTGCTTGAACCGCTACATCGAATGGTAGCATCGGCTATACGGTAGGACTTAGTACAAACGGGGTGCGTCGATCAAATAAACTCCCTGACGTCACGCCCTTGAGGTGGCGCTGCTGTCGGCACTGCGCATGCCCAGACGCTTCGCCTCGCGCCAATCTGGTTTTTGCGCGTTTGCAGTGCCCACACTTGGTGTGCATGGGCAAACGAGGGTTTTTTGTAAGCAGTGTGTTCGTCGAGATATGGGAGACGTCTCTACGAAAAGATCGCTCGTTTTTTTCTTTATTTTCTTTTTAAAGTTTTTTTTTCATTAAGCCGTCAAATACGATAGGGCTCTTTGCCGTTGCCAAATAGGATTTGGGTCGCATTTTGAATATTGTTCTCACGCAGCGTCTTAGGTTTGTTTCGAGCGGGAAAACATAAATCCTCTTTCGACGTTCTGTTTTGGGAAGGCGGTCTGGGCGACCCGCCTCTCCGGTTATTGATCGAATCAAGGTCCGTGCCTTCAATACGAAAAAGAAAGGCAAGAGGCGGCGGTTACTTTGGCGTTCCGAAGAGCGACGCGCTATTAAAATATAGCCTGCTGCGGCGAGAACACGTAGAGAAGGGGATAACCTAAAGCAAACACAATAACCAGATCTTCTTAAGTAGGTCAAAAGTGTGTGGTGTACTTTCTCATTCGTTAAATAGACTCAACAAAAAAAAAAAAAACGAAAAAAAAAAACGCGAGTGGTGCAACTACTTTTTTGTCGGAGCTGCACGTATAGACAAAACCTTTGATAAGCTATACCTCGTTTCAGTTTGACGCACCGCAGGCGGACCTTCCTACGAGCCATTTCGACCAGTCCAGCGCTGTCGACGTAGCACGTGTGACTAGGCAACCCCTTCGTGACCGCGCCTCTCCCGAACGTCACGTGACAGATACACGGCACGGGATTGGCTCCGATGGCTCGTAGCGTCCTTTGCGGCCTATCGTGAGGGGAAATGGAGCCGAGCTCGCCGCTCGTGCTCGAGTCACGAAACGAGAAACTTGAGGCTTTTTTATATTATTATTTTTTTTTTATCGAGATTCCGATAACGGCGTGCCATGGAGGCGTGTAGTATAAGTGTGCCGCGTTGAATAGGTGCTCACACACGCAAAATGAGCCGAGGTGTGAAGTGTTTTTTTTTTTTTTTTTTACCGTCTCATTACCGAGTGTCCTAGCACGCCTTTTCCGTGTTCATCCCTGTAGCGCGATTTAAAAACAAAAGAAGTAAGTTATTAACTTTTTTTTTGCGCGAAGTTATAAGATGAGTTGGCAGATATGATTTAAGGGTACATACAAAACCTCAGTGATGATCGGGTTTCTTTGTTTCGTTTGTGAGGACACTTATCTTTGAGATACATCGGGAAGGGTAAGGAAGATCAGGGTATATTTTGCGAAGCTTGGAAGTTCTAGCGTGACAACGCTGTTCGCGCATTTCCTGCCACGATTTTCTATTTCTGTTACGTGAGTAAGCGGTGTACACGGCTACGGATCACGAGGTCGAAACAAGATTATAGGCAACAGAGAAAAAAACCGAACGCACACACAAAAAAAGCTATGATTGATGAAGGGGGTGATTGCATCGGAAGAGCATGATAATAAGCGGTCATAACGCGGCGAGGTTGATTTTGTAGACCCTGCTTTTGTTTCACTTTTCTGTTAGACAGTGTAGGCTTAAAGAAACGATAGCATTAACCTGTATAGGTTATGGCTATAGTAAGTGGCGCCTTCTAAACCACTTTCTGCGACAGTTCATTTATGGCCATAACTCGTAAGTCAATCTACGGGTTCCAAGCACCCTAAAAAAAAAAGAAAAGCTAACATTACATTCGTGCGCCGCTGATTTCTCTTATTAAAATCAGTATCAAAGGATCGATTACTTCGGAACTATCGCTGACACCAGACGGCGCCGTTGCACGAGGAATTGCAGGGCTCTGCTCTTCCTCGTACGATTTTAATAGGTACCGATTTTAACACCGATTGTAATAGAGAAATCTACCACGCACAAATGTAATGTTTTTTTTTTGTTGTTTTTTTAAAGAATTTATAGATTGAGTAATGACAATAGACATATCGCAGTAAGTGGATTATTTTCACGCTTCTTGCTTTCTGATTCGCTGTTCGGGGTTTTTTTTTTCTTATTATTATTTGTTGACGCTGCAATTGTAGTGGCTATCTGGTGATAATAAGCTGATCGGGACACGCCACGCCCCACGTTTCTTAAGTTGTCAGCGAGCAAAGTTTCAAAGCTACAAAAAGAGACGGCATTCTTAGCTAAAGCTATTAATGTCGGCAGCAATATGCGATTCAACGCCCTTATTTTTTATTATTAGTTCTCCTATCGTGGTAGATCACATGCTTGCGTCAGTTATGTCACAACCTCGAAGCAGACCTTTTTTTGTGTTTTTTAATTGATTTGAATGAAGTTAAAGCAACAATTTAGGCAAAGGACACGGAAAGCATAGGCCTGCCGACCGTCGGAACTTTCATAATTGCTAGAACTTGAGGCCGGTGAGAGCAGAGAATGGAGACTGCACTAAAAGATGCCAAACACTAAAATGTTGCAAAGGACGACAGGGCCACAGACGGATGACTGAACACACGCGAAACAAAACACGGAAGCTCGAAAAAACTAAAGTGACAAGAGGCGCAAAAGTGATTAGATGACTTTTCTCGACAATGAATTTGCAGTGGCCCACATTGCCGTACTCAGCAGCGGCATGCCGCTGCACGATGCTTGATTGAGGATTACGCTAAAGCTATCAGCAGGTTAATGATGAAGACGTCCATTATCGTAAAAGTATAAAGACTTCTTGTTATATTGTTCTGAATTCAGATTGAACAATGAGTAGAAAGTCCTAAACGCGTCTTAAGTCCGCTCTCGTGTCTTGGCTGCCTGTCGTCCCCCTTCCACCTTTCCTTCCGTCCTCGGTAGGGATGTCGCGAACCACCCCAGGTTCGATTTCGAAAGGTTTCGATATTTGCGAAGCGAACTGAGGTTCGATTTCGAAAAATTTCGATATTTTCGTACCGACCGAGGTTCGATTTCGAAAAATTCGCAACTTTTGTCCACAGCGGAGTTTCGAATTCGAAAAATTCGAAGCTTTCACGGTTTCTAAAATTTCGAATTCGAATATTTCGATTTTTTTTTTACTTCAGGTTCGATAAATTCGAAGATTTCGAAATTCTTTGTAAAAAAGATTCGAAAACTTCGAACGCTTCGAATTTTTATAGACATGAAGTTCGAACAATTCGAAGATTTCGAATTTCTTTTTCCATAAAGTTCGAAAAGTTCGAAGGTTTCGATTCTCTTTTACCGCTAAATTAAAAAAAAAAAAAAATTCGAAGATTTTGAATTACTTTTTAATCCAAGTTTTCAAAGTTCGAAGTCCGATTTTCAAGTTTTTCCACAGTTTCAGTTTCAAATAACGTTTTCCCGACTCACTGGTTTTCACAAAATCAAGTTTAGAAAAGTTAGGGTGTGATATCTAGATTCTGCGAAGTTGGTCAGGCAATTAAATGAGACGACGAGTGTCCCGGATGTGCTAGAATATTTGCCAGTGCAGAATTGTGACCGCCAGCCCCGTGGGGGGGGGGGGGGGGGGGGGGGGGGGTTTAACCTGCATTAAGCAGTAGTGATTGCACGAACACACTGTTTTACGAGACTCTTCCAGTTCGAAACGGCCAGGGGCGAGCAGGAGGTTGAGGCTCAGAAAAACCGTGAAGCGACCTGGCAAACTAGCTCGCCACCCCTTACACGCTGGTAGTAATCCGATCCGGTGAAGTTTATAATTGTCTTGGAGGTTTATTTTCTGGGACGGAGGAATCGCCTCGCAAAAAGCACAAAAGCCGACACAACTCGAGGTCGAGGAGCGTTCTACCATACAAGTGGCGTCGGAAGAGGAAAAACGGGGGGAAAGAGGGTAGCGGGTGGGGGGGGGGGGGGGGGGGGGGAGTGGAGTGGAGGGAGGGAGGGGCTTCAGCCTCCTTCTTCCCCTTGCAGGTATTTCGGACTGTTAAAGAAAACAATACGGGGAAAGAGGGCATGGTCGAGCTTATTTTAATCTGAAATTATTTATGCATATGTATAGCTAATGTCGCTCTTCACTGCATAAAAGGTTGCGTAGATGGTCATTGTTAGAAACTCGTTGTCAGAAGGCACTGCTCGTCACATGCTTAGTGGCTCGGAAGTTCAAAGCTGTCTTTTCGACCTAAACACCTGTGCCGATAGTAACAAAAGAAAAAAAAAAAATGAATAAATGCGGGAATAAAAAGCAGGAGAAAAAAAAAACGATCAAGAATTCGTCGGAAGTGTTCTATTCTTGCATATTCAGAGGTTCAGAACTTCGAAACAAGTTTCTTTTACCAAAGTGTGTACAGGCTAAAAGAAACACGTCCCAAAAACGTGAAGCGAAAAAAAAAAAAGTTTTCTTTTAATGACGTGCTGAACTTGAACACTACTAGAAATCTTCTCCCTTGAGTTAATTTATTCCTTAACGTGAAAAAACAATAAATATATTATTTTGTATTCTGCAGATGGCAATGATATGTACTGTCTGTGGTGTTAATTTAAATGCGATACCTCAAACAACTTAGACGAAAATAAATATCAAGTTTAGGTCATAATTGCATGCAGATACATGTTTGGACATTTCTTCGAAACTCACGTTGAATAACAATAATCACATCTTAAAACGGCACTTACCTAGGCTATACATATATCATTCTTAAGGAAGTATAACTTATCTACCATGAATAGCTCCGGCTGCAGCGTGCTTCAAATCTGGCACAAACGATAATCGTCAAAAACCCGTCGTCCTTCGTCGCCCCTTCGGGGATTTATTTTTTTAAACCTAAGCATGCCAGAACATTGAAATAAACGACATTGTCTTTCGTAAGGAACGCAGCACCGCGTGTAAAAGTTCGAGAAAAAAAAATTACGAATGTACCCCACTACTTGAAATCAAATGAAACCGTCCGCCGGTCTTTCGAAGTTCGACGAACGTCGAACTTTTACCCTAAAAGTTCGAAGTTCGTCGAACTTCTGACTTTTAAGAGTTCGAAAGTTCGAAACTTTTCGAATTCTCTTGATAAATAAGTTCGAAAGTTCGAAATTCATCGAATTTTTTGGTCAGTCAAGTTCGAAAGTTCGACAAGCATCGAACCCTGCAGCGCAATAAATTCGAAAGTTCGAAAAAGGTCGAATTTTTTAGCGTAATAAGTTCGACGGTTCGAAAAGCGTCGAACTTCTTAGCTTAACAAGGTCGAAAATTCGACCTCCGTCGAATTTTACGATATAGACAATTCGAAAAATCGAAATCTTTCGAACCTTTCGAACCGCTTGATTCGATCATCGAAACTTCGATTCGAAAAAAGTTCGCGGCATCCCTAGTCCTCGGCGCTGACGATGTCGGCCCCTAACGGAGTGGCTTCCGCTTCTCGCAGAACGGATCCGGTACACGACGGAATACACGTGCGAGGGCCGGGAACTGAGCATCTCCTGCCCGGACAACTACCAGATCCACCTGGTGCGGGCAAACTACGGCCGCCTGAGCATCGGCATCTGCAACGACTATGGCCGCCTGGACTGGAGCGTCAACTGCATGTCCTACAAGTCGTTCCTCATCATGCAGGACAGGTACGCCAAGACCTCGACTTTGTTTTGTGGCGAAGCGTCTGGGAAAGTTAAGAGTGATGGATGCATGGATGGTAGTGTCTGATCCATTTGTATTGGGCTGCAGCTTGCGCCACCTACAGCTTAGAAAGCTTCTGAAATTTTTTAGGCGAACTTTTCGACTTTGGTTTCGATGGCCACCGACAGCTTTAAGAAACTTCAGTCGTGGCCGCGTTCAAGTTTTTCGCTTCTCGATTTGTTCTTTGACGCCTTTATCGGCTAATACTGCTAACCTCATCGCCTGCGGAATGATAATAATATGATTGGTACTTGCCGCGCTCAGTGTTTCTTGACTCTAATGTCTGTTCTAAACAGCTGCCTCAAACACTTATCCTATCAGCTCTCTTTTTTTGTCTTCGAACTCTTATTTTGTTTTTCTTGCTGTGCAGTTAAAATTTGCATTTGAATAAAACTTGCGAAAATAAAATTGGCATACCGACACCTGGTGTGAAAAATAAGGAACAACGCATAGCCTGCTCGAATACTTACAAAATAACAGCAAATGATGTCGTTTTCTGATATGATCACGCTTATTCTTTTTACCCGCATACAACTAACTTTAGGGGAAATTAAAATGTAAGAAGAAAAATACGCATCGGTGAGACTCCCGGTAAAACGAAAAAGAACGACGAAACGTACCCGCAACGAAAATGTAAACAAAGTGCTTCATGAAAGGGGAAACAAAATGTGGAGAAAACGTTATTATTTTTGTTAATTCTCGTAACACATTCGTTATTCGTAAAGGAGAAGAGTTCATGTAGTGATCGCATTCCCCTGATAGCAAACTTTTCACATTTTGCAGGTGCGCACACAAGTCCAGTTGTGGTACGCACGTCTCCAGCACCTTATTTGGAGATCCCTGTCCAGGCACGCTCAAGTACCTGGAAATGCAGTACCACTGCGTCCTCGGTAAGCTCACGCATAAATGGATACGCGCGACTGAACCCTTCAAATCGGGCGGCCGCTTACGCCATCTGCCAGTCTTTGTATTAACGACAGTTATCCTCCTCCTAGTATACAAAACAGTATAAGTTTTTTAATAGTAGTGCTGCTAAAATCTTCTATCCGTGCAATAAAAGCACCCTCAAACTCAGTGCCATTTGGGGGCGAATGAGAAAACAAGTTGCAGCTTCAATAAGTTCGAGTTGCAATTACTAAGTTCTATTTGAACTTGGAGCACTGCCTCAAGCGGAACAGTGGGCATATACATTCGGAATGAAGTTTGATGTCATTATGACGCGTTCAGTTTGATTGCGTTGAGTTCACTCCCCTGGAAGCTCGCTAAAATTGCAAAAATGTCTATCTGGAACTATCAGGAAGTCGGAAAATTTAGTTGTGTGGCTTGACGGACTAAACAGCAGTAAACTTCCCTTATAACAATCTGGCTGGATTTTGAGGTGACAGGCGGAAACTTCCCTGACATTTTCGCAAAACTTTCGGAAACGAAGAACCGGGCAGGAATATTTCTTAGTAAGTTTTCCAAATGTATACGTCACCCCTCCTCCACGTTAACAAGAGTGCCCAGATTTCAGAGTGTTTCCAAATGCTCTATCGAGGTCACGTGATTAATGGGCCGCGTGTGAACTGCGAAAAGGCGATGGAAAGGTTCATCGTCTGCGAACGTACCCACCTTTCCGGCTGCTTTCCTCCTCGCCACCTCAGAACGGCCCCGCCTGCCGAAGGTTCGCTCTCATGTCTGGTACCAACCGTGCGATGGCGCAGCATGACAGGAAAGACCCCGAATCAGAGCACGCAGCTTCGTGGCCTTTCCACCCAACGCACCAGCGACCAATTTCCGCAGGAAGCGTCCCCTATTAAATTGCAAACGCCCTGCACCAGTTTGGGGTGGAAGAACCTCTCTTCAATCTAGGCTGGCTACCGATAACCCGAGCAGACAACGCCCTCTGCAAGCTCGACTGGCGACTTCCACGTTTCTTCCCCCGCCATAACACTCGAGCATATCAGACGCGGTTAAGCCGGACCCTCCGGACTCCACTCCGACGGGAAATGTCATCGCCCGTGCCAGCCCTCCGTTCCACCTCACGACGGACCGCGGCGAACGCCGCGAGCCGTCCCCAGCCAATCCAATGCCGAGTGAGCGTCACGTGTGCCCCCTTCGGGTAGGACGCGACGATGCGCGGGACTCTGCTGGCGGAGTCACGTGGTACACTCTAAAGCCTTAGCCACACCCTGCTCATATATCGTCCAAATAGCACCCACCCCTCAGGCATGTTTTTTTTTCTTTTTTATACATATGTACGTTTTGAAAATGTCTGCGGCCAGTTTTTGCATGACCAAGGTGACGGGGCCGCCGTACAAGAAACATGCTTTGGACAGTGGCTGCAGATTGTCCTTTCTATGATGTGTCAGCAATGTGACCTCGGCTTCACAAATCCTGATGTTTTCACTTTCCCGCAAAGCACCGTAGACCCCGCAACGCTCCATCGTAAGGTGGAGTATGGTCTCTTCTCTCCAATCTCTGGAGCCGGTCCCTTCGTCCGTGCGCGACAGCTGAAAGCAGACTCGTCTTCGACCCACGAGACAGATTCACCCCCTCCCCTATCCCAGCTCTCCAGCGAGCGACATTACAGTCACAGCAGTCCCCCGCGTCCCCCTCGCTGTGAAATGACCGATGAGATTAATCGAAGCCTCGCATACTCGGCCTTCCCTTCCTCTCCTTCGCCCCTCACTATAGCTTCCCGCAACCGATTCGACTTGTCCCCCGTCTCCCAACCCCAGCCGTTCGTCCGCGCCAACCGCCATTTTCTGCGGTATGGAGAGTTGGCATTCCAGGATCGTCCGTGCTATCGGGTTGTGTGCACCTCTCCCCCTCCAGCATTTCGAAACGGAAAACAAATGAGTATTTGGTCATTTCTCCTTTCCAGTGTCCCTCTTGCCACAAACCTTGTTCCACCCGTTTCCCTTTCAGCGCCATCCAGTTCCTATCTTTGGTAGAGAGAGCTAAATGTTGATTGGGCGTCCTCTTCAAAGCTTTTCGAACGCCGGTTGACATTCCGTGCGCGGCTGGTGCCATTGGAGCGGAATAAATGAGTGATCTTCCTTATCTGAGACCAAATGGGTGCAAGGGGCCTCCTCTCCTTCTTTTTATCCCTCTCTCCTCCTCTCTCTTTTTTCTCTTCTTTTTTTTTTGTTGTTTCTATTTTTGTCCCCGAACGTTTCTGTCCTACGGTCCCTCTATTTATGTTTGCCGTTGCGTGACATACGCGACGAATGATTTTTTTGCCCTTTGGCGTACTTGTCGTTAGCCCTTAGTCCTTTTTGATTGCATGCCTGTTGCTTTCTAATGTTTTAGTCATTTTTTTTTGTTGCTGTTGTTGTTGTTGTTGTGCCGACTTGATCCGATATGTGGTGCTTCGAATGCTTCTTTCTGGGTTCGATTTTCCGGCTTCGATTCTTCGAACACGGCGGACAGACGGCGGGCCTTCGTGGCCGAAAGCTGTTTGTTGGCTTTTGGGGACCAACATATTATTGGGGTAGGACTTGGGGATCGAAAGGGCATTACGACGGATCTGCGGTCGCGCCGGAAGGAAGATTTCTCCTGATTGGATGGCGTACGCGAATGTCACGCTGCGTCGGGAAAGAAAGAAGAAGAAAAAGAAAAATATATCGATTGTTTAAGGATTGACTGGCGAAAACAAAAGTTTGCCCGCACATCAGACAAGCAACAACAGTTCGTGCTTGTACAGGTAGTGTGTCGAATAGCAATCTGAGGATGCTTATTTGAGCAAGAAATTTAAATTGCAGACCATTATTTCGCATGGAAATTTCGCTGTTTGTCATCCCGTTCTTGGTAGAGCTTATGGGGGATTTTCCTGGTGGATTTGGAGTGACATTAGAGCGCTTTTGTCTCCGGATTTTCTTGCGCGTGCATGCGCCCTCTATCCTTTATCGCTCTAAACGCGAGAGCATGGAGCGTTTTTGGATCGCATCGAATCCACCAAGGAAATTTTCCATAAGTCTTGAAACTTTGAATCCTATGGAGTGCCCTTTTTAAACGTCGGTTTGCTCGAGATTTACTACCCATTTCGAAATGCTCGTTTCAAACGTCTGCCACAATTATTTTCGTATTTGAACATCCTAATATAGCCTATTGTCCCCACCTTCAACATAAACAACAACAGGAGATGCCACGTCACGTGATTTAACATAAACGAACGATAATAGAGTGGCTGACAATTCTCTGGATTTCGGAGTTGCTTACGTTAGGCGTATGTTTGCGTCTGTAAACGGAACATGCACCGTTAAAAACATACAGAGCCCCTCTGCTAAAGCGTTTGTAGCGCTTTAGCAGAGGGGCTCTGCACTTGAGGGGAAAGGTCAGCCCTTATTTAGCTGTCACCTAAAGTCATTTGCTGTGCCTTATCGTACTCTGTCGTAGCATTGCAAAAGCGTTTCATCTGTATGACACTCCGTTCCCTCTCTCATTGATAATGGCGCAACCTAAAGTCTATACCGTAAAATTACATAACAAGAAAATCATATTTTTCAGACGTTGCGGTTGAGGTCTTGATTGCAGTATTTACTTGTCCCGCGTTTTATACGGATGGAGGATTAGGAAGAATAATAAAGTCATGTTCTAGAATCAGACTCACCTGATTATTCGATGTTTATACCCTTTTAAAAAAGTATTCGGCCTCCTTTATAAAAATATAAGTAAAATAGCCTTAGGTACATTGGCTCGTACCTAGGCCGTAAATTTTCCGGTTTTAACCGAAAAACACCGAGAAACATCTTTCGGTGACAAAAATACAAAATCGGCTGAAACCGAAAAAACATCGAATCGAAAACATCCAATACCGGAAAACTCCGATTTCTGAAAATGTTCGCTCCAGCTAGGACTGTTTTTATCCAAACGCTCCCATCCTAGACATGAACTCAATTAAGCCGCCGTCACACTCCATCGTACATCTGAAGACACTAGGGAGTTTTAGGCAATCTAAGGACACTAGGGAGTTTTAGGCAATCTAAGGACACTAGGGAGTTTTAGGCAATCTAAAGACACTAGGGAGTTTTAGGGAACCGTTTTTGCACATCCGATATGGTACGGTACGTCCTCCGGTACGAACTGCGCGTGTGCGAGTCTTCTGCGGTAGCGCATGCGCAGTCCGTACCGGAGATCCCATCGCACCGTATCGGATGTGCAAGAAAAATTCCCTAAAACTCTCCACTATCTTAAGCGTGTTTCTTCGTTAAATGGCGGTCTTGTGGTGTTGGTCATACAAAAACTGTCTGCATGAATGTTCTAAGAATAGAAATGATTGAATGTAGCATGGTTTGAACATGGTTTAGACATGTCTGCAGGTACTTTTGTCATCATATCTAAATCGAGCATCGTGTCTTTTGACTGCGGCTTTAGTTTTTATAGTTGATTTCTTAAACGGCAATCAGCGTTCTTAGCGTCCGTCCGAAATAGCTCACCAAAATATACCGATCTTTGGGAGAAAAATACAAATAGAATACACACGGAAGGACATATCCGCCGATTTCTCTTATAGATGAACGCAGGAAAATCCAGCTACCCCAGCCCATCTACTCGAAATTCCCCTCTACACACATCTCTTTCCTCCGCACCAAAATATCCCGCTCATGTCCACGTTTCAACCGAACTGTAAAATTACCATCACGAGCACAAACGCGTTCTCGCGTGGCGCATATGCACGCACCTCGACCGTTGTATCGCACGCACGACGAGAAAGAAACCCTGCAGGAACCTGCAAGAGAGAAACCCATTTCGCTAAGAGCAAAACCGGAATGCCTGCCAGCAAAGCTCATGCATGCAGCCAACATCTTCGTCTTCAGCATACAAGCACACACGCACACACACACACACACAGGCACACGCTTCGCTTTTCGGGGATACCTTTTCCTTATGTCAGCGTTCCTCGGCGGCGGCCGCCGTCTGATAGCCTCCGGAGCTGAGGCAATAGCTCTTCCATCACAGATAGCTTTTCTTCTACGAGTATATCCGCGGAGGACGGGCCGGGGCGTTTTTGTGTGTGGGTGTATGTGTCGTGCCGCATTCAAGAAAGCCATCTTGCGGAGCGATCTTCTCCCCCTCCCACGCGTCTGACACCTCTCCCCAGTCCATGCATATATGCGACGATGGACCGCTAGCCTGGTGTGTGTATAGAAGACGATGCGTGTGCTTTAGTCATCTTACGTATGCGCGGAGGTGGCGGTGGTGTCGCCTTCTATTATTGATCGCTCTCCGGGCCTCGGGAGATGACTGCTGGGAGTCGCATCTAGTCTCCTTCTGCTTTTGAACTTTCCGCGTTCGGGGAAAGTGTTAGCTTAAAATCGAGACAAAAACACGAAAAAAAAAGAAAGCGAGTGAACCGTAGCAACCCTACAAAAGGAGATGGAGTGGCACGGGAAAGGAAGGTGCTGCGACTTGCGAATGTTGCGAATGTTGTTGCTTGGCTTGTTTATTTGTTTGTGTGTGTTTGTGTGCGTGTGTGTGTGTGTGTGTGTGTTGCGCTTATCGTACGCCAAGACGCACCGGCGGCACAACGACGAGGGTTTGGCGCCGTGAATGTGTAAAGAGCTTCCTGGGATGACGGCGATTTTGTAAAGGTGTCTCCGGCGTTTTCGGAAGTCGTTCGAACGCCGAGGAGCTTTTCTCGGGTGTCGTGCGAATATTTTGCTCTTCGTTCTCTCGCGACGTGATGGAAGAGGCTTCGAGACGAGGACGTTTTTCCGCTCGGGATGTCGCAACGGGGTCCACCGCGAATTTCCAGACGCTTCGGAAATTCGCAGTGCCCTACGATCAGTTTCACCTTAGGCTGAACCGCAGCGGATGCTAGGAGCCATCGAAGCAAACCCAAGGCTCTGTGAGTGTCACATGACTTCCGTGAGGGTCGCAGCGACGCGCTTGGTTCGCAGTCACGTGACATGTTCTCTACTCTGGATTGGCTGAAATGGTTTGTAGCGTCCGCCGTGGTCCATCGTAAGGTTATAGAGATTGTAGGATGTTGCTAAAGAAAACCCATGGTGTTGCCGGTTATACGCAGCTGCGCATTCCCTGAACAGCGATTCACCTAATTGTTTCCTGAAACTTGAGAAAACAAATTTAACTCGTAACTGTCTCTGGCGATCCCCTGCTTCTTAAATCCTCATTTGCATGATAATCTTTGCTTATCTCTTAGACTGACTGATATGTTCTCTTCCCTCTTCGTCACATGTTGCTTTTTCCGTTTTCTGCTCTCTCTCTCTCCCTTTCCCTATGCGGGGCGCAAGTTCATCTGCTTCATGCGCAGGGGTTGCACTGACGTTAAAACGCCGAGCTCTGATAGTCTCTGATGGATGGATAGTGGGTAGACCTCAAAGCAGCTAACATTGAGGTCCTCCCTCTATCCTTCCAGTCAGTCAATCGGAGCGCGGCGTTCTGACGTCACTGCAACCCCTACGCAAGAAGCAGACGAACTTGCGCTCCGTATTATCTTCTTGCTTCCTGCTTCATGACTTGCCCTTAGGCGTCCTTTGCAGCTAATGCCACAACTTTATCGGCTACACACCGATATTAAGTTGCTTGCTACTTGCCCGCCTCTGCTTTTCTTAAGCTGGCGGCTACCGTTTGTTGATTGTTTCTGTTTTCGGCCCTTTTAAAAGCCAATGCGTCAGACCATTGTATGTTCACGTATGTTATGATCATTGAGGAACCAAAATTTTAGACGTCTGAATTTTATTTACAACCGTGGGCATCTCCGCTCAGCTGTCTGGCTAAATTGTTTGAATCAGCCAAAACTAAAACGTACGTTTCTTTGTTTGTTTTGTTTTTTGTTATAGCTACGACGGCTCCCACGCCATCTGGCGGCGGGAAGGATCATCAGAGGGCGCCACTGCACGGTCCTGCAGTCGCAAACTCAACGTCGTCTCCAACGCAACTCGGAGGATCTCGGGATTGGGCCACGCCTGCCCCTGGTGCAGCAGGTGGACAGAGGTACGCTGGACAACGATTGTACAGTCTTCGTCAGTGTTAACTGCTACACTTACACTTCCTTTCGCCCGACCGAACTGAGGGCTCATCTTCTTCGCTCTGCCTTTTCATAGTGTATTGAAGGCAGGCTCATTTTAATGTTGAAGTTAGCATATATAAGAAAAAGAGAAGCTTACATACTGGGGCAAAGTATACTTTCAGAATGACATTCACAACAGGAATATGCCCTATGTCGGCTGGGTCTTTTACCTTGAGCATAGCAGTGCGTGATCGATATGTCAGCACTCCATCTTATCAGATGCGGGTGTTTTCTTTTGTTCTTTTAGCTTCTTGAATATTTGAATTTAAAGATAATGCGGTGCCGTCGGTCTCCTCCAGAAAAGCCCTCAAAATTCAGTAAATTATGATGGTGATGTTTCCTGCTAAAACGTGTAGCTGCTTTCGCGTAAGCTTCGTCTTATCTTTCACGTTATGTATGATCTTTTTCTTGACAAAACTAATCCCTGGAGAAAGGGAAACCAAGGGGACAAATGACAAACGCAAGTCTCTAGACACAGCTACTTGTTTTGTCCAGCTCGCTCGCACCTTTGCATTAATTGCATTATCATCAGCCCTTTTTCACATTGCTCATCTTTGTCATATTCCTTTACGTCCTCACAGGCCCGAACCTGAGGCGTCCATGCCAACAACGTCAAAACATCCTGGCTCGACGTCCACAACGACGACCTCCACGTCGTCTCCACCACCGTCCCAGTCGACCTCACCTACGACGTCCTTTCGGCCGGACCTGAGGACGGAGGGTGTCCCTACGTCCGACCCCGACGTGAACCAGTACCCGTCCAGGGTCTCCCGTCCGACCTGGCAGGAGCTGACGCCGCGCAGCACCATGCCACCAGGTCAGTCTTCTGCCTCAAAGCTCCCGTCACACTTCAGATACACCACACACACACGCACAGCAACCGTCTGCAGATATTGTATCATGCGTGTTCCTTTTTTTGCGTGACAGTACTGTCACACTGGTTACACATAAATAATCTGCCGACATGTACGAAGCATACAAATATATGTCGCAAATATCCTTCGAAGATGCTCGAAGCGTGCCTGCGGATAGTTCAGTCGTCATGTCTGCAACGACCTCCGTGTCTATGATATTATGTAAGAGCATGTGTGACAGCAGCTTTAGGGTATCGGCACCCGATTCCCGGTTGCCTTGTGCGTACCACCTTTTTTTTTTGCTTAGTATAGACCCTTTTGAAAAGCTCGTCAAGCAACATCGGCAGTCGCCATTGCTCGGACACGAAGCGCTTGATTGGATCCGAGCCCTCGCCGAGCGCTGACGTCACACTCGTATCCATTGGATCAAGCAATGGCGGACAGGCGTTGGAGCAGACTTTCGTAGGGGTCTATTGGCGATTGTTGCAGTTCGGGAAATACGATTTCTTGAGATGTAGATGGGGTATCAAGAAACTTAACTCTGTCGCGGAGTGCTTTAAGCATCCTACAGAGTACGGGAAAAAAACGTGTCGTCCGATTTTGGGATAAAGTCTAAAGTAATCGACAACAATGATTTTAAGCAACAAGGTTTGAACTCGCACTACTCTGAAACCTAGCTTTTTTTAGTTGCTCTACCTTCAGCAATTCCAAGGTACTCGATACGGCCACCATGTGATTGTTCTGCGAGCTTTCCTATTAATCCAGCGACGCGAAGCCGTGTGCGTTACTTCCCTATTGGTCTGTCGGTGCTTTCGGCGACGCGCCGACTGTTTGGGACGACGCGCCGCCATTCGGCATGTTTTGCGAATCCAATTATGCCCACATTCTTGGCCCACATGTTCCCTTAAAGCACACGCGAGCCTCCGCCGCTAGGTGGGAGAAGAACTCGCGCATGCGAAGTACTATTTTTTTTCCTTCGTGAGATCACAGTGTTTTGTTGTATTCGAATGCACTTATACAGTGCAATTTAACACTGAAGAATCTTTGAGTGTGTTTCAAGCCGTGCTTGCTGTTAGAGCCGCGTATTCTGAGGCGAATGAAAAAAAAAGCCTATTTTCGAAGGCAAAGGGGTAGCCGGCATCAATAAAGTTGTAGCTAATGTTTCTTTTTTCTGTGCTTCTTATTCCAGTTAATAAAGAAATGGGTTCATTTCGATTCCCACGCGCCGCCGCCTGAACCTTGACTTGGTTTCGCAGATCAGTCGCACGCCTTATACTCCGGTTCTGACACTAAACTGAAGCACAACGCAAAAGGTACGAGCCACCCCCACCAATTCGATATCGAAAGTGCACCACGTGACTTTCCGTTCTGCGCCTCGCTGCAGCCACATGCGAGGTCACGTGAGGAGCTCGCTGCTCCGAATCTGTGTTGAGGGCTCCTTCCTAGAGCGTTCGACGTGGTCCACTCTTGGGTGGAAGAGGGAGCGGAGAAATCGGGTCTATTCGTAATCAGTGGCGAGGCGCGGCCCTTGATGAGCTTTCTTTGCCCTGCATGCGCCAATTTCGTTTCTGGGCTCGCCGTACGTGCCCAATCGACGGTAGCGTTCTCGTCGTTGAGACGTAATTTGTTACCGTGCGTTCGTGCGCTACGGATTGGTCACGTGCCTTCCACCTGATTGATATACGCCATAGCAGCGCATTTGTCACTTCTTTTTTTTTCCCAATTATCTTTCCTTGTGTACACTGGATTTTGCGGTACACTTTTTGCTAAATTAATCTCAGCATCGAGCAGTGTGCAGGGACGGATATAACAAGGGGGAAAGAGCAAAGAGTTGGGGGAGGGGGGGGGGGGGGGGGGCAGGCCCCCCCTTTTTTTAAGTTTATAAGGACTACTTTTTTATAGACAGAGGGCATGCAGCGGATTAATTTAGAGAGAAATGTCTCCTTCTTGGTGATATTGCAAATATATTCGTCTATGCGTCGCAACCGCTCGTGACATAAATAGGGATGGGCGTCGATTAAAAATGATTTCACCCGATTTATCGGTTTGTTTACCTTCAAATTTAATATCTAGGAATGTGTCAAAACTGCACTTCGTTTTGTCTATTTGTGGTGTGTCATCAATGGTGAAATATACATGTTTGTGAGGTGTATATGAGGTGCCAATGAAGGCACCTCGAATTAATCTTAAAGCTATGGCGACAAAAAAAAAAAAAGAGACAAAGGCAAAGGCAAACAATTTTTAAAAGGAAATACATTTACATTCTAATTTGAACCCTACATTCACTCTGAACGACAATCGTAAAAAATGCTAAGGTGCTTTACTCTGGAATAAGAGAGTGCAGCCCACAAATATGTATAAATTTGCCCCCAAGACGTAAAGCAGGCATTATTACTTTCTCTTTAAAATTTCTAACTCAAAACCGTACACCAATAAAACGGTAAAAAAAAAAAAAAACATTTATCGCAGTTAAAGCATACATAGATTAATCGGAAGGTTAATCGATCAGTTGCCAGGCCCTAGACATTAAAGTTGTCCATGTCTTTACATCTCATTGCAGACCCCCCCCCCCCCCCCCCCTCCCCCTCCGGCCTGTATATCCTGACCTATTAAACCGCCTATGGGAGTGTGCTGCGGGCAGTAGTAAATATGCTCTTTCGTGTTAGGTAGAGCCACTAATAAAGACCGCGCATCACAGTAGCGACACTCCAGCCTTCTTCGTGCTTAAAATCATGGTTGCCAATCCTCTGAATCTTTTGTCTGAATTCGCAGCAAAGAAACACTTTTCCGTCCTCCCGAAATATTCAAACAGCCCACGAGAGAGCAAAACGATATCGTTTGAGCGTCCTGACACCGTATCTATAGTCGCATTTTCGAACTGCACCGATCGCCGGTAGACCCCCTTCAAGAATACGCCTGAGCTTTGCGTCGGCGCGAACTCGGCGCGAATTCGATCAGCGTTCGGCGTGAAGTCGGCCCGGCTCGTATTGGACACGATCGCTGCGTCAGCGTTCGGCGAGGACTCGTATCCAATCACGCGCTTCGTGTCCATGGATGGATGGCTGGATGTTTCTGGCTATACGCTTTGTAACGGGCGGTAGCTTGCGCCACCTATATCTAAGCAATGGCGACCGCAGTGGCGGCCGCCAGTGTCGCTCGATGGACTTTTGAAAAGGGTCGATTGCGTCCGCTCTCCACGAGGTGCCGAAATGGTGGCGCCCACAAGGAAATCCGGAAATGCAGGTCGCGAAACTCTTGAGCGCTTACGTGAGTTTGGTGTTAGACACACGCTACCCGTGCTGGCGTCCGCAAAAAAGCAGTTTCTAGAGCAAAAATCTCAAATGAATAGCACTTCGCACGTGCATTCGACGAAGCGTTATTTTATTAGTTGGCTTCGAATTTATTTTACAGATAAGGCGAGCGCGTGCAGTGGTGCTTCGGTAATAGTGCAAAAAGGTTACTGCAATTTACATGTACATGTCCGTTCATAAAAGTTGGTATCATCGGCACCAATTTTTTTTTCTTTTTTTTTGAAAGGGCCCGGTGTAAACATAGCGTTCTGTAGTACCGCGAAACGCCGCTAGGGCATCGAAACAAAAATGGCACCGCCCGTAGGGAAAGTCGAAGGTAAGCAATGCTAAGGAGATTCATTCCGGAACCGGTGTTGGGGGGGCAACGACCTCAGTTTATAGGGTCCATATCACATGAGCGAATGACATTTTAGCGAACGGCGACATTTGACCGAATCGACGTTTCAGCGAATAACGGGGGCGCGCGTTAACCCATCCGCCGCGCTGCGCTTTACGCCGCTTTGCCCGGCGACAGTCTGCGGCGGCTCATTACAAAAATGTGAACCCATTTGGCCCACCCGAAAACGCCGCCTCGCGGCGTCCGACTATTCGCTAAAGTGTCATTCGGTGAAACGTGGGCGTTCGCTAAAACGTCATTCGATCAAGTGAGTGCCTCCCCTCCGGCAGGTTGTCCGTTGCTGGCAGAAGTTCGTGTCTTTGGATGGCGAATAGGCATTTAGAAAAAGGCTAAATTCCTATCAGAGTTTCGTTGCTGAATCTCTATTCCTTCATGCCAACAATACAAACTTTTCGAACACCCTCGTATCTCATAACGTTTTTAATTTATAGTTATTGCAATTTTTCTTTGTTCCGAAAATTATCTTATCTGTTTATGGCCTGCAATAGTTTATTGTTGAGAACACATTTTCTTTCTACCAAACTAGATTTTATTATAAGTAATATAAGTGGTTTGTATTATTGTATCAGATCTGATGTTACCCTTCTTTGGTATGGGTATACTGGTCCAAGGTATTGATTGATTTCGCTCATGCTGATTATATTTTGCTATTCTTTAAAGAAAAGTTCGTAGGGAATTTATGTGAATGCACACGTGACGCTCCCATCGCAGCGCACGCAATATCATTTTATCAAATTAAGAAAAAAACAAAGCAATTCTAGTACAAAAACAGAAGAGCATTACGCGTGGACATCCTGAAAGAAATCAAACATTCATATTACCACCTCAACTAGGCTTTCAATGTGTCATATATATGCGTAAACTCGCTCTTCAAAAAACAAAACAAAAAACGAGAAAACAAATGCTCTGCAGCACTCAAACACGACTCACGATGACTAAAATTGACCCATATTTCCGCTTTCATTACGGAACTGCCCCCCTCAAAAGGGGTTTTCAATGAACGCCGATACCGTTGCTGCGAACGATTTTTTTTTTTTTTGCACGCTCCACGACGATTGCGTATTGATTCGCCATGTCAACCTTCGACCAAGACCCAACGAAAACCATCCGGGGAAAAAAACGTTCAATTTCCATATAAAAGAGCCCGCTAAAATTACATTTCCTTTCCATTTTTCTCGCCTACACAAACAAACGCACTCGCTTACAAAAAAGAAAAAAAAAACGAAAGAGGGCCAGTACGTCGTCCAATCATGCGCAACTACGGGCCCTGTTGGAGAGATCCAAGTGCCCCGCGCCTAGCGGCTAAGATAAGAACTAAACTCATGGGAACAACAGCAACATGAATTATTTGTTTGCGTTCCTCACACAGCGCTCGGCTGACATATAATCGAACGCTGCGCCCCGCATTCGATTGCGGCAGATGACATTAAGAATCCAGTCCACAGACCTTGTGTTCCATAAAGACCGAGCTGTGACGTCACCGAGCTCTGACGTCATGTCGCTGCGTTGGCGCTGCTGTCGGTGCAGCGCATGCGCAGACGATTTACCTGCCGTGAACCTGCTTTCTACGCCGCACCCGTCGTGTTCAAGTGCGGGCTTGACAATTGCAAGCATGGCGCCTCACTGGTGCACCATGCGTGCAAGCGTGTGCAGCGTGCGCGTGAACGTAGCTTTGGCAAGCTCGTAGTAATTACACACACTTACCGGCACGAGCAGAAACATGGCGGTGGCAAGATGCCCCGCTTGCAATCGTCTATAGTTCGATCCCCTCGCCAATACGCCGCGCGGACATACGATGCATCAGACTCTTCTGACCCCATTTTTGCCCCTCTTGCATTTCAAATGAACCTTCGTTCGATTGTTTTCTTTATAATTTTTTTCTTTTGAATGCGCGTTTTTTTGTTCGTTGACCGTTCACGGGTCCCCAATACAACCATCCCGCATTTCAGGTCAGGCCGGCACCTCGTCGTCAGTACGCAAACGACCAGTTTGTGGCAATGGGCCCCGGCGCCCTGCGCGTGCAGCGAGTCAAAGATCGATGATTTCTCTGCCAGCACTCGCGCGCGCACACAGACACCCACAATTTTAAATCCGCGTATTGTGAACGGCATGATTACGCCCGCTTTCTGTGCACGATCGGGTGTTCGCGGCGAGAAGTTTGGGTATCGCCGCCTGGTGGAATTTTTTCGCAACTCTCATTGATTATACTTCGACTTCCTCTGTTGGCGCAAGCACGTGCAATGCCAAACTGCTATGCGCTACAGAAACGGAAACGTAACCGAGTGGGTAGCACGTGCACTACCCATAGTGAGAAAAACGGAAGCGCCCCTAGCGAGCTTTTCACCGCGAATAGGGAGTATTCACTGGCGGCCATATCCGTGTGCGCTGCTGCTGAGCGCATGCTGACGGCGAGCTTCCGCAGTCCTTTTGGAGCGTGGATTTAGCACCATCAAGGTTGCCGGTCTTAGCAGGCTATTAATGCGAGCTCGTTTTGAGCATGGGCTCTAAACATCGCCCTCAAATATGGCGCCCAGTGAATACCTCCTATAGGGAGTATTCACTGCCAGTCATAGCTCTGTGCGCGACTGCTGAGCGCGTGCTAAACGCGAGCTTCCACAGTTCTTTTGCAGCGTGCATTCCGCATCATCGAAACTGCCTGTCTTAGCAGCCCTGCGAATGTGAGCTCGTTCCGAGCACGCGCTCTAAACACTAAGCCCTCAAATATGGCGCCAAGTGAACACCAAGAAGATAAGGCCCACGCATGATGTCATCGTTACTGATATTCCAACGCGCTCCAACAACGCAAGCCAGGCGGCGCTACGTGTATACACAGATGATGACTTTTGGAAGAGGGAGGAGGGAGGGAAAATCTTCTGTACCTCCTTTCAGCTTAAGTCGAAACGCAGCCAACTTTGTGAGCGGACCTTTTCAGTTTCTGATTGTTTCGGCGATGATAGGACACGTATACAGAAACATGCCAAACATCACGATGGGTGTACGCTTTTGACGCCGTCTGATTAGGTCCTATAAACTCGTAACGTCGGCTACCGTTTTTTTTTTTTTTTTTTTTTTCACCTCCGTTACGTTTTTGAGAACGAAGACTCTACTACTGCGCACGCGCTGCGCCATAGCCTTGCCTGCAGAGTCCCGGATCTCATATAGCGGGTTGCGGAGGACGTTGCGGGACAGCGGAAACCACCGACGAAAACGAAAAATGATCTCCCCGGGCACTGCCATCTTTGTCTATACTGAGCTGCGGAACGCGTTCTTCCTGGCGAGCACAGTGGCCATCTTCTGCGGAAGATCAGATATGGGTCTATGGATCAGTGACTGGGCATTTCTTTGCCGAGTCGTTGGGCTTAAGTAGCAGACGGCTTAGGAAAATCAGGCGAGTTCCGAGCATCTTATCATCGCTCCTCAACCAATCAGATTGCAACATCAGCCAATAAGAACTTCCGATCATGAAACATAAAGCACAAACATGATGAGACGCGCCCAGCGTTTCTTATCATGTCGGTGACTGTGTTATACTTCGTTTCACCTTAGGTCCAGACGCAGCCGACGCTACGAGTTAATCAGATAATCAGACCATTCAGACACCATCAAAAGCGCACCGTCATGGTGTTTGTCATGTACGTGGTCTATCATCCCTCAACCAATCATAAACAGAAAAGGCCTATAGCAGCACAGATTTGGCCAATTATTGGCCAATGACTGGCAGTTGTCCTTTGGCTAGCATCCAGACAGTGGCCAGCCATTGGCCAACTACTAGCCTTTCTCTGGCCATTGGCCAGAGAAAGGCTGATAGCCACTGGCCATCAGCCATCGGCTGAACGTTGGCCGATGAATGGCCACTCTTTAGCCATTGGCCAAAAAACCATCGTCAGCCATTGGCCACTGCTTGGCCAAACTTCGTGCTACTTGGGTATTGACTTGCGCCAGGCCAGTCTTTACATCGTCAAGCGCCCTGGGCGGACTCCGGCCGTGGCGCCCCCCCCCCCCCCTTTTTTTTTTATACGCCCCTATTTACTAGTTACGACATCACGTTGTTAGTAAACATGTGAGTAATGGCCCAACACGAGCGTTTCGTCAGATGATTACCGCAATCCAAAAACGAGGGGCCCTGTGTTCAAATAAATAAAAAAACGCTAAAATAATTTCAAAAGGGGGGCGTGGCGGCGCCCCTCTATTGATGGCGCCCTGGGCGACCGCAGAGGTCGCCCACCCTTAAAGCCGGCCCTTACTTGCGCTTTTGACGTTGCCCGATTGGTGTCCTTACCTTTTTCTTACGTATTCCATCCATGATGTCACGATCAAGATTGTCGTCGCTGTGACATCACGAGTTGTAACCTTGACTACCTATCATCAGTTGAGACGGCAATTTCGACGGGCTTAAAAAGCACGGTAGACGTGAAGAGCTATCTCGTACTTAAATCGATATCGTCGAAGTTAATAGTGTGGCAGGGCTGTTATGCCTGTGGTTGGGCCAATCGTGGAAGGCCGTTTATTCCCGTGTCCCACTAGAGTGACAGACGGAGACAAAAGACAGCGACAAGCCTCAAACCCATGCAGTATGCTCGCGATGGTACCTTCGGCAGGCGTTTAGTCGTTCGGTGCTCGTGAAGTAAGCACGAGTGATTGCAAGCCTGCCGAAGCCACCCTCACGAGCATGATGCTTCGTGTTTGAGCATAGCCTCTTTTATTCTACAAAGCCTCTCAGATCGCGAAAGGCTGTGGTTTGAGGCTTGTCGTTGTCTTTTGTTTCTGTATGTCGCTCTAGTGGGACACGGGTATTACAGTGACGGTTTTGGTCGCGCACATTGCTAATAGTGTAGCTTTAGTCATGGTACGTACTCGTAGAAGCTTAGTACTCTGTTGAACGCTCGCTACTACACGCGAATACTTGGCGCAAACCGAAGGAGGGGAAGCGGGGGCGGGGAGGGGGGGGGGGGGGGGCACACAGACGCGCTGAACTTGGCGCTAAGCGAGCACTGCGTAGGGTGTTCGCCAGATAACCGCATATGCGGCGACGAGCATCCAGAACGACAAAGATACAGAAGGCACAAAAAGCAGCACGCTCGAACACCCCCACCCCCCTTTCCCGTATAAGAGCGACGCACATTAATAATGCGCACGAAATATATAAAGAATCTTCGTTTTCATTTTCGGGGTCTAGCCACGCCATTTGACAATCTAGCCGCGCGCTCGCGCTACGGATATGCATTGTGAAGAATGGAAGTGGTAGCGGGAAAAGAGCAGCGACCAGTTCGGAAACAAGGGCAAAAACAATGGGACAATCTCATTTTAATGCAACGCTCCCCTCTCCCCCCTCGTTCACGCGCGCTGTTTTGAGTCCCCATTTTTATCTTTGCCACATGCGCGCGCACGAGAAATCGAACGGCCTCCTTTCTGTCAAGGCGGGAGGTGGCTAAATGCGGACCTTTTGTCTTAGCCTCCTGTACCTCGGTTTGGGAGGGGGGAGGGGGGGGGGGGCGGTGTTAAGTGGGCAACAAACAGTAACAAAAAGAGTAGCACGACAACTGAATAATCAGCAGGACGTTAAGCCTCATCGACACAATGGGTGGGAGGGAAAAAAAAAAATCTTCGCAGTTTTCCTTGTCGTGTTTCGCGCACGACAAAACAGATCGAACGAGGCGGTGTGCGTGCGCGGGCCTCCGTGAGCCCGCGTTTCCGTACCTCCCACCGCCTGGTCAGCGTACACAGTGACGCGGTCGTTACAAGCAAGTCAGCGGGTGTAGTGTGTGTGTGTGTCGCGTAGAGCGCGAGACCCCCACCCTACTTCGTTCACTCACCCCCAGGCTGGCAGTGCGGTTGGAGCTACGCGCTTGCCGGACCAATCAGCGATCTCCCTTCGATCACCTGACCCTTCTCTCTGCACGGGGGACATATAGGCGGGAGGAGCATGATCGCGTGTCGAAAGACAGACGGTTTACTGGTTCGCCCGAGGACTCAGCTTCTGCCACGCTGTCTGCTTTGGGGGCGAACGGAGTTTGCACTCTGTTTCACTTTAGGATGCAGCGCCGCGGACGATACGGGCCATCCCAGCCAATCCAGCTCTGGGAACTTGTCACGTGACTACGTGCTCCGCGCATCACTGCGTCCTTCCCGGAGGTCACGTGACGCCCATACGGCCTTGGATTGGCTGGGATGGCTCCTTATGTTCGCAGAGGTTCATTCTGAAGTGAAAGCCGAGTGTAGAGGGCGGTGAACGTTATCTCGCAGGGAGGGCACAGGAAAACAGAGGCGCGCAAACTACCTCCCTCATGATATACCTTTAATAAAGTTTTTCATACATACATACATCCATCTATCTCTCTGTTATACTTTTTCTTTCGTCTTTTTAAGGTAGAGCGCGTGGGATAGGCTGGTAGAGATCCAGCGGAGATTGCAAGATTCGATAGCAGGCGCAGGAAGGGATGGTTGGGGGGGGGGGGGGGGGGGGGGGGGAGGGACGAGGGGGGGCAAAGGATACTGCTTGGTTTTTTGACAATGGAGGGCAATGGATAATGACACGTCGTGTTTCAGAGCGTGTCCGGCGCCAGGTTATGTTGTTGTTGCACGGGGCCGGAGTCGTTTCCGCATATCGGCGTGGTAGCCTCCCCACCACCGCACGTACTATGTATGGGGGAGAAGATAGTGATCTCGGCACCGCGTCCGACGGACCCCAATTTCTAAAAGAAAACGAGCGAGAGAAAAAAAAATGCTTAGCGAAGAATTGGTTTGTTTGTTGGACGTTTATGTTTTCGTTCGGTGGACGTGTTTGCCTGTGTGGGTGGAATGGCGAGGAACCGTCCGGACGCTGATTACTGCCCTTTGTTTTCGGGCGTGAGTCCGGTGCTGCTGCTGCTACGTATATCGGGTGAATATGGAAAGAAGGAAGGGCTCGGTACAAATTGACCGCGTAATCGTCTTTGGCGGTACAAAGAAGGCTACAAATGCTCGGGTGTGATGATGCGAATCGAATACTCATTCCAAACCGTATCTGCTTGTGGAAGGGACCTTCGTTTTATTAATGCGCTTAGAACGCGTCTTTGACTGGTGTGTCTAGCGTCCTGTTCCATCGACACAACAAAAGTGGTCCCGAGGTGCAACGAGTGACGTCGCAGAAACCGGTGCGTCATGTTGTCGGATCAGAGCCTCGCCTTGACCTCACGTTTGTGACGTGGAAAATGTAGTCACTTTGGCCTTGGTACCTTCGGGGCGTTGTCTTCACTCCCTCTTCCTCATTCAAGCGCAATGATGACACTGAACGAACACGGAATATTTGAGACGTAATGAGCCGTTAGTAGCACATCTGAGTCAGCGAACCCAATAGAATCTGTTAAACGTAATTTGTATTATCGCTGAAGTGCTGAGAAACGCATTTGTATAAAAAAACGGTACGCGTAGTCACGGCAACCCCCGATAACTGGGTACTCCCGGTTTTATTTTTTTTTGTGCGTTTGTGTCCTTGATCCACGATGTTTAATGAGCCACACGTATCCTACTTACACGTGTAACTCGCAGGTGCCGGCTGTAACTGTGTGTTGTTTACCTGCTTGTTTCTGTTCACAGCAGAACCAACGGAGGACTTATCCACGGTTTCTCTGGAGCTTCCCGGGTCCAGCGAGGAGTACTGTGCTCCGATCTACTCCAGGGAGCTCTACTGGAATTGGACTAGGGCCGGAAACACGGCGGTGCAGAAGTGCCCAGGGGGCGCCACTGGTAAGCTGTTCTCTCAGCGTTCTTCGCAAAATAATGATCTGGAACGATAAAAAAGAAACAGTAAGGAATCTTGTTGGAACTGTGGCAGCAGACACAAAGGTAGACTAGAAGGGGACGTGTGACGGATCGCACGGGCGAGAGCGCTCCCACGATTCAAGCCTACGGAACATCATAATCTGTATTCTGGCGGCAGCGCCTCCTTGCTGTAGACCTTTTTCACAAGGGCGCCGCCATCTTGAAATATCGTCACTTCCGGTATGGGCGAAAACATTGTTTTGCCGTCACCACGCCAGTAGAATGCATTTAGGAGATAAGCGTAACCGTAACCCATTCTCGTTTTGTCTCCCTCTATTTTTTTTACTATGTTTAGGTTGAAACGGTTTAATATTTTTTCGTCGTCCATACCGGATATGCCTACTCGGCAGTCGGGGGCGAGAGTAAGCGGAAAAGTTCTATACTTTATCCCACTATTTGCGCGCAACGTTACCCGAGGAGCAGAGGCCAGAGCGCAAACCGAGCAGTTGCACCCCCCCCCCCCCCCCCCCCCCCCCCAGGAGGAGGAGGAACTCTCCTCTTACCCGGACACTCGTTTGTGTATTCCAGACGTCGCTTTTGTCTCCCTCGGAGATTATTTTCTCACTCTACCTCCTGTGGCTTCCAGAGCGCTGCAAGCAACTAGCCAGATAGTGTATACACTCTTAAGAAAAAAGGAATGGTCTCAAAGGACTAAAGGCAGCATTTGGTCCTCTCAACTCCTATTTGCTCCCCCAAAAAGTCATCTGGTCCGAGCTAGGTACCGGGTGCAAATGCTAAGGACTAACTTCACTCGACCGGGACTAACTGAGAGGCGTGCGAGAGCAAAACAAGCCATTAATCCCCTTAAGACAGTGTGCATCTGTATGTCTTACTGCCCCAAACGCGCGAACAAGATGGCGACGTCTGCTGCGCCGCCGATAGCCAGCGTTAGCGACGCACTTATTGTCTCAGAACGCAGGGGGAGGTATCCACAGACAATCGTAGCATCAAGTATTGTAGGAGAGGGCATGTTTAAGGGTTCGAGACGGGCGGGTCGAGCATTTTATCACATCCTGTACAAGCATTGCTCGACCATTAAAAAAAAAAAGTTACGACTTAAAAAAAAAAAAAAATTTGCTTGTTTCGTTTTATTGAGAACCAAATTTCCTAAAAATGAACTCGTCTCTTCCGCTATGGCGCTGCTGTAACCTTACAGGCGGTACCGTGGTCATAGTGACACGTGAAGAATGAAACGTGTGACCTCTTTCATCCCCTAGCAGCTAGCGATCACCACCTTCTAGCCCACTATTGCCACAGCTCAAAGCACGAGATCCTGGTGGAGCCCGGAGACAGGGGTTTTGCCAGGAATTGAAATAGGGGTGGGGGGGCGTTGAGAATAGAGGAGTCGTTGCGAATTAAGGGGTGCCTTTGGAAAAACAAGGGGGGGGGGGGGTGTACAGGGTGAAACAAGGAGACGCCAGGCTCTTTAAATCGACCGGAAAATTTGTTTCTTTACCTATCGCGCTACGACTTTGTGCAGCGTTGCAAGCGGTCGCGACGCCAACTGCCGCCAACGAACGAGCAGACGACGCCGAGAGCCGGCCCTTTTTCAGACAAGGAACTGCAGTTCCTTGCTGTTACCGTGCCTGTCTTTTGTGTTTCTGCGACTGTCGCCGCCTGCGGAACGCGCGCCGCTTTTGAGTCGAATAGGTCGTCTGCTAAAAAAGCCTGCTCTCGGCGCCTTATGCTCGTTCGTTGGCGGCGTTTGTTGCGCCATCTCTTGTCTCCCGTGCGAAACGTCGCCGTGTTGTTTGCAGACCGGTGGCGTCGCTGCGCTTCCATAGGAGCTAAGCCTTTCTCTTTCTTTACTTTTTCCTCAGGTAAGTTCGCTCTTCCCAAACTTCACAAAACAAATGCACTATCTGTGGGCAACGCTGCACAAAGTCGTAGCGCGATAGGTTAAGAAACCGAATTTTCCGGTCGATTTAAAGAGCCTGCCGTCTCCTTGTTTCACCCTGTACAACCCCACCCCGCCCTAGCTATAGTGTAGGGAAATCACTGCCCGGAGAGTCGCCCTTATTTACATGCTCCTCTGAACAAAGATGAAGTATCGCAGCAAAAACCCGGTTTGATGTCACAAGTGTAAGACAGACGCGTATGGGGTACCCTACCCAACACTGCCTGAAATAATTAAGACCTGTGTACTACAATTGTGACGTCATCACCATGAGCTCGAGCGAAGAACGCAGATTGGATACGAGTGCTGCGTCAGTGTTCGGCTGGTCCTCGTGTCCAATGAACGCGTCGAAGGACGCTCGGGCTCAATTGCTGAGCTGGCGCCATTCGTTCCATGGAGGCAGAGAGGAGCGTGTCCGCAGGCCTTGATTATTCTTGGTGGTGTTTCCCCGCCTGAATAGGACACTTTAATGTGCAGGCATGTGAAGCTCTCTGACCCGTAAGAGTCAAGGACTCGCAACGTGCGTGCGTATAATACACTCTGCCTTCTCGTTTGCGTTAGCTAATGTCGTCTGTTTTCGCGACAAAAAGACAAAACCAGAAAACAGCGTTAATCTCTGCCAGAGCCGATGCTTGACTTGGGTCATTACAGCACTTTAGTCAAGAGACGAGAAAACACACACACACAAACACGCGCGCGCGTTCTTTACTTCTCTTAACCCGAACAGAATCCTTAACGTCGCCGTACAAACGTGATCCACAGCTGCCCATTTTCGGCCGCCATTTTTTTGGCCCTCTACACACTAACGAAATTCATTGTTTACTTTTGCTAGACGTCCTGTTTTTTGGACATCGTACGACAACTAAAAGACAACACGCACATACACACACACAGATATTCGTGCTTTCCGGAGCCTCCAAAAGAAGAAAAAGGACCAAAAACGGTGGCGACGACCAGAGAATAACGACCTAATAAAGAGAGATTAATGAATGGCGATAATGAAGGCAATTATTTGGGAGTCTTGCGGTTCTTTTTTATTACTATTATTTTACGCTTTCTCCCTCGCATTTAGGCCAGATCGTAAGGACGAAGAAAAGAAAAGGGGAAGGAGGGCCGGGGGGGGGGGGGGGGGGGTTGACAAGAGGTACTTGAGCGGCGGCGGTGAAGGCATTCTCGGAGGCTGATTAAAACTTCAAGAAGCGGCCGCTGAATATTTCATTGTTCGCGAACCGGTCGTGTCCTCAGCCTTTCTCCCGAGGCTGCAGCCGGGGTCGAATTAGCCGCTCCGCTGGACGGCGATATTGGAGGCCTTACGTCATTGTGTCCCCGTAATTACACATCTCGATTTCAACAAACGCCGCCGGGGTGCGTGCGTGTGTGTGTATAGTATGATATATTGGCTCTGGTTGGAAGGGAAAGCACCCAGGGTGGGGGCGTTGCTCCTTTTAGCGAAGGCGTCATTGCCGCCGCGGTGCCGCCACGTTGGCAGGACCTGATTGGTTTGCTTAACCCTTACGAGGTTCTTGTGGTCTGCGGGGTTGCGAAAGTTTTGCCGTCTTTATGCACCTGGGGCGCTGAAGGGTGCGCGCGACAACTAAGGGCCTCGATCAAATACCTTCTAAATAAAGAGGCCTTAGTGCTGCTATGTCATCCTAAGAAGGCCAGCGCGTGCACGGCGTGGAGCACGAGTTCTGTAGCAGCGTGGGAGGCGATGGCATTTATTTGGCGAGCACGATTACCACCCGAACGCTGACGTCCCGTAGCACTCACGTTCAATGCGTACTCCACGCTGGCCTCCGAGTAGTGACGTTTTAAATTCATCACTAAGGCCTTGTTGTCTGGGAAGTGTGGCCTTGATGCTGCACAGAGTTGACGATCCCTCTGCTAAAGTACCGATGCATGTGACCCTGACCGCATGGAGATTTGTGAGAATAGAAACCGTGGTTTATATTCCATCCTGACGCCCTTTGCAATACTTTGGTCGGGTGTTCTTTTGTAGCAGGGTCACACGGTTGCCTAAAATATGAAGCCACATTTTACGCAATTAACGTATTCGTTCACCGGATGTTCTTTTTTATATTATTACTGAGGATGGTACTATCGAAAGCAATATGAACGTGAACGCGTCTCCGCTTGTCGCCGCCGAGGCGCTTTCATGCCTCATATTGTTTCCGATAGTACACTTATTCGTGAACATTATACAGAAAAATGGTACTACATCACATACGGGCCAAACGACACCACTGTGTTTATTTATATTTCTTCGTGTGTTTCGATATAGCGAACAGTTTGTTACTCGTATTATAAATTTGTATCCGTAAATTGTTATCAGGCTTTCGTCTGGATTCAATTTATATCTGGCGGTGTGACATACTATAACCAATTGGAAAGCGGTAGCGTCCCGTGTTTTTTTTCTGTTGTTTTTTTTTTCGTAAGAGTGCGACGCATTTACGTTTTACATAAACGAACTGTTTCCGGGGCAGACTAATGGATCTTAAAAGCAGTAAACATCTCGACTAATACAGCAACATATTTACACTGTGTGCATGTTTCAAAATGCCGGAAAGGTCTCCTGGTGTAGCACGGCAGAGAAACGCCCAACTTTACACAAGCTTCGCAATGTTGGGGCCAAACTTGTGCCTAATATACGACCTTGCTCAAAGGCGTCAATTAATGGCAGAGGACTTTTGTCTGGCGTTCCTGATGCTTTTCTCTGGCTCGTCCCATCATTGCGAAAGCGCTAGGCTTGAGCCGAAGATGCCACGCGTGACCGAAAGGACAAGCAGTGAAGCCCAACTCTGGCTCTTCTTTGGCAAAGTTAGGGCCAAAACACCCGGACTCTAACCAAAAAAAGAAAAACGTATAGTTCGGCTTTACATTGGCTTCCTTGGGCTCTTAAAGACCCTGAATTTCAAGACAAAACTCGAATTTTGGCCAAAGAAACTGTGCTGGTTGGAACGTTGAGCTTTTTGGTAAAATGACCACACATGATCGAACGAGATAAATACAATCGTCAAAAACCTGCTTCATTTTATTTGGCTGATTTAAAGTTTATTCGTCTCTGGGGCTATATCGAGCTGCAGGTGGGCATACGCATTGCGCAACGCTGTTAACACAATTCGACTTTTTTTTTTAATTTTAATTTACGATTTAAAGTCCAAAATTGAAACAACTGGTGTGGCGGGAAGGTTTCATTGCTCTTTCTTTATGGGCATTAACAATGACACCCACATTTTTTTTTCTTCTTTTTGTTATGTGTAATTACTAATTGGTGGGGCGAGTATTTCCAGCTTCGCGTATGCTAGACCCTCACGATCGACAAGAGTACTGGAAAATTTCCAGTTGTAAGGCCGTACCCTAAAAGGTTTTTGAGAATGGGAAATTTTAAGTACAACTCTCCACTCGTGTCGTCCGCAAACCTCATTCTTTATATTCATAAAAAAAAAAGTAACGGCAAAAAACAATTAAAACAATTCGAGTGCATCTACACAAAACGAGTAATAATTCAAACGTTGATGTAAAACAAGAAACCAAGCGGACAGGAAGAGCACTTCTTGATTAAATCCGCGAGTCCGCTGAAAATTAATAAGCGAAAGTTGGAAACACGCGGCACCTGATACCCCGGCCCTCGGCGAAACGCAGACAAGTGCCACGCCCCTACCGCCGCGCCCAAAGCATTTACGAGCGCGGGCTACGACGGATGTTTGAGTTGCGAACGGCGCGTTGTAACGGGCACAACCCCTTTCTAGTCGGACATGGACGCGGGCCGAACACTTTGTCACGAGATTCAAATATAAAGAGCGCGTAGTGGAGTTGTATACTCCCCAACCACGCTCGTTGTATACACGCACTGGAGTGTGTGCCGGGACTTGGAGCACATCGCTTCACTTCGCAAAAAATATTCCCGACCCACGTTTCGAAAATGTCATCTAGACCACTTTGATTTCGCGGACTGTAGGCCAATATATCTGGAACTAGTTGAGGTATATAGAGGACCCATAATTAGCGGTGCAAAACACGAGCGTTTTGTTCGATCCCCCTCCCCTTTCCCGCAACGCACACACAAGTTTTGAAATCCCCCCTGATCCAAATAAATAAAAAAATAACTTTTCCAGGTGGACCAAAGTCTTCTGACAGTTTCACGTCGCTCAAACGTCAGAAGCTCGTAAAAACATCAACAAAAACGTCAATGTTTTTATGTGTTTTGTTTTTAATTCTTTCCGGAAGAGCACGTACGCACTCGCCGGAACTAGTGCCCAAAAATAAACGAGTCGAACGGAAGACGTCACCGCGCTGCCTTCTTCCGGGCTGCCCGAACGTCGCCCGAACGTCGGAACGTGTCAACGAGGGACCGGAACTCAAGACGCCCGGGACATGACTCGAATAATCAGGGCCCGCGTAATTGATGTCACGCTAATAATAGACTCCGCCCCGTCAGATTGCAAGCGCAGCACCGCGCGAGCACCGCGTCCCGACTCAGAGATGGACCGAAGCGAACGCTGTGAACCAGCTTTAGCCAATCAGCGCATTTGGGGCGCGGCGCCGGTCGGACTAATGAACCAATCGGGAACTGGGGAACGCGGCGCGTCACCGCTTGCCTTCAGTCAGACGTCAGAATCAGTGGGAATCACGCGTGGGAAAGCTTCGTTGCGGTCCATCTCGAATGCTGAAACGATTCTGCTGAGGCTGCTCTTGGAGGGTTTTAGTTGGGCGTTCCAAGTGATAACCGTTTGTCCGCCGGCGCATTTTGCCGGAACGATATACGAAAATCGTATTCACACCGCTCACGCGTCAGACATGTGTAGGAATCCTGCTTGTTTCATCCATGTATGCTCCGAAACATTTCTGCAGACTGTACTTTGTGTGATAAATTGGCAGGGAGACGGCGGCTTAAAAACTTTCTTTTGTTATCAACGACGACGCGTCTGCTTTTGGGGTGTGAAATACCTTCCTTCGTTGGTGTGGTCGTTCTAGTTGTCGTGGGCAGTCGAGTGTCTTCTCTCGGTGTATACGTGCTCGACCGCTCGCGGGTCATATTTTGCATCGTGTGTTGCATTGACCGTTTTCGTTGTTGGTGATCTGAGACGGGTTGTACTTGTTGCGGCATTGTGGCGGAAGCAGAGACGTGTGGAGCTCTTCGACGTAGATCGGCGGCCGAGATTGTTCATAAGCTTGAGAATTATGCATATGTCACATCCACCAACTTAGGAGTGCCAGTAAAGACAATCGAGTTCGGCCATTACAAACTGCTGCAGTCAATTTCATTTTTTTGTGTGTGTGTGTGTGGTTAGGTATTTGTCGTTAGAGTACAACCCACGGTCGAAGCGTAGCCTGCGCTCGCACCTGTGTTATTTATACTTTGCCATTTTGCGTGCATGATTTGGTGACGAGTCCTGATCTATTATGTACCCATTTCGTATTCCTTCCCGCCTTAACCACTACCCTGGAATTGGCTGTATTTTCCAAAGAAGTAAATAAATTAAAAAAAAATCAAATAAATCAACGAAGTGTCAGCGAGCCACAGCCCACGTCTTGCAGGAGCGTCGGCCGCTCAAATGCTCGGTGTCGTCCGCTTGACGGAACGACGGCATCCGTGCTACATTAATCAAAATAAAACTCAACAAATAAAAAATAATAAAGGAACGCGACCCGTTGCATAGCAGCGACCGGGCGGCGACGACCCCTCCAAAACGTCGCCCACGTGTCCCCGCGCGACAGAGGCGACCTACAACAGTTGACGACGTGTCCCTTCCCAACTCGCTCTCGCGCAGGTGTGGCGAAGTGGCGCTGCAGCCGCGGCGGACTGCGTTGGACACCGGACAAGCCCGACCTGCGCCTGTGCCGCTCGCTCTGGGTCGAGAACCTCCGAGAACGGGTGAGCTTAGGCCTAATGAATGCCTTCCCTCGCCCGAGACCTTATCGGATCCTCGCATCTCCCTGCAATCATCCTCAATTGGTCCGCCCCTCCCCCGGATTTCTCCTCCAACCCTTTCTTTTTCTTCTTTTTTCATCTCCGTTTACTCCTAGGTTGATAGCAGGGTGGAAGTCATAGGTGCTTGTTGGACCAATCGTGCGTTCATCGTTCGCCGCGTGATCTCGCTGCCGTCCAACCCCACGCGTAGAGAGCGGGATCACGCGGTGAAAGGGAGGTGGTTGGTTGGTCCGCTGAGCCCGTAGCTCCCACCGTACTGTCTGCTTAAGAGGGAACGGCGTCCACTCGCCATCTTGCAGACTGCCCGAGGAAGGCCGTAGCGGCGTGGAGAGGGAGGAAGATTCATTACGGCATAAGCGGAGTGCTCGGCTCTTGTCCTTTTTTGATGATGGTCGCGGGACGAAACGCGAAGGTTCGAAGAACGGGGTAATAGAGAGAACGTTTTCTCGGTTTTTAGTTGTTGCTCCGTCTTTCTTTTTGCTCGTATATTATAGAGGCCTCCCGTCGTTCACACCGAGCAGACCATCGGTCAGCTGTGTCTGCGGACGCGAAACGAGTACTATCTTGTAGATGTCTTTGTTGGAGTTTGAAACAGCTTATGATAGTTACAACACGTCGAGATGAAGACGAACGACGCAGAGCTTGTCGCGAATACCCCGGTTCGCCCTGCATCTCGCTCTGTGTTTCACATTTTGTCAGACAACAAGCACGTTTTGCACAATGTTCTCCGGAGACTTGCGTTGTGGAGTTCGTGCCTTCACCTTGTGCAGGCACCAATGCAGTCGGTCTCACTCAAACGGAAACGTCAGAACAATCCTAAAGCCGCAGACGGCTCGTGCGTCATACAGAGACACGGTGTTTCGTTGCCGACAATACGGCATAATTTTCTGTGGAGGTGCCCTCTCGCGTGTTCGACGCAAGTTTTCTTCATGCGCATGTGCGCTTCGTACATGAGAGTTTTTGTATGACCAATGGGACGGTCACACAAGAAATGCCTCGGACAGTGTCTTCATACTGTATTTTGTGCGATGGATTAGCAACGTGACGGCGGCTTTAACGGACAGAGCACTTAAGATGGCAATCGCGATCGGGGTGTGGTCGAACCTTCCACGGGATCGAATGACCAAACTGGGTCTCCTGGCCACGTCCGGGCGCAGCTGGAGAGCGGCGAGTCCATCATCAGCGTGGCCATCGACCTGTCGCTGATGACCCAGACCAAGTCGCTGTTCAGCCAAGACGTCAAGCACATTGCTGCCATCGTCCAGCAGATGCTCTCCAAGGCGGTCAGCAGCATGGAGACCTTTCTGGACGCCTGGCATCGGGAACAGGTCTTCAAAGAGCTTCTAGACGTGAGTGTACTTCTTTTTTAAATCTTTTTTCCTTAAGTCTGACAGGTTGGAATGTCGTGGGTTGCTTAGCGTCAGACAATGTTCCTCCATCTGGTAAGGGGGCTTCTTTGAAAATTCTGAATTACTGCTTTTGTGATAACAAGCAAAACACTGCAAAAAAAAAAAAAAAAAAAAAAAAGAAATGAAAAAATCCGCTCATGTGTTTGAAAGTTGTCAACTGCTCCCCATCTTCACGTTTTGTTTGCTGTGTTAAGTCACCGCGACAATGTTAACAAGTATGGCAGCAAATCGTGAGGCTGTGCAATGTGTTTTACGTTTTCAAGTCACTACGGTGAACGTGCCTGACGAGCACATTTGTTTGAAAGAACGTGCCGACCGCAAAGCTTCTCACTACCTTCAAAAATGCGTACGCTTCTCTTATCTGGAATCCTTAGCGTGGCCGAGAACCTCGCGCTGCGATCCGGAACACCGCCCCTTTTTTGTCGTCTTCCCGACCTCACTAGACTCGATCGCAACGTGTTTTAAAATGCCGCGATAATCCGCAAACAACCCGTGTCTCGATAACTCCAGATTATCCTCCAAACGCTTCCAGTTCTGTCCCACGAGCGACCTGTTCGCTGAAGCGCGACGAACCGGCCCAAACACGCCCCGAACTACGGCGCTGACTCACGCAGCACGTCGTCGCGCACGCCTCGTGTACGTTATACACACTAAAAGCACCCGGTATACGTTACGGTACACCGGTTCCGTCGCACCTATTAATCACCAGACGCGCTCCCTGGGTGTAACCTCCGTCGCGATGATTGCTTATGGCAGTATCGCCTTTTTTTTCCCTCCCTTCCTTCTTGTTCTTTTTGTGTCTTCTTCTACTTGGTCCTCTGTGCTCCACGTGTGCTGAGTCACGGTGTGCTGCGAGGTGTGTATATGGACACTCGGGGGTCCCAGCTGGCGTTTCACGTCCCTACGGCTCTTTCGCGAAGCCCGGGGTACTCGTATACAGCTGGTGGACGCGTCGTTTGGCCTGGCCGCTGGGGCGTAAGACGCCCGGGCAGTTCGTTTCTGTGTACCGCCACGACACGCTGTGTCCCCTCCCCGACCTAAGTTCCGGCGCGAATAGCCCCCGCGCTAACGCGGCGGGAGGAATGGATCGCCTGACCGGCGGGAGTTGCGCTCATATCTCCGTGGGAGATTTGTGATAACGTATACGCGGGACATCGTCACGGCGGTTCTTGTTTGTGTCTATTTTTTGTATGTTCTTTTTTTTTTTTTAATAATCGGTGCTCTTAGTTTTTCGGGAAGGTTCGTTGTTGTGGTGCTTGTAACTCTTATTTTGGAACCGTTTCCTTGATGCCCATGCTATTCTATTGGCCTGTGCCGACAATGAAATGCGCATGCGCAATGATTCCCCTTGATCTGATAGCGATGTATGTTTGAACACTTACCCTACTATGTTTCAAATTAAGTCCGACCAGCTGATGTCCCTATCCAATGGAAGCGCTTGAGAGGCGCCAAAATATCCATCGTCACGCAGTCGTCCTCTTTGTACATTCGCTATCAACGCTTAAACCAATCACGCGCGAAAAGAAAAGCGAGGGATCATGGAGAATTTACTGTGCGTGATCGCGGTGTTCCGGGGCTACCAAACCAGCCCCACCTAGAATAATGAAAGCCTCCACATGGTCTGCTCTTCCTTCATGAAACGTTATCAGAGTCGGATCGCTCTAACTAGGCTACTGGGCCCGAGCCCGACATACGACGCGCTGATTGGACACGAGTCCCAGACGAACACTGACGCAGCACTCGTGACCAATCTCGGACCTTGATCGATCTAACTGTGATGACGCGTGCGGAGGCCCTCTGTCTAGGTGGTGTGGACAGTTACGTAGACAGGATTTTATTTCGGGAGGGGTTCAACGACATTCCCCCCCCCCCTTGCCTACTTGGACACTCATGCAAAAATTAGGGAGGCGCTGTTAAGATAAATCGGGTAAAGCTGCATTGTCATTTTTCAAAACGGATCCGCAGGGTTCATTTACAGGAATACGGGCGTTGTGGCTCACCGTTCGACTGTCGTCATAGTTCCGGCCCACTAATTTCAAAAGCTTTCTCACACCACACAACTTCTCCCGCTTTTTGAGGTAGCACTGCATTACCAACGCGTGAAGGTCAGACAAAACACAAATATAGCTATACTTTCGCAAAAAAAAGAGTAAGCAGCAAAAAAAAAAAATATCTAGACGTTGAAAATTTGGAGCAACCGACCACGCACAAACATACGGGCCCATATTTAAGGCGAAGATAATTCCGAGCAATCACAAAACTAAAATCTATTATCTATTAAAGGTTTTATTCGTGCTACAGAACCAGATGCCGAAGGAAAGAGAGTGTTATTTTTGCTAGGCCGCTTTATCTTGCAGCGTGGTCCAAATGCAGCAGCAGCACACCCTCGGGGTAGGGAGAAGTCATCACTCCGAACTTGTCGTTCCGTCACTCGGAGAAACGACATGACACACAACACAAAACTGCACGCCGAACGTGGAAAGGAACTTGACTACCCTTCCGCCTATGCGTAGTGAGAATATAAGGGCTTGTCTCTTCGGAGTTTCTGATGTTCCGTTCAACGAAAAGGTTAATCTAATAAGGAATCGCAACGGTCACCGCCTCGTCATACAAAGCAGAAAGCAAGACGGACTTTTTCACATCCGTGAGCGACGATTTTTGCAAAGTGAGCAGAACTTCGCGAAAAATGGGGAAATTTTAGACGTCCAATGCAAGAAAAAGAAACGTGAAGCGCCCGTCACGTCTGCGGTATACAGGCGGTTGCCCTATGTCCGGAGGCCCTATCTCAGAACGCCCATCGTCTCGACTTTGCTCTTAACAACGGTGGAAGCTGTGCGTTCGTTTTCTTCACTACGACGGTTGAAAACATAACTGACAGCGTCCACTGAGAATGAGCGACTGCCCGGTCTATACTTTGTTTCAGCTTAAGTCCAGACGCAGTCGATGCTACAAGCGCGAGCATGTGGCCCTGAACAGTGCTTGCACTGCACGAGCACGCCTGCTTGGCAGAGACGCTGAAAGCCCGGATCTCGGGGTTGTAGCACCGGCTGCGTCTGGACCCAAGCTGAAACGAAGTATAGCGGTTTTGAATGTTCACCGCGACATTAAAGTTCAAGCGGAGGACGTCCGGGACATCTTTTCCCGTGAATGCAGGCGGCTGCATTTTAATGTCTAGGCGCTTGGCATAAATGAGATGATAAAGAGAACCTGCAAATTGCTTTCTAACAGTTACCTTTTTATTCGCGGCAATGTCTAGTCGAAAGCACGTAATTCTGATGACAAAGGGTTGCGTGAGCGCAGCGACACCTGTTGCTTACAGTGCAATTTTTTTTTTTTTTTTGTTACAATTCATTTATTATTCCTTAGATTACTGACATCTTTTTATATTATTACCATGTGTGCGTTTTATTATGTTCCTTGAGTTTGATTTAACTATATATTTCAGTGAGGATAGTTTGTTTTACTTTGCCATGAAATTACAATCTTCACCCCACAAATGTTTCGAAATATCCGTTTTCTATAGATCCGAGATCAAGTTCCGCATCCCTACCCCACAAACAATTTTTCCGAAGGCATATAAGTTGGAGATGGTCCGCCGTTTCCCGTTGTTCCGTGTCTCGTGCAAAACCGACCGCGTGAGCAGGGGGGCGAGCTGGCCCCGTGCGTGTGTGTGTGTGTGGGAGGGGGGGGGGGGTAAGCTTTGGCATTTCGGGGGGGGGGGGGGGGGCGGGTTTCCATCCCCCAAACCCCCCCTCTGCCTACGCCACTGGGTGAGGACCAAACGCACAAAGACGACGATCACCGTGACCATGCACTTTTTCCGCTGGTTGATTGGCTTCATTCAGATCGTAGCGTTGGGGGCAATCGTACTTACGGTGAAACGGACTATAACAGGCAGGCCAGAGAAAAGTGTATGGGCGTGCGAATGTATAGTTTAGAACTGAATAGCGCTGCATCATCCATAACCTTCAGAATGATAAGAATGGTCGCCTTTATTTAGTGTTGAAGCTGGCGATGGCAGTGTGATGTTTTATTCAAAGCGATGTTCGCACACCCCTATACTTGGTTTCAGCTTGGGTCCAGGCGTAGCCGACGCTACGAGCTAAGGGGTCTGATGAAGCAGCGTTAAAAGCTCAAGTCACTAGGCCTTTTCTCTTTGTGGTTGAGCGATGATAGAACGCGTACGGAAACATGACGAACACCATGATGATGCGCTTTTGACGCTGTCTGATTGGTACCATCAGCTCTTAAGGTCAGCTGCGTCTGGACTTAACGTAAAATTATATTAAAAAAAAAAAGAGTAGCGTATTTTTGTTTTTTCCCCCTTTGCCTTCTTTAGGCTATCCTAGGCAATTGAGGACGTACGCGATATACGAACCGAATCGTGGGTTTCGTGTGCGTAGTAAAAAAAAACGGACAAAGCCGTAGTAAGCGTTTGAAAGATGGACCTCTTTCCGTCCCAGACTTCGATCACAGCACTTCAAAGTTCGTTATCGAAATAGGTGTGCCAATGGATCTGAAAACAATTTGCCGACACACCGCGAGTCGCGTGGAAACTACCAAACGAGGCAAGCTTCTAATTTCAACTTGAGAATCGTTTCTACTCTTTTTCTTAAGCTTGTACCGTTTTTCCACGACGATTTAATGTGCTTCAATCGAAACCAAAAACAAATAGTGCTTTCCCAGATACTGGGAATTTTGTTTAGTTTCTCGCTCGAAGGGACGAGGCGAACGGGGGTGCACTCGATATAGTTTGGTCCAAGGGAAGCCGGTTCGATTCCGAACTCCACATATCTGGCACCTTTCGTGGGGTATGTCTCGTCAAAAGAAGAAACTGGGTTACCCGATAGAGGTTTGTTGGTACCGCTTCTGGATCCCGGCGGCATCTCGCTACTGGAGTGAGCATGCTCGAAGTACGTGTGCTTCATACATGCTTTGAACATCTCTGCATACAATGTTTTTCTACGTACAATGTGACCGTCATACAAGTAATGAAATACTATCTTCAGACCGTCTGTCGTTTGGTCTATTGCCAGTCTGACCACGACTTTAAGGTACTCGTCTTTCGCCGATCGAGACAGCCGGACGCCTTCTATAAGTAATGTCAACCTGTCTGTTTGTAGGCCATCTCGGAGACCGCCAGCAACCTGCTGGAAGCCAAGCAGCGAGCGGCCTGGCACGACCTGAGCTCCGTCGACCAGAAGCAAGTTCTGACGATGCTGATGGCTGCGCTGGAAGAGAGTGCTTTGCTGTTGGCCGATTCGTTCTCCACAGAGTCGTTCTTTCCCGTCGTCAAATCCAACATACGTGAGTTATTGATCTTTTTTTAGTTTCTTTGATTTTTTTATTAATAATTTTAAATGTTTATACCCTTCGTACATTTCTGGGATGGGGTTATGCGTGCGAGGTGAGACATGTACATATTTGCTAAGAACCTTGGTATTGAAGCGAAAGAAAGACAACAGGTGTTTATGCCCAGTAGAACCCAGTTCAGTAAAAATCTGTTAAAAATGGCGTCTTGAAAACAAAACATACAACCCAGTTTTCCTATTACGACAATATATATGCGAATACATACACAGGGTGTTTTTTTATGCTTAACAGATTTGTTTAAAGAAAGCCGGGAAAGTTACACTTATGCCGCTTTTGGAGGTGAGTTATACGGCCAGGGGGACATATTGTAAGGGGCTAATCGTAACAACCTGTCGACTAATTAACTAAAATTTGTTAATTAACTTTTTCATTAATGAAAATAGTCATATGGTTCCAATTAGAAACTTCCTCAGCGTCATCGAAAACCACTAAATCAGTAATTTTCTGAAAGACTTTGAGCGCGTGAGAAGCGGAGTAGTGCACTGAAGTTACCACTCGTGGAGCAGGTACAAAGCTAGCGGTTGCGATAAGGCGCCCGCGCGATTTTTCCGTCTCTTATCTAGCCCCAGCCTTGTACCTGCTTCGCGAGTGGTAACTTTGGTACAATGCTAGGCTTGTCACGCGCCGAAAGTCTTCTGTGAAAATGACTGATTTAGTGGTTTTCGATGACGCTGAGCAAGTTTCTAAGTGGAACCATATGTCTATTTTCATTAATTGAAAAGTTAATTAACGAATTTTAATTGATTAGACGACTGATCGTTACGATTAGCCCCCTATAATGTGTCCCTCTGGCCGTATAACTCACCTCCACAAGCGGCATGAGTGTAACTTTCATGGCTTTTTTAAACAAATATGTTAAGCTTAAAAAATCCTGTATATATATATATATATATATATATATATATATATATATATATATATATATTACAATTTCTATTTATTTTATTGCATCTAGGTATAGTTCGCATCTATCTTTAAGATACAGACGATTACTCTGAAGCAGAAGCGTTACTAAAAAGAAGAGCTATAAAAGCTATTTGGTTAAAATATTATCTGCAGCCTCTCTCCAAAAGTGCAGTATATAGACCCTTTCGAAAATTGCCTTCTGCACGCTGCCATCTTTGTCTGCTCGGCCGTGCAACGCCGCCTGAGCGTACGTCCATTGCGCGGCATATCGTACGCTGCGCACCGACCGCAGCTCAGTGTCTAGGCCATTTTTTTTGCCCGGGTGATAAACGCTGGAAAAGTCTATACTGTCGAGACCAGTTACAACGAAGTCAGCGAGAATTGGAAATCACTTCGCAATATCCGCTATTCCGTTATAACCGACTTCGGTTATAACGAAGTGCAATAGGGAATGGGAAATTGTGATCGCTTCGCTGTAGCCGCTATTTCGTTATAACCGACTTCGTTATAACCGGTTCTCGACAATATACTTCGTAACCCCTTTCAAAACCCCATCGATCACCACGGGCGATCGCCTTTTCCTGGGCACGAAGCTTCTGATTGGCTCCGAGCCTCCTCCGAACGCTGACGTGCAGCACTCGTCTCCCAATACATGCTCAGAGTGTACGTGCCCCAACAATGGCCGACTTTGGTAATTGTCGGGACACCTACCAGATGGCGCGCGCACTTTTTAAAAGGGTCTACTATTGAAACGCTACAAGGGGTGGCTTGAATTGATTTTTCATTATGGGCTTGTTCGCTGACGTTAACTTCTCTTTATTTACTTTTTTTTATCGATTTTCTCCTCTTTTGCAACGCACCTCCAGCATGTATATACCGAACCGCTGGACAGAGCGCGCGCGCGCGCCGTCGCCTAAGTATGTTTACGTCCAATCGAACTCAACGTGTAGAAGTTTCAATCCATTTTACCGATGACAACGAAAGGCGAGCTTAGCCTGTTGTTTCCCCAACAAAAAAAAAAAAAAAAAAAAAAGGGACCAACAGCTACAACAACGTGTAGTTCTGAACGGTTTTGGGTGCAAAGCGGAGATAACTCCGCCCGAGCGAACGACGGCCTCTGTGTGCAGTGGCGAGACGATAAATGCGTAACGCCCTTTTAGCAATTCAGAAAAAAAAAAGAGGAAAATAAACTTTTTGAAATATATTTATGTTTTATTAGCGTGCCAACTCAATGAATCTCTCTGAATATGTTAATGCACTCGCGGAAACAAGCGGTGTTGGGTGTAGTCGCCCGGAGTACGAGATCGATCCTCGGAGGAGCGCGCGCCCGGTCGCGCGCGGCGGGTCACTGACATTTTTCGACACCGCTGGCTGCCCTTCCCGCTTCGATCTGGACGAGCGTCGTATCAGCGTGTGTTCGTGTAATCACTTCTACCACGTGAGGCGGGTTAAAGCCGTGGTCGCGCTGCTAATAGGAGGTATTCACTGGACGCCATATTTGAGGGCGATGTTTAGTGCGCATGCTCAGAACGAGCTCACATTAATAGCCTGCTAAGACCGGCAACCTTGATGGTGCTAAATGCACGCTCCAAAAGGACTGCGGAAGCTCGCCGTCAGCACGCGCTCAGCAGCCGCGCACACAGATATGGCCGCCAGTGAATACTCCCTATACACACCGTAGCAAAGACAGTCTGCCGATATCTGCCGACACTGCCTGAGGTCTGTCACATTGGTTACACGAAAACTATCACCAGACATTGTTCGAAGCATACAGTTGTATGGAGCAAAGATGCTCTCAACGCGATTGAAGGGTGTCCTCAGCAAACACCATGTTTGTTTGTTGTATTATGTATGAGTAGTAAGACTACGGCTAAAAGCTCCGGCGTTTTATTTTTTTTTTATTTTTGGTTACACAAACTAAACACATTATTGGAATACGCAGGCTTCACTCTTCATTGCATACTATTCATAATCTCTAAATCGACGATAGTTTGTGAAAAAATGGCAATCGAAGGCTATGCTAAAAACTAACATTCAAAATTTTCCAGCGCTCTACAGTGGGGCGAGAAAAAAACAAGAACAAATATAGTTTGGCGGGTTTTATTTTTCATCTTGCTGGCGCAAGTTTCTCGCAGCATTCATTTCACACCCTCAAGCTTCTTATCACCCGTGGGGAACGAGCCGTACTGCCCCGGTATTACTACACGGATGGATGAATGGATGGATGGTTGCTAATGGCTGTAGCCTGTGGTCCTGTGGTCAAACCTATGCGGAGCGCAAGTTTGTCTGCTTCTTTTGCAGAGGCAGTGGTGACGTCAGAAAGACGCCGAGCTCCGATTGGCTCTAATTGAAGGCTACTGGATAGACCTCAAAGCAAGCTGCCTTGAGCTCTATCCACTATCCTTCAACCAAAACCGATCAGAGCTCGACGTTCTGACGTAACCATAACCCCTACAGAAGAAGGAGGCAAACTTGCACTCCGCATACAGTCGGCGTCACGTCTTCAGCGCTGCCAGTAGAGCGTCTCAGCTAGGGGTGTCGCAAACTTTTGTCGAACCGGATTTTAGGTCGAACTTTCGGGGTGCAACTGGGTTGAACCGGTACGACAAACCTTCAAACTTTTTATCAGATTCGACCGGTTCGACGTTTGTGGACAGTGTGGCCAGACCTTGATACAAACATCTCTAGGTTTGGAGAATTTTTTTTTTTTTTTTTATGTAAAGGGTTATTTTATTTTATGAAGAGTTGCAATTAAAAGAAACCAATTTTATAATCACCGAAGAAGTTAATAACTTAATTGTTTGTAGTGTATTAACTGAAATAACCAATCAGCGCCGCCCTAAATTCATCCCTTAGCCATCAGCTTCCAATCCGAAGCCAAGTAGCCAGCCTGTCGCGCATGCGCACACGAGTCGGACCTCATAACGAGGTTCGTCGAACTTTCTCCTAAAAGTTCAAAAAAGGCGAACCTGGTCGAACTCGAACCTCGGCCGGTTCGCGACACCGCTAGTCTTAGCCTTTCATCAACCCACACATCATCATCATCATCCACAGAATTCATCTGTACAATACCATTTCATCGTCATTAGAAGCGGCGCTGCTTATGGGCGACTTCCCTTTCTGCCGCGCCGCGGCTCTCCGCAGCACAAATATATATCGAACCTAATTTTAAAATTTAATAACTTCGTGAGAAAAAAAAAAAAATAACGTGGCTTGTAATTTTGACTACTAAGTTCTAGTTTGTAAGATGTGTTCCGGAGCGGTACTGCACCGGCTAAGTTTCTCGTCTACGCACTGGTGACACGGGGCGTCCATTTGAACCAACTTCCCACCGTTTAAACAAAGATACAATACGAAATTACTTGCGAAAAGAAAAACGGCACAAAAATTTACGCTTCCTCTTTGACTGTTGCCCAGGGAGATGCGACGCGCGATAGAATTTGGGATCTCTTTGTCTTTTTAGACGGATAGAAGACAGGGCCGGCGCACTTCCCCCCCGAATGTGGTCCTTTAGTAGATCCAGGCATCGATAATATCTTGCGTCAGCGTCGCCGCTGGCGTCTTTTGCAGCGCGTCTCATGACGAGAGCAACGCCAGGTGGCGGCGCCAAGACGGACGCGTCAGCCGCTTCGCGGCGACCCTCTCGTCGAGCTTTGGCGCGTTTGCCGCTAGGGGCGGTGCGGGAATCTCCGAATGATGACGTCATGAGCAGGGCTTTTCTGGTCTTGGCTCGGCGGTCTCCCCCTGCCTCCGCGCAACGCCGTTTTCACGGTACTGCGTAGTAAATTGAGTATGTGTTTAATTATCCACCGAATTAGGTGTTCCCGATAAATTTATCGGGGAAATTTATTGAGTTGGCACGCTAATAAATGAACTCTCGTCCCCCTCTTTTTTAGCGAGTTAAAATATGAATATTAAAAAAAAAAAAAAGAAAATGTAAGCGCGAATTCAGAATTTCTTTTTTTTTAATACCAATATTTTACATTGAATGCGAACTGAGCATGGGCACTTCGATAAATCACGGCTGGAATGCCTTTTGAGCAACCCCATGAAAACAAAAAGTTTTATGGCTTGAACAGCACTTCGCGTGCTTGTGTTCAATAAAAAAGAAAGAAAAAGTTTCAGATAAGATGATCCGGGTAAAACATAATGTAACATTGATAGGACAGCGGCAAGTACCTCATTTATTCGAATATAGATTCACATTCTTTTCCAGCCGTGTCTTTCAATATAAGGGGTTGCTTTGAGATGCTCCTCCGCTTCAGTCGTTTCTCCTAGCGCGTCGGTGCAAAGCAGTGAAGTTTGACTTGCGCGCGCCTGTGCTAAGCGATGAAGTTTGTTGTTGGTGCTAAACGGGGAAGGCCTTCAAGGTTGTCGGTGCGATGCGGTGAAGCCTGATGTAAGGTTGTTGGGCGCGATGCGGTGAAACCTGACACAATGTTGGTGCGATGCGGCGAAGCATGACGTAAGATTGTTGGTGCAATGCGGCGAAGCATGACGTAAGGTTGTTGAGGCGATGCGGAGAGGCCTGAAGTTAGTTTGTCAGTGTGATGCGGTGAAGCTTGGCGTGAGAAATCGGCAAATTCCGGAGGCATTATTCGTAATTTTCGAATATTCCAAAAACTTGAATACCTCGAACGGTATTCGCGAATCATTCGAAGTTTCGATAATTTTGACACCCCTATCATTAAGTAGTAATTGACAAGTTTACTATTGTCCAGGAATTCGAAAATTTAATACTAAATAATAAGTCATTTGCTTTGTTGGAATGCTGATCTTCTGATATATTCTTTATAAGCAAAAGTTGATTTTTTTTTTACAAAATGAAAAATTCATTTTTAAACGTTTTTGAATGCTCTTTGTTTTCTATTTTCAGTGCTCTCCGTGAAGGTGATTGATTCAAGGTGGACGATGAACATCCAGTTTCCATCACCCAGCGAAACCCAAAGCATACCGTGGTCTGGCATGCAAGACTCCATGCTTTTGCCTGTAGAGTCAATAGCACAGTTTTCTAAGCATGGTAAGCACTTTTGTTGTTTCTCTTCCTTTTTACTAAAACAAACTCCAGAGAATGTTTTACTAGCCAAATTGGAAAAAAAAGAAGCCACTATAGTTATTGTAGCCAAATCGTTTTTTGTTTTTATTAATTCAAAAACATTTTTGGCTAGTTTTTGAAGCTTTCACTGCTGCTTCATTTATATAGTATAACCCTTTTTCATTGGAAAATTGAAAACCTAAACTTTTCACAGCAATACTCAGTGTCCCTATAACATATTTTAATCAAAACAGCCTCTCTTTCCACCAGATTTTGCATCTTCTCTTCCATAACCCATACTGAATGTGCTTCTGCATGTTTTGTATTACACCTAACAAACATCCACCAGCTTTTCCAAGATCTTTTCCAAATTGTGTGTGATTTCTCAATATTTTACGGTACACAGTGATGTCTCGTTAATATAGACAACTTTATTCCTCCGGAAATTCATCCCTACTGGGAATTGGTCATAATAATGACATGACATCATTATGTTTAATATATTTCACTACGCTTAGTATGATATCAACTTCTGGAGATGTGTTCCTTTGATTCTTCCCAATCTTTGAGTGATGTACATTTAGAGTGCAATTTATGTACACCGTAAAATACCAGGCAAGCGCCCACTCAAAAGTTAGAGATAATTGAGAAAAAATGGGGGATGGGTGCTTGTCCGGTTATTAATTTTACATATAAATGTACTGTGCACATTTTCTCAGATCTTAGACATTTGGATATGGGTGCGTAATGTGGAATGGGCGGATGCACGGTATTCTGCGGTACTTGTTTTTGTTTCTTGTTCCGTATTACACTATTTTGTATTTGTTGTAACGGGAGCATTTTTATCTTGTACCAGCTACCTGTATATGTTCATTATGCATTTTTAATTCACCCTGTAAGAGCCCTGTATGGGATGACAGTATTATTAAAGTGTTGGATGAATGAATAAAGATGCATGCACACCTTTAATTTTGCGGCCTTAATTTTTCAGGAATTGGGCAGCCGGGTCATATTTGCGACCATATTCAGTTTTGCGAATTCTAAAGGCTAGAATCTGCCTTTCTAGACAGTATAGAAATACTCGCGTCTCCTAAAGTTTGCAAAATTTCCAAGTCGCAAAATTTGCGAAAATTAGGGTCTCGCACAGATTAGGAATTTTACCGTATTTACCAAGTTTGCCCCCCAAAACTAGGGTATGTCTATATGGTGGGTATCCACATTAACGAGACATCACATGCATATACTTTTCGAGTTACTTAGGGCCAATACATCTCCATGTTGCTTCTATGAAACTACAGAAATTAAGCAATACATGTATAACTTTATCACCGTGGAACCCCTAATAGGCATTGTCTTCATGTACCAAACCATGATTCCTTGTATCCCAGGTCTCGGAAAAGTCGTCTTCATAGCGTACAAAGGCGTGGAGGACTTTCTCAGGCCCGAGCCAATGGTTCGACAAGGAATGGATGGCTATGGACCGGAGGAAGGCTACAGCGAGCGGTCCAGTGTTCTCTTCAACTCTGGGACGCATGTTGTAAACTCCCGAGTGGTCGCTGCCTCTGTGGGCAGGCATCGGAACAGTCATCTTCCTCAACCCATCACGGTCACTCTGAAGCACATACAGGTGAGCATCGTCTAGTATACCGTAACAGAAAGGTATTTCCACATCACATTGTTTCTTTTTCAATAAGCCAATGTTACAAGTGTATTTAAAATATTACTGTGAGAAATGGTTGGGATACTCTCATAATGCTGCTATGGGAGGCATTCACATGTCATCATTAGAAAGATCTGTGAAAAAGCAACATATTTTATGTCAGAGATAAAGATAAAGAAAGGGACAGGACAGCATTGAGACATTGTCCTGTCCCTTTCTGTTTCTTCGACTTTTATGTTCTTTTCTACCCCAGTCTCAGGTATATTCAACATGGTTAATATTTTATGTCATTAGCAAAAGTTTTGATGAGGCAAAAGGAATCTGATGAATTCTTGACCACAGAGCACAGCTCTGGCTGCCAATGAATACTTTCTTTACTCGCTCACAGTTCTAGATACAGATTCAGAAAAGATTTATTTTTGGTGTGGATAAATACACTTTATTATTTAGAAGTTCTGGCATTAAGCTGTGTGTTCTGTGTAAATATTTTTGTTGATTTATTTTTCTATTGCCTATTTTGGGATTTGATTGATTTGTGGTCTTTTGACACTATCTTATTTTTTAAAACAAACAGCAGCAAATATGCACCTTACCAGAATGTTTTGCATCTGATTAGTACTAATTTTTTGTATGCTGTCTTCCCTTGGATGTTAAATCTCAAATTACTATACCTATTATAAAGAATCTTTTGTCCACTGATGCTAGCTCTGTCTTGTAAAAATTTTATTTTTGAGCTGCACTTTATGTGTAGATGAAACCTTATCACTAAATAATCTGATTTTCACGCCAAACTAAGTAAAGCTACTGCAGTTCGAACACACATGGGATTAATATCTTAGTTACGGGTAGTTAGTCATGATAATGGTTTTTCTAATTTTATAGGATGCTGTCTTCTGGTATAGAACACAACACTTCATTTGACTTTTGTGCCAAATGAGCCAGGTTTTAAGTGGAACCTTGAAGGCTGAGCACAGTAGGCTCCGGTGCAAAGATTGATAATATTTACATAGTCTACATTACTTATTGCCAGCTGTAAGTTTTAACTGGGGTTGCTATCTAAGGATGTCAGTCTCCAATGGGCATATTTTTTCTTGTGCTTTAGGAACAGAACGTCACCAACCCCCAGTGTGTCTTCTGGAATTATGACATGCAAACGTGGTCTACCGAGGGCTGCTGGGTTCACATGTACAACTCAACCCACACAACCTGTGCCTGCGACCACCTCACCAACTTCGCAGTCCTCATGGAAGTTCAGCCATTTCAGGTAGCAAAACATTTTCTAACATTGGCTAATGCACAGAGTTTATACATAGACCTTTCTCACACGAGTGCTCCGAGGAGACGCTGTTTCCATTAGCGTCCCAGCGAACTTCCAACGAAATGAGAGGAGAAATCATCTCCGCCGTAGCACAGCTCCTCGCAATGTTCATGAAATATCTCGTCACCTATTCTCTAGGCGCCTAGCTAAAGAATCGGTCGGGAAAGGATTTGTTGGGAGATATTATGATACTTCCATAAGACAACCAATCACTACTTTTGCGTTGAATAGCACAGCATAAGAACCTTGCTAAATTTCGAACGTTGTAACTTCCATAGCACTTCATTCGTCTTGAAATCGTAACACAGAAGCATGAAAAGCCTGCCGAAACAGAGTGGCCAGATGTCTCTTGGGAAGCAGGAGAGGGCTTGTGTTTGTAAACATAAGAAGGGCCTACACGAATGCATACTGAACATAGCCTATCTGAAAATAGATGCCTACTTACGGCTGAAGTTCGGCTGGAGTTTAGTGAGAACAGCTGTGTTCATATGGACTAGGCACAGATCCAGCTGGAGTTTCTGAATTCCAGCGGGAAATTAGTGAACAGGTGGACAAGCAAATGGGAAACTCATACATGTTTTGCATGGTCCTAATGTATTTTACAGGCTTACAGTTCTGATCCGAGGACACTCAAGGTGATCACAACAGTGGGTTGTGTCCTGGGAATCATTTTCCTTCTGCTAACCATTGTGCTCCTGCACATCCTCAGGTATGTTGACTACATTGCCCCTTTTGACGATAACATTTCCTCGAAATGCTCTGTATGTGGATGAATTTTTCGAATGAATTCAGAGTTGTCATAGCATGCTTCCCACAAATTCTGCTTAAGCATAGTTTCTAAGGTTTCACCAGAAGCCAAAACTATGGCACCAGGGAGTCGATTCCATGGACATGTTATGTGGGGAAAGAAGGACTTTCTCTTTGACACAATAAAAATGTGGCATATTTTTATATGATTGTTCTCCCCATTTTCAATGTTTTTAATAATAATTGGGTTGTGGGGATATTTATACAGTGTGTAGTTGGTCTGCCATTAAAGTTGCAACGAGTCACACGCTGTAGATGAGCAATTTAGCCAGTGCAGTACAACCGCTAGCCTGGGGTTTTTAACGTGCACCACGCAGTAGTGATACACGACTGCACGCCGGTACGATGCTCATCCAGATTGAAACGGGCAGGGGTGGTCAATGTTTTTATTTTCACTATCATAAGATATCTTGAGAAAAAGTAACAACAGTGTAAACACTTGTTTTATGCAATTGCCATAAGGTGAAGGAAAAAACTATGCGAAATGGGTTTTGAAAGGGGCAGTCAGAATCATGTTTCCAGGCAATAGAAATTTCTGCAAAGTCCCTGGAGACCTCGCAGTGAGGGGATTGTGGGGCTGTTCAGATATATGTTGTGCCGACTCAAACGCTTTGTTTATCATGAGAGGGGCACGATCCATTCTCTCTTATTGTTACGAGCTCAGAACGCAGAAAAAGTAAAGCGGGCACTAAAGCAGGTCATTACATACTCTGTTTTGCTTCCCTACTGCCTTCTGTGAATTCTGAAATCACAAAATGCTAAACCAACGTCAACTTCGTCTTCGATTGCTGGACATTCTCACATGTCATACATCGGAACTTCGCAGTGTGTCAAGCAGGCGGTGGGGGCACCGTATATTTCCAATGAGGTCGATTGTATCAGCCATCCTTCAATCTCACTACTAGATGCACCAATCCAAAAATGTTTGCTTTTGCAAGAAAGGAAGGAAAGAGAAAGGGAACAACATTATACTGTTTTGAGTTTGGATGCTTTTGTTAGGTGATAAAGGTTGCCCCTGCTACTGCCATTGTAAGGAATCGTCTGCTTTTTGTACCATTGTTTCATGATGTGGAGGGCACGGCGATGAGATGGCAAGGTGGGGGGGGGGGGGGGGGGGGTGCACAAGAATGTGTGCCAAATCGTTGGGTGTTGTGTAGAGGAGTGGTGCCTTTAATAAGGCATTTCAATCGCACATTAGGCTGGTTCATATGCTTGCAACTGCATACATCCAAGTGCTTTACAAGCTGTTGTGATCTCTTAGAATGAAAGGATACACTGGCACCATTAATTGAATAGCCTGGTCAAACTTACGGTTTCCATATATTTCCTATTTTTTTGCGCATCATTCTTTCTTTATTGGCTCGAAAAACTTTTGACAATCTTAGAAACTGACATGTCTCGTAAACAGTATGCACATTTGATCTAGCAAACACCTCAAGACCTTTGCTCCAGTGAAATGCAGTTCCAGGGCAACCTCATACCTTATCGATGGCACCGGCATGCCAGTCTGTTCTCCATTTTAAGAGTTTACAAAAACTCAGTCGTAAGCAAATGCAAGGGGGTGAACCAGCCTCTAGTCAGCTGCGTTCGAGACATATGGTGTTCTGTCCCCCTTTTCTCACCTCTGGTCTCCGGTCTTAAATATGTGCAACTCATTTTTTTCCAGTTTTAAGAAGAACGACAGACTTTGGATCCATCGCAACCTGACACTGTGCCTGCTCGTCTCCGAGTTTGTGTTCATCGGCGGCATCGGGCAGACGCACTTGCCTGTGCTCTGCGGTGTTGTGGCGGGGCTCCTGCACTACTTCCTCCTGGTCGCCTTTGCGTGGATGTTTCTCGAAGGCTTCCAGATCTACACGGTCCTCGTGGAGCCCCTGGACACCCACCGGTCCCGTCTCTGGTGGTACTGCGCCCTGGCCTACATAGCACCTGCTGTCGTGGTGTCCGTGGCAGCCGTCATCGACCCCTACAGCTTCGGGACGCCCAGCTACTGCTGGCTCGAGGCTCAGAACTACTTCATCTTCAGTTTCGTGGGACCCTGCGTGGGAGTCGTCTTTGTGAGTTTGGCATGGTGTTTCATAGCTTTTCCTAACCCAGAATTGTCAAACGTTTTGATAGCAAGGGGCCTCTATTTGGCTCGACTGCAAGCCAAGGAACTCCTGGTCTTGGTATTGATGCAATAAAGCAGTAGAGAAGCCCACAGACTTTCAAGGCAATAATGCACATTCCAGAGAATGCTAGACTCATAGTTAGGCATCAATGAATGGTTCAGATCTGTTTAGTTGTGCTCATTCTTGAAAAAAATTTTACTTCGGGACAGAGGTAGTTGAGAAAATTTGAAGCTCGGGGAACCCCTTGAAGGTGTCCCAATCCCAATCTAAGCAAATTGTCCCAGTCTAAGCGAATTCCCCATAACACATAGTTTCATTTCAAACAGTAACCTCATAGTCATACTTATTCCACTGTTATTTTACTGCCATCTTTTGTTTTCTTGTTTGAATTTACCGTTGTCTGTCTTTTGTGTATAATTTTGCAAATGTTGTTTTTGTCCCAAGTATTTCCTATTATAAGTGTTATACTTTCTCTAATACCATCAGCAATATTGGCCTGGAAGGTTAAATAAAATAAAATAAAAATTAACTTACTTTACTTAATCCACCTGATTTTTTACTTATTACAGTATAGACCACTTACAGCGTAACCGCTTATAGTGCAGGACCGGGTATAACGCGGTTTTTTTAAACCACCGGTTCGCCTCCCATAGAACTCCATGTAATTACATACCGCTTAAAATGCAGGCGCGCGAAGGGAAATACCGGTTATAGTGCGGTTTCTGGCACAGCCCGCCGACCGCGCCGACGACCGGAGCAGCGAGCACGCTTCCCTGTGCGACACTAGATAACGGCGCGAGCCGCAACTTGCCGCAAACGGCACTCGCGGGGCAAGGAGGTTGCTCGGAGAAGCGAAGAGAGAGGCTTCATTTGCCATAGCGACGGAAGGACGCACGCACGTGTCGTTTATGTGCGTGCGTCCCTCCGCTGCGTTGGGAACAAACAACCGAAACGACAGACCAATCGCAGGTCGAGAAGTGTTCGCGCGCATTGCATGCCAATCGCGGGCCGGCGGCTTCTGTCCGCAAACATGGCGTCGGTTGTGGCGTTCATCTCATCGTTCCGCGTAAAAACGCTATCCTTGACAGTGAATTTTCGTTGTGTGTCGCTATGATAACCCAGCACGTACTAGAAGGGAAGATCCACCTACTCGTGCGGCGATGTGGCGGCGCTCTCAAGACGGCAGAAACGCCCGTGTCGTCGTGTTTGTTTACTTCGGCTAAAGTGGTGCTTTCTAAGCATTTGTGTTTTCGAACATCGCCCGGATTTCTTATTTGGAGCATTTCATGCCTGTGCTAAAGTTCAAGGTATTTTTCTGGCGCGTACCGTATGAAGGATGCGAATTTTCACGCGTTTTCATCTCCGGAGAAAAGTGATTAGGGTTAGCAATCCTGAACGCTCGCAACGTCCGTCCGCAACCCGGCCGCGACGCCGTTAAAAGGCTGCGCCAGGCAAAAGCCGCTCATTTCTTTCAAAATGTGTGACACACTTGAGACAGAACTGTACTAGTCTGGTGAAATAAAGACTTTTCTCAAACTAAGCTTTATTTTTCATCTAACATAAAATAAATTCTTTTACAAAAGTAGGTTGTCTCATGGCATGTATTTTGGCCTGAAAAATTGATGTTTTGGTTATAACGCGGTACCGCTTATATTGCGGATTTTCGCGACTCCCGCGACATACGTTATATGCGGTCTACACTGTACTACCTGACCTTCACTTATTCCTACTTAATTTAAACCTTGTTTGACCTGTTTCTACCTAATTTTAAGCTATTCCTGTCTGACTTTAACTTATCTCCACCTGACTTAAACTTATCTTCTTTGGAAACCTGACTTAAACATATCCTATACTTATCCCTACATGACTTTGACAATGCTAAATATTGGTTTGTCCAGACCTTAATCCAAGCAGCACATAAAGCTTTGATGAAACCAACCTTTCATGCTGATAGCAGCTGCAATGTGTTCCTTTTATTCCAGGGGTGCATCATTTTTCTCTGCATTGCTGCTTGTGTGCTGTGTCATCAGGGCAGCACCACCACAGCTGTCAAGTGCAAGGAAGAAGCTAAGCTTAGGAAAATTAGGTATGCGCACATTTCTGAAGGATAGACTCATAGTCTTCATATTTCTTAATTACTTACAGCTTCTAAATTCAGGTTTGAGTCCTCATTGAACTAGTTTCCTTAGCATGTGTCTCAACAGTCTGCGTCTTGGTTGATTATCAACTAGCACATGTATGCTCTAAGCTGTTCTTGACCGTACCTTGGTTGCATATGGGCTTAAGTCTCGCAACTCAAGTTCAGATGTGGCTGAACACAGTTGGTGCCACAAGCTATATCTCAGTGAATTGGCATTGCTACGTCACAGTTAACTATATAGCCACCTAATTCGGTTTTGTATTCTTGGACTGTGCTTTATGATAATTGGGTACCTCTCTTCCAGAGCACATAGCAATCAAAAGGATGCCTGTTCAGCCTCTTGGTTCTAAATGTTCAGCATCATGCATCATCCTCACAAAGTAGAACCTCATTGATGCATTCTTGGTTGATATGTTTTCCCAGTTGTCATGTTCACGACAGTTCCAGTTTCATTCAACTCCCATGCAGCTATGTGGACTAATTTCCCATTCATTGCTCCTGCTCTCCCGGTTGTTATGCTTCTTGCACACCTGGGCATACCTTCAATGAAGCTCAGAAGGAATCCAGGCTTTTGCAACAACTCATTCATCTTTTCATTCATTTTTTCATTGTGCACATCCACACTATGTTTCTAAGTTCACCCAGTTGTGCTAGTTTCATTTCACATGGTACATGAAGTTCAAGTTTGTTTTTGTGCAAGGCACATGCTTTCCAAGATTAATTTCTTTGCACTGTTTCACGCATTGGGCTTCACTACTTTGCACTGGAGTGTTAGATGAAACGGCTGGGTCAACTCAATGGGTTTGGAAATTTTCCTCACAATTATGGCAGAGCTTTTGGGTACAATTGCAGACCACCCTCAATTATAAAGAATGGTTTAAAACAAATTTGACATATATTTGAATAAATATGTTCATTGTCTACAGCAGTCTAGGGAAAATAATTTGCCATGTGGGAGTTTCTCTGCCTCATCCATTCCTCCTAAATGCACTATCGGTTATATTTTCTCTAATCATACATTTTGTACTGTTGTCCACCGAAAAACTTATCAGCAAGGTTCTAGGTTTTTTAAAGGCCGGCATATGCTCTGCATTTTCCCATTTTTATTGCTTTTCCCTTATCCACATCCTGTTCTTCATCACCACTTCTCCCTTCTCTCATGGTTCTTTTTTTATCCCTTTCATTAATCGCACAGCTCGAAAAATGTGCACCTTCTAAAGCAATGTCATCTGCATTATGGCAGGTGATTGACCTTTTTGCCAAATTAGGTACACACACTGCACATGCTCACCTGATCTGTATAAGATATTCAAAGTAAATCACCAAATTAAGGTGTTTGTAAACACTCATGCAGAGTTGCATTTGTTTCAGGTTTTTGCTTTAAAACAGATACTGCTGCAGATGCCAGTATGTGCAGCGCATGTAGCTACACTCATGTGCTCTCCTTGGTGCTTAGGTAATTTAGCAAAAGATCTAGTGACAGTGATGTAAAAACATTGGCGGTGATCTTTTAGTAACCCGGGCATCTTTTTTCTCTTTCAGGAATGACATGTGGTGGGCCGTGTTCCTCGTGGCGGTGATGTCGCTCACATGGGGTGCCGGCATCCTTTACGTTGTCAAGTACACCGCACTACTCGCCTATTTATTCTGCATACTTAATAGCCTGCAGGGAGTGTTCCTGCTCCTGTTCTGCTGCTGGAAAAATGAAGTGGTAAGTGCTGCATGGCTTTGTTTAATCTTTTGCATCAGGTGTGCTTAAAGTGTCTTGATTACTACCAATCAATACCCAGCAGGCAACCATGTTGCAAATAAGTGCACATCCCCTCCACTTCTGAGCCCATAGAGTGGGGTGTTCCTCCACGTGAGATGCTTCTCTATAAAGCCATTGCAAGGATGGGAAGATTTATGTGCATGCATCAGTGGAAGGCAACTAAGCTTGTTGCGAAAGCACCGACATGAATCAAATTGGGGGTTCTTCCAGACCCTAGGCTTTATCTGTTTTGTGCTGTCAGGTCTAACGAGGGCAAACGCTACCCCGTGCCCTTTCTGCTTTGCTGCACTCAGACGTCATGGCTATGTTATACTGTCAGGCGGGAACTTGCTCGGTATTTTACGGTATATGTTTCTGCTGCTATGCCGTGTTTAGGGCTCCAGTGCTACAAGACAAGGTTTCAAGAGAACTTGTGACCTTCTGCTTATAGACCAACACGCTGTTTACAAACAAGCCCGCGTTTGCCCACACAAGGTGTGGGCACTGCGCGTGCGCAGAAACCAAATTCGGGAGGAGTGAAGTGTCTGCGCATGTCCAGTGCCGTCGGCAGCGCCGCCGCATCTGTGTGACGTCAGGGCCGCGTGTTGGTCTATAGACGCGAGCACATGCTGCTCACTGTACTAATCTTTTGAGCTGGCAAATCAATTACTCTGTTATGGAGTGCCCATATTGCACTAGGCTTCTTTTAATATTTCTGCTACCTGTGGTAATTGGTTGTTTTTTTATTCAACATTGTGCATGGAGCTTGTACGGTAGGAGATATAGTTAAGCCTCAAACTTCATTGCTTCGATTTGGCAGTTTCATAATACATTTGAAATTTCCCGCCCAGAAGCGCTTTGAAGCATGAACTCGTGATCTCATAACCCTAGCTTTGACACAAGTTGCAAAGCGACAAGCCTTGGTCAGCTCAAAGCCCCATGGTTTTGGGGCTGCCGTCACATATTCTTATATTTGTACTCCTAACTGCAAAAATAAAACCCCGTAACCTAATCATGCATGGTTAAAACCTTCTACTTGGAGTTAATAAATTATATTCCACCCATATTTATGTATCTGTAGGCTTTTCGGCTCAGAATCGTATAGTTACCTTACTGTAGCACCTCTTAACATAAAAAAGTGGGTCACGCTTTATGCAGAGACAGAAAATTTAATGCAGCAACTGCATCATTGTTGTTAAAGGGCAGCTTGCTTAAGGCTTGAACCAAAACAAATGAATCATATCGGAAGAGCAAAACCTGATTCTCCTCAAACTTTTTTTATCTGAAAGAGAGATTCATAATCCACTTATGTTTTCTTGGCAAAATGTTCAAAGTAAAAATACTAAATAGACAAACGAAATACAAATACTGCTCTATCAACACCGTCATTGACTTTGAGGCTAGGGCTCTCATGAGGTGTTTTTTTTTTGCGGATGGATTTTCAGGTTCAAGACGAAGTGCGCCGTCTGCTGAAAAATGTAACCTGGCTACCAGAGTGCCTCCGCGGTGCCTCAGGCACTGAGGACCCCACGCCGCACGTGCTATCCAATGGCACTGCAGCCCAGCTCAGTGTGGGTACCCCCCCCATACTACCCCCCTCTGTATCCTCTATTGCGCCAGGTATAGCACCGGCACTTTTGCACCACTTTGTGTTCACTACCCGCTCTCAGTTGAATGGCCGAGAGATCTTGCCCGCCTCTCTCTCTTTTTGTTTGTGCGAGTGTGTCTTGTTTTGCTTAAATTGTGGAATTGCTTCTTCTTGTGTATGTCCTGCTGTCTGTACCATGCTTGGTTATCTGCTTTTGTTCTTCTAACGAACCCTTGCCCATCATTTTCCCAACTGTAGAGTGCCTGAAATGAGAGTGTGTTCAACAGCTTGATCATAGTCACATGGTTTACAGGTACCATTAAGTGACTAATGTTTGCTGGCAGTCTTTGGGGACCACAGAGATTTTTTCAGCGTAACTCGGGTTATAAAAACCTCTGGAGATGCCTGAACATTTTATGCGAGGGATCAAAAAATGCTTTTCATTAGCCGTTATCATGGTTTGAAGAGAATAGCGCTTTTTTAACACGAAAACAGCATGAATCCTGCTACCTTAGACTCGCTGCTTTTCTGGCAACACAGATTTATTTTATGCATTTGCGGTGTAAAGTGCTAAAAGATGACGAGGGACTCGTGCCACCTCCTTAATATGCGACAATGCATGCAGGGTTGGTCTACGTAAGAAGGTTGTTTCTGTAAGTTGTAGCACATATTTGCCAAGGTGCTATATTTGAACTTTCCTTCTTCTTTATGTTTGCTAACCTGAGACCCTTCCCTAGCATGGTGTGATGCTTGCTTACAAATATAGGAAAATTTTACTAACACCTACCATAAGTCTTTTTCATAAATGTCAGCCTATTGCTGTTTTTATAAATTGATAGAAAGTGTGATTAGGTCAATTTGTATGCTGCATAATGTGATTACCTCTATCAGTGTGCTGCATATATAAGCTGCTGCTTTTTGTCAGTGATAACCCTTTCAAATTTATTTTAAGCTGGTGCTGGTGCATTTAGGGCTGATTAATTTGATTGCTATATTCCCTGTTTTGTTTAGTATTCACATGTAACAAAGCATTTTTGTAGCCTGTTTCTATAAAAGATAACCCCTGTTGCTTTGATACTAATGCTCACCCTGTTTATTTTTGAGCATGTTTTGTTTTTATGTACAGAGATAACTTCCATTATATATGACTACTCGGGAAATGATTTTGATGTGAGCTGGGAGGTGCAGTCTATTCAGATAGTGGGCCACCATAACTATTGATGATGTTCCTGTTCTTTAAAGATGTGCTGAATAAGTTATATTTATCAAACAGGGTGTCAGCTGGGAAAAGCATACCATGTTTTAGAGCGCAGCTCTTAGGCGCCCGTTTCCGGCTTGAGTTCCGTCGGCGTCACCGTCGCCGTAAGATTAACCGCGCAGTGCATTATGGGTAAATTTCCCCGCTAAATATAGCGGAAAAATTTTCCCGTTAAATCTACCGGAAAACTTTCCTCGCTAAACTAGTGGAAAAAATTCCCCCGCTAAATTTAGCGGAAAAATTTCCCCACTAAATCTAGTGGAAGAGTTTCCCCAATAAATTATTAGAAAAAATTTTCTGCTAAATCTAGCGGGAAACTTTGCCCGCTTAATCTAGCGGAAAAAATTTCCCCGCTAAATCTAGCGGAAAAAATTTCCCCACTAAATCTAGCGGCAAAATTTCCCCGGTAAATCTAGCGGAAAAAATTTCCCCCCTAAGTCTAGTGGGAAGATTTACCTGCTAAATCTAGCAGAAAAATTTCCCCGCTATATCTAGTGGAAAAAATTACACCGCTAAATCTAGCGGAAACAATTTCCCCGCTAAATCTAGCGTAAAAAATTTCCCCACTAAATTTATCAGAAAAATTTCCCTGCTAATTCAAGCGGAAAAAACTTCCCCGCTCCATCTAGCGGAAAAAGTCCCCCGCTAAATTTAGCGGAAAAGTTTCCCCTAAATGGGAGGTGAGCAGGAAAGGAGGAGGGGCATAGCCTCCTCTCCGTACCTTCCCCTCCTCCTCAAGAGCTGCACTCTAATTCGGCGTTACAGGCGTAAACGGCTTTCATTTTTTTTTTGTCATAAAAACAAACTACCTATATGTATAACTGAAAGTTCAGGCTCTGCCCGATTGTGGTAGTATCAGAAGTTGGAAATAATATTCGAAACCTTTTAATGTGAAATGCTGGCCAGCAGTGCTTTCAGATATGTGGAGATGAATAGAATCTGCTGCCAAAAACATAAACTATTTTCCCAATTCAAATTTTAAAAAATATTGCTAGCTTTTAACTTTTGAATTAGATAATATTGAATTTGGAAAGTTTAATAACTACTATTATCCTGCAGGGTCCAAGCTTTCTGCGATTCGTGGTTTATTTGTACAGGGCAAAAAATAATGGCTTGCTTTTGCCACCTGACAATTTTATTTTAACCTTCCACATAGGTGAAGGACATCGAGGTCATTATAAATATTTTTAGGACTTCAAGTATGTTTTTATGAGCAAGCTATTTTAATTAGCTTGCAGTATTTGATCTAAGTTTAATAACCATATCAGGTGAGAAGAACTCCTCTGCAAGAGAACTTTTATCTTTTATTGCAATGTGAGAAGTGGTTTAAACTCTCTGGGACTTCAGGCAATGGGAGGTTCTGGTAACCAGTGCCTGCAATGTTCTGAAGCACCCATTGTGACCTTACAGAGCTGATCAGAACAACCATCAGATCAGGAGGTAGTCCCCTCTTACTTCCAAGAGGGATCAATGGAAACAAAGTGTCTGGCTTAAAAACTACATTTCAATGTGCTACCTTTACATGTGGCTAAAGATGCACTTAAAAACAGCATTGAAAAATAATTGTTGGAGAAGTAATGGTGTATGATGGGTAGCAGCATATGATGGCTCAACTGATTCAGCTTTTAAGACCTAAAATAAAACTTCAAAGCCTCTGGCACACTAAGACATGGAATGGACTGCCACAATTGGTCTATGCAGAACTGGTCGTTTGTTCAAACTTAGCCCCCATGGTTTCACTTGCTTGTACCATTCCGGCCAATGCTATTATGAGGTCGATAATGTTGAAACCCTTCATGCATCTACAAAACGTCATCACAAATACCATGGCTGCATGATGTGACAGTAAATCTTGTTGGGATAATAGTGCCCAAGCTTGCAAACACGTTTTAAACTTTGCCTTAGAAAGTGGCAAGTGCAGGATCACTTGGCCTTGCCTGCTTTACCTTTCATGTGCAGAGAGTGCACTGTGGGGCATTTCAAAGACTTTAGAATGGATGTAGATGTCCATTAATGTCTCTCCCTGTGCTGCTACCTGGAGATTTCTTTTACTTTTCACTGCTAAAGTAACATGAGCTTACGATTTTTCAAATTTTGTGTTATAACTGTCTTTGCTTCCTGTAGGTTGTGCAGCAGTCATGGAACTCACAGGACAAAAATTCTACAGTTACCCCAAGGTTCACCATACCAGGTGAGAACTTGCTACAGTATTTGATTGTGCTTGTGAGTTTCTGTCACATAAGAGAAGGATGGTGGTGTAGATTAGAAACTGTTGTCAGAATAACTTGTTAACGATACCATCTCTTTTGAACAAGTATCCATTTTTCTATGTCACTTACCTAGATACTTTATTGTTGGAAGGGTAGGACATAATTTCATGGTTAAGAAGTTACTACTTTGATTATGTCACTCTTTTATTGTCGAAGTGAAGAGTCTTTCAGAGTTATAAAGCTATGCTCGATTTTTTGTGCAATGTTCTGAAGTTTCGAAACAAAATATAATGCCATACCTCCAAAGATGGTATGCCTCAAAATGCACGAGAGGTCTATTTGTAAGATATTCTTTGTCTTGTATTCCCAGGTCACCAATCTATGGACAGGGCCACCAACAACAACCCTCAAAACCTGACACCCGCTTCTCCAGATGCTAACGTCAGATCCCCCGCCGACCAGAACCACACGACCAACACGCTGGGCCAGCTGTCCGGGACGCTTCACCGCAGCTCGGCCAGCAACAACATCAGCGCCATCAACAGCCTCGAACAGCAACAGCAGCTGCTGCAACAACAGCAGCAGCAGCAACAGCAGCAACACCTCTTGAAGACGCAGCGCACCCTGAGCCACCCGAAAGGAGCGGCGACGAACCAGAACGGGCCGCTTCATCGCACATGGGCGCAGAGCCGAAGACCCAGCCACGGCCACTACTCGGACTCGTCGAGCGTGTACAGCGCCTTCGCGGACCACATCTACGAGTCGATCGACGGCGACTCCTCATCGGTCGACCGACTCTCAGACGTGCCACCGCCGCCGGCGCCCCCGCAAGTCGAGACCTTCTATGGTGACCTGTCGGACCTCAGCCAGCACTCCTCCTCAAGCTACGGCTACGACCAGCGGCCACTCCTCATCGCGCCGCTGCCCGGAAAGTTCCCCGCGACGCCGCTGGCGCACGTCATGCACGGCTTCTCGAGGGACTACTCCGGGTCGCCAGAGTTGCCGAGGTATGCTGGCGACCGCCTATACGGCTCGGGGCGCCGGAAGCACGACGTCGTTTACGGCGGGAACGCGTACTCGCCGAAGCTGCTGTACGAGGCGGCGCTCGCGCAGCGGCTCGAAGAAGCGGCCACAAACTTTTCCCCCGACTCCGGGATGGTGGTGGTGGGGGACGACGAGTGGGGGGGCGCCGAGTTGCCGGACTTGCTGCACTGCCCCGCGGACAGCCCTGTGGTGATGGCTGTGCTGGACGGTGAGAAAGTGGTGAGCAGAATTCGTCCCGAAGTGATGATCGCGGCGACGGCAGCGGCCGACGCGCGGCTACAGCAGCAAGTGCAACAGCAGCAGCAACAGCAGCGGTACAATCTGAGCACGTACTGCTGACTCGGACGTATAACGTACGATGTTTGAAATTGTGCAGAAGATTCCACAACCTTCTGAAGTAAAAAATTTCCGTGCTCGGTGAAGGATTGCTGCACAGGATGTGCTGGTCTCTCGGAAGTGTGGACGTGACCGTGTGGAAAAGTCAGGCGAAGGTTTTTGAGGGTCCCGTCCACGATGAAGTGACTTTTCCGAATTGCTGTTTTCATTTTCCAAGAATCCTAGGCATCTAGTCGAAGCGCAGAGCGAAAGAAAAACGTGCTAGTCGCCAGCAAAGACGAGGACGGTGTGCCTCTTTCTCTCTGCCCGTGGCTTGTGATCAAAGGGAGAAGAAGCGTCAGTCGGTGTAAAAAAATTGTGACTCTTTTCTGGACCTTTTATTTTTATTTAATAAGAGACTGAATGGTGCTTTGTTCTGTGGAGTCACGTCGAGGAGACCGCCCCTTTTTCGACTTTCTCGCTGTAAGTACAATGTAAATTTAGACTTTCAGGGCTGTATTTAATCGTCCCAGTTCTTTCCAAGGAATGGTGGCACGTGGCTGCACTAGGTGTGGCAGTCTTGTGAATGTTTTGTACATATGGCTACGAGAGCTATTTTCACAGTTTGATAAGTCACATGCCAAGCAATGCTTCACCAAATCACCCCCACTGTATATAACAAAAAACAAATTTTGTTGCACCATTTTTTTGTCATTGTTTTCCTTGCTGACAAATTGTGCTTGTATTTCGTGACTAAAGTAGGGATCAATTAGCATGGCTGTATGCCTAGCTCAAATTCTTTTTGAGGTTTGGTTAAGTGCTGGATTTGCATAGAGTTCGTTTGGAAAGCCTTTAGGTATTATGTTTATGGAAAATTGTCTGCGTGCATCGACCATCATGTCTTAAGCGAGGAGCAAAAACTGCTCATATTCATCTTAGCAAGCACATGACAAAGGCTGTATGCAGGAGCAAGCCCTTAGCCATGAGTGGTAGCTCTTGCTACTCATGCTCTAGAGTAGTGGAAGCTTGTTTTTAAACCTACAAGCTTGCACTCTATTTATTGAAAGCTATCAACTATTTTGATTGTTCAGCCTTCTCTCACTGTGGGAACATGGTGAGATTATCCAATGCTGCCTGGAAAACTAGAGATTGAAAGATTTGATCATTGAGCTTATTTAATTGCAAGACCTGTGACCTATTGCATTGTAAACATTTGAGCATTGGAAAAAGTTTCTTGTAATCTTTTCCATTTTGATTTTTTTAACTGTTATTGCACTATGCCTCTATTCGATTAAATTTATGGCAGGAGTGCATAAAATGCCTAATGAAGAAAAGCTTACTTTGTTTGAGGTCATAGTAAACTTGACAACGAAAGTGATAAAAAGCAGCAAGCTAGTGAACTAACTCCATAATAAAAAAGCCAAAACTGGGAACAGATTAAAAGAAAGGGATAAGCACATACACCGTCTCGAAACACAGCTATTGATTTTATTTCACATCGCCACTTTCATACGATCGTCTACCTTCCCTGAATGATACCACCCAAAGGAGGTGGGTATCCTTCGGGAAGGGTAGACAATAATATAAAGGGGACGATGGGAACTAAAACTAGTAGCTGTGTTTTCAGACGGTCTGTTCGCTTGTCCGTTTCTTTATCTGTTCCCAGTCTGGAGTTTGTATTTATTATTTTGTATTATGGAGTAAACTTCAAGTGGTTTGAAGAGCCTGTTATTCTAAATGAATCATGTTTGAACTGCAATCATCAAAAGAAAGCAAGTGTTGGCATAATCAGGAATACAGCGCTTATCGTTTGTAATGTGCATCTTCTTGCAGTGTTTTTCGGCTTGAAATTAATCAATCAAAATGCAGTGTACAGAAGATTAAAACCAGACACGGAAGGAGTCACTGACAGAAAGGTTTTGCGGGTTTCTGCGATCATGCTAAAGCGTTCATATATAAAAATAAGACTCTTTGTGATACGGTTTATGTTTAGGTTGGCAATGGCTAGCATGTGTATTGGCATGGTAAAAGATCTTCAGCAAGCCAAAGTTAAAACATTTTCTTGATGTTCTTTTTTAATTGATCTTTTCCTATTAGAGTGGGCTGGAACGGTGTAGTCCTGGCAAATGGAAGCAAAAGTTTGTTACTTTCAGAATCGAGGATGTCTGAAACTTCTTGTACAGAAGCGTGCCAAATAAAAAAAGTTTCAAACCTTGCGTTTCATCCCTGGTTGCGTTTTCTTTCTTATAGGTGGCACACTGAATGGGCACCACACTTGAGCCTTTCTTCACAGCAAATATGCTTATATTCTGGCATGAACTACAATGGAATCTCGGGGTCAGCGCGTATTTATACTGCAAGCATGACATCCTGGCTGACGTGTGAAGCATAGGCGTTGATGTAACCTTGAGGGCTGTCCTAACAGGTCACGTCAAAAGGTGTGGAGCGACAATTCACCGGCTAATGAAGTGAAAGTCAATTGCTGTCCGGCCGGCCATTTTTAGTGCGGACATCAACCACGCAAACAGCACGGCTTTCCTCCTTGCCTCCTCTGCTTTTCTGTGACGTCGGTGCTTATCAGAGTTGACGTCACAGGTGACCTGCCGATGGTGTGCCTGTCTGTTCTGCCGCAGACCCCGGTCGCCGTCGACACAGGAAGAAGACCAAGGGGGTCCGGCTCCTCGTCCTCACATCCTTTCCCGTTTTTAGGGAAGTTCAGACTTTAACAGCAGCGGAGGCCTTGACTTGTATCTAACAGCGTGTGAGTGACTGTCTAATCAGAAAAGCAAACGCCAAAACAACAACAGCAAAAACAAAACAAAAAGAAAACGAACAACGATGTAGACAAACAAGGGCGCGCTTAATAGACCGATCCCATCAAGCTTTCTACGCATGCGCGCCTGGCGCACTTACGAGCTAACTGTAGCTCGTAGGAGGCAGACGCCAGTTCACGAGACAGCTCATGCCGCCTCGTGCTCTGCTCGCGTAGACCTCCAGCAGGGTTGTCGCACGTGCAGAAAGACTACAGCTCCCACGATGCATGTCGGCAGCGGTGGCGTACTGAAACTAGCTGTGAGATCGGTCTATTGTTTATCTATTTCGTTGTCTCTGTTTTAGATGCAGAGCATCCCTTGCTCGGGTCTATGTCCCGCGGCGTCGGCGTCGTAGTCCGCACTCGCACTACGCATGCGCAACTCTCCTCCTTCCCTCTCTCCAACAGCTGCGCGTTACTCTCTCCGCTCTCTCTCTCTACCAGCTGCGTGCACTTCGCGTGCGTTCGCTTCTACTCACACCGCGTGCGCATGCGCAACTCTCCTCCTCTAGTCTCCTCTCTTTCAAGTGTGAATATACACCTTTCCAAAACCCGCTCCTAGGCCGCCGCCATGTTGCTGACTCACTCCGACAAACGTTCCGTCAACGCGCTGGACCTACAACTGCGCATCACTGCTGACCAACGTAGCAACGGCGAGCATTGTGCCGCTAGCGTCTACGGTGTTAACGTCATGACCATGTACCTCGCACCCAACCTCTCACACACAGCGGTGGAGCAGTACATCGACGAGGCCATGGGTGACTACCAAAAGCTATACGCAGACACACATCCTTTCATGCAGATTGGCGACTTAAATGTCAACGTCATGAAGAGCCATTGGATAGTTGAGTACATGTCATCACACCACTCGCTGCAACACGAATCATACGACGACCGCAAACAACAGCCAACTACCATTCACGGCACATGCATTGATCACGTCTTCACCAATTTCAAGATCCACCCACTGCACCAAGATCACCTCACGGTAAACTTCAGCGACCACAAAGCCATCCTCATCAAAGCAAAGTGCACACCTCAAGTACTAGACGGTGCTCAATAAAGACATTCGTTAACCGTTTCACCTCCGTCTACGCAATTAAAAAAATTACACCATCTTCCCGAGGGGAACCATGGGGTGATGCGGAGCCCCTACCACCGCGGACGCCGCTTCCTTTATCCCCAGGTTTCGTGCTGACTCGTCCGTCGTCCATTCTCGGTCACTGCATTTTTTTTTAATGCGTGGCCACGCTTTTTCTTCTTCTTCTTTTTCTTTTTTCTTTTTTGTCAGCACGGAGTGTAGAGAAAAATACTTGAAGATGGCAATTTCTCCATGTCCGCGGCGGTGGGTTCTAATTTATATAGTAAAAAAATAGTAACTGTAACGGTGTAAACAGTTACAGTTACCCAATAAAAAAGAACAGTGCTACAGTTACAAGTTACCAGTATTAAAGAGTAACGCGTTACAGGTAAAAGTTACCGGAAAAAGTTACTAGTTACCGGTAGCGCGTTACTAGTAACTAGTTACTGCTCAAGACTGCTTCGGGCTGACTCAAGACGCATCACTTCATCTCATTCTATGAACATAGCTGAGTAAACCCACCTACTACAAAACATGGTGTCAGAAGTTTTGGGACTCGTAGCATTTGTATATAGTCCATAATGCCGGCACTGAGAAAAAAGCCGATGCCGCGCGTGAAATAAACAGGGCCGGGCACCCGCGCTCGGGGTGCTCGAGACTCGGAGACCATGACCAGCAGCCGGCGGGTGTCATTCCTTCTTTGAGCTTCAACGGCGGGCCCCTGGCCGCCGCTCGGTCAGAAATACTGCATTTTGGCGACGAGGATGGGATTACGCCTCCAGTGCATGAGTCCCCATTTGACTCTGCGCCTGATTGTGTTTCGGGTGCTGGTCTTGAGCCCGAAGGTTCAGCTACGCCTAATACAGTTGTCGCGTCCACCGCGGATGCTGTTTGTGGTGCACCATCATGCTCATCGCCACCACACCTGACTGCAAGCACGCGTACTGAACCGGGCCTCGCCACACCTGTTTCAACACCTCTACCATCGACGTTTCAAGTAGAAGGACGCCCAAAACGTCATACACGTTTACCAGAACGATTTAAAGACTATGTCATGAATATCTTGGACATGAGCCCATCATCCACATCTCATGAAATCATGGACATTTTAACCTTTGGACTAATTTTTTTTTCTTTTCTTGGAACTTTCGGTACAGTGGGAAGTGCATTTTTTTCAAGTGGTATTTTTCTTCCTTTTTTTTGTGAAGGGAGGGAGAGAATAAGTTTCGTGGTATTTTCCTCCTCTTTTGTCCTTTTTTTTTTTTTGTCAAGGGAGGGAGAGAATATGTAGTATTTGTATATAGTCCATAATGCCGGCACGGAAAAAGAAGCCACTACCGCGCGTGAAATAAACGGGGCCGGGCACCCGCGGTCGAGCTGCTCGAGACTCGAAGACTATGACCAGCAGCCGGCGGAAGTCATTCCTTCTTTGAGCTTCAACGTCGGGCCTCTGGCCGCCGCTCGATCAGAAATACTACACTCGTCAGCTATCTTCGACTCCAGAAGTGAGCGGCCCAGTTCGCAAAGAACCACCAGGTCTTCCTAACTACATCGTTCAGAACCAGGCCTGCTCATGACGCAATCTGGACAAGCCACCTCATCGGTGGCACGTACTCTCCAAACTGCAAGACCAAGGCAGCCTTCGACACGCGAATAAAGTTCTTCTTGGGCCACCAAACGAACGCCTGCATGTTCTCGGCGTGCTGCAGGCAACGGCCACGTTCGAGGACTCTCATACAACGGGCGCATTCTATGTAACAAGAAATATCAACGAGCCACCGCTCGGCTTATACCCCATAGAAGCCCTAACCATCATCCAACGAGTAAATCAGCCGTCGACTTCAGGAGCTCTCGATCCAATCAAGGAGTACCCCTTGCTTTTTGAGGGTGTAGGGGAAGCTGCATACGTGTGCGAAATAAAGCTAAAACCTGATGCTTATCCCGTTGCCTTATCGTCACCGAGACGCATACCAGTTCCACTCCAGAAAGCAGTTGAAGAACAGCTCAAAAAGATGGGGAACGAAGGTGTTATTTCCAGAGTTCCGGAACCTGCAAGCTGCTCACTTATTGTTGTAGTTCCAAAGGAGAATGGTGATGTTCGCATCTGCGTTGATTACACATTACTTAATAAAAGTGTTCTGAGGAAGTACCACCCACTACCGAGCGTGGATCCTCTTCTAGCGACTCTTGGGCAGACGAGAATATTTTCTCATCTTGATGCCCGTTCAGGCTTCTACCAAATCAAGTTGCACCCAGAGTCGATGCTGCTTACGACTTTTATCACATCGTTTGGCCGGTACAAATTTAATCGACTACCGAGATCTTTCAGCGAATGATGCACCAAATTCTTGAAGGATTGGAAGGAGTCACGTGCCTTATCGATGATATTTTGATATGGGCCGACACACGAAGGGAACATGACATTCGTCTCCCAGGAGTCTTTACAAGATTGGAAGAAAATGGGATCACCCTAAACGTACAGAAATGCATGTTTGCTCAGGAACAAATTCAGTTCATTGGACAGGTCATTGATCACAGGGGTGTAAGCCCAGATAATGAAAAAAAAAATATCAAGTATCTTAAACATGCCTCATGCGACGAATACAACAGAGCTAAAGATGCTCCTCGGTATAATAAACTTTATTGCAAGATTTATACCAAACCTAACAGATGTACTTCGACCCTTGCGAGAGCTGCTCCACAAGGATGTCGAGTTTGTCTGGGAAACTCCTCAGCAGCAAGCGTTCGAGAGGGTAAAATCAAGCCTGACATCTCAACCAGTCTTGGCGCTCTACTCTCCAACAAAAGCGACAATATTATCAGCAGACGCCTCCAGTTAAGGTATAGGAGAGTGCTAATGCAGCATCAGAAAGATGAAACTCTCCGACCGGTTGCCTACGTTTCAAAATCATTATCTGAAACAGAAAGAGGGTATTCTCCAATCGAAAAGGAAGCGCTTACAATTACCTGGACCTGCGAAAAGCTGAAGGACTATCTTGTAGGAGTAACCTTTCACATTGAGACTGATGACAAGCCTCTCATACCACTGTTTACCAGAGAGCCTGTGGGCGATCTTACACCTAGACTTCAGCGAATGCTTCTCCGGATGGTGAGGTACGACTTCACAATGAAACATGTTCCGGGAAAAGACCTCGTAGTCGCAGACACCCTATCAAAACAACCTCTCAAGAATGAAGACGGCCTGTGCATAGCAGAAGAAGTAACTGAATTCGATCATGATCTCATTCGTCATGTACCGGCTTCAGAGGCATGTCGGGAACAGCTGTCGGCAGCTCAAGAGAATGACCCCATCATGAACATTTTGAAAAAAGTACATAACCGAAGGTTGGCCCACAAGTAAATCAAGAACACCTCAGGACTGCCTTCAATACTGGCAGTTCAAAGACGAACTTACATTGTATGTCGGCATTATAATGAGAAACTCGCGATACCTTGTACCCCTCTCAATGAGACCTTCAGTACTGCAGTTTCTACACGATGGACACGAGGGCGTTGTCAAGTGCTCAAGAAAAGCCCAAAAGGCGTGTTGGTGGCCTGGCATCACTCGAGACATTACAGAAATGGTTGAAAGGTGTGCCAGCTGTCTGCACCAGAGGCAGCACAGAAGCCAACCACTGATCCCAAATCTGCTCCCAGAACACCCTTGGCAAAAGCTGGCCATGGACATCTTCTACGCGGAAGGCAAGAACTATCTCTTTATCACTGTTTATTATTCTAGATACGTCAAGGTAGCCCTCCTCAAAGACCAATTACCGGAAACAACCATTCTAAAAGCAAAGTCGATTTTCGCTAGACCCGGGATACCTGAGACGGTCATTACAGACAATGGCCCCCAATTTCGATCGGCATTCGTGCCATTTAGCAAAGAATGAGGCTTTCGACACGTCACGTCAAGCCCAAAGTATCCTCGAAGTAACGGTGCAGCAGAAGCGTCCGACAAGATAGCAAAAATGAAGTTTAAGAAGTCGATTGACCCTTATAGAGCGCTTTTTGCATATCGTGCTACACAATTAGCTTGTGGATTTAGTCCCGCAGAGCTCGTGTTCAGCAGAAAGATTCTAACCCAGGTGCCGGTCCTACCACATCTGCTCAACCCAAAAACACCTGACCTCTCCCCGTTGAAAGAGAGCGAGAGCCAAGAAAAAAACAAGCAAGCGTCTGGCTTCAACAGGCATCATGAAGTTAGGAACGTGCCAGAGCTTCAGTCATCAGAGAAAGCCTGGATCAAGGACCTAAATAAAGGGTGGACAGTACTCAAGAAAGCCGATTTGCCGCGCTCATATTGGGTATGCACAAAAGATGGCACTGTCCGGCGGAACGCGAAGTTTCTGGTTATTGATCGAAGCGAAAACAAGGAGAACAATTAGATGTCGTACGATGATTTGCCAGGTAAGAGATTATACAAAGGCCACCAAGACGATGAACCACTCAGTGTTGACAATAAACCATTCAGTGTTGACGATAACCCACTTAGTGTTGATGATAAACCACTCAGTGTTCACGTACAGCCACAACGTGGGTACACTACACGAGCGGTAATATTGGTCAAGCCACCAAGTCATTTAGGACAATAAGGAAAAGGGGAGACGTTGGATAGCCGGGGTTCGAAGACGACGAAGCGCATAGAGAGCGAGAGCTCTGCATCTCGTGCGGGACCTCGGGCTGACTCAAGACGCACCACTTCATTTCATTCTACGTACATAGCTGAGTAAACCCACCTACTACAAAACAGTGTATTATGCTGCATAAATGTTTGTAGAACTACGTGTGGGTGGCACAAGAAATGAGGAGCGGTGGGGGGTGGAGGGCGGTTTAAAGGGGCATTGACAGGGTATTTATGCTCGTCAAGGTTTTTTTATGTGTGCATGACATATGAGCACAAACTTCCCAGAACACAATTTGCGGTTCGAAGTCTATCTCCGCCTGAAAACCTCCGGTCGAGAACTGGCCGGCTTGAGCCGCGCTCACTTCCCCATGGTCGCGTGCCTTTTTTTTTTGTGGTTTAGACACAATCACCAAAGACACAAAAAAGCGTAATTCTATGTAAAAAAATAAAAAAAAAATCGACGAAAGCGAATTGCAGTAAGTCACATGCCGGTGCCGTGTCGCCTTACGCCACCTGAAGTTTCCTGCATGAACAGCCTTTTAGCATGGATGGATGGATGGATGGTAAGGGCTATACCCTTTCTAACGGTCGGCAGCTTGCGCCCGTAGCCTGAAATTTCATCATATTTTTTTTTAATTTGTATAAATGTTGTTATAATTACAACCCCCCCCCCTCCTTTTAAAATGATTCCATTGCTTATTTTTATCAGAATTTTTTTACCCTTCCCTTGATCTTTTCCACCAATCTTCCAATCTCCTCTTAGTTACCGCAATCTTTTCCCTATCCATTCGTCCATCCATGTCTGTAAATCCCAGTGCCCCCTCCAAATCCGTAGTCATCCTCCCAAGAGGGTGGGACGAAGCCCCGTGCACCTTAAAATTACGTGTTCCATAGTTTCCCTTTCGTGGTTGCATATGTTGCATGCACTGTCAATTTTCTGGAGTTAAGCCTCATATGTTTTCGTTCTTAGCACCCCCGTCCTAGCTTCAAACAGTAACGAGCTCCCCAATGAATTATGATACAACTGCTCCTTCCTTATTTTTTGTTTTTGTGCCATGTATATTGTTAAAGCTGATTTCCCCTGCATTCTCTCTTCCCACAAATTCCTCTCTTTTTCCTTTACTCTCTTTTCTACTGATATACTCTGATCGGCCCCAGCTGGTTGAATGTATTTAGACTTCAACTTGCGGGTTCGGTTTGTCCACTTAGTGTTTAGACTTCTCATATATACAGGGTGTCAAAAAAATTAGTTTTTTTGTTTGTTTTTGTTTTTACCGCAAAAATAAACTAGGCATCGCCGAACGCTCATTCTCCGCCCAAAGGTAGCGCTAGAGGCTACAAGCAAATGACAAAGTTTCAGCCCGATCCGATACCTTATTCAAAAGTTATGTGATTTTCTAAAAATTTCAATGGGAAGATGGAGCCCATTTTTGCCCGTTTTCAGTTTCTGGTGCCATAGAGCCCCATGTATTTAGAAACTCAGTCGGTCACCATTTTCCCATTGAAATTGTCAGAAAATCACTCATAACTTTTGAGTAAGATATCGGATCGGGCTGAAACTTTGGCTTCTGGTTGGGACCTCTAGCGCCACCTTTATTTATTTATTTATTCAAAATACCCCTAAAGGCCCTCTGTATGAGGGTTTTACATGGGGGGGGAGCAAATATATAGTACACAGATAAAACACAAATTGCACGAAAGACAATATGAGAACAAGGAATAAAAAAGAACATTAGGTATTAGTTACGCACGAGCACTTGAAAGTTAGACATATCTATTTCAGTTGCAATGCGAGCTGGTAGGTTGTTCCAGTCACTAGATGGGTGGCATCTGGTGCGCTCTACTTTGAATGAATGATCGCGACGTAGAAAAATATTGGGTGGTGTTTTAAAAAAAATTGTCGTAAAGCAATGCATGATGATAGAGCTCGTGAAATGATCACAGACGGGCATGTTTACGGCAACGTGATAGGTCATGCAACTCAGCTTGATTTTTTAATGCGGTGACACTGGAAAATGGAGAGTAGTCAGAGAAAATGAATGCGCAGCACGGTTTTGCAGCGACTCGATGTTACTTATAATGTAGGCTTGATCAGGATCCCATGTGGCCGAAGCATATTCAATTTTGGGGCGGATTAGAGTGATATAAGCAAGTTTACGTAAGTGAGCGGGTGCTTGTTTAAGATTGTGCTTTATGAATCCAAGGGAACGGTTAGCAGAAGCAAGGGTGACATCAATGTGGTAGTGCCAGGACAAATCAGACTGAAAGTGGAGACCCAGGTACTTATAGGTAGAAGTGAGTTCAACAGTATTGTTATTCAGAAGGTAAGAAGTTGGAGTCTGAGAGGAGCATTTGGTAAACGACATATGTTTTGTTTTGTTGTGGTTGAGGTTCATTAGCCACGAAGAACACCACGTGGTTAACTGGTCCAGGTCTGATTGGAGAGCTTGGCGATTGGTGTTAGAAGAGATGTTACGGCAGATGACACAGTCGTCAGCAAAAAGGCGGGCATGAGATGAAACGCAAGTGGGTAGGTCATTAATGTATATGAGAAAAAGTAATGAACTCAGCACGCTACCCTGGGGAACTCCAGATGTCACTTGCGCAAAAGAGGGGTTAGAGTTGTCAAGGGAAGTGAACTGAAGTCTATTTGAGAGAAAGTCTTTCATCCATGAGAGGACATTAGAATGAATGTTGCGCTGTGCAAGTTTTAGTAGAAGCCTGTGATGAGGAACGCGGTCAAAAGCCTTCGAGAAGTTGAGAAAAATTGCATCAACTTGTGTACCAGCATCAAGAGATGTATGTAAGTCGTGAAAGAAACCGGCAAGTTGAGTATCACATGAGTAACCCCTGCGAAAACCGTGCTGATATTTGAAAATAATGTTATGGTTCTTTAAATAGCGCATGACTTGAGAATGTATGATGTGCTCCAGGAGTTTACAAATAGTGCTGGTTAGTGAGATAGGTCGATAGTACAGTGGGGAGGATCGATCACCAGATTTGAAGATGGAAATTACCTTACCTATACGCCAGTCTTGAGAATTAGTCATGTAGAAAATGACTGCGAGAAAATGGCTGTCAAAATGCCAGAAATGCCTTGCGCAGTATTTTTAAGTATCTTGTTATTTATACCGGTGTGATCAGAGGCAGATGATAATTTAAGTTGATTTAGTAGAGACAAAATACCGGCCTCTTCAATGACTATTTCGGACACAGACATATCATTAAGCCTGTTTAACGTGGAAGACGAAGTGTCCTCACAAGTAAACACCAATGAAAATGATTCATTGAGGAGGTGAGCACACTCCTACTGCGGAACTGAAACGCCATTGTTATCGATGAGACACTTCAGGATTACGACCTGGATTAACTATACGCCAAAATCGTTGAGGGTTATTTAAGAGTAAAGACGACAAGTCATGATTAAAGAAATGACGACAGGTGGATTTAAGAAGCGACTGGTAATCACCGTCACACTTTTTGTAACGGAGCCAAGAAACTGATAGCTTGTTCTTATCTGCTAGTCTGAACAAGCTCTTTTTTTGTTGTTTAGTCGTCGAAGCTGCTGACTAAAGCAAGGCGCAGTGTTCCTGCACTTTATTGATGTTATAGGAATAAACTTATCAATTAGATTAGTAAACGTATTTTTAAACAAGACCCAGTTTTCTTCGACACTGCGCGACATAAATTGATGCAGGAACTGTTCTGAGAAACGAGATAGGTCGGATTGAAGTCCATCAAAATTGGCTCTGTTGTAACATCTGATCCGCTTATAGATGGTACTTTTGTTAGGCGAACGTACAATGCTACCGGTAATAACATCATGATCAGAAAGCCTGTCTAGGTGAAGTATGTCGGAACAGATGTCGGGATCATTGGTTAGAATTAAATCAAGAACGTTTGCAGAAGTGTTAGAGCGCCGCGTGGGAAGTGTATAATAAGTTGAGATAATGAGAAGTCTAGACAAGACTAAGCATGGGCCTCAGTTTCGGTAGCCGCAACAGATAGAGTCGACCAGTGTATGACAGGGAAAGTGAAATCTCCAAAAATATAATTAACACACATTTAGGGAATCTAATACAAACTTCACTCAAAATCCGATGAAATTCACACGAGAATGCCTCTTTCATATCAGGAGGGCGGTAGAAAACACCAACAATTATTTTAGCGCGACCACACTGCAAAGAGACGAATACGCATTCGAGGACAGACTTAATCTGGATGAGGACCGCAATTAACTCCTTCCTCAACGCAATGAGGACACCACCTCCTCTCCGATTCTGCCTATTACAGCGAAAAAAGTTTTAAACGGACCCAGTGACAAAAATGTTATTATGAACGGTGTTGTTGAGCCACGTTTCAGTCAGCGCAATCAGCGATGCTGAGCACGAATCGACGAGTGGAGAAAGGGCGACACTTATGGGGAGGATGCTTCTTGTATTAGTGTACAAAAAACAAACACTATGGGGGGAAGAACGCTTTGATCGCGGCAACAAGGAAGATACTTGAGTCTGACGGGCGGGGGGGCGTGTATCATGCTGTAGTAGGCCGAGGAACAAGTACTGCGGCACTGGTAGGCCGAAGAACATGCACAGCGGCATTGATATCAATGTCCCACATGTACAGGTCATTGTCCACAAAAAGTTTGTTAAAAGCAACGCGCACACGGTCACCATCTTTTTTTATTGTTTTCGAAAACTGCAATAGCTTACGGCGTTTGTCGCGGACGGCCTCAGAGTAGTCACGTGATATGTTAAATGGTGTGTTCTTTAGTTTGAGGCATTGACCTAACACCAATTCCACATTTTTATCAATGTAAATTTTGGCAATGATTGGTCGCATTGTAGCGGACGAGAAACCACCCATACGGTGAGCTCTGGCGTTAGATGAATGATGCCAAGCCGGTTTGGGCAAAACTCGGTAACAAGGCGTTCCGAACACTCCCACGTCTCAGTCTCATCCGTGTCTGTTACCCCGAAGAAAAGAACATTTGATCGGCGGGAGCGATTTCCAAGTCATCGATCTTGTCCTGCAGTTTGGAAATATTCTCATCGACGTTTACGGAAGCCTGAGGTGGAGGAGCCATCTCCGCCTTAGTTTCCAGCTCTTGGACTCTTTGTTAATGATGCTAAGTTATCCTTTATAGGGTGATATGATCCTGTAAGAGCTTATTGATGGAATCAAGATCACTTGCATTGCTAATCTCGAGTCGTTGCACTACATTAGTCACAAGGTCAAGCTTAGCCTGCTGTTCCTTCGTCATTGGCCCGGGATTTGCCTCTATATCACCACTAAGCAAAAGGAGACGCCAGAAATAAAGCACAGCCGCACGAACACGTTTCAAGAATGGGATGGCCACGACACCGCTAGTAAACAAACATCCTCACGGTAACCGTCGGTATCGTAGTAACTAACGTGTAGAAACGTGACGGGTGAGCGAGGCATCGAAACTGCGGTGCCGGGGCCCGAAGCATCGGTGAAAAGGGCGTGCTTTTGTGTGGTTGAATCAGCTGACATCGACCCTTGTTGCTGGACGACGAACGGCGAAGGGTCCAAACGTGGCGGTGAACTCGGAAGATGTGGCAAACACAAAGGCAAACTGAGTTCCGCAGGCGCACGATCCGTGCGGCCAGACAGGTCCACGTTCCATTCGTTCACAGGGTGGATGATTAGCCGTACCGGAGGGACAGCCAATAAAATGTCCAAGGTAATCAGCAACAGCAACAGTAGAAACATGACGGGTGAGCGAGGCATCGAAACTGCGGTGCCGGGGCCCGAAGCATCGGTGAAAAGGGCGTGCTTTTGTGTGGTTGAATCAGCTGACGTGGACCCTTGTTGCTGGACGACAAACGGCGAAGGGTTCAAACGTGGCGGTGAACTCGGAAGATGTGGCGAACACAAAGGCAAACTGAGTTCCGCAGGCGCACGATCCGTGCGGCCAGACACGTCCACGTTCCATTCGTTCACAGGGTGGATGACCAGCCGTACCGGAGGGACAGCCGATAACACGTCCAAGGTAATCAGCAACAGCACCTGTAGAAACATGACGGGTGAGCGAGGCATCGAAACTGCGGTGCCGGGGCCCGAAGCATCGGTGAAAAGGGCGTGCTTTTGTGTGGTTGAATCAGCTGACGTGGACCCTTGTTGCTGGACGACGAACGGCGAAGGGTCCAAACGTGGCGGTGAACTCGGAAAATGTGGCGAACACAAAGGCAAACTGAGTTCCGCAGGCGCACGATCCGTGCGGCCAGACAGGTCCACATTCCATTCGTTCACAGGGGGGATGACCAGCCGTACCGGAGGGACAGCCGATAACACGTCCAAGGTAATCAGCAACAGCACCTGTAGAAACATGACGGGTGAGCGAGGCATCGAAACTGCGGTGCCGGGGCCCGAAGCATCGGTGAAAAGGGCGTGCTTTTGTGTGGTTGAATCAGCTGACGTGGACCCTTGTTGCTGGACGACAAACGGCGAAGGGTCCAAACGTGGCGGTGAACTCGGAAGATGTGGCGAACACAAAGGCAAACTGAGTTCCGCAGGCGCACGATCCGTGCGGCCAGACAGGTCCACATTCCATTCGTTCACAGGGGGGATGACCAGCCGTACCGGAGGGACAGCCGATAACACGTCCAAGGTAATCAGCAACAGCACCTGTAGAAACATGACGGGTGAGCGAGGCATCGAAACTGCGGTGCCGGGGCCCGAAGCATCGGTGAAAAGGGCGTGCTTTTGTGTGGTTGAATCAGCTGACGTGGACCCTTGTTGCTGGACGACAAACGGCGAAGGGTCCAAACGTGGCGGTGAACTCGGAAGATGTGGCGAACACAAAGGCAAACTGAGTTCCGCAGGCGCACGATCCGTGCGGCCAGACAGGTCCACGTTCCATTCGTTCACAGGGTGGATGACCAGCCGTACCGGAGGGACAGCCGATAACACGTCCAAGGTAATCAGCAACAGCACCTGTAGAAACATGACGGGTGAGCGAGGCATCGAAACTGCGGTGCCGGGGCCCGAAGCATCGGTGAAAAGGGCGTGCTTTTGTGTGGTTGAATCAGCTGACGTGGACCCTTGTTGCTGGACGACAAACGGCGAAGGGTCCAAACGTGGCGGTGAACTCGGAAGATGTGGCGAACACAAAGGCAAACTGAGTTCCGCAGGCGCACGATCCGTGCGGCCAGACACGTCCACGTTCCATTCGTTCACAGGGTGGATGACCAGCCGTACCGGAGGGACAGCCGATAACACGTCCAAGGTAATCAGCAACAGCACCTGTAGAAACATGACGGGTGAGCGAGGCATCGAAACTGCGGTGCCGGGGCCCGAAGCATCGGTGAAAAGGGCGTGCTTTTGTGTGGTTGAATCAGCTGACGTGGACCCTTGTTGCTGGACGACAAACGGCGAAGGGTCCAAACGTGGCGGTGAACTCGGAAGATGTGGCGAACACAAAGGCAAACTGAGTTCCGCAGGCGCACGATCCGTGCGGCCAGACAGGTCCACATTCCATTCGTTCACAGGGGGGATGACCAGCCGTACCGGAGGGACAGCCGATAACACGTCCAAGGTAATCAGCAACAGCACCTGTAGAAACATGACGGGTGAGCGAGGCATCGAAACTGCGGTGCCGGGGCCCGAAGCATCGGTGAAAAGGGCGTGCTATTGTGCGGTTGAATCAGCTGACGTGGACCCTTGTTGCAGGACGACGAACGGCGAAGGGACCAAACGTGGCAGTGAACTCGGAAGATGTGGCGAACACAAAGGCAAACTGAGTTCCGCAGGCGCACGATCCGTGCGGCCAGACACGTCCATGTTCCATTCGTTCACAGGGGGAATGACCAGCCGTACCGGAGGGACAGCCGATAACACGTCCAAGGTAATCAGCAACAGCACCTGTAGAAACATGACGGGTGAGCGAGGCATCGAAACTGCGGTGCCGGGGCCCGAAGCATCGGTGAAAAGGGCGTGCTATTGTGCGGTTGAATCAGCTGACGTGGACCCTTGTTGCTGGACGACGACCGGCGAAGGGTCCAAACGTGGCGGTGAACTCGGAAGATGTGGCGAACACAAAGGCAAACTGAGTTCCGCAGGCGCACGATCCGTGCGGCCAGACATGTCCATGTTCCATTCGTTCACAGGGGGAATGACCAGCCGTACCGGAGGGACAGCCGATAACACGTCCAAGGTAATCAGCAACAGCACCTGTAGAAACATGACGGGTGAGCGAGGCATCGAAACTGCGGTGCCGGGGCCCGAAGCATCGGTGAAAAGGGCGTGCTATTGTGCGGTTGAATCAGCTGACGTGGACCCTTGTTGCTGGACGACGACCGGCGAAGGGTCCAAACGTGGCGGTGAACTCGGAAGATGTGGCGAACACAAAGGCAAACTGAGTTCCGCAGGCGCACGATCCGTGCGGCCAGACATGTCCATGTTCCATTCGTTCACAGGGGGAATGACCAGCCGTACCGGAGGGACAGCCGATAACACGTCCAAGGTAATCAGCAACAGCACCTGTAGAAACATGACGGGTGAGCGAGGCATCGAAACTGCGGTGCCGGGGCCCGAAGCATCGGTGAAAAGGGCGTGCTATTGTGCGGTTGAATCAGCTGACGTGGACCCTTGTTGCTGGACGACGACCGGCGAAGGGTCCAAACGTGGCGGTGAACTCGGAAGATGTGGCGAACACAAAGGCAAACTGAGTTCCGCAGGCGCACGATCCGTGCGGCCAGACATGTCCATGTTCCATTCGTTCACAGGGGGAATGACCAGCCGTACCGGAGGGACAGCCGATAACACGTCCAAGGTAATCAGCAACAGCACCTGTAGAAACATGACGGGTGAGCGAGGCATCGAAACTGCGGTGCCGGGGCCCGAAGCATCGGTGAAAAGGGCGTGCTTTTGTGTGGTTGAATCAGCTGACGTGGACCCTTGTTGCAGGACGACGAACGGCGAAGGGACCAAACGTGGCAGTGAACTCGGAAGATGTGGCGAACACAAAGGCAAACTGAGTTCCGCAGGCGCACGATCCGTGCGGCCAGACACGTCCACATTCCATTCGTTCACAGGGGGGATGACCAGCCGTACCGGAGGGACAGCCGATAACACGTCCAAGGTAATCAGCAACAGCACCTGTAGAAACATGACGGGTGAGCGAGGCATCGAAACTGCGGTGCCGGGGCCCGAAGCATTGGTGAAAAGGGCGTGCTTTTGTGTGGTTGAATCAGCTGACGTGGACCCTTGTTGCAGGACGACGAACGGCGAAGGGACCAAACGTGGCAGTGAACTCGGAAGATGTGGCGAACACAAAGGCAAACTGAGTTCCGCAGGCGCACGATCCGTGCGGCCAGACACGTCCACATTCCATTCGTTCACAGGGGGGATGACCAGCCGTACCGGAGGGACAGCCGATAACACGTCCAAGGTAATCAGCAACAGCACCTGTAGAAACATGACGGGTGAGCGAGGCATCGAAACTGCGGTGCCGGGGCCCGAAGCATCGGTGAAAAGGGCGTGCTTTTGTGCGGTTGAATCAGCTGACGTGGACCCTTGTTGCTGGACGACAAACGGCGAAGGGTTCAAACGAGGCGGTGAACTCGGAAGATGTGGCGAACACAAAGGCAAACTGAGTTCCGCAGGCGCACGATCCGTGCGGCCAGACATGTCCATGTTCCATTCGTTCACAGGGGGAATGACCAGCCGTACCGGAGGGACAGCCGATAACACGTCCAAGGTAATCAGCAACAGCACCTGTAGAAACATGACGGGTGAGCGAGGCATCGAAACTGCGGTGCCGGGGCCCGAAGCATCGGTGAAAAGGGCGTGCTATTGTGCGGTTGAATCAGCTGACATAAACCCTTGTTGCTGGACGACGAACGGCGAAGTGTCCAAACGTGGCAGTGAACTCGGAAGATGTGGCGAACACAAAGGCAAACTGAGTTCCGCAGGCGCACGATCCGTGCGGCCAGACATGTCCACGTTCCATTCGTTCACAGGGGGAATGACCAGCCGTACCGGAGGGACAGCCGATAACACGTCCAAGGTAATCAGCAACAGCACCTGTAGAAACATGACGGGTGAGCGAGGCATCGAAACTGCGGTGCCGGGGCCCGAAGCATCGGTGAAAAGGGCGTGCTTTTGTGCGGTTGAATCAGCTGACGTGGACCCTTGTTGCTGGACGACGAACGGCGAAGGGTCCAAACGTGGCGGTGAACTCGGAAGATGTGGCGAACACAAAGGCAAACTGAGTTCCGCAGGCGCACGATCCGTGCGGCCAGACATGTCCATGTTCCATTCGTTCACAGGGGGAATGACCAGCCGTACCGGAGGGACAGCCGATAACACGTCCAAGGTAATCAGCAACAGCACCTGTAGAAACATGACGGGTGAGCGAGGCATCGAAACTGCGGTGCCGGGGCCCGAAGCATCGGTGAAAAGGGCGTGCTTTTGTGCGGTTGAATCAGCTGACGTGGACCCTTGTTGCTGGACGACGACCGGCGAAGGGTCCAAACGTGGCGGTGAACTCGGAAGATGTGGCGAACACAAAGGCAAACTGAGTTCCGCAGGCGCACGATCCGTGCGGCCAGACATGTCCATGTTCCATTCGCTCACAGGGGGAATGACCAGCCGTACCGGAGGGACAGCCGATAACACGTCCAAGGTAATCAGCAACAGCAACAGTAGAAACATGACGGGTGAGCGAGGCATCGAAACTGCGGTGCCGGGGCCCGAAGCATCGGTGAAAAGGGCGTGCTTTTGTGCGGTTGAATCAGCTGACGTGGACCCTTGTTGCTGGACGACGAACGGCGAAGGGTCCAAACGTGGCGGTGAACTCGGAAGATGTGGCGAACACAAAGGCAAACTGAGTTCCGCAGGCGCACGATCCGTGCGGCCAGACACGTCCACGTTCCATTCGTTCACAGGGTGGATGACCAGCCGTACCGGAGGGACAGCCGATAACACGTCCAAGGTAATCAGCAACAGCACCTGTAGAAACATGACGGGTGAGCGAGGCATCGAAACTGCGGTGCCGGGGCCCGAAGCATCGGTGAAAAGGGCGTGCTTTTGTGCGGTTGAATCAGCTGACGTGGACCCTTGTTGCTGGACGACGAACGGCGAAGGGTCCAAACGTGGCAGTGAACTCGGAAGATGTGGCGAACACAAAGGCAAACTGAGTTCCGCAGGCGCACGATCCGTGCGGCCAGACATGTCCATGTTCCATTCGTTCACAGGGTGGATGACCAGCCGTACCGGAGGGACAGCCGATAACACGTCCAAGGTAATCAGCAACAGCACCTGTAGAAACATGACGGGTGAGCGAGGCATCGAAACTGCGGTGCCGGGGCCCGAAGCATCGGTGAAAAGGGCGTGCTATTGTGCGGTTGAATCAGCTGACATAAACCCTTGTTGCTGGACGACGAACGGCGAAGTGTCCAAACGTGGCGGTGAACTCGAAAGATGTGGCGAACACAAAGGCAAACTGAGTTCCGCAGGCGCACGATACGTGCGGCCAGACAGGTTCACGTTCCATTCGTTCACAGGGGGAATGACCAGCCGTACCGGAGGGACAGCCTATAAGTCTCTGTTCAAATTTTACTTTACTGATCGCTTCCCTACTCTCGAAAGATGCCCAACCCATATCCCCCTGTACTCCCTCATTTGGTATATTCCCATGTGCCATCAATGCCAACCTACCCCCACTCCTTTGCTGTATCTCTAAACCTGCCTGGATTTACCGCATACCGCATACAGAATACCGCATTCCCAAAATGACCCGTCCTGGCACCACGACTGCCTTCCATACACCCCTAACGACTTCATATCTACTATAGTTCCATAGTGCCCTGTGTTTAATGATAGCTGAATCTCGTCGCCCCTTCTTTATTACAATATCTTCATGGTCTTGTAGATACCGTCTTCCTTCACTTAACCATACTCTCAGATATTTGTACTTTTCTATATGTTCTATCAATGTGTTCTGTATCTCCAGGGGTTCCCCCTTCTCGTCGTTGAAAACTATTATACCCGACTTGTCCCTACTAAATTTTAATCCTAAACTGCCCCCTTCCCTGCTGCAAATACTACTCAGTTCCTGCATTGTCTCACGGCTTTCTGATACGAGTACAATGTCGTGTGTATACATTAACCCTGGCAATACTTGATTTACTTTATGTCCTTCCTCCATGTAAGTCAGGTCAAAACCTAAATTGCACTGTTCTAACCTTTTTCCTATCTCACTGAGGTATATCAGCAGGTTTTCACTTGCACATGCTTGCCCACACCACCTGAGATATGGTGGCAGCAAAAATTCTGCTTGCAATTGTGTCGTAGGTGGCATTAAATCGGCGCCATATTGGAGCACGGTCCCAGCTTGTGCTCAGACTCCCCATGTCGGGCAAGTTATGAGAATCTCGACAAAGTTCGGCTTACCTGCATCGCCCGCACCAGTTTACACTTTGTGCACACCACTTCAATTCATTCACAAACGCCACCTATATATCCAGGTAGGAAGCGTGCTTTATCTTTATTACCGAAGAAGGTGTTCTTCCAGAAGATATAATTCAGGCAGCGGCCCCAAAATTTTTCAAAAGAGCTGGTGAAGAAACCCCCTGTGACTGTAAGATCTGGTAGGCGGTGTAAGTCAGCGAAACATTTAACATTAAGTAATGCAAAATAATTGCGGAGTACACTGGTTTGCATTTCTCTGCACCGGTGTTTGAATAATTATAACCCCTTGATACTGCACAACGTCTGTTACAACTTACTAGTGTAACTACAACAGGCAGGCACAATGAAGCATATAGGCGGTAAGCGCATGTCTTCCAGGTCAAACTGTTGCTGCACGTTGCCATTTTCTTCCTAAAGTCGCAATCGCACTGCCAGTACATCATAAATAACAGTCTGTATACACTGTCTGAGCGGCGTTTCTTCTCTGTATGGCGGTCTTGTCACACTGGTCCAGGGTGTAAGATAGACAGGTGGGGAAACGGCCCATAGAAGCCTACCGCAGCGCCGTGACCGGATTGTGTACTCGTCTGCTTGCGGGTACCCCCGACTTGCGACAGATGGCGCTGCGGCTAGAGGAAAAAAATCGGAATTGGATTTGCGTGGGACTTTATGGGAGACTGCGCAAAATAAACCGAGAGCACGACAGTCTTTCATTAAAAATCCCCGAAAAATACATCTCCGTCAGTTTAGCCGGTCGCCATCGGTCGCCCACTCGGAGTGAGAGTTCGCGGTGCTCCACATAGATGGCGCCACAGAAAAAGGGAAAACCGAGGGGGACACAATGCGGTCACTCATTTGGCTCTCGTTTCCCCGCCTGTCTATCTTGCACCCTGCACTGGTCATACAAAAACTGCTTACGCGGAGAGCAAGTCGTCTGCTTGTTGTGCAGGAGTTAAGGTGACGTCAGAACGACACTGAGCTCTTATTGGCTGATTGAAGAAAATAGTGGGTACAACTCGAGGCATCTGGCATCGAGTTCTACCCACAAGTCTTTCCATCAAAGCCAAACAGAGCTCGGCGTCGTTTTGACGTCACCGCAACTCCTGCACAAGAAGGGGACGCATGCTCTCCGCGGAGATATGCACGAAGCGTACTAATGTGCAAAGCAAATGTGTTTCCAACATGCCCGAGCCGCGTCGGCAGGTCATTTTCTCATGATTTCCGCAGCGAGAACCGTGTCTTTTGCACGAAGTATAGGCAGTCTGACTGTGCCTTTAGGCTTGCATCGTTGGGCCAGCCGACGCTGCAAAGACGGTTGCTGCGTGTAAAAAACAGAAAGTCCGCCTTGCATCCTGGGACTTTATATGCCGTTGCAGCATGATCTGCAGGAGAAAATGTGCCTCCGTGTTTACTGTGTTTAGTTCCCTTCAAATCTGACGATGTCTTTTTCTGTTGTTTTTCTTCGAGGTTTATAGTTTTTTCCAGAGTCGGTATCTTCCAAAGTCAATTCTTAACGCGACAGCTTTAGGCAGCTCCTGTCGCGTAAAAGCCGGCGTCGGTGGCGTGACGCGAAAATCCTGATTGGTTGATAGCGTCATGACGTCGCAGCCACGTGACCTCGCGTGGGTATTTCGAACAACCCACAACACTCCCGTGAAACATCACGTCCCGCGTAGAATGAAAGTGACGAAAAAACATGATATATAATGCGAATTAAAGGTTGCCAGATGTCTGATATGATCTTACTTTATCAAGTAATTAATTTGCTTTAAAGAAACATTTGACGAATTTTAGGCGGGATTCGAACACACGAACTATACTTAGTTTCAGGTTAAGTCCAGATGCAGCTGATGCCACGAGGGCGAGCATGTGGCCCTGAACAGTGCTTGTATACTGCACGAGCGCGCTTGCTTGGCAGGGACGCTGAAAGCCCGGTGCTCGCGCTTGTAGCATCGGCTCCTTAAGCTTAAAGTATAGGCCATGTCCTTTTTGTTTTATACCTTTGTTCGCTAGGCCATATACACCGCACTTTCTGCTCACAGACAGAAAGAACACGAAAAGCGAATGACAAGGCGATGCGAACGAAGCCCGATAACGCTTAAGAAGAAGCTTAAGCGTCCTACAAATTTTTGTTCTCGGAAAAAAAGAAAAGAAGTTGGCGCGCATCGGCGTTGACATTGACGCGGTCTTGGGATTCCCCAACATCCAAGGGACATGCACGTGACCTAAATATATGTAAAAATGTCCAGGTACCGATAGGAAAAAAAAACGAGACGAGGGGTGGTGCTTTCCGAAGAAAGAGCTTCAGTGAAAGTTCAGTGCGTGTTATTTTCCGTCTCAACACGCACACATACACACAAACAAACAAACAAACACATACATAGACCAAATAAAAGCCTTATAGAAAAATATGTTGCCCTAAGGCTCTGGTTTCTTTTTTTTCATCAAAAGCAGCTCGAATTTTGGGCTTTTCTGGTTTTACCTGACTTCTATAAAACAGGCTCGGGATTACTTTCTGGATTATTAATATGTCCTAAAAACACAGAACCTTAGATATAGTGTCAAGTAAGAGCACTTTCTTTACTTGGTGCACTGTATGAAGGTCTCACGAGGTAAACTATGAATGAAAGGAGGCAAGACAGCATTGAACAGGGGACTCGGAACATGTTATTGCTTTTATTGATCACTGTCAATATGAACTTATATATTTGAATCTCGCAATTGGCCACCTATCTTACAGTACTTGATTTGAAATTCACAAGGTGCAAAAACTTTCAAAAATTGCCTCTTCGTTGCCTTTAAAAGCTTTCGACCACTTCGATTCATATACTGGTCAAAGCAGCCCTATTTTGCTGTGGTTTCCCACAGTCTTACATCAAGCGAGTAATTTGAAATCAAATGTGAAATATATAACAATGCAGTCGGTGATTAGTTTCAGTTTAGAAAGTTCCCTCTGTTTGACCGGCTTTGTTGTATTATGGTTAAATGTATATGAGATCTTTAAATTATTTAAAAATAATATTAAATATGAGAAAAGTATAGGGGTATATATTATAATCCTACACCTAAAATCCCGAGAGATGCCCCTACCCTGGAAAGATAACCAACCCTATTTTTGGTTTGATTTGCTATCTTCTTTTAAACACCGAAAGATAGTCCACTCCTAGTAATCGTAGTGTTGGGATCAATGATGACCTTGGCGTACGTGCGTCTAGTTAGCTATACTCCGTGTCACTAGTTGTGTGCAGTGCAGGTGAAGGCAACGCCAGGCGAAGAGAGAAAGGGCGAGCGCTAGGAAGGCGGGACGGAAGAGGGGGGCAAGGGACGTCGAGGAGAGAAAGGGAGAGCATTAGGAACGTTAGAGAGGAAAGGAGGTTCTTCTCTTCCCACAGCATTCCTAGTGCTTGCCCTTTCTCCCCTTGCCTGGCGTAGCCTTCGCCTGTACTGCACGCAACTAGTGACACGGAGTATAGGGCGGGATATAAGGGAACATTGCTGACTGGCAAGTACAGTCCTCTTTTCTGCACTGCCCCTCGCCGCGATGACATGTTTGACAGATACACATGATCTAAAGATAGAATTTTTTAAACTTTTCTTGACAGCACACCGAAAGGTAGCCCACTTCTCATTTTCACCCAATTTTCTCTCGATTTTAGGTGGGCTATCTCTCGGGATATTACGGTAGTCAAGTCAGCCTTGCCTACAGGTCTTGCCACTGCGTCACAGAACAAAATAGTATCTGAAGATGCTTAGGCGTGACCGATTCTTGCTAGTGCTTCTCCTTAAGCGTGTGTGTGATTATTTGAAACAGCCCTTCGAAATATGAGTGTAGGTGTAGTTTGAACAGGAAAACCAGGCTCAGCACATGCAAGAACATTGATACCAGACCGTCAAATCACCAGCGTGAAAATGAGCCCATGACGTTTTTTTTTGTACTACAGAATCACCGTCATTGAATACAACTTCTGTGACCTACACACCCCTTGTAAATGACATCTAAAGCTGTGCAAAGGAAAACAACGTTTTATCAAAACTAGCTTTGTGGACATGTCGGTATTGCAGTGTTTTTGTTTCCATAACGTTGTCAAATTGGAAGCCTGTTTTTGATGCTGACGTCAAACTAAGCCCCTTCGAAGGTATATTTCGTAGTCAGGACTGGATAAGTTTCATAATTAAGCATTGGAATCCCCTGAATGCCACAATTGACATGCAACCTTCAACACGTTACACTATGATTTGCCCATTGATTTCTACAGTATATCTTATGGTGCACGGGTGAGAAATAATTCAGAACCCTACTCTCTATCTGTGCTGTGATGACTCCGGTGAATCTCAGACTGTTGTCATGGTGCGCATAACTTCGATCTTAATCTATGCAATGCTAATCTAAATACAGACGAAACGTTTGGTCCCAGACTTTCACAAAGACGACTAATCGTTTTGTTTTACTGCGTATTTTCCAAGAAATGTGAATACATTGAGCGATTGTGATTTTTTGAACAGATTGGTTTCGATTTGTTTGATTGTAAAAGCTTCTCACACAAATGTTTTATTGAATCTCAAATCCCATACGGCGCCAATGTAAATCATTTGACAACTAGCAACTGCTTCTTGTACCATGATTAGTATCCAGTAAGCTGTAAATCTTTTATTTTTCTGAGTACATCTTTGTATAGATACCAAACGTATTTGATCCGCAAAACCAGCTAATCGGTTCTTTCTGGTTGTTTTTTCAACTAAGATGCACAATGGAGACCCGCCTAACTAAACGTGCACTTAAAAAAAAAAGAAGAAACGTCTGTAAGTTCATTGTTCAACAGAACACGGAGTCATCCAATCATGGCGAACATACATGCTCGTTGTCCCTGCGTACATTGCATTTGATTGGCCTAGTAGCATTCCGAGCTTCGCCATTCGCTGAGATCCTTCTATTGTTCCCTGCGATTGGCTGACTAGGAGGTTATGCAGAAAAGTGAACTCATATTTTTTTTTTTAGAGTGCATAACCTGGAACAGCGCAGAAACAAACACCACTTATTGAGAGCTACGCAACAGTTAGCACAAATGCTTTCTAACCAATTTGAAACAGCACAAAATACCACCGAAGTCTAGACAGTGTTGGCGCCTCACAAATGCATGCGTACATTTGAATCACGCAACCAGGCATTAAGAGAGGATTGCGAAGTCCGCCCTTGTTGCACTGCAATGCTCACACCACTCCATGTCTTTTTTTTTTTTTTTTCCCGAAGGAAGTCCTTCAGAAAACAAAACAAAACGGAAAGCATATAGGGAGCAATGACTGGCGCCACAGCTGTCTGCGCTAAAATCTCTGGGTCCTGGCAAAGTAGCCCTAAGATCACAGCATAGAGTCGCCATTTTGGTTCATGAAATGAGCAGTTTCTCTTTGACCTCTTCATTCTTGGTGAGCCGATTCAAATTCCCCTTGATCGGCAGGTTGCTTTATAACATGTCTTGTATACCGAGATTTAGCTTAGCGTCGTCACCACATGCGGCGTCGGTGCTTGGAGGCATTGAGAAGTAATTTCCCTGTTTCAAAATACGCAAGAAGAACTATAGTTATAAGAGATGTATGGACATAGGCAGGATTGATAACATGATTGGACACACAGTGCCAAGGACGCTTATATTGACGAAGAACGCTTTCAGTACGATGAAGGTCCATAGCGATCTTGGCGCGACCTGTACAAAACAACCCTTTTGAAGGTTCGAAGATTTGAAAGAACCGAAATTACAATTGCCATGGCAACAAAAACTGATCAGCCAATCACCTTGCGAAGTTTCGGACGTCGGTACGTTAATATCTGTTTGTGTCCGGCTAACAGACGGGAAAAACAATGGCGCCACTTTCCCAAGATTCAGTGACTTTAGTCTACGCAACGGTTGAGCGCGTGCTGATGGCAAGCTTCCACATTTCATGTGCAGCGTGTATTCTACACCGTCAATGTGTCTGGCCTGAGCAGCCTATTAATGTGACCTTATTCCGAGCATGCGCTCCAAACAGCGTCAACGTCAACATTTAACAACGTTAGATTGTTCATCTTTTGAGAACCAAACAAACAAACAAGCGTTGAAAAGTCATACTTAGTCTCTGACGTCTTTTTCGCTGTTTCGAAGAAGGGCTGTTTAGTCTACAGACGATTCCAACACTCGCCGTCTGTGTGCTGCCATCTTTGTATACTGGGCTGTGAAACGCGTTCTGATCATGCGCGGTAACGGTCTTCTTCAAAATATCAGACGCCGTGTATCCGTCGACGGCCCAGTGTCTCAGCATTCTTCTCTTGGGTGATTAACGCTGGAAAGGTTGTAGTACTAGGCGAGTAAAGTAGTAGTAGTAATTTCAAAATGCCGACTGTCCGGAATATATGCAAGGAGAGTTTGCCCTCGTGGAAATCAAAGGTCCGGTTTCCCATTCTGTGTTATTTACCCCGAAGAAAGTGTTGACGAATCTTGCTGATACAACAGTCATGGAACATGTGATGTCACCGATCGAGATTACGTATAACGGGATAGGCTTATTATTACAAGAATATGATGTAGAAATGGCAACCGGGCCAGATATTATTTCACCGTTTATAGGGAAAAACTGCTCCGCGGAACTGGGAGAGTATTGGTGTTGTGCTCTTTAAAAAATCCTTAAAGGGGTACTGAAGTCATTTGTGAAAAATATCGCTTTTAATCTTTTATTGTTTAAAAGATGTTAATTTCCGCCCATTCCTAGTTCTATATTACAAAACCGCCTATTCATCTCACGGCAAGAGAAAAACATGTGGACTCTCTTTTTCTCGCGGACTACAGTGTGTGGAACAATGAAAGCCCTACAATACGCGCAGATTTCGAATGATTTTATAATAACTCGTTTCGAAGAGAGTCTGATAGGTACACACTCTGATAAGACTCCTCTTTTTCGCCGCGGGAGAAGCCATCGCTTGCAACTCGCCAACAAGCGCCCTTCGACGACCAGTTCACTCGGAAGGAAATTCTTCCGGAAAAGGGAGTGTCGCGATCTTTGAACACGCTTTTAACGAGCAAATAAGCTACGCACGATTGTGATTTTGGGGTTGTTGGGATGCTTAAAGCGTCTAGCTCGAGTTGTTACCACAAAAGGAAAATCTCAGAATCGACTTCAGTGCCCTTTTAAGAGACAAAAAACTTCCATCCGATTGGAAGATAGCAAATGTGGTACAAGTGCATAAATCAGGATCCAAAAACTGCGGAAAATTACAGGCCGATCACTTTAGGGCGTACAAGCTGAAAGATTATGAAACATGTGATTTATTGTAACTTGATTTCTCACTTAAACATAGACAATTCTCTTATCCGAGTTCAGCACGGACTTTGTTCTGGGACATCCTGCAGCACTATTCTTGTTGACGTTTTTCACGATGTTGACTGTTTTTTTCTAGATTTCAGAAAATCATTGGATCTTGTGAACCACGAATTATTATTTTAAAAACTTAGCCTACTCTCAATTGACAATAATCTATTAGCTTGGCTCCCGGACTACCTGAGCGAGCGAAAGCAATGTGTGGTACTAAATGCTGAAAAATCGTAATATGTAGGTATCACTTCTGGTATCCCCCAGGGTTCTCACTTGGGTCCTGTGCTATTCCTGGTATATATTAATGATATCACCAATATAATTCAATAAATATAAGATCATTTGCAGATGACTGCATTGTTTATAGGGTAATTAGGTATGTGAACAATATCAATCTCTTACAGGCCGATATGGACAAAAAATTCCAAATGGTGCTCCACTCGAAGGATGAATCTAAGCGTTAAGAAGTGTGTGCACATGAGATTTACTAGAAAAATATGTCTCATTTCATCTAACTATACAGTAAATAAAAAAATGACTAAAACTGAATCAAGTGTACAGTACTTGGATGTTATGCTGTCTAGTAATTTAACGTCAAAAGCGCATGGAGATATGATACCCTAAAGGCAGTATGTACGCCTAACTTTATACGACGAAATTTCGGACAGGGATCAATCAAAACGAAGGAAACTTCGCATTTTACTTTTATTGTCCCATGTATGGAGCACGCGTCAATTGTGTGGGACCCCCACTACAATAATCTAATAGACGAACCTGAAAAATTTCAGAAACAGTGTGCTTGATTTGTTTTGAATAATTATCAACTTGGAGTGAGTGTCACCAGTATGATGGGAACCCTCAATTGGGAGTCACTTAGCGAACGAAGAAATATTTTAGGTTAAAATGTCTTGGTAATACATATCACAATCGTCTCCCAATCCGCAGGGACACATTTCTATATATGATCCTTTTTATGTATCGAGAAGAGTAGACAACCCAACAAAATTTTGACCCTACTCTTTTTGTACTGATATTGTTGCCTTTTCGTTTTTTTTTTTCCAAAAAACAATCGAAGAGTGGAACCAATTGCCGAAGGATGTGTTTTTGCCTAATTTGGAAAGTGGTGTTTCATGGTAAATTTGTACTTTCCTGCGTGTGTGTTTGTGTGTGTGTGTGCGTGCGTGTTTGTCTATGTGTGTTTTTCTTATAAATACTTTTAGTATTACGCGAGTTTTGTCTGATATTACTTTTAGTTTTTATTTGTGCTAAATAAAAATAAAGTAATAGTCTTGACAACGAGAAAAGTTCTGTACAGAACGTACCCTACAATAATGCCAAAACGGTAATGAAGGTTTCCTTGTGAATAAATAAATAAAGACAAAATCGATATCATTAAATTAAATAAATTTTACGCCTAGTTAGCGATTTAATGGATTTTCGAGTGTAAGATATATTACGACCAAGGTGCGTTTGGCGTGTCTACTAATCTTGTCGCGCAGTGAATGAAATGAAAGTTTGCTTTATGGTAGAAGACGCAAACAAGGCCAGCGGCGTTGAGCTGTGTGTGTGTGTATGTCTTAGTCAAACAATTGTAACGACTCGTTTTTATCTCACGCTAAGTTAAAACAGAAATAAGACATCCCGGGTTCACGAAGCAGCACACTAGATGGCAGTATAATTGATGATATCGGAACCTGGGCACGAGGTTTTTAATGTATCTTATCAGACAAATGACTAACTCCATCGTGCTCAGGTCATTTTTGTTTACATTGGTTGGAAAGAAGTTTATTGATTAAAGTGTAAATATACTGTATTCTTTGGGAATAATTGAAGTAATACGACCCAGGATTCGGGAGAATTCCTATTTGCACTGTTCTTTCGTGTAGCTGTTTAAAGTGAACGCCTGTTGAAAATTACTTTTTTAAAATAATGTATTTAATCTAACTAACAGATATCGACAACCCTGCCTAAAGTCAAGCGTAGATAGGTTCTCTGAAGTTGCAGCATGTTTTCAACGTAAATTGACGTGTTTCCTGCACCTTTTAAGACCTTAAAAACGCGCTTTCAAGGACAGTTTTACGCAACCACATTACCACAAAAAATCAAACAGGATTGATTTGGTCGAAATATGTCAGAGGTATACCTTAAATTATGCAATCTAGAAATCCGAAGCGTCTACATTCTCACAAATCGCATGAGAGAGTCAATGGCTGCAATATACGCAGAGAATGTCAAGTTATAACAATATCTCCAGGCCTACAAACCATCCTGCGCTGTGACAACGAGCATGATATTTCAGCACGCTGAATGTCAAAAGAGCCTATACTTTTTCTAGGTCGAAATAAACATACTTCAAGCCTCGTCATTCGCCCAGCTTGATTTGTAGATTGCAGCTATGAACGGCGCAAGTTCGTCTGCTTCTTCCGTAGGGGTTGCGGAGACTTCGGAACGCAGCGTTCTGATTGGCTCCGATTGAAAGGATAGTAGGTAGACCTTAACGCATCTATCACTGAGCTCTACCTCCTATTCTTCCAATCACAGCCAATCAGAGCTAGACGTTCTGACGTCGTTGGAACACCTGCGCAGGATGCAGACGAACTTGCTCTCTGCATTGGCTCTCAAATGCCTTGCGAAAAAATAGACGCACAAAATTTCTTAGAAGGTGCTTACTCCATCATCCGGGTTCATCGGAAACAAAGTAAACATGCATAAAAACAAAATCGATTGCAGTTTCGTACGAATATATACACACATATACATATATATATCAACAAAAACCCACAGTGGAGGTGAGCATAAACTTTGCACTGTCATCTCGAAATCCTATGACGAGAGCCTCCCACAACGTTCTTTCTTGTCCACAGAAGTTGTTAAAGAAGGCGTCCCACAGCCATCTCTCCGTACGCATATGTATATCACCCAAACCCACAGTTGGGCAGCCTAAAACTTACACTGTCATCTGGAAATCCTATAACCAGGGCCTCCCACATCACTGTTTTTTGTCCACAGAAGTACTTGAGAAGGCGTCCCACAGCGATCGCCGGCGTCTCAGAAGCTCGTCACCTTGATGCTCGGCAGTAGCGGGTTGTCGGGGCTGACCGCGGTGAACTGCTCTTCCACAGAGTCGGCGCGGACCGCACTGCCACCGCCGCCACCTGGCTTGATGTCCTCGGCGACGATGCTGAGGCGCGACCTCCGTATGGAAGAGCTAGGACTAACGTCTCTGGACCTGGAGGCCGGGCCGCTGGGCGTACTTGTTGCCACGAGCACGGAGGTGACGCAGTTTCCGAAGCTGACCACGTAGCTCTCGTTGTTGAGCGGAAGGCTGCGCCGAAAAATAGGAGGAAAAAGAAATGAAATTGATTTGTAAGATCAAATTATATATCACATGATTCAGACGGCGCAGGTACTAAAGAAATCAGATCATAGAGTTATTATAATGTACGCTAGAGTTTCAAGTGGTGCTAGTGTCTACGCGACTTCCGGCCGATCTCACTAGGAGTTGAGAGACGCCACCGCTGCCGCGGTGCATTCTGGTAACTGTAGTTCTCCCCAGTTTTCCGGTAGCGTCAGTGCGCGTTGTCCGCCCGGCGTTTAGAAATTTTCGGGTGTCCACGAGTCTTTTAATCGGGCGTTTACTCACGGTTCTTAATGGGTGGCTCCACCCGTTTTGTGCCAAGGTGCTACAATAACCACACCAGGCAAAAAGGCATCGGAATTTTTCTTCCCAAATGAAAGCCGCATTCAAAACTATCGTCTAAAAATGATAAAGAGAGCGGGAGAAGAGTGGCAGGAAAAAGCGTTTTGTTTTCACTTGTTTCGTGATGTGCTTCATAATTTATATTCACCCCATTGCACGCTAACTAAAGAGTGTAAGATTAGAGTGTACGAGACTTTGTAGGGCGTGCCAAAGGCGTTCCGTACGTTGGAATCTCCCTGAGCGGTATATCCTTTAGTCTATCTCAATCGGGACCCCCGCACTGCCTTGCGGGTGCCGTTTTTATTACAATTTTTGCTAGATGTACTTTGGTCATCGCAACTGTTATTGCGACGACATGTTTCGAGCACAACTGTGCTTCACAAAATCGGGACTATCACTAAAGAAAGAGCAGCGACTCTCGGTATGTGTAACTTAAAATATAAATAAAAAAATATTTCTTTAAATTTTTTTTTTAAATTTCATTTTTAACAAAACGTGAAAACATTTCACAATGCAATTTAGGAGTACAACACTACCGCCAAAAAAGGTAGCGAACGAACCGGATCCACTATGTGGTGGGCCATTATGCCACAACCTGATTCTGCTGTCGTTACTGATCCATTTTGTATTAACACCAATTGAGACAGCAGAAAAAATCATTCACCATCGGGCAACTCTTGCCGTTCAGAACTTGCGCAAACAAAATAAAACTGAACAGAAGCTGTACACCAAAGCTCATCTCTACCCAAAGTTTTCAGCTATCTCGCATGTTTGGTTCATTCTGACAAATGCGAGTTGTTACGGCGCGTCAGGCATGATGTTTTCGTAGATCGTTTCTTCTTTGTGTGCAGACGTCTCCCCGCAGTTCATCTGTACTCTGTCCCAAAATCTCTCAACCAGAATAAAACGAGTTCTAGAAAAGTATCACTCCCCGAGAGTGCCTATTTAGCTCGCCTTACTTCATTGCCGATTAAAAGTTATGCCCAATTCAGTGCACTACAAAGGTCAGTATTCCACCGTCAGATTTGACGCTGTTCCGCAGCGCTACACCGAGCCGATGGTCCCTCCAATTTTGTGCTCTTTGACATTGAAGTAGATGTTCACTTGTTTCCAAGTTTATTGAGATGTCGGAGCAGCCGGAGTGCTCGAGAGAGTAGTGGCGTCGGTGTTTTTCCCGCGGTCGCAATGGGAAAAACACAGTGGGTTCTCGCGCGTTCACGAAGACGAAGAAGCAGACGACGGCGAAGCAGACGACAAAATTATTCTAAAGCGATAAGAAGACTGAAACTGTTTTTCTGTGCTTGATGACGAACAAAGGCATCACAAACAACACAATCTAATGAAGTACAGACATGCAGGAGAATCCATGGCTTATACCAGGGCTTCCCAAACTATGATGTACGTCCACATCAGCCCTAATCAGCCGGGAAGCCGGAAGCCGATGACTACAAGTAGCATGGCGGCGGCAATACATCCGGAATGCGCGCGCCTGCGCAATTCGCTTGGTGCCATCGGCCTATTGAAGCAGCCAGACAGCAGCCAGTCTACTTTTGCGGTGCTCCTACGTATTCAAATGGAAAAACGCGTGTGCATTTCGTCTCTTCGTCGGAAAATAACACGGATACATTTTGTTATTTCGGTCATCATAGTATGCATCTTTATGATCATTGTAAAAGTGTAAATGTTTTAGTTAGTTACAGTATTTTTCTTTCCCAGTGACCGGTGTTAAACTTCGCTATATTTAGGGCCCGAACCCCTGTTCCATAACAGGGGTGTAAAATGAGCGAGAAATCTAAGCAAAACAACAGTCAAAATTAATGTAAAGTGTGTTCAAGGTTCGCCAGCATTGCGGTGGCGCTTATTTATTCCTAATACGGCCGTCCTGCCAATATATCAAAATCACCACTTTGTGCACCTTTACGAGCGTTTAAACACATTCAAAGCGAAAATTATAAGGTGCGTAGGTTATGAAAGGTGTTTCTTATCTTTTCATTATTCCTTATACCGCACTGCTTATATCGGGCACTGGTTGTCGGGCGTCTCCCTATTTTCCAATATTTGGAACGTGCGGATGATGTTTTGAACGCAGAACAAGCATCTTTGCACATATTCATGAGCAGAAAGAATAAAGCATTACTTATTTACTGCAAATCAAACTATATCACTTGACCTTCAATAAATTTTGATCGTCTACACGCACATAAAGTTACTGATCCAGTGTTATTGCGCACCTTTTGCCGTCTCTCTTGTTTTTCCAGAGGTCCTTCGTTCGTTTGGCGCGTATATCCCCCCACGCTGAAAAGCGCCGACGTTGTGTGCGCGCTGACAGTGTCCGACAGTGCACGTATATAAATGCATGTATGAAGCTGTTTTAGCACTGTGTTTAATGCCGTGAATTCGAATGAACAGAGCCGTAACTAACCAATATTTTCGTCTGCACGACTGAGAATAGTTCCTATCTAGTACATACGAGGTATTTGCCATATCTGCTCGTATAATCAAGCGCAGGGAGAAAATGCACTCACGTTTCCCCATAAAAATGCATTACCGGAAGTCAATTTTCGATTTTTGCCGTGCTTCGATTTGCAACAGCACTCTCGCGCCAGTTGAAGCCCTAGCACACATTATAATAACTCTATGAATCACATCCTATGCGGAGGGCAAGTTCGTCTGCTCCTTGCGCAGGGGGGTAGCGGTGACGTCAGAACGCCGAGCCCTGATTGGCTGATCGAGCCCCCCTATCTGAGCGTCGTCTGCTTCTTTGCAACGTCGTCTGCTCGCAACGTCGTCTGCGTCTGTCTTACGTTTCCTGCGACTTTCGGAAGTGCAGAGGCCAGATTCTCGAAGCGATCTTACGCCAAAAATGTGCGTAAGACAAAACTTAAGAACAAATTCGTATTCACGAAACGAAATTTTCGTAAGTTTTGCGCAGGTTACGGCGAAATCCTACGACAGCTCCGAAGCTGTCTTACGCACTTCTTACGATCAAGTCAGCATGGCCGACTGCGTCGCGGTCGCGACGACCCACGGACGTTTATTTTTCTACGTGAGCTTCTCACGCGTCCTGACTTCAAGCAGCAAAAAAAAAAAAAAAGTAAAAATTACTTGAAACAGAGCACGACGAACAAGAACGCTGGATCCACAGACACCGGGGAAAAGCTCCAACGGCGACGATTCCACCGAACGCGACCAAACGAGCTGGGCAGTTAGGCCTAGCAGGCACTCCGCGACTCGGCGACCGTCTGCCCACGACCGGCTGACGTGCTGAATGGAATATGCCCGCGCGACCCTTGTGAACCCTTCCCGTGTTATAGTTTGATCGCTGAACTCAATTTTAGATTAAGAGGTCAATTTCTTCCTCTTGTTATCTCCTTGTTTCCCGAGGCAACGGTGACTCTCGCCGGTGAAAAAGCGGCGAATCTCCGACAGACGCAGGAAAGGTAAAGCAGCCATCGCTTTGACTAGCAGACGTAAAGCAGGCGACGTTAACTGCGCCAACCCGCCGGCGCCGTTAAAGAGTGAGGGGTCTCGCCGCACACGAATGGAGGTAAAAAGTATTTGGGAGGGAACTTGCGGACACTGAGCAAACAAACCTCGGCGCCCCGGGACACCTCGCCAGTAAGTCCTTTGACTTCCCTCCTTGATGCGCGTCTGCTAGTTGTTAGACGAAAACAACGTACCGCTCGAGTTATTTCGTCTGCCCTCCCTTAAAGGCCAAGTCGAGTTCGCTCCGAAAGTCGCAGGAAAGGTAAGACAGACGCAGACGATGTTGCGAGCAGACGACGTTGCAAAGGAGCAGACGACGCTCAATAGGGGGTCGCGATTAGCCAATCAGGACTCGGCGTTCTGACGTCACCGCTACTTCCTTTCTCATGCGCAGAAGACGAAAATGAGCCCACTTGCGAGGCGTATACCACCTGATTCCAACGGCGTAGATGATCAGTAAGGTCACATCATATACCATATGATTTCGACGGTGCAGATGCCCAGTAACATGACATCATGTACTACATGATTCCGACGATGCGGACGATCAGTAAGATCATATCATCTACACCGTATGAATCCTATTGTGCAATGACACTTTAAATGGATCACATAGATTATTTTTTTTTCTTAAGATTGCGATGCAATTTTAGATACTAATAAAAAAAAAAAAACACTTTCAGCCTCTCCGCTTTGGTGAAGAAGGAAGTCCAGCGAAGCTTTACTATGATGGGAATGATAAAAGGCCGCAGGTCGGCAAGCCAGAGTGGAAAGGCTGGAAAGGTTGCCGCCATCTTTGAGCGACGGCGGCAAACAGACAACCGGCAAGCCTGTTGTCTATTTGCTGCCGCCGCTTATATATGGCGGTAGCTGTCCGGAGTGTTGTGCCGACATTTATTTGCTGGCGGACACAATCCTGGGGAAACTAGCCCTTAACAGCTCCGCTGTAATAAAATTGTTTTGTTTGTGCATCTGCATATACAGATGTCGGAGCCACGGAAAAAACGCCATTATTTGTTGACATGACGCGGTGGAGTAACCTTTAAATCACGCTTGGTGATTGTAAACATACCTAGCTCCACTTATGACTGTCGAAGCTAAGTCTCGAGTCAAAGCGTCGGTGAATTCATAAGGAGGCATCTTCTCGAAGCTGGAAGTAAGCTTGGCGAGCCGCTAGACAGTAGACACAATGAGAGCGAGAGAAAGAGAGAGAACAAACCACAAAGTCGAAGCCACGGGAAAATAACCCGTAAAAGCTGGCTCACACATTTGCGTTTGACTGTCAGATCGACTGCGTTACCACCTTTTGTGACGGCTTATGACAAGACAGTACGCAGGCGCCAGCCCTCGGACATCCCTGAACACTTCTGATCTGCCTACGTTTAGAGCACTATTCTTACACCCTTACCTGGAAATATTTTTTTGAAAATATCATAAAATATAATTTCTCACAATAACGCGTAGATTTTATTTCGCAACTGCGGAAACACCTTCCGTATAGTTATACCCTAATTGAAAGGGTTCTAAGACTACCTAATGGGTGGTGCCAGTCTGCCAGTGTGTCCTCTCGTAACTAAGTCTTCCCTACTGGTCTCCAGCGTAGTCAATCACATTAAAACACAAATATGTGAGCCAGTCTTTTACGCTGGTTCACATATTGCGTTTGGTCACAACCAAGTGCGCTGTGCAGCCTTGGGCTCTTTTACCACGAGAGAACACACTGGCCTGCTGGCGCCATCTATGAGGTAGTCCTGGAACTGCATGTTAACTATTTAAGTGAAAGCTTTTGCAGTATTTGCGAGATAAAATGTACCTTCTACCTATAAAAAATGTTCGTAAATCGTCGTAATTATCCCAAGTGTTCTCGTTTTACTCGATAGATAGCGCCAGCGTGCTCTCTCGTCGCAAGCGATCACAAGGGAACTTAAGACAGACTGGTTTAAACACTTTCGACCAACTATAACCTACTAAAGGCCCGTTCACAGAGTTGCGTTCAGAGCGACCACTACGCTTACGAACGAATGCAACCGGTTAGAACGACGAGTTACCATAGCAACGAAGCGCCAAAACGGTCGTTTCGTTCGTGTTCATTCGCAACGCAAGGTGTTGAGCCGGGCTGAACTTTTTTGTAACGTTCGGGAACAACGGGAGCGACAGACCAATCACAGGTCGAGGAGAGCTCGGTCGAGCGCATTGCATGCCGGTCGTGCCGGGCTCCTTCTATCTGGAAACATGGCGTCGGTGGTGACCGTCGACGTGGACGGCGTGGTGGAAGCTCATCGTTCCCCGTAAAGCGCGCCATCCTTGACTGTGAATTTTCGTCGTGTGTCGTTATGATAACCCAGCACGTACTAGAAGGAAAATCCACCTATTCGTGGCGGCGATTTCGTGGCGGCACTCTCAAGACAGCAGAAACGCCCGTGCCGTCGTGTTTGTTTACTTCGACTACAGTGGTGCTTTCTTAGCATTTGTGTCCTCGATCATCGCCCGGATTTCATTGGTGGCGCATTCCATGCGTGTGCTCAAGTTCAAGGTATTACTGGTGCGTACCGTATAAAGGATGCGAATTTTCACGCGTTTTCATCACCCTTGAAAGGTGATTAGTATTAGCAATCCTGAACGCTCGCAACGTCGATCTGATCACGAAATTATATTTCTACGTTGCTATATCGCTGATAAAATTACATCGTCTTTTATGATCTTAGAAAAGGCGATTGGCAGGATTTGTACTATTGGAAATGTCGTGTATTAAAGTGGTGATCGTGCAAGACGGCGTACTGCATCTTTTCCTTTTTTTAATGCACTACCCTGCAAGCGTATCCTGAAAAAAAAAGAAAAAAGTTTAAGGTCATCGTAGACGGTCTGTCCATTTTCTGTTACGCAAGTGAGTGGCAGCGCGTCCCCTTCTTTTTAGAGGCACCGCTGAAACAGCTGACGGCGGGGGAGAGGCGGTCGCCGTGCTGCCGACCCGCTGCGCTTGTGGCAGTGGTTGCAGGAGTGTACGCGTGACGCAGAACGGTCGTTCAGGTCGCTCTTGTCACAACAGCCGCAGCCGTGGATGACGGGTTTGTTTCAGATGTCTGAACCAGCCTTTACACGGCTATTGTAGGCGCACAGCAAATCTTCGTCACTGTACGCCGTGGCCGAAACTTCCGGCTGCTCGGGTGAGGACCTCGCGCTTGGCAGGAAACCGTCCGCCATGTGTAAGCGTAGCTGGATTGCTTACTATTGGCTAGAAGAAAGAGCTGAAGCTCGTTTCTCATTGGCTGTTGATTCGCATGATTGCATGCGGTTTCATGTGTGTGTAAACGTCGTGCACAGTTGTCGTTGAAGTCGCAGCGGTTGCATTCGTTCGTAAGCATAGTGGTCGCTTCGAACGCAAGTTTGTGAACGGGTCTTGAGACAAGAGGGGTTTTTAAGCCTCTTACGACGGCTTAAAACCAGAAGCGCTGCTGCGGAGTCGGTCTTAAGCCGTCACAATAGTCTTAAAAACTGGTCTTGTCTCAGTCTGTCCTGGACAGTAGTCAAACGGAAGTGTGTGAATGGGCCTTCCCTCGGTTGCAAGTAAATGCGGATGTGTGACGCAGCCGCAAGACACACAGGAGTGCTTCTCGAGACGGTCATCTTTCGTCCCTTACCTTGGCCTCTGTATTTGCAGTTTTTCTTTGTTGTTGCCGGTGTACGAAGACCAGGTGGAGGTCCTGGTACGGAGGGACTGCTGCGCCTTCTTGCGGGCCCAGTCCTGGATGGCGGACGTCAGGCTGGGCACCCGGCCCAATAGGAGCACAATGGCGCCGTCCATGTTCTTCAATATAGCAAGCGTTAAAGAAAATAAGTGGCGTTAAAAGATATGGTGATCAAATATTAGTTTGTCTAATACGAGAATCCTCAGACGTAGTTTTCTAATAACATCAATACTAAAAGTGGCAAGATTGTTGCACAAATATTTACGTTAATAAAATATTAAAACTCTTCCCGGCAACCGGTTTGAGTATAGCAACGCAACACGGATGGCCAACGAGCATATCCTATACACTAGTGTCTACGCTACTAGATAAATTCAGTTTTTGCGATCTGTCCATGGCGTTTATGAACGACCTATACTCGGGTTAGTTTATGATGCCAAGGCCCATCTCAGGAAACGATTGAAGGGCAGACACGCCGAGGATGTCGACCCCGCCAACCTGTGCCTTCGGAGGCATCCGGTGGTGCTCCTCAGACATCTACGTACTGGAAGTGCAATCCCCCTGGCTCTATTCGCGATTCTAGCGACCTATAAAGGGCGCAACTATGGGGCAAATATGGCGGTCTATACAAGACAGGTCGTACCGTATAATGTCCCAGCTCGAACGCACAACGTTTGAGTTTCAACAGGCGAGCATTGGCCACAAAATGGGTAGCCCCGATTTCTATTCAATGCGTTTCGAACCCACGGCGATGTGTTGTCGTAAGCGAGCCTCCAGAGGCTTGACCTTCTTCGGAGAAGCAATGGAAGGACGACGGGGCTGCTGAACGTTGACAAACGCACGATGTCTGGTTCACGCGACAGCGCATATAGACGCTTTGCACACGCGCTGGATTACAGCCGCCATTGCTGATCTCCTGTCTTATTGAGACACCAAGCCACTGAAACGGGCGTTGACGAATTTCCACGAACGCTAGTGCATGGGTCGAAGGACACAATAGGTTCTAAATGGCAATAACCTTGCCTGCTATGGTAATAATAAAGTGAAGTAAGCAGAATAAGAGGAGACAAAAACTGAAGGTCTGTTATGGCGGCACCTATTCGCAGCTGCTCAAAAGTGTCTATGTATACTATGTGCTCATAGCCTGGGCAACGCGCTCATAAGACAGTAACAACAGAGTGACTGGGACAACTGTTTCATCCCACCAACCGCCGACAAAATGTTGTCCCGGAAGCCACAAAAGACGAGCAGAAATCGCCAAAAAACCTCTTCCGTTCAGCTCAGTGTTTTCCCGCTAGGTGCCGTCCTATTTGCTAGAGTTGCATATACAGAGAGGAACTGAGGGAGAGGAGGAGGTGAGAGCGCGCGGCGGGCATCAGAACACGAAGCTCTAATTGGAGTCATTAGTGGGTAGGCGCAAAGTTAGCTGCCTTTGTCTTACTCACCCGAACGCGTTCGAACGCTGATCGCCGGCGTTCGGCGTTCGCGTTCGAACAGCTGCCTTTGCTTCTACTTACTAATCGTTCCAACCAGAGCTTGGTTCTCGGCCATACCCCGCGCGCTCTCATTTCCTCCTCTTCCTCACTTTTTATCCTTATACTCAAGAAATCGAAAGATCGCGTCAACATCGACAGAAACCCTGAATTTGTGCCCCAAACTAGCGGAAGGTCAGCAGTGCCTCGAGCAAATGTCACGTGACGCACATTATGTGGGCCTGCGCCTACTTTCACTTAAAGCGTGACGGCCTTGACACGGACAGCTCCACCGCCGCAAAGGCCCGACACGCTAGACCACTGACTTAAGCCAGGAGGCGACGTCTGCGCCCGACTCACGGCACTGAGGACCGTGGTCCTTGTAGACCAACACGTGTCTCTGAGGTCACGTTTCTGCGGTGGCGCTGCGTTCGGCACAGCGGATATGTATACGGTTCACATTGAGCGAGTCTGGTTCCTGCGCACGCGCTATGCCCACTCCTGATGTGCGAAAATGCTGATTTGTTTGTAAACAGCGTGTTTGTCTATAAGAGACCACGGACCTCAGTCACATCTTCAAATACGTTATCAGCCCCATCTCGTCACCCCCATTGGAACAGACTATATAGTACTCGCCCAGTACACCATCACACATTAAATGTTTAACCGCAATCACCATAGACCTTAACGTCTAGGTGCAAAGACCCCTCCCTCTCGGCTCGCCTCCCATAGTGCAAATCACCTTGCATTGAACGGCTATTGCGAAAAAGTACCGCAGCGTGCAGGAAGGTTGGCGCTTTGATCGACGGAAATTGAGCGTTTGGGTAAGAGAGACGTTTGTCTTTCCGCGGGTTTTCTCCCAGTTGAAACGTTGACGTTGAAACGTGAAACGTTGCCTCGTTCTAAGCAAAGGTGTTGGCGAATTGTTTCATAGTGATCTAACTTGGATTGCACTCAAAACAGGGATTGTAATTAAGTTGCAGTGCGTCATTTTACAGATTTTGGAGATACCTTTTCCGTTGTGCGACAGAAAACTATTAATATTACTAATATTACTACACCCATCTAGTAAAAGTGATTGTTGCTATGCTGTGGGCATGGCTTCCAGACCGGAGTGTGTAATTGGAACCGAGTCCACACCGGAGGCTGTCGCGGCACTTGTGTGCAACACATTCCCGAAGTGCACTGCCAAAATGGTGCGGCTTTGAATATTTAACGCGATAGCTACCTGATGGCAACCACTTTTTATATAAAAAAAGTATAAAACAAAAAAAAAGAGCAAAACACAAGAAACAACGCAGCAGTAAAGCGTTGCGCAAGTTCCACTTATACTGAATTCGCGAAGAGTGAATTTTTAATATAACAAAAATAATTTTCGTTGCAGATACCACAACTTTATCGCGTGTGACCTCATCAACATCGAGTTGGAACGGCGAAACAGGGGAGAAAGCGGAAAGCCCGCGCGACTGCCGGCTGGGCTAGGGCACGGGTGCCCACCTAAACTGGGCGGGATGTGGCGCCGACCTGCGGCGTCCTAGGAAAGCTGGGGAGAAATAATTCTTCGGCTTTCCGAGGGGTGGCGGCACTGGTCCGTCGAGTTCCGAGTTTGAGTATGCGCGGGGTATCCGTCCGTCGAATGTTGAAGATGTAGAAGTTGTGTTACTACCGCGTAGAAAAGGACGAAGTCAGTAAGCACGTGGACAGAGCGCGGTGCAGCCAGAATGCCACAAAACACGAGACTGGGTGACAGCATAGCCACTGCGGATGTAGCATCTGAGCTCGCTGTGCTCCGCCGCGATACAGAGAAGCTGACCACGGCTGAGGCCAACCTTTACAGCGTGAATCTTTCCCAGGTGCAGTGTTGGGAAGTACTTCAAGTACATTGTACTTAAAGTACTACTATAAGTAGGTTTAGGAAACTTATTCTTTGCTTTAAGTACATTCTCTGAGTAAGAGCTTGTATTTTACTTAAAGTATTTTTGTCTTGTACTTTCTGAGCAAAGTACAATTCCCGACTTCGAAGGCCATTCCCCGAATTTGGTTTTGTTAAATTTGTATCACGAGATGATACTTTGTCAACTCCGAAGAAATACTGGGAGGGATTTTCTACTCTTGCCAGAAAAGCGAGCAGACGACGCATCGCTCCATTTGTTGTGGGGGTGGCTTTCCCGTAGCTTTTTGAACTCTCGCTACATCTTGCTTGGTCAGCGCAAGCGTGGAGGTTTAAAATATTAGGACAGCAAAATCAATCATAATGTATCACCTGAGGGAGGTTTGACCTGAGACATGAGAATGTATCACCTGAGACTAATTTTCAAGTCAAAGCAAAAGACAACAGAGGAGAACGTCACAATGTTTTGAGAGATTCTCTTTTGTCTTTTCCTTCTATTTGAAAGTTCCTTAATTTTTTTGCACCCCAATCTCAGGTGTCACATTATGATTAATTATCACCAGCGCGCTTGTACAATCAGTTTTTTTTTTTCATTAAGGAGAGGACACTCCTCTGTGAAAGGATTGCTTGCGGAAGCTGCGGGGCTGGCGTCATGCTCTCTCCTCGTACATTTAGCCCCCTTAGTGCAACAATCCAGTGAAAGGGACGTCAATTTCAGAAGAGGGACTTCTGAATTCGGTTCTATTCCTGAAAATAACTACTCTGTGGCCACTTGACTTTACCAAATGCTCGCCGCTGTTTTTAAAAATAGTCCATGCACCCCTGATTACCCCTGGGCAATGCATACCAGTTAAAAAAATCACTTTATAGGGGAACGAAAGGGCATCATGAAAGATTGTGTTAAAATACTTGTACTTTACTTTGAAAGTACATTGTATTTAAAGTACTTTCCTTCAAGTACGTTGCACCTAGTTTACTTAATACTTTACTTAAAGTACATCACGTCTCATTTATTTCGTACTATACTTGAAGTACCTTTTGGATGTACTTTACCCCACACCGCCCAGGTGGCATCCAGAAATACATCCACCGAGGGTAGCTTTATTTTTTTCTTCTTTGTTTAGTGCTTGGCAGACATTGGAATCTACTTTCAAAATCCGCCACATAAAAAAAAAACAAAAAAAAAAACAGTTAGTTTTGGAAGATGTCATTTTGGATGCCACCTGGGAAAGATTAATGCTGGTAAACTGGGCTACCTCCCGGTTGGAGCAGAACTGCTATAAACGGAACTGTTTCATCAGCATATTATAAAAAAAAAAAATCGATATCATCCGCACCAGCTAGGAGTCGGCTCAGAACCTCTCTCCTCAAAGTCAAGGTGCTGCACCTCTGCGCCAACGGCCACTGCAACCGCTTTCTACATGCGCTGTCTACAGCGTGTTTCACGAAACGCGAACGAAATCATTTTTGCTAAAATTAAGCATCGCATTATAAAATGTGGTTTATGTCGTAAGGTTCCTGCCAAAGCGCTCATTTGTCAGAATTAGTAACGTTCCATATGATTAGTTTATAATTACTTTCAAGTAATTAATTTTTCAATTAGTGAATTGGTAGGTATGGCATATGTTAGGAGCTTGCTCAGGATCACAGAAAACTACTATATCAACTTATTCTAGTAATAGAAGGCTTGTGCAGTATTTTCCGGCGTTCCGAAAACACGCATTATTTGGACGCGTTTCCAGGTTTCGGTCTCCTACCGGAGCGCACCTTTGCGCCGGCGGTGTCGCCGTCCCGTGGCCGAGTCGCGAAACGGAAATAATAGTGTATATTTCCATTAAAAATAAACACTATAAAATGGTAAAGCGGTCGAGAAACAGCTTCAATACGAAGTTCGACGAGCCCAGAGCCCCATCGGTCGTGGTACAAATCACTTTGTGCACGCAGTACACATTACACACAAAAACACATCATTACAGGATTAAGACTAACAATAATTAAGCAGGTATGAAGTCCACATTATATGTTCAAACATAAAAAAAAGAGCGCCACTGCTTAACGGAAAGTAACTCAAGGTTTATATTTCTCTCTATACAGCTGTTGAGAAACTTGGGATCTATATACCTAGTCATTGGTTGTCCATAATTTGATCTGCATTTAAGAACCTTCCAATATTCAATGTGGCGGGTCACGTAAATTATAGTATTTTGTTCTGATCAAGCTATAGTTCTGCTAGAATTAGTTTCATCTCTTTTTTCGTTTTTGATAATGATGATTAGTCTAAAATCGTGTAGGTTATGCATTTTTATTATTCGCAAATTACTGAACATGGTCTCAGTGTGATAATCATAAGGGGCACTTAGATAGCTCTCAATTTTTTTTTTCTGAAGACGGCAAATTTTTTTAAGATTGGTTTTCGTAGTTGTACCCCGGACGAGGCTGCAATAACTTACGCGGGGAAAAACTAACGTATTATTAGCAATTATTTTATCTGCAATTGGAAAGGTTGAGCTGTGGCATTAAGTCAAATCGACAACACGTGACAATTTTAAAACCAAATTAATATGACTGTTTCATGATATAATAACAGAAAAAGCTTACAGAGCGTTTCAAAATTATTTACAATTTTTATAGGACTTGAATTAAATACGATCTGTAGGGTATTATACTTGTTTATTTTTAGGGCGAAAAATAATGGACTTTGTTTTATCAGTGTTAATGCGTAGTCCGTTATCCCTTGTCCATGTCCCTAACCTCAATCAAATAATAATAACAGCATCTACAAGTTCATCGCTGTTCGAGGAGGAAAAAATATGGTGGTGACATAAGCGTATATTCCAAATGTAGCAATAGGGTCCACATTCAACGTATCGTTGATGAGTAGGTTAAAAAGAAGGGGCCCTAATATGCTTCCCTGTGGAACACCTGAACATAAAAGTTTCTGATCAGATGAATTTCCAGATATATTAACAAATTGAAAGCGGTGATTCAAATATAAATTAAGGAGTCATAAAGGTAGACATGGAAAACCATAGTAATCGAGCTTACTAAGTAGAATGTTATATTCGACGAAGTATGCTACACACACCCTCCCCTCCTAGGTGGGAGGCAAAGCGCTAACTGCACACCTCGGCCATGGGGGCAGGACCGATGGCTCAAATATACGCTCCGATGGAAAGCCGAAACCTAGAAACGCATCCAAATTAAGCGTTTTACCAAAACGTCGTATAATGCTGTTCGCAACTATTAAGTTATAGGGGCGCACTGGCGACTATCAAAATGGCTTTCGTCTGGATCATCGTCACAGAAGAGCAGTCCGAGACTGGACCTGCGATGCGTAAGTGATCCTAGTTTTGCTATACACGAGCAGTATTAGAGCCTTACTTTATTTTTTCACGTCAGGAAGGCGTAGGCAAGCACCTTTATTGTGAAGTCGATCATTCAGGAGCTAGGGAGCGCGATTCTTACACCGCTGTACGAGCATCGCTGAAAGTTACGAATACGAGCTGGGAACCAAATGTTCCGGGAATAGTTTTGTAGCGTAAAAAGAGAGGTTAGCACGGCGAAGCGCACGCAGCTGTTGAAGGCAGGGATCTTCGTAAGTTATCGTGCCAAAGGGTGTTGTTCTGAGAACATTCTTGGCTGTGCTACACAAGTTCTTTGTGATCGCATGCACAAGCACGCCTGCAATTTCACCATTGATTGCGATGAGAAGGAAGAGCGAGCATCGATTCTCCGTCAAATTTAATAAATATAGAACAGAGGCCTTTCAGTTGACTCAGCTTGCTTGAAGAAAAAACGGCGAGTCGCGCGAAGCGTTTTGAGTGACCCTCGAGCTTGAAGAACGACAGGACATCAATGGAAGACGAAGAGAGGTCAAGCAAGGTCGCCCTACTATCTTAGTCTTTCTTTGATGTCCAGCCGTTCTTAGAGGTCCCTACCTTCAACAGCTACGCGCGCATCACCGTTCTGCCCTTTCTTTTTACGCTACAAAACTATTCCCGGAACTTCTGGGTCGCGCCTCGTATTTCCAAAATGAGTTGATTCAGTGATCTCGATCATGCTAAAAACCATTACACTTAAAACGACATCTGTGAATTCAATAACTAAAAAGGTAATTACTAGAATATAAATATTAAACGAATTTTACGGATGGTTACTAATATCTCCAAATGGGCTCTTCGGCAGAACATTTTTTAGTGGGACGCGTACTTTTCGGCGGAACAATTTGGCTCACGTTTTGTAAAGCACCCTGCAAATTATGCACTACGTCTTCTACTACTCTTACCACGTGCCGATATTCTTCGTAAAGTATTGTACATGCCCGCCACCATGCCCGTTGTATATATATATATATATATATATATATATATAAGGTTTGCAACTAAGGTTCATTTCCAAATTTTATGAACCTACCTCAATTTATTACTTATAATGTTACCCCCCATCGGGTTTATATTCTCACACCTCTTTTTTATTTTTTTTCAAGGCGCTTCTAATGGAATTGATGGTATGCTCGACACACGATCGACACCTCCGGTCAAATTCGTGAACATACATAGTGCACACGACAAATTAATTCAAATGCATTGCAACGACACTTAAAAAAAGGCGAATGGATACATGAACATTTGAACGAGATTAGTCTCTCTTGCGCACTAACTTTGGTTTTCGGAAAAAAGTCTGGTCTTCTAAATGGCACTACAGGTAACGTCGTCCACTCATTGCTGAGGTCCTGATATCTGCGGCATTGTCAACTTATTTTGTGTGCAGTTCGAAACCAACCGGTTTAACATCGTGCGTCGTGCGTACGTTTCCCGTGTGACCCCGAATATTTGGCAACTGTAGTTTGTTGCAGGTTAAAAATGGCAATACAATCTCCTCCTAGAAAACCCTCCATGTTTTCAACTTTTGCAAAGCAAACGCTAGAGACGAAGCGAGTGGACAGGAGGAAATCACCAATCATAGCGAGCAGAGAGCTTTGGGAAGGGGAATGTCACGCTATTCTTAACTTGCAACAGACCACTGACCTCTGCGGAAATCACAACCGCAAATTCGGGTTCGAGAAAAAAAAATGCACCGTCAAAGTAAATAACTGCGTCATGAAGGTTTCCAGGCTCGTCAAATCTGCAAAGGCCCTCAGAATAAGGTATCAGGTAATTGTAAAACAACAAACGGCGCTCCAGCCGCACATAAAAAAAGGGTTCAACGGCAGCTCCTTGTGAGGACAGCCATTTAATGATCACCGTGTTACACAATTAGGTTATTTTAAAAGCTAGGTTGCGATTTCTAAGAGGTGAACTTTCCTCTCCACTTTTCGCACAAAAATTGCTTCAACGGGTAGCTTCGTTGGTCATGTAACAGCCCATTCCCCTTTTAACGATTAAGTACCGGTGACATGGTTTCAATGTTAGGATGAGGGCTGGTTTATTCACTTCTGTTTGACTGTGACCGGCTACGTTACAACGGCTGGTGAGTGTTCACGACGAGAAAGTACACTGAGACCACACCGGCAGACTTGTGCTATCCATCAATCAGGCCTGGAACACCTCCCATCTGCGTATAACAAGACTGAAGCATTGCAGATTTTAGAGACGAAGTCTATGCACCATCTACAAGAAATTGTCGCAATTATAACATCGTCAGAATTGTTTTGAGCCCACGTTAAAATACTGACGCGTGAGAAAAAAAAAGTAGGACATTTACGGAGATTGAAAGGGTTTCGGGGTCATCCCATAGACGGCACCAGTGTGCCATCTCGTCGTAAGCAGTCACAAGCGGTTGTAACCCAATCGGTCGAGGCTCGTTCACACTCTTGCAACCGAGTACGGCCGAGAAAGACGAGACTTGTTTAAACGTCTTGAAATTTCTTAGGACGAGAAAACACACTGGCACGCTGGCGCCATCTATGTGGTGACCCTGGAACTGCATTTCCTAAGAGTGAAGGTTTTGCGGTATTTCCGAGGTCAAATGTGCGTAATACCTATAAGAAAGGCTCGTTTATAACGTTGTAAACAGTTTTTCGAGCCAAGAAAGAAAGGATATTGCGCGAGAGAAATAGAAAATTTGCCGGACCGCCAAGTTTACATTGCTACCCGATAGATGGCGCCAGTGTGTCCTCTCGTTGTAATAAGACGTCGCAAAAGTGTGAACGGGCCTTCACAGTCAAACGGAAAATCTGTGAACCAGGCTTCAGAAATAGATTGGATTTTCGTCTCCTTTCTGAAAGTCGGCGCTATGAACTAACTCAACCCTCTGACGTCGCCGCACTGCGGGGGCGCTGCTGTCGGCAGTGCGCATGCGCAGACGCTTCGCTTCACCGTAATCTGGTTTATGCGCATGCGTAATTCCCACATCTGATGCGGGGAATCGCTTACTTGCTTGTAAACAGTGTGTTGACCGATAGCCACTGACAGCTTAAGATAGGCAGGGTGTGACGAGTCGCAATGATCGTTTTGTCGCTCCGCAACGAATCCAATTGCGGCTTTATTTGATAAGAACGTCGATAGACAAATTTAAAAAGCAAGGGGCGTAAAAGCATTCAGCAGCACCCTGTTTTTCGTTTTGTTTTTTAAAGCTGGTTCACACAATTGCGACTGCTTACGACTTTCTGCCTTAAAGAGGCACTAAGCCACTTTCTTCGATAGTCTATTTATAGTCATAACTTAATTTATTGGCTCTAAGCTTCCTTAAAAAAACAAAACAAGAAACAATGCAATAATGCGTAGCCGATTTCTATTTTAAAATCGGTATCAAAAATCGATTTCCTCGCAACTATTGCTGACACCAGAAAGCGCCCTTACACAAGAAAGGGCAGGACTTTGCCCTTCCTTGCCAAATGGTGCCAGCTGGTGTCGATCATTGATACCGGCCTTAATGTAGAAATCGGCCGCGCAAAAATGTAATGTTTGCTTTTTAGGAAGCATAGAGCCCATGGATTAGGTTATGACCATAGACAGACTATCTCAGAAGTGGTCTCTTATAACTTAGGACCGCGCGCATTGATACCTTTTAAAATCTCTTACGACGATATAACATACCACAGCCCCACCTACCCGGTAGCTGTGCAACACTTGGTGGTCCCGTAGATTTCCTATTTCTTTTGCGGGTTATTTTTCTGGCTCTTAAACATTTGTTAATGTTATAAACAACCATTTCTCATTGGTAGTACATAAATCTGGTCTTGGAAATACCGCAGAACCTTCGTTCTTGTGACATGCACTTCCAGGGTTACCTCTTAGGCCAGCGTGCCGGTGTGTTCTCTCGTCGTAAGAGATCCCAAGAAGTCGGTCGTAAGCGAACGCAAGTGAGTAAATGGGACTTTCAGCTGTCAGTGAGTACAGCATCTGAATTGAAACCGATCCGACTCTTAATAGGATATCCAACTCACGAGTATCATCTGAGCGACGTCCTTCTGATTGCTGTCCCGCACGTTTTGCCCGTTGATCTCCAGGATCTGGTCCCCTTGCATAATTCTTCTTCCGTGGCGTGCTGCTATGCTCCCTGGTTGCTGAAGTTGACGAAACAATGCAAAGTGCTCTAACTAGGATGTTGACTTTCCGGTTCAAACCGAAAAAACACCGAAAAATATCCGTCAGTATGAAAACAAAAAATCGGCTGAAACTGAAACACGACAATCAATATTCTTTAATGTATAAAATTAAAAGAAGATCAATTTAAATTTAAAGACAACATTTCTTTTTACGTTTTTGGTCTAGGACGACTGTTTTTTTCGAAGCCCTCCTTTATTTTACTAAAGTTTCTAGGTTATATTAGTTTTGTTTAAGCGATAATCAACGTTTTCAGCGTCCGCCCAAAGCAGATCCTTCAAATATATCAATAGCTTAAAAGAAATCAACACCAAAAATCATCTGCCGATTTCCCCCTTCCACCGCAGCGGAAAATTAATGGAACCAACGCCGGAAAATTAATGGGATCTACGGCCTAACGGGATCTACGGTTTGTGATTATAGGTTAGTACCCCATCAATTATTAAGCACTGATATCACTGGACCTCGGTTGTCTATTGGTCTCTTGCGTTGCCCACGGGGCGCTGAGAACAAAGGACTTTTTAGGACTTGTTTTTGGTAGTGCAAACTCCTAGTCTGGAGTCTCAAACTGCCACAGATGTAGAAGCGTGCCTGCTCTGGTGCGGAACGCGATAACGAGAAAAATACAAAGTAACAAAAAAAAAATGCTAACTTAATCGGAGCACAGGTTAAAGCTAAGACGCTAAGGGCGTGATCTAAAAAACGCCGTATCACGCGTTCAAAAAGAAGAAGGACAAAAAAAAACAAAAACTACAACATTCATTCAAATGCTGGGACGTGAATTGTTTTCATGTTATCACCCGGAAATAAGGGACATTTTACAGCTCTAAAGAATAAAATTGCGAAAGAAGACGCTACAAGTAGTGCGAGGTCCAATAAGGTGAGCTTGCACAACCCAAAATGAGGGCGCCACAGTTTGTTCAAAGCTTTAACGCAGGAGGCCTATAAGGAGGGTGCCCAGCCTTCGGAAGCTTGTCATAAACCCCTCTTCTATGCTCGGTTTCACTTGAAGTCCGACCGCGCAGCTGATACTATTCTCTGATAAAGTGAATCATGCAGCGGCAAATGTGCCTCATCACGGCAATAAGGTTGATTGTGGTAAAATCCCTAGTTGCGGCGGGTTAGCGCTCTGTCCTTTCCCATTCTTCTTCCCAACCTTGTGATTGGGCTATTTTGCCTTATAGTAGGCACACCATCAATGCGCTCGTCGTCTTTCTGGGGATCGCTGTCACCGGCTAAGCTAATCACGCAGAGAAACAAAGCGCACGATCGCGGCGCATTCAGAGTGCGTGATTGGTTCAGTCGGTAACAACAAACGCACAAAAATGATGAACGCCGCCATGATGATGCATTTTTTGGCACTGACGGATTGGCTTCACTGAATTGTGACGTCGGGCTGTGGTCGGACTTAAAGTGAAACTAAGCACACGTTTAGTACAATAGATGTGAATTGGGAACTGATGTCGTAACCCTTAGTTTTTCGTCAACAAATCGAGTTGTCATCTAACGGGGTTTTGCGTGAGCTATAATGTAGGGAGTCTGCTGTGTGACAGGGGTTTGAAAACGTGTGCTTTGCTATTCTCGTCGGGACTAGGATGCTGATTTCGGAGAAAAATACAAACGTGGTCAAAAATGTTGCGCGTCTGGGTGCTCACACAGTATATATCTTCAGCGCAGTTTAAGGTTGTGCTCATTCCCGCCTGAAACGAAGTTGCTCGAGGCAAACAGCTAGACAAAACACATGTTCAACACTCTGTGGAACACTGTGTTCCAACACTACAGCATATTTGGCCCGCGTAAAATATCGCTGTACCTCCAAACGAATGTCTTTTTTTTTAAACTAATTTTAGATTATAGCATTTACAGTGAACACCGCACCGGTCAAAATAGCCAGGATTTGGGTTGCAATGACTGATATTCTGCTTACAAAATGGCAAAGAAATGGGGCACTTTGGAAGAAAAACTTGGGAGAAAAAATACTCACAATATAGGTTATGAAGACGCCACGACCATTGCTGCGATGAGATAACGCAAGTATAAAAATGTAAGTAAGTGTGGCAAATATTAAAATATGTAGACGTGAGACGAGATTGTACGGGTATAGGAGTACGGAGTGCGCACGAAATTTATTTACACAGAAGTAATTAAGACATGTTGCGTTTAAACGTCGGTGATGTTCTAAGTCAATTTGAGAAAAGAAATGAGTATAAAATAAAATTAATTTAATATATTTTAAAAATGTTTCTGAATGTGTCCTACGTTTCTTATTCAAGCATTATCGTAAAAAAAAGTAAAATAACCAAACGTACAACATTAAACCCCCGCGTTCTTATAAGCCTCGTCACATTGGCACCAATGAATGGCCTTCAAATTGGACTACACAAAGTGCCCAAATCGCGAGCAAATTCGCCGTTTACCTAAAGGCACTAAAGAATTGTAGAAACTTAGACGAGCTAGATAGGCATCTTTAAAAATTAAAAAAAAACAGTGCAAACATGACGAAGAAGCAGGACAAGATAACATACACAGACATCCCTCCGTCCTTTGTCTTGTTTATATATGTTTTTTAATTTTTAACAAAAACGGTAGGACCTGTGTTTTTTATGTTGTGAGTGACTAAAAGTAGATTTCAAGGCTTACATTAACATACGTCAATAGAAGCGCATGTTTTAAAGCATGTAATGGGCTTTTCAACACGACCCCCCAATGTCAAAAATTTTGTCCGTCCGTCCGTGCAATTTTCGTTAAATTTAGCGGGAAAAGTGGCGTTACGTGACGTCAGGTGATCTATACACTTTGGGGAAATTGACGGCACATGACCTATACGTCAAGTCAGTTTCCCCGCTATATTTAGCGGGAAAACTTACGTCTTGGTGATCCAGACGCCAACCCAGTTTTCCCGCTAAATTTAGCGGGAGATATCGACGTCACGTGACCTGTACAACTGTTTCTACGCTTAGCAGGAAAATATATGTCACGTGACACACCAGTTCTCTTACCCCACCCCTCTGCTCCCTTTTCTATCCTATTTTTTCCCCACCCCTCCCCTTCCAAGCTACACTTCCCAGATAGGTGATGTTGCTCCCAATGTGTTTGACAACATTTTATACACGAAAGGACTTTGAAGGTAAAGGTATCTGCCAATCCTTAACACCCTAATGACCAGCATTCCTGCATGTCACTAGTGAGTTCGGGAGCACAAAGCAGGTAAATTAAGACATAGCTTTGTCACACAGCCGTATGTTGCCGTTTCTTTCTTGTCTGGTGAAAAAAAAAAAAAAAAAAACTGTAATGTAACTGCTTCACGCACGACTGATTTGATACGATGTGGGAACTTACGTTCTCTGGATGAAGCTGATGCCCATTCGGTCCTTGATGCTCGATTTTCGCATTTCCACCGTTACAAACTTTGAAGGTTCTGCAGACAAAAGAGAACATATTTAAACTCATTATAGCGACTTGAACTTCATAATTTAGTATAAAAATGAAAATACAAACCAAAACAATTTTTTTTCCAAATTGTAAACAAAAAAAAGTATGAGAACAGGTGTCCACTAGTGAGGCCCGGCTTACTTTTCTATTGATGGACGAAGCACGTGTTGGTACGGGCCAAGATTAAAGAAGGAACAAACACGTAAGACAAAGGCAACGAAACCAGATTTTCCATGCGGCGAAAGCTTTATCTTCCTTCTCTTCTTTTTTTCTTAAGTAAAAATAAAGAAACTCTAACTCCAAATACTTTCTCACTTGAGTTTATGCGCATGAAAAAATATGGGGTATTTGAAAGTGAAGAACAAAAACTACTGTCTTATTATTAACAACATGTTTGCCATGTACAGTGATGGAACAGTTAAACGAGAAATCTCAAAATGGACAATCGCAAAGTAGAGGTTAGAGCTCGGTAAAATAAGTACTATAACTTAAAGCGAGGTGAGTTCTGGCGCAGTACGCCGAAGGTTGAAGCAAATACAGAAACAAGAAAGAATACGTAAAGTTTGACGTGAATTGTTTCAGCTTGGTTATCAAAATAAAATAAGAGAACAGCCTATAAATAGTTCTTTATGCAGTAAGAAAGTACATTATTTAGTATCGAGAACGTTTCACGCAAGACGAAACTTGCCTCTGCTCTACGCCTATTAGGATGTACTTAAAGTTTTAAGTGTGACCGAGTTAAAATCTAGACGAGAAAGTGGTGACCTAATATTTCTGTTCAAGTGCTCGCATGGGTATTATGACTGCTCAATTATCATATCTCACATCCAGATTAAGGTTTCTGTGAGACATTTTCGCTGCAATCACACATTCGCCATTAATTCCATCTATTGTATGTCCCGGCTGGTTCGCATTCAGAACTTCTTTATTAATCTTGACACACCGTTTTTGACATTATCAATGTTGAACTCTTGTAGTTTAAGAGGAGCATTACACTCTTGTTATAGTGTGTTATTGCTACGATTGTCCTTTTTGAGATTCAGTGCACTATCGTACTGCGCCTAAGGCTGCTGGTAGGCGCAATAAATAAATAAATAGTATAATATAACATATAATAGAGGTGAAGAGGGTCAGGCACGTTAGGAAATAAAGCGTCTGTATCACAGACGTTGAAATTCATAATTTTCAAATCAGAGTACGATTCTTTCAAATAATTCAACGTTAACTAACTGCTTTGTTCACTTCTTTTTGAAAAGTTGAGAGATCTGGAAACAATTAGGAACAATATAAAGCGCGCGCACACATACAAACACACACACTCACAAACAAACAAACAAACAAACAAACAAAAACAAAGGAAACTTTTTTTGCCTCTCGGCAAACTGTATCTTCTGTTTTGTCGTTCGTTTATCTCTTTCGTTCATCTATTCGACACTCTTCTTTTATTTACTCGTTATATTTTAGAATAACCTCGAGTTTGTGAATAGGAAGCTCATTATTACGAACTCCGAAGCTTTTAGGGGACAGTCACTTAGCACATCATCCAAGCAAAAACAGGACGCCCTGTGAAGAAATAACCAGCCGACTCACTTTCATTGGTGGTGAACAGCGTCTGTGGGTTCTCGCGTAGGACCATGAGCCGAACGGGCGACGGGGCTTCTCGTAGTGCGCGCACGGCGTCGGTCGAACACACGTCTCGCAGGGACAGTTCGTTCACCTGGAAACGGGTGAAAGAAGAAACAGAAATTGGCAGCGACCTTCAATTTCCACATTACTGCAATGCGTATGAAATGCACTATTACAATCGGAGTGAAGAACTTTGATTTTCATCAATTTCCCCTCAACATTAAGGAAGGTATCTGGATGCATAGGTGACGTGGAGTAAATTTCCCCTTCTAAATTTTGCAGCGAAACTAAATTGATACATGGCTCGCCTGACGTGAAGTTTGCAGCTAAATTTAGTTGGGAACTTGAGTCGGTGTATTCTCACGTGCAGTCTTGTCACGCGACGTCAATTTCCCTATAAATTTAGCGGGAAAACTGAATTGGTGAACAGGACACGTGATGTAAATTTCTCCGCAAACTTGTGCGGTGAAACTAAATTGGTGTATGGTCTTATGACGTCAGGTAAAGTAGCGTGAATTCTACCGCTAAATTTAGCGGGGAAAATAAACTGGTGTATAGGTCTCGTGACAAAGTTTTCCGCCGACTTTGGCGGCGAAACTTTATCGGTGTAGAGCACGTGACGTCAGGTCAGGTAACATTAACTGACGTCACGTGATCTGAACACCAATGAAGCTTAACTGCTATATTTAATCGGGGTATGCACGGACGGACGGACGGACAAAATTTCGCATTGGGGGTTTCGTTAGAAAGCATTTCACGATTTAATACGTTAATAAAATGTCAAAGAAAAAATGAAAAAAACTATAGACCAGCAGGTTGTTTGCAAACGTTTGCGGGTGCGCAGAAACCAGAGTCGCGTGAAACGTCAGCGCATGCGCCGACAGCAGCGCCACTGCAGCGTTGTGACAGTAGATCCGCGTGTTGGTGTATACGGAGCGCAAGTTCGCCGGCTTCTTGCACAGGGGTTGCAAGGACGTCAGAACTCGCTGAGCTCTGATTGGCTCTAATAGGAAGGATTGCGGGTAATGCTAGCTGTCTTGAGGTGTACCCACTATCCTTCCAATCGGAGCCAATCAGAGCTCGGCGTTCTGACGTCACCGTAACCCCCAGCGCAAGAAGCAGACGAACTTGCGCACCGTACAGTCAATGACAGCTTAACGAACGCCGGGCGTGGCGAGTACAGATCGTCGTATAATCGCTCTACAGCCTATACGATTGGAGCGTCAGCTGATAGAAACGCCAAAGACCGAATCACGAGGCGAGAACAGTGAATATAATAAGGCCATGCCCCGGGTTTCTTAAGTTGTCAAGCAACTACCGTATTTGCCCGAGTAATATAGCCGCGCGGTTTAAGAAGAACGCGATGAGCACGAGCGGACATTCCTTGTAAACTTGATAGTAAGTGCTTCCATAGGCTTCGTATAATTCCCGCTCAAACTTCAGGTAAGTACCACTCGTCAGAACTAGTGATTTCATCGTTCAGGAGAAGTGTGTTTCGGCGTCTCGCCGCAGCGGGGCGCCCGTTACATGACTCTTCTGTCATTCGTTGTTTGCCGCTCCACCTTCTCACTTTCGGCGGCCAAGTCTCCTGGCGATCTGCCAGGCTTTATCAGCATAGAGGAGGCTATGGTTTGGCCAATCGGGCAATGCTTTTGGTAGCGCAGTTCATGGGTACGAACCTTTTCCAGAATGTCAAATTGGAGTCGTAACGACTGGCTTTCTGTTACCTCGCTGATGTCCAGCCGCTAAAATGGTTAGTAACGAATTAACAATACATTTTTTTGACATAACGCTGTTGTGTATATAATACAATAACTTGTCTCGCTACCACAAGGATAAAGTGAAGCGTTACAAATGAGAAAAAGAGAAAGTGTTCAGTAATGGCTGCGTCCATGCACATCTGCTTAAAAGCGTTTATATGTCAAGAACAAAATCAGCGCCACCCTAGGAGCTCTTCTCAACAAGTAGGCCTTCATTTTGGTCACGACTCAACAGAAGGCACAATCGGCTAGTGAGAACTCCGAAAGAGCCTGCTACTATGGTTTTTGCTGACTTTAGAGAGAACTGGGCAAGGTCTACTGAAATCAGAAGCTGCTAGTTTGTATTGACCGTTTTATTCTGGATAGCGCCATTTTGAATGCTGTAGCACTATCTAGAGAGCATCAGGCTCTACAGCCCTGCTGGGTAGTTAGAAGCGTTGCCGAAAGTGGTCTTCGGGCGCCGCTCTCGTGTTGCGTGTGCTAGTTGGGTGCTCCTGTGTCCAGAGTTCTTGGTATCTGACTTGGGGCGCTTAGGCCCATCAGTAACCATAGCTCCTGAGTGATCTTCTATAGCACAAAACGTTGCCGATCTAGCGTATTGATTTGCTAATAAAGATTATTTTGGGGGTTCACAAGCATGTTTGAACCAAGTGTTACACTGGCTTAACGTAGTTCCTTCTTATTTTTTATATAATTAAACAGCACAACAATCGTACATTAAAATAACAGAAGACGCGCATTCAAAGAATGAACCTGTACGGCGCTCTAATGGTGTCGTGTTTGCTCCCCTAGAGAAAAAATGTATAATGTACATAAAATGTTCAAAGACGAAGTAAAATGATATTTGCGCTCTGACGTGACCTATGGGAAACATTTAATGGTGTGCAAGTTAAATGAATGAACCTATGCAGCAAGTAATGGTTAAGGAAAGCCATAGAAAATTATAAATTCTAGAAGATTGTTCGGATAACTCAAATTTTTATACCCGGTACTTGGTTAATACTAATGAGCCACTGATTTTAATTTGACTGGGACTGGCCATGGCTTCAGCCGCGGCGGGCCGCATCGTCAGAGAGAAGATGCCACGAACTTACAGCTAAGATGACGTCACCTTTCTTGAGTCTTCCGTCCTGGTACGCAACGCCATCTCGGTGCACTTCGCTCACGCAGATGGCTTCCTGCAGAATTAAAGCTGCCTCAGCCCCGGTTGGTACATTTGCCAAATCTCTGTAATCAGTGACAGCTTAAGAAACACAAGTCGTGGAGATTCCTGAGTGTTCTACTATCACTTTGCAGCCGATGAAATTCCTAGATTACTCGATCAAAACGTGGAGGAAAGAACAACAACGCAAGAAGAATCAACCTAATGAACCGCGCGCTGCATTTCTGCTGTCAGGGCCTAGAGTGCCGATGTTTCCTCGGTCAGATTGCTTGCATCTTCTTGATCGCGAACAATTGTGAGATTAAATGCTTGCACTGGGGCTTTGTTCTTCAAATTGTGGGCCACTAACTTGGTAGAATGCTATCACTCTAAAAAAAAAGTGGAGCGCCTGCTCTCCCGCGAGGCACTTGGAAGAGCCAATCACTGCAATCTACGAAGAGAGGCCTGAGAATGACAAAACTGATAATATGTTTTAATCTAAAAAAATAAAAAGAGTGTGCGGTGTGGCACCGTTCATGTCGTTTCACTTAAGTCCCTTGATACTTATTTTACAAGTAACGACAACCAATACAAACGACAAAGCACATACCGCTGGAACAAAATGGCGGCAGTCAGTTCAAACCTCTGCTGTGCGCCGCCATTCGCTTCCTGAAACCTGCACCGTCACGCAGTCGGCGCTTCAAAGATTGTCACTACTTGTAGGAAGCTCTTATCTATAGGGATTTTACGTTTCACCGTGTTCAGTGCCACAGCGCAGGTGGTCTTTTGGGGACTAAGCGCATTCGGGAGTTTTAGTGAGTCGTTCTGACTAAAGCCCCTCTTTCCTGGAAAAAGTGGCGCCCTTCAATGTTGTGGAAATGGTCGAGACACGCACCGCGCGCCACTTCTGGGAAGAACATGGCGTCTGAAATCTAGCTCAATGCTGCGCTGTGCCGCTATGATCTTCCAGCTGCCATATCGAGTGGCTCTAATCTTCCCAAGGGCTGGACGTTGCACGTGCCTCGTGCATCGTCGCACCTTGTGCTACTTTTAAGACATGAAGGGGCTTTAGTTCTAAAGCGAATAGTTCGTCCCGGAAGAAATCGTCGACGCCACTGCGTATGAGTGCGCAAATAGGTCGTGACTTCGAAACAAAATTGTTTTTGTGAGTCATTTCGAGGTGATCGATCCGTCCCCGAATGGGTTTGGGAAGTGTCTATCACAACTGTCATGATTTGGGGGATCGGTCGCCGAGTGGGCTAGCGCACACCAGCTCGGAGCACATGGAGCGAAAGCTCGCACCGCAGAACCCAGGATCCTGGGTTCAATCTCCACCCCTGCCAGTTTCGATCTGGATGAGCATCGTACCGGTGTGCGGTCGTGTATCACTACTGCGCGATGCACGTTAAAAACCCCAGGCTAGCGGTTGCACTACGCTGGCTAAATGTCTCATCTACGGATGACAGACTCGTCGCCTGTTGAGGCAGATCAAGTTCTAGGCTGTATAAATATACACATAACCCAAGGTTTTGTCATGATTTCCGGCACCCGAGAAGCGTGAACTAGGAAGACTAAAAACCTTTCAACATGGCTCATGGAGCAAGCTGAGGTTTGGCGAGTGCTGCAAGTCACATATCAAGGAGGTTCAGAAAGGCAGCTGCTGTTTCGTTTTAAAACGACTCGCCAATGCCCTGCTAGTTAAGAAAAATCGATCGAAAGGATTGAGTTCGAATGTCGTAGCTTACACGACAGCGTTTCAGACACCACGCGTTCCGTTGAACACGCCTGTTTCAGAGTTTCGCCAACTTAGACTGCAACACGAGGGTGTACGCAATGAACACCATCGAGCTCGGAAATCAATATATTCAACAATTATATTCTCTTCCAATCCTTGGCATATGGTTCTCGAAGTGCATGTTTGACGGTGTACGGCGTTTGTTCTCAGAGCTCGTAAATCGAAGCTGCTCGTTTTCTGGCGGATTCCACTGGGCGTCTTGGAGCGCGCCGGGATCAGTTGACCAGATCCGGACTGGAGCACACGATCCGAACGGGGTCGCGCCGCCTACGGATCCTCAGTGGAACATGATCACTGCTCCGGGATCGGCGAATGCCTTCCTGTCATTCAACTGACCGGAAATCCCCTTTCCGCGGCCGCCGTGGTCGTTTCGAAGACGTTTTCGCAACCGCGGAGCTAACACGTGTTCCACGCACGAGCGGCAGGAATCGCTTAGGAGCTTCTAGCAAAGATTGCCGGAATGCTCGTAGCGCGGCAAAACCTTCTCCTTCTTGGAAAACGAACCGGCTGTCGAGCCAAGGGGTAAGCAAGCGGCCATTACGAATTCTTCTGAGGCGAGATGGGCGAGATCAGGCGAGATGCCCCGCGAGAAAGGAAGTCACGTGTGTGCGCCGAGGGCTGGCCCGGCTGGCTTCCGGTTGAATGTGCCGAAATCGTCGGAGCGACTTTTCTTGGATCCAGATCGAGATCTGGAGCGGGAGCTAATCCAAAACGACCAGTGGAACACGTCCGTCTCGATCCAGATCGCCAGTGAAATAGGCTCGCTCCAGATAAGTTGATTCCGGCGCGCTCCAAAACGACCAGTGGAATTCCCCATTAGTTTGTCCAATACCTGCCGCCAGCGGTGGCTTTGCATAACTAAAGCTAAACCACAACAACAAGAAGAAACTAAGTAAGGGCCTTCAAAGCGGTAGTTTACGAGTTCCTTGCGTTCATTGCAATACACCGCCCGGGATCTTGGCTCCGTGATGACTGCCGAAATGCCCAACTGGACCGAGTAGAATCACTGGATCTCGGGAAAGTAGCACCATTGCCTTCCCTGCCTGCTAGCCGAACACAGAAAAAAAGACTAACATACAGACAACCAAAACCTCGCAAGGGGATTGTCTAATGACGAAATATGTATTGACACTGTGCACTGCAAGACATAAAAAAAGAAACACCGGGAAACGGGTATACAATAAGTCTCCGCTGCTATGGCAATCACCATTTCGGCCCCTTAAAACCTTCGAAGGTTTGAGAGGGTCGTTCGAATCCAATCTCACCAAGATCACCATGGAATATCATTGTACTGAAGGCGTTGCTCACCAAAACAGGCGTTTTTGCTCTGTGTATGCCAATCAACTTATCAATCACGCCCATCTCCACAGATCTCTTGCACTAACATTGTTCTCCTTGCGCATCTCAAGAATAGAAAATTATTTTTGACTGCATCCAAGCACCGACACCACGCATGGTGGTGGTACGAAGACGTAGGCTTGTTTCGCAGGTGTGTGGACAGCAAAATCACAACGATTTTGCTGTCCAAGAAACGTCTCAATAAAGGAAATTTAGATCGGCTCACCAAAAATGAAGAGGTCAAGAAGAAATTGCAGATTTCATGCGGCAAAATGGCGCTTCTTTCCCACGATCATTTACTTTAGGTGCGAGGTGGCCAAATGGAAGATGGCGAATCTTTTCCAGGAGAGCTTATGACGATGCGTCGCGAATCGTTCGTAGACCAAGATTTTGCTTCAAAACGATGTGCCAGCTTCTTCACTGGACTTCCTTGTGGTGTGCATTAGCACCGCCATGCTCAAGGACTTTTCTTCCTGACTCACGCGGCGCAAACCGTTACGTTTAGGTTGAACTGTCTCCGATTTCCCGCGCAATTTCCTCGAGCATGTGCAGTGTGTGTCGGTGAACCGTTCATGGACGAACCGTTCGCGCCAAAACGATTCACAAAACTCTTTATTATCAGTCCCATCATTCGCCGATCACCCTCCGTAGGTTGCAGCGATCGGCTTCTTCAAGAGCTTTGTGGAAAAGAAGACGCTCCAGATGGCCTTAGTGTATAGTGGCTGATTTGTTCTTCAGCTTGCTTATTTATTAAGGCCGTAATTGGAATGACCACGAAGTGAACTATAAATGCTCGGCGTCTTGTAACGCCCTCCATTCCTTAGGTTGTCAGTGAACAAAATGCTGAGAATATGTTGCTCAGATTGTGGGCGACCGGCCTGATGACTTTATGAGATAACGAGCACCACGGTCTCCTTTGTCAGGTTGCAAGCATCTCCGGCCGGCTAATTTGTCAGATTGCCATAGTGAAAACATTCGCCTCGTGAGATTTCGGGAGTTCCTTGCTGGTACCTTTGTCAGATTCCTAGTAGCGATATATCCTTCGTCCGATTGTGGAAATCATCCGTCAATAATCTTGTCAGGTTTCTGAGATTGTTAGGTGCGAGACTTTATGTTGTCAGACTGCGCGGTCACCCGTGCAGGCTCCGTCAGATTGGCCGGGTTTTGAAGTTGGCAATTGGGGTCCGGAAAAATTTTCGAAGGTTCCCTATACGAAGTGCAAGTTTTTCTGCTTCTTTAGAAGTGGTTGTTGTGTCGTCAGAACGCCGAGCTCTGATTGGCTCTCATTGAAGAATAGTGAGTACTTCTCAAAGCAAGCTGCCTTGAGGTCTACCCATTATACTTCAATCAGCGCTAATCAGATCTCGGTGTTCTGACGTTACTATAACCTTTGCAAAAGATAAAGACGAAATTTCGTGCCGCATTGCCACAATTATGGAGAGTAATACCCCCGTCAAACGTGCTAATTAAGTTCACTTCAACACAGTGCATTTCAACTTTAGCGTCATTTGCCTAATGTGCAGCACGGCTTTGTCTCGAAGAACACACTCGCCTTTAAGCGAGTTTGTTTCTTCTTTTTATCTTATTTATCTTCGCTTGTCATGATCGATCATAATCATCCAATGGGTGTAAGTATTGTCAATTTACGTAACGTTGTCTTGTAACGTGTCTTTATTAAAAAAACTGAATATACTGTGACAGGTAAGCCTTTACTGTAACACTCTAGGTGTACAATATAACTCTACCCCTCGTTCTTGTCATCATTTATGAGTGACACTAATTTACCCCGTGTTGCACCGAAACACTTGAAGTGACATTCGGTGAACTGAAGTGCACTTAGTTGAAGTGCACTAAATTAGCCAGTCTGACAGGGGTATAACCCAGGTTTGTTCCTTACGTTGAGTCATTCTTTTTTGTATCCTAAAATAACAGAGCTTACATGTTTTTAACATAGACAAAATACTTTTCATGAGCTTACACTATAATCTGACCGGCGAGATAGGTTTAGTAGGTTGTAGTGTGTCCATCATAGGAACGTGCTCTATGCGTTCCAAAATGTGATGCCTACAGCCACTGTTATACCGCTTATCATTGTACGAAAAACAGTCTGCAGACGTGTTCGAAGCAAACCCGCTTAATTCGAATATTTATGAAGCAAACCCGCTTAATTCGAATATTTGTGAAGCAAACCCGCTTAATTCGAATATCTGTGAAGCAAACCCGCTTAATTCGAATATCTGTGAAGCAAACACGCTTAATTCGAACATCTATGAAGCAAACCCGCTTAATTCGAATATCTATGAAGCAAACCCGCTTAATTCGAATATTTATGAAGCAACCCCGCTTCATTCGATTATCTGTGAAGCAAACCCGCTTAATTCGAATATCTGTGAAGCAAACCCGCTTAATTCGAATATCTGTGAAGCAAACCCGCTTAATCCGAATATCTGAGAAGCAAACCCGCTTAATTCGAATATTTATGAAGCAAACCCGCTTAATTCAAATATTTATGAAGCAAACCCGCTTAATTCGAATATTTATGAAGCAAACCCGCTTAATTCGAATATATGTGAAGCAACCCCGCTTAATTCGAATATCTGTGAAGCAAACCCGCTTAATTCGAATATCCATGAAGCAAACCCGCGTAATTCAAATATTTATGAAGCAAACCCACTTAATTCGAATATCTATGAAGCAAACCCGCTTAATTCGAACATCTATAAAGTAAACCCGCTTAATTGGAATATTTATGAAGCAAACCCGCTTAATTCGAATATCTATCAAGCAAACCCGCTTAATTCGAATATCTATGAAGCAAACCCGCTTAATTCGAACACCTATGAAGCAAACCCGCTTAATTCGAAAATCTGTGAAGCAAACCCGCTTAATTCAAATATTTATGAAGCAAACCCGCTTAATTCGAATATCTATGAAGCAAACGCGCTTAATTCGTGCCGCCAGTGAATACTTCCTATTAGCAGTATGAATGCTAATTTAGGTTTTTGGGTTTAATTTGAGAGCAGGCTTTGCGCTTGTCCAACAGACCGATCTCACAGCTGGTTGTATTACGCCACCGCTGCTGCCGTGCATCGTGAGAACTATAGCCTTCTTGCACGCGCGACAGCCGCGTTGAGTACCTGCGCAAGCAGAGCACTAGGTGGCAAGAGCTGTGTGGTGAGTTGGCACCGCTTAGTGAGATAGGTATATGTAAGGCATTCACTGGATGCTATATTTGAGGGCGATATTTAAAGCGCACGCTCAGAACGAGCTCACATAAATAGGCTGCTAAGACCGGCAATCTTGATGGTGTAAAATGCACGTTGCAAAGGAAGTGTGGAAGCTCGCCGTCACGCGATTAGCAGTCACGCACACAGTTATGGCCGCCAGTGAATGCTCCCGATTGCTATCGAAAATCTGTCGTATGGTCTATTACTTAATGTACTGCTTGTCTGCTCTAAAGCAAATGACTAATCGATAAAATTCGCGAACAATGCAACTAATGTTTGCACCGTATTTTGCTGTATTGTCGTTATTCCTAATCTATGACCAGACCCACTAAACACCAAATTATCATCAATAGTTTTATGATCTCTCAGAGGAGGTGACTTACCAAGTAAGTATCACTTCCGCCGGTGATACTTATTCCAAGCTCGTTCCGCTCCTTCCTGAGCACAATCGTCGTCTCCACAAAGTCCTGCACCGTGCTCAGAACTGCTGCGAGGACAAACACCAGCGTCAGAAATCGCGATCAAAATACCGCGCCACTAAGGTACTAGTTCCACTTGAGCGACAAGCAGCAACAACCGACACCGATCAACCTCGAGGTCGCGCAGCGTGCCGGCGATGTCATCTTTGGCAAGCTTGCAATATCTCGGTGATCGCAAAGTAAACATGAGTGATTGCAAACCTGCCAAACATACTTTCGCGGGCATGCTGCCCGCAAAGCATGGAAACCCTGCTGGCACAAGGCCTTCGACAAGGCTGCCCGCATGCTAAATCTTCACTGGCCGTCTCCACCGCGAGGCGGCCAAATGTAAACGGCCATGGAACAAAGCTCCACCATTGGTAAACGGCCGGCGCAAAAGCATGCATGGGGGCTTTTGGGTCGCGGCGTGGGATGATGACAAGCAATAATAGACTACGCGTTGTTGAACGTGCGTTGTGTCATTCTCCGAAGCGGGTAGCAACGAGGGAAACCCAACATCCTAAACAGGAAGTACCCTGAAGTAGGGCCTTCTTTCGGCGTACGTTCTGTCAGTTGGCAAACGACAAAAAGCAACATACGCCATAAGCCATAAGAACATCACTACGTGGCATCTGACAGCCCATTGGAAGTGCACTCGACCAGGATCGGATAGCTTTCCACCCTTTCATAGTTTACTTATATCGAAGTGCTCGCTTTGAGTGCCGCAAACCATGTCGGGGAAACGTGATCCTGCTTATTCAGACGTCTCCATCCGCCTCGGTGCGATCATTTGCTGCTGCCATGGCAGGCGAAGACATCTGTCCGAAGTATAGGAAAACGACGCAGAGGGACCTATGTAGTGGATCATCCGAAGGGATCTCCACACCATTAGGTATGACACATTCAATTCGCGCGCACAATCAAAGTAAAAAACACCTAAAAAAAGCTCAGGATCATGACGGATTTGCGGTGCGTGATTGGTTGTTTAACCGGTGATATGCAATACGACGAGCGCAGTGACAATACAATTAACGGCGAGTTGTTTTGGTGGCGCCCTCCTATGGTTCCACCTTGTGACGTCATTACCTTGCGAACAACAAGTTCGATGGTGTATGTAAATAGCATGGTGGAAGCCTGAAATCATTGTGCTCTCAAAGGAACACTGCCAACACCGTCGAAATTAAAGTTTTTTCATTCCTCTTATTTCCGTCGATGGCATACCCTTTCCGACGTCATAGTCAGCTTTTGGGCCAATCATGGAAGGCCGACCACAGCGACGCTTTCGGTCGCGCACGTCGCCAATTTAGGAGCTGATTGATTGGCTCGAACCAGTCGTAGCGTCGGCTACGGTTGGATTTAAAATAAAGCGGAATATAGAGCAGACAACTAAAGAAACGCGGTGCTTGACCTATTATGTAGGGTGTCCAAAGTCACCAGGCTCGATCTAAAATGGACCGTTAAAATGGATGCCTGCAGGCACACATTTTTCGTCAAAGATGTATTTCACAGGTCGGTTTTATCTTGTAAAATTACAAAGCGTAGCTCTCTTTCTGTAAAAAAATAAGGCCAAGAAACTTGGTAGGGTCAATGACGGGTGGCAATGCAGACGACGAAGTCGAGTAGTGGGGCCGGTTTTGCGCTCGTATTGATAGATGGCGCTACCTCTATCCAGACTGCTCGCGACCACAGTGGTTTATTAAAATGAACATAATAATCTTGTAATGTAACTTTGGTTAAAATATAAATCCGGACAATAAAAGCAAAACTTAAAGGAAAACAAAACGCGTTTGCATAACGACGGCGCTTTTGGTGTCAACGGATCTCGTCTGCTTGTCGTCTGCTTTCCTTCGCTGATCGGCTACATTTTCGGACACTGCTCCCGACGCCATCTATCAATACGCGCGCCAAACGAGCCCCACAACTCGACGCGGTCGTCTGCGCCGCCGTATGCCGTCGACCCTGGCAAGTTTTTTGGCGCTGTTTTCCAGAAAGGGAGCTGCGCTTTGTAACTTCACAAGAAAAACCGACCCGTGAAATACACCTTTGACGAAAAGTTACGATTGCTACATGCCGGCGTCAATTTTTGCAATCCCTTTTAGGTCGATCCTTGTGACTTGGGACACCCCATATATTAACGCTTATTTCTTCGCAATTACCGTATTTTCCGGACTATACTCCGGCACCTGAGCCTGGATCACAGGGGCAGATTTGGGGTCAGAAATAAAAGTTGTTGCTAAGATAGTCCGCGCACTCGTTGCATAGTGCACACGCCGTGCGTAGTCCGCACTTATAGTGCTCGGTCCTAACGTCAGGTATCATAACCTTAACAAAATGACTGCTGTATTAGCGCACAGAGAAATTTGAATCATACATAAATCAACATTAATATACTTCGTTATTTATAAAAGCATTCGCGTCTTGTCACAGTGCGCGATCTAGAAGAAAAAAAACAAAAAAAAAACAAACAAATCCTTGTATGGTGCGCACCTGTAGATGGTCAGCATTGGGTAAAATTTAAACTTTTAAACGTGTACCGTCCTTACACTATTTACCGGGAAATGCGGTACTCTTTTGGCATTCTTTGCGGCTAATGCTGCAGCCTGATTGGTGGTCGGGCGATAATGAGATGCTGAAGACTCACAACGCCCTGTGTTTATTAAGTTAAAAAAGGTTCATTAATTCGTTAGAGTGTTGAACGAGGCCACATCAGGTGGACAGACGTATCCCTGTCGGCAGTCGGTTAGTGCGTGCCATTTAGGACGACTGACTCCGGGCTATATTAAGATGATGAGTTGAGGTGCTATACTCAGGTCATTCGCTTGGTACGGACGTTTTTCGAACCCACAAGTTTTAATGTCCAAGAAGAAAACGTAAGCATGCGCACGAAGCGATTCACGTTCTCAGACGTGCTCGGGACGCGTACGATGTAATGCTTGTTTGTGTGGACTGTTCCTTAGCATTGGAGCAGCTTCTGCTGCTTTCAGTGAAAACTTAAAACGCTTGTATCAACGTCTTTCTGTGCTTTAGTAGTCACTGATCTTGCGATATACCGGGTGCGCGTGAGATCAAAAGTGCCCTGTCTTTTCCCGTCTTTCCTGTTTTTCGCAGAAAGCTCAAACTCCGTGAGAATATGACGCTATAGCGGTTGGGGTTGAACGCGGAAGTTTGAGAACATGACGTCCCCCGGATGAAAGGATAATTCAGAAAGACAACATTTCTTTCTGAACCGAGGTCCACTTAAGCCTAATATATTGTCAAAACAAGAACTGACACTGTGAACGTTTGTGGAATTTACAGGTGCAAACAGTCGGTAAGAAAAAAATATTAATTTCTTTCTTTCTAAAATATGTTACTGAAATAGAAGCTACAGTCGCTCACAATGCCATTTATTGTTTTGACATTATTGGGCTTAGGTGATAGCTTTTCACAAGGAAATGTCATTCTTCTCACTTATCTCTTGATTCAGAGAACGTCACGTTCTCAAACTTTCGCGTTCAATCCCAAACCGATAATTTATAAACCCAGTTCGAAAAAAAAAAACTGCAGGGAAAATTGTTTTACAATTTCGATGCTACGTGAAACGTTCTTACTTTAGTTCTAGTAACCTCCAGGCATGCCTTCTCGTGCTGAGCCTTCAGATGTCCCCACTCCTCTACACACATTGACTCCATCCGATTAACTCCACCCACTCCTCTCCACCCCTCTGGCTTTCACCAGGTGAATTTAGCGGGGAAACTGAATTTATGTACAGGTCACGGGCTATAAAGTCGCCTGACATCATTTTACACGCTAAGTGTAGCGGGGAAACTGAATTGGCGTTGAGGTTACGTGACGTCAATTTTCCTGCTAAGTTTAGCAGGAAAACTGAAGTAATATGTGACGTCACGGGCCACGGCTTCACGAAATGCGGCTTTTAGCGAAATTCGGGGCAATTATAGACAAAGAACGTTTTAGGCTTAAACACCAGTTCTTTTTTTTTTTTTTTTTTCAGAAACTCCCTGTTTTTCGATCTGCCGCAAGCTAGAATCACCTGCTGCTCACGCATCTCATTACTGCTGCGCAGTCAATGAGCCTGCGTCATTGGACAAAAAAATCTTCGACGAACCAGTCACCAAAAACCGAACAAAATAAGCCACGCCCCGTGTTCCTTAAGCTGTTGGCGACCATTGGAACATCTGTGAACACCTCACTTTTACATATAAGGTGAGAATCACGTGAAACACGCTTTTGCAACATCCGTATTATAGATGTAGGTATGCTTGTATGTGAATTTGTCCTGGCAGGTGTTTCACATGTATTTACACAAACAAATACACAGACTGAAAAAAAAGTATTAATAATATTACGTTAAATGTAGAAGAAAAAAAAAACACTTGCGCTAAATATAGCGGACACGTTTCCAGCGACAAGTCTAGAGGTGGTTAAACGCCCTATAACACTTTCTGAGTTAAAAAAAGAAAAAAAAAAGAGGAAATCGCCTCTGCTGAAAATGTCGAAATCGAGGGAGGAATTAATAAATTTGAGAACGTGACATACACGCAGGCTCTTAAAATCTGGGTGTGTATCCTTCCTTTCTTTTTTTTTTTCTTTTTTGTTCCTTCTTCTCGGGTTTTCAAAATGTTGAAAGTACACCAGTTCGCCTGAATCTTCTCTGCTATTTCTACCAAAAAAGTTTTTGATTTTGTCCGCAGCGGGTGACGCCCGGAATATCGCGACTAGCCGCTTTCTCTCGGGATTCTCGACACCTGTCACCGTCAGGCGCCTTCGGGTGAGCCGAGAGCAGACGAGACCCTCTTTGTCTGAACCGCTTCTGCGAATAGGAGCTCCGATGCGTGACGGGAAGCCATTGGCGTGCACACTACAACCGAAACAATAGCGCGAAGACCGAAAGCGAAAGCTAGGCACGAACGAAGTTTGACACCTGGCTTTTCCCAATGATGATCCGATCTTCCCGAGGGAAAAAGTCAGACGTATTTTCTTTTTTGGGGTCGAAGCCGTTATTAGGGAGGTTTTGCAGCTGATCTCCCACGGCAGAACAGGCGTCCTCCACATTTAGCACCGCTGCTGTTCTACTAGCTGCAGGATGGCGGCAAGCAACACGAAACTCCTATAGCGTCATCAGACTCGAATAGGAACAACATTTGAGGACGCTGTAAATACACGTTTGTCGGAGACGCCTTCCAGACAGCATAGTTTAAAGTAACACGTGCGAGAGAGATCGCGCATGTAGGGCAGAAGATGGACGGCGCGTACTCCGGGGCAGGAGGGCGTGCCTTGGCGAGAGCCTGTTGAGGTCGCATGGTGGCGCCGCCTCAATGGAGAGCAGCAGGGCCTCGTAGACGGAGTCAGCGTCCGCAAACTTGAGGCTCTCCGTGTCGGCCATGCTGCCGCGCCGGACGCACATTCGGCTGAGAAGGGAGGGAGAGCAGTAAGAACATCATAATAAAGCAGAAAGTTGGGACTCAAACCAGCTGATGCTGGTTGAACAAAATGACGGCAAAAACTAAGAGAGAGAACGCGAGAGAGAGGGAGAGAGAGCAGGAGGAGGAAACGCGAGCGCGTGGGTACGCTAGAAAGCCAAGCTCTCAACGGAATGATTAGAGGATAGAGGCCAAGCTAGAGGCCTTTCTCTTCCCTGCACATGTTCAACGCGTAAAAACGCGAAACGCCGGCGTCGGGCCCTTGGCGTCCGCGTTCTAAAGCGCGCGACGACCGCAGTGGAATAGCCTCCTATATACTCACAAAGCCTGGCAGGTCGTCACGAAAAGCGGCCGCCGAAATGGAAAAGATGGAGCGGCAGGCAACGAATAGGAGCCACGTGACTGGCGCCCCGCTGCGGCGAGACGCCGAAACTCACTTCTGCCGAGCTAACAAGTGTGTTTCGGGTTCTCGCCGCTGCAAAAGCAGTGCGCTGACGTCCAGGTTACCCGAGAAATGGCTCTTTGATGCTCTATGCTACCTGATCCTCGCGCTCCCATTCGGTGACCGGGCCCTCTATGGCTCCGTCGTCGAACTTCCAGGCTTTGTGAATATAGAGGAGGCTATGATTTAATTTACTCATATGTACGCTTCGAACATGGCTGCAGACTGTGTTCGCGTGACAAATGTGGCGTCATACAAGGAAGAAACACACCTCAGACAGTTTCTGCAGACTGTCTTTTGTATGATGTATTAGCAGCAGTGTGACCGCGACTTTAGAATTGCGATAGAAGGTTCATCCCCGGTAACGAAAGAGAAGTGAAATCAATACGTCACTCAATGCAAACGCACCGTTTTCTTTTTTGACGTTATGGAAAAAAGCAACATCTGTTAGCGCCCTTTTGTTACTAGATTGCTGCCTATAACTGCATCGCGACCATTAATGCCAGTCGCCATTGTCCCATTAAACCGCGATCAACACTCCTGATACATCGTACAAAAGATATTCTGTATACACTGTCTGAGGCGTGTTTAATTCCTCGTATGACGGTCAGCTTGGTCATATAAAAACTGACTGCCGACATGCTCGAAGTATACGTATATGTTAAGGAAACCTGATTCGGACTTGCTTGACTTGTGGGCGTTGGTAATTATGTCGTCATTTCTGCAGGAAACAGCGTGTTTTTTGTGCGATGGACTGAGCAGCTCAGTGACTTCAGCCGTTAAGCTGAGCAACTCTTTTTTATTCTTTTTTTATTTCCAGCAACTGCATCTGATCTACAAAGTCTGATTGGCAGAAGATATCCCAAAATGATCAAACAAATAATAGACGAAAAGAAAAGACAGAACCGAGATTTTTTTTTATGGCGTTTTCGTGTCCCCTTTCATTTCATTTTGATGTTCTATTTTTTATTTGGTTTCACATCTCGTCATTCCTATAAATTTATCATTCATATAAATTAGTCATTCCTATAAATTTTGCAAAGTTTTTATATGGCGCTTTGAAGAGCTCTCTGCAGCAATTTGAGAGGTATACGGTCGCCAGCGCGCAGCTTTAAACTGCAGCTCTGCATTTCGCTTTGCAATTGGATAGAAAAAAAAAAGAACATTTACCGCGGTTTTTCCATGTAACAAAACTCAAATAGACCAATATCACCCCCAGTTTGGGCACGCCATTGCTGACGCAGTGCATCTAGGGAACTTGATTCTTTCTGCACATGCCACAAGCTCGCTGGAGCTCTGCGCGTGCAGATCACGAACAGTTTCGTGCTCTGCCAATCAGTGTTGTACGGAACGGCGCTCCAAGGAACGACGTTCCCGGAACGCGTTCCTTTTAGAAGGAACGAAGGAACGCCGCCGTTCCATTTTCCGTCAGTGGAACTGGAACGGGAACTCGTTACATTTTTGCTGGAACGGAAAAAGGAACGGCGTTCCCTTTTTTTCGTCCAGTGGGGTATTTTTTATTTTATTCCTAAGAAAAAAATTTTGAAAAGTATGAAAACAATATAATTACTAAGAGCAGGGTCTCTAACTTTTTTCTTACTTATCTTAAGGTCTATGTTGTTGGGTTTTCGCTTTGTAACAGTTGGGCGCAGGAGAGCTAGTGGACATTGATTCTTTTTTTTTTTTTTTTTTCAGCGCCCAAGACTGCGGTACAAAAAGCAAAACTTTTAGTCAATGGGAAAGTCATAAAAAGAAGGACGTCTCAAACTCAGCTATTTTCTTTGATTACACAAATCCTCGTTCACCTAGTAATCTAAGGCCGACTACAGCCATCACTGAGCTTCCACTAAGAGACCTACAGTTACAACAAAAGAACATGTTACCAGACATAGAACGCACTCTTGTAACCCGAACATTGGTCACTTGAAAGATACACGAAAACTTACCTTTATTCTCTCTCCCCTAGTTTACCACCTTCTAATTGAAAGAACGAATTTAACCTTCAAAAAGAAAGACGTGTAGTTTTCACGATTGACCTTCTAAAAGTCCTACCATCTTCTTCACTTGCTCGTCTTGAGGAAAACAACATCGAGAAGCAACTGTTGTTAAGTTCGAACACGGGACTTTGTTAGATTGAAACGTGTGAGGTTGTTGTAAAACGATCGTGCAATGTGGGGTAGCAGTACATTTGGTTCGTCTGGATCGCCCCCCACAAACGTGAATATGGACATCAAGAAATTACACCTTGTTTCTGCTTGTTTTCTTCTCTTGGGGCCCTAATCTGGACACTTGGCGAAACAGTCTGCGAAAAATCCGGCGGCCGTGATTGGCCGACGCCACACTTGACCTTGGCGGCGGCCAATCATGGTCGCCTAATTTCTCGACGACTTTTTCGCCAAGTGTCCAGATTAGGTCTTCTAGTGTCCTTCCATCGCGGCATTCACATTTGTATGTTGCCATTTAGTGGGATAAAAACATAACTTTGACTTAATTACATATGATGATCAGCAAAATAAAAATGTAACGCGTATGTAACAATACGTTCCATTTTTCTAACTGTAACGGGAACGAGTTTCTTTTCCACAGATGAAACTTGTAACGGAAACGCGTTCCAAAAAACAAAAGGAACGAGGAACGAGGTTTTGTTCCTTTTTTTGAGGAACGTGTACAACACTGCTGCCAATTACCTCCTTTGAACTAAAGTTATGGCGGCTTCACGCACGCGCCGAACGCTTGGTGAGATCGGTCTATTACCCATAGCCCTAAACGCTTCTCAGAAAACAAATTAAAAACAAAAGTACCGCTTATTGCCTGTGGAGCCTTCAAAGATGCTGGTGTGAACCGCGAGGGCAGAGAAATTCCCTGACCATGGATTTTATACCAATTCGTTTTTTTCCGAATTCTGGTGATACGCAGAGCCTACTTGTTTAGTTTTCTTTTAAGCTGCACACAGTCTATGGAGGTTATGAACTTGTTTTTTCATCTACCCTCGTTGACATCTGGGTGCTGTTAATACCACGTTGCAGCACAAAACAAATATTAAAGGAAGCATTAGAAAAGTCGCCATATCAACGAGATACTTACCATGGAACGCAGCTTTCGCTGACCGTATTTACGTATATTCCGAGTAGGACTCGGAAATAAAGAAAAGGGCACACCACGTAAAATAAGCACGCGGCGAAGTAATGAAAGCAGACAATAAAAAGAAAGCTGTGGGAACGCATTGAAGAAAGAAAGGGAGCCAATACATCACGCTTTCACTTATGTCACTCGTCAGACTAAAAACACAAGGTGGCGCAAGTCACCAACCATTTAAATGGGTTCTGCCGCATTCATCCATCTATCCACTCGTTTCTGTCTGAACTCTTTCTTTGTAGGGAAAGAATCGCTTTAGGCCCTCCTCTCAAACAACCCCGACGGATCTAAGGCAATGAATACTCCATCTTCGTCTGCCACGAGTCGACGTATCCACGAGTGGGCATTTATATTGGGGCCCCCGAGTCGCCTGTGTGGCAACTCGGGTTGCTCCCTAAGCTGACAACACGTTGGAAGCTACGTGCTCTTTGGACCAGTCAGGTGTCGATCTATCGCCTCGTGATCACGCTCCCCCGCATTTTCAAGCGCAGAGGGAGAGGTCAGGCAATACCACCTATACTCCCATTAACCCTCACGAACCGCAGTAAAAAAAAGTCCGGCTTCTCGTGGAGCATTACTGAATTACTCCTTTATGTGGTGAATTAAGTCATATATGCTGGTGAATTTTAGATTAGCTGCCGGTTGTTTTATCGAGACGTAAACGTTTATAACGACAAAAGCAGAGATTTTTCCTTCGACAAGCAAAACCTGTAAGAACTACTTTCTGCGGCGCAAGATTAATGCGCAAAACTTCCTATTGTTTTTGTTAATGTGACAACGAGTACAGAATAATACAAGCCTACGAACATCTTCCTCTTCCTCTATGATACGTCGCCACAGTGGGTGTCGCCAAGGTGGCAATCGAGCCCGATCCCCGACGCCGAGCGTTCTTCGACGCGTTGATTGGACACGAGTCACAGCCGAATGCTGACGTCACACTCGTGTCCAATCGGTGTCTTTGCGCTCGTTTTCACTGGGATGACATCAAAATTCAAGTGCACGCGCTATGATTTATTCTAGGTGGCGTTGGGTGAGGAAATGAAAGGGAGGTGGTTGATTGGCCATGGCGAGCGCGTAGCTTTCCTCGCACTGTCAGTTTAGGGCCGAAACCAAGTGGCCAAGTGGACGAGGCGACGCAAGATTAAGAGCGGGCCTGACACTGCCGGTCTGAAGAAGAACGAGGAATGTGCGCAATCTTTTACGAGTCGGGAATTAGGGACGAGGTCGCTGCGCCCTTGCGCAACGTGCAAAAAAAGAAAATGGTCAGCGGAGAAAAAAGAAAGAGAGAGAGAAAAAATCGAATTAAATGAAGAAACACGGGGCGAACCACGGAAAAAAGAAATTACACTGTTTGGTTTTATTGCGAAAATAAATTAGGCCACGAAGAACACTTAGTATTCGCCCGAATGTAGCGCTAGTGGTCCGGGCCAGATGCCAAAATTTCAGAAGTAACTGTTATCTCATTCCAAGGTTATAGTCGATTTTTCGGAAATTTTCAATGGGAAAAATGGTGGCCTGCGAACTCCACGACTGCCTGGGGACAAATGGCGTCAACTATCGGGAATGGACCCCATTTTTACATTAAAAATTTCATAACACCCCTTATAACTTTCGAATAACCAAGTAGTTCCGAATCTTCGGAACCTGGTCCGCAACCGCTTTGCGTAGAGACTGGGCCTTCGGCAATGCGTAGTTTCTTTTGTAGTATCAAATCACCGTAATCCTTTTTTTTTTTTTTGCAAACACGTATTTTTGGAAACGTCCTGTATGAAAGATTGCGTACCAATCTAACGGGCGTCGTAATGAAGTCAGTCATGGCTATCGCCACCCTTATCTAGTATACAGCTGACAAAAGCGACCCGTGTGTCACCCAAACACGGAGTGATCGAGAAAGGTCACGTAGCGGCAAATTCGATCTCCAGGGAAGCCTACCTCAACGGACGGGCGCTTTAGGCCGCTTTTAAACAGCGACAATTAAAAACAAAAGGCCGAGAAACAGAAGTTAGCTCCAATCTGTTGTAAAAGTAATTTTTTTTTATATATACGCAAAGAAACTGAGAAAGAGGAGAGGAGAGCGTGCGGGCACGTCAAAATGCCGAGCACTGATTGAAAGAATTAGCGGGTAGAGGCAAGCAGCGCCTACCCACTATTCTTTAAATCAATGCTCGCTGCTATTATGTCCCGTGCGCCCTCACTTCCTCCTCCCTCTCAGTTTTGTTCTGTATAGTATGCTGTAACAAAATAATTGTCTCCTTTGACACTCACACAGTATCTCTCCTTAATGATGGGGTGTCCTGATGATGAGGGGTTGAGACACGGTGGGGAGACAGACATTTACGTAACGCGTTACTGGTAACGAGTTACTTCTAACTCGTTACTTTTTTCGGTAATGAGATGCGTATTTCACTGTGCGGCCCTCCCCGGCGGCGGATCTATTGGCGCTCACAGGTGGCGCAGGTTCAAGTTCTGCCGCGCCCTACCTCCTATATCATGTTACTGCGAAGGTTGTACACTGATCTGTTGGCAAAGTCGCTCCCGTTGCTTCCTTTACGTCACGTAGACGGAGACGCTAAACGCAGGGTGTTAAAACAGGCACCGCGAAGCATGTTACAGGGTGGCGCACCTCGATCGCTCCGGCTCATGGGAAGTTTTGGGTCGGTTGTACGAAAATGTATTAGGAATTTTCCCTTCAAGACTACCGTCGACCTCTATGCTGTCAATGTGTCTTTTCCTGACAACCCCGTAGCATTTTACGCTTTTTAATAATAAGGAAATTGCGAAGAACGGGTATGTGCACGCCCCATTTATGGCAACCGCGTTTGCGTCAATTTGACCACATTTCTCGCTTCATACCTTATGATGTGTTTGCAGACTTTGTTAGTGATATTATAAACGTTAGTTTCAGAGGGTTTAAAGAACATTAAAGATGGCCTTTTTGTTTAAATGATTTCCAAAATAATGCATTTTTAGTTCAATGCCCCTGCGTGAGCAATTCTTGTAAATTTCTCCAGCTAACCAGGACAACGATATTTCACGCAAGGGTGAAACATATACAGATAAACACACGAGCACAGTTTGAGGACCTTAGATTTTATAGATACGGAGAAAAATCTTTAATCCAGAGTGTTATTGCGCATTGTGCCGTGTTTGCGATTTTTTTCTCAAAATAACTACCCTAATACTCGGTGATTAATACCTTTTGTCAATCATTCCTATGCCTAATTTGTCAGTGAATATTTATCGACTCGTAGCCAGAACAGGTTTTTTGGGGGAAGCCGCCCGAAATGTCAACATCGCGCGATACGCAAAAAGCGCACGTGACTGAGAGGGTGCTTAAAAGTGTTTTTCGCAAAGACAAAATTATTTTTCCGAAAACAAGGATTGGGTTTATTTTTCTGGGCATGAAGCCAGCAAAAATATATTTTTTCATCAAAATTAAAAATGGTCACCGGACGTGGTTGTTCGATCATATCTGAAAACGCGCAGAGGTGTCAGAAGTGCAAGGTAAAACTGATCAACTGAGTAGTCAATCGGTGAGAGCTGTTGGGTTCTATGTACCGACGCCGAATTTTTTTGGCTTATGCTACAGCGTAATGTACACTGTAGCCCATCTATTGTCACGTGTGTATATATCTATAGTATACTATACCAGGCGCGTCTGCGAAGGCTTTCAAACCTCCCTAAAATATGCTGTTCGAGGTAAAAAGAAACTAATCCCGGGAACGAACTACCAGCCTTGGCAAATCTCAAGGATTGCCAAGACCACACTAATTAGCAAAATAACTAACTAGTAGGTACTAAATAAATTTTAAGAAAGTAAAATATAATCATTCTTATGAGAAACTTGCAAAGCATTATTGAAAACTACTAAATCAAACCCTCTAGAATTGATATAGCCTCGGCGATCCACAGTCTATCAAATGCAATACCAAATCCGTCCGAAAATACTGTCCTTTATTCAAGCTCGTTGACAGAATATCTCCTTTTGTAGATTTATTTTTTAGAAGTAACAGTAGAATCTTTCGGAAACTTTGTTCGGTGAAAAGGGAATTAAAGAAGAAAGACGTGATGGTCCATGAAACTGACAAGTATGGAAAATTCTCTCTACTGCCCATGGATAAGTTTCGTGAAAAGTCTGACATAGTGGTTGAGGGCCTGTTCAAGCAGTTTGACGGTAACTTAAAACAGATCAAGAAGGAAGTCGTCCGCATCCTCTGAAACAGTGCATTTTCGTCGCTGGCCTCCAGGTTGGACGTATCTCAAGATACACTTTTGTAATTATATTTTTCTTAAAATATCATAACGTAGAGCTTCCTCTCAAAGTCGTTGTGAATGAGAACGGTACGTGGCAGAAACAGGTTTCATATTTTCTTCAGTGTGCTTCTCGAGTTTTTGAAGTCGGCAATCCCTTAGCCCTGCATTGTTCAGATAACTTAGTTACTCAATTACAGACCTTCCATGGGGAGCAATTCACCATATTCTCGATGGACATAAAAGCACTTTACTACTGATAAGAACCTAAGATTTTACTCCGTCGCGTTAGCCGTTTTGTCGAGGGCAATCTTGTTCGCATTCTGTTGCACTCTAGAATCACCATGTCTGATTTTCTTAAAATGTTTGATTTATATTTGCACGCAACCCTCGTTGGATACGGGGAACGGGATTTCATCCAGAAACAGAGAGTTTGCAGTGGTTCGGAAGTGGCCCTAGTTCTGTCGGAGATTCATCTAAGTTATCTGGACCTTCAGCTGCATGCTCTCCCTAGCGAAGTTCTTAGGCGATATGTAGACGACGTCCTGGTTTGCAGTACTAATTCTACGGTGGCAGCATCACTAGAGAAGGCTGTATGCTACAGTGCTTCAGAGTTGAAGTTTTCTATTGCAAGACCGAGCAATGTTGTGTCTACAATTTTAGAACTCAATTTAAGGAACCCTTCCAGTTTGTGTTATCAATAGAGAAAACCAACATCAAAGCCGCTGCGGACATTCGATTGCCGTCATTAAACAAATGTTAAGGCCGTCATCGTTCGGAATCTTGCCAGTAATGCACCCAAAAAGTCCTGCTCTCATTTGATTGGGTCTTGACTACAACACCCCTTTTACTGTTTTTCAGCGACTGGCTACCCTAAGGTTTTCGCTTGGAAGCTTTTGTTATTCCTCGCTTTATTTATTAATAGGCTCCAGGATATTGTCAAACCAACAACATGCGTTGTACCCCTTCTACGATCGAATTTCGCATAACCTTAAGTCTTTTGCTAACAAGTATGGTGCGAGCCCAGTGTTCAGACAGGACTTTAAGTTGAGTGTAATAACCCCGCTTGTGTCTCCGCGACTGGTTGCACAAAACACTCAAAGAAAAATAAGTTTGTTGCGTGTCGCGAGTAATCGACAATTCTCCGTTTGAGTGTGGCCTATGTTACATAAAATAAACGAAGCACTCTTTGAACGATTGCCTCACCGAGCCTAAACGATGTATCAAGAACATGGATCCGTACTCGGAAGTGTCAAAGCGTGCAGCGGAATGTAAGGATCGTGCACCTTTGTGTCAGTAGACGTTGGTGGTACTTATGAAGAGAAACTAATATAAACACACAGTAAAAAAGTCTATAAATATTATGAATCATAAAAACGCAGTAAAAAAACCTTCCCTATGTTTGGACATAGAACTTAGAATGTTCCTCAAAGTTTGATCGCCTTGTTTTTCAGTCGAGCTACACACTCCGTCATACCGCCACGCTCGTCGGCGAGCGAGCACATGCGTGGCCGAGTGGTTACTGCACTTGACTCTCGTGCGGTAGCCCAGGGTTCGATTCCTGGAAGGGCCGCGTCTTTTATCTATTCTTTCAATTTAGATTTCTGGTAATTTCGAAAACCGTGCTGCTTGTTCTAGGTTAGAATGTTCTACGCGCCGAATCTTCTAGGCCGATCGTTCCAGAAGTCCACGCGTGTACAAAAGGGACATAGCGAGCCGGAGTCAGTCTCGCTCCAGCGCTCGATCCTGCTGCTTCGCCGACATCGATGCCTGCGACGCTAACTTACTTCTATTTCGTTTTGGGCACAAGTTAGCCTAATTAAACGTTTAGTTACTTCAATTGTTCTTCGCCTCATCATTTGTCATTCGTGAAAACACCGTACTTTTTTTTTTTGTGTTCGAAATTATCTTTTTTTCATCTCGGTTCTACCGACCTAGTTTGGGACTTCCTTTGATAAGCGAGAGGCACTCCTCTATTTTAGAGTTAATGTTGTTTTTGCGCTTTTACAAAGGGATAGAGTTTGGAAGAAATGATTCGCTCTCTGTATGTTTCACGTTTCTTATCGGTGCTCACTGCCCTTTCGTGTTTCTGTGGGAAAAGATTTTCTTTCGTTTTTTTTCCTTCTTTCATGTCTGTATTGGTTCTTCAAGGCTATAGTAACACCAACTTTTCTTAGATAAATTCAGCCGTGTTTGAGATATGTGTGTTTGTCCGTCCTTTTTTTTCCCAGTCTCAGGTGTTTTTACTATGTAAAATCAGCTATTTTTAGACAAGTATAAGGTAGGGGCAGCGCCTTATGGCTTTTCGCTAAAAATATCAATTTAAACGCGTTCCTAAGTTTTGGCTTCTTATTTTAGCGCATCTCCGCGCCCGCGGTCCTGCTTCGCTGTGGCCGAGATGGGCAACACCAGAGCCGTATATGTAGAGAGTTTAGTCAATGATAGGTGCGGGCAGAACCAGGGTGTGCACCAGACTCGGAAAGAGGGCTTGGCATGCTCTCTTCACCAACCAGAAGCCGAAAAGAATCCACTAGTGGTGGTAGCGAGAAACAGTTCTGATCAAAGTTCGTAATGGTTTTAATAAGCGCGTAAGAGTGAAGTGTAGTAACTCTTTGTGGTTGAAAATAGGGTGCACGTGTTGTTTTGATCATGATCATGCAGAAAGATGTAAGAAACGAATGCGCCGCTCAACTCTGTTTTGCTCGGACAGAGTGCGACAGCTCGGACGGCAGATTCTCGGCCCTCGGCGCTTGGCGTACGGATTATGTCGACCGTTCCGCTAGTCGCACTCTTCCACCATAATTTTGTATGAGCGTAATTGAAACGTCACGTGTACCATATTTTCAGTCATCGAGAGTTACTCTAATGCAGTTATCAGGTTTGTTTCTCGCGACCACCGCCAGGGTATTATTTCCGGCTTCTGGTTGGTCACATTCGAATTTCGGAAGACGCCCTGGAACACGCCCAGCCCGCTTTTGGCCCATGGCGCCTCCTCATTTGTCTCCTATACTTTCCAACGAATGGCCAAACTCTCTACATATACGGCTCTTGGCAACACACTTGCGCCCTACTTCCCTCCATCCTACGAGGGAGGCAAGGCGGTGGCTTCGCGCCGCGACCACCGTGAAGCAGGTCCGCGGGCCCAGCGATGAGCTTCGATAAGAAATCGAAAGATAGATATGCGTTTAAACTGAGCGGTTTTTAGAACGCCCTAACATGCTGCCCCTGCCTTATATCTTTCTAAAAAAAAACACGTAGATTTAGTGGTTTTCTATGATGCCTAGCAAGGTTCTGTAGTGGAACCATATATATAGTTTCACAATTTCGATATAAAAATTCATTAGTAAAGCTTTATTAATAATCTTGTTAACTCGTATGTTTTTGCAAAACTTTACGTTCACCAAGGCTGGTAGCTTATTTCCACAAAGAGTCTCTTTTTAATTAGAACAGCGTGTGTTTAGGAATTTCGAAGGCTTTCGCAGAAACAAACTCCGAAGCGCTGAAGCATTATAAAAAATACAGCCTTGTATTAAAGAAAACAAAAAAACAACTTGTTTGTGTTATATAACCAGGAAAGGCTGTTATATAAACACAAAATCAAGTTTCAAACCAAGCAAGATTAAACTCAAAATCACTTTTTTTAAAGTCCCCTAGACCAAACCGGCGGTTTATAATGAGCTCACCATAATTTTGGAGAATCGCCGCAGTTAGAGCAAGTTTCCGTGACTCCTCGAAGACGCCCACGTCGTGGTCTTCGTTACGTCCACACCCTCACCTCCGACTCTGCCTGTGAAAACGAAAAGTCGAACAATAAACGAACCGCCACAGAAACATTACAAGAGTACCGGAGTAAATCGCTTTGTTTTTATAAATTATCTCGAATATCAAGGCTCTTGCGCAATGAAAGATGCTGTTTTGTACACTTGGAAACGAGTAATCATCTTTTTGCACTTTGTAGTCGGGGCTTCTTTGTAGGTTGCCGACGCAATCAGCAAATAACACAGTCAGTCTCGGGATACTACCAGTCGGGCCAAACAAACAGAGTAATAATTTAGCAATAAAATAAATAAACATCAGCTATTACGTGAAAGTTGTCTGGGAGACACGGGCAGAAAAAAAAAGACACAACGTCAAGATTTTTTTTTTTCTTTTTTTTTTTTGATGGAAGCATTTATGGCACAGCTCGACTCTTTGGGTTTTTGGGGCTCTCAAAGAGGGTCATCTCATTTGCTGGGTGTTTACAAAATCTGAACTTGTTTCTGCGTACACCCAGGCGGTTTGATTGTGTGCGTACACCATAGCACACAAGGAAATGGCCGCGTATCACTGTAACCTGATTCCCCCTTCCTTGCATCTCGAAGTAAGTTTTTTTCCTCTTTGACTAAAGGCAGTTTGCTTCCGGTCGAACACTTTCAAATCAAGAGTCGGGCGGCCGGCGACTCGAATGCTCTTACGACGATTACAAGGCGTCTCTTGTTGACAGACGTGCCAGTTCTTATATTCAATCAGTTTTAAGTGAGACTATTCAGTGAGTTGTGTATTTGTTTTGAAAGTTGCGGTTCTGGGTTTATACTTGATTATTTGTGCTCGGATCCTACCTTATTCTTTAAAAAGTCGTGCTCTTACAGCCTGCATTATAAGATGTTTGTTTGTGTTTAATTGAAAAGACATGTAATCACGGTGATTCTAGTGAATTACAAATATCGAAATACAATTAGACATGAATAATACAATGGGAGTAGGGACAACCAGCAAGTGAAATGTCCTGAGCGTTGTCCTTGCCGAATTTTCCTTTTTTTCCTGTTCGTTTTACAAATTAAGTCTGGAACTAATTTTGTGACGAGAATAATCCCCGGGGAAGGGGAACAAGATGGACAAAGGACAAACACAAATCTCCAAACACAGCTAAGGGACTGGTGCGCGACCGAAAAAAATCTGCCTGGTCCTGGTAGCGAACCAGGGACCTTTCCATTTCTAGTGGAACGCACCAGTCACTTAGCTGTGTTTGAAGATTTGTGTTTGCCGTTTGTCCCTCTTGTCCCCCTTCTCCAGGAATTATTTTCGTCATTCTTGTCCCGCTCACGTGCACCTTCGCATTGAATTGCATTATCATCACTAATTTCGTACATTTTTATCCATGTTCGGTTTTGGGTTTGTGTTCTTCACGCACGTTATTCACATCCTCAGCTTCTAAGCACGCGCAAGAAATAAACTTTAATCCAATTTGCGTCTTTGTCACGAATCCAATGCGGGCAGAAATTGAGCGAGAGGAGGAGATCCGAGCACGCAGGGACACCAGAGAGCCGAGTTCTGACTGGAATGATTAGTGGGTACGTGCACAGCTACCTTCCTTTGTCTCTACTGACCCGTTGAACGCGTTCGAACGCGAACTTTGAAAGCCGGACGCCTGAGTCAGGCTTTCAACGTTCGCGTGAGTAGAGAAGTGACAAAGTTGGATTTTGTGTGAGTGTTTAAGTTTTCTTCAAAGCTGTGTGCTGTGCGCGAGAAGGGTGCCACTGAGGAACAGAGGAAAATATGGCAAGAAAAGAAGAGACAGCGAAAAGGCCGGTTGTGTAGAGCGGTAGAAGGTGACCTTCAGGAAGATAGGACAGACGCCGTCTTCAAACCTGGCGCTTCGAAAGATCCCCATCGACATGGATTTCCGTTCTTCCCAACGACGGGCACGGAAAGAAGACGGCCGGCCGTGAGTGGTGTAGACGAGAAGTAATGCGGAAAGCAAGTTCGTCTGCTTCTTTTGCAGGTTTTGTGGTGACGTCAGAACGCCGAGCTCCGATTGGTTCTGGATGAAGAGCAGTGGTTAGACCTCAAGGCAGCTCGCTTTGAGGTTTACCCACTATCCTTCAATCAGAACCAATCAGAGCTCGGCGTCGTTCTGACGTCACCGCAACTCCTGCGCAAGAAGCAGACGACTTGCTCTCCTCATTGAGTCACGTATACCTTGAACTCCCGATATCCACGGGCTATGACAGTCACTCTTGCTTCATGTAAATAGCTTTTTCTCTTCATATATATATAAGGGTATTTTCTTATTTTTTCTACGTTTTATTTTACCTTTTCTTATTTTATACTGAATCTCAAAGTGACTCCTGTTTATCCTTACCCATTGTCCTTAATTGAGGAAACGTTTTTACTTTTGGGATCTGCACACGACTTTTCTGTCGTAGATATATGACCGCCGGTTACTGGATAATGACAATGGAACAGTGACAAAGAGAAGATTGCTTTTAACGCACCAAGTGGGCACTATCAGTGAAAAAAGGCGTATAGGATTGGTTAAGAGTTCCGCCATTTTTCAGCGCACCGCGGATGCAATATTGACCAGTGTTCTTGAGAAAACATGCTACATATATCTAAATAATATCATCATCTTCAGCCGGAGTTCGGATCACCATCTTAAAGATATTGAGACTGTCCTGAGGCGACTACAAGAAGCAGGACTGAAATTAAAACCCTCCAAATGTCAATATTCTAAACGTTAAGTGAAATTCCTTAGACACATTTTGTCAACAGAAGGGGTTCGGCCAGATACAGGAAACACACACTGTGATTATAAAATTCAACGACCGACGCCAGTAAAAAAATGTTCGCCGATTTCTCGCTCTCATTTGTTGTTACAGATGTTACATGCCTGATTTTGCGGAAAAGGACAAATCTTTTACTGCGCTCATGTAAAACAAGGTCCCTTTCAACTGGAGCGTAGAAGCTGAAGCGGCCTTTGATGTTCTGAAACATGAACTTACACAGGCTCCTGTGTTGATTTTCCCGGACCTTTCGAAATCGTTTATTTTGAAAACGAACGCTTCTTAGAGGGCACTGGGAGCCATGTTGGCGCAAGAGTTCGAGGAAAACGAGCACCCTATTGGCACATTCCAGCAGGAAGTTCAATCCGGCCGAACATAAATCTGCAGAAACAGAATAAGAATGTTTGACGCTAGTCTAAGCACTCAAGCATTTTCGGTGTCACTTGTACGAAAGAAAGCTCAAGATGATAACCGACTGAAATTGCTGGTGAACGCCCGTGACCCCAATCATCATTTATGACGTTAGAACTTGCGACTGCAGGAGCCTAACGTTGAAGCGGAACATCGGGTGAGAAAAATGAATCAAAACGCTGATTCATTAAACAAAGCTTTAGTCAGGGAAGTAACTCCATACAAACCACATGGCGATGTCGATTGTTTTATCTGTGCACAACCAAATGATAGAAAGTGAATCACGCTCAGAACCAAGTGCGAAGAGCAACCTGATAAAACATCCGGATGCTGTGTTATCGACTCTCGTGGCCTTTTTCGTCGGAGAGACCAGACTTCGTTGAAGCAAGACAGCCTGGTGAAAAAACCGAATTGCTGTCCCCAACTGTCCCCAAATCGCTTAAACATTACGTGATAGAACCATATCATGATACACCTTACCCTGAACACCGAGGGACAAGCAAAACAAGTGAAAGGGTTCGAGAAAAGTACTTTGGCACGGAATGCTGAAGATACAAAACTACTGTGCTCCATGTGTGTCGTGTAGGCGACATAAATCGTCACACAGTAGAAGGCAAGCACCTCTGCAAGTATTTGAAGAAGGTTCAGAACCACTTCAAATGGCAGGAATATATATTGTGGGGTCGTTTCCAAGTATGGCGAAAGAAAATCGCTATTTCTTGGTGTTTGTAGATAATCTTGCCAAATATGCAGAAGTCATCGTAATGCGAGACCAGAACGCCGAAACTGTAGCTAAAAACTTTGTAGAACTTGACAGGTCCTTGCAGTAATTTTACATCAAGATTGTTGTGGGATGTATAACATCTGCTAAGGATACGCAAGCTCCAAACAACAACATATCATCCACAGTGCAACGAAGCAGTTGAGCAACTTAATCATACCTTCGTCTAAATGCTATCCCACTGCGTGTGTGCTTATCAGAAAGACTGGGACCAATAAATTCCATATTGTGCGTTTTCATACAAAACAGTCAATCATAAAAGTACGTTTCAGACGCCTTTCTACTTACTAACTAGATGTGACGCTAATTTGCCGGATTTGAGCCACCACCCGTCAATTACGATACACCGCAGAATTACAGCAAAGAGTTAGGTAACATGCTTACAATGGGTCATGATACAGCACAAGAGAAATCATCCAAATCTGTTAGACACAGAAAGGGTCTGTACGATCGAAATTCCCGAGGATCAATATACAACGTAGGCGATGTCATATTCATTGAAGTAGTTGCCGTTAAATGAGGAATCTCTAATAAGCTGCTTCCTAAGTGGCAAAGCCCGTACCACGTGATTGAAAAGTTATCCGATGTTGTGTATCGTGTCAAAGTGGTCCACGTGAATAGGACAAGAAAAATTGCGGCAGGTGAAACACGAATCCCGAAGTTATCAGACAACCACTAGAAACGCCTTCAAGATGAGTGATATCCTTTCTAATTCAAAACGCCATATTTCACTCCGCGGGGACCTGCCGAAAACCAAGGGCCAACTGTCGGGTACCTAATGTGAGGAGCTGATCACACCGGGGGCTTTAGAAGAATGTAAGATATCGCGGAGAAGGGCAACCAGTGTGCAGCAAACAATGCCCTCAGAATCTTCAGTTGGCACAAAACTAAAAGTGTGAGAGATAAGGCGTGCGAAAAGAAGAAGAAAGGAAAAAAACAAAAACAAAAACAAAAAAACGACGTATCCTTATTTTTTCATTTTCGCCTAATTCCCCTTCCTTTTGCACGTCTTATCTCTCACTCTTTTAGTTTTGTGCCAATATTTACGTACCGGCTGCACCCCACTCCACCTCCAGTTGAACACGTGGAGGAGCTACCAATGGCAACCAAGGAATCTTTTGGAATGTCCCATTCTTATGCCCTCCGCAGTCGAGGACCTGTGTGAGCAGAGTTCTCTTACACTGTCAAATATTTATCCGTGAATGTTTTAGTTTTTTTTAGCTGTTATAGTGTTGAGCTTCTACTGCGGAAGTTGGTTTATTACTGAACCTAACTGAATATTTAGGTGATTAACTGAAAGAGCAAGGGAAATTGTTGTTTCTGGAACAGTAAAAACACATTTAAAACCTTTCTAGACGAAAAAGTTTGTTTATTGTCAAAGTTCAGTTTTTTTTGGAAGTATTTCAGTTTTCATCAAAGCCTGTGTGTTGTTTTCAATTAAATTTGATATGCTGTAGCTATTCAGGAATGAAGAAACACGAAAGCAAAAATTCCAGACAATCTTTTGGTGCAACCTTATCCTTTACTTTTCGTTCTCAGACCGAGGAAAAAAAAACACGAGCTCCCTTGTTCTTTTTTTATCTCCCGATTGCAACAGTAGCAAAAAATGTTCATACCACTAAATGAACCTCACCTTTGCAAAATACTTCTGTTTTCTTAAAAACGAAATCGCGTCTGAAAGGGATTGGAACTACGACTTTCCAAATTGTGCGTAGGCGCAACTTTAAAAGCCATAGGAATAAAAAATAAAAATTTTTACAAAGTAATTATTTATTCAACGATAAGGAAAGAGAGACATTTAAGACAAACAGACAAGACAGGCTTTCGACTTTCAACAAAACGTTTACTAGTAAACGTTTTGTTGAAAGTCGAAAGCCTGTCTTGTCTGTTTGTCTTAAATGTCCCTCTTTCCTTATCGTGAATTAATAACCAACACGCTCAACCATCTACATAATTATTTATGTATAAAGCACATCAACAGGAATACCCGGATCAATTAAACTGGTTCGTAAGTTCATATTTCAAATAAAATAAGATGATAAACTTGGTCTTTGCGCAGCTTTTTCATATTTAGGCATTTTTCGGCGATTTTGTTTTAACATACTAGGTCTTTAGGTCGAGACCTTTTGTACATAGCATTTAATGCTTTATCCAGTTTTAACAATATAATCAACGTAAATGTTTTCGCATTGCAAATTGAAATTTTCGAAATAAAAAAAAGTCATAATTGTCCAGTTTGTGCGTGGCAAAAAAAAATATATATATATTTTTACATTTTTATTTATAAAGCACAGGAAACCGGTATGTTAGGATCCGCAAAAAAACATGTTGCAATATATTGTTTAAAGTTCGAAGAATAAACGTTTTTCTAGGTCTACGTTGCTGTCATTTGCTGTTGGAGGCTTCTTGTCTCAGTGATCAGTGGTGCTCGAACACCGCATCCACAGTTCCCGAAAATGGTCGCATTATCTCTTAGACACCATAAAGCATAAAAAAAAAGGTATGGCTGATATTGCTTATGAAGATTTAACTTTTCGGCGTATTCTGCCCTTAGGGTGTTGTGCTTGATTGTTTGCGCTGCACTGCCCTACTTTCCCAGGGTATTAATGTGGGTAGCATGTTTAAAAAAAAATATTCGAATAATTTATCTGGATACCGCTACACTCCGTTTTTAATTACGATGTATTATAGCTGATTTACCGTATCAAGTGACAATGAGTCCCTGCGCCCTTCTCAATGGTCACGTGACACGCAGTCGACGTTACATTGACTTACATCTGAGAGGGAAAGTGTGGGAGACAACCGCTGCGAAACATCAAACTGATATGTCCTTTCTTCGTAGGAAAAAAATGCATAAAATATATTAAATCGTTTCATTCATACGGTATGGGATATGATTCATACCAGTCATGATTTTGTTTTAATAAAGTAACGCTGTTCATTTCGCATACGACGCTAAAGAAACACTTTTATGTAATGTTACACACTAACTTTGAGGAAAGAAAACTGTTCACCCAAAGAAGCAGTGTGTCAGTGTGATCCTGAAGACGCAAGTACTTCTAATGCTTCGATTCATTGTTATGAATTGTCGTATACCTTAAGAAACCTGGAACGTCTGCTTTCCCACAAGCACTCGGCAGAGCCAATGGCTTCTCTCTACGAAATGAGCTCGGCCTATGACGAGGCTGAACATAAGTTTAGACCTAAAAACGGCAGTCTGCGCAGTGGCACTGGGCATAGTAAAACGTCATGCCGCGGGCCAAAGCGCAGACCTTTTTTTTTGGTCCAAACGTATTTTAAGCCTCGTCATAGGCCGACCGCCTATATAGATTACAGCGATTGACTCTCTCAAGTGCTTTGGGGTAAAGTGTACACTCCAGATATCGCGGATCATGGAAATATAAAAAAAAAAAACAAAAAAACAGGACTGTAAAAAAAGAAATAGAAGAAGCGTTTTAAATGTTTTTTTTTGTTTTTGTTTGTTGGTTGATTATCCACCCTTTTTAGTAGCACTTCTTTGCTGGTGGCTTTTACGATCACCGCCGCTCTTCGATTAACGACGGCACGAGCTGCGCGCCCTCCAGGAGAGCATAAAAGAACAAAGGTCGAGAAAACAGCAGGCAGTGGGGTTCGTTAGCGAGTTTGCTCAGATAAGTAGCTCGCCAAAGTTTGGTCGTAAACTTTGTTAGATCCTGATTGGCCGGAGCTCCGATGCCTGGAACGCGTCTTTCGCTGCTTTGTTTAGCGTCCTTTTCCGCCCATACATCAAAGCGGTCCCGAAGTAGTTACAAATGACGTCACAGAAGCCGGAGTGTCATGTTGTTGGATGCCGCGATCCTGGCGGTTGGTGGTAGAAACCTCGGCAGAAAATACGTGCGAATGCGAGTGTCGCTTACACCGCGGAGTCCCAACTCTTTGGTGCTGAAGATTCCGTGGACTGTCAACCTGCAGCAGAACAGGCGTCTTTCAGTTCCACAGCCGCTGCTGTGACAGCGCCAGGATCGCGGTCGGCGACAACACGGCACGACGTTAATATGTCAAGTCAGTTACGGAACTGCCTACTGAAGCACCGTACAAGAATGGTAGGGAACCCGAAAGTTTTCAGGTGTGTATCAGTATCAACGCGGTCCATCGGGGACCGCCCTGATATTGACGTGACCAGACGTGCGATCCCGCAATAAGTAGTGGTAGTCCGTTGGTTGGAGACGTTTTGTCGCCTGGAGAGTATCCTCTTAGTTTCGTCCTCGGTTGAAATGCCAGGAACATCTCTGCTAGTGACTTGCCTTTCTTGATTGGAGTAGATTGGTAACAAAATAAAAACTGCGGTTTGGCAGTGTGTATCCTTTGTTTTTCTTCAAGCCTTCTTTAAGAGTGCGAACTGTCCGTTCCGCTAGCCCATTTGACTGTGGATGATAAGGTGCTGTTGTCATATGACACACGAGGCTTTCTTCTAGAAATCGAGCAATTGTCGCACTTGAGAACAGGGGGACATTGTGTGATACGACGGTCTCAGACAGGCCGAAACGAGCGGAGATTCCCCCGAGGGCGTCAATGGTAGTGCCCGCTGTTGCCGTCTTCAGTTGTACAGCCAGAATCCACGTTGTCTCCAAATCGACAAGGACAAAAACCATGTGTCCACCGATAGGGCGGGAAAAATCAATATGCATGCTGAAAAGGGTTTGCTATTCTCTTGCCACCTTGACTTGGCCTGCGCCGCGGTCATTGGCCAACGTTGCAAGCACTGCCGGCAGTTCTTTACATGCACCTTAATGTACTGATCTAAACCCGGGTATCACAAAACTTTCCGGGCCAGACTCCTTACTGTTGTGATTTCAGGATGGGTATCATGTAACTCCTTTTCAATGAACGAACTCGCCGCTTCTGGTAAATTGACGGGATAACCCAGTAGATGGGATCGTGGCTTACCATGAGGTCGTTTTTCTGGGTGAAGTACGGCAAGAAAGGCTGCTGATGTTTGCCTAAATACAGTGGCCACCAAAATTGAACCCATTCTTTCACCTGCCGGAGGATCTTATCCTGGGTGGTCAGGGCGCCAACTGTTGGGCTAATAGAATCCAGTCGTCTAAGTCTTAAGTTACATAACGTATTCCATGAGCTCTTTACTGCTGTTATCTTCTTGTTCTGGCAAAGGCAAGCGACTAAGTGCGTCGGCATTAGAATTATTCTGTCCCTTCCGATACTGGCTGTTGTCTTGGTAGACTGAGAGGTGTAGTGCCCACCTTTTAATTCTGGCCGCCGCCATTTGGGAAATTGGCCGCTCCGGATGAGGTTGGTTTGTTACCAACGTGAAGCGGTTGCCGAAGAGATAATCTTGAAATTTCGAAGCTCTGAAGACCAAGGGAAGAGCCTGTTTTTAGAGTTGCGAATACTTGCGTTCCACCGATGTCAGGGTCCTTTAACGGAACGCTATCGGGAAATCTCTTTCGCTGATGGAATGCGAGAGCACCGCCCCGAAACCGTCGGGTAACGCGTCGCATTTCAGCCGCAGCTGTTTCCGCGGGTCGTAGAGGACAAGAAAATCCGCCTCGTTCATAGAATCCTTGGCCCATTGGAAGGCTTCATCTTGGTCTTTACCCCACTGCCATTGCCCTCCTTTTGTCTACAACCGGTATAGCGGAGCCAAAGTCGTCACCAATTTGGGTAAAATCTTGGCGTAATACGTGACTAACCCCAGGAAGCATTTCAGCTGGTTCTCCGACCTCGGTCTCGGTTCTGCTGTAACAGCCTTGAGGTTGTCTCGTTTAGGGTACAGAGCCATGGCATTTATCTTAAGTCCCCAAAATAACAACTGTATGTCTCTGAACGTGCACTTCGCTTGGTTCAACTTGAAACCATTGTCTCGCAGCCTCTGAAACACCTGCCGGAGCGTCGATGTATCGTTAGGTTTTTCTGCTACGATATGTCGTCCGGATATACTTTAACGCGTGGCAGGCCGTGAAGAAGTGACTCAACGTGTCGTTCAAACAGGGCCGGGGCTGACGCGATGGCGGAGCCTAGACGATTGCGGTGGTACAAGCCTTGATGCGTGTTCAACACCGCCATATTCCGAGCCTCCTCGTCAAGGGTGAAGTTGATTGGACGCATTGCATAAGTCTAGTGTACTGAATACTTCACCACCGCACAGCTCCGCAAAGATATCGTAAGTTTTCGACAGTGAATATTGCTCCACGTGTGTAACACGGTTTACCGTTAGCCTAAAAGCGTCAAACAATTCTATCTTTTCTTCATTGCTCAGACGTTTCCGCCCGGATAAAATTAGGAATTATTTCGCCTATTACAGGCTCAGTTTCTTATGTGCGAGTAGGAAACGACGCACCTGGTTCATTCCAATCTCGTTGCCACTGAAGCTCCGTGCAAGGATGATAGGAAGTCAAAGGTTTCGTATCATCCTTGTACATAAGCCGCCCCTACCATCCTTGTACTAAGCCACCCCTATTATCCTTAAGCTGGGTTTCAAAGGTTTCGTATCATCCTTGTACTACATAAGCCGCTTTTTCTTCATAACCCGCTCGGTTTGCCGCGGCCCGTTCGGTCACGCGAGCTTTCGTAGCACCCGCGTCGGGCCACAGCTCCTTGTCGTCGTCCGGCTCACTGGTGGAGCCCGTGGCGTAGTCCGTCTACGCAACACCTATGGACGCTGCTTTCACGAGAGGTACCCCTCTCCACCTTCAAAGTTCTCCTCTCGTCGTCCGACGCGCCACCGTTGAGGAGATGGCTGCTACGGTAATGTTTTTAATGGAGGTAATGTTTTTATTTTTTTTTTCGTTTCCAATCCCCAAAGATTTGTTTGACGATCATCTTCATTGCCTTGAGATAGACAGGGAAATGCATTGGCTTGGAAGGGAAAAGGGGAAAATAAGGTTTTGTTGTTGCTCTTAGGTTCAGCTACCACCTGTTTTAAAGGGTACAGTTTTCATTCATCCATTCACCCGACCTTTGCGTTCTTCATTGGAAGACAAGTTTATATGTCGTATGGTTTTTTAGCATGGTATCATGAGATATGGTCGTATTCTGTCGGTTCATATGCTTTTATTTGACAGGGAGTATTTATAGAAGGCGAAGTACGACTCGCTGTTATTGTGTTCTGTCGTATTCGAACCGTCTTGATAATAAACGTTAAAAGCCCAAAGCTCCGCTTCTATATCATAAAATATTAGACATACCACCCAAGAAAACAAACCAAACGTAGGAACTCTCCACGAAAAGAAAAATGTTTGTCATCGTCTTGCGAGAACCCATCGCATCCACACCAGCCTCTGGGGGTCGTGCTATGCCTTTGGGAATGAGGATGAATCCATATCATGGTTCCCCAGTCTCAATGCTGCCTTTCTTTGATTTTCCCTAACACTCGTACTAACTCTTTTTCTTTCTCATCTTCTACCCTTACTCTCGTCTGCGTGACATTCATTCTATCCCAATGAAAACAAGAAGGGTATACGTAACAAGAGCCAAAAAAGGCGGTGCCATAATGGAGTCGATGCGAGGTTAATCTATTTCCGTACGCAGGATAAAAACAAGAAAGCGAAATAAATTCAAAGACAGACAAAGGAAGACACAAAGAGAAAAAGAGAGAAAACAACAAAGATGACACACCTAATCATGAAAAAAGTTACAGAAAAAAAGCAAGAGCGAGAGAGAAAGAGAGAGAGAGAGAAAGAGAGAGAAATATAGAAGGGCGACGAAAGCACCAGTGTTGACAACTGCTCCGACCGTAACCCGAAATGTCAAGGCTGCTCTTCTGATTCTGGAATGTGGGAGAAACATGAAGAGAAAAGGCGGAAGGAAACGCAGTTCGGCTGGCACCCGGGGATAGAGCCGATAGTCGAGTGGAAATTTGTTTTACGGTCTGCTCCCGGCGTAGCGACGTAGTATGAGTTATCGTTTGACAACAACATGAAGTTCGGACATTTTATGCGCGTTGTTTGTTGTACGCATGCGCCTCGGAGGAATGGCGGCAGCGAACTTTTGCGCCGCCCTCCACAAAGAACCCCGGCTTATTATTCCGTGGTAACGAGAAGCCAAGACCGTGCGAATATTTTTTTTTTAATTTTTACTTTTTCCGAGAGTTTATGGTGTAAGAATTATAAAATAAAACAACAAACGCAAACTGTAATATATATATATAATTGAGAAGAAAAACCCTTAGTGAAAACAGCTACAACGGACGATTTAATCTTAGACGTTTCGGCCGGAGTCCGGCCTTCGTCAGGCCGGACTCCTTCGGCGAAGGCCGGACTCCTCCGGCCTTCGCCGGAGTCCGGCCTTCGTCTTGCTGACGAAGGCCGGTCTCCGGCCGAAACGTCGAAGATTAATTCGTCCGTTGTTGCTGTTTTCAATAAGGGTTTTTGCTTCTCACGTACCCACGCCTTCGGCCCCCGCCACCATGGCCTTAGTCTATCCGTCTATCCGTCTATCCGTCTATCCGTCTATCCGTCTCTCCGTCTCTCCGTCTCTCCGTCTCTCCGTCTATCCGTCTATCCGTCTCTCCGTCTATCCGTCTATCCGTCTATCCGTCTCTCCGTCTATCCGTCTCTCCGTCTCTCCGTCTCTCCGTCTATCCATCTATCCGTCTATCCGTCTATCCGTCTATCCGTCTATCCGTCTATCCGTCTGTCTCTCCGTCTCTCCGTCTATCCGTCTATCCGTCTATCCGTCTATCCATCTATCCGTCTATCCGTCTATCCGTCTCTTCGTCTATCCGTCTCTCCGTCTATCCGTCTCTCCGTCTCTCCGTCTCTCCGTCTCTCCGTCTCTCCGTCTCTCCGTCTATCCGTCTCACCGTCTCTCCGTCTCTCCGTCTCTCCGTCTATCCGTCTCTCCGTCTCTCCGTCTCTCCGTCTCTCCGACTCTCCGTCTCTCCGTCTATCCGTCAATCCGTCTATCCGTCTGTCTCTCCGTCTCTCCGTCTATCCGTCTATCCGTCTATCCGTCTCTCCGTCTCTCCGTCTATCCGTCTATCCGTCTATCCGTCTATCCGTCTATCCGTCTATCCGTCTCTCCGTCTCTCCGTCTATCCGTCTCTCCGTCTCTCCGTCTCTCCATCTATCCGTCTATCCGTCTATCCGTCTATCCGTCTATCCGTCTGTCTCTCCGTCTCTCCGTCTATCCGTCTATCCGTCTCTCCGTCTTTCCGTCTATCCGTCTATCCGTCTCTCCGTCTATCCGTCTCTCCGTCTCTCCTTCTCTCCGTCTCTCCGTCTATCCGTCTATCCGTCTATCCGTCTATCCGTCTATCCGTCTTTCCGTCTATCCGTCTCTCCGTCTTTCCGTCTCTCCGTCTATCCGTCTATCCGTCTATCCGTCTATCCGTCTGTCTCTCCGTCTCTCCGTCTATCCGTCTATCCGTCTATCCGTCTCTCCGTCTCTCCGTCTATCCGTCTATCCGTCTCTCCGTCTATCCGTCTATCCGTCTATCCGTCTCTCCGTCTCTCCGTCTATCAGTCTATCCGTCTCTATGTCTCTCCGTCTATCCGTCTATCCGTCTATCCGTCTCTCCGTCTCTCCGTCTCTCCGTCTCTCCGTCTATCCGTCTATCCGTCTATCCGTCTATCCGTCTATTCGTCTATTCGTCTATCCGTCTGTCTCTCCGTCTCTCCGTCTATCCGTCTATCCGTCTATCCGTCTATCCGTCTATCCGTCTATCCGTCTCTCCGTCTCTCCGTCTCTCCGTCTCTCCGTCTATCCGTCTATCCGTCTATCCGTCTATCCGTCTATCCGTCTATCCGTCTCTCCGTCTCTCCGTCTATCCGTCTCTCCGTCTCTCCGTCTCTCCGTCTATCCGTCTATCCGTCTATCCGTCTATCCGTCTCTCCGTCTCTCCGTCTCTCCGTCTCTCCGTCTCTCCGTCTCTCCGTCTATCCGTCTATCCGTCTATCCGTCACTCCGTCTCTCCGTCTATCCGTCTATCCGTCTATCCGTCTATCCGTCTATCCGTCTCTTCGTCTCTTCGTCTCTCCGTCTCTCCGTCTCTCCGTCTCTCCGTCTATCCGTCTATCCGTCTATCCGTCTATCCGTCTGTCTCTCCGTCTCTCCGTCTATCCGTCTATCCGTCTCTCCGTCTCTCCGTCTATCCGTCTCTCCGTCTATCCGTCTATCCGTCTATCCGTCTTTCCGTCTATCCGTCTCTCCGTCTCTCCGTCTCTCCGTCTCTCCGTCTATCCGTCTATCCGTCTATCCGTCTGTCTCTCCGTCTCTCCGTCTATCCGTCTATCCGTCTCTCCGTCTATCCGTCTCTCCGTCTCTCCGTCACTCCGTCTCTCCGTCTCTCCGTCTCTCCGTCTATCCGTCTCTCCGTCTATCCGTCTATCCGTCTATCCGTCTCTCCGTCTATCCGTCTATCCGTCTGTCCGTCTATCCGTCTGTCTGTCTCTCCGTCACTCCGTCTCTCCGTCTATCCGTCTATCCGTCTATCCGTCTCTCCGTCTCTCCGTCTCTCCGTCTCTCCGCCTCTCCGTCTCTCCGTCTCTCCGTCTCTCCGTCTCTCCGTCTCTCCGTCTATCCGTCTATCCGTCTATCCGTCTATCCGTCTCTCCGTCTCTCCGTCTCTCCGTCTCTCCGTCTGTCCGTCTGTCCGTCTGTCCGTCTGTCCGTCTGTCCGTCTGTCCGTCTGTCCGTCTCTCCGTCTCTCCGTCTCTCCGTCTCTCAGTCTCTCAGTCTCTCAGTCTCTCAGTCTCTCCGTCTCTCCGTCTATCCGTCTCTCCGTCTATCCGTCTATCCGTCTATCCGTCTATCCGTCTCTCCGTCTATCCGTCTATCCCTCTCTCCGTCTCTCCGTCTCTCCGTCTATCCGTCTGTCCGTCTGTCCGTCTCTCCGTCTATCCGTCTATCCGTCTATCCGTCTATCTGTCTATCCGTCTCTCCGTCTATCCGTCTATCCGTCTGTCTGTCTCTCCGTCTCTCCGTCTCTCCGTCTCTCCGTCTATCCGTCTATCCGTCTATCCGTCTATCCGTCTATCCGTCTCTCCGTCTCTCCGTCTCTCCGTCTCTCCGTCTATCCGTCTATCCGTCTCTCCGTCTCTCCGTCTCTCCGTCTCTCCGTCTATCCGTCTATCCGTCTCTCCGTCTCTCCGTCTATCCGTCTCTCCGTCTCTCCGTCTATCCGTCTGTCTGTCTCTCCGTCTCTCCGTCTATCCGTCTCTCCGTCTATCCGTCTATCCGTCTATCCGTATATCCGTCTCTCCGTCTCACCGTCTCTCCGTCTATCCGTCTATCCGTCTAACGGTCTTTCCGTCTATCCGTCTCTCCGTCTCTCCGTCTCTCCGTCTATCCGTCTATCCGTCTATCCGTCTGTCTCTCCGTCTATCCGTCTATCCGTCTATCCGTCTATCCATCTATCCGTCTATCCGTCTATCCGTCTCTCCGTCTATCCGTCTCTCCGTCTATCCGTCTCTCCATCTCTCCGTCTCTCCGTCTCTCCGTCTCTCCGTCTATCCGTCTCTCCGTCTCTCCGTCTCTCCGTCTCTCCGTCTATCCGTCTCTCCGTCTCTCCATCTCTCCGTCTCTCCGTCTATCCGTCTATCCGTCTATCCGTCTGTCTCTCCGTCTCTCCGTCTATCCGTCTATCCGTCTCTCCGTCTCTCCGTCTATCCGTCTATCCGTCTATCCGTCTATCCGTCTATCCGTCTCTCCGTCTATCCGTCTATCCGTCTCTCCGTCTCTCCGTCTCTCCGTCTATCCGTCTATCCGTCTATCCGTCTATCCGTCTATCCGTCTATCTCTCCGTCTCTCCGTCTCTCCGTCTATCCGTCTATCCGTCTCTCCGTCTCTCCGTCTATCCGTCTATCCGTCTCTCCGTCTCTCCGTCTATCCGTCTCTCCGTCTCTCCGTCTATCCGTCTCTCCGTCTCTCCGTCTCTCCGTCTATCCGTCTATCCGTCTATCCGTCTATCTGTCTATCCGTCTATCCGTCTTTCCGTCTATCCGTCTATCCGTCTCTCCGTCTCTCCGTCTATCCGTCTATCCGTCTATCCGTCCATCCGTCTGTCTCTCCGTCTCTCCGTCTCTCCGTCTATCCGTCTATCCGTCTATCCGTCTATCCGTCTATCCGTCTCTCCGTCTATCCGTCTATCCGTCTATCCGTCTCTCCGTCTATCCGTCTATCAGTCTATCCGTCTCTATGTCTCTCCGTCTATCCGTCTATCCGTCTCTCCGTCTCTCCGTCTATCCGTCTATCCGTCTATCCGTCTGTCTCTCCGTCTCTCCGTCTATCCGTCTATCCGTCTCTCCGTCTCTCCGTCTCTCCGTCTCTCCGTCTCTCCGTCTATCCGTCTCTCCGTCTCTCCGTCTCTCCGTCTCTCCGTCTATCCGTCTATCCGTCTTTCCGTCTATCCGTCTATCCGTCTCTCCGTCTCTCCGTCTCTCCGTCTCTCCGTCTCTCCGTCTATCCGTCTATCCGTCTATCCGTCTGTCTCTCCGTCTCTCCGTCTATCCGTCTCTCCGTCTCTCCGTCTATCCGTCTATCCGTCTCTCCGTCTATCCGTCTATCCGTCTATCCGTCTATCCGTCTCTCCGTCTCTCCGTCTATCCGTCTATCCGTCTCTCCGTCTATTCGTCTATCCGTCTATCCGTCTATCCGTCTATCCGTCTCTTCGTCTCTTCGTCTCTCCGTCTCTCCGTCTATCCGTCTATCCGTCTATCCGTCTATCCGTCTATCCGTCTATCCGTCTATCCGTCTGTCTCTCCGTCTCTCCGTCTATCCGTCTATCCGTCTCTCCGTCTCTCCGTCTCTCCGTCTATCCGTCTCTCCGTCTATCCGTCTATCCGTCTATCCGTCTGTCTCTCCGTCTCTCCGTCTCTCCGTCTCTCCGTCTCTCCGTCTATCCGTCTATCCGTCTCTCCGTCTATCCATCTATCCTTCTATCCGTCTCTCCGTCTATCCGTCTATCCGTCTATCCGTCTATCCGTCTCTCCGTCTCTCCGTCTCTCCGTCTCTCCGTCTATCCGTCTATCCGTCTATCCGTCTATCCGTCTGTCTCTCCGTCTCTCCGTCTATCCGTCTATCCGTCTATCCGTCTATCCGTCTCTCCGTCTCTCCGTCTCTCCGTCTATCCGTCTATCCGTCTATCCGTCTCTCCGTCTCTCCGTCTCTCCGTCTATCCGTCTTTCCGTCTCTCCGTCTCTCCGTCTCTCCGTCTATCCGTCTATCCGTCTATCCGTCTGTCTCTCCGTCTCTCCGTCTCTCCGTCTATCCGTCTATCCGTCTATCCGTCTCTCCGTCTCTCCGTCTCTCCGTGTCTCCGTCTCTCCGTCTCTCCGTCTCTCCGTCTCTCCGTCTATCCGTCTCTCCGTCTATCCGTCTATCCGTCTATCCGTCTCTCCGTCTCTCCGTCTATCCGTCTGTCCGTCTATCCGTCTGTCTGTCTCTCCGTCACTCCGTCTCTCCGTCTATCCGTCTATCCGTCTATCCGTCTCTCCGTCTCTCCGTCTCTCCGTCTCTCCGTCTCTCCGTCTCTCCGTCTCTCCGTCTATCCGTCTATCCGTCTATATGTCTCTCCGTCTCTCCGTCTCTCCGTCTCTCCGTCTCTCCGTCTCTCCGTCTCTCCGTCTCTCCGTCTATCCGTCTCTCCGTCTATCCGTCTCTCCGTCTGTCCGTCTGTCCGTCTGTCCGTCTGTCCGTCTGTCCGTCTGTCCGTCTCTCCGTCTCTCCGTCTCTCCGTCTATCCGTCTCTCCGTCTCTCCGTCTCTCCGTCTCTCCGTCTCTCCGTCTATCCGTCTATCCGTCTATCCGTCTATCCGTCTCTCCGTCTCTCCGTCTATCCGTCTATCCGTCTATCCGTCTATCCGTCTATCCGTCTATCCGTCTCTCCCTCTATCCGTCTATCCGTCTCTCCGTCTCTCCGTCTATCCGTTTGTCTGTCTCTCCGTCTCTCCGTCTATCCGTCTATCCGTCTATCCGTCTATCTGTCTATCCGTCTCTCCGTCTCTCCGTCTATCCGTCTGTCTGTCTCTCCGTCTCTCCGTCTCTCCGTCTATCCGTCTATCCGTCTCTCCGTCTATCCGTCTCTCCGTCTCTCCGTCTCTCCGTCTCTCCGTCTATCCGTCTCTCCGTCTCTCCGTCTCTCCGTCTCTCCGTCTCTCCGTCTCTCCGTCTCTCCGTCTATCCGTCTCTCCGTCTCTCCGTCTATCCGTCTATCCGTCTCTCCGTCTCTCCATCTATCCGTCTATCCGTCTGTCTCTCCGTCTCTCCGTCTATCCGTCTATCCGTCTCTCCGTCTCTCCGTCTTTCCGTCTATCCGTCTATCCGTCTATCCGTCTGTCTGTCTCTCCGTCTCTCCGTCTCTCCGTCTCTCCGTCTCTCCGTCTCTCCGTCTATCCGTCTATCCGTCTCTCCGTCTCTCCGTCTATCCGTCTATCCGTCTATCCGTCTCTCCGTCTCTCCGTCTCTCCGTCTATCCGCCTCTCCGTCTCTCCGTCTGTCCGTCTGTCCGTCTGTCCGTCTGTCCGTCTGTCCGTCTGTCCGTCTATCCGTCTATCCGTCTATCCGTCTCTCCGTCTCTCCGTCTCTCCGTCTCTCCGTCTCTCCGTCTCTCCGTCTCTCCGTCTATCCGTCTATCCGTCTCTCCGTCTCTCCGTGTATCCGTCTAATCGTCTATCCGTCTCTCCGTCTCTCCGTCTATCCGTCTATCCGTCTCTCCGTCTCTCCGTCTGTCTCTCCGTCTCTCCGTCTCTCCGTCTCTCCGTCACTCCGTCACTCCGTCTCTCCGTCTCTCCGTCTCTCCGTCTATCCGTCTATCCGTCTCTCCGTCTATCCGTCTATCCGTCTATCCGTCTGTCTCTCCGTCTCTCCGTCTCTCCGTCTCTCCGTCTCTCCGTCTCTCCGTCTATTCGTCTATTCGTCTATTCGTCTATTCGTCTATCCGTCTATCCGTCTCTCCGTCTCTCCGTCTCTCCGTCTCTCCGTCTCTCCGTCTCTCCGTCTCTCCGTCTCTCCGTCTCTCCGTCTATTCGTCTATTCGTCTATTCGTCTATTCGTCTATCTGTCTATCCGTCTCTCCGTCTCTCCGTCTCTCCGTCTCTCCGTCTCTCCGTCTATCCGTCTCTCCGTCTATCCGTCTCTCCGTCTCTCCGTCTATCCGTCTATCCGTCTCTCCGTCTGTCTCTCCGTCTCTCCGTCTCTCCGTCTCTCCGTCTCTCCGTCACTCCGTCACTCCGTCTCTCCGTCTCTCCGTCTCTCCGTCTATCCGTCTTTCCGTCTATCCGTCTATCCGTCTATCCGTCTATCCGTCTGTCTCTCCGTCTCTCCGTCTCTCCGTCTCTCCGTCTCTCCGTCTCTCCGTCTCTCCGTCTATTCGTCTCTCCGTCTCTCCGTCTCTCCGTCTCTCCGTCTCTCCGTCTCTCCGTCTCTCCGTCTGTCCGTCTGTCCGTCTCTCCGTCTCTCCGTCTCTCCGTCTCTCCGTCTCTCCGTCTCTCCGTCTGTCCGTCTGTCCGTCTGTCCGTCTGTCCGTCTGTCCGTCTGTCCGTCTGTCCGTCTGTCCGTCTGTCCGTCTCTCCGTCTCTCCGTCTCTCCGTCTCTCCGTCTCTCCGTCTCTCCGTCTCTCCGTCTCTCCGTCTCTCCGTCTCTCCGTCTCTCCGTCTCTCCGTCTCTCTGTCTCTCTGTCTCTCTGTCTCTCTGTCTCTCTGTCTCTCCGTCTCTCCGTCTCTCCGTCTCTCCGTCTCTCCGTCTCTCCGTCTATCCGTCTATCCGTCTCTCCGTCTCTCCGTCTGTCCGTCTGTCCGTCTATCCGTCTATCCGTCTATCCGTCTCTCCGTCTCTCCGTCTCTCCGTCTCTCCGTCTATCCGTCTCTCCGTCTATCCGTCTATCCGTCTCTCCGTCTATCCGTCTGTCCGTCTGTACGTCTATCCGTCTATCCGTCTCTATGTCTCTATGTCTCTCCGTCTCTCCGTCTATCCGTCTATCCGTCTATCCGTCTCTCCGTCTATCCGTCTATCCGTCTGTCCGTCTATCCGTGTGTCTGTCTCTCCGTCTTTCCGTCTCTCCGTCTCTCCGTCTATCCGTCTATCCGTCTATCCGTCTCTCCGTCTCTCCGTCTCTCCGTCTCTCCGTCTATCCGTCTATCCGTCTCTCCGTCTCTCCGTCTATCCGTCTGTCTGTCTCTCCGTCTCTCCGTCTCTCCGTGTATCCGTCTATCCGTCTCTCCGTCTCTCCGTCTATCCGTCCATCCGACTGTCTGTCTCTCCGTCTCTCCGTCTATCCGTCTATCCGTCTATGACTCTCTCCGTCTCTCCGTCTTTCCGTCTATCCGTCTCTCCGTTTCTCCGTCTCTCCGGCTCTCCGTCTATCGGTCTATCCGTCTCTCCGTCTCTCCGTCTCTCCGTCTATCCGTCTATCCGTCTATCCGTCTCTCCGTCTATTCGTCTGTCCGTCTGTACGTCTGTCTGTCTCTCCGTCTCTCCGTCTCTCCGTCTATCCGTCTATCCGTCTCTCCGTCTCTCCGTCTATCCGTCTATCCGTCTATCCGTCTGTCCGTCTATCCGTCTGTCTGTCTCTCCGTCTCTCCGTCTCTCCGTCTATCCGTCTATCCGTCTATCCGTCTATCCGTCTCTCCGTCTCTCCGTCTATCCGTCTGTCCGTCTATCCGTCTGTCTGTCTCTCCGTCTCTCCGTCTCTCCGTCTATCCGTCTATCCGTCTATCCGTCTATCCGTCTATCCGTCTGTCTGTCTCTCCGTCTCTCCGTCTCTCCGTTTATCCGTCTATCCGTCTCTCCGTCTCTCCGTCTCTCCGTCTCTCCGTTTCTCCGTTTCTCCGTCTATCCGTCTCTCCGTCTATCCGTCTCTCCGTCTCTCCGTCTCTCCGTCTCTCCATCTCTCCGTCTCTCCGTCTATCCGTCTATCCGTCTATCCGTCTATCCGTCTATCCGTCTATCCGTCTGTCCGTCTATCCGTCTGTCTGTCTCTCCGTCTCTCCGTCTCTCCGTCTCTCCGTCTCTCCGTCTATCCGTCTATCCGTCTCTCCGTCTCTCCGTCTATCCGTCTATCCGTCTATCCGTCTCTCCGTCTCTCCGTCTCTCCGTCTATCCGTCTATCCGTCTCTCCGTCTCTCCGTCTATCCGTCTATCCGTCTGTCCGTCTATCCGTCTGTCTGTCTCTCCGTCTCTCCGTCTATCCGTCTATCCGTCTATCCGTCTATCCGTCTATCCGTCTGTCTGTCTCTCCGTCTCTCCGTCTCTCCGTCTATCCGTCTCTCCGTCTCTCCGTCTCTCCGTCTCTCCGTCTCTCCGTTTCTCCGTCTATCCGTCTCTCCGTCTCTCCGTCTCTCCGTCTCTCCGTCTATCCGTCTATCCGTCTGTCCGTCTGTCCGTCTATCCGTCTGTCTGTCTCTCCGTCTCTCCGTCTCTCCGTCTCTCCGTCTATCCGTCTCTCCGTCTATCCGTCTATCCGTCTATCCGTCTATCCGTCCCTCCGTCTATCCGTCTATCCGTCTATCCGTCTATCCGTCTGTCCGTCTGTCCGTCTGTCCGTCTATCCGTCTGTCTGTCTCTCCGTCTCTCCGTCTCTCCGTCTCTCCGTCTCTCCGACTCTCCGTCTCTCCGTCTATCCGTCTATACGTCTATCCGTCTATCCGTCTCTCCGTCTCTCCGTCTCTCCGTCTATCCGTCTATCCGTCTATCCGTCTATCCGTCTCTCCGTCTCTCCGTCTATCCGTCTATCCGTCTATCCGTCTGTCCGCCTATCCGTCTGTCTGTCTCTCCGTCTCTCCGTCTCTCCGTCTCTCCGTCTCTCCGTCTCTCCGTCTCTCCGTCTATCCGTCTCTCCGTCTCTCCGTCTATCCGTCTATCCGTCTGTCCGTCTATCCGTCTGTCTGTCTCTCCGTCTCTCCGTCTATCCGTCTCTCCGTCTATCCGTCTATCCGTCTATCCGTCTATCCGTCTATCCGTCTGTCTGTCTCTCCGTCTCTCCGTCTCTCCGTCTATCCGTCTCTCCGTCTCTCCGTCTCTCCGTCTCTCCGTCTATCCGTCTCTCCGTCTCTCCGTCTATCCGTCTATCCGTCTGTCCGTCTGTCCGTCTGTCCGTCAGTCCGTCTGTCCGTCTGTCCGTCTGTCCGTCTGTCTGTCTCTCTGTCTCTCTGTCTCTCTGTCTCTCTGTCTCTCCGTCTCTCCGTCTCTCCGTCTCTCCGTCTCTCCGTCTATCCGTCTATCCGTCTATCCGTCTATCCGTCCCTCCGTCTCTCCGTCTATCCGTCTATCCGTCTATCCGTCTGTCCGTCTGTCCGTCTATCCGTCTGTCTGTCTCTCCGTCTCTCCGTCTCTCCGTCTCTCCGACTCTCCGTCTCTCCGTCTATCCGTCTATCCGTCTATCCGTCTATCCGTCTATCCGTCTCTCCGTCTCTCCGTCTCTCCGTCTCTCCGTCTATCCGTCTATCCGTCTATCCGTCTCTCCGTCTCTCCGTCTCTCCGTCTATCCGTCTATCCGTCTATCCGTCTGTCCGCCTATCCGTCTGTCTGTCTCTCCGTTTCTCCGTCTCTCCGTCTCTCCGTCTCTCCGACTCTCCGTCTCTCCGTCTCTCCGTCTGTCCGTCTATCCGTCTATCCGTCTATCCGTCTATCCGTCTATCCGTCTGTCCGTCTATCCGTCTCCCCGTCTATCCGTCTCTCCGTCTCTCCGTCTATCCGTCTATCCGTCTATCCGTCTCTCCGTCTCTCCGTCTCTCCGTCTCTCCGTCTCTCCGTCTATCCGTCTATCCGTCAATCCGTCTGACCGTCTATCCGTCTGTCTGTCTCTCCGTCTCTCCGTCTCTCCGTTTCTCCGTCTATCCGTCTATCCGTCTATCCGTCTATCCGTCTATCCGTCTCTCCGTCTATCCGTCTATCCGTCTATCCGTCTATCCGTCTGTCCGTCTATCCGTCTGTCTGTCTTTCCGTCTCTCCGTCTCTCCGTCTCTCCGTCTATCCGTCTATCCGTCTATCCGTCTGTCCGTCTATCCGTCTGTCTGTCTGTCTCTCCGTCTCTCCGTCTCTCCGTCTATCCGTCTATCCGTCTCTCCGTCTCTCCGTCTCTCCGTCTCTCCGTCTATCCGTCTATCCGTCTATCCGTCTATCCGTCTCTCCGTCTCTCCGTCTCTCCGTCTCTCCGTCTCTCCGTCTATCCGTCTATCCGTCTATCCGTCTGTCTGTCTGTCTCTCCGTCTCTCCGTCTCTCCGTCTCTCCGTCTCTCCGTCTCTCGGTCTCTCGGTCTCTCCGTCTATCCGTCTCTCCGTCTCTCCGTCTCTCCGTCTCTCCGTCTCTCCGTCTCTCCGTCTATCCGTCTATCCGTCTGTCCGTCTGTCCGACTATCCGTCTGTCTCTCCGTCTCTCCGTCTCTCCGTCTCTCCGTCTATCCGTCTCTCCGTCTCTCCGTCTATCCGTCTATCCGTCTATCCGTCTATCCGTCTCTCCGTCTCTCCGTCTATCCGTCTATCCGTCTATCCGTCTCTCCGTCTCTCCGTCTCTCCGTCTATCCGTCTATCCGTCTGTCCGTCTATCCGTCTGTCTGTCTGTCTCTCCGTCTCTCCGTCTCTCCGTCTATCCGTCTCTCCGTCTCTCCGTCTCTCCGTCTATCCGTCTATCCGTCTGTCTGTCTGTCTCTCCGTCTCTCCGTCTCTCCGTCTCTCCGTCTCTCCGTCTATCCGTCTCTCCGTCTCTCCGTCTATCCGTCTATCCGTCTATCCGTCTATCCGTCTATCGGTCTATCCGTCTGTCTGTCTGTCTCTCCGTCTCTCCGTCTCTCCGTCTCTCCGTCTCTCCGTCTCTCCGTCTATCCGTCTATCCGTCTCTCCGTCTATCCGTCTCTCCGTCTATCCGTCTATCCGTCTATCCGTCTATCCGTCTATCCGTCTGTCCGTCTGTCCGTCTGTCTCTCCGTCTCTCCGTCTCTCCATCTCTCCGTCTCTCCGTCTCTCCGTCTATCCGTCTCTCCGTCTCTCCGTCTCTCCGTCTCTCCGTCTCTCCGTCCCTCCGTCTATCCGTCTATCCGTCTCTCCGTCTCTCCGTCTATCCGTCTATCCGTCTATCCGTCTATCCGTCTGTCCGTCTATCCGTCTGTCTGTCTCTCCGTCTCTCCGTCTCTCCGTCTCTCCGTCTATCCGTCTATCCGTCTATCCGTCTCTCCGTCTCTCCGTCTCTCCGTCTATCCGTCTATCCGTCTATTCGTCTATCCGTCTCTCCGTCTCTCCGTCTATCCGTCTATCCGTCTGTCAGTCTGTCCGTCTATCCGTCTGTCCGTCTATCCGTCTGTCTCTCTCTCCGTCTCTCCGTCTATCCGTCTATCCGTCTATCCGTCTCTCCGTCTCTCCGTCTATCCGTCTATCCGTCTATCCGTCTATCCGTCTGTCCGTCTATCCGTCTGTCTGTCTGTCTCTCCGTCTCTCCGTCTCTCCGTTTCTCCGTCTATCCGTCTATCCGTCTATCCGTCTATCCGTCTATCCGTCTATCCGTCTCTCCGTCTCTCCGTCTATCCGTCTATCCGTCTATCCGTCTATCCGTCTGTCCGTCTATCCGTCTGTCTGTCTTTCCGTCTCTCCGTCTCTCCGTCTCTCCGTCTATCCGTCTATCCGTCTATCCGTCTGTCCGTCTATCCGTCTGTCTCTCCGTCTCTCCGTCTATCCGTCTCTCCGTCTCTCCGTCTCTCCGTCTCTCCGTCTCTCCGTCTCTCCGTCTCTCCGTCTCTCCGTCTATCCGTCTCTCCGTCTCTCCGTCTCTCCGTCTCTCCGTCTATCCGTCTATCCGTGTATCCGTCTGTCCGTCTATCCGTCTGTCTGTCTGTCTCTCCGTCTCTCCGTCTCTCCGTCTCTCCGTCTATCCGTCTCTCCGTCTCTCCGTCTCTCCGTCTCTCCGTCTCTCCGTCTATCCGTCTATCCGTCTGTCCGTCTGTCCGACTATCCGTCTGTCTCTCCGTCTCTCCGTCTCTCCGTCTCTCCGTCTCTCCGTCTATCCGTCTCTCCGTCTCTCCGTCTATCCGTCTATCCGTCTATCCGTCTCTCCGTCTCTCCGTCTATCCGTCTATCCGTCTATCCGTCTCTCCGTCTCTCCGTCTCTCCGTCTATCCGTCTATCCGTCTATCCGTCTGTCCGTCTATCCGTCTGTCTGTCTGTCTCTCCGTCTCTCCGTCTCTCCGTCTCTCCGTCTCTCCGTCTATCCGTCTCTCCGTCTCTCCGTCTCTCCGTCTCTCCGTCTATCCGTCTCTCCGTCTCTCCGTCTCTCCGTCTATCCGTCTATCCGTCTGTCCGTCTGTCTGTCTGTCTCTCCGTCTCTCCGTCTCTCCGTCTCTCCGTCTCTCCGTCTCTCCGTCTCTCCGTCTATCCGTCTCTCCGTCTCTCCGTCTCTCCGTCTCTCCGTCTATCCGTCTATCCGTCTATCCGTCTATCCGTCTATCGGTCTATCCGTCTGTCTGTCTGTCTCTCCGTCTCTCCGTCTCTCCGTCTCTCCGTCTCTCCGTCTCTCCGTCTCGCCGTCTCTCCGTCTATCCGTCTCTCCGTCTATCCGTCTATCCGTCTCTCCGTCTATCCGTCTATCCGTCTATCCGTCTATCCGTCTATCCGTCTATCCGTCTGTCCGTCTGTCCGTCTGTCCGTCTGTCTCTCCGTCTCTCCGTCTCTCCATCTCTCCGTCTCTCCGTCTATCCGTCTCTCCGTCTCTCCGTCTCTCCGTCTCTCCGTCCCTCCGTCTATCCGTCTCTCCGTCTCTCCGTCTATCCGTCTATCCGTCTATCCGTCTGTCCGTCTATCCGTCTGTCTGTCTCTCCGTCTCTCCGTCTCTCCGTCTATCCGTCTATCCGTCTATCCGTCTATCCGTCTCTCCGTCTCTCCGTCTCTCCGTCTATCCGTCTATCCGTCTATCCGTCTATTCGTCTATCCGTCTCTCCGTCTCTCCGTCTATCCGTCTATCCGTCTGTCAGTCTGTCCGTCTATCCGTCTGTCCGTCTATCCGTCTGTCTCTCTCTCCGTCTCTCCGTCTATCCGTCTATCCGTCTCTCCGTCTCTCCGTCTCTCCGTCTATCCGTCTATCCGTCTATCCGTCTGTCCGTCTATCCGTCTATCCGTCTGTCTGTCTCTCCGTCTCTCCGTCTCTGCGTCTCTCCGTCTCTCCGTCTCTCCGTCTCTCCGTCTATCCGTCTATCCGTCTGTCCGTCTGTCCGTCTGTCCGTCTGTCCGTCTGTCTGTCTGTCTCTCCGTCTCTCCGTCTCTCCGTCTTTCCGTCTCTCCGTCTATCCGTCTATCCGTCTATCCGTCTATCCGTCTCTCCGTCTCTCCGTCTCTCCGTCTCTCCGTCTCTCCGTCTATCCGTCTATCCGTCTATCCGTCTATCCGTCTATCCGTCTCTCCGTCTATCCGTCTGTCCGTCTGTCTCTCCGTCTCTCCGTCTCTCCGTCTCTCCGTCTCTCCGTCTATCCGTCTATCCGTCTATCCGTCTATCCGTCTCTCCGTCTCTCCGTCTCTCCGTCTCTCCGTCTCTCCGTCTCTCCGTCTCTCCGTCTCTCCGTCTCTCCGTCTATCCGTCTATCCGTCTATCCGTCTATCCGTCTCTTCGTCTCTTCGTCTCTTCGTCTCTTCGTCTCTCCGTCTCTCCGTCTATCCGTCTATCCGTCTCTCCGTCTCTCCGTCTCTCCGTCTCTCCGTTTCTCCGTCTATCCGTCTCTCCGTCTCTCCGTCTCTCCGTCTATCCGTATATCCGTCTATCCGTCTATCCGTCTGTCCGTCTATCCGTCTGTCTGTCTCTCCGTCTCTCCGTCTCTCCGTCTCTCCGTCTATCCGTCTGTCTGTCTCTCCGTCTCTCCGTCTCTCCGTTTCTCCGTCTATCCGTCTATCCGTCTATCCGTCTATCCGTCTATCCGTCTATCCGTCTCTCCGTCTCTCCGTCTATCCGTCTATCCGTCTATCCGTCTATCCGTCTATCCGTCTGTCCGTCTATCCGTCTGTCTGTCTTTCCGTCTCTCCGTCTCTCCGTCTCTCCGTCTATCCGTCTATCCGTCTATCCGTCTGTCCGTCTATCCGTCTGTCTCTCCGTCTCTCCGTCTATCCGTCTCTCCGTCTCTCCGTCTCTCCGTCTCTCCGTCTCTCCGTCTCTCCGTCTCTCCGTCTCTCCGTCTATCCGTCTATCCGTCTCTCCGTCTCTCCGTCTCTCCGTCTCTCCGTCTATCCGTCTATCCGTCTATCCGTCTGTCCGTCTATCCGTCTGTCTGTCTGTCTCTCCGTCTCTCCGTCTCTCCGTCTCTCCGTCTATCCGTCTCTCCGTCTCTCCGTCTCTCCGTCTCTCCGTCTCTCCGTCTATCCGTCTATCCGTCTGTCCGTCTGTCCGACTATCCGTCTGTCTCTCCGTCTCTCCGTCTCTCCGTCTCTCCGTCTCTCCGTCTATCCGTCTCTCCGTCTCTCCGTCTATCCGTCTATCCGTCTATCCGTCTATCCGTCTCTCCGTCTCTCCGTCTATCCGTCTATCCGTCTCTCCGTCTCTCCGTCTCTCCGTCTATCCGTCTATCCGTCTATCCGTCTGTCCGTCTATCCGTCTGTCTGTCTGTCTCTCCGTCTCTCCGTCTCTCCGTCTCTCCGTCTCTCCGTCTATCCGTCTCTCCGTCTCTCCGTCTCTCCGTCTCTCCGTCTATCCGTCTCTCCGTCTCTCCGTCTCTCCGTCTATCCGTCTATCCGTCTGTCCGTCTGTCTGTCTGTCTCTCCGTCTCTCCGTCTCTCCGTCTCTCCGTCTCTCCGTCTCTCCGTCTCTCCGTCTATCCGTCTCTCCGTCTCTCCGTCTCTCCGTCTCTCCGTCTATCCGTCTATCCGTCTATCCGTCTATCCGTCTATCGGTCTATCCGTCTGTCTGTCTGTCTCTCCGTCTCTCCGTCTCTCCGTCTCTCCGTCTCTCCGTCTCTCCGTCTCGCCGTCTCGCCGTCTCTCCGTCTATCCGTCTCTCCGTCTATCCGTCTATCCGTCTCTCCGTCTATCCGTCTATCCGTCTATCCGTCTATCCGTCTATCCGTCTATCCGTCTGTCCGTCTGTCCGTCTGTCCGTCTGTCTCTCCGTCTCTCCGTCTCTCCATCTCTCCGTCTCTCCGTCTATCCGTCTCTCCGTCTCTCCGTCTCTCCGTCTCTCCGTCCCTCCGTCTATCCGTCTCTCCGTCTCTCCGTCTATCCGTCTATCCGTCTATCCGTCTGTCCGTCTATCCGTCTGTCTGTCTCTCCGTCTCTCCGTCTCTCCGTCTATCCGTCTATCCGTCTATCCGTCTATCCGTCTCTCCGTCTCTCCGTCTCTCCGTCTATCCGTCTATCCGTCTATCCGTCTATTCGTCTATCCGTCTCTCCGTCTCTCCGTCTATCCGTCTATCCGTCTGTCAGTCTGTCCGTCTATCCGTCTGTCCGTCTATCCGTCTGTCTCTCTCTCCGTCTCTCCGTCTATCCGTCTATCCGTCTATCCGTCTCTCCGTCTCTCCGTCTCTCCGTCTATCCGTCTATCCGTCTATCCGTCTGTCCGTCTATCCGTCTATCCGTCTGTCTGTCTCTCCGTCTCTCCGTCTCTGCGTCTCTCCGTCTCTCCGTCTCTCCGTCTCTCCGTCTCTCCGTCTGTCCGTCTGTCCGTCTGTCCGTCTGTCCGTCTGTCCGTCTGTCTGTCTGTCTCTCCGTCTCTCCGTCTCTCCGTCTTTCCGTCTCTCCGTCTATCCGTCTATCCGTCTATCCGTCTATCCGTCTATCCGTCTCTCCGTCTCTCCGTCTCTCCGTCTCTCCGTCTCTCCGTCTCTCCGTCTATCCGTCTATCCGTCTATCCGTCTCTCCGTCTATCCGTCTGTCCGTCTGTCTCTCCGTCTCTCCGTCTCTCCGTCTCTCCGTCTCTCCGTCTATCCGTCTATCCGTCTATCCGTCTCTCCGTCTCTCCGTCTCTCCGTCTCTCCGTCTCTCCGTCTCTCCGTCTCTCCGTCTATCCGTCTATCCGTCTATCCGTCTATCCGTCTCTTCGTCTCTTCGTCTCTTCGTCTCTTCGTCTCTCCGTCTCTCCGTCTATCCGTCTATCCGTCTCTCCGTCTCTCCGTCTCTCCGTCTCTCCGTTTCTCCGTCTATCCGTCTCTCCGTCTCTCCGTCTCTCCGTCTATCCGTCTATCCGTCTATCCGTCTATCCGTCTGTCCGTCTATCCGTCTGTCTGTCTCTCCGTCTCTCCGTCTCTCCGTCTCTCCGTCTATCCGTCTCTCCGTCTCTCCGTCTATCCGTCTATCCGTCTCTCCGTCTTTCCGTCTCTCCGTCTATCCGTCTATCCGTCTCTCCGTCTATCCGTCTATCCGTCTGTCCGTCTATCCGTCTGTCTGTCTCTCCGTCTCTCCGTCTATCCGTCTATCCGTCTATCCGTCTATCCGTCTATCCGTCTGTCTGTCTCTCCGTCTCTCCGTCTCTCCGTCTCTCCGTCTATCCGTCTCTCCGTCTCTCCGTCTCTCCGTCTCTCCGTCTCTCCGTCTCTCCGTCTCTCCGTCTCTCCGTCTCTCCGTCTCTCCGTCTCTCCGTCTATCCGTCTATCCGTCTATCCGTCTGTCCGTCTGTCCGTCTGTCCGTCTATCCGTCTGTCTGTCTCTCTGTCTCTCCGTCTCTCCGTCTCTCCGTCTCTCCGTCTCTCCGTCTATCCGTCTATCCGTCTATCCGTCTATCCGTCCCTCCGTCTATCCGTGTATCCGTCTATCCGTCTATCCGTCTGTCCGTCTATCCGTCTGTCTGTCTCTCCGTCTCTCCGTCTCTCCGTCTCTCCGTCTCTCCGACTCTCCGTCTCTCCGTCTATCCGTCTATCCGTCTATCCGTCTATTCGTCTATCCGTCTCTCCGTCTCTCCGTCTCTCCGTCTATCCGTCTATCCGTCTATCCGTCTCTCCGTCTCTCCGTCTATCCGTCTATCCGTCTATCCGTCTATCCGTCTGTCCGCCTATCCGTCTGTCTGTCTCTCCGTCTCTCCGTCTCTCCGTCTCTCCGTCTCTCCGTCTCTCCGTCTCTCCGTCTATCCGTCTATCCGTCTCTCCGTCTCTCCGTCTATCCGTCTATCCGTCTGTCCGTCTATCCGTCTGTCTGTCTCTCCGTCTCTCCGTCTCTCCGTCTATCCGTCTATCCGTCTATCCGTCTATCCGTCTATCCGTCTGTCTGTCTCTCCGTCTCTCCGTCTCTCCGTCTCTCCGTCTCTCCGTCTCTCCGTCTCTCCGTCTCTCCGTCTGTCCGTCTTTCCGTCTGTCCGTCTGTCCGTCTGTCCGTCTGTCCGTCTGTCCGTCTGTCCGTCTGTCCGTCTCTCTGTCTCTCTGTCTCTCTGTCTCTCTGTCTCTCTGTCTCTCTGTCTCTCTGTCTCTCTGTCTCTCTGTCTCTCTGTCTCTCTGTCTCTCTGTCTCTCTGTCTCTCCGTCTCTCCGTCTCTCCGTCTCTCCGTCTATCCGTCTATCCGTCTATCCGTCTATCCGTCTATCCGTCTATCCGTCCCTCCGTCTATCCGTCTATCCGTCTATCCGTCTATCCGTCTGTCCGTCTGTCCGTCTATCCGTCTGTCTGTCTCTCCGTCTCTCCGTCTCTCCGTCTCTCCGACTCTCCGTCTCTCCGTCTATCCGTCTATCCGTCTATCCGTCTATCCGTCTATCCGTCTCTCCGTCTCTCCGTCTCTCCGTCTATCCGTCTATCCGTCTATCCGTCTCTCCGTCTCTCCGTCTATCCGTCTATCCGTCTATCCGTCTATCCGTCTGTCCGCCTATCCGTCTGTCTGTCTCTCCGTTTCTCCGTCTCTCCGTCTCTCCGTCTCTCCGACTCTCCGTCTCTCCGTCTCTCCGTCTGTCCGTCTATCCGTCTATCCGTCTATCCGTCTATCCGTCTGTCCGTCTGTCCGTCTATCCGTCTGTCTGTCTCTCCGTCTCTCCGTCTATCCGTCTATCCGTCTCTCCGTCTCTCCGTCTATCCGTCTATCCGTCTATCCGTCTCTCCGTCTCTCCGTCTCTCCGTCTCTCCGTCTCTCCGTCTCTCCGTCTATCCGTCTATCCGTCAATCCGTCTGTCCGTCTATCCGTCTGTCTGTCTCTCCGTCTCTCCGTCTCTCCGTTTCTCCGTCTATCCGTCTATCCGTCTATCCGTCTATCCGTCTATCCGTCTATCTGTCTCTCCGTCTATCCGTCTATCCGTCTATCCGTCTATCCGTCTATCCGTCTGTCCGTCTATCCGTCTGTCTGTCTTTCCGTCTCTCCGTCTCTCCGTCTATCCGTCTATCCGTCTATCCGTCTGTCCGTCTATCCGTCTGTCTGTCTGTCTCTCCGTCTCTCCGTCTCTCCGTCTATCCGTCTATCCGTCTCTCCGTCTCTCCGTCTCTCCGTCTCTCCGTCTATCCGTCTATCCGTCTATCCGTCTCTCCCTCTCTCCGTCTCTCCGTCTCTCCGTCTCTCCGTCTATCCGTCTATCCGTCTATCCGTCTGTCTGTCTGTCTCTCCGTCTCTCCGTCTCTCCGTCTCTCCGTCTCTCGGTCTCTCGGTCTCTCCGTCTATCCGTCTCTCCGTCTCTCCGTCTCTCCGTCTCTCCGTCTCTCCGTCTCTCCGTCTATCCGTCTATCCGTCTGTCCGTCTGTCCGACTATCCGTCTGTCTCTCCGTCTCTCCGTCTCTCCGTCTCTCCGTCTATCCGTCTCTCCGTCTCTCCGTCTATCCGTCTATCCGTCTATCCGTCTATCCGTCTATCCGTCTCTCCGTCTCTCCGTCTATCCGTCTATCCGTCTGTCCGTCTGTCCGTCTCTCCGTCTCTCCGTCTATCCGTCTATCCGTCTATCCGTCTATCCGTCTGTCCGTCTATCCGTCTGTCTGTCTGTCTCTCCGTCTCTCCGTCTCTCCGTCTCTCCGTCTCTCCGTCTATCCGTCTCGCCGTCTCTCCGTCTCTCCGTCTCTCCGTCTATCCGTCTCTCCGTCTCTCCGTCTCTCCGTCTATCCGTCTATCCGTCTGTCTGTCTGTCTCTCCGTCTCTCCGTCTCTCCGTCTCTCCGTCTATCCGTCTCTCCGTCTCTCCGTCTATCCGTCTATCCGTCTATCCGTCTATCCGTCTATCGGTCTATCGGTCTATCCGTCTGTCTGTCTGTCTCTCCGTCTCTCCGTCTCTCCGTCTCTCCGTCTCTCCGTCTATCCGTCTCTCCGTCTATCCGTCTATCCGTCTATCCGTCTATCCGTCTCTCCGTCTATCCGTCTATCCGTCTATCCGTCTATCCGTCTATCCGTCTATCCGTCTGTCCGTCTGTCCGTCTGTCCGTCTGTCTCTCCGTCTCTCCGTCTCTCCATCTCTCCGTCTCTCCGTCTCTCCGTCTATCCGTCTCTCCGTCTCTCCGTCTCTCCGTCTCTCCGTCCCTCCGTCTATCCGTCTATCCGTCTCTCCGTCTATCCGTCTATCCGTCTATCCGTCTATCCGTCTGTCCGTCTATCCGTCTGTCTGTCTCTCCGTCTCTCCGTCTCTCCGTCTATCCGTCTATCCGTCTATCCGTCTCTCCGTCTATCCGTCTCTCCGTCTATCCGTCTATCCGTCTATTCGTCTATCCGTCTCTCCGTCTCTCCGTCTATCCGTCTATCCGTCTGTCAGTCTGTCAGTCTGTCCGTCTATCCGTCTGTCCGTCTATCCGTCTGTCTCTCTCTCCGTCTCTCCGTCTATCCGTCTATCCGTCTATCCGTCTATCCGTCTCTCCGTCTCTCCGTCTATCCGTCTATCCGTCTATCCGTCTGTCCGTCTATCCGTCTGTCTGTCTCTCCGTCTCTCCGTCTCTCCGTTTCTCCGTCTATCCGTCTATCCGTCTATCCGTCTATCCGTCTATCCGTCTATCCGTCTCTCCGTCTCTTTGTCTATCCGTCTATCCGTCTATCCGTCTATCCGTCTATCCGTCTGTCCGTCTATCCGTCTGTCTGTCTTTCCGTCTCTCCGTCTCTCCGTCTCTCCGTCTCTCCGTCTATCCGTCTATCCGTCTATCCGTCTGTCTGTCTGTCTCTCCGTCTCTCCGTCTCTCCGTCTCTCCGTCTCTCCGTCTCTCCGTCTCTCCGTCTCTCCGTCTCTCCGTCTATCCGTCTATCCGTCTGTCCGTCTGTCCGACTATCCGTCTGTCTCTCCGTCTCTCCGTCTCTCCGTCTCTCCGTCTCTCCGTCTATCCGTCTATCCGTCTATCCGTCTATCCGTCTCTCCGTCTCTCCGTCTATCCGTCTATCCGTCTGTCCGTCTGTCCGTCTCTCCGTCTCTCCGTCTATCCGTCCATCCGTCTATCCGTCTATCCGTCTGTCCGTCTATCCGTCTGTCTGTCTGTCTCTCCGTCTCTCCGTCTCTCCGTCTCTCCGTCTATCCGTCTCGCCGTCTCTCCGTCTCTCCGTCTCTCCGTCTATCCGTCTCTCCGTCTCTCCGTCTCTCCGTCTATCCGTCTATCCGTCTGTCTGTCTGTCTCTCCGTCTCTCCGTCTCTCCGTCTCTCCGTCTCTCCGTCTATCCGTCTCTCCGTCTCTCCGTCTATCCGTCTATCCGTCTATCCGTCTATCCGTCTATCGGTCTATCGGTCTATCCGTCTGTCTGTCTGTCTCTCCGTCTCTCCGTCTCTCCGTCTCTCCGTCTCTCCGTCTCTCCGTCTATCCGTCTCTCCGTCTATCCGTCTATCCGTCTATCCGTCTATCCGTCTCTCCGTCTATCCGTCTATCCGTCTATCCGTCTATCCGTCTATCCGTCTATCCGTCTGTCCGTCTGTCCGTCTGTCCGTCTGTCTCTCCGTCTCTCCGTCTCTCCATCTCTCCGTCTCTCCGTCTCTCCGTCTATCCGTCTCTCCGTCTCTCCGTCTCTCCGTCTCTCCGTCCCTCCGTCTATCCGTCTATCCGTCTCTCCGTCTCTCCGTCTATCCGTCTATCCGTCTATCCGTCTATCCGTCTGTCCGTCTATCCGTCTGTCTGTCTCTCCGTCTCTCCGTCTCTCCGTCTATCCGTCTATCCGTCTATCCGTCTCTCCGTCTCTCCGTCTCTCCGTCTCTCCGTCTATCCGTCTATCCGTCTATCCGTCTGTCCGTCTATCCGTCTGTCTGTCTGTCTCTCCGTCTCTCCGTCTCTCCGTCTCTCCGTCTATCCGTCTCTCCGTCTCTCCGTCTCTCCGTCTCTCCGTCTCTCCGTCTCTCCGTCTCTCCGTCTCTCCGTCTATCCGTCTATCCGTCTGTCCGTCTGTCCGACTATCCGTCTGTCTCTCCGTCTCTCCGTCTCTCCGTCTCTCCGTCTATCCGTCTCTCCGTCTCTCCGTCTATCCGTCTATCCGTCTATCCGTCTATCCGTCTCTCCGTCTCTCCGTCTATCCGTCTATCCGTCTATCCGTCTCTCCGTCTCTCCGTCTCTCCGTCTATCCGTCTATCCGTCTATCCGTCTGTCCGTCTATCCGTCTGTCTGTCTGTCTCTCCGTCTCTCCGTCTCTCCGTCTCTCCGTCTCTCCGTCTATCCGTCTCTCCGTCTCTCCGTCTCTCCGTCTCTCCGTCTCTCCGTCTATCCGTCTATCCGTCTCTCCGTCTCTCCGTCTCTCCGTCTATCCGTCTATCCGTCTGTCTGTCTGTCTCTCCGTCTCTCCGTCTCTCCGTCTCTCCGTCTCTCCGTCTATCCGTCTCTCCGTCTCTCCGTCTCTCCGTCTATCCGTCTATCCGTCTATCCGTCTATCCGTCTATCGGTCTATCCGTCTGTCTGTCTGTCTCTCCGTCTCTCCGTCTCTCCGTCTCTCCGTCTCTCCGTCTCTCCGTCTATCCGTCTCTCCGTCTATCCGTCTATCCGTCTCTCCGTCTATCCGTCTATCCGTCTATCCGTCTATCCGTCTATCCGTCTGTCCGTCTGTCCGTCTGTCCGTCTGTCTCTCCGTCTCTCCGTCTCTCCATCTCTCCGTCTCTCCGTCTATCCGTCTCTCCGTCTCTCCGTCTCTCCGTCTCTCCGTCCCTCCGTCTATCCGTCTCTCCGTCTCTCCGTCTATCCGTCTATCCGTCTATCCGTCTGTCCGTCTATCCGTCTGTCTGTCTCTCCGTCTCTCCGTCTCTCCGTCTATCCGTCTATCCGTCTATCCGTCTCTCCGTCTCTCCGTCTCTCCGTCTCTCCGTCTATCCGTCTATTCGTCTATCCGTCTCTCCGTCTCTCCGTCTATCCGTCTATCCGTCTGTCAGTCTGTCCGTCTATCCGTCTGTCCGTCTATCCGTCTGTCTCTCTCTCCGTCTCTCCGTCTATCCGTCTATCCGTCTATCCGTCTCTCCGTCTCTCCGTCTCTCCGTCTATCCGTCTATCCGTCTATCCGTCTGTCCGTCTGTCCGTCTATCCGTCTATCCGTCTGTCTGTCTCTCCGTCTCTCCGTCTCTGCGTCTCTCCGTCTCTCCGTCTCTCCGTCTCTCCGTCTCTCCGTCTATCCGTCTATCCGTCTGTCCGTCTGTCCGTCTGTCCGTCTATCCGTCTGTCTGTCTGTCTCTCCGTCTCTCCGTCTCTCCGTCTTTCCGTCTCTCCGTCTCTCCGTCTATCCGTCTATCCGTCTATCCGTCTCTCCGTCTCTCCGTCTCTCCGTCTATCCGTCTATCCGTCTATCCGTCTATCCGTCTCTCCGTCTATCCGTCTGTCCGTCTGTCCGTCTGTCCGTCTGTCTCTCCGTCTCTCCGTCTCTCCGTCTATCCGTCTATCCGTCTATCCGTCTATCCGTCTATCCGTCTCTCCGTCTCTCCGTCTCTCCGTCTCTCCGTCTCTCCGTCTATCCGTCTCTCCGTCTCTCCGTCTCTCCGTCTATCCGTCTATCCGTCTATCCGTCTATCCGTCTATCCGTCTATCCGTCTATCCGTCTATCCGTCTCTCCGTCTCTCCGTCTGTCCGTCTGTCCGTCTGTCCGTCTGTCCGTCTGTCCGTCTGTCTCTCCGTCTCTCCGTCTCTCCGTCTCTCCGTCTCTCCGTCTCTCCGTCTATCCGTCTATCCGTCTCTGCGTCTCTCCGTCTCTCCGTCTCTCCGTCTCTCCGTCTATCCGTCTATCCGTCTCTCCGTCTATCCGTCTATCCGTCTATCCGTCTATCCGTCTCTCCGTCTCTCCGTCTGTCCGTCTGTCCGTCTATCCGTCTGTCTCTCCGTCTCACCGTCTCTCCGTCTATCCGTCTCTCCGTCTATCCGTCTATCCGTCTCTCCGTCTCTCCGTCTCTCCGTCTATCCGTCTCTCCGTCTATCCGTCTATCCGTCTCTCCGTCTCTCCGTCTCTCCGTCTCTCCGTCTCTCCGTCTATCCGTCTATCCGTCTCTCCGTCTATCCGTCTATCCGTCTATCCGTCTATCCGTCTGTCTCTCCGTCTCTCCGTCTGTCCGTCTCTCCGTCTATCCGTCTATCCGTCTATCCGTCTGTCCGTCTGTCCGTCTATCCGTCTGTCTCTCCGTCTCTCCGTCTCTCCGTCTCTCCGTCTCTCCGTCTATCCGTCTCTCCGTCTCTCCGTCTCTCCGTCTCTCCGTCTATCCGTCTCTCCGTCTCTCCGTCTCTCCGTCTCTCCGTCTATCCGTCTATCCGTCTATCCGTCTATCCGTCTGTCTCTCCGTCTCTCCGTCTCTCCGTCTCTCCGTCTATCCGTCTCTCCGTCTCTCCGTCTATCCGTCTCTCCGTCTATCCGTCTATCCGTCTATCCGTCTATCCGTCTATCCGTCTGTCTCTCCGTCTCTCCGTCTATCCGTCTATCCGTCTGTCTCTCCGTCTCTCCGTCTATCCGTCTCTCCGTCTATCCGTCTATCCGTCTATCCGTCTATCCGTCTATCCGTCGGTCCGTCTGTCCGTCTATCTGTCTGTCTCTCCGTCTCTCCGTCTCTCCGTCTCTCCGTCTCTCCGTCTCTCCGTCTATCCGTCTCTCCGTCTCTCCGTCTATCCGTCTATCCGTCTATCCGTCTATCCGTCTGTCTGTCTATCTATCTATCTATCAATCAGGGGGTCGAACCGGAACCGAACCGAACCGAAAACCGGAACCGAACCGGTATTTTTTACGGAACTGAACCCGAACCCGAACCGTTATATTGTTATCGCAATGAACCCGAACCGGAACTGAACCGGAAAAAAATGACGGTTACCGGCTCATGTCAAAACGGTTCGGCCACGCGCTGTTGACAATGAATGTGCCATCAATGCCATTTATTTTTTAAGTGCCGTCAACTGACACACACCTCGCTTACATATTTTTCTTCTCCACCAAGTCTTAGGAATATAAACGCTGCACCCATGAATCTTGACAAACGCTGCATCCATGAATCTTGACATAGGAACCAGTATTGCGCTGGTCGCGGCTTGCACGGAAAAAAAAAAAATAAATGAATGGCTGTGCAAAAAAAAAAAAATCGCGTCACGGGATTTTATTTTTCTACAATCTCGTAAATCCTAAATGCTGCTGTGTGCTCATTTCATAACACGTTTCTAGAACGCGCGAGTTCTTGAAGCTTGCTTCCATCGGAATGAGAAAAGAAAAGGCTGTGGAGTTTGATAATAATGCATCCGGTTTCGTATAGGCACTGATTTGTGAGACAGCGAACTCTTCTATTTTAATATTTATCCTATTACGTCCTTCTGGCGTTGCGTTCGGTGAAGTGTTTTTCATATTCCGTATCTTGTTTAATGAAAACTTCTTTAAGGGTCTAATTTGAGTTACCGAAGGCTAGTTCAAATAAAGAAAGCTGTATTTTCTCCCCACTGTTCCTTCAATTGCTTACACGCCGAGGTGGCGGGATAGTTAGCGAGTTCTACTTGTAAGTGGGTTTGTAAGGAGGTTGCGGATTTTACAGCTACTGCGTCGGACCCAATTAGATGAAGTCCGAATGCGTAAACGTCGGTGAGGTAACCTTTGAGTGCACATAAAGAAACCATTCCTGGTAGAAATCCCTGAGCCTTACAGTACGATGTATCCCGTTTCGTATGTGCTGATTTCAGATGTTTTATTTGCAATTTATTATGATGTTGCAATTTCTCATTTATAATTTCCGAACCGGTTCGGCGCCCCGAACCGGTTCGCGAACCGGTTCGCGGATCGAATTAATCGAACCGGAACTGAACCGGAACAAAATAAATTTACCTGAACCTGAACCGTAACCGAACCCGTAATTTTTTCGGTTACCTATCTATCTATCTACCTATCTATGTTGGCAGATATTGGTTTTTTTAAAGTGCTTGTAATGCAGAAAATGGTGGACTTAAAGAGCGATCGTTTATATTTGTTTAAAAGACACCAAATAGTCGCTCGTGGAAGTGAAGAGGGAACTATCTATTTCTAAATTTATCTCCTATATATTTACCGGGAAGACTGACGATGCGTAGGTCGCGTGATATTAGATTTACCGCCATATTCAGCGGGTACCAAATGTGTGTATAAAGCGTTCCACTACTAAGAGCGGAGAGAGAAAAAATGCCCTCCCCCTCTCACACTGCGCGTCGTCTGTTCCGTCGAGTGGGCTGTACCTAACATCCGGCTGGCGTTCAAACTCGGTTGAAAATTGCGTCATTTTTTAAATTTCAAACACATATACGCGGATTTCGATACGCAAGGTAATTTTCAATGTTATGCTAGATAAAAAGAGTAACCGAGTCTAATTGCAACGTTACCTGCGTGCGAACAAAGAAAAATAATTTAAGATAACTGTGTCAGAGTGGCCGGTCACTCCGGCGAGAAGTAAGTTCGGTTGCTGTGGCTATTTTATTCTACGATAATTCTAGGCGTTTAGCGAAAATGAGTGGAAGTTAGAATAATAAATAAAAACGTGCTCTCCTGGCGCAATGACCCAGTGGTTCAGGTACCGGCTGACTCCAGTGCTATTGAAGTAACGGATCAAAGGTACGCTGGTTGATGGTTTACTGAAATAAAACAACTGAGCGCTAAAGGGTCATTTTTGACTAGCCGTAAATATTCTAAGAACGCGAACCACTTCATAATGGCAGCCACAAGTGAGAGTTTGATGTTCAGTACAGCCTGCCGGTACAGCCCAAAGATAGAGAACGCGACCTCCCGGTTTCTTGTCTGCTATACTACGTTCCACCTTCTGATGTACCGCAGAGAAGGCTAGAAGCGCGAGCTCCTAGCGTTGGGAGCTGCTCTTAACGCACGAGAGCTTGTGCCGCCGAGATGTTCCCTAGAGCAAGGAGCTCGCTCTTGTAGCCTTTCCTGCGGTACATCATAAGGTGAAACAGAATATAGCACAGTCGGGCGCGTGCCCTCTCTCTCGTCTTACCCCGCCGAACCTCCTGAGCTTCCCAGATGTGTGGAGAGGGCGCTGCGGTCTAACAATACGGCGCCGCCCTGAGAGCGCTAAATGGAATGGTTTGTAGATCAAGTGACGGTACGGGACGTCCATTTTACGGCTAAACATAACGGGGAAACTGACTTGGTGCGTAGATCACTTGAAATCAATTTCTTCACCAAATTTATCGGCGAAACTAAATTGCTGTACGGGTCACGTGACGACCATTGTTTCCTAAAATGTAGCTGAGAAACTGAATTGGTACATACGTCCCATGGCATCAGGACACGTGACATCAATTTTCCCGCTAAGTTAAGCAGAAAACACTGAAGCGGTGCGTAACTCACGTGACGCGAGGTTTCACTGGAGATATAGAGTGGAGGCTAAATTGGTATATACGTCACGTAATGGGAGGTCACTTGATGTCAATCACTCCGATAAATACGAACGGAAAAATGTCTTGGACGGGAAGAGGGGCAGTGGGGGGGGGGGGGGGATTAACTGCTTTTTAGATGCTATCGCATTTCAAAATAACGATCGCATTTGACGTCCGTGTTTAGACACTGTAAGATCGGTCTGCCCTTGAGGTACGGTGACACTAGTTTACGCTGTGGATAAGAAATATGACCAATGTAGTACGACAGCTAACCTGTGGTTTTAACGTGCATCACGGAGTAGTGATACACGACCGCACGCCGGCACGACGCTTATCCGGATAGAAACGGGCAGAGGTGGGGATCGAGCCCAGCATCCCCGGGTTTCACAGCGCGGATTTTCGCTCACCGGGTTCCGAGATGCGGTGAAGGACTTTCGGTCACGGTTTCCCTCGAGTTCAGAAATGTAAAGAGCGAAATTTTATACGAAACATATCAAAGAAAGTTTTGGCATCGAAGTATCGCTTAGAACACGCAAATCAAATAAACTTTGTAAAAAAAAAAAAAAAAAAAGCAAGCGGAAATTTAAAATTTTCATATTGTGATCTACATTACCTGCCAACTCCAATATATTTTTGTTTGACAGGCACGCGCATTTTGAAGGGAGGTAAACAGCTTGCAGCTGAATTTATCCGGCCATCGCTCACCTTGCAAGGAAAAATATACATAATCAACTTTGGGATACCTGCGAAGAGTGCCAACGTATTTGAAATCTTTCTTGCAGTCCACCGCGTTCTACCAGGTTATCCTGTAACTTTTGGCACACCTATAACATTTTAATTTAAATGCAAATCTTTCAAACTCCAGCGAAAGTATGACAAGCAAACATGGAACAACGTTGTTATGATAAAAACGTTTTAATAAAACAGAAGAAAAATACTTTTTAGGGGATTGTTTTTTACACTGGCGATACATCAAACTCTGTTTTGTCGGCCATCATAGTTTCTTTTTCATTTCAGAAGAATCGTTTTACAAAATCACCGCGTAGCAGGTACCCACACCCCAAGAAAGGAGAATACTGGCATTCGTAAGCAAGGCTTCCCCACATCAACTTCGCAAAAGAGGCGGAGCATGCTTTACAGAGCAAGTGACCATATTTTGGGATAGGTTACAATAGCTCGAATTTATTTTACATGCTCCTGAAAAAAGGGGTTACGTCTCAAAAGTTCCTGAAAAGCTCCTACCCTCGGACAAAACTCAAAACCCTTTTTGCGCCATATTTATAGTCTCGAGTTTTTTACTTGTAAAGGGCCAAAGGCGTAATATTGTCGACTACCCGAGCTTTTAAGAGCACACCATGTATCGTGAAAGTCGTATGAAAGATTGCAGGCTATCGGCAACGTCGCTGCCAAAATCTCCTAGGGCTTCAGGGGAGAACACTTACTGCCCCCTGGAGAATGGTAACTCAAACATACGCGGTCAGAGCTGTTACCGATGATATGTGGCATCCGGAAAGATTAACTGGCGCCAATAAAGAACTCCCCCACTGGTCACGCCGTACAGCCGCGGTAGGGGTGTCCGGATTTACCACGGTGTCTTGACTCGACCTCGTAAAGTATTTGGCCAGCGAAACAACAAGGAAAAGTAGGACAACCGAGGAAAAGAAAAGAAAGCAGGGCGCGTAGAAACCTATATATGGTATGCAGAATGAACGGTCCACATGCAACGAACTGAGCGGTATAATATAGCTGCCGTATAACGCGAGACGTGAAACTTGTAGCTACCAGATTCAAGCACGTACGTAAGTGACCTGGAGTCTGTTAGAGAAAACCTTATAATAAACACCGGATGTGGCGTGCCCCGAGAGGAACATTATCGCTGCAGAGTCAATGGGATTGCTGCATTTGTTGATATGAATGCCGGGGGTCAAACCAGGAAGTCACAAGTACGAACACAATAAGCCACTGACTAACTTTCCTAATCTTGTCATTACCATAATCTAAGGGCAAGCGCTACCAATATCTCAATTCAGACATGTATAGAAAGTGTTTTGCATGTCATTTGTCGCGTTTCCTTTGTTTCTTTTTGCACTCGTGACAATGGTGCGTCTTTACGGCGACCTCGGATACATTCGTGCTGCATTGTGTACCCTTTTGGCACCTCATTCTGAACAATAGGACACGAAGTCGATTTTGGTTGGACTTTAATTTCATATAAAACTATGCGCGCGACGGAGCAGTTCTTCCCTCTTATTCTAAATAAGAAAATAGAAGGATAACAGGAGAAAAGTTTGATTTTAGCGCTTTCAAGCGTGTTCTTTATTTAATGTTCACGTCTAGCAATTAGATTGCAGCTCAAATAAAGAGTGTAGGTATGTGTGTTTTCGCTTCCAGATGTAATAGGAAACGCAAACAACCGTATTTGCTCAGTGCCGTCCATGGTTCAAGAAGCAGATGGGGCCCAATCACATATTCGCAAATTGCGCCCCCTCCACACCCCCCTCCCTCTTTCCAGCGCACATAACTTCTTTACTTCTTAAGTTTTATCTTCCCTGCAGAAAGAAGAAAGGCGCAAGGGAAGACGGACAGAGCGTGTTCAACCGAATAATGACTAAATGATTTAGGGCTTTGAAAAGAGACGTCCTCAATTCTAGCGCGCAAATTTTTAACGCGCCACTTGATTTGTTCCTAAATAATATTTCCGCGAACCCCGATATCTAATCTTTTTTTTATCATTCGCATATTGCATTTGTAACTGCGTTATTAACTTGTCATCTTGTATCTTCCTCAAGATCAGTATAGAGACAGCAGTTCAACTGTGTCTCTAGCCTTGGAATATACACAACATGACTGATTTAAATTCGCACAGATAAAAATAAAAACGGCTGTTACCGAGTTTGCTTTTTCTCTCTGGGTTTCTTGGCTAGGTGGACATTAAAAATGTAATAGTCGGCACATTAAATTGGTCAATAAACTGAAAACGGCTCCTTACCTTGCTCTTATTCTAACATTGGAAGATATCCAAAACCGAAATACCGTTTTATTGTCACCAGCTACCACAGCATTGCGAACGTCACGAGAATGAAATGTTCACTGTCACAGCCATCTTCGTTTTTTCGCCGATAATTTGCTCGTCTTTTTTATGGGATAAAGGTTACTTTCATAATTCCATCCTACGCGACATATTGAACCCCCCCCCCCCCCCCCCCCCCCCCCCATTTTCGTGCTCGTTGTTGTCTTCAGTTCGATGATGGTAACATTTTATTCATCTTTCGTAACACGTACATCCCAGGACTGGAACTTCTTTTCCGAGACAATTGCCACCATCATGGACTCCGAGCCTTGTTTAGAACTGCCATTAATATTAATATTCTTGTTCATTGTGCCTAACCTGTATTTTTCACTTGAATATTGTGACTTTCTTTTTTTTTTTTTTACTGCTTTCCTCTTTTGTAATGCTTTTCGAAGTCCCGAGGGAACTCTAAATAAAAAGAAAAAATGAAAATTATGTTTTAGTGGTCTGCGTTGTGATTGGAGTTTTAAAAGCACTTATTATTAGAGCCTAATCTTACCTAAACAATTCTCTTCGATACAATCGGAAATCAGATATGCAACGATGACTTTTTAGAGGTTTTGGCAGTTGATTTAAAAAGTGGAGATAGAAATCGAGCCGAAACTACGTCTAAATGTATGCACGAAAGAGTGACGCACACCTTTAGCGCGCTTCGCCGTTATCTCCGTAGCGCGGCGTCGACGTATCCACAAAAGACACGCCGCGAAAATCATGACGTCGTCAATAGTCCCTGGCAGCTTCTGAAACGCCAGGGTGTGGCTTATTGTGCTCACGCTTCTTGAATTGTGACTTCATCAGTATTTCTATTGGCCAAAAATGCCGGATTCTCATTGGCTGTGGTGTGATAATTAGATGCTCGTAAAACGCCAGGCCCTGCTTTATTTCATAATCTATGCAGCATTTCGACATTTTGAAAAGTGTCTAAAAGGCTCTTTTAGAAATTTCGAAATAGTGCCTTGCTTATGTACGGCCGCCATTAGTTGGTCATGCACTATGATCGCGCATTGAACACGAGCGCTTCGTCAGCATTTGGAGTGTACTCGGATCGAAACGCACTCCACACGAGTGCTGCGTCAGTGCCCGGCGCTAGCTCGGAACCAATCACGGGCTTCACGCCGGAAGCGATGGGACCAACTAATGGCGGCTGCGTGTAGTTTATGCACCATTTGACGATTTCGGAAGCGGTCCATAGCCGATGGAAGTCACCGACAACTTAATAAACGCGGGACGTGGCGACTCCCGAACATCTATTTGCTTAGCAGCCGACCAGGGGCCCTAATCTGGACACTTGGCGAAAAAGTCGGCGAGAAATCTGGCGGCCGTGATTGGCCAACGCCGCACTTGACCTTGGCGCCGGCCAATCATAGACGCCGGATTTCTTGCCAACTTCTTCGCCAAGTGTCCAGATTAAGGCCCCAGATCCCGGCTTTGGTCGAGAGAAATACCCGAAAACGAATCGCAAAGCTAGAACGTGAACATTCATAATGAGCCAAACCCAGCGTTTTTGAAGCTATAGGGGTCGTACACGACGTACAAACACGAACACACACACACACACACAAAGATTGCAACGTCATGACCATTCACAGCGCTTGATCTGTAGAACTGATTATAGCAGACGAACATAAAAGATGACGGATGTCATGACGTTGCCCTTTTGGAGCTCTTTATTTGGCCGTATCGTCTTGTAGCATAGACTGGCGCTCTGACATGAGCTAAACAAAAAGTAAAGGTTGGTCGGGTTTGAAGAGAAGAGACTGAAATAAGTGGTTTGCAACGATTGCTGACATAACAACGACACAAATAAAAACAGTTATCTGGATTAGTGACGTTGAGCGAGAGTTTATTGGCGTAAATGTGTCAAAGTGTGTAGTGTGTGTAATGTTGTAAAGTGTTGACATTCAAAAAAAAAAAAAAGAAGACATAATCATAACAGATTTTACTGACATATGCCCACTCTTCTTGGGGATTACAGACAAAGCTAGTTATTGGATAATCATTGAGTTAGAGAATTAACGAGTAAATGTTATCATGGGCTCCTCATTTTTTTCTTTTAACACTAAAGCATGAAGGGTGATTTTTTTTTCATAGCATACTTCCTAATAGAGTAAAGTGGACAAGAATAATTCTGAAAAGAAATTGTTTAAACTATAAACAAGGAGGTAATTTGTACTAAAGTTTTTTTTACATATATAAACTGTGAAACAACCAAAATTAAAATAGTCCTCGTTCACTTGTTTATTGAAATATGAATTGCGCAGCGTTAAATTATTATCCTTCTAACAATACCATTGGAGAACAAAAATGAGAAGCCAGCAATATTTACTTGTTAATATTCTAGCGAAATAATTACCAAATGACCATAGTAGCCTGCCGTGAAACATCAAAGAACACATAGAATGTTTGAGCAAAGTTAGTTTTAAGTAGTTATTTTTATCTTTTTTAAACCGTTTTATAGCCATCTAAGATTACCATCACGGCACTGGAGCCTGAAAGCGCGGTTCTCCGTGCAGTTTTTCTAACAGAAATTGTACGGGGCAAAAAAGGTCACAATCTTGAAGTGAATCTCGACGACAACATAATTACAGCTGCCTCGGGACTCTATGTAGAAGAATGGCTTCTTGTTGTCTCTGTTTTGACGGGCGAAGCGATTGCAGTGCCTTGAACAATAGACAAGGAACAATGAGATTACGCTCCGGGCGGTTGGACAGAAGGGGCAGGCACCATTGTTTGCACAGAAGTTTTAGTAAGAGGCTTCATTTACAGGACGCTTTTTTTTTACGCCGCCGGGAGGTTAAAAACTTTTCAATTCTTCATCGATCAGGCGAGGTGCTAGAACTTACCTCCTTTTGTTTCGAGCTAACTGCACAATCTCTGGAGAAGAAAAGGTTTGAACATTCGCTCTGTAGTCCAAATTATTCCAGAAATTCAAAATTTAGGTATTATTTTGACGCAGAATTGCAGTCCTACCAAAGCTAACCCGAATTTCGCAAGCGTCCGTTCCGCGCCGTTGCCTAGCAAATTGAGTAAAAACTACTAAAAAAAATGGCACCTTGAGTATTTCTTTTTCTTTTTTTTTTTTTTTTTTGCAGAACGCAAACACAGTTAATGGCAGCGAAAAAAAAAAGAGGTTTGTAGCGAGTGACACAGCCGTACGCCGGGAAAATTAACATAACCTCTTGCCTGCTGATTATTCTTGTCCACAACCTTTTTTTTTTTTCAGATCTAGTTGTCTTCTCAGAAGTGTCTTTCGCTGGGATTCCTTTATAATTAGCCCGGAATGGCTGTCTTTGTGCTCTGAAAGAAAGTAAGCTCAAAGAACTTTCTTGTAATGCATTTTCGGTATTTCAAGCGGACCGTCCTTCCGCTGTTGAACGAGCCGAAAATATCGGAGCCTGCACAAAGATGGCTCAAACCGACACTGAATGTGCTCTGAGCCTGTCAGTTTTACCATGTATAATTTCAAGGCATTGTTCCATTCCTGTGAAAAAATCAGAGGAAACAACTTGCTAAAGTCAGGGTTAACCGCGTTCGCAGACGACCGAGTTAGCGACGGTGGAGAGCCTGTTTTACAGAGTTTTCAACAGTTCGATTGAAATCACTTGGATTATGCGCCGCGTTTGGAATACGAGCTACGAGGAGGTGAGCAACGGATTGGTCGTCTGCGAGCGTCTGTGCCTTTCCATTTTCTTTACTTCTCGCTACCATACAACATAGCGCATGCGTACCTGCGACCAATCGTCGTGGGACGCGTCCGCCATTTAATTGCAAACGTTCCCCATGGATTGAGGCGTAGCCTCTCTACAATCTAGGTTCTCTAAGCGACGCCTATCGCTTGTGGCGCGATCTCCCGATTGACGCAACGAGCAGACAAAAGAGTGCGTCGTCTGTTCGCTGCGCCTATCGGCAGATGGCGCCACAACTAAATAGCGTCGCAAACTCTGTCGTCTGCCAACTCGCCCAACCTTGACTTTGACAGGTTGTTTGCTCAAAAGTTTCACTGGACGTGAACTGCGCCTTGAAATGTCGCAAGGTAAAACGAACCTGCTCAGTGCACGTTGAAGGAAAGTTCCAGCTTTCAATGTGCAGGTGCTGTTTCTTCCGGCCGGTTTCTCCGACCGTAATATAGTCCTCGTTAGCTTTCGTTTTTCGGAGCTATTATCGGCTACTTCTGCAATCTCATTGGCGGCCGAGCGATAATGAGATGTCTGTGACTGACCATGATTTGCATATTTTTAGTTGTAAGTGACCACAGGAGAGTCGACCAGCTGCCAAACTCCTGCTTCTGCGAACCAACTGCGCGTGTTCTACGCGTCGCGTGTTGACGTCAAGTTAGAAGCAGACATGTACGTAACGCGTTACTAGTAACTTCTACCTAGTTACTTTATTCGGTAGCGAGTAACGTATTTAATTATTTCTTTAGAAAAGAAACGAGGAACGTACCTTGCTATTTTTATTACGAAGTAACGAGTAATGTATCTCGTTACGTTTGAAAAGTAACGTGTACAACACCGTTTAAACAGACTCGTTCTATTTCTAACCTGAGTATGCGTCCATTGCGACAAAGGCAGATGGGCAACCTGCAAAAAGACTGAACAGAGTGACAGAATAGCCAACGTATATCGCTGAACATGTCAGTGGAACTCTACAGCTGGGAATGTCCTTCACCCAGAGAACACAGTAATGTTCGTTGGGTGAAGTTTCTAGAATCGTCTACAGAAAGAATGTAAACCCGAAGGTTGCAAACACGGGAAGGCACAGAACCCATGTTGGACTTCGAACTATCGAAGCAGAAAGAACAAAATAGAGAGGGGAATCCCAGATTCACCAGCTCTTCTTGAAGCACAACACTGCCGTACCTTTGAGCGCGACGCCGGAGATGCATTCTCAAGGAAGCGAAGAAGTGTACACTGATGAAAACATGGAGAGGCAGCTACTGCTGAAGTGCAATGACTACTGAAAAGAAAATAGTAAAGAATGAAACAAAAGCACTTGTGACAATGTAACAAGAAGAGTAACTCGTTGCATTTGAGGTAAAGTAAAGCGTTCGTTTTGAGAATGAGTCACGAGTAACGTATGTAGTTAATTTTTGGGCATGTGACGACCAACGAACCTAGTTACTTTTTGGTGTAACGTGTACATGTCTGGTTATAAGTCGCCCCACGCGAAGCTCCCCCGCCTCAGTCTGCTTACACTCGGTGGTGCAGGAAAACAAAACTAGAAAGAAAGTGCGACGAGGCGACGTTTCGTAAAGATGCGGCGGCCCTTGCAGGGAAGATGATTATTGAATTTGAGCGTCGGCTGCGTTTGTTATGAAATTCGATTCTAGATATGACGACATGAGGGTTCGATTTAAACAAAGCTGCTAAATATTTCTTAGCGAGTTGCACCTTGAGTTTAAAGTTTATTTATTTGAAATGAGCCGAAAGGAAAGCAAAAAAAAAAAAAATGCCTGACGAAAGTCTCAGTCCTCTTTGCAGTTCATACATATGATACACGAAACAATACACTTAGTACAGTTGTATACATCAGCGATTTACAATAATGTTATGGCTTTGTATGGTATCATCAAGAGAGGATCACAGGTAATAATATAAATCATGAAAGATACTTTTTCATACGTTCAAAGACAAAACCCTCAATTTATACGGTATAAAAATGGCTATAAAACAATGTCACTGTCCACCAAGAGTGTCCTGAGCTCTTTCTCAAATTTAGAAAAAAGAGGTTTTAAAATCCACGAAGGTTCCAATTGAATTTAAAAATTTGGTCACCTGATAACCTTTAGTTGGCCTTCCGTAATTTCTGCTACGTCACTTGTTTGTGTATTATAAAGTTTGTAGGGTTCTGTGCCACTGGTCACCCGCAAGAAGGACCAATGAGGTAGATATCAGAAATAAAAACACCTTTACTGTCTTTTACCGTCCCTAGTGACTGATTGCCCAGGCTCCAAGCTCTGCCTAGCTCGCGATTCTCGTTCCACCCGCCCCGAGCTCATGACGCAAGCCCCGTGCTTTCCTTGATTGCGGCGCGACACCGGCACAAAAGCCGCGACACCGCCACAAGTTCCTTAGTTTGGATTAGTTGCATTTGCTAGAAATCATAAATTTGGTTAGCCTTGAGTATACCGTGTTTTCTAAAAAGCGGCACAGTGGGAAGGTCCTGTATATTTCCCGTGTAACTTTCAGATATTCGCAAGATTTTCTTCGTTAATTTAAGAATCTTATTGTAGTTTGTGAGCGTTGTTATAATCCACACTTACATACAGTAGCATAAGTTTGAAGAAAAAAGAGAGTCATATATTTCTTTCTTAACCGTGTACGCATCAGGTTTTTTATTTTATACAAATATCTAACTGCCTGAGAAAACTCTACCGTCAACTTATTTACATGTATATTCTAGCTAAGCTCCTAGTTAAACCAAACGCCTAAAAGGTTTTGTTCGAGACCTTGCTCTGTAATTCTGTTTTTTGAAATATATTTTATTTGAATATTATCATGTTTTCTTTATTGGAGCAGAAATTATCTACTTGGTTTTGTTAAAATTGATTTAAATTTGTTTATATGGAGCCACACTGCTAGGTCACCGGTACGAAACAAGGGAATCAAGACTCGTTCAACTCTCCGAAGCCTTGCGTTGCGGTAGACCAATCAGAAGCCGAGAAAGGACGGGAGTGTCACGTGCTCGCTCGCGCCCGTCGGCGAGGCGTGTCCGTTTCTCGGTTCGGATACAGGACCTTGCTTTTTTGTCTTGGGGCGCAGTGGGGACCACGGGAGCAGGTTATTCCAAGGCTGCGATGGTTCAAGCTGGACAGAAGTCATGGAAGCAAGCGGGCTCGTCCCAAAATCGTCCACGGCGGCGGGGCCGAAGCCGCCATACTGCCGTGAATTTCGCTTACTATTGGTGAGCCTCTAGAGATTATGGAGCGTTGTTATTATGGAGTTTTCCTAGATGACTTTGGCCGTCCCGCAACGCTCTACGTAATCTGCTACGATACCCGAAACTCTACAGCCAGTGCCATCGGCGCGCAGGCGCAGTAGCGGCTTCCTCGTTGAGGAGGGCTTAGCGGAGGCGGAAACGCGCTCTACGAAATCTCCCTATTGACTCTTGACTGCGGTCGACTGCGTGTCAATGCAACTGTGTGCTAAGCGCAAACGTCCTTCGCAACGCTTTGCGTCCGCCTGCAACAACAAAGCGCATCGCGCTCAAAAGGAAATGTTTGTATGTGCCACAACTGTGTGCACTGTGCGGCAGTGCGTGGCGTTTCAAATTCTCGCCGCACCTTATGTGCAATATCAGGATAGCCTTGACCCTTCAAAGGATGTCGTGGACCGGAACAAAATAGTGCGGGCGACGATGCGTTACGTTGGCGAATTTTAACTGCTCCGCAACTAGTTGGACCACCGTTTGCGGAAGTTGGTAGAGGGTGGTGGCCGTTGTGAGCAAAGCGCTCAACCCTCCGAAGTTCGGCGCGTCTGCGTTCTTTCCGTCCCCTCGTAAACCAGGCCTCCATTTTAATGAACTCATTAACGTGCGTGTAATTTGTTTAGTGCCCCTTAATGAGTATAGCAACCGCAACGACGAGTGAGAGCTAGGACACCGCAGTTTATCTCGCTATTCATCTTAATTAGTTGCCACGGGAGTTTTGAAACAAAACAATACAGCGGAAATCGCTTCTTATGATGTCCCTGAACTGCGATAGCATTTTGCATCAACTTGTGCTGCGCAAAAGATTATTTAGTAAACTGCCTAGGATCGGCTGTTCGTCCACATCCATGAAGTACTCTATCACATTTAATGCCCATTTACATGATTTTTCGATCTGTCTACTTCCCACAGAGGGGACTCCCACGACCAACATACGACCTTTGTTGCATAAGTGCGTTTATTCGAATGTGTCGCTTTTAAAGAAAAACTAATATTAAAAAAATGGAAGTTTTTTTAAAGGGTTTACTTAAGGCACATATTTGTTTTGTAAATTTTTGAAGTAAAATTTTTTTAACAATATTTTTTTTAACGAAATTTAGGTGGGGTAGTTCTGGTGTTTGCCCTGCCAGGTGCTTGCAAAATTAAGCACCTTTTCTCGCCTCTCATTGGCTGGAGAGAAGATTGACGTGTGCAATGCTGGTTGTAAAATTCTATCTCCGTGCCGTAATAGCTTTTTAATCGACAATTTTTTTTTCTTTCAAGAAAAGCATAATTTCGATAGAGTCATTATTGTTTTCAAAAATATTACGAAATCGCCTTTCCGCGTAGGCTTCAAAGGACAACAAACATGACTGCCGGAGTGTGCGGAATGACCAACGTGCGCAGCTCGTGGAGCTCATCGATTTTTATGACTGTGAGTCGTTCTGCGTTCATTGAAGTATTTAGAGAAATATCTGATCAACCGACCTAGTTTTCAGCGAACCTAACGTGCAGCAGTCAACTGTCGCATAAACGTGCAATTGGAAGCGCCAAACGGGTGCTTGCGTTCTAGCCGGACTGGCCCAAGCCCCTAAGCCTAGCGTCCCACTTCCACCATGTCGCTCGATCTGGCTTCTTCATATTTTTTCTTTGCGCGTGTTGATTATGAACAAAGGTCTTGGTCCCCGTAAAAGCGCCCACTTTCTTTGTGAATTGTGCGACCGTTGTGATTTCAACCATGGTTTCAATGCCGAGGAGATACCAACGCAGGTAAAAATTTGCTAGAGATTTTGCTGGAGGCCATCGGGCGTTCGGCTCGCATCAAGTTTGTTCAGGTTTGTTTCCGTCATTTAGCTTGAAAAGGAAAGTAGCTCTCAATTTTTTCAGTGCACCTGCCCTGCCCCGGCGAATATTCTTAGGTCGAATTTTAATCGCGCGCCTTGACGCTAACCCCCCTCGCCCGCGGATGCCATGCGAAAAAAAATAAAAAGAAAGAAAAACGAAACCCAACAATAACAAGAATTAGTAAAACAAGATATGTAGTTCTAATTATAAGCTTGATGAGCGTCGTTGAAAATAACTAAATGAATAATTTTTAGAAATTCTTTGAGCGCCTGGGAAGCGTAGTAGTGCCCATTCGTGCAATACGTACAAGGTCGGGGTTATGAAAAAGCAACAAAGAATTCGCGCGGTCGCGTTTAAGCACCGGCAGCCTTGGTCTTGCTGTTCGAGTGGTAAGTTTAGCGCACTACTGCGCTTCTCATGTGCTAAAAGTATTCCTAACAATAATCCATATAGTAGTTTTTGATGACGCTCAGCATGTCTCTAATGGGAACCATCTCTTGTCACTAATAAAAAGTTAATGAACAAATTTTACTCAATTTGTCGACTGATCGCTACGAGCGGCCCCATATACACTCTAAAAAATGCCCATGCGTCTGCTCTCCCACACAGCACTCGGAGAGCCAATCACCTCACCTTACGGAGGCAGATCAGCAAATGACGATGCCGAAGCATATGTTTAGACTAAAAAACGCAGTCTGAGTTGTGACAATAAGCAATGCAAAACGTCACGCTTGCGTTGCTTAATGTCACAACTCAGACTGCGTTTTTTGGTCCAAACATGTTTTGGCATCGTCATTCGCTGATCTGCCTCCTTCAGTTGCAGTGATTGGCCATCGGAGTGTTCTGCGGGAAAGCAGACGCATGGTTTTTTTTTAGAGTGTATACTATGTCCCCCTGACCGTATAAGTCACCTGCACATATCTTTAAAATGTAGCTTTCACGGCTTTTTTTAACAATTCTGTGAAGCTTACAAAAAAAGAAAAACTTGCATAAACACAATTAGACCCTCGGCATCTATTTTTGCCGTTCAGAAACTCTATTTCTGGACAGCTTAAAAAACCGGGGTGTGACAGGCCATCTTATTATAGCTACACAGCCAATGAGAATGCAGCATTAGGCAGTGAAAACGTCGAAGAACCAATCACGGAGCCGGAACCCAATAAGCCACGCCCTGCCTCCCTTAAGCTGTCAATCAGCGGAACGTAGCGTCGAGGACGCCATGGTGTCACGGGAGGACAGTCATCATCGTGAGAGTCTTCACATGATGACACGGAGGTCAAGGATTCGGGTGACATGACTTGGTCTCGCGTGACATGACATCAGGTGGCACTCTCACTTCAGGCGGCACCACGACGTGCACCATGATGCCACATCGCGCGGTCCAATGAAGCCACATGACACCGTGACATCAAGTGGTCCTGCGACGTGAGGTTGGGCGACTACATAATTTTTTGTTTAGTTTCCAGATCACGTAACGTGATATTATGACTCTGTCACTTGACATAAGAACTACCGCGTGAAACAAGACCTTTACATTCTACGCATTTAGCATATGTCTTTGGAATATACACATCAAAAACACAGCCCGTTATTATTATTATTTTTTTTTTTTATATATCCACGGGACAGTATGATGCTTCGTAGCCAGCCGATCTTTCAAGAAGCGATCCTGGATTCTCGAACGATCGGAAAAGATCACCGTCACCTCGCCTTGAAGCACCGGATAAAAAGGGCCTCCCACCTCCGGGCCTCCTATGGTCCGAATCGATATGATGCGGGGGGCATAATTAGATTCGGATCAAAGATGGCGACACGACTTCATCGATCGCCGCACTTTTCTCCAGTAGACTGGAGCACACGAACGAACTAATAATACATTTGGGCTTGCAAGAATGTCCCACCAAAAAGGCAGCCCTGGATTAAAGAGGGGGGAGGGGGGGCTAGGGAGGCTGGAGCCAAGGGCCACACCTGAAGAAAGGGCGGGGGGGGAGGGGGCCCCCTCACTCGGTTTTCGGGGCTGGGCGGCAGGGGGGATCTCGCTCGGGTAGCCCTTTCTCCCTCGTAGGGGGCGAAAGACCCCCCCAGAAAAGAGACTTTTTTGCTTTTCTTGTGTGTTTGTTGCTGGTGTGTCAGAGAACCGGTATGGTCGTAAATAACTTTGGCCTGGGACAGTTGCCACTCGTCACCAGCGCGTCCGAAGCACTATAGCAACAATTTCCTGTCGGGTTCCTTAAATGGTTTTCCCTCTACAGGGCCATTTCACTTTTTACAGCGCCGATCATACTTCCTTTCATCTCGCGTTGAATCACAACAGAAGGCTAGGGTCTCCACAGCCAATCAGGCGCCAGTCCAGAGGTGTTGTCACGCACTAATACATGCCCGAGGAGCCAAGCGACGTCACTTCTGAACTTGCGCTTCATTGGCTGCGAAGGCCCCTAGTCTTCCGCCACGGTTCGACACAGGATAAAACGAAGTTGGCAAAAACACTTCTGTCTTTTTTTGCGGGTCGTTAGAAACCGAACTTTCGAAGGGGGGGCGAGATTATACTGAACGTTTGTACTTTCTGTGTGGCATTCAGGTGTTTTGATGCCTCAATCTTTGGCTTCCCAACAGAAAACGCTTTACGCGCGTCTGTAAGCACTCAATGTTTTTAATTTTTCTTCCCACTTCGCTTTTCGGCTAGCGGCACGTTAACAATCACCTAGTTCACGTGTTTTGTTTTGTTTAATTACAATTAGACGCAGCGATCTTACAGCTGCTCTATGTAAGACAGCCAAAATGCGTGTCCCGCTTTTCGCAGATGCATGCATCATTTGTTTCACTTAAAATTCTCTGTTTCAAGAAAGCATTCTACGCAGCTTACCCCAGAGCACGGCCCTGCCTAAAGAGAACACATATGACAATCTTTCTCAAGAGCCACTTGCTGGGTGGAACTTCTATGGTGGCAGCAGCCACAAACACAGGGACTTCTGCGCATAGCCTCTTAATTGGTTCTGCTGAGTTGAAGGCGTGCATATACGCGCGAATAACGCAGTAACGTAGCGTTTTTTTAGGTTTGTTTGGATTAGCTTATTTTCAGTCTTAGTGTCATTCACGTGCAAAGGGGAATACATAAGATTATATTCAGTATGATACTAATCGTATATATTCTATAGTTAAATATTTTAGTGTAAATATTGTTAAAAGATATCGCGCTAACTTAGTACATTTCTAGGCATTCGAGGCGAAGATGTTTTAATAAAGTAGTTTCTTTCCTTTTACTCAAATTTTTCGTTTTTGACCAACATTATCATCATTATCATCATTGTTGTTGTCATCATTATCGTCGACATCATCACTATCTCAAATTTCGGGGCCCTGGCTATCATTAGCCCAGGGTCCCGAAATTGTTTAATCCAGCCCTGCAAAAACGCCTACGGTAATCTAGAAGCAATGACAGCTTGCAGGGCATGGCGAACCCTGAGCGTCCTATACTTTGTCTCATCCTACGATGGACTAAAGGCCAAGGCCGCGGGCCGCCAGGTCCAATCACGTTTCACGCCATACTATGACACGCTTAACATTGATTAGGGGTGGACGAATGATGCTCGTATCCAAAAGTGCCGCATCATTTCTATAGCTTCGACACTGCAAAGAGCGTGTATGCCGTGGCTTTCTTTGCGATGTAAAATTGTTGAGTCACTCAGTGCTCTTCGATTCGAACCACTGTCCCCCTGTCCCCTAATCAGTGATTCGAGACGCGGGCGCCGATACCTGTATCGAAGCGAAATACTGCACATTTTCTAAGTGGCTCGTGATTGGATCTGGCGGTCCGTAGCTTCTGCCTTTAGTCCATCGTAGGGTGAGACGAAGTATATTACTGCTCCGCAGTCAGCAATATTGCGGCATTAGCCAATGAGAAGACCAATGAACCAATCAGCACGAGAGATATCCGACAATAACTTGCCGCGGTGTGCGTTTCTCAGAATGGCAGCAACTATCGGTGACTTCCGCGAAATTGCCGGCACCATGCAGCTACATCTGAAAGCTTTTAGGGGCATGGTTCGAGCACTTCTTCCCTGAGCAAATCAGATATTGTCACGAATGAGAAATGATGAGGCGGCGAATAAATAAAGAAACTAAATGTTCAATGGGGCGAATTTGTGCACAAAACAATAATAGAAGAAGGTTAGCATCGCAGGCGTCGATGTCGGCAAAACAGCAGGATCGAGCGATGGGTCGAGGCTGACTGCGGCTTGCCACGCGGAGCCCCTTATGTACACGCGTGTGCTTCCGGAACAATCGGCGTAGAAGGTTCGGCACGTAAAACATTCGGGCCTCGAACATGCAACAGGGTTTTTCAAATTTATCAGAACGGGACATTTACAAAAGCAATAAAATGGTGCATCCGCGGCCAGGCATCAAACCTCGGCCCCTTGCGTACGATTCAAGCATGATAACCCTTCGACCACGGGCACACTTGCTCAGAGACGAGCGTAAAATGCTCGTAGCGGCTTCGTTTTATAAAGCGAAGCCGCGAAGGAAGGTTCGATAAAAAAGACACGTGATGAAAAACGCCAGTCATCAGCCATTGGGTGATGACCAAATCCCCCTATAACCGACGCTCTGAGAAATCCGGTAATCCAGGCATCAAATCACTTACCCGGAAAGCACTCATCAAGCTAATTTTTAGCAGTATTTTGTACCAGTCCCACGCTTTTCGTTTAAAACTACGGGACAGCAAATAAACTTGATTTGATTTAAATTTATCTGAAGAGCCAAAAATTGCCCAAACAGCACGGAATTCGGCCAGGCATTGGCCAATGGCTGTCGATGGTCTTTTGATCAATGGTCAAAGAGCAGCCATTCATCAGCCAATGCTTGGCCGATGGCTGATGGCCAGTGGCCATTGGCCAATAGCTAGAAAAAGGCCAGTGATCAGCCAGTGGCTGTCCACTGTCTGGCCACTGGCCAAAATACCATTTTCAGCCATATGCCAATGATAGGCCAAATTTGTGTTGCTTGGGTGCAGTCTACGAAGAAAATATTGCTAATTGAAAGGGTGAAAAAAATTTCGGCACAGACACTCAAGAATGTTTACGTGTCGGAATTAGAAAGCATTCCTACACGCGGCGCACTCCTACAAGCAGTGCGCCACGTCTTCCTTTTTTTTACACGGTGCGCCGGCGGTGACATCCCGCTCCCCCACTACGCAGATCTTCACAGATCTGCGTAGTGGGGAAAACCGGCGAAAACTAGGAGATCTTCACAGATCTCCTAGTTTTTCGCCGGAACTTGGCAAGTCTAGTTAAAAGTTGAAACTCTGTTACATATTGTGTGAAGTGTACGACTTATTTGTGGTCATGCTAATTTGTAGATTTTAAACTGTGCGTGGTGCTCTGTTTCTTCTTTTTGTGTTGTGTGCGCCAATGTGAAGACCCTCGTGGTTGTTTTCGTGCACATTAAGTAAACAACTTATTATTATTATTATTAAAAGTCACCGAAATCTGCAACCACACTCTCCATTTGGCCAGCTTACGGCGACCGGATCACTTTTGCAGACAAAGCTAGCTGTGCGCGTGCTCAGTAGCAGCGTCTACCTCCGCTAGCAGATTCGGATGTAATTAACCTATAGAGTTCCTGTATATAGCTACCTACGGTAGCAGGGTTGCCCATTCAGCCTCGGCGGGTGGCTGTCGCGCCGGCTTTCCTGCACGACCGTGGATGCTTTGCTCGTCACATGACTGAATTCGGCAAATAGCAATGCCGCCTTTGCAGCCGCGCATGGAAAACATGAAAGGAGAAGAAGGCGGAAGCAGGGGATCATTCGCCGGGACGGGTACATCGTCGGCGGAGCAACCGTAGCGATGACTTTCCTGCACGGCGCTGCATGCTTTGCCCCTCACGTAATGGAACTCGGCGAATAGCGGCGTTGCGGCTCGGTGAAAACAAATGTGCAACTCTGCTTCCCCTTCAAGGGAGGACATCGAGGAACTGTAGAAACCGATTTACGAAGGCTCCCTTCTGAAACGGGCGTTCCAAGCGGTGTAAAAAAAAACAACAACAAAACAAAAACAACAGAACGAGCTTTTTCCTGGCACGGAGAAAATTAAAAGTACGATGGAAGGCGATGCAAAGAGGCAGAACCTACTTGGCGTTGTCTTCTTGATCTTTGTTTTTCGCACAATTGTTAATGCCATGCACGTTTTTCTAGTTGTTCTAGTGACCGGTAATACAAATAAATCGAGCTTTTTTTCGGTTATTCCCCTCTTAACAAGTTTTTTTTTTACTTGCAATTTTTATGCTGCTGAATTGCTCTGCTCCAGTTTCTGTATTATATTCATATTTTTTTTTTAAGAAGGTAAGGAGTAAATAACTCGTTATTGATATTTTGTAACGAAATTACATTATAATTACTGCCGCAAAAGAGTGACGTGACAAGCACAAAATTACTTAAAAAAGTAACAGATTACAAGTAATCCGTTACTTGTAACGGATATTGCTTCCCAAGTCTGGTTTTGCAATGCTACCTAGGTATTTGAAATATATTTGTTATTGAAATCCATACCATGCACGGATCCCAGATCTAAACCCTCACTGTCAATGTCCATAAAACCAAATTTTTAAAAGAGTATTCGTGCTTAACTGTTATTAAAACTTTAAACACGGAAAATGTTTGCGATTGCACTTTTGTTTTCGTGGTACTGGATGTAACTATAGTAATAAATGATGCGCCCGAGATAGGGTACTGCAACGCGTGATCCCGCTTATTTTAAGAATGCAACGCATTCTTAAAAGAGTGTACACAAAAAAAAAAATGACCGAAACTTTGGTAGCGTTCATGAGAGAAAAGTAGAGATTTTACTAAAATTCTTTAATAGGAAAAAAACAAACACAAAAAAACTAGAACTTAGGATTGGAGTTATCTTTACACGAGTAAAAATGAAATGAAGAGTTTGATTTTTGAGATATTACACACGGGACTCAGTTCACATATTGATCAAAAACCACCCCCTCCCCCCTCTCCCCCCCCCCCCCCTCGCATTCCCACTCTTTTATGATGAGAAAAAAAGAACGGTTATTTTCGACTGAAGTATCGATAATACAAAGATAAAAATAAACACAGTGTCTTCAAAATCGAACTGAAATGGCAGTTCCAATCTGGAGCCCACTCCCGAAATGAGCCTGAGTTCCATCTTTGACATTATACGTATATATAAACACAATAAAAAAACAAATCCTGCCAAAAAATATTAAATAGAATAGCTTACAAAAGAACGCTCATTTCACAATTTTGACGATATTGCGAGTGATTCACTTTCAAAATTTGCACCATTAATTCTTATTCCTTGCTTCAAGCTCCGCTTTTTGAATCGAAATCTAAGTAAGAAAGTTGTGGGCCACTGATAACGCTCCTGATAAATCTAAACCTTCCGTAGAAACAGAGGGAATACTGAACGTACAGGGGCGATTTGCTTCAAGGGAAAAAAGGGAGTAAAAAAAAAAAAAGACTGAAATAGAGCAGCACAAAGAAGCATTGTGATAAAGAGTGTATATGCAGCACAGGATATAATGGAGGGCAATTAAAAATAAAGCGCACTTTATATATTTAATACCAACGAACTACAAAAGATAGAAACACGCTCAGAACAACAAAGAATAAAGGAAGGTCCTATGTTCGAAGTTCTGCGTCCCTTCAGGTTTTCTTCTTTCTCCTCAAAATAAGCCCCTTCTTGAGAGAAGCAACAAAACGATAGATTATATATTTTTTTTGCTATGCAAGAATGAAGCGGTCCACAATTATTAAATCACGGCTTTAGCAATTGAATGTTTTAGGTCCTGAAATGTAGCACACAGAGGTAAATAAATAAAAAAAATATCAGAATTTACGTTTTCTATTTATGTGCGGAATCTGTTTCTATCTTTTACAGTTCGTATATGATATAAAAACTTGAAATCTGCATCTTTTATTAATAGTCCTGTATAAAAGACACAAACGAAGGTGCGTGCCAATAGAATTACACCTGTTTCATTGGCAAGTTCCACCTCACCTCACTTCATGGAGCAATTCAGGGCCCAACTAAATTTGTTGCACGTTAAATTTTTTTATAGGTAAACTGTAGGAGAGCATCCGCGACCTTGTAATAACTTTGCATATCGGAAGACCCAGTTCCGCACAGAAGTTGAAATTCCACACGGTGGTTTATTTTTATTTTGAAGCAAGCTTTTATTGAAAATTTTTAAACATAACACTGCCCGTGAAATTTCACGTATTTTTATTATGCGAGCTGTTGTACACGATGAACAACCGGAATTCCGTTTCCCAATTATATAAAAGTCCTATGATGCATTAAATAAATAATTTAGGAACAAATCGTTAGAGCTTGTTTAAAGGATATTAAAGTGTCTTTTCGGAATGTGAAGGTCATATGGTTTACTAGTTTTCTTGTTAAATTTAGCGAAGAAATGACTAAACAATGTTCGTGCGACCACGGGACTCCGCGAAGTGGTCACGTGATGTGACGTCACAGTGTCAGGTAACATATATTTTTTCGTAGAACTTAGAGAGAAAATTGACGTCACGTGATCTGACTTCAAGGTGTTACGTTACCGACGTCACGGCTTCAAGTCGGGGGTTACCTAATGCCACAAGTCCAAGTGATGTCAATTTATCTGGAAGATGTAGTGAAAAAAAAAATAAACGTCACGTGACCTTACGTGAGAGAGTAAAGTCGTGGTGTCACGTGACGTTAATTTACCGACTAAATTTAGTGTGGAATGCATGTACGGACAAACAGACAAATTAGTAAATTAAAAAAAAAATTCGCTGAAAGAAATATAGACAGCTTAAGCTTCGCCTTTGACAGTGGAACGCGATCGCTAAAGTTTTAAATGTTTCTCGTTCCCAAGCCGTGCAAGCGTGTCTGCGTGACCTGATTCTACTTCCGGCAGCGAAAGCGAAAGGCAGCAGAATCATGAACTACCAAGGGGCGGAGATAACGGCCGACGCCGGCCACGGTGTTACTGTTTTGTCAATCTCAAGTGAATACAGGTTTTTGCTATATCAGCTTCCATCAGGGGATGCCATAAAGAAAGCGGTCATCCTTCACTACAACATTGCTGAAAGGACATACCGGATTGGGGATTTCCGGCAGCCGCTCAACGAGCTTGGGGTCCTTAGGGAAGTGGCCGGCATAGGGGCGTTCCAGATGTCCCACATCTGGGCCCGTTTGCTCGAAGCGCTAACCGCGGCTAAAGTTAGCCGCAGTACCTAGGGGAGGGATTTTAAAATCACGTGACTGGCTCGGTAGGGATGGGGGAAACATGGTGGTGTTTCCCCCATCCCTACCGAGCCAGTCACGTGACAAAAAGCAGACAGCGTCCCAATCTAAATTACCCAAGCATCGAGGAGAACGCTGGAAGTGTAATTCTACGGTCCGCGCGCGGTGGCCTTCCTCTTATAAAAGATTCGAAGTAACTGATCATAATATGGCCTTGTGTGCTAGGCAAAATTTGTTTCACACTTTTTGCTTTAGAACAATTAGTACTGCAGACGCCAGCAAGTGCAACGCGTGTAACTACACTCGTAGCATGCACCTCGAAGCTTGGGAAATTTAGAAAAAATATCTATTGGGACGCTCTCTGTTTTTTAGTGTTATCACTACCCGGCCGATTGAGTCAAGGCAATCCACTGTCCAAAGACGTTGCCATGCAGACAATTATCGCGTTCATTCAGGCTTAGGAATGGCCAGAATCGAAAGACTATCTAAAAAAATACGGCAAGGTCATTGCTCATGCTTTGCGATTTAAGTGAGGTAAGGCAAAGCGAAAGCCTCCTGCACCATTCGTTGCTGACTAAGGCGCCAGATATTGCAGCTACAACGACATATTAGTTCTAAAGCGAGCGGCGGTCACTCACCGGGACACTACCATGTTTCCCCGCATCCCTACCGTGCCAGTCATGTGATTTAAAAATCCCTCTCTTAGGTACTGCGGCTACCTTTAGCCGTGGTTAGCGCTTCGAGCGAACGGGCCCTGACTGCCTAACCTGAAGACTTACGCGGCCAAGCTCAAGTTGGTGGAAGTAGGGACGCACGTGCCTCGTCATCAGCCCCTCCAGGAAAGAGGCCCGCATTAAGTTGCACTGGGTGTCGTGCGACGTGTCGAACGACAGAATCCGCAAGGCCTTCTCGGAGTGTGACGAGCTGTAGGACGTCGCGCACGACCAATGGAAGGTGCCGGGCTTCGAAGGGTCCGAGTCCAGGACCCGGATAGTGCGGCTGGTTGTCTGGGAGGGCGTCACTCTTGACCGCATCCCTCACCAGCTGTGACTGCCGGGCCCTCAGGTGCCCCGAATGCCGCGCTTTTGGCCACAAGCGGGACGACTGTGTCAGCTCCTACGCCCGAGCCACAGGACGAGGAGTCAAAGACGACTATGCCGACGACCAGATAGACGAGGAAGAAGCGGAGAAGGTAGCGGAACCATCGGCAGCCCCGAGTCCTAGCGTGACGGATGACGCCCCTGGCACCGTCCTCACGGATGATAGCGCCTCGCCACCGGCCACCGCGGCTCCTGCCACACCGCAGGCAGTCGAGCGCCACTCGGAGGCCTCACAAGGGAACGACGTGTTAGCGCAGCCCCGGTTCCTGCCGAGGTCTTCCCCGAGCCAAAAATGGACGTTGAAGCGGGCTCAGCGAAGCACCGGCTCGAGGACGTCGTGGACACCACAGGTGAGGAACTTCGACTGCGCCAACTAGAGCGCAACTGGAAGGTGGTCACCGGCTGGAAGGGCGCAAAGGGCAAGCAGCGGTCTTCGGCATCGAAGGAACGCGACAAACTGTCGCAGTTACTTCACATGCTAGTGGACCACTGTATGCGACACCTGCCGGTGCTGGTAAGCGCCGCTTTCGTTTGGTGTGGTCATTGCTAACCCACGGTTGCCTTAGAGCGTCCTGTCCGATTTGCCACCCTCAACATCCGAGGGCTCTCGGAACGAAGGAGGCAGAGGAAAATCTATCACCTAGCCGACGAACAGGAGCTCGACATCATCGCGGGACAGGAAACCAAGGTCGAGAGTGAGGACCAGACCGAATTTACGGTGCGACCGGTTACGGCGCATTTCAGCGTGTGCGTTGGGCACGCGGTTGGGTCGTTGGCGGAGTGTTTTCTGCTACTGCGTCAAAGTTTAGGTGCGACCATTGACGAAGTAATGACGTGTACTTCGGGGCATTTTGTCGTGTGCGACTTTTCTTTTTCGTCTTATGACTGGAAAGTATTTTGTGTTTATGCTCCAATAGAGCTGAAGAGCGACTGATCTTTTTCGAATTTTCGCACTACTACTATAATAGTGAACCGCTGGCTATTTTTCTTTTAGTGATCATTGTCTATAGTTAGTCTTTGCATGGGAGGTAAGAGTGAAAATAGAAGAGTATTTTGCTGGGATGTGGTGGAAAATTAACGCAAAACGTTTGGAGGACGATGTTTTTACTGACCAAGTGAAGGTCGGAATCGAAAGCGTGGTGAACGGGGATCAAGTAGAGCATGGCGCGCGATGGGAGCTTGCTAAGCAAAGATATAAATGATAGCGTTAGAGCGGGCAATCGCAATTAAACGCGATGAAAGAAAGAAATATTTAATTTTGCGTAATAATTTGTAGAATGCCGGGGGTATTCAGGGACGACATTTCGTCTTTAAAAGATAAACTGGAGATTCTAGATCGGGAACAATATCGCGGGGCCATTGTGAGAGCGTGGACAGAAAGATGGGCAACGAGGGAAGCGCCAACTAAACGCGCACTGATCCTCGAACCTCGAGAAAAGATGCGTTCGGCGTAACGAGATAACAGAGATAGAGACGGACGGAACAGTGACGAGCGATAAAGAATAGATTGCGTTGGCGTTTTTCGAGTGCTACAGTAAATTATTTCCGTCCTGCCCCGTTCATGTCGAGCTTTTCAAAGATAAATTTTTGTGCTTTACGCTACGCATAGATGATGCGGCGAAAAGGGTGTTGGAATCTTCATCGCCGTAGAAGTGATTGTTGCGATAGACGCCATAAACCCGGCAAGCCCCTAGGCCCGGACGGCCAAAGGGCTGTTTTTTATAAGGCTCCGAAACGAGAACTCGCCCCATTGTTAGCCCCCATGTTTAACGAAGCTTATGTTTTGAAGATTTTATCGCCTTCCTTTATCTCCTCCCATACGTTGCTAATCCACAAAACAGAGGACCCTGTTAAGGTACTGCAAATCACCGCTTATGGGCCGATCAATCTCCCAAATGTTGACAATAAAAGTTTTATTAAGGTGTTAGCAAGGAGGCTACAATCAGTAATGGCAAAGATATACTGGGTCCGCATCAAACATGCGGCATAAGAGGCAGGAAGATTTTCACAAATATTCATAAAGCGCGTAGTGTTTTAGAGTTTTGTGATGCAATGCGTACTTGCGTCTCAATGCTCCAGGTTTACCTACAAAAAAGCCGTTGATTCCGTACCTCATGACCTCCTTTTAAGCATTCTGGATTATGTAAACGTTGGTGCAGTTGTTCGCGAGGGTGTACGCATGACGCACAACGGTTGTTCGACTAGACTTATAGTGAACAAGTCGGTTGGAAAGCGCATAGAAATAAATCGATCCGTCCGCCAAGTGTGTTTTTTGTCCTGTCTTATTTTTTGTATTTATATAGAATTTCTCTGTGTTAATGTCGTTAGTAGTCCAATCCATGGCGTACGCGGACGACAACGCAGTGTTTTGTACTACCTGCGAGAGAATTGTCGAAGTCGTCAACGCGCTTAAACATTTTTGTGAGGTTAGCGACAGCAAGGTTAACTGGAACAAGTGCAGGGGTTTTAGGCAGGATGAGTAGAGTTCCACTCCGAGGTTTTATTTCGAACAGGCAGTGGATTACCACACCAACAAAATATTTAGGAGTCCCACTAGAAAACTACCGTGACAGTGAGCCGTATTGGTGAGGGCAGACGGCAGAGTTTCGCGACAAGGAGGAGAAAAGAAGGTGGAATGATTTTTCTGTGTTTGCGGGTGCCACAGTTTGCAATTTATTTTTTTTTTGTTAGCAAACTGTGGTACGTTTTACAAGTTTGGCATTGTTCGCGGGTAAATATGCAAAAACTGCATCGTGTGTTTGCGTCGTTCATTTGGGGTCCCACTTGGGAGCAATCCAGTTGGGCGAACCTTTTCCGGCGCGTACGCAATGGGGGTTTAAGTTGTCTCTTTTGTTTTTGCGCCATATTGTAAATCGTATTATTTATTTGGAACCTTTTGTTTGCGCACTGTTTGTCAAGCGATACTTGCAAGCAGGTGGCCCGAGTTGATGGTTTCAACGGCTGTGTTGCCAGGTGACATTTATGGCCCTTCATCATAAATAATGTTTGAGTCATGTAAATATTTCTTGGTGCATTTTTCAGTTGAGTATTCAAGCGAAGTATCTCGAAAACGATTGCCTATAGATGTGTGTGATGTTAATCTTTCTGTACCTTTATACAGATCCTTATACCGTACGGGCGCAGGGGCATGACGCTTTAACCCGTGTTAAGAAGATGACATTGTCCGCAGGCATCAAGACTTCTTTCTTTAAATTACATTCGGGTACCTTGCCCTTCCAGTCATGGTTGAACGAGAAGGAGATTTTCGTACCCTGCTGGGTTTACTGTTCTTTATGCAAGAAGCCCGAGACGATCGAACACATGTTCCTTCAGTTCTGGGATGGGGTCTTCTTCTGGGACGTGCTCCATCGCACCTTGAAGAAGCGTCTCCCCCTAGGCGCGCACGAAATACATTTTCTTTCGGTTACAAACGAGGACGGCTTTCCGTTTGATTTGGGTATGCTGCTGGGGCTGGGCACGGGATTTGGAATTCCCGAATGGCAGTGCGTCATGCCGAAAGTGGTACGCAAGAGGCGCGGAAATATTTCCGAGAAAGTCTTTCTTTCTACGTTGATGTACATAAGGCAAAGAAGTGTGTGCCTGAGCGGATTCCACGCATTGAAGAGGGGCTGATTATAGAACCTTTTAAATTCCCATGACACCAGCCCTCGTAGACTGCGCTCCCAGTGCTGACGTTCTTGTATGATTTACGTCTTTGGTATTGTGTTCGTAAAATGCACGTCCGGCAATAAAAAAAAAAAAAAGTGTCCGCGTGGTCTAGTTTGTAGCGTGTCTGGCTCGCAACCGAAAGGCCGTGGGTTCAAATCCCGCCTGCTCCTAAAATTTTTCAAATTTTTCTTTAAGGAAAATGAATTCCGTTATAAAGTAAAAATTTTTGAGACATGCGGCGACCTTTAATTCACATTGCATGTCTTGTTTTAATCACATTCATTCCACGCGTTACCTCACGTTTCACGTGAGCGTTGTGGGTTGCTTGAAAGTCCCGCGGCAGATCATGTGGCTGTGACGTCATGACCCTATCGACCAACCAGGATAGACCCGCCGACGTCGGCTTTTCTGCCACACGAGCTCCTAAAAGATATCGCTTTGATTCATGCTTTAATATTTAGTCTATTGTGCGCAACGTTGAGGTACAAACAACGTGACTGTGTATCAAATTTCCTCAAACCCCTGAAGTAAAGTACAAAAAAAAAAAAAAACACAAAAAGTAGTAACGTATAGATATATATATATGTCTGTAAAAAAAAGGTCCACGCTAATTGTTTGAAAACCGAGTCACACGAGTGTATTTACCGTAGGAAAATCTTAAACAGGCTTTAAACGAGACCACACTTGAAGGTTCGAGTCCAATAGGCGCTTGGTTGTCAAATGTGGCGTGACAAGTTTTCTCACGTGTTCCGATTTTCGGCCTATTCTCAGATGGTTTCTGATACATCTGTTCCGGAATTTAGATACGCTAGATTTTACCCATAAGAAAAGTGCAATTTCACTGCCTATCAATCTCATAAAATGGTTGGTGCCAGCTGCTGAGACCGGTAAAAGAACGGTAGAAAATGCAATTCTACAAAATCTTCCTTAGTGATTTTTTTTTTATCTTCATGACGTATTGGTTCTGACGATTCGCTCGTCTAATTTTTGTGCAGAATTTCAATTCAGAAACATTCGTGAATGCCATAAAATAAGAGCCCCATTTTCAAGAGAGCGCTGTATGATAGTGCACGCACAAAGCGCACTATCAATATGTATTTCAAAGAGAGCTCTTTCTAAGCGGGAGGTTGTGCAATATGCAGGCGCCGGAGCAACGACTGCGAGCCGACCGTCGACGACGTTCTTAGAATTCGAAACGGCGACCCCGGTTTTCCGAAATGTCAATTTCCTTTTCTTACGTGCGTTCCTATACGTTCATCCTCGCCTATGCATCGTTTTGAGAAGTCTTCCTTTTTTGTCATGTCTTGAAAACCTCGCCGCAAGCGACTGTCATAAGCATGTCAGGGTCTGAGAACTATGCTAATAATATATCCAGGATTCATTTGTTTTTACAGCCGACTTTTCGTTGACTTGTGTTGATGGTATATGTAATCGGAGAGCGTTTTTTTTTTCTCCCGCCTTTGAGTTTTGAAGGCCGTCGGATGGTTTAGTAAAAATGATTGAGTTTTCTAGTGATAGTAAACCATGAAGTGCTTTTTGATGGAACACCATTATCCCAGAAGTTTTCCCATTTGTCTGTCCGTCTATCCATTCGCGTATTCGTGCACCGCCCCCCCCCCCCCCCTCCGCCTTCCCCTATTTTCGCGGGAAAATTAACGTCATGTGACGGCCTGGAATCAGGTAACACCGAGACCTAGAGTTCCTTGCTAAATTAAACGGAAACGTTTATGTCACGTGACAAGACGTCGTGCGACGTCAAGTGGAATTGCCAAGTCCCGGTATCACGCGATAGTATCTTGTCATGTGTTGTCGATTTTCCTGCTAACTTTGGAAGGTGAAATGAAAAAGAAGTATCATCCTTCAATACTTGAAACGACACTTCAATGTCTGCTAAATAAGGTTAAACGAACGCGCCTTAAATACTGCATTCCAATCAATATAAGACCTTGAATGAAAAGGTCGCTGGTAAATTTTAGAAATAACTGAACCATCGTTTTCCCCAAATCCTCACCTTGCAAAGTAATTTTGTTTTTCCTGTAATATTATTGTTTAAACAGTTTACCCCTCCCTAGACCACTTTTTTGGCTGGGAATCAGGAAAAAATTGTTAAATCCAAGCACTTTCATTTTTTTTTTCAAAAGGCAATATATGGTGCAATACGGGAGTGTCCCTCTCGTTTTACATATATCTATAAAATCAGATTGCAAGTATAATTGTTTTTTCTAAAATAATATAATGTGCATTTAAGTAATCTCAACCATGATTTATGTGTGCATAAATACTATGAATTTTATTCACTTGCGCGTTTTCCCGTTTTTCCCACTTGTTTGTTAATTTTCAACATTTTCAAGGTTCACCAGCTCTCCCGTATGTTGTCCGTTATCTCTATTACAGTTAATTTTATTGGCCTTTGATAGGTAGTACCCGTGTCAGACGAACTAATTTTGAGAATTTACATCGAGTGAACTTCAGCTTACCGAATCAATTCAAGTGCTTCCATGCCACACGAAAAAAAAAGGTGTCACTCGAGAATGATAGCAGTAACGATGGGTATAGTGCTATTAGACAAGTCAATTGTTTAAGTAAAGGCCTAAATGTCTCTGAAATATTTTACCTATTAAATAAAGACGGGTTAGAAAACAACATTGCATTCATGGACGATATTTACGCCAAATGAATGATTCTGAGTGATTATCGCAGCCAAGATAAAGATGATCCAACTTTGGAATTCCGCTTCGTCCCACGGAGGTCTATGAGGAGGCTTTGCCACTGCCTTATTAGATCATGATTATAGTGTTGTCTCGTACAACTACATGCTGAAGCAAATGTAAGCTCTATCTTTCTCTGCTGACCAAGATAGTATAGGAATGACTGACTTTGACGTCTTCTTTTATTGATTCACCAAGGTGCTAATTTTTTCAATGGTCAGCCTGAACTGCAAGGTAAATCTATCCCACTCTTTTCTTTTTGTTCTATGACACTTCTTTTTGTTCTTTCTTTCGCGAATTTCTAATTCTTTTGTAGAAAAAATTCATTCCACGTTTCTGGTTTCTGTGTTATGCATTACCGTTGAAAAACTGCTATCGAGGCCACGTACTCGATCGAGCGAAGTGTGTTAATAAAACTCGACTGGACTAATGTGTACTTTAAGAAGCCGTGTGGCACACTATAGAAATGACACTAAAGGCGAAGTGCACTTGGTTGAACACAAAATTAGCCCGTCTGACAGGGGCATGACACGTTTCAACACAGGGTGTGTTTTACTGGTCATCTTTTGGATGTTAAATATTTTCTAAATATGAATTTAGAAAGAGTATAGCTACAGAATTTGCATTATTAAATCAAAATGAGTTAGCCTTAAGCAATATAGAAAATAAGCTGCTAACACTTGGAGTATTTATAAACCTTTCAAAGGCTTTTGACCGCCTCAATCCATAATACTTTACTCCAAAAGCTTTATATGTACGGTGTGCGTGGTAGATCCCTAAGTAGAGTTAAAAGTTATCTTCAGTATCGCTAGCAGTGCGTTGAAATAGATGAAAAACGATCTCAATTGCAGCCATTAACAGCTGAAGTGCCACAAGGTAGTATTTTGGGACCACTTCTTTTAAACTTGTAATGTCAATGACTTAGTAAATAGTGACGACAATGTATGTTTTATTATTTACGCGGATAATACCAGTGTAGTTTTTTCAGGTGAGTATACTGAGCAGATTATAAGTACCGCGAATAAATTTCTAGATAAATTAAATACCGGGACAGTGCCTAATTCCTTGCATATTAATTGCGGTAAAACTAAAGCTGTTCTTTTTAGAGCAAGAAATACAAATTGATTTCATACCTCTGCTCTCTCCCTCGGTACCCATAAGATATATATAGTCGGAAGTGTTAGAGTTTTGGGTGTAATATTTAATCAATACATGATGCTATGGGATGAAATGGTGCATTATAGATGTCAAAAACTCTCAAAGGTCGTAGGTGTTATGTACGAACGCCGTCATATACTCCCTATGTCAGCAATGCTTCTTATATATCATTCGTGATTTATGTGTGTTATAATTACTGCTTTTTGGTTTGGGGGAATACAACGTCCACAAATCTTAAGCAGATACAAATTCTGCAAAAAAAGTTGTACGTATTATATGTCATACTGCATACGATGCTCATACAACACCATTGTTTAAAAACTTCCCATGTACAGATTCCAAATTTTTATAATTATAAACTTTGTATTACCTATAAAAGTTGTTTCATCACGAAGAAAACGCATTTCTGTCTATCTCACAGATTACAATTAGAGGCACGATTTATGATACAGGCAGCGCGGATACGAGGCTAGTGCCGCAGTCCAGAACAAATCATGGAAATCAGATGTTGCGAAATACTCTTCCTCGACTTTTAAATCGTTTGAGGGAATTAAACATAGAGCTTTTGTCTTTGGTAAACAAATATTTGCTCTCATTTTTTGTTGAGCCTTCAGTGTTAGTGTAGGTGCATGACGTGTGGTGATTTTCATTTTTCATTGCTTTTTGTTTAATATCAAACGAATAATAACATATACCATTTTTTTGTGTTAACTCTTTTGTGTGCTGTCTCTGCTGCTGCTGAGGGGAGATGGAGACCTGTCAAGCAACTCTTCTGTTGATATTTTTTGTCTGCTTTTTCTTTCCAAATAAGAAAAAAAGAATTTTGATTTGATTTGATTTGATTTTATGAGATCAAGCATCATGAAGGAACGATACGCTGGCAGCTTTACACATTCCCGTTTCTCCGCTAAATATAGCGGGGAAATGGACGTCATGACTTGACGTAGTGTGCGCTCTACAGCAATTCAGTTTCCCTGTTATATTTAGCGGGGAAAGCACACTAGGTGGGTGGGGAAGGGAAGGGAGAGGGGGAGCGACAGGGCGGGTGAGGGAGGGGAAGGAAGGCAGACGTAGAGGGGGAGCGGGGCAACGTAGGAGAACGAGGGGACGGTTTGGGAGGAAAAAAAAAGAAAAAAGAGGAGAAAACAATGGAAGAAAAAGAATTGAACAATAAAAAATAAAACATGCAATAAATAAGTAAACAAATAAAAATTAAAAAGTTAAATAAAATTTGGCAGCGACCTTTATGTTCTAAGTACTATAATTCATTATTAAATGCAGTAATGAAGGCGCTATCAGCCTAAATTATTTAGAAGACGTTAAATAGTCATTTGGGTTGCAGATGTCACATGACGTCTATTTTACTAAATTTAGAGGGGAAACTGAATAGGGGTATAGGTCACGTGACGTCATGTCACGTGACATCAATTTTCCACCAAGTTTAGAGGGGAAACAAAAATTCCTGTATTGATCATGTGACGCCAGGTCACGTTATGTTCCCCGCCAAATTTAGCGGGGTAACAGAATTGGTCTATAGGTAACGTGACATCAGATCACATTGCATAAATTTTATCGCTAAATCTAGTGGGGAAACTGAATTTCTTTTTAAGTCCCGTGACACCAATTTTCCCGCTAAATCTAGCGGGGAAACTGAATTTCTTTTTAAGTCCCGTGACACCAATTTTCCCGCTAAATTTAGCGGGAAGTGCACGGACGGACGAATGGAAAAAAAGTTTGGGATTTCGGTAAAAAAACAAAAACATTGTATGTATTAAAAAAAAGTGTGTGGTTTGTGCGGTATACGCATTTTGTGCTTCCCAGTCTTTTTCAGCACGGACAAGGCTGTGGAATCTTTCTGTATCAGGGGCGGTCTTCAAAAGGAGGCACCCGCTTAAGTCCCCTCCTCCCCCCAACCCTTTAAAGGCTTAAAGGCATATGAAAGGCTTTTCTTCTTTCAGAAATAATGCATTGTCCTTTGGGCAATGGCAATTACCTTCGCATTTGACATCAGGTGCGTCCGTCAGGCTAGCTCTGTCTGTGACGTAATATCTTTGCAGAAGAACACCCTCTCCTGGAGTCAAATTCCCACCGGCCCCCCTCAAGCCTGACCCGTAAATCTGCAGTTCAACTCACTAAAGCGCCACTGGTAACACATACAAAAAAGGCTTTGTTTGAATGACTATCAATAGGGACACTCTAGGCAGGAATGCACACGAGTCTACTTTTGGACGGTTATTGCTTTAGACCCTCCCTTATACTTTCGCAAAAGTGCGCATGTGATCGAACCTAAACTGCCCCCAAAAAATCAGTTGTTACTTAAATTTAACAATGGTTCCAGCGAGTCCCGATTTTATAATCCCCGATGTCGACTTGAATTTCTTCGTAAAGCCCTTCACTTGGCTAGGTCCCTCCGTCATGTTTGTTCTTTTCTTCTTTTCCCTCTTGAATGAGTTTCCCTGGGAGAAACACAATGCGACATGTTTTGAATGGGATTATAAGCTCCAACCGCACGCGCAATGGTGCAGTTTGCTGCGTAATTCCCGTGTTTTATAACAAAAACCAAGCGTTTTTTAAATTTTTGTGTATTGCGTTTTCGGCCGAGATTAGATTTTTTACGTTATCGCTCTGTGACGCCGTATCTCAGTGGTCTTTTGGCGACCCGATCAGTCTACAGGGTTTCCACCGCATCTGCGGGTTTCCTGAAGTAAGTCGTTTATAACAACTCGCTGAGAGCGTCTGCGTGTGCATCAACTTTAACACAAGAGCTCGCGCTAAGCAGTCGATACTCCGTTTCAGACTTAACCGCAGCCAACGCCGCGAGTTGATAGTCAAACATGCAGCGCTACAAGTGCATGGTCACGGCGTCCCTTGTCGTTGTAGATATACTATCACCGACTAACCTAATCACGCAGAGTGAACGTCCGTGATTGGGTCAACCACGATCAGACTCCTTTTTTCCTTTGGGGGGGGGGGGGGGGGTGTTGGTGATTGAATTGGTTGGTTATAGAGATAGAGGACGCCCAAAGAAGACGAGGTCTGTCATGATGCATCTTTGCCGCTTTCTGATTGGCTCTATCGGATCTTAACGTCTGCTGCCACTGGACTTAAAAGTAAAACTGAGTATACTACACTCTAAAAAAGTTGTAAGACAAATTGCTAGGTAATTAATTGTGTTTCATAAGAGAAACATTCTAGCGTAACAAACGTTTTGCGACACTTTCCTCACGGCGCTCTTTTTCGGATGCTTTAACGCGTGCCATGTGTACGCTCGACAGTTGTTTTCTCGAGTTTCACGTATGCGCGACATAATTTGCTATGCGCATTTGTCTACTGGGAGCAGCTGCAACCTCGGGGGGTGCACTGACATGTAATCGGTGTCACGCAATGTAAACTTCCCGCTAAATATGGTGGGGAAGCTGAATTGGTGTATCAGGTCACGTGGCATTAGGTCACCTGAAACGGAATTTGTGTGTGGGCCACGTGATAGGAACTAGGAAGTCATGTAACATTATTTTCCCTACTAAATTTAGCGGGAAAACTGTATTGACGTTTAGGTCGCCTTACCTAAATTTTTCCGCTAAATCTAGCGGGGGAACTAAATTTGTGTATATGTCACGTCGTCAAGTGACGTCATGTTTCCCGCTAAATTTAGCGGGGAAAATACATTTATGATAAAATCACATGACGCCAATTTTCCCGCTAAACCTATGGGAAACTGAATTGCCGTCGAGATCACGTGTGGTCCATTTTCCCGCTAAATCTAGCGGGGTAACAAAATTTGTGTATAAGTCACGTGACGCAAGTTCATGGGACGTCATTTTTCTGCTAACTTTAACGGGGAGATGGGAGATTGAAATACTGTGGAGGTCACGGGACGTGAATTTCCCTGCTTAATCTAGCGGGGAAAATCAAGTCATGTGACGTCACAGGCAACGGTCTCATGAAATCCGGCTTGCCTTAATTCGGCATCGCTTAATCCAGCTTCACTTTATCCGGCTTCACTTAATCCGGAACAACTAGCCAAAGAACGTTTCCCGTTAAAAAGTTGGGTCAGTTCACTTTCTCGTGGAACACGGAGTCAGCCAAGCACGAAGAAAAATGGCAGAAATCAGGCAAACGACGAAGCTCAGACTACGATTAAATCTAAAGAAATGTGACGTGTGCAGGACAATGAGCACGTCAAACATCCTGCTTCTTTTTTATATACAATGTACGACTCATGGAAGTTTGTTGAACGAAAGACTAGGTTCAAAGGACGGCTTGACTCCAAAACGGGACCAGCGCAGGAAGTATGGGCAAACATCATCTTTACCACTGCGCAGATTACGCTTTCGATACGAACCGTCTTCTGAACATCGCAATTAGCTGGATGAACTACGTATAGCGCAGTAATTGGCAAATCGCCCGTTATTCGGGATAAAAAACACATAATTTTTTTCTTAATTTATTTGAGGGAATGCAACGGCCGGTTTAGAGCGCCACGTTAAAAGACAGCGGAACGCACAGCTGAGAAAGCACCTCACATTGCATAGGAACACCGTATTTCATCCAATACACGATGATATCTGCAGCGTCTGCTTTCCCGCATGTCACTCGGGACAGGAGGTTAATGAGGGGCTGGTAATCTTGTTACGAAGAACCAGAGTCATCAACAGGACCATAATTCACCCTCTTTATCTTTATCATCATCGTCATCGGGTGGGCTCAAGACGTAACCCGGATTATTTGAATTTGACCTGCGTCCCCAGCGGTCATGGTAGAAATATTGAGTGAAAACCAGCAACGGTCTCCAATCTTACAATATGTTTAAACTTCAAAGATTGCACAGTCACACTGAGCACCACGTTTCCCCATGCTCGGTGACTATCTACGACGAGCAAGTGCTCCGAAATGCGGCTTTGGCGCATAAAAACACCAATGAAATGGAAACGCAGAGGGCCTACAGGAAATGCGTACAGGAGCGTAAAGGAAATGTTCGTACAGGAAATGCGCATATGGGTGCATTTGGAGGATAAAAGAAGATCTTTCAGCCTTCTACTGTGGTGAAGAAGGAAGATCAGCGGAGCTGCACTATATGCCGCCATCTATTAGCGACGATGACAACCAGACAACCGGCAAGCCGGTTGTCTGGTTGCTGCCGTCGCTCATGAATGGCGGTAGCTGTCCAGAGAGTTGTGTCGAGATTCATTTGTCCACGGACACGAAACTGGGGAAACTATAGCTCTTAACAGCTCCGCTGTAAAAACACACAAGGTAAGCAGGGAGCAGACCAACTTGCAGGCCGTATAGTCGCAAGAACCTCCTCCGCACAGTGCAGCATTTTCCTGACTATATTCCGTGGACTATACACCAACTCATGTTTACAAACAAACCGGAGCGCCCCTACCGGACGCCACCGGCGCCGCGCATGCGCGGTGGACGGTGGACAAGAAGCCCGCTGTCGCCCATAAACAAACCATTGGAATGCGACGTTGTCGGCGTCGGTGGGGGTCTCCGTGCTATTTTCGCTTTTGAATTGTTGATTCTAAGTCCTCCTAACAATGTCTGACTACTTGAGCGGCTTCAGCAAAATTAACGAGGCAAAACTTTGAGTGAATTATGTGACTTGCGGCGATTCCTTTCACGTGGACGCCGCAGAATCGGCGCTAAACCCCGACTCGCACGATCTGATTCTTCTCGCTATTTTCAGTCGCGACGTCGCTCGGGCTGCAAAAGCGTGGACCGTAGCTGAGATGGTGGACGTCGATACTGAAAACCGCAAGTAGAATCGGGCATTACAAATCGGTGATGGCCACTGGTAACAATGATCAACATCTTCTTGTATATCTACACTTAGCCTAGTTACCCCAACCAACCTTCAAAAGTGTTTTGAGGCCTGCACTTAGTTCTTATCGCAATTACCGGGTCAACGTTTGGTTTACGGGCCGCTGTCGTTTGAACGAGCTGACGACAAAAAGCCGACAAGTTTGAAAGAGCAGAAGACAGTTCGGACGTGTGCGCATGGAGTGGGGGCAAGAAGCACCGCGTCCCGCGTCAACAAACCATTGAAATTTCGCGTTGTCGTCGTCTCTGTGAGTCTGCATACTCTTTTTCGCGTTGGAATTGTCAATTCTACGTCCTCATAGCAATGTGTTACCATTTTAATCGCCTGAGCGAAATTATCAAGGCTCGTTACACCGCTAAACTTTGCGTAAATAATTTGATGTGCGCCGATTCATTCGCGTGAACGCCGCAGAATGGACGTCAAAACCATGATGAGATTCTTCTAGATATTTTCGGTCTCGATGTCGCTCGTGCTGCAAAAGTGTAGAAGGTAGCGGCGATGATCGACGTCGATACTGAAATTCGGAAGCGGGAACAGATCAAGCGTAACAACTCGGTGATGGCCACTGGTACCAATGATCAATGAAATAGCCGCATCAATTCGCTACAAATAAACGTTGCAAAGGCAAAAGCCGTGCTTTTTCGTCCTAAGAGCAAACTTGTAAATATCACCAAACATATCGTAATAAACTCAACCAGGATTGAGATCGTCAATGCTTTTAAACTGCTTGGTGTCACTTTTTCCGAGAATATGTCTTGGGGCGATCACATCAATTACGTTACCTCGAAGTTATCACAGATAGTCGGTATCCTAAACCGCAACCGCTATGTATTGCCAACAAATGTTAAATTATTAATATATAACTCCTTGTTCTATTCCCATTTAATTTGCGGCCACCTAGTCTGGGGTAAGACGACATTAACAAATCTTGATAAAATAAATTTTTTGCAAAAAAAAAGCCGTGAGGGCAATCGCGAATGTGGATTTTGATCATCCTACAGCCAATCTATTCAAGAAGTTACACATTATTAGTATATGTTCTCTCTACGACTACAGACTTTCCACTACTCTAAAAGTGGAAGAAATGAGAAATACTAGCTTTCTAGTGAGCCTTGGACGCCTTTCCCAATATGTTCATCCTTATCCCACTCGTTCTGCGAGCTGTTGGGAGGTGGTCACTCCCAGAACGAACTACGGAACACAAATGCTCAGATACACTATTCCGAAATTAATAAATTTATTTCCCGAACAAAACTTCGATTGGGAGAAATTATCTGTCAAGGATATTCGGACCCTTCTGTTTGATGTCGATCGTGTGCATAAATCCTTTTCTCCTGTTTTCTTATTAGTTATGTCGCGGTTGTATCACGTTTCTTTTTTCTTTTTTCAAAAACTAGAAAGTGACAAAAAGTTAACAATCCTGTGAATCAGCCTTAACAAAGTGTGTGATGACGAAGGTCTTTTCTGCTCTCCTTTCTATAGCTTGTGCTCTGTATGTATTTTATACTGTATCACGCTGCTCTGCTGCTTGTAGGCGGTCGGGGACCTCGTCAAGCTGTTTTCTACAGCTTTTTGTCCCTGATCGCCACCATAAAAATCTTATGGTGAAATAAACGATTATTATCAACATCTTGTATCCACTGTTTACACCGAGCCTACTTAAGTATTTTAAGGCCTGTAATTACTTCTTATTGCTATCACCGGGTCAAAGTATGGTCTACGGGCCGCTTTTGTTTGAACGAGCAGACGTCAAAAAGCAGGCAAGTTCGAAAGAGCAGACGAAAGTTCCGATCAGGCGGCCGTGTGAATTTGAAGACGCACTGAGCCCACGGGTGGCCCGGACAACTTGGCGGTTTTCTCTCGTTCGTGTTGGAACAAAACAAATACATCTGGCGACCACAAAGTGTTGCCCGCACAAGCAATCGTAGTTCGACAGCGTCTGGTTTACCCTTTTCACGGCTACTATCCACGTACTCGGGCGAACGGAGCGGGCAAAAACACATGAAAACTGATCTTCGAACCTTTCCAGACTCTTTTGGTACAGCACCCATCGCAGCATTTTGACGAGAACGCCGGTTTTTGTCTGGTTTCTCCCAAAAGAACACAAGAATGCATGTCTCAGACGACTTCTGCCCACCGCCCCAGACCGGAAGTGTGCCCGACGCACCTCCACCGCGGCTTCACGTAGGAGAGTTGAGTTCGCGTATACATGTCTAAATGTTTAAATTTGTACGCGGTGCGGACTATCCACACTTTCGGGCTAAACAAAAACTTTTTTTTTTGTAGATTGTTTATTATAACCAGAGGGAGACGGATTTTGTTAATGACAGAATAAGTCAATGAAGATCTGTGTAAAACACAAGCTTTTTTTATGCTGGTAAATGAGACATTTGTCAAGGTGCGCAGTGCGCGATATTTAGTTTTTACATTCAGACAGCGCTAGTATAGCGGACTACGCACTGGGTCTGAACTATTCGAGAATCAGAGATATTAAAAACACTTTGGGACAAGGACAGGCAGCACAGTTTTTTTATTATATTCAATAATATTCTTTATTTGCTTCAGCCAAACCATTCCCCTACACCGGGTGCGGACTCTAGTCCGAAACATACGGTGACTTCTTTGCGTTGCCCACGAAAACTCATAGGCCAACACGCGGTTTACAAACAAGCCCGCATTTTTCTACACTAGTCATGGGCAACCGCACAGCAATGCGCGTGTGCAGAGACCAGATATGCATAAAACAAGGCTTCTGCACACGCGCCATGTTGACACCTACACCACCACAGCGGTGTGACGTCAGAACCGCGTGTTGGTCTATAGAGCACATATGCTTAGGGCTGGGCGACTGATCGATTACCCTACCGACTAATCGATTCATGTTTTGATCGCGATTAATTTTTTTAACCGATTAGTCGGTAAAATGTTTGACGATCCAAAAGAAAGGAAAATTCAACGCCGTCCCCACCCTGACGTGGACGAGTACAACTGTACGAAGGGCAAACTGTAGGTAAAAGGTTAACCCAAAGAAAAATGCAGGAGCGAGATTCGGAACTCCAGTCAATTGCGGAAAGTCACCCGTGTCACGGCCAATTCGACGTCGTTCGAGTGTCCTTTTAGCGCAGTAGAAACTATTGTGAACAACAGACTACTCTGAACATTCAAGGGAGGTTACTCTTGCCGGACAATACCAACGAACCTTTTTGCCTCATGCAGCTGAAGTAATAGACTGTGACAGTCTTGGAACTATTATAAAGTACACATCGAAGCTGATTGGAAATCACATTTTTATATTGCGGCGGCCGTCATATATTAAGGAAATGCAAGAATACATTTGGTTAGCTTTTTTTAATATGTCGTAAATGAAAATTAACAAGACCGGTCAATTGATTGTTTAATCGATTAAAAAGTGTGGATTATTCGGGTTAAACGTTTTAATCGACGCCCAACCCTAGTTATTATAAAACTGAGTATTTTTTTGTTTGCTGCATGAAAATTATTTTGTGGAATCACACTCCCGAACAACGTATCAGTGGCACGGGGGTTTGTCGTTCTCTATGAATCTGTCCTCGAGAAAGGCGTCGAACCCAGAAATGCTCTTCCGGACCCAACATTCCAAACACGGACCCATTTCATCGCGGCGAAATTCCAGGAGTTTCACTTGAATCGCATCGTCCGGTGAAAGGAAAGCTAATCTTGGGGACGATGCGCATTATTCCATGAACAATGCACTCCTTCAGAGAGGGAAATGCCTGGACTGCCGCTCGCAGTCGACGCCGCCTAGATCCATCTGAATCGATTTTCGTCAGGTATACAGCTTGCCACTGATAGCGTTAAGAGCTCACCCATTTTTGACAAAGCCGCATCTCTTTTTTGTTTCTTTTTCTGTTAATGGTAATTGTCTGCGGAAACTAAGTTATTCACATGCGTGTTTGCACCAGTTTAAAAGGCGTGTTTAACGAGCCATTTTGGAAACTTGGGGCCCAAAGCCGGTGTCACACTACTCATTCATTATACAGGCGACAGTCTGCATACACGAGTCATCGCAATATACGTGGTTCGAATGCTGCCTACCAGCTTCCTTCCTGAACTCTGCCGAGAGGCATTCGAAGCACGGATCTCGTAGTGACTCGCTTTCAAATCTGTATGCCGACTGTCTTTTCGATAAAGTATAAGCAGTGTTGCCCCAGCTATATATAGGGGGCACTCACCGGACGCCATGTTTGAGGGCGATGTTTAGAGCACATGCTCAAAACGAGCTCACATTAATAGCCTGCTAAGACCGACAATCTTGAAGGTGCGGAATGCGCGCTGCAAAAGAACTGTGGAAGCTCGCTGTCAGCACGCACTCAGCAACCACGCACACAGACATGGCCGCCAGTGAACACTCCCTATAAACAGCTGCACTACAGTCACTGACAGGATGAAAACGGCGGAAAGGAGTCTCAGTTATTCGGTCTCTAGCGCAAGCTTTCTACCTTCGATAATGCTTCGACGTTTCGTGGGCGTCGATCGCGCCCGCGCAGCCAAAGCACGATGGAAGGCAACAAGCGCGTGCTGGAAGCCGGGCGTCAGAAAGAGGCACCCTCTCCCTTTCTCCTTGAAAAAGGCTATGTTCCAAATCATGCCTGAGTGACCTCTCTCCTACGTCAGCGGGTGACACCACGTGGCATCACCAGTAAACGATCTGAAACTCTATTTTAGAACGGCCGGGATAATCACCTGAATACTACACGGATTGGCTTTGTCTTGGTCTAAGGCGAGGAGAAAACATGGCAGCGATGGCGGAAAATAGCGGACGATATTTTTTGATCACCGAGAAAGCATTCGAAGAAACGATGAGATTAACCGCTGCTCTCCTCCAGCGTTCGCTCCGCTGATGGGGAAAAAGCTGGCGGAGGGGGAGGGGAGAAAGTGAGAGCTTTGGGGAAGGGGTTTATTTTGCTTTTTTTTGAAGGCCGATGGCTAGTTCGCGCTTCGCGCTTTTCACTTTTCCCCCTTCTGGAAGGGCGCCGCGAGGGCGCACGACACGAGAGAGCCGACGGGAGAGCGCGAGAGCACGACAGGAACGCGCCGCGACACGAGAACGCACTACAGCAGAGCGCACGACAGCAGAGCGCCGCGACCCGAGAGTGCGTACCATTAGATTGCGCGTCACGAGAGCGCACGTGCGCGCTTTGGAAATGATTGAGATTGGAGTCTTCAAACACAGGTTTTCTCGGATAGCGCAGTGTTTTGCACGTAAGTTACTTGCCTAATATATTGTATGTTATAGGTAACATACAGGGCGTTTTATTAATTTTTTTTGTCAAAGCGATATTTTTTTGAAGTAGGGCTTTGTGCTTTGTTTGTGCTTTGTGGATGTTGTCTTCGATATGTGCTGTTCAAGGTTAGTGGACATTAGAGGTACTAATATACAATACATTATGTTGGGCAATGAGCTAAAAGTCTCTAATTACCCTTTTAATTTATGGCTGTGTGCTTCATGTTGCAATCGCAAGTACCGCCGTTTAGTAGCGTGGTTGGTAAGGGGTTCCGGAAGAAATGTCCCCGAAAAACTGTGCCCGGAAAAAAAGTCCCCGGAAAAAATGCCCCGGAAAAATGGTCCCCGGGTGTAAAGCCGGAACATATGTCACGAAACGGATCTCTATCGCTGGGTTTCCCTGATTCTCAAGGCCTTCGGGAGGTCCGGTTGTTGTCCGGTCCAAGTGACCTGACCCACCTGGAGGTAAAAAGGAAGGCTAAAAACCACTCTGAACGTGAAACCGGAGGTTTGCAGGCAAGGTCAGTCAGCCTCCCAACAATATAGGATATCGACGCCTTGCGCTCCGAGGTATCGACGGTTACCATAAAATGTCATAGGACCGAGTCGGTGCTTCCCCCAAGAAGAAGTGCAAGTCGACAGTCGTCGAAATGCAACACCGTCTTGCAACGCCGTGTGAAATAAACCTTTATAGCGCATCTAGCCAGAATGCAATTATTGCGTTGGAGGAAACTTGATAGGTACGTGTGTACTACTTTCAAATAGGTATACATACCTCGGGGAATCATATATTTGATTGTGCATGCGCTCTCGTGACGCGCGCTCTAATGGCACGCGCTCTCGTGTCGCGGCGCTCTGCTGTCGTGCGCTCTCGTGTCGCGGAGCTCTCCTGTCGCGCGCTCTCTCGTCGGCGCTCTCGTGACGTGCGCTCACGTGTCGTACAGTCCCCCTCCCCCCCTTCTATCCTGTCTACCGTTGCCTCTTTCCTCCTCCCCCTTCGTGAGGAGGATCTTCTGCCTTGCAGAATCTCGAGTCTAGTCGTCAGCCTTTAAGTGGGCGCTGCAATCCTATTTAAGCGTCTACCTTTTTGGCGGTATCCACGTCTCTTGGGGTTCGGGCAAGCCAGCGGGCACGGAGAGAGTAACTAAATATCAGTGCGTCATATTTTAACCGGACGACACGAAAACCTCCTCCACCGACGAAGGCGACCCGCGGTATCGAAAGCGCGCAATATGTGACGTCTTTGGTCCTGGGCTTACTACTGGTCAGAGCCGCTAAAAGCATCTTTTTGGTCGAAATACAAAATATAAGTGGCGCGAACTGTTTCAATTATTTATAAAAGTGGTTTTTGTTCAGTATTTTAGAAAAAAAAAAAAAACGAATGCCGTTCATAAAGTACGGAAACGAGAAATGACCCGTCGACATACCCGCCACGAAACGGTGGAAAAGGCGGTGCATACTAGAAAGGAGTAGTGGGACTAGGCGCCGACACGAAAAGATCACGGATGTACGCGGCGGCGCTGCGGTTGTATGGGCAGGAAGATCCGACCGGCTCCGAGGCGTTTTAAAGGCCTTCGGTGAGAAGCTTTGTCTTGCGATTTGGCCGTTTCGCTGTATGGCAGCGCAAAGTAGCTCCCATTCTGAACTGATCTTTACCCCGTGTTTGCTGTCGTTTGTGGTCAATGAAGTGTCATGCCGAATTAGTATTTAATCGCGCAGCAAATGTAATGAGAGCCGCTCTGGCTGCCTGCTGCATACAGCCTATCCAGAACACACTTTAATGGCGCCCTCTCGCGCCGTGGACACGGAGTGCGGCAGCCGTAAGCGCTCGATGAGCTCACTACTTCTCCTCTCGTTCACGGCCACTCTCAAGCAACCAAGGACGTCGTGAGGGAGGTTATTTTTTGCTTGTTTTTGAAATTTTAATTTGCCTTTTACTTTTAAAGTAAAGGGAACTTCGAGAAAAGAAACGTTTCACTATGTTACTACGTTTAATGCGCTTTAAAAATTAAAAATTAGTTAGAAAGTCATTGCAGGGCCCCTTTAAGCTGCAACTGAGTATAGGGAGTATACAATCCACTCTCACCTCTTGCACTATACAGCACGCTCACAGCGCCCAATCCTTTCCCAGTAGTGTGGGCGTCTCGCATTCGAGAGAACGCGTGTGCATCGGGCGGTTTGTGCTCTGAAGGAGAGGGTTAGCGCCGGCGCAGCGAGTGAACGGAATTGCCGAGACAGCCGAGACGACTTTGACGACTGGCGCTAGAGAAGCCTCAGATGACAATGGCGGCAGCCGCCCCTCCCGACTGAAGCCCCTTGATGGAATTTACGCTTCGCGTTCTTTACAAATACCGCCAGCCAGCGTTGCGAGAACGTGCAAGACACGTACCGCAAGCGAGTGCTAAGCCGCCGTTCGCTTTCAAGTGCCGCTCATTACAGCGCTGCGCCTTAATGAACAAACTGAGGTCTCATAGTCATAATCAATTCATGCATACTGCTGAAAATTTATTATACTTTGTCTCATCCTACGATGAACTAAAGGCCAAAGCCACGAGCCGCCAGGTCCAATCACGTTCCATGCTATACTATGACACGCTTAACATTGATTACGAGTGGACGAATAATGCTCGAATCTGAAAGCGCCGCATAATATAAATAGCCCCGACGCTGCGAACAGCCTACATGTCGTGGCTTTCTTTGCGATGTAAAATTGTTGAGTCAGTCAGTGCTTTTCGATTTGAACCACTGTCCACCCGTCCCCTCATCAGTGATCCGAGACGCGGGCACCGATACGGTCATCGAAGCAAAAAACCGCCGCTTCCAGGTGGCTCGTGATTGGATCTGGCGGTCCGTAGCTTTTGCCTTTAGTCCATCGTAGGTTAAGACGAAGTATAGCAAGGTTTTATTTAGAATTTCTTTTTATCTTGAATAATATTGTCAGCGAGCGCGTGAAATTCTGCAGCGACCGTGCCAATAAGAATGTTCCGAATATGGGTGGCAGACACAGATTTTTATAAATGACATTGTTGCTTCATTAAAAAAAATTCTCACAAAGTGAAAATGTCGATCTTCCAAAATCAACGCCATCATTTTCTATATCAGAAGAGTTCAAAATATGTCAAATAGCAATCAAGGCTGGCTGTAATATTGACATGTTCAGCTGAATTAGTTATAACACAAATATTCATAGCCCGATGCTGTGTGATCCGTATCAACTCTTAACAGGGGTCACAAATAGGATAAAGAAATCATGAGCCATTCCACTTTGTGAAGGTATATGACCAACGAAGCTGTTTAGCACACGACGCAGACCCGCCCCCTGAAAGACCGGAAAAAACTTTCCTTCTGCCACCTCGGTAGAACGGAAGGAAAGGAAACTAGTCACTCAAGCGGCTTGGAACGAGGACAAAGAGGGGGCGCTGCGAGCGTATACATTGCCGACGCGGGTCGCACAGAGGCAACTCTTTGAGAAACCTTTATTATGTACCTGAGACTCTACAGGTCTCGAAAATATGGCTATTGATAACTAATTTGCTGAATAGACCTATTGCTAAATTACCCAAGCATCAAGGAGAATGCAGGGTATGATGTTCAATGCGCCGCACGCGCCGACGGCTGCCGCAGTAACTGTTCTAAAGCAAAAGCCTAAAACAAAAAGGCATCTTGCACGCGCGTTCGTCAACGCTTTTTTTTTTGTTATTTAGTTTGAATCTTTTATACATGAAAGGCGTGCCCGTGCAGCGTGGCGGCGGTGCGATCGCAGAGTTTTTAGTCACTGCCATAGCCTCCTCTATGCTCACAGTGCCTGTCAGTTCGACGACGGAGCCATAGAGTGCCCGGTCGCAGATTTGGAGCGCGAGGATCTGGTAGCACAGAGCATTTCTCGGAGAACCTGGTCGTCAGCGCACAGCTTTTGCAGCGGCGAGGACCCGAAACAAGGTTTTGAAACCCGGCGAGAAAATAACTGGTGGCGCGAGGAACGCGAGGAGCACGAGCGGGCATTCAATCGCTCGGGAGAAGTGTGTTTCGGCGTCTTGCCGAACCGGCTCACTCGTCACCTAGCTCTTCTCTCATCTGTTGTCTGCCGCTCTACCTTTTCAATTTCTGCGGCCGCGTCTCGTGGCGATCTGCCAGGCTTTGTCAGTACAGAGGAGGCGACGCCATTGCACACGAAAAATCCACGGAACTCTAGCCATAAACAACTTCGCAGTAAAGTATATATAGTGCTCTGTAAGTCTCAAATTTATAGAGGAAATTTGCAGCAATTAACCCTCGCAAATTATAACTAACTCTAAAAGATTAAAAAATATCCAACTGCACTCTACCATTCGGGTTCACCACATATCGTAATTATTCGCAGATAAAAGAAGCAAGCAGAATAACTTCCCTATAAAGAACAAAAGCGCGTGAACTTTTGTAACAGAAACACTCTTCGTTAGGTAGGAAGCAAGAAACAAGCTTACAATCTACAGAATCAATAAAACAAAACACGTAACACTGCATAACAAGCCATACAAAAGACAAACTTATAATACAACAAGATGAGGATGCAACCGCAAAGCGAACAAATTAGGCTCTGTCAATTTAGTTGATTCGACAGAGCTTCCAGATGCAGGAGCAAGCCACGGCCTTTCAGCGTCACTTGAAACAGCATTGCGTCAAAACAAGAAAAGAAAAAAATAAGAAACGCGCAAACTGCGGAACCGTAAAGACACAGAAAGAAGGAAACGAAGACGTAATAATGAATACAAAAAAAAGAAAAGAAAAACACAAAACATTGTTTCAGCAGACAAGTGTTCAAGTTTCAACATAAGATCCAGCCACCAGGAGTTTTGATCGAGTTTGGATCTCTTACTGCGTAGGAAGGCGGATAATTAAATTAGGACGCGAGGGAAGCGAATGGCAACCAGGATAGAGCGAAACGACACATGTTGGGGGGGGGGGGGGGTACCAATTACTTCCCTCAGCGTGAAAGAAAAGGGGTCACCGTCGCGTTTGTCCAATAAGCGTAGTATCAATTGCATTTGCTATACATCTAGCGAGTATACACACTAAAGAGTATTCTAAAGCGGAACAGTTTGTGAAAAAAGTGTACAAAGCAAATGTTTGCGCGGCAAAAATTAGGGTTATGTACGAATCAAAAAAACAAACAAAAACGTTTAAACGACAAATTATTAACGTTTTATTTTTATTAATCAGTCCGTAAATTGGTATAGTCTAGACACTGTGGCGATTGGCACTGTAAGAAGAAGAAGAACATCACGTGGGAATAAAAAGCCGAATCAGAAGGATTTCATCAGAGGTAGTCGCCTTTCAGTCTCTACACAAGACCAATAGAAATCGGGAAGCATTTAAAAAGATACATATAAATTTAACATTATGCGTTCGCTAGGGTTGGTATTTCCTTAACGATGCAGGAAAAAAACGTATTAATGTGGAAAACATGTTTTACTGTTTTACAATTAAATGTCACAAGATGATGGCAGGATTTTGGCCATTGACAGTTTAAGCTGCGGTTTAGACTGCCTAATTCATACACATAGCTGCGGTCACACAGTTAATACATCGTGCAAACGACAGTCTACACACACTTTCTGAGGGTACTTCTTCCTTGTATGACTGTCATGTCACACTTGTATTACAAGAACTGCCCTTAGACGTCTTCGAAGCGTACACATGTAAGAAACAAACATTCTTCGAACATGCTTGAGGACTGTCCGCAAATATTTATGTCATCATGTCTGCAGAGAAACTCCGTGTCTTCTCTAGGACGTATGAAGAGTAGGATTGCGGCTTTAAGAAACTGAGGGTGTGGCGGGTTCAGAGCAGGCCATTCATTATCCCTGTGCAGCTAGTGAGGTTGCTGCCTGATCCGATCAAGAACGCCGGGCAACCAATCATAGAGTAAGTGGCGCGGAAAATGAGCCCCGCCCTCTGTTTCTAAAGCTCTGATAGTGAGTAGGCGGAGTGTAAGTTCGTCAGCTTTTTTCGCAGGGGTTGAGATGGCGTCAAACGCCGAGCTCTAATTGGCTCTGATTGAAGAATAGTGGGTAGACCTCAAGGCAGCTTGCTTTGAGGTCTACCCACTATCCTTCCAATCAGAGTCAATCAGAGCTCGCCGTTTGACGCCATCTCAACCCCTGCAAAAAAAAGAAAGAAAAAAAAAAGCAGACGAATTTGCGTTCCGCATAGCGGAGTGTACAAAAATAAATGCGTACATTGTCTCACTGACGTATAGACCTTTGCGGAAATCGCCTCCTGCGCGCTGCCATTTTTGTCTGCTGGGCTGTGGAACGCCTTCCAAGCACGCGCTGTTGATCTGCTGTGCGGTATGCCGGACGCTGCGCACGCGTCCACAGCTCAGTGAGTGAGCAGTTTTTGCCCGCTCGCTTTGTTCGAGACTGCAGCTGGAGAGGTCTAAACCGTGTACCTTTAGAGTATTATTTAAGCGATTGAAAAGTGGGAGACAAACGTTATAACAGCAGAAAAAGTAGTTCTTTTTATCTTTATAGTGTCTCTGCAAGCGGCGAGTCGTTTGGCACACACTCTCGGCTGCCGGACATGCTCCCATCTTTGCACCAGTTATGAGCTGATATTTGGTTATGACGTAAGGACTTTGAAAGAAGGTTTGCGTTTTAATCGTAAACATGTTAAAACTTTTAGTAAACTGAGCAGAATTCACAGGTTTGTTTTAAGTGTTAAATTAAAAAAAAAGCGTTTAAAACTGTCTGAGTGAGAAACGTTGATATTACTAACAATATTAAAAAAAAGTTTTAATGGAGAGTTGAAGTGGTTTTATGAGCTACAAAACTAAAAACGTTTTCAGAATTCCGAGGCTCAGCTTTTCTCGTCGGGTTATTCATTATGTCTAAATTGAAAATAGCTCTCGAGAAAACGGCAAATGAAGTTATTGCCGGAGCAAAGATTAAAAATTTCGGGCGGTTTCAAATGGGGTGATGTCACATGTTGTACAACTTGCGAGTCTAGAAGGCAGTAAAAATATATTAACGTCAAACGCTCTTCGCCTAGGTGTTCGGCACTTCGTCAAGCCCAAAAGTGAAGCCTAGATAAAAGCGTGGCCGTGAGGCTCGACACTGATTGGTTAGCAGGTGGGAGAGGAGTAAGGCGCTCAACGCTGATTGGGTAACGGGGAGCTCATGTGACCAGAAGTGGAGTGAGAAGAATAGGTAGGTGAAGGGGCGTTGTAGAGGAGGAGTAGGGTAGAGGACTCCGGAAGATCACCAGGTTTATCATTTTAAGTCTACACATGTCACGCGCTAATTTACCTCCAGAAGAGCGCCGTGAATGTAGGTGTTTGGCTGAACAGGCTAGACGTGCTGCTAAACGATGATATAAACATTTCTGATGTCTGAATTTTTCACGCATGACATACAATTGCCGAACCTGTGCCAAACAATTGTAGGCGCGTTTTTTTTTGTTTTTTTCTGGCGTGATTTTTTTTTGCAATAATTTGACGTAATCGAACTTTTTGTAACCCGGAGCGAACAAGCTGTACTTGTATTACTGTATTTGACGTCAAGTATTTAGTGTTGGTATCAGTGCATCTCAGCCGCTAAGGCCAAATTTAAAATTGCAATAATCTACCGAAAAAAAAAAGTGTATTGTTACTTTTAGTTTGGGTTACTATAGTCCAGACATGTCTATTAATGCGCTCATCCAATTTTCTGTACAATCAGTGACTATGGGAATTTTCGCCCTTCTCATAGTTTTGGAATAATTGTTTGCAGACAGCACCCAGTCAATTATTTGGATCCGGTAAAACAATTTTATGGGAAAAAGTTTGTGCATTTTCTCCCTGCACTCGATTATAAAAGCAAATATTCAGAATATTTCGTACGTTCTAGGAAGCTTGGAACATTCCCCAGTCAGGCAGATGAAGTAACTTGTCAGCTACGGCGTTTTGCGTTCAAATTCATTGCATTGAAAACTTTGCTAAAGCGGTTTCGTAAATGTATTTATATGCGGTATCGGACACTGTTATCGCGAATAAAACGTCGGCGCTTTTCAGCAAGGGCGATATACGTGTTAAACGTACGAAGGACATCTGGAAACCCGAAAGAGACGCCAAGAATTACGCACTAACACTGGATCAGTAACTCCATGTGCATGTACAATCAATATAAACTTAAGGCCGGGTAATATAGTCTTATTTTCAATAAGTACTGCTTTATTCATTCCATGTCATTTATCGATCCCTTAAATGCCCACGTGGGGCTTTACATAAAGGGGCGGGGGGGGGGGGGGGGGGCAGGCAGCCTTCGTACGATTCAGGAACACGGTACAAAAAAAAACAAAAAAAAACGAAGACAAGATAAAACACAAGTGGGCTACAAGCCGTAAAAGGTGGCAAGTGCCTCTTGAAATTCTGAGATATCCGATATCGTTACTATTGAGTCTAGTAATTTATTCTAATTATTGTTAGAAAGCTGCGGAGGAAAAAAATTAATATATTTGTCCTAGGAATGGTAAAAGAAGCTTGCAGGAGTTTTCTAAGTGACGGGAGGTGTGAGGTGCAGGTATACAGTATAAAGATCTCTGCAAAGGAATTCTTTCTGCTTTACGCGACTTTGCTTGTTCTACGTTCAAACATTACCCGCACACTCAAAATATTTGAGAACAAGTCCCTGATAAAAACTGCCCAGCATTGAAAACAATAAAAAAAAAGGCGCCTTTCATAGCCTACGTACAGTACTCTTAAAAGTTTTGGATGTTTTTAACCGCTGGTAAAGATGCAAGACAGGGTCACTTTCATATAGTGACCGGACTGGAATATGAGCAATACATAAGCAAACCTTGAACATGCTCTATATTTGCTTCGATGGTTATTTCACACACACAAAAAAAAAATTGGACGAAAGTCAAACCTAATTGTGAAGCACGCGTCAACTATAGAACGTTGAGGGTAATGCTAAGGCGGCAGTTTGCACGGACCGCTCGGCCATTATTTAGAAGTTTCTTCACCTCTCCAACAAACACAATTTCCTCCCTCTATCACCCTTTCCTTGTTCAAGTGCGTGCTCACGCTATTACAATCTGTAATTTTTACACCATTAGAAACCAAGTCTTCATACGGCTTCTTCTACTGCGTAACGCTGGTTAAAAACTCAAGGTTACGACTCGTGCCGCGTGGGGAAATTTCAGAACATCGACAACAAGAAGTCAAGTCACATCTTATCATTTAGACCAACTTTGTGCAGTCTAAACAAATGTTTTTCTTGGTATGCTTATGGCACGCACCCTTTTCATGACGTGATAAGCGTATCTACCTAACAACGAAATTCCATCCGTTTATTTTGTTTATTTGATAAGTTTACAAGAAAGTTAACATCCAAGTTACGCGTTACTCGCAGGTTAACCCAATTAAACTACTTTTCTGCTTACGGAGTAGTGAACAAGGCTCATCGTGCGAGCGGAGTTAGCACCATTATAAGGCTCGCAGGGGTGTCCTATATTGTGTATGTAAATCGTTTCTGCCGCTTCGCGTTGTGCCCGACCCCGCCTAACCAAGCTGATAGCAGGTCTACAGAGAAATTTATCTCGCCTTAAGCCCTGTGCCTCATCTACACTTTGTCCCTGTGACCTCGGGCATCGTAAAGTGAAAACCTACGTGATTACAACGCATATTTAACAAAAAACTGTTTGTAGGGGAAGATTGTCGGACAAACGTAAGGGTATTTTGAATAAGGCATTTTTTGTTAATTCATGAAGACTACCCCAAGTTATGCTTCGGAAAAACAATTCTTAACTCGTTGACGGCCATAAAACAAAATAATTAGCATAACAAATAGAATATTCAAAGGCAAAGGAGCTAATGGAATCTGTGATTGCAATAAAGCTACGATAACTTACATAAACAAATAAAAATAATTGAAGTTGAGGGGATTAAAAACACGCGAGAAGGAGAACGCCTTCAACTAAGCTTAGTTTAAGACGCAGCCATTCCTATATTTTTCTTGACCTCAAACATTTTGTATGTTTCTAATGATTGTTTTCTTAAGTTTGGATAGCTTCAGGGCAGAAAGATTTTCTGGTTTCCGTTGAGCTTGCTATTCAAGATCTTGGGCGTCAGCTTAAAGAAACGAATGACATATCGCTTTGCTGGGATTCACTTAGAATGCACTCTTAGGAATCTGGAGCACCTACTTTCTCGCAAAACACTTGAGAGAGTCAACTGCTGCAATCCACAGAGGGAGCTCGGCCACTGACGAGGCTAAATAGATGTTTTGAACTAGAAAAAAAAAAGTCTGCGTAATGGCACTCCGAACGTCGTTTCACCGTGCTCAAAGCGACGGCAGAGATTTTTTTTTCTTCTGTACACTTTGCCGCACGTCGTTAAAGTTTTATACATCACTTACGTAGCACATTTAATGAACTGAGTGGCGTATTTCTTTACGCATGTTCTCCGGCGATAGCTGTTAGTGGGACACTTCGCTGTTTCCCGCCGTCGACCGCGCGTCATATCGACGCGGGCCATTTCCGGCACTCCGCCAAAATAGTTCATGGTCCGCTAATAACAAGATAGCAAGCAAGCAACGTAGCAGGCATGGTCATGGATGTTAGCAAGATGACATGCATAGTCAGTACAACAGTCGCCTCTGGGCAATCTGGCAGTGCGCTGGAATAGGCGCCCCTGTGACCCAGAATTAGCACAAACGACGATTCTCGGCAGGTAGGCAGATAAAATTGCCTTATGGTACAATGCATTTTGTTTCAGAAAGCAAGGGGAAAGAAAGTGCGCTAGTGCGCTGTCAATGCATCTGACATGTATAAAGTTTTATTTTCTAGAAGAATAGCCAGAGAGCTGATATTAATTGTTTGTGCTTGTTTCAATAAACCTTCATTTGAGACAACACTTTGTCCTGTCTGCCTCTTTTTCCTTGTTTGTTCGGCACATTTCGTTTAGCACTTGTGACAATTTGTACCAAATTGACAAACGAAAACACGCTCCCCTCTTAGGAAGAGAGCTGAAATGCTTTCTACTTAATAGACCCTCAGTGATTCCAAAACGCTATGAATTTTTTATTCGGTGTGCTATTCGGTTTAATACAAAACGCGTATGCGGATTCTTTGTGCGCGCCAACACTTTACCGTTCGTTAGTCTATCTGCTTCAAAATGAAGCCTTCACGACCCTGACGTCACACCTCAGGTTCGCTGTGTTTCACTTTACGAGTTGCGAAAATGTTTACAATGTTTTCTGCTTTCTTTTTTGTTGTGGATTGTTGCGCCCCAACCGGCAGAATGTCGGGGCGGAGAAAAAAAAAAAAAAAAACGAAGGGTAATGTGAAGTGTGCGGCAACTGTTTTTACATTACGCAAAAGCCGGTGAAATTATGGTATGACCACTTGCCTGGTGTTCTTTCTGGTTTCTTCCGTTTTCCTCTGCACATTCTAAATTGGTAAAAAGAAAGATCGCTTTGTCTTTGATAAAGGCTTCCCTTGCCAAGTACTGAAAACACGGCAAGAGCGACAACTTCAGCGTCCAGGCAGGCCGCCTGAAATCCGCAGGATCTCCGAACTGTGTTTATGGCAGAGACGTCTCAGACTCTCAGGTCGAAGCTTAAAATGAATCGGAAATGAAAGACTGCTGCATCTATGAATAACACCAGACCTGTGGTCATACCATAGATCCATCGGCTTTTTGCCAGAGTTTCCGTACACTTTGAGGAGCCCGTAGCTTGTTCCGCCCCGTCAAAGGTGTCCAGTCTCTGTGAAAAAATTAGTCACTAAAAATCAAAGAAACGTGCGCAAAGAAACAAACCACTCAGTTCATTGAATGCAAGACGTCGCTGGTTTATAAAATCCCAATGACGTGCGTCAAGGTGTCTACGTGGAGTTGACGAGTACGAGTCGTAATGACAGGGCGCGCGAACTTGCGTGTTCTTTCAGGAATTCCAACTCAGGTGATCTCGATATACACCAGGAGAGATGCACATGTGTTACTAATCTGCTAGAAACAAATATACCAGGAAAACTCAAGAATAAAACGGAGAGGGAAATTTTCGTAGCATATAATATAAAAGCGAGCGGGGAGGCAGACTGCGGAACTGCACCGCTACTGCATCTATCCGATAAAGAGAGATAATTTCTTATTTAGATCGGAGATGCTCCTTGATCTTTAGCCAAGGTCCGGGCCTAGGTATCTGCGTTCGGACCTCCGTCGTCCATCGCCTTCCTGTGCCATGATCCCGATGATATGTACTACATAAATTGTGCTTTTCAATAAGCAATTCAGTAGCAAGTAGCGCTCAGTGTCGTCTCGTTCTGCGTCCCTGTCTTTGAGGTGTTTATTCTTCCTTCAGCGTTTCTTAATTTGGGAGTGCCTTTACAATGTATAAAAGTAAGCGAGATAATTTGCAGGAAATCGAAGCAGCGGGGTAAACACTTGAGCACGGCGTAAAAATAGTATGTCCATCGAGACCAAACATGTTGGTCATGCTTCAGCGGCTGAAGAGCTTCCTTTTTTATATGTTTTTTCAAGAAATGTCGGCGAATGGCTAGGCGCTGAAGTTGTCCGGAGCCCATATCGTTCTGAGAGTTTTCCTTTCGCGCGTTAAATGAAAAAAAAAAAAAAAAAACTTACTCGAGTATGTTATTTGTAAAAGAAAAACATGGATCACTATTTTTCTACATCAGTGGCGTGCGTGTTCCAATTTGTTACCGGCGTTTTGCGTTGTTCATTTTTGCTCTCCAGCAGCTGATGTTGATATTTCACTTTACTGCCTTCGGTGCTGACGACTCAGCGTCATCAAGGTTTCCGAAGCCCTCATCAAAGCTCCGGGCCCAATAACTGATAAATAAGATTAAGAAGTGATAAGCTATATTCGTCGACTTTACAATTATACTCCGTTTTACACCAAGTCCGTGCGCAGCAGACGGTACGTTCCGATGTAGACCATCAAGCAGAACCAAAGGTGCATCCTCATGGCCCTCGGCGTCTTTGCGCGCTGGCAATGGCCGGCTATAACCAACTGCGCACAGAAACAAGAGAAGAACAATAGCACATTCCTTCAATTACTCAATTTCTGAGTGAGAGCGAAAAAAAAATAAGAATAAACTGTTTCTCTCTACCTGCACCACCTGACGGTATAACAGGTTTAATTCAATTTAAAATAAAAAAAATGAGGACCGTAACTGGCCAAAAGTTTCTTTACCTCTTAAAGCCATTTAAAACGAAAAAACAAACAGGGAGTCAGCTAAACCTTGGCATTGGAATGAACTTAGAAAAATCTTGTAGGCATTTAGGATTTTTTTTTCTTTTTTGGTATTAAGTTATTAATTGTTGCTTCGCTTGGTCTTACCTCTTGCCTTTGGTTTTCTTGACGACGAGGAAATTGTCTTGTTCTTGTCTATAACGTTCGTACTGGAATATATAAAAAATTGAATCGCAAAGGATTTAAAAATCTTTTTCTTTTAATGTTTTTTAACTAATGATGCATATCAGCGTACCTCTGTGCTATGTCTAATTTTATTTAATTTATTAATTGTCTTAATATTTTTATGCGTTTCTTGAGGCAGAGAGGAGCAGAGTTCATTTTATTTCCTCGTTGTTTTTAATTTTTCATGATTATTTTTGATACAAGAGTTTTTTTTTTAACTCTACACACGCCGTTATTTACATATTTACAATTTCCCCCAAACGAGAAGGATAACACTTATTAAGCTTTTTGTTTTCGTATTTATTTTGTACTGTTATTCATGTGTTTCTATCTTTTTCTGGGATAGGAGGGAGGGGATTGGACAGTATGAAGTTGTGTCTTGCAGCCGACACTAAATATTTAGTCGTTTACATAAGAATTACTTTTCTTTTCCAGCTTTGTAAGTTGTTGGTAGTCGTCTTAAGGTGCTGTAAGAAGAGATCAACGTCTTTTTTTTTCACTGTCTGTTTTTGTTGTTTCTTCCTGAGCACTGGTAATTTGAAAGTAGATATTTTTTTTCCAGTTTTGTAATTTATACTTTCATTATGTTTGCTGAGAAGCTCGGAACCTGGAACTACGCTCAGGTCCTCCTAACCTGTTGTTTGGGGTCTTCTCTATTGGGGACTGTTTGTCGTTTGTTGGTTACAGGAAGCCCGGGGAATGAAACTGTCTGATCTTCTTGTGGGTCTTCCAAATGTCACTGTTTGTGGTGTTGGTTCAGGATGGTAAGCTCCGGAGAAGCTCCGAGCCAGGAACTAATCCATGGCTCTCCTAACCAAAGATGGAGTCTTTTCATTAGATGGCTTTTTGCAAATTTTGATCTAAGAAGCGAAGAAAACCCGGAGAATGGAGCTGGTAGACCACTTTTGGGTCTTCCAAGGCCATCTACGGTGTGCATTTTGGCAGTTTGGTGTGTAAAAGTGACTGCTGGTAGTCTTTTTCTTCGATTCCGTTCTTGCTTGGGGTAAAAGTTAATTTGTAAGAAATTATTTTTAGGATAGTTTTTTATTCTTCTTGAGATTGGTATCTTCCATTCTCAGCTTCGTTTTCTTATTTTATTTTTATTTTTATGGTATGTTCTCTGAAATATGTTTAACTAGTGCCTCCAGAGTATTTATGTTAGTTTTAGTGTTGAGTAGATTTTGACGAATATTCAAGGTTACATTTAAAATTGAAAGCTTTTCAATATATGTCTTTGTTAGATGACAGGGTGAAAACTAAGGATCCACACTAGTATATGTTAGTCCACAGAGAAAAATAGTGTGATTGTGTATATTAAATCTAAAGAAATAAAAAGGAAATCTGCCTTGTTCAGTGATAATTTGGGTGATGTTTCTAGAAGGAGGAAAGCTAATGGGTATGTGATTTGTTGATGGTTTCCAATATAAATATTTTTGTGTTTTCGCCATCCTTTTGCCTCGAGTTAACGCATCCCCTACGTGCTAATCCCATAATATATGCTTTATATTTTGTTGTTATTTTGGTAGGTTTCTGCATTGGCCGTGATAGCCTGCCGAGTTTGGAAATTGGTCGGCTAGGATTGATCCCTAATATGTTACAATGGCTTTTGACGTAAAAGAATTATGTTGTATTAAATGTATTGACTGACAAAATTCTATGTTTTATTTTGTTAATTAAAGGAATTTCATTATTTAGATTTGCCAATTCTTGTAAGACTGATAGGCTGTCCGTGTATATGTTACAAGGGTGTTCATCTCTTGTTCCAATAATATAATCAAGCGCTTTTAATATGGCAATCGCCTCTGCATCGAATATTGTATTGTCTTTTGGCAAGCGATATTTTCCTATTGTTTCAATTCCTTCATTGTTTTCCAGAACAATGAATGCTGCTCCCACTTGATCTAGGTACACTGAACCATCTGTATAGTGTAATATCACGTTAGTTATTTGAGATGGAGTAATTGAATAAATTATTTTAAATTATATACTGAATCTCTTTGTTATTGATATTGATATTTATTTATTGCGTGCCCAAAAACACCATAATGGTTTTGACATTGGTGCACAGAAGTCAGATTCCTATGAAACATGCAAACACATGGAAACCACAATAGTCATATTAGAACAGTCAGCATAATAAAACAGTCGTAACAAAGTACATAAAATACACATCAGGTGTTAAAGGTAAAATAAGGCATGAAAAAAAAAATCGTGCTGGACAAGAAGGTTGCATGATGTCTGAATACGATAGATTGGTGACTCCTTTAATCGCATGTCGGGGTAGAACATGTCGCACTGTCGCGTGAATTTCGTTGGCACACGTAACTTTATGCTGCCCAAAAGGTCAGGTACGTCAATTACACCCTGGATAAGCTTTGTAGAAAAGCCGCATCTCGGCAATGCCTTCGGTCATCCAAAGTGCTGAGATTCAAACTCTTAAGCAGAGAATGGTGGTCGAAGTAAAGTCTCCTGTGGAAGTATCGATCATAGACTATGCGAACCAAACGTCTTTGCACCGCTTCAATACGTCTACATTCAGTCTCCGTTAAATGGTTCCACACGACAGAAGCGAATTCGAGCATGGGCCTGACCAGAGCACAAAATAAACGTAATATGGCCTCAGGTGCTTGGAAGTGCCGAGCCAGACGGGAGATCATACCAAGCATTTTGAACCCGGTACCACAAATAGTAGTTACATGAGAGCTGAACGTCAGTTTGCAATCAACTAACACCCCGAGGTCCCTGATCATATCAGTTCGAGTAATAATACAGTTTCCCAACGTGTACTTAAAATGTAAGGGATTTTTACGTCTAGTTAGCGAGATGACTTTAGTTTTGTTTATATTCAAAGGCAAACGGTTGGATGAGCACCATTGCAAAATACTCAAAACATCAGACTGTAACACATCACAATCTTTTTCAGAACAAATACTTGAGAATAACTTAATGTCATCGGCAAATAAAAGCACTTTAGCAAACTTTACACACTTTAAAATATCATTTATAAATACCAGGAACAACAGTGGCCCCAACACTGACCCCTGGGATACGCCTGAAGTTGGGAAAAACGGATTAGATAAAACAGTATCAACTCGAACAAAATTTTTCCTCGAAGACAAGTAACTATAAACCCATTCACAAAGTTTAGGGGCGAAACCATATTGTTTCAATTTATGTACAAGCAAAGCATGGTCAACCTTGTCGAAAGCCTTTGTAAGATCGAAATATACCGAGTCAACCTGCCCTCGGTTTGAAACGACCGGGGCTGCGTAGTGTAGAAAAGTACAAAGGTTAGTTTCGACAGAGCGCCCTTTAATAAAGCCATGTTGTTGCAGCGTCAGATACTTAGATAAATGAGAGAAAAGACATTCTTGCATAATGGTTTCAAATACTTTAGCAAAACCACACAGTAGTGACACGGGACGGTAATTTGATACAATACCAGCATCACCAGCTTTATGAATGGGCACAACTATGGCTTCCGTCCATATTGCTGGAAACATACTGGTACGCAAAGATACATTAAAAATATGGGCTAAAATTGGCGCTAGAAGCCCACAGCATCCTTTAATAATAAATGGTGGAATGTCATCAGTGCCCACTGACGATTTCGGCTTGAGCTTTTTTATCGCCTTTTCAACGTCCCGTGTAGCAACACTGAACAGAGAGAGCGAGTCCCCATCACTGGGATCATTGATTAGATCTGACTTCACCGAATGTATGGGCGGTAAGTAGCAGCTGCTAAAAAAGGAGGCAAACTCATCAGCGATGTCTTTTGGCGATGTAACATAATGAGTATCACCGTTACTAGAAGAGCGCAGAGATGAATGTTGTGAAAACGAATGCGGTTTGGTGATTACGTGTTTCCAGAAAGATTTGGAATGTGTTTTCCAAAGATCGATAGGATATTATGCTTCTGTGGGAGAGCCACTAAGGCTATCGAAAGGGGCGGGTTTACTGAGTTAGAAGACAAACATGAATGATTCCACGTAGAGTGATGTTGATTGGCATAATAATACATAGTATAAGTAAACTTATATTAGAAACTCTGCGGTAGCCTTCGTATGCATTGTAATTCTCCTAACATATGGAGGGCACGACACCGACCCTGGCACGATGATCTTAAGCTTCTTATTTGTACAGATGGTCCTACGCGCTGCCGGTTGCAACATCGAGGCTTTCGGTGCGATTACCACGAGCAGGACAGAATCAGCAACTGACCGCAACATCTTATCTCCGCCGGCAAGCCTGCCTGCTCCGATGAGTCAGCCGATGACGCAAGTGCCCCTTCTCGTTCGTGGCCGCTACTGCAGCTGGCAACAAGCATCGGTGATGTCCAGCTCGATGAAATATAAGCGCCAGGCACCCTCCGGCGAACCAGGGCACGGCACCGACCGTGGCACGGTGATCTCAAGCTTCTTATTTGTAAAGGTTAGTTATCTAAATCACCCTAAGTGCATCAAAAGTAGTAAACGCTGTTTGATATTGGTGTCGTGCCCAAACAACTTTTGTGACTCGCAAAAGTGGTCGTCAGTGTACTTTCTGGCGTGGGCTAACATTGTTTTGTCGAACTAGCTATTGGTACTGTCCGGGGACGTAGAGCAGAATCCCGGTCCTCTCACACACGCTAAGGCAGATTTGCTCACTCAAATTCATGCCATGGTGTTACGGTTACAGCATGGTCAAACTGAGTTAGTAAGACAAATCGGGGTACTCACCGAAAGACAAAAGAACACGGAACAATTGGTACGCGAACTGAATGCGCGGGTGAGCGAACTCGAGAAAGATTTACCAAGTACCGGATTAAACCAAGAGACCCTGCAAAAAGACGAATCCGAGTTCAAGGCAGCGCCAGACCGAGCTAAAAGAACTAAAAAACGCTGTATCGCACAAGAAAGCCAGTCACGCAGGTTAAATTTAGTATTCTTTGGGATTCAAAATAAGACAACCGAAACCTGGTCTGAATCCGAAACATACTTGGTCGAGCTGTGTGCCACTAAACTTGAACTACACATAAGCCCTGATAACATAGACAGAGCGCACCGGATTGGTTCGTTTCGAGCTGGTAGAAATAGGCCAATTATTGGCAAATTTTGTTGTTATAAACACAAAGAAGCGATTTTAGGTTCGAGCTCGAAACTTAAGAAGAGTGGCTGTGCAATTAGTGAGGACTATCCTCGACCTGGTGCAGGTGGCCCGACGGAGACTATTGGAATTCGCCAAAACGCGAGATGCTCGTTACAAACTTCGCGTAGACAAGCTGTACATTAGCGAAAAGTGTTCTGTCTTTAACGATAATTTAGACAGAGTGGTTGAAATTGAAAAATAGCATCCCAGAAACCTTGCTTCCCGGCCACGACGTGTACAACAGGTGGATATCAGTGTGGGTTCCAATTTAAATTCGTGTACTGCCCCGCTTTTCCCAAACACTTCGCACTCGGATATTTTCGCAAGTATTTGAAGTGTACTTTCCAAACGAGAAGAACTGCATTCATTGATTGAATCGGCAAATGTTAACATAGTGTTTTTAACGGAGACTTGGTTACGTCCAGAAATAAAAGATATCGAAGTGTTCCCAAAAAAAACAACATGAATTTCGCATTGTTTTGGATGTGTTAGAGACGAAAGAAGGGGTGGTGTTCTTATCGCCGCCAAAAACACAGTACCTTGTAATCGGGTAGCAGTACCCTCATCATTGAAAATGGTTTGGGTGACTGCATCATCACGATCTCGTCAGGCCTTACTAGGAGTTTGCTATAGACCACCAGTTTATTCGCATGATTTTGTTACGGAACTTTATGACGCACTTTTTCTTTCCAAAAAGTTTCCGAGAGATACTTTGACACTGGTTGTGTCAAACTCAATTATCCGCATATTGACTGGCTTTTTTTGTCGTCACGATGTGCTATGTCACGTGCATTCATTGACACATGTTTGACGTTCAACTTAGTTCAAATGATAAATCAACCAACCAGGATTCTAGGTTCTTCTTGAAGCACCCTTGATCTATGCTCATCGCCTCATCCCAGCAACATCAACAGCATCTCCTACTTTCCGGGGCTGAGTGATCATTTAGTAAAACATTTTTTCGCAGGAACTTCCTACATCCCGAAAATCTGCATACCATACATACATCATAGATTATAACAAAACAAACTGTCAGGCAATAAACGAGGGCTTAGAACCGTTTTACTGTTCGTTTATGTCCACCTTTGACCAGAATTAAATTAACGAAAACTGGGGCCGCTTTAAAAATATGATGTCTTCACTTTGCAATTCTTACGTACCATTTGTAAGAATTCGATCAGATAACGTCAATCCATGGTACACGAAAGCAATTAGTTGTATGAACAACAAAAAAAAAAAAAACAACTATTTAAGGAAGCAAGATTATCGCCTTTGGGATAAATATGCAAGTCATGAAAAGGTATATAAAAATACCGTCGCGCAAGCAAAATTAAAGTTTTTTGAACATGAGTTGAAAAATATTCTTACAAACAACCCCAAAAAATGTTGGCAAATTGTAAACCCGACACGTGCGAACGCATTGGCGTTCGTTGATGACGACAACGTGAAATTTGAAGATGAAGGGAGCGCACAAAAGCTTAACACATTTTTTTTTAATTTAGTAATCACACCAAGAGGATCTTGACACCATACCTAACCTGAACATGTTGAACCATGCGCCAATGAACCCGATCGATATTTCATATCCCGGCATTGTGAAAGCAATTGAAAAACGATTTTGAAAAATTCAAAGCAAACAGTGGCTCATTGCTTGTGCAAATATATTTAGCCAATTATTAAGCTCGGGGAGGCTACCGGATGACTGTAAAGTAGGAAAGATACTGCCCATTCACAAAACGGGGGACCGGAACCAAATAGCCAATTATCGCCCCATATCAATCACCAGTGTTCCCTGCAAGCTTCTTGAGCACACCATATATTCAAATGTAATTAACAACTGGGAATCTAATAACTTGCTATGTTCGAACCAGGATGGGTTCCGAAAAACATTTTCGTGTGAAACCCAGCTGTTACACTTTACACATGATCTCTTTTCTAACCTCGATAACACACTCCAAACTGACGCCATATTCATCGATTTCTCAAAAGCATTTGATAGGGTACCTCATCAACGACTCATTAAAAAGCTATCTTATCTGAAACTGTCTCCAAACATGATAGACTGGATCAGACAGTTTCTCACAAATCGCACGCATTATACAGTCGTCAATAACAAAATATCACGCGGGTCCTCTGTGAGCTCAGGCGTCTCACAGGGAACCGTACTAGGTCCATTATTATTCTTAGCATACATTAATGACTTAACAAAGCTTCTATCATCCCCCGTGCGTCTCTTCGCAGACAAATGCGTCATTTACAGAGCCATCAAAACACCAGATGACCATAGAACACTTCAAAATAACCTCATTATATATGAACAGTGATGGAACGATTGGCAAATGAGCCTAAACATGGAAAAGTGGAAGTTACTAATATTCACTCGTCGAACCACCTTGTCTCCTTTTTCTTACAAACTAGGTATCAATAACAATGGCCACTGCACATCATATAAGGACTTCACCTCACCAGCGATCTCGCATGGAACAACCACGTTAACGAAGTTGTCCTAAAAGCTAACCGCACACTTGGATACTTAAAACGTAACCTCAGATTCTGTTCGCCCGAAATCAAATGGTTAGCCTACACAACCCTGGTTCGTTCCCAAATAGAATACGCATCATCAATTTGGACACCATTTCAAAATTATCTCTCTAACGAACTAGAAAAAATTAAAAACGGAGCACTAAGGTACATTCACTCCAACTACTCCTCCTACATCAGCATCACTTCACTTCGTAATCGGTCTGATCTCCAAACACCTTCTTTTTGTCGAAGGCTCTCCCGACTTGCCCTTCTTCATAAAATATATTATCACAATCCGCAGATGGAAATGGCCCTTCTCAGCGCCCCAGATCGAACTTCCGCTTGGGTAGACAATGTGTGTACAATCAAATGCATCCGCACTTCATCCTTGTTTTTTGCGAATTCCATGCTACCTCTTGCTATTGATGATTGGAATTCATTACCTAAGGACGGGGAGAAAGTGGGCTAACGCGTCTCAGGTCGGAGCGTGGAGCGGAAGCTTACGCTGGGAACCTCCTGGGTTTGATCCCCGCCGCCCCCGCCCGTTTCGATCTGGATGAGTTTCGTACCGGCACGCATTCGTGTGATCACTACTGCGTGATGCACGTTAAAAAACCCAGGTTAGCGGTCTTACTGCACTGGCTAAATTTCTCATTTACAGCTAAGAGACCGATTGCCCGTTGAGGCGTATCTCCATCAAGGCTGTATAAATATAAAGAGCAAACCAATTTCTTTTTTCAATCACCCAACGACATTGTACTAGAGATTCACACATCTGAGTTTTGTGAACTTGTCAGTGTTTTTTGGATGAAATAAACGAGTTATAAATCTGTATAGTGATTTGTTAATTTCTTATCGCCATTTAATATTTGTACCATGTTTTATTGTTTTATTTTTTTTTTGTCATTTTTTTTTTATTTTGTGTTCAAACAAGTGTACTTTAACTTACCAGCTCTCTTGTGTAATACCCGGACACGGGTCCTCAAGGTAAATAAATAAAATAAAATGAAATAGGTGAATACTGATGGATTCACCTATTTGGTGTACGGATCACGCGGGTGATCCGTACACCATATATCTTTCTCTGCTGTGTAAGTATATTTCCCGTAATTGGCCTGACGTAATACCCCAAATTTGTTGAGTATATTGTTGTTCGTTTAATGTTATAAGATCACGTGTTAATACAAAATTGTTTAATTTTTTCCCACGATCATCATCTATTTGTCCACCCAGTTGGTGTGTCTTGCATGAAAATCTCCGGCTCTGATTATGTCTGGTGAAGGCGAGCGGGTTGAACATGAATACAATGACTTGAAAGAATAAAACAGAGAGGTCAAGCACAGGACAACCACTTTCGTTTTCGCCTTTTGTTATGTCTGACTCACGATGCGTTAGAAATTTATTAAACGAGGTTGTAGGAGATATGTAGAAATTTATTATTGTTACTCTTTTGTTTGAACAAGTACATTCTAAGACTATAAGATCTCTTTCAAGTATTTTTTGGAAAGATTAAACAAGACTGCTATCTAACTATAATGGCGCATCGGGGTCCGTGGGGCTGGGAAAGGTTGGTTCCGAGTTTGGAATAATTGTAATGGGGTTTTCAAAAACATATAATTCTTGTATTAGAATAAATTTAGCACAATATCAAGTGTATATATTACCAAGATTATTAGAGTCAGCCCTTGATCTCCCTAAGTTAATTGGTAATATTTTTAATTTATTAATCATCGATGAACTTATTTTTTATTTTGAATGATCTCTTTTTGTTTTCTAGATTTGACTCGGGCTGTTCATTACATTTGTTTTTTTTTTCTTTTTTTATTATTTTACTGTTTTTTTGTTGTTATTAGTTTATTTTTTACTTATTTTGGGTAATCTGTTCGAGACGGGAGTTGTGAAACATGGAAGGCGTGTGTACCGTATTCGATTGCTCCAAAAGAGTGGTTGGCATTAACCCTTCGGTTGATACATGCGCGACATTTACCCTCCTCGTTGTTTGTTATTCTGCACTCTACTGCAGAATGGTTGCCCGCACAGATGGAGCAGATCAGTATGTCCAAAAGTGCAACAGTTGTCGCACCTTGAAACATAGAAGGTCTCTGTTACGGATCAAGATGTCCAACCTGGGCGCTGATTTTTTTTTTTTTTTTAGTTTCTTGTAGATTTTGGTGATCACTTGAAAAATGTGAGTGTTGCTTTCCGATTTTTCTTTGAATGAAACCCGGTGACGGTAGTCCGGAGGTTCAATTTCGGTCTCTGGGTTTTGTCTTTGAAGTGTTATGAAGAATTCCGCAGGTAGAATGTCTGGGTCGATACCCGAGACAGAATTTTGGTCGACATTTTGTCGTTGTTTTCGGTACGAACAGATGAATAGCGCATGCACTGTACGTGACTGGTACAGCAGGTGATAGCAAACGTAAAAAGGCCACGAGCGCCGTGACGAGTCACTTTTCACGCGGCTTAGTTGGCGCCAATATATAGTGGCCGCAGTACACAAGTACGAATATTGTTTGCGTCTAGAATATTTTGCGGTACAATGAGCTAAAACATTTTAATGCTAAAGCATTAACTGTTCCATGGAGTGAAGCCGGTGTTGTCTGTAGCAGCAAAAACTCGCACCTAAATTCCCATTGGCTGAACGAAACGGCACCTAAAGTCCCATTGGTCAAAATCACTGTAACGCAGATGCTTCGACGTGGAAGCCGGCGGGGCATTCAAGGCCAAAGCGCATGCGCCTCAGAAATAAGACACAAATAAAAGCACAGCAACGCAGATGCATCGTCAAAAAGCCGTGGAGCCGGCTCGGGCGCCGCGCCTGCGCAGTGGGGGAGCGAGATGTCACCGGCAGAGCGCCATGTGGAAAAGAAAGACGTGGCGCGCGGCTTCTAGGAATGCCTTTACATTTCCACCGGTAATCGCTTTTAAGTATCGTTTTGGACAAGCAATGATTTTGTTGACATCACTAGTGACGTATACCTATACTTCGTCTCACCTCAAGTCAGAGACGCAGCCCACGCTACGAACTGATCGGGCCAATCAGACAGTGTTAAAAGCGCATGATCATGGTGTTTGTCATCTATCTGTAAGTGCTCTATCATCGCTGGATCAATCATGTACAGGGAGGGCTTAGTAACTTCAACCTTTCACGCTGCTTGCTCAGTTCCATTACATCCTAGCTTTGGCTATGATGTAATGTATAGGCTGTGGCACGGGGGGGGGGGGGGTGGCGGGGGGCGGCGAGCCCTGAATTAGATTCGGACAAAGGGCACCGCGGCCCGAAAGAACTCTGCACTAGCGGCAATCGCAGAGCGCTCTTCTCGAGCCGAAGTGAAGAGTTCGCCAGGTTGTCAACGCCGAGGTATGCCAGGGACACAGTGTAAGAAAGTGCAGTACGCAACACTCGATGACAGCTGCGCTCTGACCTCTCTCTCTACTGCAGTGCTTCCTGAACTCTGCTACTCTGGGACCCACCAAATGCATACATATCAAGTCGCTCGACCCCCTTTTAACCATGCGCTTTTGGCGATACGACACACGTTTTTTTCTGACTGTATGAGCACTAATTCACAAAATAAACGCTGAACCTTCATTTGCCAGTTGTTACAGTCTAGGTATATCCACTAAGCATATAAGCATTGCAAAAAAATAAAAAAACGCAGGCGAACAGGGTTAACTTTTTAATGTCTAAAGTTTTATTTATAAGAGCACGGCATCATAAAAACGATGGTGGTGTTTTGACACCGCAACTATGAGTTCGGGCTTCATGTTGAGCTGCGACCTGTACTTTGTTCTTATTGACGTCACAGCAGAAAATACATGATCTAATCTTTTTTTTTTTTTTAATTTCCCGAAATTGTTTGCAACTTCCCTTGGGGACACAATCCACAGTTTCGGAAACACTGCCCTTTTACCTTTTGCTAGTTTCGCGCAACGACCCGTATTTTCTATGTTTCATGGGCACCGCCAAGTTTGCGCATGCTGGGGCCATTATGCAGGACTGCAGTGGCTGCGTGGCTGCGTGGCTGCGTGGCTGTGTTGCGTTTAGAAGCTTCGTATAAAATGTAGTGAAAAGTCGGCAGAAATGCATATTTATTGAAAGCTAAGAAGAACACCATTGCTGTTGGTGCTGCAAAAGGCAAAACCAGATTGCGACCGCAGCTTCCGTCTCCGTAACGAACTGCGACAGTCGGGATTTATTTTTGCCTTTTTTTGAGGAGGTACTTCAAGTTTCAGAAGGAATGATAATAAACGAAAATCTGTCCAGCAAGACAAGAAGTGATACAAGACTGCTGTGCAGCCAAATTTTGAGTCTCGAGCTCCAGATTTTGCTTGGTATTTGAACGAGGTACTGATTCCCATAAATCGTGTTATTAAAAGGCTGAAAATTTTAAAATTGAACTTGAAAGGCGCTGCTCTAAACCTAAAATCGCCCCAGGATTAACTTTATACTAAAAATAAAGCGATGGTAAGCGAATAACATAATAAGGGGCTTCGTCTCCGCGAAGAGTGTGGCACCAAAGTTAAAAGTCGTTCGAGACGAAAAAAAAATGCATGGGGAAAAATTAAGAGGGATACAGCTTTACGAACATGCATTAAATAGAAAGGGTCATGAAACGTACAGTCGACCGGGTTCATATAAAAATCGACTAGATGTTCACTCAACTATACGACACCAATGCAGTGTTTGGCTGTACCCTGGACATTGACGAGGTGTGCTACCAAGCCGGTAACCTTGACAAAACACTGCAGTGTGATAGAAATCGACATCTCTCATATGGACGCACATAATTTGTATTCAGATATTTTAAACTACAAAAATTGTAGCTTTCAAAGCGGACTACGCTGAAAATGTCAAGACGTGAAAAACTGGTTCACTTTTTTCCAGTATGGAGACGACGTCTTCCGATCCCCATCACCAGTCTACTTTACTTACTTTCTAGCTTGTTTGATTACATTCCACGACGAGTGCTTGATGCACAACCTTTTCGAACGCGATCAAAGTTTCCTCGTCTAAAATGTTGCTCTTTTTTACCTAAGAATGTGTCGGATAACACATGTATTTCATATTTAATACGAATGTAAAATCACGGACACACAGACATATAAAACACATAAAAACGAAATACTTAAAGCAGTCCTGAAGCTCACCATTCCTTCAAGTTTATCGCAGTTGCCGTACGTTGCTCTTGTAGGTTGTCCTTGCTTTCCTGCACAAATAACAGCACTGAAGTTGTAATATTACAGATTTATGCTACCATGTACAAACTTAAAATAATTAAACTGACCCTGCAATCCAACTCAAAAACAGCAAGGCTGGATGAAGGATGGCTTCACATTGAGGGCAAATATTAATTTAAAATTTTCGGCATGCTCTCGTTTGTTTCTTAGATTATCTACAGAAGGGCATTCTATTATATCTACTATAGTATGAAATACCTGTTTTGAGTCAGTAGATATGCTAACAGGAACATAAATACACTCAAAAGACCGCGTTCTTCCGCCGGTTACGCGAGCGCTTTTCTGGTCCCTCTGAAAGTCTTGTTCTCTTTACAGCCGTGTCGCGTCCTTCTTTTTCTAATATTTCTAGTGGTGAATGTAGCCAGTGACAGTTTACAAAACGCAGGAATTGGCTTTTTTATGTTCCCGCTTACTGTTTCATAACTATTTATTGAGTGATGTTATTGCCTAGTATGACGAAATTAATCTCTGGAGAAGGGGAGCAAGAAAGACAAACGACAAACACAAATCTCCAACCACAAATAGGCGACTGCTGCGCGATCAAGAAAATCCGCCGGGCCCGGGTATCAAACCCGGGACCTCTCCATTTCCAGTGGAGTGCTCTACCAACTGAGCTAACCAGGGGTTAGGCGTCAGTAGAGCGAACGGGTTTTATCAGATGCACCAGTCTAACACCAACAAGGGTGAAGCTTGCAATTTAAGGTTATGATTATAATGCAATTTATTGCAAAGGTGCGAGCGAGCTGGACAAGAATGACGAAGGTAATCCTTCGAGATTGGAACAAGAGAGACAAATGACAAACAGAAATCTTCAACCACAGTTAGGTGACTGGTGCGCGACTGAAAAATCCGCCTGGTCCGGGTATCAAACCCGGAGCAGGCGGATTATAGAGGGTAGACAGACCTCAAGGCTTTGAGGTCTGTCTAGCCATTATAATGCTATCAGAGCCAATCAGAGCTCGATGTCTTCCTGACGTCACCGCAACTCCTGCGCAGGAAGCAGACGGCTTGCTCTCCGCATTGAGTCTTCGCTCCTGCATTTTTGCCCCTGGTTGGTGGGCTCTACGCTGAGTTACTACGATTGTGCAATAAATGGCCTGCGCTGTGTGACAGAGTAGACCCAACCGAGCCAGGCTCAACAATTATGGCACCATGGCGTTGTTAATCAACTTCTCAAGTGTGTGTTAGCCCACTGAAAAGAGCATACAGTAAACGCATTTTTAAACGTAGATGTAACAGTCAACAAATTATACAAATTAGAGTTTCCTTGTTTATACAGAGGTAGTGTTTCACTAAAACAGATGACAAAGCGACCGTTAAAAAAAGTATTCTACCGGGTGAAACAAGAAGACGGTAGGCTCTTTAAATCGACCGGAAAATTCGGTTTCTTAACCTATCGCGCTACGACTTTGTGCAGCGTTGCCCACAGATGGTGCATTTTTTTCGTAAAATTTGCAAAGAGCGGACTTACCTGAGGAAAAAGTAAAGAAAGAAAAAGGCTTAGCTCCTATGGAAACGCAGCGACGCCACCGGTCTGCAATCAACACGGCGCCGTTTCGCACGGGAGACAAGAGATGGCGCAAGCGGTCGCGACGCCAACTGCCGCCAACGAACGAGCAGACGACGCCGAGAGCCGGCGTATTTAGCAGACAAGGAACTGCACTTCCTTGTTGTTACCGCGCCTGTCTTTTTTGTTTCTGCGACTGTCGCCGCCTGCGGAACGCGCGCCGCTTTTGAGTCGAAAAGATCGTCTGCTAAAGAGCCTTTGAGGAATACCTCGGCCGGCTCTCGGCGCCCGTATGCTCGTTCGTTGGCGGCGTTCGTTGCGCCATCTCTTGTCTACCGTGCAAAACGGCGCCGTGTTGATTGCAGACCGGTGGCGTCGCTGCGTTTCCATAGGAGCTAAGCCTTTTTCTTTCTTTACTTTTTCCTCAGGTAAGTCCGCTCTTTGCAAATTTTACGAAAAAAATGCACCATCTGTGGGCAACGCTGCACAAAGTCGTAGCGCGATAGGTTAAGAAACCGAATTTTCCGGTCGATTTAAAGAGCCTACCGTCTCCTTGTTTCACCCGGTAGAAGTAATGAATAAAATATCTTCCAACAAACTTGCACCACTTCATCTTAGTATGTGTAAGGAAATACTAATCGCCATAGTTTCTTTTTAACTATGATAAAAATATATAAGACGTTTACAATGCTCTTTAATGCCAAATTAGAGCGCAGTTCTTGAGGAGGAGGAGGGGAGAATACAAAGGAGAGGGTATGCCCCTTCTCCCCCTCCCCTCTTCTGTTCCCCTCCTATTTAGCATGAAATGTTCGTTAAATTTCCAACTCAATTTAGCCGGGAAAGTTTTTCGCTAAATTTAGCGGCAAAATTTTAGCGCTAAATTTAGCGACGAATTTTTTCAGATAGAAGGTTTTCCCCGCTAAATTGAGCAGTAAAAATTTCCCGCTGAATCTAGCGGAGAATTTTTCCACTAAATTTAGCGGGGAAGTTTTTCCGCTAGATTTAGCAGGGAAATTTCACCGCTAAATATAGCTGGAAAAGTTTCCCGCTAAATATAACGGAAAGGCTTTCTCGCTAAATTTAGCAAAAACATTACCCCGTCAAGTTAAGGGGTAAAATTTTACCCTCGTGAGGTAATACATGACGTCACATGTGACGTCATTATGAGAAACGTCCGATAACGCAACGCGCGGTTACGCCGACGGCGACGGCGACGGCGGTCAGTCCGGAAACGGGCGCCTAAGAGAGCTGCGCTCGAAAAGAAAAAATAATAAACCAAAAAACAAAAGAAGGATACAAGAAAGTGGGATCAGGGTGAACAATATACTAGACTTGGATGAGATAGAGAAAAATGGGCGTTTATTAAACAGTTAGGTCAACCGGCGCCATTTGTCTGTTTGCTACATTCTGAAATGAACGGAAATATTAATCATTAGATAGAAGAAAGGCAACTAGAGAAAGATACAAAGAAAGATAAAGAGAGCGAAAGAAATAACGAGGAAAAAAAGAAAATTCGTTGTAATAAAAATAAAATGAAATAAAGTACGCCACTGGAGCATCTTACTTCCAATTTGAGCTCGCCTAAACACACCACCGTTTTTTTTTTGTTTTTTTTTTTGTAATGAAGTATTTTTTGAAATTTCAGGGGAGATTCCGTGGCTTTATGCCGATCAGCTGGAGATAAGACTTGGATGGGTACGAGAGGAACAATGCGGAGCGGAGCCAAAAGTGACAGATTTGACCATTATCAAGATCGATGTTTTCTATAGTACACACGGATGTTCCTCATTGTCTAAGACAGATTGGTAAAATAACTTTCTTTTTACTTTTTAAACTCGACCGTGTGCTTGCCTCCAAATTGTTTGCTTTACTTGGCGGGTCTTTTTTTTTTTTTTTCTTTATACTCTTATGGAAGCCCATTCACCACAAAAAGTAGCATTAAAAACGCAAATTTTTATAAACCGTTATCTTTTTTTTTTTTTTGCGGCACAAGCTGTTTTGTTTTAAGTCTGCCAGAAGCCAAGCTCCTTTTCGAAGGCTCAGACTGGTACATTTAACCAAAATGCACTTTCCGCTTTATTTTTAGTTTTAAGATCTATTGTCCTTCTTATTATGGCTTAATTATGAAGTACGTTAAATCTGCTGTTACTAAACCAAAGGTTTTATATGGTTGCGTAAATGTAGTACATTAATAAACTAATAAATAAATAATTAAAAAGAACGCAGAACTAGTCCCGAGTCAGGGACCAAATATTTCAAGTGGCCAGTTTTCAGGAATGACGATGGCGATAGGTGCTGAAGGACAGTATTTTTGCTCTTATCATTTTTAAAGTTAGTGAATTTTTCTTTGGGTTGGTGATGTCAGTCAATCAATCAATCCATTTAAGAATTATTCTAAGTTTATTCAAAATAAACAAAAAGCATACCGCACAAACGCATCTGGATTCGTAGTCTTCTTGACTAGTCTTGCATCCATTCCAACTGTACCAAAATAAATAATGCCGGGGTTACCTGGGACGCATGCACGTGCTGTACAAAAACAACAACATAACTCGTACTCATACACAGTTTCTATATAAAACTTGTTTATTTGAAGTTTCAATTATTTTTGCCTTTTTTATGGGATGCTTAAGGAATTTCCATATTTTTGTCCCAGTACGCTCGTTCGCCATTCAACCGTAATGATTACGAAACAATGAACAGGTAAAAATCTTGACACAAACAATTATAGTTACCCTACCCATTTAGAAAAAAAAAATACTGGATGGTAATGGTGCACTAGTTGCTAAAATATTACGCATCATAACTACAGCCTTATAATAAGGTACCAGGTGAAAGGGCAATAACCGTTAGTTTCGAAATAGTGAAGCAGGTTGATGCAGACGGATGGTAAAGCACATCGATGTTCTCTGACATTGTTTAAACGTGACGCAATTCCAAGAATAGGCTGGCTTTAAAGGGGCACTGACACATCAAAATCATATTTTTTTTTTATTATCCGAAACGATTGAAAACGATGCCGGGACATTACCCTCAAAATTTGAAATTTGGGAATTCAGTATTCGTGAAGTAAAAAAACAATTTCCAAATGCCAAATTCGAAGTTCCCGCGCGATCGGCGCCGGTGCCTTGACGTCAAAAACCGCGGAGACCTGAGAGTCGACTTCCTTTCACCACTCCCTGCTGTTGCCATGGCGACCCAAAGCGAGGAGGAAAGGAGCGGGCGGCGGCGTTCCGGCGGACCGGTTTTGAGCGGTGTCGCCTGTTTTCCGTTGGAGGATACAAATCCAGGAGACGGCACCACAACGAACTCCCGATTTTTGGTATTTCAAAAAGAAGGGCCGTACTGCGTTCGCAATTGCGTTAAAAAACATGTTTTAGGATTGCCGTAATTAAATGTTATAGAGATGTCGCCTACAAAGCTTCTAAATTTCCTGATTCTTGACGTCACCGATCAAAAGAAGCGAGGAGGCGAGAGGCGGGAAAATCAAACGCCAAAAATAAAAAGGCGCGCGCGCGCGCGGGAAAATTTTTTTTCGCGATGCGTTTTTTTTTGCGTGTCTATGACTGCAACTTGCATCGTTTTAGACAATAAAAATAAATACGACCTTTGGGGTGTCAGTGCCCCTTTAACGTTGAGAATGCAAATGTTCTTAAATTCAATGCCTCGGTTCTTGACTTCGCAGTGTTCAACGCCAGCGGTGCGCTCGTGATTGATATTGCGAACGTAGTTTTGTCGTTGGCGGATCCTCTCCAGAAATTTCTTGGTTTCGTCGATGTTAGTGGTTGTACAATACGCGCTGGGAATTCTATAAGCCACATCTTGGCAATTTATTTTTAATATGTTATGAGATAAGTGAATAACTTCATCGATCATAGTAAATCACACAAAAACCGCAGCAGTGTGTGTAAGCATATAAAACTAGCGATGTTTCCGGCTGCACGAAGTATTCGACTTCCCACGCCTCAAGTTAGCTAGGTCCTTAGGGTCCAAGTCAAACATTCACAAGGTTAGATAATTTTAAAAGAGTGCGCCGCAACGCCTTTACTTACCCTAGCAACTTGAGGCGTCACACTGCGCGTGCGCAGAACTTATGCACTTTCGCATTGCGACGGCCCAAACTGATTGGGAATCTCAAACCTCGGAGCCGCCTGCTCTAAAACTTCCTAACCATGAAAGCACCGGTTTCTCTAACCCTATTATCGTCTCTCTCTCTCTCTCTCTCTCTCTTTTAGTTTTCTTCTGAATCAACTTGTCATTTCATTGCGAGACAAAATGCACCACATAAACGGCTGCCCGAACTGTCCACCGAGTTATAGGACAGTGTGTAAACTTTCATCAGCGGAACCGAGGTTTCTGGGTTCCGCCGAAGTGCTGTCGGTTGCGATGCGGGCGTCATTGATTATTCAATCCAAGTCGGTCTCCAAATTCAGTCTGGGAGCGACAGGCCATTTGCAAGCGCAGATTTGTTTGCGCTCAGGCTCGAAGGTGACAGAACCTGGTGTCGTGGACGGACTCTGGCAATTAGTTTGACGGTGGACGTATGTTTTTATTCGTTGTTTTTACAGTGATAGCCAGTACGGGCTCTTCGCACAACTGGAAATGACGTTTTAATGTTGTAGTTGTAGTAGTTGTAGTTGTTGATATTGCAGTTAGCGATGTAGGTCTTCCGCCGTCGATGTTGCCAAATCCTAGAAAAAGATTGCCCGTCGTTCGTGGGAATCGAACCAGGGCCCGCTGCTTGCAAACTGGAGCAGTTACCACTGCGCCACGTCACAGTGTTAATAAAGGATTTTTTTTTTTTGTACTACCCAATGCCCATGGCACGCGCTGTCTGGGAAACAACTATACTCCGATTTATAATTGGGTTCTGTGTATGTTTTATACAGCCTAGAACTTGGTCTGCCTCAACGGTCGACGAGTCTCCCAGCTGTAGATGCGAAATTTAGCCAGTGCAGTACAACCGCTAGCCTGGGGTCTTTAACGTGCGCTACGCAGTAGTGGTACACAACCGCACCGCCGGTACGATGCTCATCCAGATCGAAACGGGCAGGGGTGGGGATTGAACCCAGGATCCCTGGCTTCTGCAGCGCGAGCTTTCGCTCCACGTGCTCCAAGCTGGTGTGCGCTAGCCCACTCGGCCACCGATCCCCCCCCCCCCCCCCCCCCCATTTTATACTTAATAAAGCTGTTGGCACGAGCATGGGGCCTGATCTCGTTGATCATTTGCACGCTATTTCGCGCAAACGGAAACATAAATGAAGCTACGCGCTCACGTCAGTAGCTTTGACAGCGTTGGATACTAAGTATGAAATGTAATATTAGGGTGCCTTCATGTGCGCTTTGCTTAGGGTGGAGACATCTGGCCATTTTGTATCACACTTTTATTTTTATTTTTTGTTCACAAGCGCGTGAAAGAACGTGTCCCTGCACGCGCTCGTGGCGCTGACTGTCCTACGGCGACATTTTGTTTTGGTCGATTTCTTTGTATTTCACCCGTGAGCGCGTGCTGTCGGCATCGGGTACTACAAAGGGAGGCATCACCCTAAACAGAAGGACATTGAGGCACCCTATGTAATATAGTCTAACAAATTCCGTCGTAGTATTGTCAATGCCAATAGGTCTTTCTGGGAAACGCGCTTTCACAAGTTTTGAAAAAAAAGAAGCGTTCGGATCAAAATGGAACAAAAACAAAAGCGCTCGGAACAAACCAAATGCCCATTTTGTTCAGAACGCTTTCGCTCACGCTCCTTACTGCCCGACGGGGTGCGCGAACGCGACGCCGATGCCCAGCAATTACGCCGTGACGTATATCGTAGCTATCGATGTGAATGTACTGGGGATGGATGCAGAACTGCTCAATCTCTAACCACTTTTTTTTTTGGCTTAGTATAGTTTCTGGCAGCTTTAGAAACGCGGTGCCGTCTCCGGTTCCAAACTTCTTTCATCACTTCGCAATCAATGGAATTGCTGCATCAGCCGATAAGACGTTCGAAGAACAAATGACGCTTTCAGTCATGGAGGTATAAAGCCTCTGGAGGCGGCATGATTCAACCAGAGGCGAAGCCAGAAGTGTGGAGGGACACACTTCCAACGATGATCAAAAACCAAGACACGATATTAGACGAAAAGACGAGCTGACTCAGCAGCTGTGTTGGTGAGCATCGGGCACCGGGGTCCCGATGGCATGGAAGTAGAAAAGACACGTTCCTGATGTGAGGACCAGTAGAAAGACACGGCCTTTTTTAAGGAGGTGGTGCAAAGGGGACAATATTTCAGCCAATCCACGAATGAAACGTCGTAAATAGGAGCGCATCCCGAGGAAAGAACGGAAACCTTTCATTTGTTGGAGGTGAAAACGGAAAGACTGCGATTAGTTTTGCTGGATAGGGGGATATGCCGTGACGACTGATCATTTGACCAAGGATCTTAATTTGGGTGTTCCGAAATAGGCACTTTGAAGAATTCAGTTGAAGTCCTGCACCACGAAAAAGACTTCCAACAAAGACGCTAGACGAGACAGGTGTTTATCAAATGTGGGTGAAGATATCATAACATCGTCTAAATAGCATAAATAAGTTGTCCATTGCAACCCTCTCAACAAAGAGTCTATCACCTTCTCGAATATATCAGAGGCATTGCGTAACCCAAAAGGCATTACGCTGGATTTATAAATGCCGTACGGAGTGACGGAAGCTCATTTTCACGATATTTTTTGTCTACGATGATTAGCTCATATTCAAAACGCGGATCAATTGAAAATAAAAATTTTGGCTTCACGTAGGCTGTCGAAGGTGTTATTTATACGGGGAAGAGGGTAAACATCTTTTTTGGTTATCTTGTTGAGACGCCTATAATCAACGAAAAAATCTCAATGCGTTATCTTTCTTTTTTACCAGTACTACCGGCCATGACAAGGGACTGGATGATTCTTGGATAATGTTTTTGCAACAGCCTTTTGGTGACATTATTTTGTGTAATTTTGTGTTCCGAGGATGACACACGATAGAGTCGACTGCGCAAAGGCCTGTTGTCCCCGGTTTCAATTCTGCGGTTCACAGCGGACGTCTGAGTCATTAAATTAGACTGGAAGTCGAAGATATAGATAAAAGGAAACAGCAGATTACATTAGCGATCCCGCTGCGACTGGGACAAATTAGAATTAACACCTCTGCGGAGCAAGGTATGGGCCTTCGTGTGGTTCGAAAGCGGAGGTGGAGCAGAGGTCAAGCCTTCCTCAGTGAGAGAATTAAGGTGTCCGATATCGTTAAGTGTGTTTGTAGCAATGCACGCCCCATCCGGTATAATTTGGCTGACGTTAGTAGTATTTGCTGTCAGAACAGTGAGGGCCCAGGGTAGCTCAAGACTATTTTGAAAGAAAACTTCCAAATTTGGTTCTAGTAAATAGACATAATCTGGACGATCTGCAATTAACAGTATAGTCGCGGCCGTGAGAGGTGACATTTGGGTGTTAGCTGTTGCACGAAAAGAGAAGCGGTTCTCGGAATGAGATTCAACGTGAGCAGCAAGTTCAATAAAATAAAGAGATTTCGTTTTTCAATCAATAAGTGCGTTTCGGTTCTCTAGAAAGTTCCAGCCTAAAATAATGTCATGCGTACAACTGAGTAAAACTGAGAAGTAGAAACGATGAGGTTCGTTTTGAATAGTAACCTGGACAGACAGTAATCCAAGAGGTTGAAATAATTACGAGTTCGCACTTCGAAGGCTGCCGCATTCTGAAGCTACTTCCGTACATTATCATAAATTATAGAAATGCATCTACAAGTGTTGTGAGCCTTACGTTGTTGATGATTATGTCTAGTTTGGTTGAAGAGGACGTAGTCGGTGGGGGTGTCGAGAAAGTGAAAAAGCAGCCGGGCCCCTTTAGCTGCCCCTTTTATTTTTCTCCGCCGAGAAATGATTTCGGCAGAATCTGTTCACTTCGCATGGGGGAACGGCGCCGGTATACCGCAGGTGAAGGACTTCGGGTGCGACCTAGGTATAAAGACACTGGTGAGCATTGTGAGCGCTTGAGGAAGTAGTCTTCATCGTCATAATTGGTTTCGTTCGGTCGATACGGTCTGTACTTTGTGAAGGGCCGAGAACCATACGTTCGGGAGGTTTTCGCGATGCGACGGCGACAAACTCGGGCAACGTGAACCGGTATTCCACAGTAATAGCAGGTGGATCTTGTGGAGTTCCTAGGATATTGCCGGGACCTCGGTGTCTCGGAGTTTCGGAAGAATTTGGGTCGGAGGTCGGATCGGAAGCATGGGGATACGTCATAGGAGTACGTTGATGCCGCGCACACAGTCTTTCGGGGTGAGGGCGCGGATCGTGATAACTCGTTTCGTACAAGAGCTCGCACGGCGACGGGTGAGTGATCTGTTTGGTCCTTCAGCGGGTCTCGGAACGAGGATCGGAAGAGGATGGCCAGTTCTTCTTTGATGATTTGCCTTATGAGGTTCTTTATGTCATCTGTCTCAGGTTGCGACTTTGAGGCAACACAATTTTGTAGCCGGGGAGGGTTCCGGGGCTGACAATTCACCTGTACCGGTGTCCTTCCTATCGTTGGCATTCTTCCTGTAGTTGTGCGACAGTGATAGGATTTCTCAAAACCAGCACTACAAATCCATCCTCAGCAAATCCTTTCATGATGTTCCTTACCTTTTCCTTCTCGTGCATGGAGGGTATGGCGCGTTTTCAGACCATCAGAATGTCGTCACTTCCGAACCCGGCGAATGTGGAAGGATCGCGCTGGCGGTAGGGAAGAGAGCGTGGCCAAATGGCAGAGTAGCCGTTTGCTCACCGTTTGGCATGAAGGTGGGGATAGGGTTCGTGCTTCGAAGAATCGTGGTGGAAAGACGTGGAGAGCTGGGCAGGAAGGTTTACCTCGCACCTCCAGCAAGTTTTTACGTTGATATAAGATCTTGCACCAAGGAGAGAAGCCAAGGGGGCTGTTTTCATCGGTTTTAATCTGACCACCAGCCGTGCGCCAGCCAGAACGCGCTGCGGCCGCTGGCCGTCGCGCCCTTTCTTTTCTTCCCCGTATTAAAACACACACACACACCCACACATACACACACACACACCCACACACACACACGCACACGCACACGCACACGCACACGCACGCACACACACACACACACACGCGCACGCACGCACGCACGCACACGCACGCACGCACGCAAGCACGCACACACCACACACACACACGCACGCATCTATATATACTGTGAACGACCCATTTTTCGCGGGCTCAATATTTCGCGATTTAGGTCGAAGCTAAAGTTTTGGAATAATTCGCGGGTTCTAAATTTGGCGACGCGTTGGGATCTCTATATACATTCGAATGTGTTTCCAATTTAGTGAAATTGTTCGCGGGACCTATTTTACGCGTATTGAAGGCGATTCCCGTAATTCGCGAAAATTAGGTCGTTTACAGTATAAATATATATAGTACGAGGTCCAGGGCTTGGCTGCCGAGAGTTTGTATAGAATAAAGAGCCACTTCAAAAACTTAACTCGTTTTCTAGACTCCTTTACTTAAGAGTCTAAGTAAAGGAGTTAAGTTTATGAAGTAGCTCTTTATTATATATATATATATATATATATCCTGGCTCCGCCGTTTATTTTGGCTTTCGGCGGGTTCGCAAAACTTTGATTCTTTGATTCATTGGATTAAGCACGGTTCATCTGCCTATGTTTGCTTATATAAATATATACATATATATATTACACATGTCATAAAAAGAGAATATAAAATACTAGGAGGTCACCCTAAAAGTTGAATCATTGCCGAAATTTATATCCACGGCTTATCGATGCCAAATATATTTTCAATAAAAGTAACCCAAATGTAGAGTTCGTTAGATTTTGGATGGACGGTAACGGTTTAAGCAATGCGTTAATTCATGACGGACTAACCAGTAACGCAATATCGTTGCCTCTTCTTGGAAACGCGTAAATAACACAGCGTGACTCGCATTGAATGCTGCGGGCGGACGTAAAATCATAGTCGTGGAATGGGTCTCGATTGCAGGAATGCTAGATCAACAAAAGCCCCATCTACCCAGTATGGGTTATACACTCTTTCACTTTAAGACCGACCGCCACCGACGATACGAATCAATGGATAAATCAAGTAGCTCCAAAAGGAAACCGTCACGGCGCTAATTTAATTTGGGGGTAGGTTGTCACCGTCGCGGAACCACTCTCGCGCGTAAAAAAGGCGCAGGATCTCGGCCCAATTACTTTGCGTGATTCACGAGAGAAAACGCGCAGAAACGGCGAGGACCGCTTCGATGCATTCTTCACTGGGCTTGACTGGTTCTACGCGGAGCGTAGACGTCTGCGTTTTTGAACGGTTGTGGCGGCGAACATCAGAGTGCTGAGCTCTGATTGGCTCCGATTGGAAGGATAATCGGTAGACTTCGAGGCAGCTAGCCAATTAGGCCTCGGCGTTCTGACGTCGGTGCAACCTCCTGCACAGGAAGCAGACGAACTTGCGCTACGTATAGGATTCGAGTGTGGGCTGCGGTGGGACTTATAGTGAGACGGACCATATAGTGACAGCGAAAGCAGCCACTGATGCGGTTGTCCTAAAAATGCGAGGGGATACAAAAAGACAAAAAATCAAGGCCGGAGAAAATAATACACACATCGCATTATCAAGAAACTATATCATGTCCTAAAAGTGTCGATAAACGTCACATATTGCGAGCACTGGAATTACTTGGACTAAAAGAACCCGACAAGCTATTCTATAGGTTTGTGTTGGTTTCATGAAACATGCACACAAATGATGTCAAGAATGAAAACGAATCGGTATGCTGATAAAATTGAAAAGATTTTACGTAAAAAAAGAGAGACAAATATCAGGAGGGAAAATGAGCCGGGAATAAAATGCAATTTTTTTTTTCAAACGTAATGGATGGAATCTGTCGATATGAGACAAAGAGTGAGCGATACTTAAAAATCATTGCCTCCTTGAAAGCGTTCGCCGGCGATGATATACGAGTTTCCGTTTTTTACTTTTCTTTAGGTCATGAAATTCGAATCAATCGGCAAATGCAATTAAAGTGCCATGGAAGCCACAAGAAGAAGAAAAACACTTCACTTTCATATAGTGATAGAGAAAGTAAATAGAAAGAAACTGAAAGAGACTCGACGTAGAGGCATTGTGAAATGAAATGAAACGACAAAAACAAAAAAAAGTATGGGATAGAGCGGAAAGCATTTGAATTCCAATTTCTTTCCTGCTTTTGTTTTACTCTTTTAAATTTCTCGAAGTCTTTGCGCGCATGAATATACGATTGCATCCGTCTATTGTTTACCGACGATAAAAGAGTGAATAAAGTTCTAGACACCGTAAGAAAAGAAAAAAGTTTTGCTTCCGTGTTTGCTCTGGAATTATATACGTAAAAACGTCGGAACGTGACGGCTGTCCCAAGAGCCCCACTATTAAATAAATAAAACAGAAAAAAAATTCGACAAAATGAACAATTTTATACCAGTAATGTACGCGTGAAGGGAAAATACAGCTGGCCCATTTTTTTGTTTTGTGCATCCAAGTAATAATATATATAACAAAAGAAGCGAAAATATTTCTACGTTCTTAGCAGTCAGCGTTAAAAAAAAATTGAAGAAAACGAGTCCTTTTGCTTAAAGTGTGCGTCTTGTTTTCAGGTCACGTATACGCATATTGTGCGGGCTATGAAAGCAGGGTACGATTTTTATCGAAGCTCACTCGCACGATAACACTATGTCCTCTATGGCCATTTTCTTGACAGTTTCTGAACTAGGTAGGAATGACCTCTCATTCACACTGGAAAGGGATCCGCGTTCGCAAAGCAGTTGCGAACGCGGTTGTATACAGATTCAGTACAATTGCACGCGCACTTCATGTCATCGAGTGCGCGTGCAATTGCACTGGATCTTTATACAACCGCGTTCGCAACCGCTTCGCGAACGCGGATCCGCTTCCAGTCTGAATGAGCGGTAAGTGTTAAAGGTTGAACAATTTAAGGAGAGAATAGGGGTGTTGCTAACATGAATTGGAGGGAAAGTGTAACGACACTGGGTTGCAATGTTCCTTATTTTACGCAAGCTTTTCTGGCACTGTGGTCACCGACGATGAAAGAAACGTAGTCCGTGGCAGTAAAGTTACCTGGAACGCGTCCCCGACTGATGTGTTTACCGCGTTTGGCTCGCATTAAGTTTGTTTAGGTTTGTCCCCGTCATTCCGCTTCGAAAAGAAAGTAGCTCTTAAGCTTCGCAGTGCACCTCACCTGCCAATGCAAATAGTTTTAGGTCGCATTCTACTTGTGCACCAAAACGCTCACGCACCTTGCTCGGGGATGTCATGCGGAAGTATTACGAGAACAAAAGAACTGAAAGGACAGCACATTTTTTTTTTGTAGACTTTTGTGTTTAGTTTTCTTGGTCGCCTTTTACCGCAACTCGACAGACGATGACAGACGCTTGTATACGACCGTGGCTCGTGCTTGAGGGAACTCTAGAACGCTGCTTTCATGGTCAAGTCTCGAAATAGCTGCAGAAGTGTTTAGACGGGGGCGGAATAGCAGACGGACCGACCTTACTAAATTACTCAGTCGGGAAACTCGGCCTTGAAACCTGGGTCGCTGGCGTCCACGGAGACCGAGCTAAATACGATAACAGCGCCACCCTTTAGCGACGAGTTGAAGCATGAAAGTTGCTTTATATGGCTACTGCAAGATTGCTCTGCGAGATGGCGACACCGGCCCTTCTGTGACTCGACGGAACCAGTAAGTGCAGCCGTGCAGTTCACGGAGTGGTCGCTGCGGGAGAAATGGCAGCGTTGCGATCGCCATTAGATCTATACTGGGATAAGGATCGGCGCCACTTTTTCAGAGCGGGCTCTATGGCAGTTTTCCAACTGAGTGGTTCTAGTAACGTTAAGATCGACGAAGCCGAAAATGGGCGCAGACGGGCAGCTTTCATATTCCCATCTGGGCATTGCAGACGACGATAGAAGATGGTGGAATAGCAGACAATGCAGGAGGCTGCCGCGCATTTGCTCGACCGACAAGCAGGCGGTGTCAGAATTCCAGACAAGAAGCACCGGATGTCGCGAAAGGGAGACAATAGCCTTCCGAGCATGTTCGGCCGTGCAGCAAAGCCAAACCAGTAATAACGGGAGGGGCCACTGATCTGCGGGTGGGGCTTAGAACAGGCCGTGACCTCCACCTAAATCTCGTGTAACGGCGTAAATATTTGACATTTAGTTTTCGTGGATAGTTGATAAAAAAATAAGACATTCCCATCTACACCTTTAGACTTGTTCTTCATTTTATTGTTTTTTTTTAAAGTTGAAAGTGGCTCTAACGTGGTCTAACTAGACCCGCACGCATCGTCGCTGGCTCACAAGCGTTTTGGGTGTGGTGTAATTTATGGGATAAAAGCGACTATATGTGATCAATGTTGGTGGAAACTGAAGTCGTCCTGTCTTTGAGGAAAAGCACTTGCATCGTCTTTATTTGGAGTGCGGGATCACGAATATCAAGAATATATTTTAGATTAATGCGCCAAGTAGCCACAATCGCACTTTCAGAACAACGCGAAGACCCCTTCTTTCCGGCGCGTTCGGTGGGAAGAAAGAACCGTGACGTATACTATACAGTGATCTAAGATTGCTGCGTTTTCCACAAGCCTTACCCAAGCAGTCAAAGACACTGCACACATTCCCTTACCAGGGGCAAGCGCGAGGCAGTTGAAACCTCAGGGTATGACGTCACAACCGGCAATTGGTGTTTAGTGTTTTTTTTTTCTTTCGCGTCTATCGATACGTTTCGGTTCAAATGCTAGTGATGTGCAAATTCACGGTACAAAAAAAAAGATAGAATTCACCTTTTAACTCGTCTTTTGTTTCTCAAGAACCTCTTTAGATTTTTAATGGGTGTTTATGAGCCAGACCGCCCCTACGGAACAGGTGGGCCACACTCAAATCTATACTCCGTTTTTCTCCAAGTTCCAGCACGCCGAAGCTATAATCCGATGAAGAAAATCAACCAGGCGTGAGAAGTGCACTGTCAAGGCACACCTTGTCTCTGCACATCTGCTATTCCAGTATAATTCAATCACGTACAGTAAATTTGCCATAACCCTGGTTCTTTTGTTGTTTTTTTTTTTGTTCATGCTAGAACACCCAGAAAACGCGTGATGACGAGGAGCCTAATCGTTTTTTGGTGTTTTGTGTGTGCGTGCATAGATCTCCGCATTCCTTATCACCCGGGCGAAAAACGCTGAGTCACTGAGCTATCGACGCATGCGAAACGTCCAATATACCACACAGCAGTATAAACAGTGCATTCCCAGAAGGCGTTTCACAGCCCAACAGGCAAAGATGGCAGCGCACAGAAGACGATTTTTAACAAGGTCTATATAGCTTGAAGTTAGTATGCCTCAACGGGCGACTTGTCTCTCAGCTGTAGAGGAACAATTTAGCCAGTGCGGTACAAACCGCTAGCCTGGGGTCTTTAACGTGCATCACGCTGTAGTGATACACGACCGGACACCGGTACGATGCTCGTCCAGATCGACACGGGCAAGTGCGGGGATCGAACCCAGGATCCTTGTATTCTGCAGCGCGAGCTTTTGCTCCACGTCTCCGAGCTGGTGTTTCTAAAGCCCCTCTATTCTGGGAAAAGTGGCGCTATTCATTGTTGGGAAAATGCTCGAAACACGTGCCGCGCGCCTTTTCTGGGAAGAACATAGCGTCTGAAATTAGCTCAGTGATGCGCTGTGCCGCCATTATCTTCCCAAGGGCCGCACGTCGCACGTGCCTCGTGCATCGAAGCACCTTGCACTACTTTTGAAACATGAAGGGGCGTTAGGTGTTCCCCCCTCGAGGCAGCCTAGCGAGCGCTGGCATTGGTTGAAGTCGGGGGAGGGGGAGGGCTACAAAAGCACGTGGCTGCATCTGGAGTGTAAACAAGAACACGAACAGAGGAGACGAACTTGCACGACGTATATTCCTTGTATATTTAGAGACAGCCTAAGAAACGCATGGCATGAAGGGAACCAAGCGTTTTATCATCGTTTCGAAAGCAAGAAGATCGCCGATTCACGAAGCAAGGAACAGCATTGATTTCTTTCATTGGTACCTTTTTGATAGAAAGATCGTATCGCTGAAATATCTGACACCTTCCGGGAGCGAGCCGGTGGCAGATTGGTAACGAGTCCTGTGTCAGCGTTCGGCTGGCATCCACGTTCTGCATAATTGAACGAAGAGTTCCAGCCCCACCACTCTAACCGCTCATTCACACTGGAAGCGGATCCGCGTTCGCAAAGCGGTTCCGAGCGCGGTTGTATAAAAATCCAGTGCAATTGCATGCGCACTCAATGAGATCAAGTGCGCGTGCAATTGTACTGAATCTTTATACAATCGCGTTCGCAACCACTTTGCGAACGCGGATCCGCATCCAGTGTGAATGAGCGGTAAGAGGAGGACTCTGAGTTGTCTTTCTTGCAGTACAAGCAGACATCAAATCGCGGCGACCAACAGAAGTCTCGTAGCAATAATGACAAAGCTTAGAATACAATAACACACAAAGTCCATTGGTATTTCTTTTACAAGTAAAGACAACCAATAGAAATGATAAAACATATTCTACCGGAACAAAATGGCGGCATTCAGTTCAAATCTTAGTACTGTGCGCCACCATTAGCTTCCTAAAACCTGTACCGTCACACAGTCGGCGCTTCGAAGAATGTCACTGCTTGTAGGAAGCTCTTATCTGAAGACTTCAATTAGACCCAGACTTGTACCGTACGCATTACAAGTAATCAAATTACTTGTAATCGATTACTTTTTGGAGTAATTTTGTAATCAGTTGATTACTTTTATTAGGCAGTAATCACAAGAGTAATCTGATTACTTTTTGAAGTAATAAAATTACTTTTAACCGTTACAATTTGTCCACGGAACCCCCCCCCCCCCCCCTCCCCCTCGGACACACGCCTTTTTTATGAAATGACAAAAGTATTTTTTTTTTCGAACGGAAAAAGGAAAAACGAAGCTGTAGGAAACGAGGTCAATCTCTTTTTATGTACAGTTTCTGTGGAATGTCAGTCTTTTTTTTTTTTTTTCGAGCTGGGTTTGGGAGTGGGAAGCCCCAGGGAAGCCATAGTGCGTGACAAAGGCCATTCAAGGCGAAGTTTGAGAAAGCAGAATGTAGCTTTTTGAGTCCTTCGTTCAAGCTAGCCCCCTCACGCACACACACACAGAAATAAAAAAAATGGAAAAATCCTGCTTAGGGTACCTACTGGCAGCCCGTAGGAGAACCAGAACCGAAGAATGCCTAAAGCGGATGCAAAATATAACAAAGGCAGTTGAAATATTTCCCCATTTCCCCTACGTGGTCTTTGTGACAAGTAATGTTTCGAGTTGAGAAGTGGTCGGGGCGATCTCTTCCACTAATAGATACTACATATGATCCGGTTCAAATACTGGAGCTGCTGCTCTTTCGTATAACATGCGAGTTCATCCACATGTGAATAATAAAATGAGCGACGCAAACTTGGAGCGACAACCCTTGCTCGATTTAGAGCACCCCTCCGCTTCCCCCCCACACTCACACACACACTGGCGAATGCCCAAATCATTAAACGTCTTCAAACGAATTCTATGCTTGTGTTCGCATTGTGAAGATGCAACGACCACGAAGAGGGAGCCAGTTTTTCTTCTTCAGTACTTGTGCAAATGTGAAATATAGGTTGGAAGTAGTTCATTGCTATGAGCGCTAAAGATGTCTTCACACAATAAAGTAACGGAAAAAGTAACGATTACTTCTTTAAGTAATGTCCAATTACTTTAGCCGTCGAGTAATCAAGTAATCTAATCGAATACTTTTTAGTTAAGAGTAATAGTAATTGTAATCGATTACTTTTTTTTAGTAACGTGTACAAGACTGATTAGACCCAACTAGTCGTTCCTGTGTCTGATAGGTTCAGCGATGATAGAGCACGCACAGAAACACAAAGAACAGCATGATGGTGCTCTTTTAACGCTGACCGATTCGCCCCATCAGCTCTTGGCGTCGGCTGCGTGTAGACTTAGAGGAACACTGGCAATGAGAGAATAATTGTTTTTTCTAAAGGGGCGCGAATGTTAAAAAACGAAATACCAGGAAAAATATTTTTTTTTAGATTGACGTCTCTAGATGGCAATTTAGGTGCAGCAGCTGGAAGTCGCAGCCCGTTAAGCCCCGCCCAGTTTATACAAGATGCTTACGTAGCTATCTCGTTGGCTGGAGAGATGATTGACGTGTGCAAGGTTGGTTGCAAATCCGAATCTTTGTGCCGTAACAGTAGTTTATTCGACTATTCTTTATGCTTGAGAAACAAATAATCTACGTAGAGTCATTCTTATTTTCAAAGATATCCCGAGACTGCGTCTTTGTTTCGGTTTTAAGCTATACCAAACACGGCTTTCGACGTTTGCGGTGCGTTCAACAAGCGCAATTCGTTGAGCTCGTTTATTTTGATGAGTGCGAGCCGTTCTGCGCTCACCGAGGTATTTAGAGGAAGATCTCAACGGACCTATAGTTTATTGAAAACTACTGTCGCAAGTACGTGCCTTCGGAAGCGCTGTGCGGGTGCTGTGTTTCGTTGCTGGACTGGTTTAAGCCTAGCGTCCCACGTCAACCATGCCGATCGATCTCACTTGATTTGTTCGTTTGAACGTGTTGATAATAGAGAGTTTTAGGGAACCGTTTTTGCTCATTCGATACGGTACGATGGGCCCTCCGGTACGAACTGCGCATGCGCCTGTCTTTTGCGATCTTACCGTAATGCGCTGGTGAAACCGTAAGGCACGACCGGCACGACCAATGGCCGACATGGACAGTCTCGCTTGGTTGGCAAAACGGCTATTTCGCTGGCGGAGAGGGCGTGCCGGGGCTCCAAACATGAATAAAATAAATCGTGGCAGTGCCTGGCAGGAGCGCCATGTGTGAAAGCAAGTCCATAAAGTTTGAGTCAGCAAATAAGAAAAAGAATAAAGAACAAAACGCAGTAGAACTTTCTCAATATAAATAAATTGGTATTTAGCGCAGTCGAAATTCGTCTGCTCGGTAGCTCAGTGGATTGGAGCGCCGGTTTTTTGAGCTCGTAGAGGACCGGTAGTGAAGTGTTCGAATCCCGCTGGCCCAGACACCTTTTTTTTTTTTTTTTTTTATACAAACATTGGATGTGCATTTTGAGCACTTATCACCCGTTTTTTACAGCTGCTGTTATGACCGAGGATTATCTGTAGTGGCAACAGAGTGAGCAACAGCCTTCTGCCTCAAGGCTCTGGATACTTTTTAGTTTAAAAATGTTGCATGAATTAAAAATTTCTGTACAAATGCTAATCACATATATCCTATAAAACGAGCCCTTTGAATATTGGATGATAGTTTTAATAAGTGCACATCAGTAAAGTTATAGGTTTTCCTTTATATTTTCTTCGTGGTCGTACCGTACACGGCGCAACGATCGGTACGCGGGCGTACGACCGTGATCGTCTGCTATCTGTACCGTAAGAGAGCAACATGAGCGCCGCATCTACCTCCGTCCCTCCGCCTCCTCCTCGCAAGCGGTTTACAGTAGAATACAACATCTTTATACTTCGGGAAGTGCTAGGCGCTACTCCTTTTTCACTCCAGCACTTTGGAATGACGCAGCGTTCAAAAAGAACTTCTCGTTGCGAGGAGACGTACTGGAAGGTACGTCATTCTAAAAATATACACACTGTATGGAAAGAAAAACAGAAATCAGTACATTCCTTCCTTATTTAACGAACTCCCAGAGTCCCCTATGAATATAGAATCCACTAGGGTACTAAAAAGGAAACTAAGGAATTGGTGTCAAGCATCTGAGCTGTAGATATCGTAGCCTAACCGTTGGAGATATTTCGTACTTTTATTTCATGGTTGCGTGAGTAGACTTGGCTATAAACACCTATATTTCATGCGCTAAAGTGTTCCTTTTTGTATTTATTTGTGCTGCTAACTTTGTGTTCCTTTCATTTTTTTTTTTGTGCTGCGGAGTGTTTTTTTTTTTTTTTTTTTTGTTACAACATGTATTCTAGTTCGTCACCTGGCACCACATACAAGCAGAATGCTGCCTTTGTGGGCCAGCTCTTTATTTTGTATGACTTAATGTTAACATAAAAATTGAATTAAATTGAAAATTGAATTGAATTAGCTTTGTACAAGAAAAATGACCGCATCAGCTTGAGAAAGTGAGTATATTTTGGTTATTTTTGTATTTTCTTCGAGATTTAATATTTCTAGTTTTATTTGTCCATAGCTTTCTTAATACTCGATCCTGCATTGGGCCTCGAGGGAAAGAGACAGCCTCGCTAGCAGACGACTTCGAATGTTGATGATAAGCACGCGCGAGCGTGTTCTTGTGCCAAATCGAGTTTGCTTTCGGCAACGTTTCAGCATATCAGGACGTGGTTGGTGTAAACATCATATTTGGTTGATGTAAAACACCAAAGCTTGCCCGTTGAGAACGCATGATTTATTATAAAACAAGTTACCATGTACGGTCGAGGCATTATTTTATTCCCCAAGTATATAAATCTGGTAAACTGAAAGAAAAAAAAATACGCTGGCACATCATTCGTAGTATCCACACATCATTTCTGGTATCACAACATTTTGTTTACTCAAAAGCTACGCCGAGTTGAACGTCCTATGCCTTGCCGCCAACAAGCGCCTTCTCTTAGTGTATCAGTGCTCGGTGGCACCCGAAAGAAATGCGACTGACTCCGTGTTACGGCAAACCAAAAAGAATGTTTATTCCCTCGTGCCCCTGCACAAGTCACGGGCCCCACGGCACGCGCGTGCCTGCCTCGCTTATAGAAAGCGAGAAGTTCAAAAGAGACTCACGCCATACTTAGTGCGCAGACAGTCGTACAAAATCACTTTTTCTAAATTGCTTTCGCTGAATAGAAGCAACTCCAAGTCATGGTCAAAAAGATCGAGCGCCATTGTCGTCGGAAAGCTCGTCTGCTTCTGTAGCAGACGAACATTTTACAGCTTCGCTGCGCTAGGGGCGACACGCCGTGGTGCGCCAGGTTTTGTATTACGGAAGCGCATTCATTCCAGTAAAAAAACGAGACGAACTATAAGTAGGTATACATTATTTTAAGTTCTCCATATATTTAGGGTGCGATCTTTATTTACTTAAGTTTCTGCGATTTGTACAAACACGCAAATTTGTCTTTTCTCGATGAGGCGGATGCAGGTTTCCGTTGCCAGGGGGCGCGACCTGTACCGATCGTCTGCTATCGTCTGCAAATACGGTTCCCCCAAAGCCGTTTCAGGGCACACGATCGGTCCACACGCCCGATCCAAGGTATCGATCGTTTTTGTTTATCGATCGTATTTTGTTCCGGTTCCCTAAAACTCTCTAATGAATAAATATATTGCTTCACGTAAAAGCGGCCTCGCTGTTTTGTGAAGTCTGCAACCGTCACGATTGCAACCAGGGTTTCAATATTGAGAAGATACCTACACAGGTAAGAATTTGCGAGCTATTTTAGCAGGAGGCAATGGACCTTTTCGACATACCGACGGCACCAGGCGGGGGATGTACGAACTAAAAATCGAGGAAGTGACGTATCTGCGCTACCAATTGATAACGGGAGCTACGCTACCAGTTTTTTCGCTTTCTTAGCTGCGGCACGTGCCCACCGCGACTTTTAAGAGGGGCATCCGTGGCGTCCACCCAAACGTCGTGTTTTTCTTTCCGTCCACTTTCTTTTTTAGAGCGCAGCTCTTAAACGCCCGTTTCCGGCTTGAGCGGCGTCGCCGTCGGCGTAACCAAGGTCACCCCAAGGTCACGTGACCCCTCCCAAGGTCACGCGACCCCCCGAGATCACGTGGCCCCCCGAGATCACGTGGCCCCCTCCCCCCCCCCCCCCCTTCGAAGTCATGCGACACCCCCCCCCCCCCCCCCCCCCCCGAGGTCACGTGACCCCCTCCCCCCGAGGTCAGGTGACCCCCCCGGAGCATATTAAAGAATGAGGGGAGGAGGAGGGGTCTACCCTCCCCTCAGTACCCTTCCCTCGTCCTCCTCAAGAGCTGCGCTCCAATTCGGCGTTACAGGGAGTTGTAAGCGGCTTTCACTTTTTTTTTGTGTAGCACAATTATATACATGCAGCTATTACGTGTACTAGTGGCTTATCCAAAGCCTAGCCTCCGAATTTCCTCAATTATTTGTGTCGACTTCCCCCGCTTGGCATCGGGCGCTTGTGCGTGCGCAGAACGCTTCTTGGAAAAGGTTCATCGGGCGTTCGACTCGCATCAAGTTAGTCCAGGTATGTTCCCGTCATTTAGCTTCAAAAGTCAAATAGCTCACAAGTTTTACAGTGCACCTCACTTGCCAAAGCGAATATTTCTAGGTAGCGTTTTAAGTGTGAGTTATGATGCTCAATCAACTTGCTCGCGAATGCCATCCATAAAATAAAATAACAGCAAGCACATAAAAGCTAAAATGTAAACGAGTGCTTTCTCTATACATTTTTTTTTTCTTTTCTTCTCGGTCGCTTTTTACAGCACATCGACAGACCCTGACAGATGTTTGTATTGGACCGTCACTCCCGAATGATGGAACGCCAGAACTCCGCTTTTATAGTAAAGTCTTGCGAGTGTTATAAAAGTTTTTAGACGCTAGGCGGAATATCAGACGAACGAAGGCGAAAATGAACGCCAACGCGCAGCGTTCATGTCCACGTTTTATGGGCATCGCAGACGACCAGAGACGGAGATGAAATGACAGACGATGCCGGTAGCTGCCGCACGTCTGCTCGCACGATTAGTAGGCGGTGTCAGATGCCACACTATGGCTATCTTCCAAATCTTACCCGAGATAGCTTGTCTTCTATGTCAATGGGTAATACCACGTGACATCGCGAGTAAACGATCCGGCATTCGATTTTGGAACGGCCGGGATAATCACCTGGATACTACGCTGATTGGCTTTGTCTAGGCCTGCGGCAAAAAGAAAACATAGCAGTGACGGCGGAAAATAGCAGACGATCTCATTTGATCATAGAGAAAGCACTCGAACAAGCAACAAGTGGAAAGAAAATAAAGATTTTGAATTTGAAATTTGAGGGGACGATGATGTTAACCGCTTCGAAGTCTTTCTTTGACAATGCCAACGCGGCGTTTTCTGAGGTGACTTTACCATCTCCATTTGCTCACCTTCTTTTTGGGCTTTATTCGAGATCAGAATTTGCAACTCCTCTCAGTTAGACATCAAAAATTTGTTTTTGTCAATCAACTCGATTGTTGTAAGTCTAGTTCATGTGCTCAAAACGCATATGTTCGGCACATCGTAATTTCCACCGATCACGTTTTGCAGAAATTACTTCCCCATGGTGTAGCGATAGACCGCAGAGGGCTTTCTCAAGATTGATATGAATATCACTCTTGAGAAAGCGTCAGAGCGAACTTCCGTTCGCTCTGACGCGAATATGTTTACAAAATCACAAAAAGAATTTCGAAACCACTACAGGCAATTTCTTGAGAAGGAAGGTGTGGTGGGTTTGTGAACTGATCAGATATATGAAATATTCGATTCCTTCTTTAAATTACGAATAGCGCTAGGACGAGGACAGACGAAGAAGTGGACAGGATTGTCCACTTCTTCGTCTGTCCTCGTCCTAGCGCTATTCGTAATTTAATTATGTGTAACCAACTAGCCCGCCAGAATGTTTTAATTCGATTCCTTCACTGCTTTACAAGCATTACCGTCTGATTGCATATGCCCTGGGGATAAAAAAAATATTTCCGCATCATCTACTACGTTTGAATATTTTCTCTTTTTAACGTAAGAATACGAAGTTTCCTCTAACGCCGAGGACGAAAATGCCGAGAAGCTCCTGTTTATGATTGCACTCTGATTATAACAACAAGGACACCTCCCGCTGGAAGGTGCATGGTCTGAATGCGGTGGAGTCAGTTCCGGCGTTAAAAACAGCAAACAGGTAGCGTGACTAATTACTCCGGAGTAAACAACCCACTCCTGGAACGCTAGTTCTGACGTTATCTAGTAAGCGCGAGTAAGTTTTGAAATGACACTGTACAAGATCTTTGCACCGGAGTTGGATCCAGTAAATATTGTAAGACAGCCTACGGTGCCTGGAACGCGTCTCCAAAAAAGTGGTCCCTCGATTTCCGGCTGATGACGTCATAGAAGTGTCATGCTGTCGCCAGTCGCGATCCTGGCGGCGTCCCAACAGCTGTAGTGCATGTGGCAGACGCCTGTTCTGGTTCAAGTCGCTCTGCAGTGTGGCAGTCTACGGAAGCTTCGGAAGCCAGGAGCTGAGACGCCGGGACGACAGCGACACTAGCGTTCGGTTGTGCTACTCGCAGCTTCACGTTAGCATTTCTACGACCGACCATTAGGATGACGACATGCAACAGCATGACACTCCGGCTTCTGTAACGTCAGTTGTTTCCGCTTCGGGACCACCTTTGATGTTTACGTAGCAGAGGACGCTAGATGCGCTCCAGGCACCATAGCCTGACTAGACGCACCGGATGTCGCGAAAAGGACATATAAGGCCTGTTGGCATGTTCGGCCCAGCAGCCTAGTCAATCCAGTAGGGATGGGCGGGGCAACGCCATGACCTTCACCTAAAGTGCGTCTAACGGCGTAAATACTGCGCGATATATTTTATTAGCGTGAAAAGATTACAAAAAAAAAACTGTCTCGTCTATGCTCTTTAATTTTGTCTTATTGCGGTGTTTTTTCAAGCTTAAAATAAAGTATAGCACACTTTTATTGTGCGCAATGATTGAACGTCTCGGAGATTTACACAAATATGAATAAAGTCTATCTTTTTTTATGTCTGTGTGCGATTTGAGGCGTCACCTGACTCGCTAGTTTCTCTAAAATGTTCACCTCGCTTTGCGGAGTTATTCTAGGCACCCACAGCACGAGAAAGGTAAGAAGTGACAAGCACTTATTATCTCATCACTGTTCCTCACCCAATAAGAGCGCTGCATTAGAAGAGAAGAACGCCGAAGGACCAATGACGAGGCGTGAAGGGTGAACATCTATTTGTTTAGTTGCCTTGCTATACATTTTTTTTTGGCGAATGGTAGAATAATATTGCAAGTACCTCAATCCTATCACAAATCCGTGTCTTCTCGGATGTTGATCTTAGGGCGGAAGTAAATGGGCTAGAAAGAAACGCAGACAAGAGTAGATCTGTGCCATTCCTCCCGCGAAATACACAAGTATTCGTGGCAAAGTGTGGGAACACGCCGCTGGATGTCGTTATGTCCAGTTTGGAGCAGTTGGTGATATTCCTACACGATGTCTCAAGTAGCGCGACCAATCGCGTCACTTGTGCGGCGCAGCCACACCAATAAGCATAAGTAATTCCTTTCTCTCTCTCTCTCTCCATATATATATATATATATTCTCCGTAAAGACCCCGTACATTAGTTATGGAAGTGACACGACCGATAATCAGGCATCAAATAGCTGCCATTGTGCTTTTCCTTCCCTTAATCTACATTATTTTCTTCGGACTTGCCACGTCTGAACGAAATTCGTATGACCACTGCACACTCGAGAGAAGCTTGACGGAAGACATCAAAGTTCATCAATGTTCAGACACTGTTTTGGCAATTCGTGCATGAATGAATATGTACTATCCAAAGAAAATTGGCGTAAACGTGGACAAAAAGCAGACTAGGAACCTAAAAGAACGTCTTAAGGAGGCAGACGTTCATGTCTTGCGGAAACACGACCTACTGTGCGAAGACACTTGCAATATAAGTGAGTCGATGTACCTCCGTTGGTCTCCATTCAATATGTATCAAATCAGGAGATTGGTTGGAGGAAAACCATCGACGTATACGATCAATTCAGATCACAAGAAAACTTTGCGCCTCTAGAATTTTTTGAATAATGAGTAATAAAACACGGCACGTGTGCGTGCCTCAAACAAATACGCAGAGTCTATTGAAATGACTCCGCACAGTGTCAAGAACATGATCGCATACGTTTTCAATGTTTGTTTATTTTTCAAAACCCCCTGCCCTAACCCCATTGTTGTGAGATGAATTGTAGCCTCTCCATTTCACTGTACATCAGGCGCGCGTCGTTTTCTCAAAATCTTCTCGGTGATCCAGGCCTTGTTTTCGGCGATGGAAACACGTTGCAACGGGCTCGTTTTTCATCATATCGACTAGGTGATAGGTGTTTGGCACACCTAATCAAATTCGGTTGGATTGGCTGGATTGGAAGCGAATTATGTGAACATGTTTGCGAAAAGAAATGACACGTTAACTAATATTGAATTACAGACGATCCAATATTCCATGCTTACATCAAGCGTGTGTCATATATGGTCTCTCTTTTCACAAGCGTTCCTGTTCGTCTGGCAATCGTAAGAACCTGAGCTGCTCTTGAGAAAAACAAAAACCTCAGCGACTGGACAAAATTGAGTGTGGACGAACTGTAGCGTCTCCTTGAATTATCTCTCAGCAGTTTTAAAAAAGAACATTTTAAGGAAACAAGTGGAAGAGCAATGGACGCCTCCATTTCCGTCAACATGGAAAACATTACGGCGGAAGACATAGAAAAACGTTCCCTACAGTCATTCTTTGCAAACCTTAAGTGTTGCTCCACTACGGCAATTACTGCTTCTCCAAACGAAGAAAAGTCACAAATATACAGCTTCCTCGAACATCTCAATTCCATCAAGCTCGCCATCCAGTTTATCATGGAATGCAAGAATAACAACATTTTGCCTTTCGTCGATATACTGATCAAGAAAAAGAATGACTGAAACTATCCGACGAATCACTAGACATCGGTGGTATTGACACTCCTCTCCTGAGCGAGGACTCTTTGCCTATCCAAGACTAACAAAAAAACTTTAAAAAAAAGCTGTAATTACAGATCTCAAGATCAGCGGCTACGCCTGCAGCTTTATTAATTGAGTTTTCCGCAGTCAAGGTCGCAATTATCGCCGCACGCAAGAGCAAGAACAAGAGACTACCCGTATCAGTGATAAAAAGTGTACAAGTGGGGCACAAGTGAGGCGCGTGCTGGCAAAAGATGGTATTTTGGTTGACCACAATCCTATGCCAACACAGGGAAGACTTATACCACGGCCGACAAAAGCTCCCCCCTCTCCCCCCCCCCCCCCTATATAAAAACAGCAACAAAAAGACAGGAAGCCGTGTACAGAATTCTGTGCTCTGATAGCCCTCCACATGCATCGGCGAAAAAAAATATTTTTCAAAAAATGCTTTTCAAGCACAAAAGCGACGTGCACAAATTTGACCACGAGCGCAGCGCTATTGGGGAACATTCGGACTTGAAGGACCATCATATCGCCTTCAAGAGCACGAGCATCCTCGACGTCGAAGTAACACCAAACACAGACTTTTATTGAATCATGGTACGTTCTATATACGCCAGACAACATTATTAGATCCATGGGCGCTTTACCATCTGTATGGATAAACACGCTACGCCACTTGACAAAGAAAATAAAACATCACAACAATTGTAGAAGTGGCTGCCCTTCAACAAAATTATAGCCGGCTTCGAAGAAGAACGAAGACCGTTTTGAAACTTTGGGCCCCTAGTTTAGCTGGGATTGGTTGGAGTTACATTATTTCCTATAATGTATCAATGGCGGATTTTTGTTTTTATAAATGTGTACATTTTCAGAATAATTCAAAACGATCATTTGAGTTTTCTTTTGTTTATTATGTTTTTCTCGCCAAAGTGTGTCGGGCTTCAGGACCTCGTCAAGGTGGACCATCAGCATTTAGTCCTGACACCTTACTTCTTTTAGTAGAGTCATAAAAGGAAAATAAATCTTTCGTTTTATTATACGTATTGAAGTTTATCGCGTTGGCGTTGATGGCTGCCTACACAAGGGACCCGAATGCACTAGAGATTTCAGTTATCTCATTTTTCCGTGACAGCCCCTGCTGCTTGGTTGGGCATGGAACGTCAGGGTCTTCTCCCTTTCGCGTCACAAACTCCGCCAGATGTTTTGGTGCGTTTCCTAATTTAGTTTATTGTCAATGGTGTTTTTTTTTCTGCGCGCGCTGTGCGTATGTGTTTGTGTGTTGTGTTTGCGTGTTTGTTTGCGCGCGTGTTGGGCGTGTGCATGTGTTTGTGTGTTCATCCGTATGTATGTGCTTTTGTATATGTTCGTGGGTGCACCTGTCTGATAATAGTTTGCAAATACATTTTCACCAATCCAATCAAGGGATCCCGCATCATTGGACTCCGTTGTTGTTGGTTGTTTTCATGTTGTTCTTGGTGTAGTCATGGATTTTTGTATTTAACAGTCACCTACTTCATGGACGGTTTCATGACGAGTGTGACTTAGGATTTGGACGGGCGCGTAGAATTGTGTCATTTGTAGTTTTTAATCGGAAGCGAAGGCATGAGTGGCAACTTTGCTGCCCATGTGCGCGGGTTTGACTGACTGGGATAAAATATCAGTTGCAAGTTAGCACCAGTCTGTGTCGTGTGTGGTTTTTCTTTGCCCTTGTTGTTTCCCGCTTTTAACCTTTTGAGTCGCCTTCGAGTTTTCTTTCTATATCCTTCCTCTTCTCTTAGAGCGCAGCTCTTAGGCGCCCGTTTCCGGCTTGAGCGGCGTCGGCGTAACCGTGCGGTGCATTATGGGACGCTTAACGTTACCGATGACGTCATCAGTGACGTCATCGTCATCGTCATCAGTGACGTCACTGATGGCGTCCTCGGCATCCGCATCGCCATCGCGTTATCAGTGACGTCGCTGATGACGTCATCGGCACCCGCATCGTCATCGTCACTGATGACGTCATCGGTATCGGCATCGTCACTGATGACGTCATAAGCGCCGTGATTGATGACGGCATCCGCATCGTCATCGTCATCGTCACTAATGACGTCACTAGTGATGATGACGTCATCAGTGGCATATTCACTGGTTACGTCACTGATGACGACATCGTCATCGTCACGTGACCTATAGGGGTCACGTGACCCCGGTGACGTCACGTGACCCCCGGGAAGTCACGTGACCCTCGTGAGGCGACGGCGACGGCGCTCGGAGGGAGGAGTAGCAGACAGGGTGAGGAAGTGAGGAGGAGGGAGGAAGGATATACCTTCCCGTCAGTACCCTTCCCCTCCTCCTCCTCAAGAGCTGCGCTCTAATTCGGCGTTACAGGGAGTTGTAAACGGCTTTTACTTTTTTTTTCTTGTGAACACAACCACTGAGTATATTGAGAAGACTAACGGCTCTAGCGTACGGCCAGTGGGTTGTCGCTTGCTACCCTTTGGGTTTTTTTTGCGTGATTTTCCAACATAGCGATCTACACCCATCAATGACTTGCAATAGACCAACATCCTTATATACTATAAATATGTACATTTCTTACGCACGAAATTTCTTTGAAGCTCTTGCGATTTCTGTTCTTCAAGTTATTTGTATCACGCAAACATGGCTAACGCATATAATATCAAGAAACGAATATTTCACAGATGAAAATAAAGTTTGAAGGTGTGACAGGCATTCCACTCAACCGAGGTCAACCCTCGGTGGAGGCGTCCTGAATGCCGTTCAGAAGTTGTTGCCATTTTTTCGTTGGTTCGACCTTCAGGAAGGAAATTAATGTGTATGGGTGCAAATTAGTCCTCGGGGAAAGCCAAACCTGCTGATTGGAAATTATTACTTGCGGCCTCTTTCCAATGAACAAGCGTTCAAAGACAGATTACGTTTTATTTGGAGTGAGAATTTCCAAAAGATGGTGTGCTGATTCTCGGCAACTAGAACGGTCCTGGTACTGATTAGAATTCAAATACGATTATTGCGGCATCACCCAAGGCCCATGCTAGAGGGCAAAAAATTATTGAGTTTGTTAGCTTAAATGGTCTTTAGCAGCTGAATAGAACAAAGGAAGGAAAAGGTACACTAGACTTATGCATGACAAACATCTTACCCGTCACACTATAAGCTGTTTCAAAACCGTTTGTTATTGTCGAAAATTCGCATCCACAATTTACCCTCCAAGTCGCTTTTCCCGTCCTTACATCAGCAAGTGGTCACTCGTTGAGATACAACTAGGCCCATGGAGACTATTTTAATCTTTAAAATCCTCTTTGCAATGTGAACTGGGAGGCTGCCTTACTATGCTCAAATATCACTAATGCTGTGACAAGTTTCAGAGATATTGTACTTTTAGCTATGACTGTAAATTTATTCCGCGAAGAATGGTCGTTCTAGCATATTTCCTTATCGGTTTAAGAGAAAGCTACGTTACGCTTTGCGTAAAAAAAAAAAAAAATCACAAAAAGTAAAAACACACTTGCCATCAGAAATGAAGGGGCCTGTTTAAAGAGCATCGTGCAATGGCTAAAATGCTGATCCAGCGTGAGAAAGAAGATTTGCGGAAGCCAGTTGAAAATGTAATTTAGGACGTGACCGGGTCGGTTTGTAGAACTACACGAGATCTTTGAAACCATCCAGTCGATATACTGCTAAAGGTTTACAAGACTATGCTGAATACATAAATTAGGTAAATCAGCCATTTGAGATTTCAGATCATTCCGCAATATTGTCTTCTCCCGTGAGTAAATTGATCACGCCGTCTTTAGTTATGACTGATGTTCGGGTGGACTCTACCCGCAGCATACCTGATTTAAGCTTACGCTTGAGGATGTAGTCCTGGCAATGAATGAACTTCCACCGAAGAACGAATATACGTCGCCTAAAATGAAATCATGGTGACAGGTTCATGCCATTTACTTTGATTCCACAGAAGATGTTGATCTTGTTGACCAGACTACCGAAAAAGTAGTATAACTTTTCGCTAACTGGATTACGGAACACGAGATCTAACTGGATGTCTTGCTAGAAACCTGAAGTCCAGTTTGCAGAAGCGAAACGTTATACAGGGTTTTCGGTAGGGCGCCGTATAAGTCATCGATAACAAAACTTTCCACTTTGGGCGTGATTAGGCCATTGTGCAGTTGTCTGTCAAGTTATTTGGGTGAAAGGTTATAAAGTGTCGTATGCGGGATTTTTTTTATCACTCTATTCTTGATGTTTGAAGTTTGAAGTTTTATTTCTTTCGGATCAACCAGAAAGGGAACAGAGACTAAAGACAGAAATTGCCTGACGAAGGTCTCTGTGGTCGTTGCAGTTCGTACATACGGTACACTCACAGGAAAAAAAGGGTGTATTCATACACTCTTGGTCCCATATAAGACATCCTAAAACTTCAGTTCGACGTACAGCACACTGGCGTCCATCTGACGCTACTAACTTTCATGAGTCTTGATAGCCATCTGGTACAAGTTATCAAAATAACCAATGTACGTGATACAGACTACAATAGAAATATTCGGGGTTTTCTTGGCCCTACTGCAAAACCTCAGTGTTTTCTTTGTGTGGTCTTTGATTTGTACTTTAGCTATTTAATAAGTTATTCCTCACCAAGCCCCCAGTAAAATTTGGGGCCGTCTGTTCGTATGTAGTGCGCTGTAAGCCGAACTGAAGTTTTGGGGTGCATTGCATGGGACAAAAGGGTGTAAGGCGACACCCTTTTTTTAGAGTGTGCACCACATAATATCCTTTGCGCAGCTGTACACATCAGACGTTCAGGAGTGCCACAAGGGCCACTTCTTTTTAACGTTTTTTTTAACGATTTAGCAAGTCCTGCGCAGCACTTTGAGATACTCGAGTTTGCTGATGATATTAAGGTTTATCATGAAATAAATTTAATCACATAGTGCCGTGTGCTGCAGGCCGATGTGAATGTAGTTTAAAACTGCTGCACAAAAATAATCTTCTGCTCAACCCTTGCAAAACCAAAGTTGTTTCGTTTCCACGCAAAACAAACCGCATCACTTATTTCTCTTTTATGTTTAGCTAGATATTTGTGAGGTCGGCCTATAGTATTCGTGCCCTTAGTGTGCTGTTCGATTCACGCCTTTTATTTACTGCGCATGTTTCGAAAATTGTAGGTGATTCTTTAAAAGTGCTGGGCATCATCATTCGAGTTACGCCTCATTTTAGGTCTTATGCATATGTGATTAATCTACTTAGAAAGATTTTTATTTGATCTGCAATTCGATTCAGTCGTGTGGAATTTTGTCGGTGTTACCCACTCATTTACCTTAGAAAAAGTTCTGCCTTGTCTTGTGCGTATCATATACGACTGATAGATTGGGAGGCCTGTTTAATTTGACCATGAAATGCTTCTTAACTTGTTTCACCTGATAGCTTTGTGCGATAGGAGACGGATGAAAGAAATGTAATTCTTGTATAACGTAGTGAATGCCATAATTGATACACCGTCGCATCTTAGTGGCATTTCATTTTGTGTTCTAGGAAAGCACGTTAGAGCTTTCTCCTTGCTTTACTGAATAAATGTTAATTTTGGATCGCCCATGACACGCATGCAATTTTCTTTTAACCGCGAGAAGAATAAACTTGATTTTTTTTAATCATTTTTACTTTTAAAAACGCTTGCCAACAAGCTGATGACAAGTTTGAGGAGCATTTTCGATATTAATTTCTAATTTTTTGTTGGTGTCTTTGTTTTGTTTTTTTGAACTTTTGTTTATAAAGTGCGCATTATTACGGCGAAAGTTGTTCGTGCCGCACTCTAAGCAGAACAAATAAATAAATGTGGTACTTCTTTAAGCTGAATTCCGGCGTCTTATTTTACATCGCTGTAACTTATCTTGAGAACCATAACCAGCAAGCTGACGTTCAATCTTTCAAGGTTTGTCATTTTCTACATAAATATCTTCAAATTTTCGATAGATTGACGTAGGACAAACCACTAAAACAAACTTCCAATCAAAAATTTAGATATCATCGCACAGTATTTGTTCCGTATTTGTCACATGTATTTGTCACATGCTTCAAAATAATTTTATTCACACTGGCAGACTTCGGCCGATTGGTGGAGAGTGTGTTCTTTTAAAGTCTCCGTGGTCCAGTGAGCGTCGCAATGACACACAATGACGTCTTCGGTGGTTTGGTGTCTTAAGATACTCCAAGGCAAGCTTATGCTACGATGGCACAGAGGCGCAAATATATTTTTTTGCGGACCTTTTCAACCAGTTTTGCTAAAAATACACCTACTCAGTGGGACGACTAAACATCGCACGTCAAAATCAGCAAAGGCAAGAGAAACGTGTCAAGCAAGTTCCACGGATATTTCGCCGCTGGATGTTTATTCAACCATAAGAAGGTTCCATTTTTTTCGTATTTCGTCAGGGAGGAAAGAAGGAATCTTCAAAGCGGCTCACTACATTTTTTTTCTTCCTTTTGGGTACTCTTCGGACGCCTTCTATTTTCAGATTCAAGCAAAGTGATTTCGAGATTGAACCTCTATTTTGTTTGTAGACATACACGAAGAGGTAGAAATTGAAGCGTGACGGCGCCAGCAGCGCACGAAGGAAAGAGCAAACGCAGGGGGACATAATGGATTGTTTGTCATGAGAAAATAGATAAATCAGAGCGATGCGGACACTTTTCAGCATCTTTACAACATCTTCACGCGTTCTTAAATGAAAATTGAAAAACAAAACCTATAATAGAAAAAGTACATCAATATTTTGCGGCTTTCGAAATAAAACCTAGTTTCCTCAACAGCACGGCCGTGATGGAAAGCCGGAATAAGGTTTGCGCACTTGTGCGCACCACTCAGCCAAGTCAACAACGTCCTCGCCAGCCAATCTTGTTAACGCTCTAGAAACAAGGCAATCGCTTTCCATCACGCCTGCTGGTTTATCCAGCCGACAAGCACGCGTTCCATGCGTTCCATTCTTTTTTCCCTTTTATAAATTCTGTAGTTCGCGCTTCATTTAGTTAATCCTGTATTGGGGCACAACAATCCATCTTGGCCAACAGGAGGCGGAAAATCGATTCCACCCGTTTTCCAATTACGGTCGGCCACGAGACGAATTCACTCGACGTGCCCACAGATGGAGAAGCGATTGCTCTTGTTGGAGACGGACCTCGGCAAAAGTTAAAAAGACATTTTCGTGAAGCCATAAAAGGTTTGCATCGATCCTTACCAGCACACCAGAGAAAAAGGGGCCCAAGCGTCGTCACTTACACGAAGCGAAATATAAGCTTACACGAATGAAATATAATCTGAAATTTATGGTAATGAATTTCAGTTTCTAAAATGATTGGGTAAAACATCCATCAACTTTTATGTGGTGCTGCTTTGTCTGTTGTGTATATTTATATATGCTTGCGTTTCTTGAGTAAAACTAGTTGGAAGTTATCGCTTGTCCTGTATACTTCTTGTCCTTGTCTTTTTTGCGCTATTTTATATGTTTAACTAAGCTTAACCAAAGGTGTCTTTTTGATGATCTGTTCATTCCTAGACTGACAGTGTGGTGGAAGCTAAGAGCTGAATGGACCAATCATCCGTCTGCCATTTGCCACGTCGTTTCGCTCCCATGCGCAGGGAGCAGGGTCAGGTGACCAGAGCAAGCCGGTTAATTGGTCCGACGAGAGCGTACCTATCACGGCACTGTCAGCTTAGGGGTGAACGGAGTATACCAGTCGGTTTTCCTCTGTGAAATGTGAAGCCGTAGCTCAGTTCCTGGGAAAAAGAACAAGAGCATTCTTGAGCATTTTAACGGAGGACATTGACGCCGCAAGCTCACCGAGGATAAGTTCTCGCGCTTATCAGGAGAAGGTGGCGTCACAGGCAACGCCTCTTAGTAAACCAAGGTCGCCATGCTGGATTTGCTCGTCATCTACCGGAAATCAACGCGGGGCAGAGGTTGTATACGAGCGTGGTGTCATATTTGGGCCGGGACTCGTGCCACGACTGAGTGAACATTTGTACTATTTGAACGTTGACGCAACACTTCCATCCTGGCCGAATAAAAATTAAGCGGACCTTCTTACCTAGGAGCTGCGGCGCAGATTGCCAATTGAAGCAGATAGGAAGTTACATGAAAGAGCGACGCGCGGCTGCAGTTCTGTGCCTATGCGTTTGCCATTTTGGCTTTCAATTCCGGCATTATCCTAAAGATCTTTTTTTAATCGATAATTTTTTTTTGTTGAAATAAAGTTTGCATTAAATGTGATCTGCCGCCTCAGTTGTGGCATTTTGGATTCCGACTTTTAACATCACCTCCCAATAGGAGCACGCATCTAGACTGCTAGCCTGAATCAACAGGCCGCCGCTTTCAAATATTCAATAATATTATTATTCTTTCCTACAAAAAAAAAAAGTTAAAATATTTCTTGGAGAGACAGTTAGGAAAAGAAATAATTTTATGAACATCTTAAGCGTCAACTTACCGATGGCGATTGTTCCGCCTAAGTAATATACAAATAAAGAAAAGCAAAAGAAAAAAAAGCAAGATGTACTAATCAAGCATGCGTTAACGTTAACTACAGAAACACACAAACAACTAATTGCCATATTTTTCCTTTCTAAATGAGGGCGGAATTAATAGTACGTGTTGAAGTGTAGGTGAAGGGATTTATTCTCCTGCGACACGTTTTTCTTACGTGCGGCAAAAGGGGTTTGATGTGGAAGCCCGAGTTGCCTAGATCAATGACGTTCTACGGGGGGTGTTTATGAGCGTTATTAGTGCGAAAAAAAATATTTATATGAATAATCCAATGGACGAAATGCAACCAGTCTTTAACAAAAGTATTTACTATCCTCACCTCTGTTCACTTTCGCATTGCACTTAGACCAAACTCTAGAAATCCAAGAGTACTTTACCCAGACCTCATTCGAAACGCATCACCGGTTTCGCGTCTTCAACATGTTTTAGACACGAAATTTTATTACATAGCTGTCTTTTAGAGAACAATAATTTTGATGCATGTGTTTTTAATTGGCAAATCGACATGCTTGTGTGCTTGCATATTTTTTCCCAACTTTCTATTTTGTGTGTATTTCAAGTGTGTGTGCTTAACCCAGTAGGCTTTCGAGCTGTTGGTTAGCACAAGGGAAAAAGAAACATTGATTGATTGGTTGATTAATAAATTTATTGATAGGCGGAGAATGTAATATATTGATATTGCATATTTGTAAATTTCTCGATTAACCCACACAAGCCCGGATGGGTTGGGTCTTCTTTTGAGTGCTTATCTTAGAAATTATTTAATATATTTTTTTTTTAAATTTTATGGTGTGCCGTCTGAGAGAAGCTGCGTGAACCAGACAGTCTATTCCAGCTTACCTACCTAGGCATAAAAATTACTAGATTTATGGTTTGATTTTTTTTCCCAGGAAACGTACACCTATGAAATTTTATTATGATAAATGCACTACACAAAGGCACGTTGGTTTTAAGTTTTATTCTACTGTGTTTATTGGATTATTTAGACAACAATTCTTACACCAAACGAACACTCACAAACTTACTGCAGAAGATAAGAACTGAAATTACCTTTAATCATGTGGTTGATGCAAAGCAAACCCATAGCCTTCTATAAACTGAGAAAGCCTGGCAGATCGTCAAGAAAAGCACCTACCGAAGCGGGCAAGGTGGAGCGGCAGACAGCGGATGAGAGGAGAGCCACGTGACTGCCGCCCCATTGCGGCGAGACGCCGAAACACACGTTTCTGAACGAACAAGTGTGTTTCGGGTCCTTAGCCCTTGCAAAAGCTGTGCGCTGACGTCCAGGTTCCCCGGAATGGCTTCTTGAGGCTCTGTGCTACTAGATCCTCGCGCTAAATCTGCGACAGGCCACTTTATGGCTTTGTCGTCGAACTGCCAGGCTTTGGGAGTATACAGGAGGTTATGGCAAACCAGACCTCTCGGAAATTCGAAATTGCACCACGTGACGCAAAGAATTGTGTTCTTTGCGTCACTTGGGGTTCTTTCAATATATGCTCGCGCTGACTCGCACGCTTCGCATATCCTCGAAGCGGTACGATCTATTCCGTCCACATGCGCGTCCAAACTGTCCGATCCGACGTGCGAACCGCCGGAACGACGTGCGGAGGCGAGGGTTTTCGTCGCACCGGAGCATCGGACGGGGGCTCCGTCCGGCGCCGGCATGCGCACTGCTGTCCGATTTTCGGAGGGCCGCAGCCAATGGCAGCACGGATGGCGCGAAGGTCATGGTGTCACGTGACTTTCGGACCGATCGGGCGAGGAAGCGCTACTTGGCTCGGGGAAGCGGATGTGGCGGTGGTGCGCGGTGCGTCTCGACGCGAGCGGCGAGTCGTCCTTGTGAAGGAAATGGACGGCGTCGAGCTTTCCCGCGCGCACAGATCGAGCTACTGATTTCGTGCGCCGTAGGAAGCCGGCCATCTGGGACCGATGGACACCGTCGAAACCCGAATATACTCCGTTTCACCTTACGATTGACAGCAGCGGACGCTACTAGCCAGTCCAATGTCGTGTGAGTGTCACGTGAACTTCAGGAGAAACGCAGCAATGCGAACGGTACGTAGTCACGTTATTTGTTCGCAGTGCTCGCTTCGCTGGGATGGCTCGGTCCGCTGAGGTCCATCGTGATCAAGTGATGTTTAGCAGAAAATTAACCTCACGTAAAATCTTCAGACACGCACACTTTAAAAGATTGTAATAAAAATATTGTGTTTGTTTTAGAGAAAATAAAAAACAAACAAAAAGAAAACACGAGGGACGAGGAGAGTATTTTAGGTTTCTAGGCTGGGTGGCGCGAGTTACCGCCCGTTATGAATACAGCCATTCGATTCCATCCATCCATTCGGTAGCGGGATACCCGAAACTGGGCGGAGCTGAACGGAACGACGCGCCGGAAGCCATGTGTCTCGAACCTTCGTGTGCGGCGATTCGGAGCAGCCATCTTTCCGACAGTTTGCACGCCGGATCGGAGAGTTTTGACGCGCATGTGTTTCGCGCTTTAGCCATAGGAGCATAACTGACAAAAATTTAAAACGCACTAAGGATTGAAAAAAAAAAAAAAAAAACGTTTGAAGAGTTGCTTTCGAATTCTGCAGGGAGGGTATCCAGCCTTAAATTCGAAACGCTTTATCGAGCTGTCCTTGTTGGCACCAACAAGCACCGACTATATTTTACAGCTACGACGTGGTTGGTCCTTGAGCTGACCTCCTTCTGTCCGAAGCTTTCAACTTTCAGGAAAGCTCTGGCGTCGGTGTCAATCACCGAGCCCGCCCGCGCAGCAAATCTCTTACAAAGGCAGCGAGCTCACGTCAGTGCGGGGAAATTCTAAGTATTTCCCCGACGTTTTTATCCAGTATGCAACAATAGAGTACTTTTTTTTTTTTTTGTTGTCGGCAGGAGCGTTCGATTGACAAAGGAAGCATTTTATTTGTGAGGCTTTTAGTGCAAGGGTTGCAACTTTTGAGATGTTTCGCATCGCGTGAACCTCGATCCTGTGCAATCAAGCTATAGAGGCAGGGTGGCTGACACCCTTCCTAGAATTGCAGTTTAGAAAACGAAAAGAACACAACTATTAAAAATATACAACTAAAAATCAGACAACACAAACGGGAGAACTTGAAAACAGAATGAATCGGGCCAAGATTCTAAACTTTAAGGGTCTGCTTATTCCTTTCCACAACCCCTCGTTCTTACTCAGGGCTTCCCTCTACCACCCTAAACAAAAGCAAAACGACGTAAAACAAAACAAAAACAAGCCGCTTCGGTTACCGAGCAACGCGAAAAACTTGAGATAGCGCGCGACCTCCGACGTGTAATCTGCTTGTTTTACCTACGCAAACAACATGGCAAGCGATTTTCCTGAGACTGGGAAAGCTGCTGCGTTCACCTTAAGCTAACAGTGTGATGGAAACTACGTGCTTGTTGCAACAGTCATAGGTCTATCTTCCGCCACGTGATCACGCTCCCGTCCACGCGCAGAGAGAGGGATCAGGTGATAAAAGTGAGGTAGTTTATTAGTACGGCTAGAGCGTAGTTTTCTCCGCACCGTGTGCCTAAGAGTAAACGGAGGGACAAGGGACACTGGTAGTTTTAACAATTCTTTATTTTAAGCTAGTCGACTGAAGAGAGGCATTGTTTTCGCTGTTCGAAAGCCGGGAATCTGGGCTGCTGTCGCTGCCTTTATTTCTTAAGTAAACAGTCGGGGTTAGGGTGAATCGCAGAGCTTCGTACCTTGGTAACAACTTATAGTGACTCTTGGAGACATAGCATCCCGGTTTAATTCTGTGAAGCTCCAAAACGGTCTATAAGACAAGAGAGCAAGTTCCGTATCTAAACTAAAACTAAAACAAAATGGCAATGACTATGTCAAGGCCGGATACGCAAAAAGTTTGTTTCTTAGACTGCTCTTATTGCGTTAGGTGAACCGGCGTTCTCGGTGCAATAATAACGTAATATTTTTGTTATCTAATCTTAGAAGTTTTATTTCATTTGAAGTAAACTGGTTTCATTCTAAACAGGCACAAGGTTAATTTTGCTCATGTATGGTGACGTGAGTTACAGGATTATCAAATTGTTAAACTCTTGACTAATACGGCCTAGTAAAAGTGCCAGGAACGCAGCTTTTGAAAGCAACACTGAATACAAAAAGATAACAATAGCCTTGAACACGGCGTCGTTCGAAGTCTTTTTCGAGGAGCACTTGATAAGAGCAAGGTGAAGACGGCGAGTTTTGTGCATAGCACCATTATAAATCTGTTATGTAGGGATTCTCTTTGCCGCCCGTACGTTCCGTCTGCCACTGAGGGAAACAATACATTTACAGGACAAGCGTGTCTAATTAAATTTTTGGTGGCTTTGCAAGCGCACCATGCGTTTCTAGCTCCCTTAAAGGCCGTAAAGTTAAGTTTGGTTGGCCAGATCGTAGAATTTTATTCAAAATGTTCGCAACTTTTGGCATAACACGGTTCCATTGTTGTATCCGATCTAAAGTTCAAACTTCCGAATGGCGAGCCGAATCGTGACGAAGCGCTCATATCTGAACGTTGCGTGGCATATACGGCTAAAATTAGACCACAAGTAAATCCGTTTCTCTTCATCGGCCCACGCAAGATTTTTTTGTGGTTCTTTCTTTTTTCTTTCCCACTTGGCCCAATTCCACGCAAAGGACCTACAAGCACTGCTGTGGTAATTTTAAAATGATTAATTTAATTTATCTAAATGCGAAAGGCGGCCATGGCATTCATCCTACTGTCACTCAACGCATGAGGTGAGAACTATTTTCCTCGTGGCGAGTGAGCCACATTCTGATAACGAAGATGTTCCTATTGGGGAGGAGATCCAACAGTCACGCCTCTAGCGGCACGCTTCAGCTGTGGGGGCAACAAACCGAATTTTCTTGTTGATTTTTGATCAGCGATATCGAAGATGACGATTCGAAGGCCAGCATTGGTCAGAGCGAAGCGCTCGTGTCCAGGCCGTGCATGACGAGGTTCAATTTCTTAGTTATGCTGGTTTAGTAAACACCGGGCTGTGGGGACAACAACCTCGATAAAGCGCCCCCTATAGTTCGATCTCCTGCCCAATAGCTCCCCGATCCCTAGTACTTCGACGAGACTAATCTAATCTTCGTAAGACGACTCTTTTTCCCGCAGGGGTGTAGCATAAGGACCGCGTCTCGAGCTAACCAGGTTCCACATTTACCGCCGCCCAGAAATATCAGCCTGTAGAGCAAAGCCACCTGTACACTCCGTTCAACCTTAAGCTGACAGTGCGCTGGCAGCTACGTGCTCGTGGAACCAGTCATGCCTCCATCTTTCGCCATGTGATCAATCTCCCGCCGACATCCACGGGATGGGAGTGAGAACTGGTAATGAAAAGGAAGCCGTTGATTGGTCCAGCGACTACGTAGCTCTCACCGCACTAGCAAAATGAAAGAGGGATCGACTGCCCGAACCGGAAGCGGATTCGTACTACCGGAGGTGCTTTTGTTTGTGCTCTGCAACGTGCTGTCAAGTTTCTGTACAGCGGGACATGTACTAATATGCGATACACTCTAACTTCACACTTTTTTTCTGCTTCGTTACGTTAGATTCCCTTCCTTCCTAGTTCACCTACACGCTTGGCGGTCGAGCGCGTACTAGACGCTTAACTCACTTCCAAACGCTTGTAACAAAAGCTACAGTTTTAAATAAAGGCGATGCTCTTCTAATGGGATGCCAGTAAGTTCTTGAAGTGAAAAAATTGCCTTTATATATTTTCGTTACTGCCTCTTATTTTAGTTTTCTTCCTCTAGGCAATTCCCATCTGGCGGTAGGCAGGAGCTGAGCTCCGCTGCAAGAGTTGCGTGTAGATAATGCTTCACTGTTCCACAAAACAAGAGAAGGAAGAATAATTCAACTAAGAAATCGCTCATATTTTAACAGATGCGGTACAAGTAATGTTGAATTGTTTTTAGTTTGAGGCTCCAACATTAAACCTACGGCATCGTTTTAGGGTTAATCAGTTACTGAGGAAGTATTTGATTATTTATGTTGGTACGTATCTGCCTAACGCTCTGTTGTATCCCATTTGTGTAACATACAAACATCATTTTATAATTAACTCTGAATATAAAACTACCGTAGTGATAAAATACACGGGATACGTTTTGCAAAGTTTAAATAAATATAATCTATATTGAGTACATGCTACCGTTGAGAAAATGAGAAGCAATCAAGAGTGTTACTCTGCAAATCTCCCGGTCCCAAAAACGTCAGACCACAGCCTGCTCTTTCGACCTGCTACAACTGTCGTACCTCTACTCAACAACATTTTAGAAACTTTGTAATAAATATGAATTTAGAAGTTATCCGCCTTATCTATAAAAACAATATACTTATAACGTTTAAAGTTGATGTTCCTAATATTAATTATATTTTGAGGTTACCTTAAAACCATATGTCACTGATATTTAGAATAAATAATAGTATTATTCATTATTATTCAAATTAAGCTTGGTAAGTACCAGTAGCGATAATGATACAAGAGTCCAAATAATTAACTAGCAAAGAAATCAAACAAGAAAAACGAGAAGAAAACCAATCTGAAAACGACCATTTTGGGAAGGATCCAATGTGCCGTTGTCAGCGAAACGAGAGTACAGACGAAAAGGAAGCCCCAGAATACGGTATTTCACAGCGCGAATGAAAAGTCCCCAGTGAAAATCGAAAAGCGCGAACTATTGCGTCGAGATATCGGACTCCAATATTAGTTGAACATTTAAAGCACAGACGTAAAAATTGCAAAAATATTTGCACTCGCGTATCAGCTGGGTGCATTAAGGCAGACCAAGTAAGTGTAACCTACACTAGGGTGACTCTGTGAAGAACGTAAGAAACTCAGCAAACAACAAAAAGAAAAAAAAAAAAAGAAAACCGCTGAAAAGATAGCGACCGTTTTCCCAGAGTTGAAACCACAATATTATTTGCGTACCCGCTCCCCCGCTTTCCCCTCTTTTTCTTCTTTTCTTTTCTTTATTTTTCAGCTCTATATTTGTAGCTGGTGGATACTTTCCTTACTTGAGCTGTGTCGTTTCGTCATCCGCTTGATTTCAAAATGGTTTTCTGCTTCCCAGAATTCAACGGGTAGGTTGGTAGTTGTGCCGATCGCTCGCTTATCCTAACGAGCAAGAGTGGTCCCGAAATAGGCCCTTTTCAAAACCCCGTCCTGCAGCATTGGAGGTCGCTATTTCTTGGGACCGAAGCATGAGATTTTAGCAGAATCCTCGTCGATCGCTAACGCAGCATTCATTCTCGATTCGAACCGAGCCGAGTTCAAGCTGAACGCCCTGACGCAGTCCTCGATACATACTCAGGGCACGTAACCAACCATTGGCACACTAAAGAAAATTGGAGTAGCGTCTAGTAGATGGCGCGCACTTTTCGAAAGGATCTATTCAGCCCACATAGCGGAGTATGAGCTGTAAGCCGACAGCAGCATCACAACTAAGGTGAGCTACACTCGGCCGTTCCACTCTCGCCTGCTCAACTGTCTCACCTTCCACCTAGCCGGGCAACCCAAGAGTTCGTATGGACAGCAAGGTCATATGCAGCTTTCTATGTCATCTACCGGAAGCCAGCGCAGAGCACAAGTTGACCCGAGTACAACCGAACGCTGACCCCAAAGCAGCATGCCTAAGGAACCGGCTTGGTACACGCTTGGCAATCCCAAGGGTCTAACTAGGGCCCAAGACGGTTTTACTTCGAGGCGTTAGTCATTGACAGAGTACATTTGTTCGGGAGTTTTTACGAGTTTTCTCTGACTCGCCACGTAACTGCCAAAGTGCCAGACAGGAACCACAGACGCCACGTATGAATAGAACAATCAGAAGTAATGCCCAGCAACTCCTTTGCAATGTGGGCCCAAAGATGCCAGATGACAGCCAATGTATACCAGCGGTGCAGCATAAGTTCGTCTCTTGTTCGTCGAATTACGGCAACGATACCCAAACACGGCCAAGTGTCTCCTTACCTAGGGTGCTTCGAGCCTTCATAAGGCCCTAATATTCCAGACAGAGCACACCTTTTGGTCCAAAAAAGAAATTGTGCTACATGGGAAGCAGCGCTTGTGTCTAATCTGCGCCCTGAACTGGCCTTCGGTAGATGACGTATAAATCAAGCCCTACGGCCTTTCTCTCGTAAAGGTGTTGACTGATCCCGACCTTCCCGAAAGACCACTTTGTACCGTACAAATGTCACAACTCCCCTTCTAGCCAGCTTGACACAATATTGCGATGGTTGGAACCAGATTGCTTCCAAGCAATTCAAACAGGGCAAATATCATTGGCTCTTTTGGGGCGCTGTGTGGACCCCGTCGTCCTTGTGTCAGAACAAAAAGTAACGAAACAAATATCAAAAAGAAATGCGATCATACTTGGTTCATTTACTATAGTCAGTGTCAGAGTGAACACGACAGGAAGGAGGGTCAGTTATTCCGCCTCCAGAGCGAGCTTTGTAGCTTCGACAACTCTTGGGAGTCACGTGAGCCTCGAACGTGCACGCGCGCAACCAAAGAACAACGGAAGGCGCTGAAGTCGTGCTCGAGGCCGGGAGTTCCAAAAGGACGCCCGACCCTTCTTACCTTGTCAGTGAGTAAAGCAGATATTACTGGTTTTAAGGCATACGCGTGCCGGCGGCAAGACGTGGCGTCAGAAAAGACTTAAGAATATACACTGTAGACTCAAAAACGAAAAGGACCATCTCCATGTTTGTTTTCTCCCATTTCGCTCAAAAATTGAACCGCTAAACTACAAGTAAAACGATCTGCACACACACAACCCCCCCCCCCCCCCCCCCTGAAAAAAAATTTTTATATATATATATATTTTTTTTATTTAAGCAAAATATGCGCGATATGGCACTGAACATGGCGCTAGATGTGAAAGGTCATGCTTACTTTTCCGGCATCACTATGCGCTTTCCTCTAACCGTAAAACTCGGGTATCGCATATCCAAGCACTGTGCGGGAAAACTGACGCGCAGGCATTGTTCTGGGAGTGAGTGCATTTTCATTATTAGGAGGAGAACCTCCATCATCACACTTGAAAGCTTTTGGTCCCAGCTAAAGGTTTTTTAACCTTATTATTTACAGGTACTAATATTTCAAGAAAAAACATAGTCTCAGATTCATTACATCAGCATGGCTGACATCCGGCTCTAACGTGAGCATTATGATCAGTTCTACTATAATTTGTTTACTGTTGGTTTTTCAATATTTTATTATCAAAGACGCACCGCCAATATTAATCTCTTCGTCCTTTAATTCACTACGGGAATGGAGATCGTTAGAGGTATTAAAATGAGATTAGGAAGAGCTAATTGAAAAAAGAACTTCCTCATGACGAGTAAAAAGAACCATAATTGTTTTCTCGATAATTTCCCTCTATTTGATCATCAAAAGGGCACCGACAGTTTTAATCTCTTTGTACTCTAATCTACTACGGAATTGAAGGTCGCTAGAGGCATTAAAATTGAGTTAGAAAACATTAATGTGAAAGTTGTTTCCTTCATTGCAGCGCAAGCAACCAGTATGAATTTAACATAATAAAAATGTACCGATAATAATAGTAGGAATTAAAACATAAAAAGCTTGCGAGATGCTACTTAAAATTATTATAAAAACGCTTTATTTTTTTCTTGTTGACAGAGAACGAGAAATTTTTCAATAGCTAAAAGAAGTAGTGAATATAGATTTTTTATATATACAGTGTACGACTTTAAGCTGAAGGAATTTATTCAAAAAGAAGCCGTGAAAGGTAGAATATTTAGTAAAAAAAAACATATGGTTTCAAAAAGCAACTTTGCTGAGCGTAACCTAAAGCCCGTAAGCCAGCCAATTTGAGAAATCTTTGAGGCATGGGGTAAGCGCGGGGGTAGGCTTAAGTATCCACTCCTGTAACAGGGCAACGCTCGTGTTCCGGAAACGCGGATGATAATCATTACGTCCACGTGATCGAACCGCCAGGGTTGCGCCCGTTGCACCCGCTGCACGAGTGCAAAACGTAAGCTCACCCTCACGCTTACCACGTGCTTCAAATATCTCCAAATATGCGGAGAGAAAGTCGTCTGCTTCTTGCACGGGAGTTGCGGTGACGTCATCAGAACGCCGGGCTCTGATTGGACTGATAGTCGGTAGACCTCAAGGAAGCTGGCACTAAGGTCTACCCACCATCCTCCCAGTCAGAACCAATTAGAGCTCGGCGTTCTGACGTCACGCAGCCCTTGTGCGACAAGCAGAAGAAACTTGCATTCCGCAAAGTCATTTACAGCTGATGAAAGCGAGGGCGTGACGATTCCCTGGCATCTAATTATTGCTTCCCAGCCAATAAGGTTGCGGCATTAACTGATAAAAATGTTCAAGAACCAATCACACAGAAGGAAGAGTGAACATGTAGCTTTATGCCACGCACCTCGAATGTGAAGCCGTCGGTGACCATAGCATTACGAACAATGTGGATACCTTCGAAACACATGCTTGATACTTTGTGGATATATTACTAATACCTCGTGGATACATTGTACACCCATTTTTAATGTGGAAATAATTACAAAAATACAAGTACCAACTAAAAAAAAAACATAGATTTTATATTATCATTAGATTCGTGAAAATATTATAAGATTATTGTATGGTCTATGGCAGCCGGCATAAAGGTGACTAAACGAGAACTTAAGTCTACGATCTGTTTTTAGTTAGAATCTTTTTTTATACATTCTCAAGAGTTGCCCCACTTGCTTTTGTACACAATCGCAATTTTGTGTCATGGGGTAAGCTACCTTAAGAAATATTATATAGTATATATGTAAACAGAAGAATTTTATTATCCGATAACGACATAACAAACTTAACAAAATAATTCAAAATTCACGTTAAGGAAGTCGTACCATGGAATATACTGTCCAACGCGCAGCGGCGCTTCTGCGGGCGACATGTTATAGACTACCACCATAATAAAGAAAAATGTAATGACATGCGATCTGAAGCATATCCTTAGATATCAACCATTCTGCGTTAGAAATGGGCACAGCAGAATAGTTGTTTAAGCATGACTGACTATTCAAAAGCAAGCTAACCATGCATAAGCAAACTTTCGTAAACCAATCAAAAAGTCAAGTAAAAACAATCGGTGCCCCTTCAACGTTCCTGATATCACGGGACAGTATTCTCAGAAAATATGGCTTGTCCAAAACACAGACTAACACTTCATAATTCTACATATGCGCAATGGATCCCGAAAAAAAATTTTGTTTGACTGGAAAGCTGCAAAAACGGTTAGAACAAACTACGAAAGCTGTCAGAACGTTGCATTTTGAGCCTAATATTTGTTGACAAGTTAGATGATTGTGAACGGTCACCGCATTTCTCCTTGAAAAACTTGTGCACGCAGCTCCGTACCAACCCAGATAACCACCAAATGAAGGTCATGTCTATGCCTCTCCCTCAGCCAAAGAACTTATGCGGAACGCAAGTTGGTCTGCTTTTGCAGGGGTTGTGGCGACGTCAGAACGCCAAGCTCTGATTAGTTTTGAATAAAAGATAGTGGGTAGACCTCGAGGCAGCTTGTTTTTGGGGTCTACCCACTATCCTTCAATCAGAGCCAATCAGAGCTCGCTGTCGTTTTGATGTCACCGCAACTCTTGCGCAATAAGCAGACGACCTGCTGTCCGCATAGTCACTAGGAGCTTAGGACACGCAGGGAGTGGCTTAATATGCTTTTTTATTATTTCTTTTTTTGCAATACCCCTAATTTAAATCGGAATTGTTGTGCGGTGATAAAATATGTTCCCAATACAAAGTGATGAAGAATTTACTACACACCCCCGATGAAAGTAATATCATATATTAGTTGGTGTCAACAGGTGAGCTAGTGTTGACCGAAAATCACTATAGGTAAGTTGAATGTTCGTGCTTCTTGCTTCGGGATGTTGGGCGCCCTGATCGCTTAATGTCCGAATTTCATGGGCTGTTAAGCGATATCGAAATCTCGGCACTCTCCACGTCCCACGCTTCCCTAAAGAAAAGCTGAAGGGGTGCTTGAATTCGAACAACCAATAAAAATTGTGACGTAGACGCCTTTAACATTGTTTCTTAAGTTTTTTTCGATCTTATTAGTAGAAGTGTCGTCATCGCCATTTAAAATTTCGACGTACCTCCAAACCATTCTCCCCCCTCCCCCTGCCTACGTCACATGCCCCCCCCCCCCCTTTGCAAATATCAGCTGATCTTCCAAGATCTTACATCTTTTTGTGCAGGAATGTTTTGTTGATACTGAAACCTGCCACTAAAGTTGGAAAGTAATTAGTTATTTGAGTATAAGTTACTCGGAAAAAGTAACTAAAGTAAACTGCAGGTTACCGAAATAAAATGTAATTGAAAGCTATAAACTACGCAGAAAAGTAGTTAAACTACAGTAACTTTAGTAGAGTAGTTGCACTACCTACAAGTTTGGATGTTTAAGAGCCCCCCCCCCCCCCCCCCTCTTTCTCGTCCTTAGCCCCTTTTCTCAACTTTTACACACGTGGAATTTGAGAAGGGGGGGGGGGGGGGGGGGGGAGGAGAGGTCAGGCGGTCAGGACATCCGGACCCCTCTGAATCCGCCACCGCGTGTGCCGACGGCGCAGCCAAGCAGAAGAGTTAAAGGAGCGATGCAACAATTTTTGTACTGTGCACAAATACCGCTTAAAACGGATCCCTGACGTTAATGACCTATGAAACACGCGTTCGTTTTTCACCCCACGCGATAGAAGTCCCAGAAAAAAATCAAGGAAAAACGAGCAGCGTTCACCCCCTCAACTCGCAGCCAGAACAAGCGGCCACGTGATCTGGAGCCGATTATATGCCGCCAATGTTGATCATAGCCACGCGCTGGAGTTGGCAAAGCACAGGACACGCGCTGAGTTCCAGACATTGTGATGGCTCGGCTGTTGTCGTCGTTGCAGCGATTGGACGCGGGTCACTACCCGAATGCTTCTCGAGCCAGCAATTATCACGAGCCCAAGTCGAGTGCCCATGCAATGCTCGGGTCCAATCTATGAACCGCATTCAAATATCGTCACTTGGGTGTACTGCGATCCCCGAGTTACGTCATCAAATTTCGCAAAGGAGAGATTAAATGAAAATGATCGCTTTTTTCCTTGAAATTACGCCGCAACAAAGGAGTTTCTTGTCCAATGGCGTTGCGTGTGAGTATCCTTGAGTCCCAGGTGTGCCAGTAAGCTCGTGTAGAGAGAAAAACAGTCCAATTGAATATCGTTGCACAGCTCCTTTAAGGTCGGGGAAAACAAAAGCTCGGGGAAGGATCTGGTGCATTAAACAAACGCACGAGTTGCGCAAAGAGATGACGAACTTGGACGGCGTAGATACGACTTGCCAGTTCGTCTGCTTCTTGTGCGTTTGTTTACCCCCATATGCGTTTATGTGCTTTTGTCTATATCCCCGACCACAAGCAGTAATGGCGCGCACTTGGCTGCTTCGTCATCGCTCGTTCCATGCGAGTTTTCTATCTTGTCCTTTTGATTGGCGCACTCCCTCATTGCCTTGCGGTACACAAAATGACGTATTTTGGATCACTTGCTCTTTGTATACACTAAAAAGTTTATTGCGTCTACCTTCCCGCACACAACTTTGGAGGTTTAATCGCTTCAATCCACTGCGGGAGCTCGGGGAGTGACGATGCCTACAATATGTTAAGACGTAAAAATATAGTCTGCTCTGTAATAATGAGCATGATGTAAGCATATGAAACGTCACGTTTAGTGTCACAGCGCGAACTGTTTCTTTCTTTTTATCTAATTATATTTTTAGGCTTGTCCGTCACCAAGCTCTCTCCATAGAGTGCAGCGACTGTCTCTCCCAAATGGTGTTCGGGAAAGTGAACTCACTGAAGTTTTCAGGAAGCAGGTCATGTTTCACAGAAGGCACTTCATATGTAAATGATGTAAACATGAACTCCGGTCATTATCGACCTATAATGCTTCGCATGGTACCTCGGCGCACTTCTATAGTGTCCCCACTCATTAAGCTATAACGGAAAACGGATACCTTCAATAAGGTGTTCATTACAACTGCGCGGCAGTAGCGCAGGAATCCGTTTAAGGAAAGGAAAACACTCTCACCTTCACGCTTCCTTCCCATCGTATCCCTCGTCCCCATAAGGGATTCTAGAATGTGAGAAGGGTCAAGTGGCTGAAATCCCATTCCCTTCCTTATGAATGTCGACTGACCGGTTTTCAGAGTCGACTTCTAATTGCTTCCGCAGAAGAGAGCTCGTAAAGCCGTTCTACACGCAAGGGGTGACCTGAAGTGTCGATGATTTAGGGTAATTAAATTTTGTTTCCGCGATAGAGTTTTTTTCTTCTCTTTTTTAGGTATTTTTGGCATGACGAGTTTCGAAAGAATGACTTATAGTTAAAGTCACTAGCTAGGACAAATCTTGCCAGCCAGTAAACTTGCAAAATTATATTCACGTAAGCGTTCATCTCACGATTGGATGATTTTAATTGTGGGCACGGGAGGACATTGTTCATTTATCGCTTGAAAGAGTAACCGTGGAAAATATAAAATGTCCCAGATATTCTCGAAACTTTGTCTGGGAGAGATGCGGAAGTTTAGGCGTGCAAGCTGTGACACCTAGGCATTTTAGTTCTGTTTCAAAGCTTAAACGTTATAAGCAAAAACCGATACTAAAAAAAAAAAAAAGCTTTGCCTGTAGTTGTGTGAACATATTCGATCGCTAATAATTAGTTTCGCAAGGCGATACATTTGGTGTGTGACACTTCAGAGTGCATATAGCTTCAAAGTTTTAATATATACTGAAACGCGGTGACGAGCAAACGTGGGTTTTTATGTAGGCAGCTGTGAAACAAAGAGGCCTGATTAAAAACACGTAATATATTAGCTTGTGCTTTATGTAATTTCTACACACCAAAAAAGACATTCGTACGTCTGCTTAGCCGCAGTATACACAGAGAGCTAATGATTGTGATTGACGTAAACAATTCAGCAAATGTGTGAGCCGGAAATAACCAAACGTTACAAAGGTCACTTGCAGTTTGAAGGGGCGATGCAACAATTTTAACTTCAAAAGAATTTGCAGTTTTTTTTTATTTTCCGCATTGTTTGTCTTACCAAAAGGGATAGATAAACCACCTTATTTTTTTAAAGATCACATTTCCGGGGTGTAATAGTAAAGCAACGAACGGGAACATTTAGCGATTTGCAGCCGAGGGGTGGCGGCCATGGGAACTATCAGGCATGACGCACGCTTGTGTGCATTGTATTAAGTTGGAGATATGCTCAATGTAATGCTATATTATATAGATGTAGTGGTTTGAACATAAGTAAATGCGTCAAAAAGTATCGACAAAGTCGTACAATGTTCATTTCTAGCGTCACTATCTGCCCGAACTAAAAAAAAAAAAGAAGTTCCTCTTTTGGATCTTTATTCCGTTGCAAATACGTCAGTCCGACTTCCTTACGGCAAAACAAGCGCCTCGCGCTTCCCCCTCCCCCCCTCCCCTTCTTTCTATCTCTCCCCCTCTCCACATTGATCAGACCAACCTTCAGCGTCTCCATGTGAATCGTAAGCATAGGCCTCTCGCGCTGGAAGCTCTGAAAGAAAACCCAACCGGATTCTCTGCGTCCCCAGCGCACCCGGGAACGCGTCGCTGCGCACGTGACTCCGAAGACGCTGTAAGAGTTGAGAGTGGTTGGGCGGCGTCAGAAAGGCCAGTTGCTTCGCATTGAAAAAATGGGACTAACGAGCGCAGAGAAAGTTTGTTTTCACCTCTTTAAATCAGACGTGACAGGGTACAACTACGAGAATTATCTGACAAAAGTCCAAACATTGCCGCAATGCCCCTTTAAGAAACACGAAGAGCTGCAAACCTTGTGCATATTATAATCGCTTCTCGGCCATTCAGACTGTTACACTAGCGGAGGCGAAAACACGAGTCACGAATTAAGTAGGCTGAATAAATGAAGTCATGCCCTGCGTTTTATGAGCAGTAAGCGATTATACCAAGTACCATATAACACCGAGCATGATGTGAACACGTGATGCGTAACGCTCACTTACCCACCACATATATTTACGGGTATTGTGAATAGTCGAAGAAATTGCATAGTGCCGCATAATTGCCATCCTTGACATAGTAAGGGAAGCCGGAATATACCGGCCTTTTGTATAGTGTAGACGATAGGAATGATACTGTGCTATTCGATTCAAAGGGATATTTGCACACCCCCACCTATTTTATGTTTCAACATAGGCTACGGTTTTAAGTGGTTTTCCCGCCCAATTAGAGAGTTTTAGGCAACCGTTTTCGCACACCCGATACGGTACGATGAGCCCTCCGGTACGAACTGCGCCTATGCGAGTCTATTGTGGAAGCGCATGCATGTTCACATCGAATGACCCATTGCACTGCATCGATTGTGCAAAAAGGTTTCCCTAAAACTCTATTTTAGACTAGTTCATTTCACTGTAAGTCGGAAAGCAGCCGGTACTACGAGACAAAGGCGCCCATGAAGTTGCACCAAACGCGCAATATCACAGCGTTCGTATCATTTTCATGCGGGTGCTGTTATAGACTAACGAACCAGGAGCAATGTGCGCACATGTTTGTATGTCTCCCAGACTTTGACTGAAATCTGACTTACGGTGAAACCCACTATCACTCTCTTTGTTGACTGCGGCGGTTATATGACCGAGTCATTAGCTGAAGAGTATGCAAACTTACATTCGTAGTGTGTAGCATTTCGTGCGGTAACTACTCAGTATATAGTGTATCATAGTCCCAACCTATGGCGCAGTCACAGAATCACAAAGAAACCGGTTGGATGTCCTCAAACGGCGATAATAAAGGGACAATAAAATTTATCCTCAAGGTCCTGCATTCAAATATTACTTACTGCATATTGTTTAGTGCTGCACACCAAAACTAGAACCCGCGATTAAGAGTCGAAGACTTGACTCTCACTGTAATATTGAGACTAGAATATTTTCAAATATTTATTCATTTACCTTGAGAAGTGTTCTGCTTTTTCGCCGTTATACATCCAAAAGGCCCAAGCACGTTATTAAAAAAATCGAACTCACTAAAGCTAAAGTCATGGCATCCTGAGAATGTAACGCCATTTGCTTCCCTGACTTCTAGCCGGACAAAAGCACATACTAGCCTACATGCGACAAAACAACGCAAAGTGATTGACTGGTCGGTCTTAGTTGCTATGGAAATCGATATGTATGCACATTAAAATCTTTGAATCTTCAAAAGGGTCGCCCTGAATTAGTCGCACCAAGATCGCTAGGAGCATCATGGCACTGAATGCATTCCTGGCCAATATTCGAAGTGAGAAGCTTGAGTATCGACGGTGGTGGAATCTTTTTCACAACCTAGAGTGAGGATACTTCAATTTCCAACGCTGGTACAAGAACGTGCAATGCCAAACATCTTTGCACTATGAAAATTGCAACATAACCATTTGAGGAGCACCTGCACTACCCATAGTGAGGAGAGCAGAACCGCCCTCACGAGCTCCTCTCCGCGAATAAGCGTTTTTGGCACTGTGCATGCAACCCCCTTATCAATCATGCTAATCTCCACAAATCTTGGACAGTGATATTGTTCTTCTTACGTATATCAAGGCTGGAAAATTATTTTTCAATGCCTCCTCACACCGACGACACATGTGGTGGTGGTACGAGGGCGTACGGTTGTTTCGCAGGTGTGTGGATGGCAAAATCTAGATACACAAACAAACCTCTCTATAAAGCAACACGTCAATCACCATCAAATTTAGATTGACTCACGAAGAATGGAGAGGTACAGGAGAAACTGCTCATTAGATAAACCAAAAGGGCGACCATATGTGGAGCTTTACGCTACTTTCCCAGGATATAGTTACTTTAACTAAAGCCGGTGCCACGCTGATTATACACCTTTCCATAAAGCGTTTGAGGGCGTGTTCATTACTCTGTTCGTGTGTTATGCACGCGCACATTCTGACTGGCCGCAATAGCGCGCGAGCGCTGGCTCGACCGTGATTCAACACGTGTAGAGTAATTTTTGTAAAGACTGAAAACGTCTATAGGGAGTATTCACTGGCGGCCATATCCGTGTGCGCTGCTGCTGAGCGCGTGCTGACGGCGAGCTTCTGCAGTCCTTTTGGAGGGCGCATTTAGCACCATCAAGGTTACCGGTCTTAGCAGGCTATTAATGTGAGCTCGATCTGAGCATGCGCTCTAAACAGCACCCACAAATATGGCGTCCAGTGAATACCTCCTCTTGGGAAGGAGATCGAACAGTCACGCCTCTCGCGTCACACTTGAGCTGTGGGGACAACAAACCGAATTTTCTTGTTGGTTTTTGATTAGCGATATCGATGGTGACGATTCGAATGACCCCTCCTCGCGCAACCAAAGCACTGGTAAGAGTGAAGCGCTCGTGTCCAGACCGCGAATGGCGAGGTTCAATTTCTTTGTTATTCTGTGTTTGTAAACACCGGGCTGTGGGCACAACAAGCTCGATAAAGCTCCCCCTATAGTTCGATCTCCTTACCAATACATAATAAAAAAAAGCAGTCTCCAAAAAGATTTGAACGCGACTCACCGCGAGATCCGTGCTTAGAACGCCGCATGGCAATGGGTTCAGGGTGAAAGTTGGACACGTGGCATACGGATCACGGATATTGCGGTAAACCGAGTTTGCAGACTGTCTTTTGTATAATGGTAGGAGAAGTGTGACCACGACGTGCAACGACCACTGTATTCCTGGACAGTTAATGTTACGGCATAAAAGGTAAAACGTAACCTTAAAGGTGCACGGAAGCGAAATAGTTACACTTGTTTCTGTGTTTAGATGTGGTCTATGCCGTGCCGGCAATCCAAATGCGGTAACACATCCCCACTAAATTATCGGCCAATATCACTCACTTGCATCTCCTGAAAGACCCTCGAGCACGTCATCTTCAAGCACCTGATTAACTTCCTGTACCCCTGCAATTTCCTCACAAATGCGCAGAATGGCTTCCGGAAACACCTTTCTTGTAAGACTCAACTACTTATTCGGACTAACGACTTGTTTAAAAATCTTGAGACCGGCTTTCCTACTGACGCTTTTTTTTCCTGATTTCGCCATAGCTTTTGATTAAGTTCCACGCAACCGCCTTCTTTTTAAACTTCCTTCACTAAAACTAAACCCTCGTGTTCTTAAGTGGATTGAATTATTCCTTAGTCATCGCTCTCAATTCGTTTTTGCTAACCGCACATCCTCCTCATCCTCTCCCGTTTCTTCCGGTGTTCCACGGGGAACTGTACTTGGGCCTTTTATCTTTATAACGATGATTTCCCTCTTCACCCCTCGCCCTCTGTTGGTCTTTTCGCTGATGACTGTGTTCTTTATAGACTAATAAAAAACCCAGACCACCATCTTGCACTCCAGAACAACATTAACAAAATTAATAAGTGTTGCCGCACATGACAGATGTGTCTGAACATTAACAAATGCATTCACTTCTGCTTCACACGTCCTTCCTCCCAGCCCTAAAAGGGACACAGACTCCCCCCAAGGGAATATTTTAAATTTTTTTTGCCAGGCGGTTCAATACGGTGTCAGAAGTCTACCCAATTAATATTTTGCTACAGGGTCACATATATATTTAATAAAGCCAAAAAACTCTAATTGCTCGAAGCCCAAACCGAAATCTTATGCATACCTGTGCGCAGCAAAAACGACGACAAAAGGGAGAACAGGACACAACAAGGTGCTTGTCCTTGCTGCGCATAAGATTACATAAGATGTCAAACCAACTCGCCCAAACAACCGCTTTCTTGAAAACCGAAACCTACGCACGGAGGTCGGAGATATTCGCGGCGAGAGCCACGCCAGGGGGCGCCACTGAGCAGCACGTGACTGTCACGCGATACCCGGAATGTCGGGATGCCCGGTTTGTTTACATCGCGCGCGCCATAGAGGTACGGCGTGATTGCTTGCTTTCGGACGCCGGCTCGGTGGTTCGGTATTGTTCTCCCAGCGGCATATGCTCAGCGGTGACACAACATACCTGATCGAAAAAAGGTATGTTTCCATCCATATCCGAGAGAAAAACCACTGGGCAAGTAGAGATTGTATTAATCAGGGCAAAAAGGATTGGGCGAGCGCGATGGTGTGCTCCAACCATTTATTAGATGGTTTTAGGACGAATAGTGTTGCATTTTGTTTTATGTTTTGCTTTTGTTCGCAAGGCTCGTAACTACAGTACCACTGACAGTGCGGGGCGAGCGTGATACGCGTTCCGGTAGAGAGGGGTAGAGAGAGCTCGCGCTCACGTCATTTCGTTTCAAAGTCGGCCAGCGAGGAGCGCAATGCTCGTGACGTCAATACGCCTCGCAAGTGGGCTCATTTTCGTCTTCTGCGCATGAGAAAGGAAGTAGTGGTGACGTCAGAACGCTGAGTCCTGATTGGCTGATCGCGACCCCCTATTGAGCGTCGTCTGCTCCTTTGCAACGTCGTCTGCTCGCAACATCGTCTGCGTCTGTCTTACCTTTCCTGCGACTTTCGGAGCGAACTCGACTTCGCCTTTAAGAGAGGGCAGACGAAATAACTCGAGCGGTACGTTGTTTTCGTCGAACAACTAGCAGACGCGCATCAAGGAGGGAAGTCAAAGGACTCACTGGCGAGGTGTCCCGGGGCGCCGAGGTTTGTTTGCTTAGAACCGAGAGTGAGCGTGTTAGTGTCCGTAAGTTCCCTCCCGAACACTTTTTCCCTCCATTCATGTGCGGCGAGACCCCTCACTCTTTAACGGCGCCGGCGGGTTGGCGCAGTTAACGTCGTCTGCTTTACGTCTGCTAATCAAAGCGAAGGCTGCTTTACCTTTCCTGCGTCTGTCGGAGATTCACCGCTTTTTAACCGGCGAGAGTCACCGTTGCCTCGGTAAACAAGGAAATAACAAGAGGAAGAAATTGACCTCTTAATCCAAAATTGAGGTCAGCGATCAAAGTATAACACGGAAGGGTTCACAAGGGTCGCGCGGGCATATTCCATTCAGCACGTCAGCCGGTCGTGGGCAGACGGTCGCCGAGTCGCGGAGTGCCTGCTAGGTCTAACTGCCCGGCTCGTTTGGTCGCGTTCGGTGAAATCGTGGCCGTTGGAGCTTTTCACCGGTGTCTGTGGATCCAGCGTTCTTGTTCGTCGTGCTCTGTTTCAAGTAATTTTTACTTTTTTCTTGCTGCTTGAAGTCAGGACGCGTGAGAAGCTCACGTAGAAAAATAAACGTCCGTGGGTCGTCGCGACCGCGACGCTGTCGGCCATGCTGAGTTGATCGTAAGAAGTGTGTAAGACAGCTTCGGAGCTGTTGTAGGATTTCGCCGTAACCTGCGCAAAACTTACGAAAATTCCGTTTCGTGAATACGAATTTGTTCTTAAGTTTTGTCTTACGCACATTTTTGGTGTAAGATCGTTTCGTGAATCTGGCCTCTGCACTTCCGAAAGTCGCAGGAAACGTAAGACAGACGCAGACGACGTTGCGAGCAGACGACGTTGCAAAGAAGCAGACGACGCTCAGATAGGGGGGCGCGATCAGCCAATCAGGGCTCGGCGTTCTGACGTCACCGCTACCCCCTGCGCAAGGAGCAGACGAACTTGCCCTCCGCATAGCTCAAGCACGGTCAAGAGTACTGTAGTGGCGCGCCTTGCTGCCTGGTGGCGTCAACGCGTGAAAATCTTGCCTAGTGGTGTAATATCCGAGGGCGAGAACTCGAGGTCGTCGCTTTGAAGCGCTCGTTCGCAGAATGAGCGCTCGCTCTAGAAATGCATGTCTCAAGGCCAGGAGTGCGGGATAGCTCGCGCCTCTATCTTTGGCTGCAGTTTCAGCTAATCGGTGAACGGAGCATAGCCAATGCGCCTCGCAAGTGGGCTCATTTTCGTCTTCTGAGCATGAGAAAGGAAGTAGCGGTGACGTCAGAACGCCGAGCCCTGATTGGCTGATCGCGACCCCCTATCTGAGCGTCGTCTGCTCCTTTGCAACGTTGTCTGCTCGCAACGTCGTCTGCGTCTGTCTTAGACGCCTCGCAAGTGGGCTCATTTTCGTCTTCTGCGCATGAGAAAGGAAGTAGCGGTGACGTCAGAACGCCGAGTCCTGATTGGCTGATCGCGACCCCCTATCTGAGCGTCGTCTGCTCCTTTGCAACGTCGTCTGCTCGCAACGTCGTCTGCGTCTGTCTTACCTTTCCTGCGACTTTCGGAGGTCGAGCGAGCTCGACTTCGCCTTTCAGAGAGGGCAGACGAAATAACTCGAGCGGTACGTTGTTTTTGTCTAACAACTAGCAGACGCGCATCAAAGAGGGAAGTCAAAGGACTCACTGGCGAGGTGTCCCGAGGTGCTGAGGTTTGTTTGCTAAGAACCGAGAGGGGGTGAGGATTTTTAGTGTCCGCAAGTTTCCTCCCAAATCCTTTTTTCCCTCCTTTCGTGTGCGGCGAGACTCCTCACTCTTTAACGGCGTCGGCGGGTTGGCGCAGCTAACGTCGTCTGCTTTACGTCTGCTAGTCAAAGCGATGGCTGCTTTACCTTTCCTGCATCTGTTGGAGATTCACCGCTTTTTTACCGGCGAGAGTCACCGTTGCCTCGGAAAACAAGGAGATGACAAGAGGAAGAGATTGACCTCTTAATCTAAAATTGGGGTCAGCGATCAAAGTATAAGACGGGAAGGGTTCACAAGGGTCGCGCGGGCATATTCCATTCAGCACGCCAGTCGGTCGTGGGCAGACGGTCGCCGAGTCGGAGTGCCTGCTAGGCCTATCTGCCGTGCTCGCTTGGTCGTTGTCGGTGGAATCGTGGCCGTTAGAGCTTTTCCCGGGTGTTTGCGGATCCAGCGTTCTTGTTCGTCGTGGTCTGTTTCAAGCACTTTTTACTTTTTTGTTGCTGCTTGAACTCGGGACGCACGAGAGGCGCACGTAGAAAAATAAACGTCCTTTGGTCGTCGCGACCGCGACGCTGTCGGCCATGCTGTTTTGATCGTGAGAAGTGCGTAAGACAGCTTTGGAGCTGTCGTAGGATTTCGTCGTAACCTGCGCAAAACTTACGAAAATTTAGTTTCGTGAACACAAATTTGTTCTCAAGTTTTGTCTTACGCATATTTTTGGCGTAAAATCGTTTTGTGAACCCTCTGCACTTTCGAAAGTCGCAGGAAAGGTAAGAGAGACGCAGACGACGCTCAGATAGGGGGTCGCGATCAGCCAATGAGGGCTCGGCGTTCTGACGTCACCGCTACCCCCTGCGCAAGGAGCAGACGAACTCGCCCTCAGCATATATTAGAGTTATACGCCAAGTCACTTTTAGGACTAAGTAACTCGATTCTGCCGAGAAATGGCGCTGCTTCTGAGGAACTCATGACGTCGCGACATTCCAACGGAGCTTCAGAGAGTGCCACTAGAAGCGATTTTGAAATCACTTTATTCGTTTTAAAAAGGTTTACTTTACTCCCTTCCTGCAGCCCAGAACCACTAGTTTAGGCTTGTGTTTATGGGCTTAGTCGCAAAACTTTTTGTTTCCGTACCCCTTAATGTCCGTAATCGTTCCCAACCCGAGGCCAAGTCAGTGATGCACAGAGGCAGCCTGTACAAAAATGTCAAATCGGAGCGATTCCAGTTCGGATCCGCGCGGAGCCGCGCGGTTCTAAACTTGTGGACAGTTCTGATCCGCGCGATTCTGGGTGTAACCAGTCGGATCCAGTGAGACGCAACGCACCGGAATCGCAGGGCGAAGGGTGGATCCGATCCCTTCCCCTTATTCCAGTAGGGTCTGCTCCCAGTCAGCAGGCGCGCACATGCGTGACTGAAGGAGGGGAGGGAGTGGGGTGTCGGCGGAGAACTTCCGCGGTCTCTGGCAGGTCACGTGTTAGGGAAAGGCGCATCCACAGCGCAGGCGCTGCGAGCGGGCGTTCTCCACGCGCGCGCCTCGCTTTATCTGTTGCAGTCGGCGGCAGCGCTCCGAGAGTTTAGGTTCTTCGCTTTCGTCTCACTGTCGGTCGGTGCTCGCCCGGCGGCGACGTTCGCGCTGCGGGCGCACGGATACCGACGCGCCCATCGTTGCCCTGGACGGATACCCACTGACCTTGGCTTTGATTCTTTATGTAGTGTGAAGCTGCCGACACATTGCACTTTGGTTCGGCATCTGGATGCGCTTGGCGCTGGTATACTTGGTGACAATACTTGGACAACTCGGATACCGCTTGCCCGCCGGAACTTCCCGATGCACTCAACACTGGATACTGTGCTTGTGCGTGCTGTGTGTGTTCCATGCACCGTGTTTTTTGACGACGCCTGGACGACCGTGTGCGCCGCCGGAATTCCCGCTGCGCTCACCACTGGACTCTACAAAAGTATTTCGCGCGATGCTTTTAGCCGTTACAAGCGACAGATCGTCGCGATTTCAGACCCATTCCGCCTGGGTCTGAAATCACGACGATCTCGCGGTTGTAACTCCTAAGGGCATAGCACGAAATTCTTTTGTAGAGTCCAGTGGTGAGCGCAGCGGGAATTCCGGCGGTGCACCGCCTGTGTCTGAAATTGGGGCACAGGTTTGTATCCCACCTGGAACTGCGCGGTTCCAGGTTGGACACAGACTGGTTCCCCAATTTTCGGTCCAGGCGGAACCGTCATTTTTTATTCCGGCCTGTATCTGACATTTTCGTACGGGAGCACAAATCGGCGGAAGAACACCTACTAGGTTGTCCTAACAACGATGCGACAAAGCGACCACCAGAGTGCTTCTGTTCGGTTTCTGGTTGCTTTTGACAAATATCGGACATCTTCGGCTTAAATTTTATAGCGGCGAGAGCAGAGCGAGATTTAATTTGGATCACACGGAGGCAGCCAAGACCACAGGTATGCTAATGCGAGTGATGAACAGGTAGATTCACACGACGGGCCGAATTGTGATTCTGGCCCGCGGATTGTGCATCACGTGACCAACACGGCACTGATTCCTGCGATCCGCACCTCGCCCGTGACGCGTGGACTGAAACACCAGAGCGTCCTTTCACTCGCGGAGTTTTGACTGGGGATTGACTCGAAAAACACAAAATCTCTCATGCACAACGCCTTTTTTATTTATTTTATTTATTTTTTTTTTGGGGGGGGGGGGGGGGTGGGGGGGCAAGCATATCAAGAACAGCGCGTAATTATATTTTACTCGGTTGCTGTATTGCTTTTCCGCGCGATTTTCGGTTTCCCGCATTAACGGAGCTGCAGAAACCTTTCCCGGTTGACACGCCTCAGGTTCCGGTACACCTCCAGGTCCATGTGAATAAGCTCCCGTTAAGACTCGCATAACACGCCAACCTGCAAGTTGTGAAATCCCGTATAGCTCGCCACCCTGCAACTCAACTTGCTAGACCCTTCTTGCGGCTGTGGTATACAGAAGTGTTGTGCGCGTGCGCACGGTTTCTAAAGACGCCTCCAAGCTCCCCTCCGCGAGCCCAGGACTTCGTCGCCTCTACGCCAAAGCCTCCTCGAGCAGGACCATGCTTGTGTCGTGCCTCGAGTTAGTCACGCTAGTGGCACTTCCCGCTATTCCCATCGGGGTGCTTAATAGGGAGTTGTAGTAGATCGTTTCTCTCCTCCGCTACGGTATCCCCGAAGAAAACGGTGCATCTGCGCAAGCGCGCTGCCAGCCTTGTCTGCATAGTTCAAGGTCTTGTGGCGGATTACGGAGCGCTATCCGGGTGCTTAGCGGGCTGCGGAAACGCTCTACTACAATTCCCTACTGTCTCGCTCGATATACGCAAAAACGGTACGCAACAACGGCGAACGTCGCTTTCGCTCTCGGACAACGGTGCCATAGTGCGATGTCACGGCACCGGGTCGAAAACATTTCCGGTCAATCTTCGCTGGCGACTGCTGGTCGTCTTCTCTATGTAGATGCGCTTGGGAGACGGACGATTGATCCGCGGACGTGCGGTCACGTGATCAATCCGTCCGCGGGTCAATCCATTGCGTGAATCGGCCATCACTGACAGCTTAAGAAACTCAAGGCGAAGCCAGTACCGACCACGTTATTATCACTTCAAGCCAGTGTGACGTCAGCCGATAAGGATGCGGAAGAGCCAATCACGATGCAGGAAGCCTAAACTTAATAAGCACCGCGTTATTAAGCAAACAGTAAGTATACGTCGTTCGCAGACAAAAAAAAAATATTCCTTCGTGTCGTCTGTTAACAGAAATTTAAAAAAAGAGAGAGGTGGGTGGGGGAAGGGGGAGGGGGTTTCTGCACCAAACCGTGTGCCATGGCAAATTGTTATTAGAAGCAGGCTGAAGTAGTGACCCTCTGCCATTTTACGTCTTGAAGCGATCGATAACCTGCGTTTTTTTCAGGGCCTCAAGTTTTTTCATTAATTGAAAGCTGGAAACTCAGTCCGTGCCCTTTAAGAAATTTGCCGCGTCTACTTTTTTCCGCAGAGGACCCGATACACAGCGTCAATTTTCGCCATAAACGGAGGTAGCTTGGCGAATTACGAGGCTCAAAATAAGTTTACACGGCACGAAACAATCTGCGCCGTGACACATGAGCATGACGTGAACACTTGAAGCGTCGTGGTGAGTGTTAGATTGCGAACTGTTTTTTTTTTCTTCCTTTTTCTAGGCCCATAAACGTACGTTCAGCGACGCCATTCGCCGAGTCCTCTCCGTACAATCGGCTCTCACAAGTATTTTGTCGGAAAGTAGAGATACTGAAAACATGTTTTTTACAGTGTGTACACCATCACACTGTTTACAAACAAGTCAGCGTTCGCCCTCAATGGGTGCGGGCACTGGGCGCGGTTCTGCGCACGCGCAGCGCTGACAGCAGCGCCACCGCAGAGATATGACGTCAGAGGGTTGAGTTAAGGCTCTGTACTATACTCCGACGTCGAGCGCAGCGAACGTGGTGCGGTGCAATATGCGTGGGCCTTTCATTGGCCGGCGAGCAGGAACTCAATGTCTGTGTCTACCAGGATCTGTGTGCGCTGCGCTACGCCGCGTTTGCTACGCTCTACGTCGGAGTATATACAAAGCTTTTAGTGCATAGGAGTGGCGAGGACTCGTGCATCTTATTATGAATCCGTAGCCAGTGAGATGGCGTTATTAGCCAATAACAATCACGCCAATACAAAAATCACGAAGCAACAAGCGTTAACATAATAAGCTACGCCGTTCGTTTTTTTAACTGTCGGTGACTTTTATAGTCAAATTTTAAGCATATTTTATAGTAAACAACATATTATTTCTCCTTCAATTTTCCTTTCCAAGAAACAAATCGCAGAAAGAAAGAAGCGAGAAAAAAAATCAAACATCCAAGCCGAAACGTGAATAAACGAGGTGGGATTTTGAAAGGGAGGCCATAATGTTACGCGGATGAAGTATTCCGGAATACGAAGCGTAAGGACGCCCGAACGAGTTTCTACCCGACGGCCATATTTCCGCACAGAGGGAATCGGCATCCACCTCTGCCGTGAAGCGAAGCAGGGCGTAATCTCGACTATTAATGTCGCGGAACTGCTGAGGTTTGAGATGAGCCGGTTTCGAGTTTCGCGAACTTTCAACTTGAAGTATGACTGTAGTTTTGAAGCAGGTTCGACTATTTTGCCTTGGTACGCGATTGAAAAGCAAACTCGCTTCACCGACTAGTTTATACATTTATTTATTAATACCTTTCACCTCTAATAGGGGCTGCAACAGGTATGTGGTGGACGACCACGTGAAATGTAAAGTTTAGATAAAATATGCTATACAAAGTAAAAGGGAAGCAAAACAATACCGCCCACTAGGCCTACAATAAGCGTTTAAAAAAAATAAAAGCTAAAATTGAAACCCTCTACAGTTCAATAGAGCAGGGATGCAGCATTTAACAAACCAAATAAGTCATTAACATTGACTGATTTACCTCTGTATTGTGCAGTGGTTTTCAATTATTTCCTGAAATAGAAACAAGCCACTGTATATAAAAGCTTCCGAAACTTAAGAATGTTTGAGAGTACAAGTAAGGCAACAGTTCGAGCAGTCAAATTTAATCAAACCTTCCTGAACATTGTCGAAGGTCGAAGGTTCGCCGAACAAGTCGAACCTGATTTTCGACAAAAGTTTGCGTCATCTCTAATCTCGCGAGCTTTTACGACTCCAACGTCGGCCAGAAGTCTGGAACACGAGCACCCATGACGCAAAGGCTGCACGACGAAAGAACACGTTAGCGACTGAATATCTCCCAAGTTCGTGGAACTTCAAAGTGGTCTAAGGGCTCGCTCGTCCGTGAAGAGACGGCTGTGACCGATTCATGTGACCCGAGTTTTCGGAAGCGAGAACCGGTTCCTGAGTCACAGACGTGGTTATCGCCCCCCTTTAAGGATGAATCAAGGATGATTGCATAGTTGTTGCTATGTACTCTTTGCACGAGGTGACAGCTTGCCTGACATAACCTAAAAACACCAAACACCACATATGACAAGGATGACGCCTGAGGTCAAGCGCCGTTGCACCCTTGGTTTTGTTTGCTTCGTCTTTGTACCTGATTAAATTTTTTTGCGAGAAATCGGCGTATGTGAAAGTCTTTGACCACGTTCACGCGTCAGAAATTAATCTTAAACGTGTAAACGTTGTAAGATTTCTTTTGCTGCTACTCTTCTCGGTGAATGACAGAACGAACTAGTTCAACAACACGTAGTCATTGACTCTGATCACCACGTGCCACGGGACGAAAAAACCTTCGTGCATACGCGGCCACGGCATTTTATCAGCGGCGGAGTGCTGCTCGCGTAGCAAATATTATTTGGCCCCCTCGCAGAGGAAATGATCACGGACCATTTGACATGCGGGCAACCTTGTCCAACGCCTTGAATACCCAGGTTTCCCACATTGTTTACCGAACTTCTGAATCTCAATTTGTGGTGATCATATATTGATGCGTTAAGAGGTAAAACTTAGGTATTCAATGTCAAACTGAAATCCGTGAGATCTTGAGTACTCCCAGGTTATATATCTCGGTCAAAGTAAGAAAGCATAAATGCTTGCACGTATAAATATTTTTATTTTGAAGCTCCACAGATGATTTTAGTGGCATATTTAAACTGGCATCACGGACCTTCCTTTACCATGGTCAAAATATAGAAAATATAGCTTGTTTTCTGCAGCACTTTCACATAACGTTATAAAATATTCAAGTAAATATTCATAGGTCGCGTTAATACAATGGTGGATCAACTTATAACATGGAAGACCATCGAATTGAGAAAAAAAAGATTAGAAAGACAAAGTCGTAAATTGCTGCCGAAACCGGTGAAGCATTGTCAACAAGTATACGACAAACACTTGTATCTCTTGCTCAGGCCCTGTTTGCCAACAATACCTCGTAGAAACCCAACCACCTTCTCACCAGAAGACAAATAATGCTTGACTTAGCTCGCCACGCATGTCACCTTGCAACATGCGATTGGACAAAATGCGCGTTGAGACTAACGGGAAGCTTGCCTCTATTGCTCTTTTAGCACGGAACAAATAATTTGCAGAAGGGCTTGGAATTTTCCAGTGTTACAAAAAAGCTTCATACAGATACTTTACCAAATATGTAAGGCGATGCATCGCCCGCTATATTAAGCAGATTTTGCTGACTGGGCACACCTGAAGCTTTGGTGATGATCGCTATGGTGACACCGCCACAGCAGCCTCTTGCTGGTAGCTCCTCCTCAATTCACTTGCCGGCGACGAAGCGATCGTACGAATATCTACAACTAATGGCGTTCTCGTCGGAAGTGGCCTATGTTTTATTGAACTAAAATCTATTGAGCAGATTTCTTAAGGAGTCAACCTAAGTTATCAAATCGTAAAGGAAATTTCATATGTTCTATAGATCGGAAAACTTCAAGCGACTTCTGTGCACGAAAAGGTAGCTCATCGAAAGATGGTCTAGGCGTAAATAAACTTTAGCAGGAACCCTATTAGCCTCGAAAAATGTTCTGCTATATGTGTGAACTTAAGAACGAATGACAGAAACAGTAAAATGTGATAAGGTTTTCATTAAATCTTCGAATTAAAATATTTGAATTTTTAAGTTATTCCAATTGTCGTGAAGCGCCTCCGCCTAGAGTTAGAAAAGGCTAATAATATGAAACCTGCATTTATATATATATATAAAAAGAAAGGCGAACCTGCAAAAAAATAGATTGGAACGGCTGTTGTTACGTTTTGAGAATCGATTCGCCTGAATATTTTGTTAATAAAAAATTTACACTTTATGAAAAGATAGTGCACAATCACATAATATAATATTAATTCTAATAGTTTAAAAATGATTCGGGAAAAATATCATAACATAATCCCCCCCTCCCCCCCCCCCCCAAAAAAAAAAAGACGCGTTATTTTGTATATATATGTGGTTTCAATTATACATCGGCGCGCCTTGAACTTCACGCTTCAAGACATATGATTGGTAATTTTTTAACTGTTTAGAGCAGCTAGACACAAGTGTATATCGAATCACTGCAGGGTTCTATAAGCACATAAGATAAATTCAATAGGCCGGGCTTGTTATATTGTTTATAATAAATTACGTGGTTAGTGAACCAAATTTTTTAATCCGCGAAATCATCTTTCAAAAGTTTTGCTTCGCATACACTCCACGCAATCTATCAGACACATAATGTTTTAAATTTCCTTTTTAAACTCAAAGCAAAAAATACACGGAAAGCTATTGTGTATCTCTTTCTTTACTTTATTTGAAATTTATTATATTTTAATAAATATATGTTTTTAATTTAATATACAATTCTTTGAATAGCCAATATAATAATAGTGTAATTAATCTTCACGGAATACACTATGCTCGCGTCAAAGTTGTGTTGAAAACAAGAAGATGAATATAAAAGTCCTGGCCATGAATATTTTAGTGCGATTTGATAAAATCGGAATATTTGTGTAAAACTAACATATGAAATAGGCTAATTTCGCAGTTACGATTACGTTACCTAATATACATGAACAAACCACATCTTTGCTGATTTTTATTTTTGCGCATTTCTAACTTATATAATATACATAAAATAATTTGTGACATCCAAAATAATTGCAGGGAAGAATGCAAATCGATGGGAACAAGCAACGTGCAATTGTTGAATATATAGTCTTAGCGCAAGTGCGCTAAGTTTTACATTGTGTTAACATATGTGAAATTTTATCTAATTTAGAAAAAGAAGAAAAACTTTCTTCGTGCCTGACGGACGTAAAACTTCCAGGAATACTAAGCGGTTTATATCAATACAAAACGTCCTTCCGTTTATATGCTACCATAAACATTTTTGTGCGCATAGTTGTGAAATGTTATGAACTAAACAGGTCTTATTATATATCATGCGCATTTCTTACACTAATGTTCACTCTGAAAGAGAATATAGAAACTGCAGCAATATTGCGTTAAGAAAGAATTGTTTAGCTGGGCTTGTTGGTTCATGACTGGAAATGAGCGCCAAAGGCACGTGGACGAGTGAAGAAGTGGACGACAACACGGGGCGCTGCGTTGTCGTCCACTTCTTCACTCGTCCCCGTTCCTTTGGCGCTCATTTCCAGTCTTGCATTAAGAAAAGGCTCCTTATACAGAAGTAGTCTGAATAAGACCACGTGACGGTGATAGGAACCCAAGAATTCATGCACCCCGGCCGTTCTAAACTGGCGCTTTTGAAATATCTAGAAAAATGTATTGAAATAAATAGCATAAATACCATTAGAACCCATCACATAAACGAAATCTAACACAATAAAAAGATGCACTTATGACCTGACTTTTGTGGTAGATCACAATTAATAGATTAAAACGACGGACAGGAAATTGTAATTTGGTTGGGAGTCAAAAAAAGCACTTTCCATGCAAATGAGGCAATAAAAGAGACAAGGAACGAATTAAATGTCAGGTATGTTCACGAACAAAAAAAAACTTCTAACATCAAGAAAACTAAGGCGCTCACGGGAGGGAGGCGAATAATGCAAAATCATGCGAATGAAAACTTTTACTACAGCGGTCATTTCAATAATTGAATTGACCAAGACATTCATACGATCAACTAATCTTTAAATAAATGTTCAAACAAATAAATACAGGGTGTTTTAAAGATTTCTTTCAGGAATCCCAAAAATAGGGTGATTGACAAAAAAATGAAACTCTTTCCGGGAACACGCCATAGAGTTATTATAATGTACGCTAGAGGTTCAGCTGGCGCTAGTGTCTATGAGGCTTCCTGTTTCAAGTCGAAGCGCAGAGCAAAAGAAAAGAAAAAAAGCAAATTGTTGTGTGTATATTTATATAGCTGGCAATTAGTCTGCCTCAGTGGGCGTCTGATGTCAAATCGAAACGTAGAGTAACCAGCCCACGTTTGCGGTGCTCCTGTGCATCCTTATGGGAAAACGCAGGTGCTTTTTTCTCTTCGTCGGAAAATACCACAATTTACCTTTGTTACTTGAGTTGTAGCGAATTGTAGGTAACCTTATTAACATTATAAAAGTGCAATTTCTTTAGTTACTTTATTTTTCTGATCAGTGAGTGATATTTAACTTTAAAAGAACTTGTTGTTGGGCTAGTTGGTGTTGACTGAATTGAACCATGGTTAAAAGCGCTAAAAAAGACGTACACAAGAAAGAAGACAAACACGGTCTTCTTTCTTGTGTACGTCTTTTTTAGCGCTTTTAAAGCGCCCGTGTTTGTCTTCTTTCTTGTGTACGTTTTTTTTTTTTTTTAGCGCTTTTAACCATGGTTCAATTCGATATTTAACTTCCCAGCATTCCGCGTTCAGTCCAGTGTTCCATGGCAAGAGTGTAATGAAAAGCGGTAATTCTAAGCAAGACTAGCCGTTGAAAAGGACTTAGGACTATTTCAAGGAGCGCCAACATCCCCGATGACGTTAATATTGAGAATCTTCAAGATTTACTTGCCAAGGAAATGGCGTCCATTTACGAGCGGTTAAAACGCGTGAAAGAGTAAAAGTGCTCACACTTTAAAATGTGCTTTTCTCTTTATTGTTCTGCTGAATGTCTCGCCCAATAGGAGTTTTCTGCTTTTTTCATGTTTAAAAAGTTTCCGAGCATGCAGATATGAGTCTTGAACGCCACAACAAACTGACCTTTGCACCCAGACATGAGTAGCGGCGTGAATATAACGAATGCTATTTATTGAAAATTGAACTCATCACTTGACTTCACTTTATTTTTATCGTCTATACATGCACAAGTAGAGGTACTGTTCCAGTATTTGTGTGAAGTTATTGACATCTCTTTGGATTTTAAAGATGCTCTCTATTGCGTTGGCACGAATACCCCCTGCAGAAAAGCGCAGATGCCGTGTTCGCGATAACAGTGTCGTGCAGTCTACATAAAAACATGTAGGTAGCTATTTTAGAAACGTTTTAATGCCATGAACTTGAAAAAAAACAGCGTAGAACTGGCCAAAACTTTTTTTTACGTGACTAAGAAATGTACGTAGACAATATTCGCGATGTTTGAATTTATAGTCATGCGCAGAAAGAAGATGCACTCAATGTTTCCTGTAGAAATGCGTTACAGTTAATGCATTGATTTCAGTTTGGTTCAATTTTATACCGCACACTAGCGCCAGTTGTACCTCTAGAGTACGTTATAATATTTCTATGGAGCAAACTGCCAGCCACGGAAGACATCAGGGATTGGGAAAAAAATAAATAGCAAAATAATAACCTAACTTTTAGAATTTTGTTTTTAACGAGTGAAAAATAACTGATGGTTCCATAGAGAAACTTGATCGAAAACCACAAAACCAACTAATATTAGAAATATATAAGGCAGGGGCATTATTTTATGACTTTGTATTAAAACGTTCAATTTTGGACGCGTGTCTGGGCTCCGGTTTAGTCTTGGAGCGCACACAATTTTCCGCCAGCGTTCCTGCTCCCCGGTGACTGAGAGCGCAACGAACGTGCAAGGCACTTCCTTCCAGCCATGCCGGTTCCCGTTACTTGAAAAGTGTAATATATTTAAATTACAAATTACCGAGCCTCAAACGTAATGGATTACAGGCCGTTATAAATTATTTCGCTGAAAACTACTGGATTACTTTACTCGATATATTACTAATTACTTTCACGTTAGATTTCGCGTATCCGTATCAAGAAAACAAAAACTATTTTGATGTTCGAACACATTTTTTTTCTGCAACACCAGGTTCCGTTAGTTGAGCACCCGCATTATGGAAGTCCTCGTGAAAATAAAATCATATTTCAGAGAAAGCATGTATACGTGCCCTTCGTTAACCTGTAAGCCCCCAAAGCACAAAGGGCTGCAACCAGACACGCCATCCCGCTAGCTTACGGCGACCGGAATTGATACGTAAAATTCTGCAGACAAAGCTAGTGGTGCGCATGCTCAGTAGCAACGTCTACCTATGCTAGGAGATCTATAGATGACATCACCTACTCTGCGTTGTTGTCTTGATGTTTATTTTTTGCATATTTGTATACGCCTCGCATGTTTTTTTCTAGTTGTTCTAGTGACAGGTCATACACAAAATCGTGTTTTCTTTTTGTTTATTTCCCTCTTCACGATGCTTACAATTTGGGGAACTTGCTATATGCATGCTGCTGGATTGCCTGCTCATATATTGCTCCAGATGTTGTATTATGTTCATATTGATAAGAAACGCAATAAGTAATTAACGCAATCCGTTACCAATAATAATAGCGAAGTTACCTGTAATTTACTGCCGCAAAAAAGAGTAAGGCGACAATTACAAACATCTTAAAAAATAACGGGTTAAAAATAATGCGATACTTGTAACGGATTACTTTCCAAGTCTGTGTCGACGGCGGCTTCGCCCTTTGGCTCCCGGGGAGCAGCAACCGGTGGCGCTAGAATGCGCTCTGATAAGAATTTTTTTGTCTTCATTGGTTTTGCGGATTTGATCCATCCGCAGAGGGGGCAGAGATAAAGGCATGATGACTGACAGCGCCTCTGCCCCCTGTAGTTCATAGAGCGGAAATAACGTTACAAACGCGTCACAGTGAGAACCAAAAACAAGACAGCCATTGTCATTAAAACCAATAGGAGTAGTCATTATAGAAATATCTGAAAGACACATGAAATACAATGACGCAACTCAAACAACGGCACAAGCAGCACACCTAAAACAATGTGGGCCGATATGGTTTTCATAAGCCAGAAGTAAAATAAAATTAAAATAAAGATCAAAATAGGCAGCAATTTTTACATATCTACCACAGAAATCCAGAAACGCGTCCAAACTAATCGTTTTTTTTAAACGCCGGAAGATGCTGCCGTCTTACAGCTTTTTAGAAAAAGAGCCGATTTAGTGATTTTGGATAATGATTAACAATTTCTGTCATTGAAACCATATCTTTAGTTTCACTATTTAGAAAGTTAAAGTGGATTATATTGCTAATTGGTATGTTTTGACAGCACATGGCGTCTGTCCTGACTGGCAATATTTCCCCGAAAAGTCACTATTTTTTTTAACAACGTATTTATGTGTATGGAACATGTGTATTTTTAGAAGCATCACATTCATATGCGGATAGACTTACGAGCATCCGACGTATTTACGTTTATAAAACAACTTGCACATCTATGCCTCGTCAGATTTCATAAAAATTGTTTGCTTGACAAATAGCACGAATATGATGTTAACCCTTATGAAGAATATTCAATGAAAACGGTGCATTTTGACCAAATATCTGTTTTAATTCTGGACGTCAAGTAAACAAGGCAAAATAAAAAAAGAAACATTTTTTTGTGTTACGTCTTAATTATAGGAACATAACATTTTTATACTATAAACCTTGAGAAACGGAGAAATAAAGTAACGTTATTTAGCTTGTCTCCGTATTTAGATTTATTAGGTTTCAATGGGCCGCTCGCCTGCATACTTTGAGTTTTTTTAAAGTTTATTTGTTTCTTGGAGTCGTCTTCTAATTCTATTTGCTGTTCTATTTGTGTTTTTCAAAAGACGTTTCTTAGAGGAAAACTGAAGCGGTTCTGTATTTAAGGAAAAACTTTTAAATTGTTTTCATTTCGCCTCCAGGATTATAAATATCGAGGTTAGTTTTCAAATTGGTGCACGGAGGCTGCAGAAAGTTATCTCCAAAGCAACGCCGAAGCCCCTCCTTCCCGGGGCGTGACGGCATATAAGGAGTTTTCGGTATCTCCGCTCTCGCGCATCTTCAGCGCCTTTGAAAGCCATGCACGCGCACATTTCCTATTTTAAAAAAAGGTAAAAATTAAAGACGTCACTACTTTTGTCAATGCGAGGAAATATACCTGACAAGCTTGGAATGGCACGCGCTGCCCAGACAAACTACACGCGCTTGGCGGCCCAAAGATACTAGTATGGCGTCACGACTGGTCGGAGTTTTCTCGTGCTTTTTTCACGTTTAGCTAAATCTTAGGGAAAACGAACGTGATGTTCAAATTCACGGGTTAAATATACGCCAAAATTCACGCCTATCTCGTTTTCTTTTCTCAAGAAGTGTTTCAGGTTCCCTTTAATGTAAAATGTAAGATACCGTTTTTGTAAATATATTTTGCTAGTTAAATTTAGCTGTGGAGCCGTTCAAAAAACACGAACTGCTTAATTTTATTAGCTCCAAAAAATCGCTCAGTCTGTATATTTCGACAGAAACAAAATAATCTTTGTCGCGACTCGCCGGAGTCAGCCGCGCGTACGCCGGGACGGAAGCAGCCGCTCTCCTTGAACTCCAGAGAATCCCAAGCTCTTTATTCGCAAAGGCGGCCGGCCGGCCGAGCCGGAAAAGCTACACCAATGCTTGCGCTGTCTGGCGTACGCGCCTCGCGGACAATACACGGCGCGCCTGTTCTGCAAGTCACGCCGCTGCAAACTCCATCTTGATTCGTGCACAATTCCAGAGAAGTTCATAAACTTGTTGTTCCGGGGCCAGGCGGTGGCGTTCAAGCGTACGAAATGCCATTCGTACGAGGTGGCGTTCCACGCTTCTAGGAGCAGTGTTTGATCGTCGATTCAGCGTCACTGTCAGATTAGGAGCGCGGGGTCACACGAGACCTGAGCGGTAAATGAGCGTGACGTAGGCCCGCAGCCAATGAGATGACTGTATTAGACGATAAGAACACCCAAGAACGGATGACTAAGCAAAAAGAGGGTGCGTTATTGCTTAGGTTGTCATTAAATAGAGGAAGGCTGATGTCTTAAGGGTGTGTTGAGTAAGTCATTCCATTTATCATTCTTTCAGCCGAAGAAAAGCCCACAAATTATGGTATTTGAGATTGGAAGTTATTTGAAATCGTAGTGGGTGCAGGGGGGGTGTATGAGCCGAACCTCCACAAACCCCCTATATTGCCGTCTTTTCTAAACTTCAATATAAATATTGGGAGGAATATAAGACCCAAAAATGGACAAGACGATTACCAATGGGATATCGTATTAACCCATTGTGTGTTTTATGTTATTCCCATTATTTATGGCATCCTTACCAGCACGCTCTTCATTCCATGTGTAAACATTGTCCTGTTTTTGTTTTTACATTAATATTTTCATGTGGAATTGTAACAATTTAAGAACATTTAAGTTTGTATTTAGTTCACTATTTCATGAATATTTACATTAGGCCACGCTAAACCCATCACAGAGAAACTCAAATCAGAACACCATCAACTCCTTAGACTATTTTTGTGTCACAGAATAAAAATAAACAAGGCCCCCTTCTCTAGATTTCCTTTGATAACTCGAATATCTAATCCCTAAAACCCACGGAGCTATCCCGTCAAGTATACGATGCCGGAAATACTTTCCAATTGAAAAACGTCAGCGACGCAGAACCGACCACGACATTTTACGTGCCCATATTGGGCTCTGTGTCGCTTCAAATACTTAATTTTGTTGTTCGTACGTTTTATTTCGTTTAATCCTCGGCAATTGTCTACATTCCTTCAGAAATTGCACTAACTTGTTTCCCGAGTTCTCAACTGAAAAGTACATGCACATGCAATTTATTAGAGTGAAGTTTCTCGAGTACAGCCACGTTATTAAAGCCCATGATAAATTGCTCTCTGGAGTTTTAACATGAAACGAGCCGCTATAATTCAACATCCTCAGCGTATATGGTGTAAAGGCCGGCATAATTAATGGGACACTACTAGTTCGGAAATCTCTTACCACATGCAAAAACAATAAGTTTCCAGACTAAATATAAACTTAAGAACTGCTAAATTGCATTCGATGGAGCATAACTCACGCGATGTTGTAGCGTACTTCGAAATACGTTTTTTTAATGTTGAGTTCCCTTTACAACATCAGATTTAACAGAGAATTGCTTTCAAGTTTCAATATCTTTATGGTTTTCTCTTATAAAGACGGAAAGTGGGTATTTTTCTAGGTGATGGATTATAACGCTATTAGAATCACCGCTTCCCATATTAAATTCACTAACGGAAAAAAAGAGTATGCGTCTGCTCGTGATTAATAAAAAAAAACTGTCTTCATAATCCTTGTCGCTCAGAATATACGCATTTAAATTGGTGCGACGGGCCTGAAGCTTTCAAGTACCGTACTCTTTGTTTTGAACAACTGAATAAAAAACTGATTAAAAAAAAGTGGTCACGTATAGTAACGCGTAACTCCTTTACCTGGATACACTCCAAAAACCAAGCGTGAGTTCACTTCCCTGCAGAACACAAAGACAGCGAATCAATGTGAAAAATTATAGGATACCAGCAAATGACAAAACCAAAAAAAAAAAAATGAAAAAGAAATAAAAAAGAAAAAAAAAATTCTGTGCGCAGGGACAGGGAGAATGTCATTACATATGCTCATATTCCCTGCGCATATCAATATTTTCAGAGCTAATCGTATTCTGTACTTCGTCCCTCACTGGATACTGCACGACTATCGCTAGTCTGTTTTCTGCAGGAAAGTGAACTTACAGTCATTTTCTACTCTGTACGGAGTGCTCTAGGCGCGCTTAAAAAGAGAAGTTATATGAAAGCAGTGAGGCTGATCTTACTTTCTTAACGCGTGGAACTACGAGGATAATATAGAGCGAGACACGGTCATTCATTATTCTCTACCCCCCACGACGTGTGTCCTCTGAGTTACCAAGCTGATCTGAAAATTTTCATAAAATTGGGAGAAAGAGAGCGCGGGCGCATGCCAGCTGCCGGGAGTATTTTATATCGTATGAAACCTGAAACCGACTAAAATGACCTTCTACATCCGGTATCGCAGACTATCAGACAAAAAGAAAAGCAAATCGGACGTTGTGAAGGTTGACACACGGAGAGTCCTGCTTGTCACCGAGATTTTTATGGTAATTGTGAAGCGCTTGAGGGGGTACATTTCACCACCAGGGGAGAACGACGACTAAAGGCTGGTTCACACGCTTTCGTTTGGTTGCAACGGAGCGCGCTGTGCAGCTTTGTGCTCTCTTACCGCCCGTATCACAGAGGCTGTGTTTTAATTCTTACCCAAATAGAATCGAGTTACTCCGGCGGGTCGTGTCACGTAACACAGACTGAAAAACGTTGGACGCGATTGTCGGTTTTAGAACCTCAAGTTAAAAAACCCTTACCCTGGAGTAAGATCGAGTAAATTTTGAAACACGGCCAGAGAGTGTCCAACTGCTCCATCGGGGGTCACGTGGTTTGTGGGCCGCGTAGCTGCCAGGAGGTGACGAACCCGTTGATCGTCTGCGAGCCTCTCCGCCCCTCCGCCTGCTTTCCTCCTCGCCAAGACAAACAAGGCAGCGCATGCGCACTTGCGACCAATTGGAGCGGGAGGCGTCCGCCATTCAATTGCAAACAACCCATGGATCGGGATAAACATTCTTTACAATCTAGGCTCTCTAGAGAGCACGCTTCCGCAGTGGCGCCATCTATGAGGTGGCGCTGAACCAGCATTTCATTAGAGTTCAGGTTTTGTAGTATTTGTCAGATCAAATGTACATACTATCAACGAGAAACGGTTGTTTAGGACATCATCAAAAGCTTTACAAGCCCATGGGAAAAAATAAATATGCACGAAAAAAAACAAAGAAATTAAACGGAAAGCGCAAGAGTTCCACGGCTTCTCAATAGAGGGCGCTGGTTCGTTCTCTCGACGGAAGAGATCGAAAGACTGCAAAACGCACTGGGCTGCGACCAAACGCAAGTGTGTGAACCAGCATTAGCCCGACCTTTATCGTACAACTCGTAGTACATATTACACAACCCCACCCCGGTAAACCAGTGACCCTTCATATTAATACCGCAGGAGGCGTTTGTATGTTAAAAGTAAATTGCCATCTACAGCGCCTTATTTCATTTGCAAGTTCTTCTTTCGGGGAAAAAAAAGGGGGGGGGGAAGGGGAGGGGGCAGGTGTAAGCAGATTAGTTTAAGATTGCAGTCTCCTTGAAAGCACTGGAACAGGTCTCCAAAGGCAACCGATCCGGGAGATTTCATTGTATACGAGATCTCGACTCTCGCCACTCAAGGCTGCATCGCGTCGATCCTAGCAAGAGATTGTTAACATAACGGGCTGAAAAGAATCGTCCCTCGTCACCTCATCCAAGACGTAGTTGACATGCACAGGGCAGCACGCTATTCGCAATGAAGTGTATGAAATAGAAGTTGCGAAAGAAGGGTGGAGCTATCGAAAGGAGCTTCGGTGGTCATTTCCCCAGAATGAATTTGGATAGGGCGTTTCCTCAAGAATACGCCCATATCCTGATGAAACCCCTGTATTATATCAAAAGAAAACGAAAAAAAAAAACGATGAGGAGCAACGCTTAGCATCTCAGAAAGTTTGAATCATTATTTTGCGTTCTTTATCTATACTGCGTTTTATCGACTCTCTGCTTTGCCCGGCACTTCTCGGTGTGTGCATATGTTATCCGTGTAACTAAATTAGTTATAATTTACCACGAATACAAAAATGCTTTGCTAAGAATGAAAATATATGAATTTAGAATCCACCTCGGATTTTCGCGTTTCAGTTTTCACAAAATAAAGTTTACTCACTATACTTCCAGAGTGGTTACCTGGAACCCGCAGTGTTTTTTGTTCTATTTGGAGCAGGTGACGGTAAACAATTAGCGATGGAACTCCCATATGTATTTCGTGTTGTGTGTATGTTTATACGGCGGGAACTGAGTCAACCCTAATAATCATCTGTCGTCTCCGGTGTAAATTTTAAATTTTACCAGTGCAGCGCGTGTGCTTGCCTGGGCTCTTTAACGTGCTTCAAAGTAGTATTACACGACAGCATGCCGCTATGGTGCTCATTTAGATGAACGCACGGACAAGGGTGGGTATTGAACCCAGGATCCCCCGGGTTTCGCGGAGCGAGCTTTCGCTCTAAGGGGCTCCGTGGCCGTGGAGCCTTAGCCTCACTCAGCCACCAATCCCCCGCAAAATGGCGGTTTTCCCAAAACCGCGGTAGAGTATGCCGTTCGCAACTCTATAGTGACGAGCATTTAGTCCCCTCATTTCTTTTTGCCATTCCGGCCGGCAGGCCGCGCCAGTGCTCGCTGCCCACTGAAATAAGCGATCGCTCCTCGCTTCTCTCCTTCGCGTCTTTTCCGCTGGGAGGCGTCGTGTTCTCCGGCATAGCCTTCTATATACTGACAAAGCCTGGCAGATCGCCACGAGAAGCGGCCGCTGAAATGGAAAAGGTGGAGCGGCAGACAACGGACGAGAGGAGAGCCACTTGAATAGCGTCGCGCCGCGGCGAGACGCCGAAACAGACTTTTCCTGAGTGAACAAGTGTGTTTCGCTTCGTCGCGGTTAGAACAACCTTGCGCTGACGTCCAGGTTTTCCTAGAAATGGCTTTTTGATGCTCTGTGCTACGAGATCCTCGCGCTCAAAATTTGTGACCGGGCACTCTATGGCTTCGTCGTCGAAATGCCAGACTTTGTGAGTATACAGGGAGGTATGTCTCTCGAGTTTCGTAGAGAGCTTAGACTCAAGAGAGGGACCAACTCAACACACCTGGAGCGTTCGCAATTTAATGACGGACACCTCCTGCTCTCAATGGTCGCAGGTGCGCGTGCCTTGCGTTGTCGGACGTAAAAGCTGGGACGCTCCCATACGACTAACACGTTCGCCACCTTCTCGCAGCCCGTATTGCAAACGCGGCAATTAAAACCACGTGACCCCGATAAAGCAGTTGAAAACTCCCCGTATGTAATTGAGGCTGTCTAGAGTTGGGGAAAATGATGCTCCGTTAAGCGCTAAGCCGACAGAACGGTGAAAGCTGCAGGCGTTTATTGGACCAAGGAACCGTGGGTCCTGCATCACCGGATTACGTCCTCTGTGCAGCCTCAAACGCGAGGTGAGGGGTGATGCGATGAAAGACGGACGATATGATTGGTGCGGTGAGTAAGCAATTTCTACCGTCGTGTCAATTTTCGAGCCAAGAAGGTGTAAACCTGCGCGCGTGGAGGATAAAAAAATCTTGTTGGGGGTTGAGATTGGCTTTTGTAGTGTTTCCGTTGGATACTTGTGTTTCCCCGACATTCACTTTCTCCTACAAAGCAACAACAACAAGAAGGCAGTCTGAAAGATTGTCGTGCGTGGAAAACGGCGAGTGAAGTGTGTCGAGCGTCACAGGGGGCTGCTTTTTGTGATATCGAAACTCGGAGCTGCATTCTTGTTTTGATACCCCCCTGGACCTGTAAGTTGTAACGGCCAGCAGTATACTTTAAATAAAAAAAAATTAATATATATAATTCGGTAAGTACATCGGTTACAAGAAAAACAGGAGTACGTAAAGTATTTCGTGCTTTTTTATTTTACCAGTAGCAAAAGCAACACGCACGAGGAAGCTTAGTTCAAGTAAACGAAATGACATCACTCAGTTTTTTTTTGTGCTACGGTATTTACTTCTAAAACATTCACCGTCACACAGTCGGCGCTTTAAAAGATGTCACTACCTGCAAGAAGCCCAAAGTGTGCCATTTATCTTGAACGCTTTAGGAGTGCAGTTTTACTCATTTTATTGTACTTCCCTATTTATCCTTATTTATGCATCATTTTTTACTTACTCTTTATTTTATTCCTTACTTATTTTTTATCGTACTTTTAATACGCGTCTGCACCAAGTGCCTCGGTGAACAGGTAGCGCTCGAATTACTCACCATTGTTTCACATTTTAGCAATACCATAATGGGGTTCGCGGAAATGTGTATTCATAGACATCTCAAGAAAAGCGAGGCTTCCTCATAACGTATTCGCGCCATCTTGGTGATTTTGTTTTGGCGTTCTTTTTGACCAAGGCTGAAATCTCATAGCCTGCGATATAATAATAATAATAATAATAATATTAAGATACTCGTTTCTTGACACGCACCCTATTGTCACAAATTAATTTGGTACTCGTATATAAAAAATAAAAACAACCAAACAAACATACCCCGTTTCACTTTAAGTCATGCCACAGCCGACGTTATGATACGATAGATTGGATCAAGCAGCTTCAACTTTGCATTCACGGCGCCGATTGCCTTTGTGCGTTCGCCCGCTCCTTGCGCGCCTTTTGCCTTTGCTTTCCCCCCAAACTACGCCCACGTGCCTCTGTTTACCCCCACACCAGTGATGGGGCGAGGTTGGCTGCCTGGATATGGCACAGTTATCTACGTGTCTCTTTGTTGCCATTTGTATGGCGTGCGTTTCTTTACGTTTAGATGCTGCTAAGACGCATTTTGGAACGCTTGCTCGTCGTATAGACTTTACGTACAACGCGCGATAGGAAGTACCTCACATGTGTGTTGCAACTTTGTGCACCACTGTTTTTCGACAGTGCGAATGCGTTGATTGGCGCGCTTATTGTCGTGACAAAAACAAGCAGGTCTTTAAGCATTTTCCCGCCTTCGGCCTTGGCCCCCTTTGTTTTTTTGTTGTCTTTTGCACTTTTGTCTACCAGCGCACACCCGCGACTCGTGCGACGCGAGAGATTAATTTTAGGTCGTTCATTCGCTCAACCGCCGGACAACTCAAATGCCCCCACGTCATACAGCGTTGTCAAGAGCTACAGCATATCTGACGTAAGATACCTAAGTTTTTCAGCTTTAATTATTTACGACACGCAGAAAATTACGCGGGACAGCGTTGCCGGGCGAGCCCACTGAGTGGTATTTGCTAGGACGTATAATACTCGGGTCGGAGTACGGAATGTCTAATGATAGCCGTAGCTCTCAGGTTGGCAGGCACATCCGTAGCGGCGACAAAGTTAAGAAATAATTAAAATTTTCATTTGTGTCATGGATGCGGTACGATGCCTTAAACCAGTGTCTGATGTCTTTCGTTGAAATTGCTGGGACGCAGCTCAAAATGTGCACCCAGTACGGGCCTATCTCGGCCGGCCAATCTCCCAGAGGGTACAAACTGCGTTCCCCTTGGAAGAAATATTAATTTATTTGATCGTGAATTTACTCCGTCTAAGGGATTTCCCCACATAATGTTACTAATATAAGTTAAAATCTCTGAGTTCGAAGGTCGTGATTGGCAAAGACTCCTAAGGGACGTTTTTCTGAATATTTTTGTCTAACTCTCGGCCTCGCACTCCTTTCTGATACACGTAAAAACGCTAGACAAAAGTTCATTATTTTTTCATATACCCTAAATGTTTTTAGCATTGACCACACCCAATATGTTAAATCGCAATTCCGGTCATTCGAGAGTATAACTAATTAATATCATTGTCCAATTTTATTTATAAACGATAGAGGAGTGAACTCTGTTTTACCAAGAAGTTGTTTTTTATCTTCCCTCTCAGCCGTTTTTTTATAATTAACAGGGGCTGTATAAGAGTGATGTCTGCAATCTGTGAAACATATTAAAACACTTTCATTGGGGAAACTTGTTTGTGTGTATCTTTCTTTGGCAGATATTTTCACACTGTTGGTGCTTGGGATGTTCTTTAATGCGTCGTGCCCTATCTTAATAATTGTGGGTGTAAATGTTTTAATCTGTTGCCGTGATACCGTGTTATTCTCTGATATATACTCTAACTAATCTAGGGTGTCTACTTTTCTGCAGAACACGTACGAGAGCGAATCGCTGCAATCTAGGGAAGGAACTTGGCGAATGGCGAGGGTTCGAATCCCCCTAACCCCCCGCCCCCTTCCTCCCCCCCGCCACCGCCACACACACACGACAAAATATTCTCCTTTCCAGCAGTGAGTTCGGTAGACGTCGTGCACAGTGTCATATCCCAATATTTGTTATAGGTCTACATATATTTCTATTCTCGTCAATCGCCGAGTTCACCACATAGATTGTAGCGACTTGATCTCCCAACTTTTTTGCGAGAACTTAGGGAGTCAGATTTGTGTGGACTCCCTACGTTGAATAAAGAAACCAAAAAAAAAAAGTTATTTTATAATGACCCCAAGCCGAGTGGCAGAATGTGAAAATAAAAAAGTAAATAAATAAAAACATAAATAAACAAATTACGCGTGTACATCTTAGCCTCTGTGCCACGTATGGTCGTCAGCGAATTCGCTGGACCGTATGTCAGCGACGAGCTCACGTCCAAATAAAGTTGAATAGGCCAACTGTAAGCGATCCACGGGAACTCGGTGGTGCAGCGAACCGAGACGTCGTTAGAAAGTGCACTGGGACTGCGTTGCAAAAGAGCCGATTAAACGTTTTCTAACGAACCGACTTCGCAATCGTCTTGGGAACGCGAGTGCGCGCGCTATCCGTGTAGCCTAACGACATGGTTCGAGCGAACAAAGAAGAAAAACTTAGTTCGGCTGTGTCACGGTCCATTGAACACATTTGCCGTCGCGTTTGTAGAACTTCGGCGAATTTCGTAAGCCTGGTAGGGCACAACTATGTGGCGATACGAAACAAAACTAAGATGAAAGCTATTTCTGCTAAGTCGCGGAGATAGAACCGATATTTGAATGAACAAAAATCTTCTCTGCTGACGCACGATAAAAGCAATTTCCACATGACTGAAAGCTTAAAAAAAAATGTGGGGTATGGCAAGCTGTGAGCCTCTTATCAACGCTCAGGAGCTAAGGAGATTGCGGCGTTAGCTTTTCCGAAATTGGCGTTCTGTGCGCTGCTACCTTTGTCTGCTGGGCTGAGGAACGCCATCTGAGCATGCGCTGTTGCTTTGTTGTGTAGTACATTGGACCCTGTGCATACGTGTACAACTCAGTGACTCAGCATTTTTTCCTGGGTGATAAGGGATGGAATGGTCTGTCCAGAAGGCCAAATATGTAAACACACACCTCAACGTATTTTCACTGAGAACCGAAGAAACGCAGAGTACCTCAATATTTTCTCCCGAACGGGCGGGGAGCAGAGTTGCGCGTTTGATTTCCCCGAGCCGCAACGCCGCTACGCGCCGAAATCGATCGCGTGAGAAACAAAGCATCCGGCGTCATGCAGGAAAAACACCGCTACGTTCGCTCCGACGACGTTGCACGTCCGTCGGCGTATGTTCCCCTGCTACCGCCTCCTAATCCTCGTTTCCTGTTTTCCATGCGCAGCGGAATTCTATTCTATTCTATTCGCGGAATTCAGTCACGTGAGAAGCGAAGCATCTAGGGCCAAGCAGGAAAGCCGGTGTTACCGCCACCCGCACGGAATGAACGCGCAACTCTGCTGCTGTAGGTAGTTTTATACGGGAACTCTAGGTGGGGGGGCGGCAAGTAACAAGCACCTTGTCATCACTCCGCGACCAGTATGATTGCGGCAGGAGCATATAAGAACACCGATGAACGACTCGTGAAGCAACAATCCCACAATATGCAAACAATGCTCGGCGTTTCTTACGCTGTCAGTGAATATAGCTTGCAATATTTTTTGTTAACAGCGTGTCCACTAATGCTCCGAATCCAATTGAAACGGCCAGCAAATATCAGTTAATCAACGTATGGCGCTGCGATTTGCGGCGGAGGTAAGGCTAGGTGGTGGAGGCTTTAATTTAAAATATAAACAGATAAACCTACCTCGTTAAAAAAAAGATAAATAAATAAAAAATCTGTCGAGCAATTTACGGCAGCATTCGGAGCGATGTCCTGACCTTGCTCTGTATCTTCCGCCGAAAGATGGTGCAGCGTGAGACACGATTATATGCGGCGACCCGATCGGTATTTTCTGTACCAAAAATGTAAAACCATGACCAATATATATTAATCTTTTCCTATCTAGTTTGTTAAAACAAAATAGATTATCGTGTTTTAAAAATTGTGCGTCAGAAAGATGCGCGCCGGTATTGTGAAACACTTCGGAAGATAGTCTTCTAAGCTCGGCGCCATCGGGCTCAACGAGGTCTCGATGCTTCCGACTTCTGTTGGTGTTTCTGGAAGGTTGGCTCTGATTGTGGTGATTGGATCCGATGTGGTTTAGGCAATGTGTATATATAGGTGACAATGGTGTTAATAAAAACCAGTTGAGAGTGAATAGCCTGTCCTGTCGTCCGTGTTTCTTTATTGTCCTCGTTTGTTCGTGCCTTTTAACCTTTTATTCGGCAAATACAACTAGGTGAGCACGGCCTGGACATCGTCTGCTAATGGGGCTGTAGGTTGGCCTAAAACCACTCTTTATTTTGACTGTTAATCCGAAAGCATTAACTGTCCCATGGAGCGAACCGATGCATCAGCCCCGCCAAACGGCAGATGAATTCCCGAAGCCGTGATCTGAGGCATCACAGCTTTGAAACCGCACCAGAAAGCCACCCAAACCGGCAAATATACGAAGCCGCCGCGCGTCAGTTTCAATTAGCGCCTCCCCATGGCGCTGCGTGTCCGTGGGGCAGCAGTTCCACCGCTTCACGCCTAAGGTCAGCGTGGCGAGGAGAGCGCGCGCGCTCGACCGTCGACGCAAGTACGCCGCAGACGAAATAAGGAAACCAAGGAACGGCATGCATGCTTTCGCATTCACAACTCATTATAAGTGCTTAGGTGTACCTCGAGCCATTTTTTTTAACGAGGAAACTTTATCCGTTGATATTTTGACTTCAGGCTTCAGCCACCTAGCCGCATCTCAGAAGTAAATCGCAGCACGATAAGTTGAGGAACCGATTTTCTTTGCGGACCGTCAAAAAGGATTTGATGTGTTAGTGTACAGTACAGGCGGCATATTAAAACAAAGAGGGCATAGTGTAGGGTGTTCAAATAAGGACGGTCATGGTGGTGCCATGCCTATTTTTTGTATTCAAATAAATTTTTATATGATGTAGGAAAACCTGTCCACACAACGGTACAGACCTTACTTTTGCTAGAAACTTCCTTGTATTCGTGAGAAAAATCGCATTCGAGAGAAGGCTGAAAAAATTATTTTTCCAACTGCGCGATGACGCAAATTTGGAAGCCGGAGGAATAAAGAATACAGCTTTCTACACCGTAAATATTTTTACGTTTAATGAAAGCATACTTTTCTGTCAGAATTAATTAAAGTTAACTTATATGAGCCTATATTTCAAGCGTAACAAAATGCCAAACTTGGCTTCTAGAACACATTTGACATAAAGAGGCATTTTTTGACGTCGTTGTAAATTTATGTTTTACAGCTTAAACTTTTTGTGTCGAGTGTTTCATGCTTTGTATGGAAGGCGAGATGAACCTCGCTAGAACGTGGGGTATGCTCCGCCATTTGCTCTACCCGGAAAATTCGAAAACCCAATCGGGAATCAGACTCGCCAAAGCTCGACAGGCTTTTGACGGCGGCGACGACGATTTCATGCAGAAACTGATAGAAAACTACGTAGGTGAGACCCATCAAACTCCCCTTCCAGACTATGATGGTGCGCACAACGAGGCGCTTGATGCCCCCATCACTGAAGCGGAAGTTAGAGCAGAATTAGTTAGGCTCCGCACAAAGTCCACCCCGGGTCCTGACGGGATTACAAATAAAATGCTCAGGAACTTGGATGATACCTCGATAGGTTACCTAACGGAGTACATGCAAGAATGCTGGGACAAAGGCGAGCTGCCGCAGCAATGGAAATCGGCAAACGTCACCTTAATACCCAAGCCGGGCAAGCCTCCGCAGCTCGGGAATCTCAGGCCCATATCGCTTACCTCGTGCATAGGAAAGCTAATGGAGCACGTCATCCAGACGAGATTAATCGAATACCTGGAAAAGCAGGACCTCTTGCCGCACACAATGATCGGGTTCCGCCTTCATCTGTGCACGCAGGATATCATGCTTCAGATTAAACACGACATTGTCGACTCGCGGTCTAAGGATGCGAAGGTGATCCTAGGGCTAGACCTGACGAAAGCCTTCGACAACGTAAAGCACGAGTCAGTACTTACCGGTCTTAGCAATCTAAATGTGGGCACTAAAACTTTCAATTACGTGCGAAACTTCCTTTCCGGCAGGACGGCCTGCGTAAAATTCCAATCTTTCGAATCTTCCATTCTTGAGCAGGGCAGCAGGGGCACGCCCCAGGGCTCGGTGTTGTCCCCCCTCCTCTTTAACGTGGCCATGTGCGCGCTCCCCGGGCAGTTGGAACGCATCGAGGGGCTACAATTCAGCCTCTACGCAGATGACATTACCTTATGGGTCAACCAGGGTAGTGACTCGGAAATTGAACAAGGGCTCCAGGCGGTGACCGACACAATCGTGAGGTACGCGGCCGAGCGAGGATTGGCTTGTTCGCCACAAAAATCGGAACTATTCGTCTACAACCCTAAGCATCTCCGGTGTAAGGCACCGTCAGATATTCTAATTCAGGTAGCGGGAGCAGAGGTCCCAAAAGTAGAACAGATACAAATTCTCGGCCTAGTTCTAATGGCCGAGTCTCATGGCCACAACGGAGAGACTCTAAAGCGATTGGAGAGCCACGTGATGCAGACACTGAGCCTCATCAGGCGGGTTGCGAGCAAAGGGCGAGGATTAAAAGAAAAGAATTTAATGAGGCTGGTACAAGCTTTCATATTCAGCAGAGTTAGCTACTCTAAGCCTTATCTCGACTTAAAGTCGGCAGAAAAGATGAAAATTGACGGATTAATACGTAGATGCGTCAAGCGCGCGCTGGGCCTGCCCACGTGCACATCCACAGAGCGACTTTTGGCGCTCGGGATGCACAACACGTGGGTGGAACTGGCGGAAGCGGTGCGCACATCTCAGATTGAGAGATTGTGCGCCACAAAAATGGGCAGGACTATCCTGGCTAAAGTAGGAATCAATCCGCACAGGGACCCAATCCTGAAGGCAGAAATTAAGGAGGGAATCAGAAGCTGGCTAACCATCCCCCCTTTACCTAAGGATATGCATCCCGAGCATAATAAGATCAGAAGAGAGAAGAGAGCAGAGGCCATTAGTCTCCGGTACAGGGAGCTGCCTCGGAGCAGGTAGCGTATGTGGACGCCGCTTGTGGCCACGATGGACGAGTCGATGGCCGCGGAAATGCCGTTACAGCAGTCTCCTTAAGGACGCGCTCCGCTGCAGTGGCGGAGGAAGTTGCGGTAGCATTGGCTTGCGTCGGCACGGAAGCAAATTTTATCATAAGCGACAGTAAAACTGCCATCCAAAATTTTAGTGCAGGCAGAATCTCGGCTGCGGCGGCGAAGATTCTCGATCAGCGACAAATTGCGAGGAAAATTACGTTGATCTGGACACCGGCACATGCCTCCGTCCCCGGCAACGAGGCGGCTCACAAGCTAGCTCGAGGTTTATACCACCGGGCTGGTGAGGACCCCCTCTGGCAAGGGAGCGGTGAACGCATGGTAAAATATGGGGAAATTACTCAACATTACAGATTGGAACGTAGGCTGGTACCCCCACCAGACCCGTCATTAAATAATACGGAGGCAGTCACGTGGCGACGACTCCAAACATACACGTACCCACACCCAATCCTGGTGAACCATATGTTCCCGGATATAAGATCAGACGAGTGTACACACTGCAGGTTGAGAGGGTCCCTCGACCATATAATCTGGGAATGCTCAAATTCTCCTGGGAATGCTCAAATTCTCCTGGGAGGGCGCTAAATATCGCTTCTAAAGAATCCTGGGAGACCCTGCTGCGCAGTTCGGACCCTGAGCTCCAGCTCCGCCTCGTCCGACTGGCTGAAGAGGCCGCCGGGACACTAGACCTCCTGGCCAGCGTCTAAAGCGGTGCGTCCTGCCTCCCCGGCCTGGTGCCGAGGGGGGAGGGAGAATGCCAATTCTGTCGGACAATAAATGTTATTTCCTCCTCCTCCTCCTTTATGCTTTGTAAACTTTTAACAAATTAATTAGCGTTATACTGTTGAAAGTAGTTTCTGCATTGCGCCCGAAAATTTCGTCAAAATCCAAAAAGTTAAAATTTTGCGATTTTTGAGCGGCAATGAAAAAAAAAAAGCATTCTCGATTTTCTTTACATTTTACCCAATGGGCCCTTGATGACCGGTAATTACAAATGGGTGTATCTCAAAAGGTCCATTTGCATTTGAACCTTGCACATTTCGTCCCTTTCTCATTTGGTCCTTCTCGTTTGAATATTCTCATAAGATCCGAATCGTGTTTTTCGCAACTGGGCCCATTCTCATTTTGCCCGTTATCTGAAAACGTCCCATTTGCATTTTGACCGTGCGCATTTCGTCCCATTCTCGTTTGGTTCGCCTTGTTTGAACCTTCTCATCAGATCCACATTGTATTTTTCGCAACTGGACCCATTCTCATTTCGCCCGTTCTCGCTACGACCAAATGGCTCTAGTTCGGCATGCTTCTAACGTCGTTATGCCTTTGCGGTTTTGTTGATAAGCCTTACCTTGCTTGGGCCCCCAACACACCATCAGATATATGGTATGTGTAGAGGTACGCACTGAGAATCGTAAAATGACGCCTGCTTCCCTTCCTTTAAATAAACAAAAAAAGAAAGCGATGAACATTTATATGTGGAATTTCGTTTGAACAGATAGCATACATAATAGCAGTGGTTCTCAACAATTGATATTTCGCGGATCCCTCGTAGAAAGGCGGAGATGATGGAGGACCCCGCTTGGGGTGACGGGAATAGAAAGGTATAGGTTATCATCATAATGATTTAATAAATGAATATAACTAATCGCTAGTGTGAACTTGAAGTAGACTTGTCTCATTGACATACAAACGAGTGTACTCACCCGAAAATTGGAACGTTTCTTCTCAACGTGAAGAAAGACAACTAATATTGCCGTGCTTGACTGATAAGGCAGGCTTCGTGGACCCCTAGGATGCCTTCGCAGACACCATTTGAGAACCACTGCATTATGGAAGTGGTGGCATTGTCCCAAGTCGAGAGACCTCAAACAACGTGACATTTCGGAATATGAACTGGCTGCGATAAATTGTTTGTCTGTTTTATAGTCAGAGCTTTTCACGACGACCTCGACGCACTGCTAAAATCCTTAGTAGAGAGAGTATGCCTGTAGCAAGACACACACACACACATACCCACGCATAAAATATATCAATGCATTTATTAATATTACCCTAAAAAACGATTTTGGTATGGAAAAAGTCAAGTGCGACGCGTCAAAGCGAGATATATTTGAGAATGGCTGTTTTGAAAGGACCAGGTGTGAAGGGCGAACGAGAACGGGCCCAAATGAGGAGGGTTGGAATGCGAAAGACGAGATGGGAAAGGACCAAATGCGACAGGTCCAAGAGAGAAGATCCTTTTGAAAATGGTTGTTTTGAGAAGGGCCAAGTGAGAAGGGCGAAACGAAAACGGACTCAAATGAGGAGGGTTGAAGTGCGAAGAACGAAACGGGAGAGGGCCAAATGCGACAGGTCCAAGAGAGAAGATCCTTTTGAGAATGGTTGTTTTGAGAAGGGCCAAGTGAGAAGGGCGAAACAAGAACGGGCTCAAATGATAACCACCCATTACAAATCTGTAAGGACATGTTGCATTATTTTCTTTCGAAACAATAAAATAAACGTGTAACCAGGTCATAGTCGTATCAATTACAGCTGCGGCGTTTCTGTCTTAACGACCAGTGGTACACGAGCGACGCATGCCACAGTATTCGTACTTGGTCATATTAATGCCCAGGCGTCATGAAGCACTATAAGAATAGCAGGCGAACTTGCTTTCATTTGCTGATATGGCTGATATTGCCAGTAAAAACTGAACGTTGCGGCGGGTATACGATCCTTATTAGGGTGTTATACTTGGCTGGCTATATGTTCATTGTGCTACAATTTAAAGCTAGTACTTTAATATTAGTACCTGACCAACAAAATAATTTGATTCGTGTTTATAGGCATCGCTGGAAAGCTTGCTGACAAAAGGGATTGATTAATTTATTTCTCTAGGCACCACTTAAACGAGCACGTTGCGGAAACTTATTTCCCAACCGATGGCTCGCATGGCTAGGGCGGAACGAAAGAAGTGTATGTCTTGAAAAACAATGGCGAATGAACGGAAATCAAGGTTGAGTTAGGGGAGATTCAGGTAGCGTAAGCGGTTCAGTGACGGAGGCAACCGCCAAGTGTGCGCTCGGGCGCTACTCAAGTCGCTCCAACGGGATCTCCTGCGACGCCTCATCCGTGTTCAGAAAAGTCATCATCTATGACTGGGTTGAGGGGGGCAAGAGGGTTATCGATCTGGAGAAATATTTTTTATAAAATTCCGAAAGAGTTATAAAGTGCAAAAACCTGCAGGTGTTTATTTGAAATTAGAACATCTCTTTGTAAGAATCAGCCAGCGCCGCCACCAAGTGCCGTAAGCCGTCACACGCGCACAAGCTCGTGGTTCACTATAAACAGAAAAGCAAGACAGATCTGCTGACCAGACGACCGGCCTACACCGCGGTGAGGCCTTGCCAATAAAGAGGACGTAACACAAGTTTTTAAACAATGGGAGTATAATTAAAGCGATCATTTAATTAGAAAGAGAAATAATATAATGGGGTTCACAAGTATCGGAACGTAGCAATAAATAGTATTAGCACTTTACCCAGTGTGCGGTGTGCGAGCGGAAGAATACAAATTTACCTAGCAAATACACAGAAGGAAAACAATTACTAAACAAATGAAAGCTGAACTCCTAAAATCCTGAATTACTACCAACCAGATTGCAATGCTGACGAGCTAGCGGGTGGAGGGAGAGTCTAATCTGTCATTGTCCGGGAGTGACGGCCTCTTCCCTTGCATTGTCCGGAGGGGGTGGTACCGGTGGATTCCAAGGTGGGCTCGTGGGCAGCTCGATGAAGCCAAAAAAACAAACAAACAAACACACACACACGCACACACGCACACGCTCACGCACACACGCACACGCACGCACACGCACACGCACACGCACACGCACACGCACACGCACACACACACACACACACACACACACACACACACGCACACTTCTTGCGAAGGCTTCCCCAGCACAGACCTGGCCATCCAGCGTCGCTTTTCCCAGGTTCGATCCGCTTTTTCGTAGATCTAATCTCACGGTTCCAAATCCGGAGCAGACTTCGTATTCACACAGGTCGCATTTTGTACGAGCCGAAAAGAGCGTGGTTGGAAGCGCGATATGTCAAACCAAATGCAGGGAGGCCTTCGAGCCGTTTCTCCCACGGGGTCTTGTTTATATTGAAGGTCATAGAAATTTGAAAACTGTGATGTACGCCTGGGTTGGTCTCCGGGAAAATCGACGAGAGGAGTCTCTAATATATCCGGGCGCAGCCAGATTCGGTGAAATAAGTAACCTACTAGAACACGTTCAGGGGGACTCAGGGCTTCTTCCACTCAGAGTCCGCGCTGCGTGCCACGTACAAGAAACCCTCCTAATATGATCTTTCAAATTCCCACATGTAAGCGACTGGATTCTAGGCACCCTCTTGGTGGTCTTCCCACTCCAGTTCTTTTCGCTCTCAAAATGCCTCAAGCTCGCCATCCAGAATGGAGAGCTAAAAGACGTTTTCCATTTTCCTTCCAGTGCCCGTACAAACACGTACAGTGGCAGGCGCCTGCAAATTTTGCAGGGTGGCCTGGTGTTTTACAAGTCCCCCTTCCCCGTCGCATGCATGCCTTGCCCTGCTGCCGGAAAGATCCACTTCGTCGTCTGAAGCTAACTGTACTGCAACTCGTGAAATTGGTACCGGTTCTTAAAAGGAGCGGCCACTCCATCACTAACGTAAGTGAGGCGAGAGTAGATTGATGCGCTGTCCCCGAGGTGTACCTTAATTTTTGACAAGGCTAAGCATGCATGCGCCTTGTCATGAGTTCGATTGTCGCAAATAGCGCGCGGCATAGCTCCGCGCGTAAAGATGCTGTTTCGAACCATAGGTGGGAAATCCTCAATGAGCTCTGGAGCGGACACAACTACAGACCCATGTATCAAACATGTTTCGTACAATCGTAGAGTCTGCTTGCACCGGCAAAACTCTCCAGGAGTCCTTGACACCCCCCCCCCCCCTCCTCTCTCTTCCGTTCTCTTTGTTTGTTCTTCCGTGGGGAGGGGCTGTTGTGCCACAGCACGAGGAATGACTTTGGTGTTTTTTTACCATCACCCCATGCCCGGCCGGTTATGTTACACCGCGCAGGGACGCCGCCGGTGTCGCGTATTGCCGCCACGAGTCGGTGAGATGCGATCGCCTTTGCGCGTCGCGTTCGTGTGTAACCTTCGGCCTGTTTTTGTGCCATAAGGGGGGGGGGGGGGGCAGGCTATTACTTATTTTTTGGAAAGTCTGCCTCAAGCAACAGTTGTATTCCTCCGGCGCCGTCTTCAACTATGCTCCGGCTTGGAGTCCAGTTACGCCATACGTAACAATGCCATAATATACCAACGGCTTAACATTCCGTTGACGCCACACCCTCCATCGGTCGGGCCAAAAGGTCCTGTAACATCGCTGACTCCTAGCGGTGCCTAGAAGGACGAATCAAACTATTCTGTCAGCCATGTACTGATATTAAATGAATACTTTGGAAAGGTAGCTCGATGAGCATGTAACCAGCCAAGTATAACACCCTAATAAGGATCGTATACGCGCCGCGACGTCCAGTTTTCATTGGCAATATGAGCCATATCAGCGATAAAACAAAGTTCACGTCCTATTATTATAGTGCTTCATAACGCCTGGGCATTAATATGACCAAGTACGGATACTGTGGTATGCGTCGCTCCTGTACCACTAGTCGTTAAGACGGAAACTCCCCAGCTGTAATTAATGCGACCAGGACCTGGTTACACGTTTGTTTTACTGTCTTAAAACAACATAATGCAACATGTCTTTGCAGATTTATAACTACTGGTCATCAAGGGCTAATCGGTTAAAGTTTAAAGAAAATCTAGAATGATAATTTGTTTTTAATTGTCAAACAAAAATCGCAAAATTTTGACTTTTTTATTTTCACGAAATTTCCGCGCGCAATGCAGAAAACACTTTCAACAGTATAATGCTAATGAATTAGTTAAAAGTTCACAAAGCATAAAACACTCGACACAAAACGTTTCAGTTTCAGAACATAAATTTAAAGCGGCTTAAAAGGTTCGCCAAAAAATGCCTCACTATGTAAGATTTGTTCCAGAAGCCAAGTTTGACATTTTATTTCGCTTGAAATATATGCTCAAATACGTTAGCTTTAACTAATCCTGACAGACAAGTATGCTTGAATTAAACGTAAAAATGTTAACGCTGTAGAAAGCTGTATTCTTTATTCCTCCGGCCTTCAAAACTGCGTCATCGCGTAGTTGGGAAAATCGTTTTTCCAACCTCATCTCGAATGTGATTTTTCTCACGAATACTATGAAGTATCTTGCAAAAGTAACGTCTGTTCTGTTGTGTGAACAGGTTTCGCTACTTTATAGAAAAAATTTATTTGAAACAAAAAATAGGCTTCACACCACTATGACCGTCCGTGTCTGAACACACCCTGTATATACACGCAAACACGTTCCCTGCTCGTCGTTCATTGCCGTTATTTTAGTTTTAATAGCAGGGCGTGGCAAGTCACGAGCATACTATTTTTTCATCTCAACTAATGAGCTTGCTGCATCAGCCAAGAGGAACGCCGAAGAAGAGATCACAAAATTAAGAAGCGTAAAAATGCGTTTTCTAAGCTGTTAGTTACTATTGTAACATTTCGGCCTTCTTACTCTTAGCTTTAGTAGCCTTTTAACCTGCAGTAAGACTGCATATACATCACATTAAAGACCCCCTGAAACAGTTTTGTATTCACTGCAAACATAGTAAAAAATAAGCTGCGGACAGTCCTCAAGCATGGTCGGAGAATGTTTGCTTCATGCAGATGTTCGCTTCGAACGTGTCTGCAGGCAGTAATTTTGTATGACGTGTTAACAGTGTTGGCCGCGGCTTTTCTTGCGAAATTTGAATCCGGAGTTTGGAATCTTGTGAACCCATAACTCTACAGCTCTCTTTTTTTTTTCTCGCCTTACATTTACTAGAATTGCTTACCTCGTGGTAATAAAATAAGCTTCGTAATTTATTGTGCCGGAAGTATGTACACGGAGAGTAAAGAGAATCGTAAGCTGCTTTAAAGGGACGGCATTAATCGGTTTCTGAACCTGTGGCGCTAAGATGTTCCACAGTGTTGGTCCAAGAACCTGTATTAAGGATATAAAAATATGACTGAACAAACATACCTGAGTAAAAAACATAAAAAAAAACAAAAAAACTTGAAATTCTTATTTAACGTGGCCTCGTGCTAACCAAAGGCGTCTGATTGACGCAACAGCCGGTATATGTTGGCAGTGCTCTCCAAGTCGACAAGCGGGGCTCGGCAGAGATGGCACCGCAAGTACCGGATGTTTCGGCGTCAGCTTTGGTGACGACACCGCTGTTGTGAGTGGCGTGTTTTGGGGATCCCGCTCTTCGTCGAGGCGTACCTCACCCAGCGTAGGACTGTAGGGGAGCGCGGAGGTCGCCTCCGAAGCTCTGCCCGAAAATGTCGGTGGACACCTTTGCTCCTCCGGCACCCCCCGTAACAGAGAACAACGTTCACTCGCTTAATGAGAGCTAAGCGCACCATGAATATGACTTACACCTCAAATCAGCACGAATACAAGTGCTACGGAACTGTCCTAAGTTCAGGGGTACAGCAATATCTGTTTAAAACGACTATACTAAAAAAACACTAGAAATAAGAAAACTTCTGTGGGAAAGCGCTAAGCCAGATAAAGACCAATGTTCCAGAGTTAAGCTGCTCAACGATAAGATACAGATCGACAGGACAATGTATCGCTGGGACTGGTAAAAAACGTCGCTCACGAATTCCAAACAAAGAACACCGCGTTTCTACGTGACGACTCAAGGCTTCTCTTACGCGCGATATCTCGTTAATAATTTTAAACGCGCGTAGTTTACTTAACAATGTTGATCATTTTGAGCACCTTTTGTTATCACACACTCCCGACGTTGTTGTTGTCACTGAGACTTGGTTGCAGAGCAGTATAGTGGATAGCGAGATTACCTCACCCGATTATAAAATATTTCGGAAAGACCGAGGATCATGTGGCGGGGGCGTCACAATTCTTGTTCAGTATCACATTGAATGTAATCCTTTGTTGAATCAAATCCATGAGCATGGAGGCCTTTTTTATTAGTTGAAATGGTATAACAACTGTATTACTATTGTTGCCGTTTATCGTCCACCTGGTGCAGAAAAAATTGTTAATTGAAAGGCTCTATATTTACATTGAAACTAATATAAAGCACATACCAAATGTAATAATAGCAGGCAATTTTACCCTGCCAGGAATGCATTATCATCGGGTGTTAGCGACGTGGGACACTCTGAAACCCTTTTGGACTTTACTTTTGATTTTCATTTTACTCAAGTTGTCGGTCAAAGTACTAGAAAATGGCAGAACAGTTGACACTACCCTGGACCTGGTATTCGTAAGTAAAGAACTTTCCAACTTTGATATTTCTGTATGCAGCGGAATATCAGATCACGACGTCTCTTTGGCATGCTATCTGAACGTGGATGAGCCATCGAAAAATAACCCGTAAAAGATTGTTAGGAACTTTGAGCGCGCAAGTGATGTTAGTATTTAGGACTACATTGAGGTAACTTTGTCTGATTTTAACCGCCCTAGGCCGGTGAATGAAATATGGGAAGAATTCAAACCAATAGTGAACACTTGTATTCGACAATACGTTCCCCTCAAACGAGTCAAAGAACCGCAGCCCATGGATTACGAGGGGCATCCTGCATTTAAAACGGCAGGTGAAGCGAAAGCACAAAAAGAAGCCAGTTAATAAACAAGAAGTTTCGCGTCTTCCTGGATTGTTGAAGGATCGCTTATGCGCTTTGAAGAGCCATTCCTTTTCAGTGACTATGCAAAATTTTTTGAAATCAGACCCGAAATGGTTTTGGCAATATCTGTCCCTTACGATAATGACTTTCGCTAGTCTTGAAGTTAATGGTCAAGGTGTTGAAAACCCAGAGAGTGTATCTAATGCTTTAATAATTTTTTTTCACTCTGTGTTTTAAGATAATGCGCTCAGTACTCCAGTTGATGAATTGGTGCTAGAAAAACGAAGGTACCATGGCAGACTTTTCAATATATGAAGCAAGTTTTGTTTGGTTAGATATCAAAGTTAAGTACTCTGGAGGGCCCGATAATATAGACCAACTCAACTCACTTACCTCACGCCACTGCGGTGGTGCTGCCGTCGGTACTGCGCATGCACAGGCGCTTCACTCCTCTCAAGTTTGGTTTCTGTGCACGCTCAGTGCCCACACCTGGTGGGGACAAAGCGGTCTTGTCTGTGAACTCTGTGTTGGTGTATACCTAACGCATTTATAAAACGATACGCCGAGTTGATCTCGAATACTTAACGCTGATATACCGAGCATCTTTATCGCAAAGCGCGGTTCCTTTCAACTGATGCTGCGCTAAGATCGTGCCTGTTTATATAGGTGGAAATAAATCGTCCCCAACAAACTACAGACCCCTACCACCGACAAGCACCTGTAAAATAATGGAGCATGTGGTTTCGAAATCGTTAGACGACTATTTAGAAAAAAAAAATAATCTTCTCTACAAAAACCAGCATGGTTTTAGACAAACTTTCCACAGTGAACCCGTTGATTACTTTTGCAAATCGGTCGATAATGGAGGACAGACAAGCAAAAACTTTCTAGATTTGTCAAAAGCTTTTGACCGAGTTCCGCGCAATAGTCTCACACATAAAATTAAAGTTATCGGGGTCAGTTTACAATTGGTTGACTGGATAACAGCTCATCTGGAGAAAAGAACACAACTTGTCGAAAAAAACAACACTGCGTCTAATATTCTACCAATAACGTCGAGTGTCCCACTGGGTTCCGTCTTGGGCCATATCTTAATTTTAACATATAGGGTGGTTCAAGTCACCAAAATCAATCTAAAAGGGACCGTAAAAATTGACGCCTGCACGTATACCGATCTAAACTTTTCGTCAGAGGTGTTTTTTTCATGTAAAATTAAAGAGCGTAGTTCTCTTTTAGTAAAAAAATAGGGCCAAGAAACTTGCCAGAGTCTATGGCGGGCAGCGACCCAGACGACCAATTCCAGGAGCGGGTGTGTTTGGCGTTCGTATTATAGATGGCGTCGGGAGTAGCGTCTGAAGGTGCGGCCGACCAGCGAAAGATACCAGACGACGCGCAGACAACACGCAGACGAAATCCGTTGGCAGCAAAAGCGCCGCCGTTATGCAGACGCGTTTTTTTACTTTAAGTTTTGCTTTTATTGTTCGCATTTATTTTTTAACCGAAGGTACATTTCAAAAAGATTATATTCATTTTAATAAACCACAGTGGTCGCGAGCCGTCGCGATAAGGAGGTAGCGCCATCAATCAATACGAACGCCAAACACACCCCGCTACTGGACTTCTGTCGTCTGCGTTGCTGTCAGCTGTAGGCCCTGGCAAGTTTCTTGGCCTTATTGTTTACAGAAAGAGAGCTACGCTTCGTAATTTTACAAGAAAAAAACGACCTGTGAATTACACCTTTGACGAAAAGTTTAGACTGCTACGTGCAGGCGTCGATTTTTACGGTCCATTTAAGATCGAGTCTAGTGACTTGGACCACCCCGTATGTAAATGGCATTGTTCAAAGCATTGACGGTCCTATAGCAGAGTGGTAATTTGGGGATGATTGTTTTATTTATGCGGACAGTAAAACTAGGAAGGACCAAGATATACTACAAATTGGTCTACAGGAAATTGGGTCTTGGTGCCGAGTATGGGGAATGGTGGTTAATACTGATTATACCGTACTACTTCAACTTTCAAATAAGAAAAATAATTGATCTTATATATACACAGTGAATGGATTTTCCTGGAAAGAATTGAAAATATTCTAAAATTGGGGTAATCATGTTGACACCATCTGCTGTTCAGCAAAACGCAAATTTAAAAATAAATTTTTAACATGCATCTTGGTATACAAAACTGTCATACGACCGCTACTAGAATATTTAAATGTAAAACGGACCCACATTACCCACATACAAAAAAAAAAAAAAAACTGATTCAAAAGTTAGAAAAGGCACAAAGACTTGCAGCTTGTTAGGTACTATGTAGATATAAACGAACTCACTCTGTTAGAGCTATGTTGCAACAACTTGGGCTTGCGTTGCTTTCTGATCGGCGTAAGAGTGCTAGACTGAAATACATTTTCATGCTCGTGCACTAGGAAATAACCATGGTAAAATGATCCGACCATTTCAGAGCAGAACTGACATATTTCAGTTTTCACTTTTTCCTAAAACGAGAGAAGAGTGGAATCGTTTCCCACAGGACATTTTAAATTGGGCTTCACACTTGTAGAACTCAAGAACAGTCTGGGGCACTTGAAGAATTGGTTATTTTTGAGGCTGGCATTGAATAACAGTTGTTGTAAACTTGTGTGCTGTGACTTTGCACATGCTCATGTTTTCTATTTTAACTGCTTTAATTGATTTTGTGCGATTTGCAGAGCTTCCTTTTCAATAACTGTATAACCACGCGAGTGATTTGTTTTGTAGTTAAAACATTACAGTTTTCTCATGTATTTTTGTATTTTTTCTCCTGTAATGACCCCAAGAGGGGTTGACAGTATCCTTATGTAACTAACTAAATAAATAAAAAAAACCGATCTAACCTAGCATAACTTAACGTTGTCTTGCCTGACCTAACCTAATCTAACATGACCTAACCCAACCTAATCTAACTTAACATAACCTGACCTAACATAAACTAACCTAGCCTGACCTAACCTGCCCTGACATAACCTAACATGACCTAACCTAATATCATCCAGCTGAACCTAATCTAACCTAAGATAACCTAACCCACTTAACCTAACCTGACGTGACTTAACCTGACCTGACCTAACTTAATCTAACCTAACTCAACCTAGTGGACCTGACGTAACCTAACCCTAACCTGACTTGACCTGACCTAACCTAATTTAGCCTAAGTAGCTCAACCTAACCTAACCTAACCTGACCTGACCTATCCTAATGTATCCAAAACTTACCTAACCTAATCTAACTGAACCTAACTGAACCTAACCTGAGCTGACCTGACTTGACCTAAACTAACCAAACCTAATGTAACCTGAAATAACCTAACCTGCCGTAACCTAACCTAGCCTTACCTAATATAACCTAACCTCACTTAACCTAACCTGAACTGACTTAACCTGACCAAACTTAACCTAACCCAACCCAACCCAACCTAACTTAACCTAACATCGGCTGACGTAACCTAACCTAACCTCACCTGACCTGATTTAACCTAACCTAATATAACCTAACCTCACTTAACCTAACCTTACCTGTCTTAACCTAACCTAACTTAATATAACCTAACCTCACTTAGCCTAACTTAACATGACCTAACTGAATGTATCCTAACCCTACCTAACCTAATATAAGCCAACCTAAGTGAACCTAAACTGACCTGAGCTGACGTAAACTAACCAAACCTAACCTAACCTGAACTAACCTAACCTAATATGCTCGGGGCTCGCCTCACCCTGCTCCTCTTCAAACAGCGGTCACACTGCTAATAAGTCGCACAAAAGAGTCTGCAGAAAATGTCCAAAGCCTGCTTATTCCTGGTACAATGGTCCTGTCACATCGATTAATGAAAAACAACTGCCTTTAGACGTGTTAAAAAATGCTTATGTGAGAAACTTGCATGCTTCGAACACGCTTTGAGAGGTGTCCGCAGATAATTCTCTTCATCATGTCTGCAATGAACAGCGTGCCGTTTTATTTTTTTTTTTTTTTTTTTTAATAATATACGAGCAGTGTGAATGCGGCTTTAAGCTGACCGCGACCACAGTAACGCAGTGGCCACTTCTGGCGTTTAACGGCTCTGCCATTTCTCGGCCGCTTAATTTAATTTTCTAAAAGGTACGAGTCGAACATCTCAAAAGTAATTATGCCGCGCTATCGGTCGTGAACGGCCGCTAAGCACTTAGCGACTGCGCCGAAAGGTTGCCGCCAAGTGTCGTGGTCCTGGCCCTAATGAACGGAAACGTTAGCGACTGACGCTTAACGCAATTTGTGCACCTGCCGGAGCTGTCACTTTCATATTCTCCCTCATTAGTGTTTTTCTTTTTTTTTTTAATATCCAGTATTTTCTGTTTCGCCTTTCGCTTATTTTATGAATGGCAGGCGTCTATAAATGCCTTCAATATCTTTTTTTCTTCCTATAACTTGCCCTGCGGACAGCCAGGTAATATCGCGAGGCTTTTGTTCAGGATAATTGCATTCCTCCCTGCGGTGAGCTTGGGTACCTGTCAGTCGGTGAGAGCAACGTGCAACGTTTCTTGCGAAACCGAGCCCCGTGCTGAGAGAAACTGAGAGAGAGGAGAAGATCAGAGCGCCTTGGACGTCAGAGTCCCGCGCTCTTATCGGAAGGATTAGGGGGTAGATGCAAAGGCTCGCTGCCTTTCTCTCTACCCTTTCTTTCTCTCTGCAATCCGAGCGAACACTGAGTTGCGTCTGCTCCGCGCGCGCTCTAAATTCCCCTCGCCGCAATTTTGTCTTTATATTCAATGTTAACAAAGAATAAAAGACGCACCTCCAATTTGACATCTTTCAGATCTCGTGGCGGGTATCAACGATATCCATCAATGATAAGGAAGCAAACTCACCGTGCCTGCAAAAAGTGGAACTCGTCAAACGAACGTCGCTCATAAAACTAATGAACGTCATGTTATACTACCGAACGATAAATCGGCCTACGTCGCTCCTCCCAGGGGCCAACTGCTAAACGAATAGGAGCATGGAAGCGAATTTCCACTTTAGTATAAAGTCTATCCACGGTTTCCAGCCAAACTACGTTACTTTCCGCACTTTTGTAGGATGTTCGATATATTTAACGGTTCGCCATGGAACTTCGGAGTTTTAACACTCCACATCAAAACGCTTCAAAATAACGAAAAAAAAAATTAAAAAAAAAATTTATATAGCAAATAAACTTCTAAAGATATTTAATTATCATGGTTTCTAAGCCGCGACTTAAAAATTTAGACCAGAACGACAACTTTAAAAGAAAGGGCTGGGGTATTGATTATTGTAAACTTTAGGTGATAAAATAGATTTACAAATTAAGTTAATGACATACAGCCCGCTAAACAATACCTGCCCCCTAGAAAAATTACTTAGGGGAGTGAAGCAATACACAAATTGTCTTAATAGTAAGTTATATAAAAGTAGTCGCGGTACTGTACATCAATAACATAAACACACTCACTTCCTGCACTGACATACGACCAATCATTTTGCTATAGATCAAAGAAATCCGTTTGAAATAGAAATGGCATTCGTTATCTTCCAGCTGTACACACTATGCGAAGCACAAGTTCGCCTGCTTCTTCCGCAGGGCTTCTTGTGACCCCAGACCTCTGAGCTCCGATTGGCTCCGATTGGAAGTATAGTGGGTAGATCTCAGGACACCTAGCATATACATTTACCCAGGTTTGGGCAGAAGTACCCAAAAATGTATTTGGAAATACAAATACTGGGACACATTAAAATAGTAGCCAAAATACTGATACTGAAATATGTATGTGAAAGTGTATCGCGATACGTATCGGAAATACATTTTAAATCGAGGCAAAAAGTCTTTGGAAATACGAATACAGGAATACGTTTTAGGGAGGGCAGAACTACAAATACAGAAATACTGATGCTGCAATACATTTTTTTCAAATTTGTTTGAGACGCCAAATGAGATGAAGCTTGAATTTGGAAGTGGAAGTTTTTTTTTTTTTTATCTCGGAATTACTTTCCCGCAGGCTTGGCACTTTACTTTGGTGGTAATGATTTGGAACGACGAGGAGTCTTCAGTGGGCTCAAAAAAAACGATCCAGCAAGGACTGACCGCGGTCCCTTCCCTGACACCCTGTCTGTCTGACGAGGAATGCGAAAAGACTTCGACCTCTAAATAAATTCTGTCATCCTAAATTCCATCAAAACGTCACCACGCCCCTGTCCAACAAGGACGGCAATGTCAACAATTATCACATGACGTTACGGTGGAATGAACTGGTATTCTTGATCAGTAGGTCTTGCCTTGAACATGAAACTTCACCCCGCTGGTGTATGAAAAGACAATACATATGTACTTTCGTTGTAGTTTACCTCGTTGAATATCGGGCAGGCAGCGCCAATGGAATTTTCGAAAATAGTGGACCTCCTGAAGCATCCTGGGACACGTCTTACCTTCTGTTACGGCTGAAAAAAACGATACGGTGGCATCCCTGTTGTGAAGGTCCTTCCTGCCGACCCTCCGCCACCGATGCATGGATTGCAGTCCTCGAGTTTCGCCTAGCATCATCGAAACAGAGACCTCGTAAATTGCGACCTGATATTGCCGGCACAGGTGCGGGCTCTCCGAGAAACAGCGCGCTCGAGACGAGTCGCAGGTGTACGGAGTCTGGGTCGGCACAGCGAGGAGCGGGTTACGTTCACGTCGGCTGGTGACGTACCCTTGAACCATGCAATATTACGTGCGCGGCCGCAAACGCATTCGAATATGTGTTGAACTTCACTGCGTGAGTCATCCTACTATTTCAAGTAAACCACCGCCAAACTCGTGCTGCCACGGACTGTACGTGACTCAGCTTTGCCGACTGGGTGAACTGTGTACGCTAAGGCAAGAAAGCTGGTTAGCAGAGGGCATTGGATGACAGCAAACAATGACTCAAGAAGTCCCTACTTAAGGACCTGCGGCAGAACATGCTCTGAGTCCACTCCTGGCACGCTACATGGTCCGAGCCTTCGACTACCCAAAACTTCTCAGAAGAGAAGAAAGGACGCGTAGACAAATAGTTTGGAGAACCGGAAGGAACCTAGGTCAGCATGGTGACAATGACCCAGCTACTCCTTAACCTTGGTGTCCTCAGAAGTAAAAAAGAAAATGTGTTCGGACTTGTTCTTTTTTTTTTTTGGGGGGGGGGGGGGGGGGGGGAAGGAGTATTTTTGAAGAAATGTAACGAAATACCTTCCACCCTGATTTTATTGCGATACAAAGTAACATTCAAAGCGTATTTCGATACAGAAATATAGATACTGGTGAAAAAAATGTATCGCGATACGGAAATACAAATACAAAATGTATTACTGTTTAACCCTGCATTTACCGCCTATCCTTCTATCATAGCCAATCAGACCTCGGTGTTCTGATGTCCCCCACCCCTGTGCAAGAAGCAGACGACCTTGCGCTCCGCAGAGCCACCGGGAGCTTAAAAATCGCCGGGCGTGGCTTATGATGGCAACGTTTCTTGCATTGTAATTCGTTCTTTCGCACACTTATCGGCTAATACTACAACCTCATTGCCTGCAAAGCAATAACAAGATGTTCGATATTAGCCACGCGCTGCGTTTCTTAAACTGACGGCGATTATCCGCCGAAAAATCGGGGTAGAGGAGGAGACGAGGGGGCGCAAGGACGCAAGAACGCCAGGCTATTCTTGGAATGATAAGTGGATAGATTTAAAGCTAGCTTCCTTTGACCCCACTACCTTCGTCGAACGCGTTAGAACGCGGAACGCCGGCGTCCGGCGTTTGGCTATCGAATTCGAACGGTTCGACGAGTGCAGTGGCCAAGCCTCCTCTATACTCACAAAGCCTGGCAGTTTGACGACGGAGCCAGAGAGTGACCGGTCACAGATTTGGAGCACGAGGATATGTTAGCACAGAGCATCAAGGAGCGCTTACTAGGGGAACCTGGACGTCAGCGCACAGCTTTTGCAGCGTCGAGGTACCCAAACATACTTGTTCACTCGGGAGGAGTGTGTTTCGGCGTCTCGCCGCAGCGGGGCGCCAGTCACGTGGATCTCCTCTCATCCGTTGTCTGCCACTCCACCTTTTCTGTTTCGGCGGCCGCTTCTCATGGCGATCTGCCTAGCTTTGTCAGTATATAGGAAGCTATGGCAGTGGAAACGAAGGAAGCTAGCTTTAGGTCTACGCACTAATCATTACAACCAGAGCTCGGCGTTCCGGCATTGTCGCGCCTTCTCGTGCCCTCCTCTCTCTTAGTTTCTCGGCGCACAGAACAATATTTTTTTTTTAAATAACGATTATGTCTGCTATTTCGGCTCACTGGCTGACTTGCCTGGATCGCCTTCGAGCAATTTACAATCAGGGAGCGGTTTTCTCAACTTTCAGGCGATCATGTCGTCCTCATCTTGTATATATTATCATCACATAATCACCATCACCAACGCGGCATCGCGGGCCTCCATGGTACGGGCTGGTCTCTTTCTGTAGTGCCGCCGCTCTCCTGAGCAATAAAGATGTCGGCTAGGATACTTATTATGCTCACATTGCAATATAGCATTTTAAGGTATGGCATTACTTTATTGTCCAACTGTACCAGGCGATGTCATAACAGGATTGATGGTGTCTTGAAAGGTATGCTGAGGAGCGCATCTTACTACTTGCAGTTTCTTGCAGAGGACAACTTGCTTAAATCACTTCAGTTGCATAAGTTTGAGACTCCATTTAAGCACACTATTATAACCAGGCACTACTGGGACAACACCTTTAAGAATCCCAAGTGTGCTTCTAGGTTCTTCAGGAACAATAAACGATTTGAGGTTCCCAGTAGCAGATAACGTTACGAAAACAGCGCTAGCTCTTTTTATGTACCAAATATATTGAATGCGCTTCACGAAGACTTATATTGCACAAAGTCAATGAAAAAAAAAAATTAAAGCCGTTTACAACTCCCTCTAACGCCGAATTAAAGCGCAGCTTTTGAGGAGGAGGGGGCAAGGTACGGAGAGGAGGCGGGAGCGGAGAGGAGGTGGGGGATTTAGCGGGGAATTTTTTCCGCTAGATATAGCGGGGAAATTTTTTCGCTTGATTTAGCGGGGAAACTTTTCCTCTTGATTTAGCGGTGAAATTTTCCGCCAAATCTATCGGGGAAATTTCCCGCTAGATTCAGCGGGGAAATTGTTCCGCTAAATATAGCGGGGAAATTTACCCCTAATGCACCAGCCGTTTCCGGCTTGAGCGGCGACGCCGACGCCGCTCAAGCCGGAAACAAACGCCTTAAACTGCGCTCAAAAAAAAAAAAAAAAAAAAAAAAAAAACTTTTAAGTTTGGTAGTTATGGCTCATCTAAAGAGAAACCTTTATCTTATTTTTTTGTTTCATGTGATGTCGTGTATCCCATCCCGTCTTTAGATTTTTCGGTAGTGCGGTGTCACAAGCAGTGAGTATAATCGTATTGAATTTGCTTTTTTCACTTATTTGCATCCGGAAACTAATTTCGTTAGCACTTTTAATTGTCGTCGTGACTCTTAAAAAATTATGATCCTCAAGTTGGTGTTCACCATACAAGCCCTAGATGGGTTTAATGAACTCGTGTCTGTACCTCGTTTGATGTGTTCGTGCAATAAACAAAATTGTATTGATTTTCATCATCATCACCGTCCTCATCGTCATCAATTGTTGCATCATCATGATTATTATGATGCTCGTTGTTGTTATTAATATTATTATCATTATTATATTTACTTCTCTCTTAACAACGCTCAAAGCCTAGCAAGTACTGAGCATTTTGTTATCGCTCCATGCAGCCAACAGCCGATGAGATAGATGCACGAACCAATAAGAACTACAAGGAACGAATCACAAAATAAGAAGCGAGAAGATGATAAGACGCGCACTGCTTTTCCTAAACCGTCTATGACCATAGTTGGCAGATGACTGAATATAATGAATATCCTTCCGCTTCTTTCGTGTTTGTTATACTTTTAATACTTTACCGCTCGTCATTTTTTCCCTCGTGAATTAGAAACGTTCACCTTAGGACAACTTCATTCTTGCAAGGATTCGAAGTGTGAAGAAAGAAAAAAAAGAAGTGAATAAAAACGATCTTTCTAACAAAGGTCCAGGCAACACGCTTTACGATACCCTACGGCGAAACATTGGAGAGCTCTGAAAGGCCAGAGGTTCACGAGGAAAATTGTTTTTCGAGCCTTGCGTTTACCCAATCTAGAGGGTCGGCGAAACCGTGAAATCGTGATTACGTCAAAAGTGATTTCTGTAGATCCCGGCAGGCTCAGCCGTTCTTATAACATCTCGTGCTCGCGAAGGCATTTCTTGATAGAGTACGTCAAGGCCTGCTAAAAGTGTACTATTTTAGTCGATGCGCACTCGCGCAGAGCGCAAGCTGTCGGAGAGAAAATTGTATTCGTTGCCGCCAAGAGCCGTGTCGACGTATAGTCGATGACAGGTTAAGAATTCAGGAGATGCTCTGCCTTCTTCGCCACCTTTTTGTCTTTGAGAGCATTGCATACCGCGGGCAGCCAAAGTCCGGCGGTCGTCAATAATAGATCTATTGCAAAATTACACCAGCATCAAGGAAAATGCAGGGATTGGTGTTCCATGCGCCACACGCGCAGGGTTCCCCCGTATAAAATATTCGAAGTAACTAACCGAAATAAAGCGTTGACCCACGCGCGTGCAAGATGCAATTTGTTTTAGGCATTTGCTTGAGAAAAGTTACTACTGCTGAGGCCAGCACGTGCAGCGCGTGGAACACGAATCCCTGCATTCTCCTTGATGCTTGGGTAATTTAGCAATAGGTCTATAGCGTGCCGGAGACGGAACGGAAGGAAGCTAATGGAGAGGAGGAAATGACAGCACGCGGAGAGGTTAGTGCGACGAGCTCCGATTGGAAGGATTAGAGGGTCGATGAAATGCTAGCTTCCTTTTTTTGTATACTTACGGTTCTGGCGCCGGCATTTGGAGTTTCAACGCGGGACGCTGCGCAAAAAGCAAACGACCCTCTTGGTCGCTCTGATTAGAGGGAAGCAAAGGGAAGAGGTAAAGGCAGCGAACTTTCACATCTACCCACTAATCCTTCCAATCAGAGCTCGGCGTTCAGTCGCACCCCCGCCCCCCCCCCCCCCCCCCCCCGCTCTCATGTCCTCCTCTCCCCCTTCTATTTGCATAGCAAGTGGCGTGCTTACTGCGCCGAAAGAGACGGCTTACGAATTCAGCCAGGAAGTGATTTCGAGGCAACTGGCGCTGTTAAGGTGAGTTACCCGAATACGAACAGATACGTAACTCGGCACATCATGAAGTAGCACGAGACGGCCAAATACTAAAAAGAAAGTTAAAAAAAGAAAAAACAAAGAACTTTTTTTATTCGTGTTTACTACCATGTATGTCCTATAGGAAGGTATATCGTACTACGTAGAGAACTTTTTCTTTTTTTTCTCAAATTGTTTTATTTTGTAGTCGGAGTTCACCAAACACGAGGCCTGTGTACTGAATCAAACTAGAATAATCTAAGTCTTTGAATACACATGTCTACCTTCCGGTAACGTCGTGACACTCGGATGACGCGAACAGCAGACAACAGAGTTCGCCGTCTGCTCGGTGTGCCTATTAGAAGATAGCACCACAAGTTGCATTCATCGCTAACTCGGTCATCTGCGAACACGCCTGCCACTGACTTTGTCAATTTGTTGGTCTCATGTTTCGCTGTAAAATAATTACGCTTTCAAAGTTCTCGAAATAAAGTCTACTACGTCTCACTGCATATTCGGTAAAGGATCGAGCTTTTTGTGTGCAGGCGCCGAGTTTCCCAGTTTGTTTTACCCCGTAAAATGGACTGCTGGCACCCTATATAACCGCCTTACTTTCATTGGGATAGAATGAATGGCAAGCAGCAAAAAGTAAGAGCAGAAGATGAATGAGAAAGACAGAAAGATAGTTACAAAAGGAAGTACGAAAAAGAAAAAAAAGAAAAATAGATTTATGCGCATGCATGTGTAACGAGGGAGATAACATCGAGAGTAGGGTACTACGATATGAATTCATTTTTCCCGAAAGCAGAGCGAGTCCTCCTCAGTCTTCAGTGGATGCGATGGGCTTCCGAAGGGTAATGACATACATTTGTTGCGGAAAGTGTACCTTTATTTTTTCTTTTTCGACAGAATGTTTGACATAATGCAAGAATATATCTAGGACCGGATTACCGAGATTTAAACTTATTTTTATAATAAGAACGTTTTGAATATGATGGGACGCGAAGGCAACAAAATATACTCAGTCAACTGTGTGTACTTTTTGTAAATACCTTTCGTTTCCACAGGCTTCGTAATTGCAACTTAAGACGCAAGAGCAAAAATGTAAGAAACAAAAAACTTGACAGATTTATTTTCACTTTTATTGAAATCAAAACCCGATAAAACTTATATGAGTGCCATTAGTATTACTGAAATGATAACGCTGACTACCTTGTGAATGGTAACGCGCCTGGCACAGACTGTGGAGCCCGCTTCGAAATCAGAGCTCGAGCCCCCGGTAGCACTACCGCTCTAAACAGTATCTCTATGCTGAAACGCTTTACTGATATACATGGCTTGCAACTGACGTCATCGCCTCAAGGTGGTGATCATTTTGTGCCATTTTTACTTTTTCTTGCCAAAGAATAAAAACATTCGGTGAGGCGAAAGGAACGCAGCAGAGAGAACGCTCTCAGCGGCTATTCCACCACGAGACCCGCTGATATGACATAACTGCAAGTCATTCACTCGGCTCGGCCCGTGCAAAACCGTTGCCCCAATCTAAAATTAAAAGCAAGCGAAGACATATCCAGTATAATTAAAGACTCGTTTAAAATAACCGTATTCGGGATTAATGTTCTTGGATCTACCGGTTGTGAGCTCCACGGACGAGTGGCGTCGCTGTGAGCTGAAGGGACCTTTTCGACATCGTCAAAAGTGCCCCATCTGGTGTTTGTTATGTTTCCGTATATGTTCAATTATCGCTGAACCAAACATAAACAGAAAAGCTCCTGTGACTGGCACTTTTGACGCTGTTTAATTGGTTCCATTAGCACGTGGCGTTGGCTGCGTCCGAACTTAAAGCGAAACGTCGCCAGCGGCAAAGCCTCATCGGGCAACGGAGAAGGACCGTTTGAGAACGACAATCTTCTTGAGCAAACATTATGTTTACCATAAAATTCACCATAGTATCGCTTTCCACCGTAGCCAATGTGCATCCAACGTTCTACCGGTTCTGTCGTTTTTATCTATAGGGCGGGCCGGTAGCGTAGCGAACGCCAGTAAGCGGACGCTTCACGAAAATTTGTTCAGGTGTCCTAGGAAACCTGCCAACTGATTTTGAACCAGTAACTTTGGTCAGTCTAGCGTACATAAATGTTATTAAAAAAACTAAGTGCTTGTGTTTATGTGAGAGTAATCAATGTAGCGGAGTCGAAAACAAGCAATCTAGGAGAAAAAACGAACCATTCTTTTTTTCAGCTGTGGGCAGTAAGACAATATTCTTACTTAAGGAAAAATCGTGACCTTTTGAACTAATGACACTCTCGTCCTGACAGAGAGCCTTAAAGGGTAACTGAATGACAACAACCATTTTAAGACACAGTGATACTTGCTTAACGACGTCGTATAAAAAGAAAACAACAACAAATAAACCGGGGCAACCATCAAATGCCAGATATCCACAATGAAATGAATTGTTCTCCAAATTTCGGCGCTACTCAACCTTACTGCTCCGCGAAAACGGGACAATTGCGATTACGCCGAAAACGACTCTTCAAATCACGGCACACCGAGCTCCGTCTAATAACTTCCGTGCTACTCCGGCAGTTGAGTGTGGTACGGTGCGGACCATTGGAACTCTGCTGACGCAATCGATGAGCAGGGGCACAAATTGATAGGACAGGCTGTCGGCGTGTAAATTGGTTCTGTGGCCGCAAAAAAAAAAGGGTATCGACGTACAAGGGTCGTTCACGATTGCCAGGAATTTAAGTTCACAAGGAATCACTGAATATGTGCACACTCTAAGAACATTCCGTTTTTGAAGGGTCCTTCGACGTCCATCAACTCTTTCAGCTCATGAAGAAAGGCTTCGCCTTAATTACTGTCGCCATCTGGCGCACTAGCAAGGCAACCGGGATATGAATAACTTTTTAAAAACAAACGTTACAGGTTTTTCATGAAGAATTCTTTTAGGTGGTGCTTAAAACAACATTTTATGGTGCAAAATATAAACAAGACGAAGAACCCCTAGGAGTTCCTTTACTACGAGATTTTGTTTAGAGCGTAGAATAATGAAACTTGTGGAGGACCTTAACGTAGAATATCTCTCAAATATAGAGCTCCTGTAATGATGTACTTGACGCACGCACAACGGTTTGATCTATCATGGGAACGAGCAATGCAATTGTAGCTGAAGAGCAGCGGTGCATAAATACGTTTTTGGTGAAAGGTGAACTTAAACCAGATAAAGTATTGCGAAAATTTCAAGCGTAGTATGGAGAGCAAATGGTGTCACGGACAGCACTGTACAATGGTGTCAACTGTTCGCCGGACGACGAAAGCCCGCGACACATGGACCGCAGGGACGCGTTTGTCCGACTTCAGGTACCTGACACAAATTTGTCTACGCAAAATGAATCAAAGAGCTCCCAAAACAATGGCAACTGTGCCTGGAAGTGCACACAGAATACTTTGAAGGAACTCAAATAATAGTTTTCCTTGTTAAGTTTCTTCTCTTTTTTAAATAAAAGTTTCGGGATTTTAAACGACAATTGTAAATAGTGAGAGATTTAGAGCCAACCTTCAATTGTAATTGATGCGGTGACCCGCTGGTTTTTGCTTTCCTAAAATAGAGAGAAAGGGGAAAGGGTAAACTTTTATTCTGTCTTGAGTTCGGGAGCTTTGTCATCCAATTAAGAATGTCATTGGCACTAACATCGTACGGTGTGGTCAGCGTCTTTTACAATTGGTATGATGTGGAGGATGTGGTGGCGGAATATGATGACTGGCGGCCGGAGGAACGCGCGCAAAATCATCGAAAGTTGTGCGCAAGTGGCGGACATAACATAGCCTGACAATAAAACTAAATCAACTGCGTTTGAGAAATGTTGTAGCGATTTGTCTTTTTTTTTTTTTTTGTAATCCGTTTGTCTCCGGTTTATGTTATGTGAGATCTACTGCACCAAAGGAAAGAGCTAACGAATCCAGTAAGGGGGCATTTTGAAGGGACTGGCGTAGTTAAATCGAGTGATTCAAACCCGGACAGTTTTGTAACTTGTTGAGACCCCTCGTCATGTCTCGCAAATTTGTTCAGCGTCAATAAAGGGGGAGAACAGAACTGAAAGACATAGAGGCTAAGCTGTTTGTTTTTGGCGTAACATTTCATATAATGGCCATTCCTCAAACCAGGACACCTCCTTAAGTCGGAAAGTTTAAGCAGACGTTAGATATTCAAGTTGATAGAGTATAACTGTAACCGTAAGTCGCAGGAGCATTAAAATTTGTACAAGCTACCGAAAATTGTGAACGCATTCGATATGAAATACTCACTCATGAATAAGGTGTAGTAATAGATCTCAGACCCTGACGAGCGCGCAGCAAGTGGGCGCATTTGGTTCGCTCGGAAATAATTTATTGAATAACCGGAGTAAATTACCTTTTCGTTTTACTCAAATAAATTAGCAAAAAAAAAAAAAAATTGAGGGACTGCGTCATCTGCGAAGCTACCTGGATAGGTCTGAGATCTCTTCTGCCGTCTCGTCAGCACCTGCTCATAACAAAAAAAAAAAAAGATATGATTACGACGCTAATGAGACCCGGTGCTAATTCCGAATTCTAAAGCATGAAGCAAAAACAAGAAAAAACAAAACAAAGTTACACTGGTTTACTAACACCGCCTCCAGCACGAGCGTGCATTATCGCATCGCACTCGCATTCAACGACCTCCCAAATATTTAATTGGTCACTTTATACTGAGTACGTTCTATTACTTACCCCGAGAGCAACGCTTTCTTCATACACGCTAATGGATCCCCTGAGTGTCTGGACGCCGGAAACGTCACCGGCGAATTTAACGGCTTTCAACGAAGAACTCGGCTCTCGCTGCAAGCTCGTCAAGCCCATCGGATATGAAACGTTTATGCCTGAAATTCTATGAAGTCACACTTACTTTAATGGTTCTCATTATTATACTTCAGCATAGTTCTAAACTAGCGTTCGCATAAAAGAGCTGAACATGGTTTTTGAAAAATGGACGGACTAATAAGTGAGGCTCATTTGTGCGGAGAAATTTCAGTTCCGAAAGAGCCCTTTTTGGTCACTAAACGCGCAAAATAATAAACGAAGAACGATAAAAACGTTGTATACTACATTCTATACTACAGCGAATGTGTGAAGCATGAATTCAAAGCTTATGAGGCAAACTCTAAGGGCGTGGTTCTAAAGAAATACCCCTCGCGTTAATATCAAGGAATTAACTTATTCATCAGTCTGCTTCCCTCGGCAGACGTAAAAGTTGTACGGACCAGACCGATCTCACCAAGCGTTTCACGCATCTGTGATGCCGCCATGATACCAGTTCCATAGCCTCCTCTATACTCACAAAGCCTGCCAGTTCGACACAGGGGCAATGAAGTGCCCGGTCGCAGTTTTGGAGCGCAAGAATCTGGTAGCTGAGAGCATCAAAGAGCCATTTCTCGGGGAACCTGGACGTGATCGCACAGCTTTTGCAGCGGCGAGAACCCGAAACACACTTCTTCGCTAGGAAGAAGTGTGTTTCGGCGTCTCGCTGCAGTGGGGCGCCAGTCACGTGGCTCTCCTCTCAACCGTTCTCTACCGCTCACCCCTTTCTATTTCGGCGGCCGTTTCTCGTGGCGATATGCCAGGCTTTGTCAGTATACACGAGGCTATGCCAGTTCATAGGAGGCTGGTGCCAGTGCACAAGACAGCTCGCGTTGTCTCGTGCTGTGCTCGCGCAGCACGGGACAGCGCGTAACTTGTCTCGTGCTGTGCGAGCACAGCACGAGACAACATATATTTTCTGTATTTCAACTACATGCCTTTATGTGCACTTGCTTAGTGGTGCCACGAGGTGGCTGGAAGTTCTTAATATTGCGCCAGAAATACACTGAAATAAATTCATATTAATGATTTTTATCAAACTAGTAATCCTTTTATGCTTGTTTTATAAAATGCTTTACGTAAAAAAAAAAAGAAGAACCGTCACGAAGTGGGTCACGACCCCGTTATGGCTGACGCATAGTTAATTTACCTGACGTCATTCGGCTCTCAATGTCATCTGAGTGAGTTATCTGCAAGACCGAAGTGCTCACTCCTTAAAACGGCAAACTCGATGAAAAATGCGACATTTCTGATGATCGCTGACTGCTAAGTTAATTAGCACAGGCCGAAAAACATTAGGTTTGAAGGGACAACAGTGATCTTTTATAAATAAAATTGGTTATTTAATTGTCTTGCGTTAGACCCATCACATATTATACCAAAAATGTATCTAGTTGTTGTCGTTGGCGTGGACTCACCATATGTTTGGAGAATCTGTAGTTGGAGCCAATTTTTTGTGGACCCTTGAAGATGCTCACGTCGGGGACTTTGTTACGTTCTCACCAACACAGCTGATTGCGCCTGTTAAAACAAACAAACAAAAATGGTATATTAAAAAGAAAAACAAACAAACAGCCACACAAAAAGAGCACGAGTAATTATACACCATTTGAGCAGAAGCCAGAAATGAGGATATCGTGTTTTTGCATTCGACACATTCACACACCTTATGTCTATTACGTCGAATTTTAAAGAACAATTTTTGACATAAGCGATATGTACCACGACATGATTGATTCCTGCTACCTTCAGATGGCTCTTAAATTAGGAATGCTAAGAAGAGCTGACGACAAAAATCACCGCACACTGAGAAAATAAATCATCTATACAGAGCCAGCAGCATATAATCACAAACTTTCAATCACTGTTTCAGGCAAATTGAAGTGACTTCTGAATTGAAAAAAAATATATACCTACACTTTTTAGTGCAGAATACAGGTTAACGAAAGAAAATCAGGAATTAGTGCAGCTTCGCCGTACTGTGCCGTCGCAAGCTAAATTAACCGGGCTAGCTTCCCTATAATTTTTGTGGGCCACCTAGGATCTCGAGATTTTTAGATGGGGCCAGTGCGGGTAACGTGGCCACGCGACCACACCAGGGCACGTGACGGTGTCATGTGTCCCACGGTGCGAAATCGGGGTGTTATGTGACAGGACGGTGTTGAAACCTTGGTAGCTCTAGCAACGTTAAGTGTTAAGTCGGGGTGTAATTGACATAACTAACGTTAAGTGGAACAGTGTCAGGTGATATCAAGTCACATCAGGTTGCCCAGGTTTGCTAATATACCGATAGTGCTTTCTGCATACCTGACGTCCAGGCCGTAGATAAACGGAACGCCTTCATTTTTTTTTTTCTAGAGCGCTCTTGTGCGTTTATTTCCGGGTTGAGCGGCGCCAGCGTTGGCGTAAGCGCGCCTTGCATTATGGGACGTTTCCTCGCTAAATTTAGAGGAAATATTTTCCCGCTAAATTTACCGAGAAACTTTGCCCGCTAAATTTAGCGGGGAAATCGACCTTAGGTGATCACAACACCGATTCAGTTTTGCCGCTTAATTTAACGGGGATAATGACGTCACGACTTAGTCTCACGTCACCCATTAACAAATTCAGCGGCTGGAAGAGAGAAGGAGAAAAAGGGAAGGAGGAGGAGGAGAGGAGGAAGAAAGAAGGAAGAGGAGGAGGGGCATACCCTGCCCTCCTCCTTCTCAAGAGCTGCGCTCTAGTTTTGCATTACAGATATTTGTAAATGTCTTTAATTTTTTTCCCTTGAGTTTACATGCCGCGCGTCTGAACTCCGTCCCACCAAACATGTCACCCGAAAGCCACCAATCCGGTCGCAAAGCCCACTCCAGCTGGATAACACCCGTACCCTACCAGACACGGACGTATGCTACACAGACGCGAGCCAGACACCCGCCGGAAGCAGAACCGTAATACTCGGACCCCGCTCCTTCTCGACCCTTGACCATGTAGGGCTCTCCTCCTCGACCACCTCCGAGATACATTCTATTGCTGAAGCCATTGCAAGACAGACCCGCTTAATCGATGGAACTCTCACCCGTAGGACAACCAGGGAGCGTGCCGCTGCTTTTGAGACGAACACCTACCATCCCACATACACTCTACGATACGGCAACACCATCACGTACACCCCAACCTACACGTCACTATCGAATGGGTGCCGGGCCACCAAGGCCTGAAAGGTAACCAAAGAGCGTCCGCGCTCTCCCGAGCGAAGTCCAATCCGAGACCTCCCACACCCCGGACAGAAACCTATGATCCGAAAACACACCGAAAAGAAGTACACAGGAAACGCACAGTCATACTACTTGAACTCAGATAACTTTTGAACTCTACACTATCCCTCACTCCGGTTTACTCGAGCCGACACCACCCTCAAGAGGCAGGCCTAAAACACAAACCTTCATGACACCATATTACACCAGCTTTCTCAAAGGACGTCTCGGACGGCCAGTATGCCCACAGTGTACCGGCCCACCAACACACTCACCCTGTGAGACCGTAAATACACCCACAATCACACCACCTCCTCGTTTCCGCCCTTCCTCCCCACGCACATCGTCGGAGCTTAACAGAGTGGGCTGCCCCTGCCTTGGTGCTTGAGAATATCTGGCCCCTGCACGTCTAACACTTTAAACACCTGCTCGGCGAAGAGTAGTATAGAGTACCACAATGGAGCTCCTTCGGACAAGGGAGTAAAAACTAAACGTTATCTCTCCCTCCCAATAGGCACACAAGTTACGCTTACACTTGTAATGAGATGATTTCACAATACCAGAAGGAATTAAGGTTGATACAGATAAAACAAATTAAATTAGACAGAAGTTCTCAGTCCGCGCACCTACAGACAGCATAGTCTTTGCTCCAACGGAAGGCAAAAAATACTATATTGAGCAACAAAAAATGAGTATGCCAATCACGATTGCAGACAAGTAAGGTCAGAATGACGAAGCGACAAAGTTCGCTTCATTGTCAAGAACAGAGCAGATTCTTTAATTCTTTAATGAACTCAGAAGCCCCACATATTCTATGTTTAGCCTGTCTGCATGTCGTGTCTATTGTGATAGTGACCAAGTGATTAACCTTTATGCTGCGGTCAATCCTCCAGTCATCTCGCATGTAATCCGTCGTCTGAAGTCATAAAGTCAAACAGCGAGATACGTATAACGAACTAATCCGCTCACTGTTAAAAAAAAAAAAAGAAAATCTACAACAACCTAACGAAGTACAACAGGGAGTGCTCAGTATAAGTTGGATTCGGTGAATTAGACTAATGACCAGAGGGGCCTAAGCCTCTGGAGCTTTCAATTAGCTAGATGGATTATTTCCGAAGTAGAACGCAGCAGTTGCCTTACTTCACTATGAAATACTGGCTTGCACTTATGGATTTAAGTTGCATAATATAATCCTGATAATGATTGTTTTAACATAAACAGCTGCATAGATCATATTGTCTTCCGCCTTTAATTGTATAGCTACTCGTAAACCTCGACTGTATAAGCTTCCGCTTTGTTTGGATAGAACATAGGTATATACATTGCTTTTACCAGTGTGCCGAATTCAAGCAAGAGTAAACAAAATATGTTCGATTTCAATTGGAAATTTTGTTGATGCTGTTTTTAATATGAGATATTGTTAACGCAGGTCGCATATTGACATACTGAAATAACAGAGACTAAGCGTTTCAATCTTTCTAGAAACTATCCGTACCGTAAAATGAATGGCTCGTGTTATCCCCGATCCACGCGAAAATCGTTTAACTTTGTTGCACATACAACACTGCTTAGAAACGTTTTCCGTATCTAGGTGAAGCTGTTCGTGGCATTCAGAAAGGTTGATGCATCCCTTCTGCAGTACTCACATTAGAAAAGTAATTACGATTAGCTGATAGGGGCACTGCGAGCTGATTCTTGGTTTCGATTGTTTTGAATGGATTCGACGGTTGTTTATTTGTGCTTGAGGACCATGGAAATGTGTATGCAAGCCACATGGCTTCTGCTCCATGGATGAGCATGACACCGAAGGTTTTCAAAAGCATACAACTAAGACATATATCAAAACCGAATTGTTCTGTGTATGTTTATACAGCCGGAACACTCTCAGAAAAAAAGGGTATATTCTTGCACCCTCTGTCTCATATACGACACCCCAAAACTTGAATTTGACGTACAGCGGGCTGAGGTCCAACAGACGGCTTCAACTTTTAAGAGGTGCTTGAGAACGGTGAAATACACCGCATTAAACAACTAAAGTACCTATCAAAGACTACGGAAAGAAATCACTGAGGTTTTGCAGTAATGCGGAAAAAAGCCCGATAACCTTTTCTTCGTTTTCAATAACACGTACATTAGCAATTTTAATAAGTTGTAGCACTCGGCTATCAAGCCACCCGTGAAAGTTGGGAACGTCGGTTCGAAGTCAGCGAGGCTGCACGTCGAACTGAAGTTTTGGGGTGTTCATATACGGGACAAGGGGTGTGAGAATGCACCCTTTCTTTCTGGGAGTGAAGCTAATCTTCCTCAGTGGGCGTCTGGTGTCTCAGCTGTAGATGGGCAATTTAGCCAGTGCGGTACAGCCGCTAGCCTGGGGTCATTAAGGTGCACCACGCTGTAGTGATACACGACCGCACGCCGGTACGATGCTCATCCAGATCGAAACGGGCAGGGGCGGGGATCGGGCCCAGGATCCCTGGGTTCTGCAGCGCGATCTTTCACTCCACGTGCTCCGAGTTGGTGTGCGCTAGCCCACGCGGCCACCGATCCCCCCGTCATATACCTAAACCGGAAAACATACAACTAAAACAAAACACGGCAGAACCACTCCCAACAAAACAATTTCGTGCAAAAATAATCACAGTGAAAGCAGCACGCGTGGAAACTGCACTTAAACAGTCCGACGCGCGACAAGTATAGCACGCAGTGAAACGGTAGCGACCAAAGCGACGTATTCTCCGAATACCCGGCCCACATACGAGTACCCTACCTGAAAGCATACTTGAACACAAATAAATAAACGACCAGACATGCGTCGAAAGACGTAATCGAGATAAAGGTGTTTCCTTTGTTCAATCACCGGCCGCTGTCTATTTTGATCTCAATGAGCACCCGCGGGCCGTCGTGCAATCATTTGCACCCCAGGTTTGCTGTCATGCACTACTTGCCGTCTATAGCGTAAATAAAAGAAATTTGGCATTTTGAGATGGCAGCACACTCCACGGGTGAAGTGGAGGCTCCGGCTAAATTTTTCTAGTCACCGATTAGACTAGAAATTTATTCAACGTATTAATAAGTTCAAATGAGCTATTAACCGATATTCCAAGTAAAAAGCAATTGTTTTTGCGAAGTTATTGAATTCTGAAGTTTGGTTTGAGAAGCTACGAGATAGTCTGCTTGCAAAACGGAAAGCTTCATGTCAGAGGTGTTGATATGTGGCAGTACCGCATGTTCCGGACAGGTTACAAGAAGTTTCATGGTATGAAATAAATACAATTAGTATTCACGCCAGCAAAAAAAGAAAAAAAGAAAAATAGCGGGAACTATTTTTTTTTTTTAACTTTCTGCTTGACTAGCAAGTTATATATGTGACATCACCCCACTCGAGAGCGCGGAAAGGCATATAAATTTGTTTTGGCATGACTTTGATGGGCCGTTTTCTTATGCTATTTGGAATTTTTATATAATAAACACAATGCCGGTAAGAGTAAAACATATTCGGTGAGCAACTCGTCTGCTTCTTGCTCACTAGTTTCGGTGACGTCAGAACAAAGCCGAGCTCTGATTGGCGTTGATTGAAATGATACTGGGTAGACCTCAATGCTAGATACCTTGTGGTCTATCCACTATTTTGTCAATCAGCAAATAAGAGCTCAACGTTCTGACACCATCTCAACTCCTGTGCAAGAAGCAAAGGGACTTGCGCCCCGCATAGGTATTCTAAAAATGTGCTTTAGTTTCGCTAGCTCAAAAAACCACCAAGGTCACCCTTATAAAGCAACAAAAAGATAGAAAAAAAAGCTATGCTATGTGGCGCAAGGCAGCGCCCTTCAAAAAAAGTACAGCCATTAGCATAGATCCATCCATCCATCAATCTATCCCTCCCTCCATCTATCCGTCCGGATAGTATCTACACGTACGTATAACAAAATAACAACCACATATGAACCAAAATAGAGAAAAAGAGGAGTCACCGCAAAAAAAAAGAGAGAACGAAGGGTGTCAGGGGGGCTGGATTTACCACCCCCAGATTTTGACACACACGAAAAAAAAGAAATGAAAACGGTCTCGATATTTATGAACCGAAAACGAAAATGCGGCAAACCTAAAACACGTCCGATGATCTTGCTTTTTCGACGGACGCTGACGTTTTGAAGATATTGCTCGTCCTAGATGTCCCATCTCATTCGTGATATATCACGTGGATGTCTAAAGACGTTCTTATTGTGTATGTGTTTGAGTTAAAAACTGCGATGCTGGCTTTTAAAAGAAAAAAGAAAGACGTTCTTGCGGAGTGGGCGCGTGTCAGGCCATTTCTCAGAAGTATTTATTTCCAGCATTTTTTTGTTTGTTTTCGCTGACACCCATCGCAGAAAAATAAAATATAAGTAAATAAACTAAAACACAAGACGAAATAAAACCCTAGCTAAACGAATCCTCGGAAACTGAACAATATCTGAACTTTTATTTTTCTCGAGAAAGTTTATGTATTTCTGTTTCTCCACAGCAAAGCCCGGAATTCATCGAAAGCTTTTGTTAAGTGGCATTGCTTTCTATTACAATAAAAGTACTTCCTATCAGATTTGCGAAATTCAGCACTTGGAGCATCATGAACCGCATACTGCTCATGATTACATAATATTTCAAAATCAATTAACAAAGCAAAAAAAAAAAAAGAGAATGGCCAATATTAAGCAGCATTTTGCATTTTATAAGCTGGAGATGATTATGACGTTCACATATAGTGTAATATTCAAGCATTACAAGTAATTTGATTACTTGTAATGCGTACGCACATTACAAGTAATCAAATTACTTGTAATGGAGTACTTTTTGGAATAATTTTGTAATCAGTTGATTACTTTTATTAGGCAGTTATCACAAGAATAATCTGATTGCATTTTGAAGCAATAAAAATTACTTCTAACCGTTACTATTTTTTCTACGAGACCTCCCCCCCGCACACATCTTTTTTTTTTTTTCTAAAATGACAAAAATAAAATTTGCTTCTTTTTTCCAACGAAAAAAAGAAAGATTTTTGCGGAGCTGCAGAAAACGAGGTCAACCCCTTTGAATGTACAGTTTCTGTGGAATGTTCCGTTTTTTTTTTTTTTTTTTTTGAACTTGGGACTCGGAGTAGGAAGCCCCAGGAAAGCCCCAGTGCGTCACAAAGGCCATTCAGGTCGAAGTTTGTGGGAGCAGAGCTTGGAAGTAGTTCATTGTTATAAGCGCTAAAGATGTAAGTCTTCACACAATAAAGTATTCGGAAAAGTAACGGTTACTTCTTCAAGTAATGTGCATTTCTGCTGTCGAGTAATCAAGTAGTCTAATCGAATACTTTTTAGCCAAGAGTAATGGTAATTGTAATTGATTAATTTTTTAGTAATATGTACAAGACTGGCAATATTGTACCTTTGGAACGACGTGAATATTTCAAGGAGCTTGCCATTTGTGTATGCAGTGAATGACACCCTAAAAAAACACTAAGCAGGGCTTCGAAAGGGGACTTAGCTTTTCGTTACCCTAGATTGCTTATAAATGTGGCAAAATCGACGAAGTTGCCTAGGTATATTTTCAATTTGCATGAATCAATATGTGATAAACCGAATGGCACCACTTAGGCGGCAGCCAAAATCTCCTTTTAATATAAATGCATTCTTTAGAAAAAAAGTATATTTTGCCGATTGGGTGTTTGTGAGACTTACCAAGACTTGCAGATAAATCTGACGCGCATGAAAACGGAAGAACTCAAACTGTCGGTGCGATCAAGAAATTCGACCACTACAGGTCACGCGAGATGAAGCAGCTTAGATCATTATTTAAGAACTCTAAAAAAAAAAAAAAAAAAAAAAAGAACCTTATTTTATTAGCAAAGGAGGTCTGAGTCAACACTCGTGCAGCTTAGAAAACTCGGGTGTCAACAAGGTTAGTTTCCAGAAAGGGCAATTTTCAAAGCTACCTCTCGAATGGTTCGCTTTCAGGGTTCTCAAAGTCGGTCATCTCTTATGCCGGCTGTTTACAAAACCCCAGGTTTCTTGTGTGCACGCACACATGTCTTTCGACCGTTTGTGTACAAACGCCAAGCACGTGAATACCAGCATGACATTTCGGACACGAACCCGCTTCCTTGCATCTCGAAATGGGTTGGTTCCTTGCAGCCTGTAAGTGCGCTTCCTTTCAGTTCGTCGCACTCAAATCAGGAGTTTGGCGGCGCCAGATCCGAATGCTCTCACGCTGATTGCATCGCGTTTCTTGCCGATTGGGTGGAAGCTCTTAAATTAGGAAGGTCCTGTTTATCGCACAGACTATACATTGAGTTGAACTTGTTGTTCATGTTGCGTTTCGGAGTCGTTGTTTGATTATCTCGCCACTCCCACCCCGCCTCCAAACTCCGTCGAAGCAGTGGTCGCTTCATGTTCAACTGCACCTGGTAAACAGACTGAAAAAATTACTTGTCATCCTACTTTAACAGCATGCTAGCTGTGCGTTTTATATAAAAACAGATTAAAATATAAATTTATTTTAAGGGCACGCATGTATTCATTTTCGTTCAATAAATATTCTGGGCGTGCGTTATTGAAAAAAAAAAAAAAGACATTTCGGCACATCGTTTTGGTGTGCCACCGATTGTCGGTTTGCTTTTGTTAAACACGTGTACAAACGCCTATAACCTAACATAAGAACCGAATTATCTCTTTATATTACATGTAATACCAAATTAAAGGCAAGTGTGTCGCGAGTGGCAATTTATATAAACCTTATTTTCTATATATGCAGGGTGTTTCGTAATACTTGTAACAGAACATTTCAAGAAGGTCGGCGACACATACCTGGGTTTTTCTTCACTCAGTATTTAACGGGATGGGGGACGTTAGACGTGATAGTATTCATCACAATTCGTTGGATAATTAACCTAAATTGCCTTAATAAATATTAAGTATAGGTTTTATTATTCATTTTCATTTTGTAGTTTTAAAGACAATCATTAAAAACGGCTAGACCAATTTATACAATTCGCGAAAAGGCAACGGACTTTGAGATATTCTTTTATAGTTTTTTGCAAGCTTGTTGGTAGTTAACAAAGTGCGGACTTAGGAAAGCGCCGGATCATTTAGGGTGGGGCGCCCTAAATAATGCGGAGATAAGTGACTGGAACTTTTCCTCAAGAAGGTAGGGCAAGGGAAAAAAAGGCCGGGGAGGAGGGACCAGACAAAACGCTGGAGAGAGGAGGAAGGGTTCCTCATCTCCACTCGAGCGTTCCGTCAGCTTCCTCCTCCCCGGCCTTCCTTTGCCTCGCCCTACCTTCTTGAGTTGCAACCGACTATAGACAGTGTTCAATCGACGCTTCCTCCAACCACGCGCTGTTGAGATGAAGAAGAGGTTACCGGCATGGGTACGCCGCTCTTGCGCCTCGATACTGAGGCGCGGTTCGTGCGCGCACTTTTTGAATGGCCGACAAACATGCGAAACCTTATCGGTAAATATCTAAAATATCATAAATTTTTCGGAAATCGTATACATTGGTCTAACAGTTATTAATGGTTAGATTTGAAAGTGATATTGAACATGACTCCTTAAAGAAATTAGTACTTAAAAGTTAATTAGGTAGTTTTAGGTAATTATCCGACGGATATTGGCCCGTCTAACGTCCGCCGAGTTTAGTAAATACACAGTGAAGACAGCACCATCTAAATGTCCAACTTACAATTTAAAAAAAATATTATAGAACAAGAAAAAAGGAACACCACGTATAAAGGCTTTGTAAGAACGTGTATCAATGCAACCTACTGGTGGCGTCTTCCTTTGAAATACATATTGATGAAAGGATAAGATGTGAACTAAATATAGTATTGACTATTTCCCGGTCTATGACTGCGCCATATCTGACCATGTTTAATAAAAGTCAACAATCACGTCAAATCGGGACTTGTATTGAAACTTCAAGCGAGGTAAATGAACCATCAAATATGGAAACAAAGATTTATTTTCGAGTTCCGCCTTTTTTCTAACACAATATTTGTCTCCCCCAATTTTCTCCTTGCGATAGCGTGCGAACGACTGCTCAATAATCACCGTCATATGATAATGCATTTAGGTGTGCGAAGATAACTGTCATATTACAAACTGTTTCATCATGCTCATTAACAGAGTGAAGACGGTCGGATTCTCCCTCTCTTTCTCTTTTTCTCCTGCACTCACTCAATGCCTTCCATGGTGCTTTGCTCGCGCGTGGACGCTCGAACATCACGAGCCGCCAGAACGTTATGGAAAATAGAAACCCAACACAAGATGCATGACGGCTCAAAGACCGCCTCCCCGTTCTCATCTCGTCAGTGACCCTACTCTCTAAAAAGTATCTTTAAAATCACTTTCGTGCAGAAGACGGCAACAATCATACGTGATAGGATGTGATTTGAGGTGCACAGTGAGCATGACCTTTCACTAGCTTTTAGTCCTTCTGCACGTGGCACTTTTAAGATATAATCGTAAACTAAGTTCCGAAATTTGCTAGGATACTTCTATAGTAAGCCGTCTTTGGCTGTCTCTATGATCTGCCGGGAAGTGAACTAGCAAACCTTTTTAGAGCGCAGCTCTTGGTGCCCGTTTCCGGATTGAGCGGCGTCGGCATAACCGCGCGTTGCATTGTGGAATGTTTCCCATATTGACGTCACACGTGACGTCATGTGTGACGTCACCAGGGTAAAATTTTCCCGCTAAATTAAGCGGGAGCATTTTTCGTTAAATTTGGCGGGAAATGTTTCCACTAAATTTAGCAGGAAAATTTTTCCGCTAACATTAGAGGGGAAATATTCTCGCTAAATTTAGCGGGAAAATCTTATTCTCGTGAGTCACACGTAGCGTCACGTTTGACGTCATTATCGCGTGACGTCAGGTGTGACGTCAAGCTAAACTTAGCAAAAAAATTTAGCGAAAGTGTTTCCGCTAAATTTGGCGGGGAAATTGACGCCACGTGTCCTCAACAGCAATTCAGTTTCCCCGGTAAATTTAGCGCGGAAAGTGTCGCTTAATTTAGAGGGAAATTTAGCGGAAATTTCCTGCTAAATGGGAAGGGAGCAGGAGAGAACAAAGGGAGGGTACGTAAGGGGAGTGGGGATATACCCTCCCCTCCGTGCCCTCCCTTCCTCCTTCTCAAGAGCTGAGCTCCTATTCGGCATTACAGAGAATCGTAAACGTCTCTTTTCTTTTAGAGTGTAATAGGTTCCTTTATATGAAGACGCTGTGGACGTTGCTAACCGATACATTACATAAATACATTTTTTATGTATTAAGGCTACTATAATGTGCATATAAAAACTAAATACTGTATGTATGAATGTTAGCAGTCGCACATTTTTTGTGCTTCGGCATCGGGCGATAACCACCCTCGTTATTTAAGGTGTTTTGGTTAGTGCACTACGACTACTAGTGTGAATTCTTGTGCTTGCATCAGGTAGGATTGATTACACGAGCAAACCTCAGTACAATTACACCGTTTTATATAGAAACAGGAAGTATATGCAAGCCCATGATGAGCGAGTCCACATTGGGTACCGCTACAAAGCTGATGTATACTAAAACACTCGGCCACCCGATGCGCATCTGCCCCCTCACACACAGACACACGTTCCCATGTCAGTCGAATAGCTGAAGCTGACATCAAACACTTTGCTAGAGAGAAGTACTTAAACTCCGCTCTTCTGCATTACACAGAGGTATTACAGCGCCCAAGCCTCCGCAAGCACTGTGGATACTTCATATCCGAAAAAACGCACCCGTGTTCGGTTCTGCACGCTGTACCGCAGTCACACGATGCCAAGACATCCCAAAACCGCGGTCTCTTTTGGCGCTCGAGTGTCCACAACAATAGATGTAGGCATCCACCCCACCCAGTTCAAAGGAACAAAAAGGAAAAAAAAAAACGAGGGTGCGGCACGTTAAGCCGTTTAAGCTTCGCAAAACTCGCCAAGGCCATTAAATTACCCAGTAGTGAGAACAATTTTGCTAGTGGAGTATTTACTGACACCGTCCCCAGACTTCTTGTTTTAGTCTTAAATTGTCTTTGATTGTATTGCCTCCTCTTCTCGTAGAAAGCAGCCAACAATAAAAAAAAAAGAGCTTCCCCTGTTGACTTTTTTATCCTTCTTTTTGTGGTACTATACTTTCTGCCTCTCCAACACAAACTAAGGCTAGAAATGTTGCCAAACCCGCCACAGAAACAGACGGACCTCTAAAGGCCTGTTGCCGCATAAAACACAGCGTTACTTCAGTGCTATCAGTCAGCACTGGAAATACCATGGGCATTGCTGACGCGGCGCTAACTTTGAGCTATATCAGTGATACAGCTCTGATACAGCACTGCACCAGTGCTAAGTTAAATTCAAGTCAGAGCAGCATCGGCACTTCCCCCAGTGTTGATTTAGAGCTGCGATGTATGTGTGAATCTACCTTTAAGCTAAAACGTCCATTTTCTCCTATCGTAATAAGCTAAAATCGTATTAGGAGAAGAATATTAGAAAAAGAAAACAAAGGAAGAAAATAAACTCGATTATGGACGGGGGATGTTATGTGAAGAAAATGAAAAGAAAGTGCAAGAGGTGGAGAATACTGGGCAGCATTTGACGATGAGTGATGATGGGAACCAAATAACGCACTGGGTTCTGTTTTGCTGTTCCGGGTGGGCGAATCACGGCTATGTCTGCAGAAATATTCAAGTAGTGAATGTGCCGCTAATTCTCGCGCATGTGTTTGTGCGCTTTATGTTTTCAGAGGTTTGTTTCGTGTCATCAGCTTTCGCCCGCCTTGCACAAAATGGAAGAACAGGAAAATTGCTGCGGCCCGCGTTCGAAGCCGATAACCACATTATTGCAAAATGATTCATGCACCGTCTTTGCAAAATAGATCCGGATTTTATTTAAAATCCTTTAGTAGCCTATAAAATTAATATCGGAGTTCACTTTTGACCAGAACAGAGAGGCACGGTGAAAATAGGAGGATCCAACTGCATAAGAAAGCTCGAAATACGTCTAGATCTGCAAAGTGCAAAGTTCACAGAAATGATGAACAAGTGAAACGGCATGCCCATAGTTAATGAGCGCTTGGAATTTGCTTGGTTTATACTTACCGACAGCTTTAAGAATCGCAAAGTGAGGTAATGCTCAAACTTTTTCTTATCACTCCACAGCCAATGGTAGTTCGACGCTAGTGGTTAAGAATGCCGAAAAACACATTACGAACCAGTAAACATGAACAAAGGCCACTCTCTGTGTGTCTAAACTTATCACTAACTCAATCAAGAAAAAAAAAAAGAGCAGTCACTGGCTGTATTCGCAGCCGCCGCGGTGATTTCGAGGCAAAGCTCTTGCCTACGAATTCCAATGTAGCGAGTTCGAATCCCGGCCGAGATGTCCGGAATCTGACGGACGGTTATTGAGAAGGGCGCCTCGTAACCGAGATTACGGTTGCATGTTAAAGGATTCAAGTGCGACTGAAATTAATCCTCGGTCCTCCGCTGTGGGCGTGCTTGACGCCTTTCGCTGGTTCGGCATATGCAAAACTCCCAATATTACCCCGTTTGTGGCAGATTTGGCACCGTTCGCAGCTACCACGCGGTTATATGGAGTTTGAACCTCGTGCGACCTCGTTCCTTTTTATATTGATTTGTACTCTTCTGCAATTCGTCAGCCCGTTCTCAGCTCTGATTGCGTTTTCTGGTTCGGAATATATCTGTAGGCATCGGCCGGGTGTCTAAAATAAGCAGTGATTCTCTGGTACTGAGCAGTCGCGCTTCCATCGCAGACGCAACATGAGGGGCACTTTCTTTTTAAATATGTATGACCAAGTTCGCCTATTAAACGATCATTTGAACTTATACATTCGTCTATCGAATTTCATCTGTCACGATATTGCTTCAACTGTAATCGTACGCTCAGCTTTATAATATGCTGAGAACCTTTTATAGTTAGCCTTGAGCGGTTGTATTCCCGTTCTCAAAAAATAATTAACTCACCAAAATTCTTTCTAGCATGTATTATTGTTTTATGCATCACTTGAAACCTTTGCCGCACCAGGTTAGGCAAAAGCTTGGAGGGCCTCGAAGCACGTTTCATAGCAGCATGGCAGCTTTGCGTTTTTAACAAAGTGACAAACACAAAACAAACCCTGTTATATTGCTGACAGATCTACATACATGTTTTCAATATTGTTCTTAGTCGACGCGCAAAAGGACAATATGTTTGCGGTTGTCTGTTGTTACCTTGTCTTAACATCATTAAAAAATAATGACATATTTTAAGTGCCAAAACACGCTGAAAACAACAAAACTAGAATTCCCCAGCTTACATTTTCTTTTAGAGTTTATATACCCGGTGTTTATTTTTAACCGATACCATTTTATTAACGGCCGTTAAAACAACTAGATTATTAAACCTGAAAAAGATTCACTGGCCGCGGCGGTCGCCGGGGCACGACGGCAACCCTCTAATTAGCGAGCTAGCCAAGGTCCAAGCAAGCAGAAAAGACCTTCTTAAAACAACAGTAATTTAATGTTCGATATATATTTTTTTCACGTTGACCCCACTTCATCGCGTTATATACATTGCCGCTGCCGGCATTTTTGCTTCTATGAGTGCCCTCCTTTTGGTTTACTTTTGGCACAGACATCACATCCTCTAAAACCGCACAAGAACAAGAAAAAAAAAGCAAAAAGGCAGTTGTAATTACACGGCTCTTTAAAACAGTTTGCTCTGGTATGTTGGTCTATACTAACGTATAGACCAACGTACCTTTGCGAGGAGTGAAGCGTCTGCGTATGAGCAGTGCCGACAGCAGCGCCACCGTGGTGACTACACGACAGAGGGTTGAGATGGTTTATAGATACCGGTGCCTGTAAAAACGAAGGCCTTGGCATGTGATGGTTCCACTGCTTTCTTGCCTAAAGTTTATTGGCTAAAGCCTCAATTCAAATGATAGCGTGGCAGTAAAAAAATAATGATCGGGACTTGCCGCGCCCGGCGTTTCTTAATATGTTAGTGTAAAAGCTGTAATGAGTTGTTTTATGATTTCATTTCTAGCATCCCTAACACATAAACAAACCTGTTGCCACTCGCCCGTTACTGTCCTATTTCTCAAAGTCTGAAAAAAACCTCCGTCGCATGGAAACACACCTTCGACTTCGTTTCTTCCTTAGGTTTTGCATTATTGAATTCGCATGCATCGTTTGTCTTCGAACGTTGCGTAGTTGAAAGAAAAAAAAATTTTTTTCATCATTGTCTTTCAGCAGTCCTTCTTAGCCCTGTCCTCCACCCAGGTGCAGGCCAATCGATCCCGCCTTGACGACTTTCGGAAACCTTTCAAAGTCGTGTCTAATGACTTCGAGTCCGAAGGTTCGTTGCGAGTGTTTAGTAAACGAAGACAATCTAAGCAAACTTGGAAGAACAAGAAAGGAAAGACTTCGCTGCTGATTTATGCGTGTGCGGCGATATTTCGGGTTAAAGAGGGCACTGTAAGTAACTCGGGCACAACAAAGTTGTATATAAGAGATATTCAAGGGACACCGTATTGTTGGTCATTAATTGTTCGTGGCTCATGCTCAGAACTAGCTTTCTTTTAACGTAAGCCGAGAAGAAATATTTTTGATACAGTGATCTGCACGCTGAACTTGCATATTTGTGCATTATTCGCACGCTAGATATTTGTCTTCGACAAAAGATGAATATGAGATTGTCGTTTATTGCTTTCCCTTGTAATATGATGCCTGAAAAGTGTGCAGGACTCGTGTATTTAGCGCATCCAAAAAATTGGTTCCTCATTTATAATGGAGATATACGCCGAAAAACGAGAACAAGAAGATGGGTAGAACACAGGACAGGGCGTCCGCCCTGTCCTGTGAGCTACTCATTTGGTTTTGTCCTCATTGTTTTGGAGTATATCTCCATTATGACTCAAAACTAACTAGCCTAACTTGCAGTTGTAACACTGGTTTCACAATTTCCGTCTTCGACTTCGACTGGTGTGTTTACTATGTCCAAAAAACGCGTACCTCGATTTCCCCCTGATGACGACATACAAATATCATGTTGTCGCCGGTTACGTTCCTGGCGGTGTTTCAGCAGCGGTGGTGGATGTAGCAGACGCCTGTTCTGCTGCCGGTCGCTCTCCAGTGCTGCAGTCTACGAAAGCTTCGGCAGCCAGAGGTTTATGTGCCGCGACGACATCAACACTCGCGCTCTCTCGTACTTTTCGCCAACATTTCTACAACCAACCACCAGGATCGCGACATCCGACAGCAGAACACTCCGGTATCTGTGACGTCATTTGTTGCCGATTCGGGACGCCTATTGATGTATGGACGAGAGAGGACGCTAAACACACCAGTCAGAGACGCACTCCTGGTACCATAATAGAAGCGTCATGGTGTCGTCGACCGTGATGCCAGCGGTGTCAAAGCAGCAGTGGTGGATCTGGAAGACGACTGCTCTTTTGCAGGTTGCTCTCCAGCTTAAAGTCCGACGACCAAGCTCTAGATTCTGCAAGGCAGAATATTCTCCTCACCATGGGGGAGGAGGAAACCGGCAACGGTGGATAGGGTAGAAGGGGGAGAGGAGGAAACGGGGGAAAAGTGGAAAGCTCGAACTGGTCGTCGGCCTTTAACAGATCACGGAAACTGGGGCAGCCGGGAGTTGGGACGCCGCCACGAAAGCGACACTCAGGTTCGATCGAGCTTTTCGGCATCATTTCTACGACCAACTTCCACGATCGCGACTTCCGACAGTACGTTCCAGCGGCTTCAGTGACGTCATTTGTTGCTACTTTGAGACTACGTTCGATGCATGGGCGAAATAGGACGCTAAACATGCACCAATCAAAGACGCCTTCCAGTCACCATGCCTCTAGGGTACTTTCAGGAAACACCTTTTTACTTCCGTTAAGCCGCGTCCCACCATGGCCCTTGAAGAGCGTCTGCCACTTTCCTACCTAGTTTGCAAGCAGACGCTGAGTTATTGGCGTCATCTTTTATGTTGGTGAAAGGAAGTGACGAGTGGTCTATTCGACCACAGAACTCATTAAGTACGACCGGGGGCGCTTTCGGGCTACATAAATGAATGTTTACTCTGCTTTTTCTCCTTTTGGAGTCGCCATGGCGTACCCCAACGGGGCCCTCTCGGCCACAGACAGGTTCCGTTCTCTATCGCTTGCTCGTCGAAAGTCTGAAGGAAGACCGGCATGTATAAAACTGAACTCCTGCAGATTATATTTTTATGTTCCAGACAAATGTGGCTGGCACAGTCAATCACGACGCGAAAGAACTCCAACGATCTCGAAGACACTGCCCCCGCGCAGAGAAAGACATAAGGGGAGAGTTCATCAACATGGCGTCCTGCGAGATTTCAAACCAAAAGTATGTCACGGGAAACCACCCCATATGTAGGAACGTTCAGTCGTGCAGTAGGATTTTCATCCCTGAAACGAGAGAACACTGTTTGCGGAACACAGGCTCGCGCACTTCCTAAAACAAGTCTCCTGGTCAAATCAGAAGCCGCAAACTTATCTTTCCGTGGCAGTCTTGGGGAAAAAAAAATATATATATATGGTAATTTTAAAGGGTTGCTATGTCAGCGTCTCTGGAGCTTAAATTTATAGGTTTTCGTGATTGAAAACCCGGCGCAAGAAGTGTACCAACCGCGAACCACTTAAATGAAGAAAAAAAAATGACGGAAGAGGGCGTTCGTAATTTTTTCGGGTCTTCCTTTTTTTTTTTTTAAAGTCATTTATACTTCGTTTTATTTTTAAGCCCGACCGCAGCCGGCGCTACGACACGATGGAGCTTAAAGCACCTCTATACAAAGTGTGGCGCCAAGATCTCTTTTCTTCGAGAATCTCTCATTCTTTCCTCCTCTCCGTGAGTCTCCCCCTTTCTTATTTCGACGTTAGCGCCTCCTAGGCTGCCTTTCCGCTGAGCGTCGTGACAGGTGACTGCTGGCAAACCCTTGCTAGATCGGCGTTTTATGCGGTATTTTACGACTCGCAGCTTTCGTGTTTTCGCTACGATATCAGTTCCCGGTGTCATTGACGCCTTTGCTACTGGGTATGTCTTTCCAAGGGAATAAGCTGAGCTAGTTGGTTCTGATACATCTTGGGTGAAACCAGCTGAACATAATGAGGATGACGGGAGAAAAGAATGTCAGGACCAAGAAATCAGGAACAAATAAGAGCAATGGGAAAGAAAAAAAAGGGGGGGGGATGGATATACATTAATAAAAGAAGAGGAAGATGTAATAAAAAAAACAGTTGGTAGTCTAGCGGTCGGTTCGCCATTCTTTTCCCCTGTCATCCTCCTTCTTATGTTCAGCTGGTTTCACCCAAGCTGTCTTCCTATCCCTCCACGTCTCAAGCAGGCACGCCAGTTTTCTGAATGTTTTTTGCGGTGTGTCTAATCGGATCATTAGGTTTGAAAATCCCATTTATAAACATTCATACCATGAAATTGAACTGCGAGGCATATTGTACTAATCTCACTTCCTCTTTAGCAGACAAAGGACTCAAGGCAGTAAGCGCGAAAGAGCACACGTTTTTCTTTTTTTTTATGGAATGCGAAGCCGCGGGATCTTACGTACCGAACGGAGCAAAGTACAGCGTTGTTCAGGTGCCGTTGACATGTTTCCAAAACAGTCGACAAAAATTATCATCACCACTTTTGACTTTTAAGACGAAAGCCTTATATGCCCTATTAGGCGAAAAACGGCGGCGGCGTTGTGCCCCAAAGATGACTATAAAAATACGTCATGAAGCACGCGCCGCCCAAGGTCAACGGGGACGCGCCACACAAAACTGATATCACTGCCGGAGCGCCGTGTGCAAAAGGAAAAAGTGGCGCGCTTCTTGTAAGAATGCGCTGCATGTAGGAATGTTTTCGCATTCTTCACACAACTTCAATTGAACTTCGAAGCGCACTTTAGTAACGAGGGAGGGCGCCCAAGTGTATTTCATCAATCCACCAGGAATTTTTTTTTTCTTGCGGGGAAGCAATTTTTTTTAATGGCCAAATTGTTTTAGGTTTTTTTTTTTTATCACGTTTTAGTTTCCTTATAGAAAAGTTAGTCGCATGTTTGGTCATTCTGTCAAACGCAGTGCTCTTAGTTCGGGTAGTGTTATTAATTCGGTGCTGTTAGTTCGTGTAGTGCCTAGAGCAATATGACTCTTACGTAGTCTTTCAGTGTCCGGGGTGTTTGGTGCTTTGAATTCAGGTGGTGCCTAGGGTAAGCTTTTGAATGGAATGAAATTACGTCACAATATTTTCTCTTTGTGACGCTGCGCGCGCTTTCCTTCTGCACGCCCGAGTACAATCCCTTTGCTCTGAATTCTCTGGGTCACCAAAAGAGGGAAATCACGCTTTCCTGTACTTTTCACTCCTCGCCCCGCTCGCTTTTTCTACACCACCTGTTTCTGCTGCTCTCTTTCCTGCAATTTCCACCCCTCTTCCAAACGGGTTCCACACACCACCTGCTCCTACTCCCCCCGTTCCTGCGTGTTGTATCCGCAGCTCAGTCAGCAGGTGACCGGGGCTACACCCCTGGTAACGGTTGCCGCTTTTTTCACGATCGTTTTACGGTTACGAACTGACCGACCTACATATTTCGTGCTTACGCTACTTCTGAGGTTGGTTGGCCCTATAAAGTTAAAGTTAAAAAAGAAAAAAAGATACTTTTATAAGGGATGCTTCCCCATAAAGAGAAGAGAATTTTATAACGATGCTTCCCCACATAGGAGGTAATAATGAGGTGCAGCACGCTGTACATAACACATGTGCTTCGTTTTCTGCAGTTCTGCCATATTGGATCACAATAAAGTGTATATCACTTTTCCTATCTTGCATTCGATTTAGCGGCTAAAGAAAAGAAAAAAAAGAAATGTCCCAGGAAAATTTAACACACGTTAAGCAAATAGCGTTTTGTGCAAAACTGTTCTGATAGTCCTAAAAAACCGATCCAGATGGCAAGCGTGTTTTTTTTCTTCTTTTTTTTTTTTTAAAACTCCTTTCGATTTTTTTTTTATGTTTCTATTTATTCGAAGCCAACATTCACTAGGTGATTTTCCCTTTTCTTGCTTCTTTCTTTCTTACAAGCTATAAGCACGGCTTATACCGTAATTGAGCGGTGGATTAAGTTAAGAGGATTATCTTCCCCGTACAAGAGAGAGCTGGTACGCCGGTCTTTCACTTAAAGTTTTCGTCTTTCTTAGATTTTCGTCTAAGAAATTAATACAAGACTAAGAATTTCGCTGAATGTACAACCACATGTTTCGCGGTAAAGATCTGTTTTCGCTTCTGAGTTGGTCATTATTGAATTAACGTATACAAATATGGCCTAATTGACTGTGCCAGATACACAGAGTGACACAGAAATGATAAAATATACCATGGAGATTTTGGAAACGCAAAAGGTCTTTCAGATTATTTTTAACGCAATTGTGGAAATATTGATAGCTATATATGTTGTGATATTATAGTAAGGTGCGACGACTAGACATATTCCACGTGTCCTAAAATGAGCCGCATGAGAATATTCCGCGTGCCATAAAATGAACGTGACGCTTCACGATGACGACAGCCCTCCGTAGATTGGAGCCATTGGTTCTTCCAAGTCATTTGTGTTAAAGCAGACAGTCCAGACCTCGTAGAGTGGGGTCGATCGCGTGAGAGCGTCTACCGTGCTGTCTATTGTCACCAATAGAGTATCTTACACTGCGCCAAAGTATTGCTGCCTCAGGTAACACTAAAATGCAAAGCGCAAATTCGTCTGCTTTTTTTTTTCTTTCTGCATGGCTTGTGGCAACGTTAGAGCACCACGCTCTGATTCGCTCTGACTGAAGGATAGTGGGTAGACCTCAAAGCAAGCTGCCTTCAGGTCTACCCACTATTCTTCAATCAAAGCCAATCAGAGCTCAATGTCTTTCTGACGTCACCGCAACCCCTGCAAAGGAAGCAGACAAACATGCGTTTTGCATAAGATAACTCACAGCTGAATCATAAGTCTGAGTTTTTTTTTAGGAACCATAATCTCGAGCAATTTCTAAAGGCATCTGAAAGGTAGGTATCAAAAACTAGCTTAAAAAAAGAAAAAAAAAAGCAAGTTTCTGATACAGAGAAGCAATAAAATAAACGACCAAAAAAGCAATTGTTTGTTTGCAAAAAGCGGGAGAAAAACCTAAAGCAATAAGTTTCTTATACTGCAATGTTTTTTTTTGTTTTTTTTTTGTGCGCAAACAAAATTCCAATTAACGACGCATTACTTTTAATTGATTCTCTAGCTGTAAACGTTTCCATATACGAAGCTGTCGCGGCACTTACCTTCCTTTTCACATGCGGTACTTTCCTCACGTGAAATCACCAATGTGCACACCTAGAGACATACTGGATAGAAATCATGTTAACATATATGAGACAGTTTTAGGGAAACACTTTTGCACGTCCGATGCAGTACCATGAGCCCTCCGGTACGCATTGCACATGTGCGAGTCTTCCGTGGTTGCGCACGCGCAGCGCGTACCGCAGTGCCCATCGTACCATATCGAAAGTGCAAAAACGGTTCCCTAAAACTGTCTATTACATCCCCTGAGTGTATGCGGTGTCACATGTACGATACGAGTACTCGGCTGCGCAGCTTGTAAAGTGGCGATGACCATTGACAGATAATAAAAAGCAGGGGGTGGGGCGTGCCCAACATTTTAATATCGGTCCGCAGCGAATGGCATTGCACAATTCGTTGATACGTACGACAAATGTCGAATTCAGGAAGAATGAACGCTCAACATATTGGAGCCCGCCCTAAGCTCCTTAAGCTTTCCGTGACCATAGCAGAAAGTTCTGCTCAGCGGATTGCTGTAGGATTCTTAAAATTAGGCTTAGAACCATTGCACAGCGTGTCCTGCACTAAACGAATAAAACATTTTCTTCTTTTTTTATTGCAAAAAAAAAAAATCTACGAGTCGTTGAGAAGTTTATATTTCTGCCAAATGGAGCGATAGCGGTCCGAACGAGATGCCGAAGTTTGAGCATTAACCCGTATATTACTTAAAAGTTATTAGTTATTCTCTGAAATTTTTAATGGAAATATGGGGCCCATTTTCGCCCGTTTTGGCTAACTGGCGCCAAAGAGGTTCATCTGTTTGACAGCACGGTCGGTCGCCTTTTCCCCATTCAAAACTTAAAAAAAAAAAGAAAATTACCTATGAACTGTGAATAAAATAAGCGTTAGTACTGAAACACCTGGTTTTGACAGTTTACGCTTCATTGGGGCGAAAAATGAAAGTTCGGCGATAATTACTTCTTTTCTTTTCCAGTAAAAAACATTTCGTAAGAAGTTTCTGGGACACCCTTGTGTATGCGGAATCGGTCGATAATTACGTCGAAGGACTTGTCACGCAGCAAGAACCATGAATATCAAAGCCATGCCTTGCGTTTCTTAATTTATAAGTTACTAGCCTAGTATCCAAGTTGAGAACCACATACAAAGAAGAACGTCATTCAAATATTTGTTTAACGAGCTTTTAATCATCGAAAATTATAAAAGAACTTGCGCAATGTGCCAATTTGCGTGAGTTCTATTAAGCTAATGTATACAAATATCAGGTGCTTCTTTTTGCTTTGTTTTCCGTGTTTTTTCCGAATATGACGCTGTTACGTCAATATTTCATAGTTAGCCATGTAACAGTTCCGACGGCCAGGACCGTCGTCAAGATACTATGTACAGTATTTTCTCTGTTCCTCTTTTCTTCCTCCCCAGACAACACGGAACTGTATTGAAATTTTAGCGTTGGATAAATAAATACCCGTGACTAGATCGTTAAATCTTCTGAAACGGGCATGACACATTTCTATTAAACAAGTTTTAGATGATAGGGCCCCAATGCTTGAAGGCGGCTAAAAAAAATGAAAGCCGCTTACAACTCCCTGTAACGCCGAATTAGAGCGCAGCTCTTGAGGAGGAGGAGGGAAGGGCACTGGGGGGGGGGTTAAACTAACCGGGGGGGGGGGGGGGGTCACGTGACCTTGGGGGTCACGTGACCCCCAATGCCGATGATGTCATAACTGACGTCACTGATGACGTCATCAGTGACGATGACGATGCGGGTACCGATGACGCCATTAGTGACGTCACTGATGACTTCACCAGTGATGATGACGATGACGATGCGAATGTCGGTGACGTTATCAGTGACGTCGCTGATGACGTCATCAGTGATGATGACGATGACCATGCGGATGCCGGTGACGACATCAGTGACGTCACTGATGACGTCATCAGTGATGATGACGATGACAATGCGGATGTCGGTAACGTCATCAGTGATGATGACGATGGCGATGCGGATGCCGGTGACGTCATCAGTGATGATGACGATGACGATGTGGATGCCGGTGACGTCATCAGTGATGATGACGATGACGATGTGGATGCCGGTGACGTCATCAGTGATGATGACGATGACGATGTGGATGCCGGTGACGTCATCAGTGATGATGACGATGACGATGCGGATGCCGGTGACGTCATCAGTGATGACGATGACGATGTGGATGCCGGTGACGTCATCAGTGATGATGACGATGACGATGTGGATGCCGGTGACGTCATCAGTGATGATGACGATGACGATGCGGATGCCGGTGACGTCATCAGTGATGATGACGATGACGATGTGGATGCCGGTGACGTCATCAGTGATGATGACGATGACGATGTAGATGCCGGTGACGTCATCAGTGGTGATGACGATGACGATGTGGATGCCGGTGACGTCATCAGTGACGATGACGTCATCGGGGGGTCACGCGACATCGGCGGGGGTCACGTGACCTCAGGGGAGTCACGTGACTTCGGGGGGTCACGTGACCTCGGGGGGTCACGTGACCCCCCACGAGGTCACGTGACCCCGGTGGGGGGCTCGCGCGGTGCATTATGGGACATTTCCCATGATGCACCGCGCGGTTACGCCGACGGCGACGGCGACGCCGCTCAAGCCGAAAACGGGCCCCTAAGAGCTGCGCTCTAAAAATGAAGGCTCACTACTGCGCATGCGCCTAACCCGACCTGCGTTGTTGTGTTTTGTGCTGGCGCTCGCGCCTAGTGACAAATTCGAGAAATAGTGTGGGACCCCTATTTGCTTATAGAGCCGCGTTGCGTTGCGAAACATGGCGGCGCCCATTCCGCTCGCTTCGGAGCAAATTCGTCATGGCCGCTGCCGTTTTAGGCACGTTAATTTCCAGTGAATGGTGCGGCCCGCTTTCGCTTCACTTCTGGTTCTGGCCGTTCCTAAGCCTAAAAACGCGCAGTAACCGTCGACATGGCAACGTCTAGCTTATTCGAGTGGACTTTTTTGGGTCAAACGGCCATGAGCGCAAGCTCAAAAGGAAAAAAAATAAACTCACACGCGTTCGTATTAACTTCGGCGAAATTGAAGGACTAAACCAGCGATGACAGACGGTCAACGCGGCATACGAAAGCCAAAAACAATCCGAGAGCAAGCGCCAAATAAGATTGGATTGTTTTGGCTGAAAATGGCTAAGACTATTTATACTGATTTCAGGTTGTATTTTTTTAGCCTGGTTGATTCGGTTCTATTTTCACCACTTTATGTAAACAAAAATTACTTTCAATATTAGAGCTTCTTTTTTTTATTAAGCTTGTTAGCGCATTTGCGCGTCATGCGCGAAACGCATGCGCGTTGCGTTGCGTTGCGAAACCCCTATTCTTTAGGCCGGCGGCGCCAACTTCATTCCGTTTGGGTCCTCAAATTTTTTTTTTATGGGTACATAAACGCTTCCTCCGTGTATTTGAAAACTCTTTAATAACAGCAAAATCAGTCGCTTGAAAGACTATTTACTTATTTACGTCCAGCACTTTCTGTACAACATAAATTTAAAAAGAATGTATCGACATATGTAAGAACCGGGTGTTCAAAAAAGAATCGCGTTCTTCGGTCCACGTAAGTGGACAATGTATAATTGAAACTCTCCAAGCATTTGCTGCTAGCGGTTGAGATAAAACGCGAAAGATTCAAAACATGACTTTACTTAAATCAACTTTAATTGAGAACTACAAAATGTTTTGTAGGGCGGCGTCCGCCTTTGCCTAATATACTGTCCAAACAAGGAGTGACTTTGTAGACGCATCTTGAATTACATCGGAGAAAAAACTGTTGTCAACAAAAGTGAGAATATTTTTTTTTTTACTAGCATTTTTTCACTGAAATGGATGCTACAGAAGCCTACACTTTCATGTCTCCTCTTGAGGTTATTTGCCTTAGGTGGACTTAAGCTCGTAGAGAATTTTCGTCCTTCTCAATCATCTTTTGATCTATGTAACGTCATGATCTCAAAAGTTTGCATTCTGCCTCAAGCGGTAGCGTCTCATTCTCGCAAAGGTTGAGCTTTCTGTCATGCATAATGTATTTACCTTAGCCGAAAAACGCTGCTCTCCTTTCTTTTGAACACCTGTATACGTGTGTGTCGCCTCTTGCTTGTAAAGAAAAAGTATATATAGTAGTAGTTCAGCGACGTTCGTGATTCTTGACGCAGATGTCCACTACATATACGTTCACAAACTGAGAGGGTTCACTTCATTCGCTTTCTTGCTATTCTTGCTTAAGTAAGAAAGACCAAGTTCTGAGCCAAGCCATGGGCGGAGCATGTTCGTAAAGAATGGAGGTTCTAAATAATTGAGGGCTTCGAAGACTGCACCTCTAGATCGTAGTGCGCTCCGTTTTTTCGTAACCGTCAGTTCGTTACTGAGGGTTCTTGAGAAAAAAAAAAACAGTATCTCTTTCTATTGTTATATTCGCCGACAATTTAAGAAACGCCGGCGTGGCTTATCATCTTCTGGCATCACCATTGTTAGTTCAACGTTCATGTCGGCTACTGCAGAACTCTTATTGGCTGAGGAGAAATACAAATATGCTCGCGAAGCACAACAACCTTCTCAAGCTGTCAGTGCCCCGTATATTGCTTGATGTAGCCGGCTTAGTGCTCGGTTATCGTTCGGTATTTTCCTCGGGAACGTCTTAAAGATGCCGGCGCGACTAAGCCTCCTCCATCAGTTCTGTATACAAACAGCTTGGGTCAACAGAAAGAGCAGGGACGTGGCCACAGTAAGTCCCCACAAATAAATAAGAAAGGTAACGACATCTTCTCCCTCCTCTTCCGGGGCGTGCACTCTCTCATCTTTATATTATTCTCTCTGACAATCGCGCTCCATTTTGTCGTCCCATGAGAGCAGGCGGCAATTCCTACCTCTTCTTTCAGCTTGTGTCAGAGCGCTGTCGAAGGCTAACAGATAACAAACGGACACAAGCAGACTGAAATCACATTGTCGCCATTGTCGCCGTGCAGTTCCTTAGTCCAAGGGCTCCACTCTGGACACTTTGCGGAAACTTCGGCGAGGAATCCGGCAGCAGCGATTGGCTGGTGCCGCACTAGAACTTGCTGGCTGCCGACCAATCGTGGCAGTCAAATCCCTCGCCGACGTTTTCGCCAAATGTCCAGATTAGAGCCCTGGTTCGATGAACAGTGAAGGATACAATAATATAAAAAAAAAAGATTATGAAAGCCTAGACATTGTTCTTTTCGCGTTGCGTGAATGGCGACATGAACTACTGATAGACACTGTGTTCTGATAGCAAAGGTATTCCTCTTTTCTTCTCGGCCGTCCTGCGCACTTTTTTATTATTCTTTTCCTTATTGCATTTGCGCGTCGACGGCTTCAGCCGTACTTGTTTCAATGTAGCAGGCGGCATTCTTAATGGGCGTGGTTAATTGTACGTATAAAGGGGCTTTAGATTACAACATAGCTGTTTCTCTACCAAAGCAACGTATACATAGCGCGGTTAAACTGCTAATTGTAAATCAAGAATTTTATTATTTATATTTTGGGCAGAAGGACAAACAAAATAGATGGTGCAAAAAATAACTTTGTTTAGACTCAGACACCTGGATAGCGACGCACGCTGCATTCCCGTCTTCAACGATTTTGTTTGCCCTTTTCCAAAACATCACACGCATTACGTTTTCCATAGCCTAGAGTTATTACATTGAACTCTAACCTAATTGAATGGAAACTACGGTCTTTGGTTGATACCACCGCTAAGCGCCTGGGAACTGAGGAAGAGGAGTAGACGAGGAGCGCGCGGACACGTCAAAACGCCGAGCCCTAGTTGGAGCGACTAGTGGGTAGACTTTGTGGACATCACGCGGTTAGTTTCGGTTTTGAGGGCGTGGGGCCGGCAACCGACGCGGAGGTCAGTTGCGGCGCTTTGAAGTCAGTTGCGGCGCTTTGAACTGGGATTGTGCGTAGCTAGGCTTAGCGAGGCCTCTTTAAAACGTCATTCTTTGGGAAACCCGAGCGCCGGGGTCGGGGGACGTTTGTATCAAATTTGCCCGTAGGTGCTTGGCGATGGGCTTCGAACCGACCAACCCCCGTACGGTCTGTGCCACCAGGCCACGGCTGCCGAAGGAGCGAGTCGACGATGCTAGACTCGCTCCTTCAACAGTTGTTTTTGCAGCGCCTACCATCCAATGTGTGCATGGTGTTGGCGGGCGCCGGACACATGTCGCTTGACCATCTCGCTGTCCTGGCGGATAGGGTAGAGGAAGGTGCGTCACCCAGCCTCTCTAACATCGACAGCTCGGTTCAAAGTCTTCCAGCTCCAAACGAAGTAAACAACCTGGTATCTTTCACGGAATTCGAAACCCTGCGCGACGAGGTCCAGCACATCGCACAGGCGCTCGCAACCCCGGAGAAACCATGGCCGAGACACCCTCGCTCATTTTCTCGACCTCATGAATCGTCGCGCGAACTTGAGAGTACTGGAGTCTGCTGGTACTACCCCCGCTTTGGCGAAAACGGCACCAAGTGCGTCCCGCCCTGTGGTCAACAGGGAAACACCCGGGCCACGCACTGAGAGCGGCTGGTGCTCCTGGCCCCATGGCGCGCCATTTTTCTTCATCTTCCACCAGTACAACTAGCCCAGCTGAGCAGCGGAGGAGGCTTTCAACGAACAGTCCTTATTAGAACAAGACTAAATTGAAGAGGGAAGAGTTGGTGCCGTCCAAAATGCAAATTCAACCAAAACAAATTTTGTGACATATCAAGAGTGCCTTCTCAACCACGCCTATTTTGTCTGGTCTACGAAGTATCCAAAACTCGCTTTCTGGTGGAAACAAGTGCATAGGTCAGTGCAATCCCAGCTTCCTCTGTCTAGCGTCGCAGGCGCCCAAGCCACACCTTGCAAGCTGTGAATATTTCAAAAATTGCAACGTACGGCCAGCGCTCTCTGATGATGGATATCGGTCTGTGCCTATCTTTATGCTGGAATTTCTTGGTTGCCGACGTCAGGCACGCCAATCTCAGAGCTGATGTTCTCCGCCACGTCGATCTTCTCGTTGGCATGCGCAACACCCGGCTACGAGATGCCACAACGCTCCTGTCCGTGCACGGCATCGCGGAAGTCACGGTGTCGGTGACTTCGACACTACGTCGACCGCAAATCTAGACAGACTTCGAGGATTTGCTTCTTGAGGTTTTTTCCCCTGACATCTCCAGTCACCACAACTCACTGTATCAAGCACAACATCACGCACAACGTTATCCCATCGAAACCAACCGATCATACACGCCCTCGACGACAACCAAATGAGCGACTGAACGTGGCTCGGCGAGAGTTCGGGCACATGCTTGTGCCTCGGAATTGTGCGACCATCCTCAAGCCCATGGGCATCCCCACTGCATATGGTCTCCAAGTCCACCCCGGGGGACGGGCGTGAGTGCGGTGACTACCACTTCCTCAACCATGTGACCCGACCAGACCGTTACCTTGTGCCCCACCTCCGCGACTTCGTAGCCACGCTTCGCAGAGCAACGGTGTTCTCCAAGGTCAAAGCGTATCACCCAATACCAGTGGAAGAAGCTGATATCGCAAAAACAGCCATCACTACGCCATTTGTGTTATTTGAGTACGCCTGAATGCCCTTCGAACTTCGGAACGCGTCGCATACTTTCCAGAGGTTTATCGACGAGATAACACGAGGCCTTGATGTCTGGTACGGATATGTTGATGTCATCATCGTCGCCAGCACTTCTGCCGAAGAACATGCAGAACACCTGCAACAACTCTTCGCTCCCCTCAAAGAATATGGCGTACTGATCAACCCAGATACGTGTCAGTTTGGTGCTCGTTGAATTAATTTTCTGGGACATCGCATTAACTCCGATGGTCTTCGCCCTCTTGGCGACAAGGTGCAAGCAATTCCGGATTACCCTCAACCAGGCAACAAACAAAAACTTCGGAAATTTCTGGTATCCATTAATTTCCATCGAAGGTTCATCCTAGGTTGCGCACGCACACTGCAGCCTGTGAAAGATCTCCTGTCATCCCACGGACAAAGCTTCTCCCCTGGAGTGGACGGATCAGGCCCAGGCCTCGTTTGTGCAGATCAAGGAAGACCTGACGGCAGCTGCGCTCGTCACCCACCCCCAACAAGATGCATTTACACGCTTCATGGTGAACAAATCCGATGGCGGCGTCGGCGCGGTGTTGCAGCAGTTTGTAAGAGAGACTTGGCAGCTTCTGGCATTTTTCTCGAAGTCCCTGGCACCTGCGGAAATTCGCTACAGCACCTACGGACGCGAACTGCTGGCAGTCCACACGGCAGTCAAGTACTTCCGCCAAGTAGTGTGGACATCACACGTTTCCGCCGCGGGCTCTAGTTTCCAGATGCCGGAGGCGAAACAGAAACTAAACTTGTGATGTCCACATTACTCCCCTTTTCAGAAATGTCTAAAAATTAGAAAAAAAAAGCATGGATGGACAGTTGCCTGCGGCGGTGTGCCGCCGGAGGGCGCGGGCGCCTGGGTAAACAGTTTTGGGTCTCACTTTCGTAACGGGAGGGACGAGCTCGCACCGACGTCAACTCGCCTTATGTACTGCTTTAGCTCGTGCAGTCACGTATCATAAATAGTTTTATGCACCGGACATTCGCAGTCCGAAAATGGTGGCCCGAACAGTGGAGACAAAGCCGGCTAGCTTTAGGTCCACCCACTAATCGTTCCAGTCAGGGCTCGGCGTTCCGTCGTCTTCGTGTACGCTATTTCTCCTCATCTCCCTCAGTTTTTCGTCGCATACTACGTTTTATTTTAGATCCGACCACTGGAGACGCTACGATCAGATGAAGTCAATCAATCATCGGTAAAAGTTCTTATCGCGGCGCTCCTTTTTTTATGACGTTTACCTGTCACCGGCTAAACAAATCACGCACAAAAAAGAAAAAAAGAATGATCATGGCGAATTTTTTTTACGTGGTCGATTCCCTCTCAAATAACAAGCGACCAAAGACAATGACCGGGGTGGCGACACACTTTTGACACCGCTCGATTGCCTCCATCAGATTGCAGCAGCGTCGGCTCCGGTCGACTTCGTAGGGAAACGGAGTATAACCGAATTCTACGCAGTTTGCGATTGGTCAGAAGCCGTGCTTGCGAATAAGGCTAACTTGCACCTGACCAACGGTGTTCTTTTTTTGTTTTACATTTTTGTGCCTGGAATCTCATGAAAAGCTAAGATTTATTCCAACATGGTTCGAATTTAAAGTTTTGACATGTACTTCCATTTATTTTCCGCCTTTATGAGCTTGCCAAATGTTCTAAGCCATTACTCATAGCAACGCTTTTGTTTTTACACACACACAGATATATAATATATATATACCGAACTCTGAAAACGTGTTATCAAGAAGACTTTGACGAGCGTGTTGGGACAGATGGCGTCAAATATATGTTGTTGTAAACTGAAAGCTGGTACATGTCTGTTTTTGCCCCTCTGTTTGTTTTGTGCTTTCTTACTGTTACACGTGTTATAAAGTATTACAATTTTCTTATCCAGTACTTAGAGACCAATAAAATGCGTAGCCACCGCAAGGTGTGACACGAATAAAGTAGGTCAGCGCACCTCGCGTGAACTTGGGAACACGAAGGCGACACAGAGGACATCCGCCGCATAGGCTAGGGCGATTCCAGTCACAATACGGATAGGAACTAAGAAAGAGTAGAAGATTGGAGCACGTGGGGGAGACGCCGGAGCGTTGAGCTTTGATTGGACTGATTAGTGGGTGCACAGAAAGCTGGCTGCCTTTGTCTGGACTCAATTCTCAAATACGATCGAAGTGTGAGTAGAGGCTTTTGTGGGGCGGGAGCGCGTTACTAGAAAACGCGTGACCGGTAGCGCGTGACTTTTGTGACGTAATAACGTACTATACTCGTTTTCACGTCAAAAACCGTAGTAAAAAAAGTCCGGCTTCTCGCGGAGCATTATTGATTTTTACCTTTATGTAGAGAATTCAGATCTCATCAAGACGAAGACGTTTCAAACGCCAAAGGCATTGCTCGTTGCTCCGACAAACAAATCATGTAAGAGCTACTTCGCGCCGTGTATAAACAATGCGCAAAACTTTTTTTTCTCCCTGAGATGAAAACGGGTATATTTGCCCTTTGAAGACAACGGATAACGTACTCAAGTTATTTATTTGGAGAAACGGGTGACGTAGCTGTATTACTCGCTACGTCATCTTCCAAAAACATTAAAAAAAAATCTCAAATTTGTTTTGTGTTTTTTGCGTGCCAAGTCATACATTCTTGCGTTTTTTGGGGTTTTCCTTCTCGCTTTTTTTTCTCGTAAATATTTAAGTAGAATCGTGAAAAAATTTAAAAATAAATATTTACGTTAAGATCTTGTATTGACGTACCCTTTTTCTCTCTTGATATGACGCTTATGCATAGTTGAAACGTCAATTAGTAACACATTATAATTCATAATAAACGTTGTACAAAAGTAACGTCAGTCACTTCTTATCAGGGAAAGTAACGCGTTGCTTTTATTTTTGGAGCAATTAACGCAGGTCGGAAAGACGTTCCTTTTATATGCCAGCAACAAGTAATGCATTTCGTTACTTTTCTTTTTAGTAACGCCTAGAACACCGTTAGGGTAAAGACAGCTTGCTTTGCATCTACCCCACTAATCATTCCAACAAGAGATGGTTGTTCTGAGTAGGGATGCCGCGAACCACCCCAAGTTCGATCTCGAAAGGTTTCGATATTTGCGAAGCGAACTGAGGTTCGATTTCGAAAAATTTCGATATTTTCGTACCGACCGATGTTCGAATTCGAAAAATTCGCAACTTTCGATCACAGTGCAGTTTCGAAATCGAAAAGTTCGAAGCTTTCACGGTTTCTAAAATTTCGGAATCGAATATTTCGAATATTTTTTTTACTTCAGGTTCGATAAATTCGAAGATTTCGAAATTCTTTGGAAACAAAAATTCGACAACTTCGAACGCTTCGAATATTTATAGACATGAAGTTTGAACAATTCGAAGTTTTCGAATTTCTTTCTGTATAAAGTTCGAAAAGGTCGAAGGTTTCGATTCTCTTTTAACGCTAAATTCGAAAGAAAAAAAAAAAAACTTCGAAGATTTTGAATTTTTTTCTGGTGCAAGTTTTCAAAGTTCGAAGTCCGGTTTTCAAGTTCCTCCACAGTTTGTTTCAAAAAACTTTTTCACGACTCACTGGTTTTCACAAAATCAAGTTTAGAAAAGTTAGGGTGTGATATCTAGATTCTGCGAAGTTGGTCAGGCAATTAAATGAGACGAAGAGTGTCCCGGATGTGCTGGAATATTTGCCAGTGCAGAGTGACGTGTGACCATGGATCAGTAATTGTGACCGCCAGCCCGGGGTGGGGGGGTCTTTAACCTGCATCACGCAGTAGTGATCACACGAACACACTGTTTTACGAGACTCATCCAGTTCGAAACGGCCAGGGACGAGCGGGAGGTTGAGGCTCAGAAAAACCTTGAAGCGACCTGGCAATTTACCTTGCCACCCCTTGCACGCTGATAGTAATCCGATCGAACGCCGCCCGAGTGACGCTGGCATATAGTAAGTTAAGTTTGTAATTGTCCTGGAGGTTTATTTTCTGGGACGGAGGAATCGCCTCGCAAAAAGCCGACACAACTTGAGGTCGAGGAGCGTTCTACCGTACAAGTGGCGTCGGAAGAGGAAAAAGGTAAGAGGGTAGCGGGGGGGGGGGGGGGTTTAGTTCTTTTTCCCGCTTCCAGATATTTCGGACTGTTAAAGAAAACAATACAGGGTAAGAGGGCGTGGTCGACCTTATTTTAATCTGAAATTATTTATGCGTATGTCGCTGTCTACTGTCGCTGTTCACTGCATAAAAGATTGCGTAGATGGTCATTGTTAGAAACTCGTTGTCAGAAGGCACTACTCGTCACATGCTTAGTGGTTCGGAAGTTCAAAGCTATGTCTTTTCGACCTAAATACCTGTGCCAATAGTAAAAAAAAAAAAAATAAAAAAATAAAAAAAAAAAGGAATAAATGCGGGGATAAAAAGCTGGAGAAAAAAAAACTATCAAGAATTCGCTGTAAGTGTTGTATTCTTGCGTATTCAGAGGTTCAGAACCTCGAAACAAGTTTCTTTTACCAAAATGTGTACAGGCTAAAAGAAACACGTCCCAGGATCGTGAAGCGAAAAAAAAAAAGTTTTCTTTTAATGACGTGCTGAACTTGAACACTATTAGAAATCTTCTCCCATGAGTTAATTTATTCCTTAACGTGAAAAAACAATAAATACATTATTTTGTATTCTGCAGATGGCAATGATATGCACTGTCTGTGGTGTTAATTTAAATGCGATACCTCAAACAACTTAGATGAAAATAAATATCAAGTTTAGGGCATAACTGCATGTAGATACATGTTTGGACATTTCTTCGAAACTCACGTTGAATAACAATAATCACATCTTAAGACGGCACTTACCTAGGCTATACATAGATCATCCTTAAAAAAGTATAACATCTCTACCACAAATAGCTTCGGCTACAGCGAGCTTCAAATCTGGCACAAACGATAATCATCTAAAACCCGTCGTCCTTCCTCGCCCCTTCAGAAATTTATTTCTTTAAAACTAAGCATGCCAGAACATTGAAACAAACGCCATTGTCTTTCGTAAGGAACGCAGCACCGTGTGTAAAAGTTCGAGAAAAAAGAACTACGAATGTACCTCACTACTTGAATTCAAATGACACCGTCCGCTGGTCTTTCGAAGTTCGACGAGCGTCGAACTTTTACCCTAAAAGTTCGAAGTGCGTCGAAATTCTGACTTTTCAGGATTCGAAAGTTCGAAACTTTTCGAATTTTCTTGATAAGTAAGTTTGAAAGTTCGAAATTCATCGATTTTTTGGTCAGTCAAGTTCGGAAGTTCAACAAGCATCGAACTTTGCAGCGCAATAAGTTCGAAAGTTCGAAAAAGATCGAATTTCTTAGCGTAATAAGTTCGACGGTTCGAAAAGCGTCGAACTTCTTAGCTCAACAAGTTCGAAAATTCGGCTTCCGTCGAATTTTACGATGTAGAAAATTCAAAAAATCGAAATCTTTCGAACCTTTCGAACCGCTTGATTCGATCATCGAAACTTCGATTCGAAAAAAGTTCGCGGCATCCCTAGTTCTGAGGTCCCCGCGCGCTTAAGTCTCCTCCTCCTTCTCGCTTTCTGCCCGTAAAAACTCGAGTGAACGTATCTGCTTCGATCCTCCAGATTCTGAACGAGGACCACAGCGCGGAACAAACGAGCGCGCTCCTCGCTTTATGACTCATTTTGACAGCACGAACAGTCTAGCGGCGGAAGCATCTACCAACCGTAGGAACACTTTCGCAATCATAGCAACCCGTGCTCTCCAGTTCGAAGCGTGACGGAGTATGGTCGAAAGTACAAATCGTAGGATACCAACCGTACTATACTCTGTCTTAGTGTAAGTCGTACCGCTGCCGACATAACTGTCTTCGTGTATCGAAGAGAAGCAAAAAAACGAAAAAAAAGTGAAAGCCGCTTACAACCCCCTGTAACGCCGAATTGGAGCGCAGCTCTTGAGGAGGAGGAGGGAAGGGCGCTGGGGGGGGTTAGACTAACCAGGGGGGGTTACGTGACCTTGGGGGGTCACCTGACCCCCAATGCCGATGATGTCATCACTGACGTCACTGATGACGTCATTAGTGACGTCACTGATGACTTCACCAGTGATGATGACGATGACGATGCGAATGTCGGTGACGTCATCAGTGACGTCGCTGACGACGTCATCAGTGATGATGACGATGACGATGCGGATGCCGGTGACGACATCAATGACGTCACTGATTTCGTCATCAGTGATGATGACGATGACGATGCGGATGTCGGTAACGTCACCGGCATCCACATCGTCATCGTCATCATCACCGATGACGTCACCGGCATCCACATCGTCATCGTCATCATCACTGATGACGTCACCGGCATCCACATCGTCATCATCACTGATGACGTCACCGGCATCCGCATCGTCATCGTCATCATCACTGATGACGTCATCACTGATGACGTCACCGGCATCCACATCGTCATCATCCCTGATGACGTCACCGGCATCCACATCGTCATCGTCACTGATGACGTCATCATCATTGATGTCATCATCACTGATGACGTCACCGGCATCCACATCGTCATCGTCATCATCACTGATGACGTCACCAGCATCCACATCGTCATCGTCATCATCACTTATGACGTCACCGGCATCCACATCGTCATCGTCATCACCGGCATCCGCATCGTCATCGTCATCACTGATGATGACGATGACGATGTGGATGCCGGTGACGTCATCAGTGTCGATGACGTCATCGGGGGTCACGCGACATCGGCGGGGGTCACGTGACCTCGGGGGGTCACGTGACCTCGAGGAGGAGGTCACGTGACCTCAGGGGAGTCACGTGACCTCGAGGAGGGGGTCACGTGACCTCAGGGGAGTCACGTGACCTCGAGGAGGGGGTCACGTGACCTCAGGGGTCACGTGACTTCGGGGGGGTCACGTGACCTGGGGGGGGGGGTCACGTGCCTCCCCACGAAGTCACGTGACCCCGGTGGGGGGCTCGCGCGGTGCATTATGGGATATTTCCCATGATGCACCGCGCGGTTACGCCGACGGCGACGGCGACGGCGACGGCAACGGCGACGGCGACGCCGCTCAAGCCGGAAACGGGCCCCTAAGAGCTGCGCTCTAAAAAACGCACCAGCGTTTCTTAGTTTTGTTTAAAGGGCGCCGATACGCCAGAGTCTCACATTCTTGAGCATATGCGGCTTTATCTTGCTCCAGTTCCTCGCAGCTCATGCGTCTCTTAAGTTCGACGGTAGGATCGTGCCTTTGAGCAGAGCAGGCAGATCAATGCAACCGTGTCGCCATTTCGCAATCCGAATCTAATTAGCGCCCGCACCCTATTGATTTATCCCCGACGGGAGTCGTTGGAGGAGCCATTTTTATCCGGTGCACCGAGCCTGTACCAGACTGGGGAAGTAATCTGTTACGAGTAACGGATTACTAATAATCCGCTATTTTTTTCCAATTAATCTTGTAATTGCCACGTTAATCTTTTTTGTTTCGCGAGTAATTTGTTATGCAATTTTCGTAGAAATATTGTTAACAAAGTACCTTCATTACTCGCTACTTTTTTAAATATGTTAATATAATACAGAAATTGGAGCAATGTGAGCAGGCGATTCAGCTACATAAACATAGCGAGTTCAACAAAATAGAAAACATTGTGAAGAGAAAATAATCGAAAAAAAAGACGATTGTTTCAATGACCAGTCACTAGAACCCCGACATGTACGTAGTTTAACTACTCTACTCAAGTTACTCTAGTTTAACTACTTTTCTGGGTAGTTTAGTGGCTTTCAGTCGCATTATTATTTTGGTAATTAGTAGTTCACTTAATTACTTTTTATAAGTAACTTCTACTCAAATTACATATTAGTTTCGACTTTTAGTGGTTCTTTTGTGTATCAACAAGCATTCCTGCACAAAAAGATATAAGAAGTTAGAAGATCAGCCGATTTTTGTAAAGAGAGGAAAGCATGTGGTGTAGGAAAGGGGGAGGGGAGGGGGAGAAAGTTGTTTGGAGTGTCCGAAACTCCCCAAACCTTTCACGAGCCCCCACTGCAACAACTCTGCCGCGACGCGCGGGGAGCGAAGCGACACGACGCAAAAAAGGCTGAGTAACTGTGGGATTAGCGCCGAAGAAAGGCGTGTCTTTGTGTCCCGAAGCTCAAAAAGAGTTGACCCATTTGAAGAAAGGACTGGTCCCCGCTTCTCCCTAAACGTAGGAACTCTCGCCCACCTACTGGAGGTGCAGACACTCCATCCTCGCTCAAATGAGGCAACAAAATGCAGTACCCTCGCTAAAGCTCCTCTGATGCACCCGTTTTGCTGTACTCGAAGAATCGCGTGCTAAAGGGCAACGCAAAGGAGATCACCTTTGTGCGTTGCCTTTCCTTCCAAAACTCAGAATACGAATATCTTTAAAGATTCGAAGATCGTTTGAGAAACCTTAGTAATTCTTCCAACGCTTTATATACAAAATAATAAACAAACAGTGTAGGGAAGTACTCTAAGAACATGGTCCTAAAGTACTACTGTTTAGAAAACTTGTACTTTACTTGAAGTACATTCTCTGAGCATGTACTTGTACTTTACTAAAGTATTTTTTCTGGCACTTTCTGAGAAAAGTAAACCTCCCGATCTTAATGCACACTCCCCCCCATTTAAAAAGAAAAGGCGTATCGCCGCGTGAAAACGCGATTTTTCGAGACATCATGCATCTGGTCATTTCTTTGAGTGAAGTAATGTTTGTTATACGACCGACACAAATTAAGTGCCATGTAAGTTGATTGTGTCAAATAGCTCATTAGCGAGAGTAAAACAGCTACTTTATGCCGACTATACTTTATACAATATTTGCTGCCATTTCCGTGAAAAACCGATGCACCTCCGGTTACCCCTGGAGCAAGGCATACCAGTTAAAAAAACACTGTATAGGAAATGAAAGGGCATCATGGAAGGGTGTGTTTAAAGTACTTGTTCTCTAACATGAAATGTATTTATTGTACGTTCCTTCGAGTAAATTGCACCCGGTGTACCTACTACTTTTCTTGAAGTACATGACCTCTCATTTCCATTGTACTTTACTTCAAGTACTTTTCAGATGTAGTTTACGTAACACTGTAAACAAGCATACACAGTCTAAAAGAGTCAAGCTCAGGCAGTTGTATAACCCTCAAAGTAGAAATACTTTGAAATAAATTCGCAGTACATCACTGACCAAAAAAACAAAACAAACAACAACAACAAAGAGTATAATAAAAGTATGCAGGCAAAAGCAGAAACAGCTATTAAAGGGGGGGGGGGGGGTTGCAACGATTTCCGGACTTCGGTGAAACATTTGGGGAAGTTGCCCTCTGATATTTGTAAAGTAGAGAACAGAAAACCGATTTCACCTCCGTGTCCTAGTTGTTGTGTAAAAAAAAAAGATAAATATTGGCATATCTGGCACCTCTCAACTCCCTTCCAGTCTTCTGGGTCACACCTGGTCCCCCTCCTAGTGACGTAACTTGGGGTGCCGTGTAGCTTCCCGTGTGCTCCCTCGGAGGACGCTTCCTCTTTTTCTCTCTGCTGACAGCAGCGAGCGTTAAGCTGCAGCTTCGAGCCAGACGAGGTCACGTAAGCTCCTCACCGTAGTTCCTTCGACTGCCACTCGCGGCTGCAGGTGAGGGAAAAAGCTAGACTTTTGCTTTGCGATTATGCAGCAAAATCGCATTTTTTTTTATGAAGGAGATGCTTTCTCTATCCTTCGGTAAACAAATAACGTAAAAATGACGAGATGTAAATTCTTATTATCTTAAAATCGTTGCACCCCCCTTTAAAGCATTTCTGTGAAAGATCACGCCTATTTCTATTTGGCTAGCACAATTTTGCTAACGGATCAAAACCTGTGTATTTTCTTGTTACCATAAAAAATATAAAAGTTACTTCAAAAGTAATTCGCTACTTTTTTACGGTCATTTGTAATTTTCTCAATTACTTTCTATTTGAGTAATTTCTACTCTAGTCAAATTGCCTTTGGGGTAAATACTCAGTAACTTAACTTAATTACTTTTTTGTGAGTAACTCGTACATGTCTGCCAGAACCACAAGAAAAACATGCAAGGTGTATGGGAATATGAGACACTCAGTAGCAGTGTTTACATTCTAGCTGAGGTAGACGCTACTACTGAGCATGCGCACCGCTAGCTTTGTCTGCAGAATTCCAGGGGTCATTTTAGTTCACCCTAAGATAGGGGGGTGGCGCGTGTGGTTGCTGCCACTTTCGCTGCCTTGTCAGCTTTGACATGAACAGAGTTCACCTACTCTTTTTCTTTAATACAATACATTATTTTTACTTACAAAGACTGCCTAAATGCGCGTGCATTAGAAATAAAAAGTAGAGTTGCAGAATATTTTTGAGGAACATTTATATTGTTTCTTTTGTTTTCTTGATAAGTGTACGGGAAACGTAACGTGAAAGTAATTTGTAACTCAACTAATCAAGTATTTCATTACTTTTCAGCGCAAGTAATTTTTATTGGTACTTCAGTACATTTGACGCTCGATAATTTGAACTGCAATCCATTACATTTTTTTTTAAGTAACGGACACGACAGGGCCAAACCTTTGCGACAGGCGCTTCTAATCAACACTTCCTAGACAGCTTTAAAGCCTGCGCGTTACGTCACATGACGTCACGTCCGGGAGGCCGGCACGAGCGCTGATTGGATGCGAGTGCCGCGTCAGCGTTCGCGTGGGGCTCCATTCCTATCATAGTCCTACGCGAACGCTGACGCGGCACTCGCATCCAGTCAGCGCCCGTGCCGGACCCCCAGACATGACGTCATGTGACGTTACGTGCAGGCTTGAAAGCTGACAAGGAGGTGTTGATCTAGGCCACTTATCTGTCTCGGCGTAGCGTTATTCAACTTTAACCTTTACGTCCTGCACAAATTCCCGCTAGAGCGAAGCGTATGCCGAGTTGAAAAAAGTAACATAAAGATAAAAACGAATAAGATAATGAGCGTCTTGCGGTTGCAACATACTGATCACTGTATCATTCTCCGCTACTATTTCAAGGCGATACTGCGATCTAAAGAATAACATCCGAACTTCGAAATGATCTAGCAGAATTCGTAGCACGTGTTTCTATAAATGTTCTAGTTGACTTGGAGTGCGATATACGTAGGTACCTTCAGATATAACTGCGTTGTAAGTGAGTAAAGGGCACAAAACATACGCTATTCTTAGTTGTTTATTCCGTACAGAACGTGCTTAAGTATGGATTGTGAGCTTATATATTTCAGGCACTTAATTTTTACGGGTTGCTTTATATCCGCTTTGCGCCTAATGCATAATCGTCACCAATAAAAAAACTACAGATATTTAGAACGGCAAATTAACGTGTAAGGGGGCGAAGTAGTGCCCTCAAAAGAGAAAGGCGACCGAAGGACGACTGACCCGAAGCAGCGCGTTATAGCTACTTCCTTACACGCCGAGCGTTCAGGAAGGTTTTGAACAAGAACACTCGATTACAGCCGAGAATCGGCTGGGATTACTTAGAAGAGTACCAATTTAATTAAATAAGGATCCTGTCCGAGGGGGGTTCGTTCCTCTGCGCGACAGCAGCATGCGTGTCGAACTCCGCCACCACGCATTCGGCAGTATCGCTACCCTGAGCTCAGACGCAGCCGACACAGGAGCGAATGGGATCGTTCAGACAACGTGAAAAGCCATCATGGTATTCGTCGTGTTTTTTTTGCACGTGTTCTATCGTCGCTGAACCAGAGGTGGATCCAAAAGGGGGGGGGGGGGGGGGGAAGAGGCGACGGAGGCGGCCGCCCCCCTCCCCCCCCCCCCCCCCCCCCCCCCCAAACAAAGTCGACCCTCCCTCCTCCCTTCTCGGAGGGCAATTCGACATGGGTGGACCCCCTGGTGCAAACGAAAGAATGGGAGAATACTATCCTAACAAATTTTCCGCCCCCCCCCCCCCCCAAAACCGAGTTCTGGATCCGCCCCTGCGCTGAACCAATCATTAAATAAACAAAAAATGCCCAGTGACTTGCGATTATCACGCTGTTTGATTGGTTCCATTAGTTCGTATATTGCGTCGGCAGCGTCTGGACTTAAGCAGAAACAAAGTATAGAAACAATCGCTTATGCGGAATTTACACCACGAGCGAAAGCAGTACAGTATTGAATTCATTGCATTGATATCACGCCTATCGGGTGTGTATCTTCGGCTCTTCACATCGGTTTTTTTTTTTTTTTTTGTTCGTTAAGTGTAAACTAATGCAGTACAATCACGCAAGTTATACAACAAGGGGGACGTTTTATATAGGGCTATCCGCCACGATAGGTTTTAATTAATAGTTTAATTAGTAGAAATAAGCACATTGTTCAAGTTCGCAATTTTCTAAGCGTCATCAAAACCCGCTACATCAGTAAACTTTAGAAAGAATCGCAGCGCATGGGGAAGGCGGTGGTGCGCTGAAGTTACCACTCCTGCAGCCGTCGCAAGGCTGGCGGTGTGGGTACGCGTTTGATAATTTTTTTATCCGCGTGCATCATGCCAATTCATCAAAAATCAACACGTACCGAGTAGCATCGTCGCAAGGGGGGGGGGGGGGGGGGGGTGGTGCGGCGGCTTCTACGCATTCGTCCATCTTTTCAAATTTGGGCATCCGCGCCTCGCCAGAGAACGTTTTTAAGGACAACCCAGTTCCCAACTAAATGCGGAATATAAGATGTATAGTCCTCGATACGATCCTGGTACTATGGCGAATACTTAAAAAATGAACCCTTTTTGAAATAACCGTTTTGAAAGTGGGGTTGGGTCGGCCGTTTCTACGGATTCGTTAATCTTTTGAAATTTGGACACACGCGCCCCGCCATGGAACTTCTTGAGAAAACGCGGTTCTCAACTAAAGGCGTAACATAAAATATATTGCCTTCGAGCGCGTCCTGGTTCAATGGCAAATACTTCAAAAGGAGTCCTTTTTCAGAAAACCTGCCCCAAATGGGAATGGTTTCACCGTTATAATTGATTCGTAAAAAAGCAGTAAGTAAGTAATTTTTATTTTTAGCAATATTGTGCTGAGGGCACCAGACAAAAAGCTTCCATGAGGTAGCTTGTCCGGGTATGGTGCCCCTGCACTTTCAGGCACCAGTAAATCTTGAGTAAACCTTTCTCATAATGGACATTGTTCGGCTATTCTGCTGGCATTAGTTCGCCCTTTTAGGTTCGGGCACCCGCGCCTCATCCAGAATGTTTTTGAGATCGGGAGAGCTATTAACCGGTGACGAACTACAAACTTTAGCCCACTTGACTACAAGCTATTATTATGGTGAATAATCTAAAATAGGCCATCTTTTTAAAGTCTTGTCTTGAAGTTACATAGTTCAACTGTTTTAAAGCACTCGTTTATCATTTCAAATTTGGGAACCCGCGCTTTTAAAGAGTGCGTTTTGAGACCGACCGAGCACTCAACTGGTGATAAAATACAAAATTTAATGCCACCAAATAAAACCCGGTACTATTTCAAAACTTTGGGCTTCCGCCCTCTTCGAGGAATGGCTTCTGCCCTCTTCGAGGAATCAGGTCGCATATTTCAATACACTGCTCTCCCGAATTAGATTTTTTCTTGCTCTTTATGTTTAGGGGAATTTGGATAAATAATTTATTGCAGACATTTAGTACGTGATAAAATATTACTTATGACATATGAATGTTGAATTCACAAAAATAATCATCATCTTATAAATTGGATACTAATATAGTGCCCCCACTTCATACAATTAAAATCAGTTGTTATAAACAGATAATATTAATGATTAGCGAAAGTATTAAAACCAGTAGCAATTTTAGTTCATCGTAATATAAAACAGCTGTTTTTATTTTTTAGTTTATGGATGTCAGTACAAGAATACTGGAATTTATTGTGAACGTCTAAATGAAAACGAATCGCCCTTATTTGGCAAATTGGTTCCAGGAACACAAGAAATTAATTTTTAGAAAAAACAAAATGTACCCAGCACATTATCAATTCTTCTGGTTTACAGCAGTCGTATGGGAAATCTTGAACTTGTTGTCGTTTTAAATTGTGCTCGTTTGAACTTCGCTGTTTCTCCAGATATTACGTGTTGATGCCTCATAAATGTATTTTTCGACAGATGTAATACACATCTTAGACAGTACAAAATTTGCCATAATATAGGAAGGAATTTTAATAAACTTATACAATTATAGCGAGATAAAATATTAAAAACTCCTAAAATAAAATCTACACTTTGATTCACTTGGATACTATTCGCATTGGCAATCATCAAAACGTTTATTCGACAGAGGGACCTCCGGTTTACAAGTCATCACCTTGAAATTTCGGCACAAGAATAGTGGTATAGGATATAAGGAAGGTAGTGCATGAAAAATTGTTCAAAGCGTAATATTTCGATGTTATGGACATAATTGTATATTAAATATGTGGGCTTCTATGGAAGCGCTGCCATAAACCGGTAAGGGATGGCGCAAGCATACGATGGCACCACTTTCTGGGGATGCTCTGGTCTGTACTTCGTTTCACATTCAGCGGCCGCTCCAAGTCCCTTTAATGAATTCAGTCCTGTGAACGCGTCATGTGACGACGCCCCTCGTGCGTCTCCGCAGCCCTTCCAGAGGACAGGCGACTGTCACAATTGTGAAGGAGAAAGAAGAAGAATCAAGGGAAGGGCGAGCTGTCTGCAGGCTAGCGGAAGAGAAGGAAGACGAGGAGATAGAAAAGCAAAGGGTGTACTTGGAGGAGGACCTCTTTGGCTCTGCTCCGAGGTGAGCCCACAAGCCACTGGCCACGCTCCAGTGTAGCGAAGCAACCACGCCGTTCTCCAAGACCCCGACCTAGCGACATCGCACCCCAGAGATTGCCATGAGGAGTAGCTTACCCTGCTTCAGTACTCCAAGGCCGTGAGTGACGATCGACATTCAGGGAACGTTAGCAAACATGATTGCGCTTTGAAGTTAGGGACATAGGAAGAACAGACACCACAGAGTTCTAACTTTCAACTGATTTATTTCAAGAGCCTCAGCGTAGAAAAACACTGCGTCACCACACCGCACCTCAACCAATACGTGGCCCCGCCACGGACCGCAAGTACGCTAACTCCTTATAAGCCAAGTCAATTGACGCCAAACTGACACAACACGTGCCGGAACTATTTATAGCGCCAGCAGTTCCGGCACGTGTTGTGTCAGTGTGGGATTTAGAGAAGCAAACCCCGTTGACGGGGAAACAAGAAAGCAATTCGCCGCCCAACTAGCTGGGAATTTCGACCGATGAATTGAGATTGCAGGCGTGGAACGTGCATTTGAGGCCCTCCGGGGAGAAAAGCTTTCGTTGAACAGTTTCTACAGTGTTGTTCTAGTCGGTTGTCGGTGTTCCTTAGGGAACGAGACTGCCGCACACTAGAGGAAGAAGCCGATTTATACCTCGAGGCCCAGACACCAACAGGAGCAAGCAAGCCGAAGGTAGAAGAGCTGACTAAGAAGTCGAGCATGGCAGACAGAGACAGAGCGGACAGTGGTGGAAGTAGAAAGACAATCCGATGCTTTTTTTTTTGTAACAAGGTCGGCCATAAGGCAGAAAACTGCCGCAGCCATCCGTCCACGTCCAAGACTTTGACTTGTTGGAGCTGTGGCCGCACCGGGCACCGAGCGAACACTTGCCGGTCAAAACTAGACAACTGACCTCAGGCATCTTGTGTATGGACGGTGCCAATCCACGCGAGGGGTACCGAGGTAGATGAATCTTACGTGACTCTTCAGGACGGCGCCAAGATTCCAGTTGTGAATGCAGCTGTGAGGCGCGCTGCAAAATTTCTTGTTGAAAACATGACTGTGGTGGGGGGACCGTCTCAGTGACCGCAAAATAACGGTTTTGAGAGACACCGGTTGTAACACGGTCGTCGTTCGAAAGAAGATGATTCCCCCTGAGTCATTCACAGGAACGTTGAGTCCGGTGTTCCTGTTGGACAGAGCCGTGAGGTATGTTCCGGAAGCCGAGATTCTGGTAAGGACCCCATACTTTACGGGAAAGTTAATGGCAGAATGCGTGAGGAACTCGTTGTACGACTTAGCGCTCGGGAACGTGTTGATGGTGCGAGGCGTGAACGACCGCGACCCAGATTGGAACCAGGTTGAAGAGATGAGACCAGCTAGGGGGTTAGTAACACAGACGTTGACGGGAGAAAGAGAGGAGGACAACCGAGAAGGTATCGTCGAACAAGTTCAAGAGGGTTCTCCAGAACCATTGCGAAAGGGCGCACTAAGCTTGGAACCGAGCAGTAAGGCGCCTATGCTCACTGCGAATACGATAGAGGCGGGAATAAATAGAGATCTACCAAGACAACCGCAAAGTGGACTGATAGTACCGCAGGTTTTACCACTAGAGGCAACAGCGTAAGAGATGCTCACAAAGCAAAGAATTGATGAAAACCTCAAGAACTGTTTCCGTAACATCAACAAGGTCACTTCTAAGCATGGGGAGAGAACGACGCTAAAGTTGTTTTTAAGGAACAATTTGCTTTATAGGAGTTGCGTCTTCAGCTCGGGACCAGGAGAACTGTCGTCACCATGGTCCATGATGGCATAATGTAAGGTCACCAAGGAATTAACAATACGATAAGACTGGTCGTGGAAGAATTCTTCTGGCCAGGAATGCAAAGTGAGATTCGCCGATACGTGCGGTCATGCGACGTGCGCCAGCGGACCGAGCCCCAAGAAAGAGTGGGCAAAGCACCCTTGGGCACAATGCCAATCATAGGGACGCCCTTCCAAAAGGTAGCCATGGGTATCATTGGCCCTATTAAACCCAAGTCGGATTCGGGAAAGCCGTACATACTGACCATGATAGACGTAGCCACTAGATGCCCGGACGCTGTGGCTTTGCGCACAATGGGGACCCCAGAAGTGGCAGAAGCGCTAATGGATATGTCAATGAGGCACCTCCTAATGACCCCTTACCATCCTATGTGCAACGGCCTCGTTGAAAGGTTCAACGGCACCAATAAGCAAATGCTCAGGCGAATGTGCCGAGACAGACCTCGAGATTGGGACAGGTACTTTCCAGCGCAACGTTTTGCTTATCGAGAGGTGCCCCAATCTAGCTCAAGATTTTCTCCACTTGAGCTATTGTACGGAAGGAGGGTACAAGGACCGTTGACCATCTTAAGAGAAGTATGGTCCAACGAGACAATGACTCAAGAAATGAAGACCTCTTACGGATACGTCCTGGAGTTGTAAAATAAGCTTGATGAGACGTGCGAGATGGCCCACAGCTGTTTTGAGGGGGCCAAAGAAAAATACAAGGAACATTACGACCAGAAGAGTGTCAAGCGAGAAATGAAAGCAGGAGGCAAGGCGTTAATACTCCTCCCAAGTGACAACAACAAAATGCTGATGCAGTGGAAGGGTCCATTCGAGGTCACTGCCAGAAGAAACGAGGTAGGTTACGAGTTGGATATCGGAGGTAAGAGAAAAGTGTTTCATGTGAACATGCTGAAAAAGTACGAGGAAAGAGAAGAGCACGAACAAGTCACCCAAAGGTACGGGTTGGCAGTGGAAGTCGACTCTGACGATGACGCCAATGACGATGGAGACGGGGACGATGTCCCAACGCTGTCTCTTACGAAACAGCAAGATGAGCAAGATGTAGTCATTGAGGCCACTTTGGACACGGAGAAAAGTCGTCAACTCTTGGATTTGATGGCTGACTACGGAGAGGACTTCTCAGATCTACCAGGCAAGGCTAACATGATCAAGTGCGCCCTCAAGTTGACCACCCAAATCCCAATACACATAAAACAGTACCCATTGCTGTTAAAGTACATGAGATGTTGGAGGAAGAGATAACTGAGATGTTGCGAGAGGGCGTTATCGAGAGGTCAAATTCGCCGCACAACGCACCTATGGTGATGGTGAAAAAATCGGACTGTTCGAACCGGTTTTACATAGATTTCCGGCGACCGAATGAAGTACTGGTGTCCGATGCAAAACCCAAACCAAGGGTAGACGTCACGTTTGCGAAGCTGGGACGCAAAAAGTTATTTTCTAAACTTGATTTAGTCAGGGGGTATTGGCACATCTCCATGAATGAAGCGTCTAAAGAAAATACAGCATTTTCATCATCGAGTGGGTTGTATCAATTTAGGTTCATGCTCTTCGGTCTGAAAACCGCGGCAGCAGCTTTCACGAAGATGATGCGGAAGCTGCTAGACGGTATACCCGACGCATGCCACTACATCGACGATGTGCTGGTAGCGACAGACTCGTGTCAACAACTCATCGACACACTGAGGGAAGTTCTGAGCAGGTTGCGCTCTGCCGGTCTAACAATAATATAAAAAAAAAATTGGATTTCACCAAATAAGCCTTTTTAGGACATCGTATAGGATTGGGATTAATCGCTCCGAAACAAGATATCCTGACGAGGACACTGGACTCACCGAGACCAACTACGAAACGACACGTAAGATCATTTCTCGGACTGACGGGATTTTAGAGGAAATATATACTCAACTACGTGGGGCTCGACAGCTCCCCTGACAAACCTGACAAAGAGAGGGGCACGAGATGATGTGGAGTGGGAAGAGGAACATGAAGCAGTGTTCTCCCGCTTGAAGCAATTCCTAGCTGAGCCAGCCATCCTTGTGGCTCCGGATTTGGGAAAGGAATTCACATTGCGGACTGACGCTTCAGACGCAAGCTTGGGAGCGGTGCTCCTACAAGGAAGAGACGGAGTGCTGCATCCAGTTGCTTACACCAGCCGAAAACTTAGTAGGGCGGAGAACTTTGCAACAGTAGAAAGGGAATGCTTAGCACTGGTTGGGCCGGTGGGAAGATTTACAATTTATTTGTACGGTAGAAACTTTCGGGTGCAGACAGATCGCCAACCACTGGAGTTTATTAATAAGGCAAAGTACACGAACAGCCGTATCATGAGGTGGAGTATGAAGCTACAAGATTACAGCTTACACGTGGAGTACATCAAAGGGAAAGATAATGTGAGCGCTGATTTCTTGAGTGGGATTTAAACGAGGGAGGAGGTTTAGATGATAATCACGGAGGAGTGTGTCCTAGTATTTTTTGGGTTAATTTTTTGTTTGCTTGGGGATGATTCAACACGAATTAAGGGACTGAGGATTAAAGTTCACAATTCTATATTTTTTGTGAATATAATAAGTGCAGGTCAAATTAAGTACCTTCGTTTTCGAGATTGAGAAAGTCCTACTGCGACATAAATGCGGGTTATGTTGAGAAATAGAATGGCGTTAGTATCGCACCACCGGTATAGTGCTCGGTTGCGCACGCGGGCGCTGTGGGTGATAAACTGTGTGTTGTGAGTGAAGTGTCCAGACGTGCCGTGCACGTGACAGCTACCGAACAATCACCTACGGAGAAAGGACAAGAAACTGGAAAAAGGGAAGCATGAAAATTCATTGTATAAATTTCTGGAACGTCGGAGGCATTGCCACGATTGGGAAGGAGAAAGATGATGAATCAAGAGAAGGGCGAGCTGTCTACAGGCTAGCAAAAAAGAAGGAATACAAGGAGATAGAAAATCAAAGGGTGTACTTGGAGGAGGACGTCCTTGGCTCTGTTCCGAGGACAGTCCACCAGCCAATGGCCACGCTCCAGTCTAGCGAAGCAACCACACCGATCTCCAAGACCCGACCTCGCGACATCGCACCCCCGAGATGACCATGAGAAGTAGCTGACCCCGTTTCAGCATTCAAACGTCGTGAGTGACGATCGACATTCAGGGGACTGGATCACGGGGAACCGAGAGTGTTTGACTTTTGGATTTACTTTCTAGTACATAACAGTAGTGTTCTTTATGTTTTAAATCATAGCCTCCTCTATACGGAGAAAGCCTGGCACATCGACGACGGAGCCATAGAGCGCGCGGCCGCAGGAAAAAGGAGAGGAGGAGCGCGCCGAACGGTGACCAATATGGTAGCGCAGAGCAGAAAGGGCAGACCTAGACAGCGAGCGCTTGGGTCATGAGCGGCCGCTCCCCGAACCACGCTTGTTTTTGTGTTTTCGTCACCGTCGTACTCCGGGAGAAACGGGCGCGGCGATTCGAAAGGGCGCAGGGAGAAACGGGAAAGGGTGGACGTTGAGTTTCTCCTCTCCGCGATAGCGACAAGAAAAGAGAAAAAAAAAAAATATATTGTTTCTGCGTTTGGCCGCTCGCTCTTTTGTGGCGCTAGCGGGCAAGGTTCTCTCCGCTCCCGTTTCTCCGCCCCTCCTTTCCCATTTACGGCGGCCGTCTTTTCACGCGACGCGCCAGGCTTTCTCCGTATAGAGGAGGCTATGTTTAAATATACGATTTATTTTTCTACTTGCTCGAACTCTCTCTCCGCTGATTCCGTGTACCGTACTGGTCGACCGCGACAGTGACATATGCGAAATTGAATCGGCTTCGATAACTCGTAGCGTCCAGTATGATCCATCCTAAAGTGAAAGCAGTGTATAGACGACGGTGATCTTTTCGGACCCTCTACAGATTCAGGAATGCATCATGAGGTCTTGGCTGAACCGATGCCACCTAGAAGACAAAACCTGCGATGCTATGACGTCATCACTAGTGGGCCTACGCAGTGCCGCCCATGTCACGTCAGCGCCTCCGCCGGCACGTCTTGCAATGTCTCACAACAAGAGCGACGTTAGCACGAGGCGATGCCAAGGCGCAAGCCTCAGTGGATTTTCAGCTTGGAAGGGGGGGGGGGAATTGAAGATTCACTAATGATGACCTGTTACTCGGGTCTTATCTTGTAGATGGTATGCGGAGCTCAATTTCGTCTGCTTCGTTTCCAGGGGTTCTGGCGTCGTCAGGACGCCGAGCTCAGATTGGTTCTGATAGAAAAGTAGTGGGTAGTTCTGAGTGCTAGCTGCCCTGAGGTCTATACCCACTATCCTTCTAATCGGACCCAATCAAACCTCGGCGTCCTGAGGTCACAACCCCCGCAAAAGAACCAGACGAAAATGCACTCTGCATTGGCTGGACACAATATGTGACGCCGTCGCACATGAATAGCGGGTGTTTCAGGGAAGGCTTTCAAAATCACAAAAAGAATAGGATGGATAAAGAAAATAAAGAAACCAATTCCGGGAACAAACTACCCGCCATAACGGAGGTCAGGGTTTCCAAAATTATGCTAATTAGCCAACTTTTACAAATTAACTTTTTAATTGGCGGAAGTAAAACATATATGCTTCCAATGACAAACTTGCTAACGCGTCATCGAAAATCACTAAGTCAACTCATGTGAAAAAGATATAAGGCAGGAACAGTATTTGACGGCGTCGCAACAAAACGCTCTCTTCGAGCGTGTTTCTAGGTTTCGTTTTGTTATTCGAGCGCATCTTTGGGCCAACGGTCCCGTTCCTCAGGCGACCGAGGCCGGCAACGCGCGCTCGCAATACTTTCCTCCATCCCAGGAGGGAAGCGAGGCGATAGCCTTGCGCCTCAAAAGAAAGCCCGAGGCAAAAAATGTACGTGAGTGCAACACCTCATAAAACATAATAAATGTTCTTTTTTTGTTGTTGTTGTTGCTTTTTTGTGTTTGTGCATCACTTCAATTCGAGAGCACTTGAGGATGGCATAAAAACCAGGGGCCCCATTTTCACGTCAGCGATGTATGGCCGCGCACGTAGAAATCGCGCTATGAATATTTATCCCTTGGGCTATTAAATATTCAGCGGCCGCAGCAACAGACGCAGAGCGCTTTTCGATAGCCACCTTAGCATTCGTACCAAGGACCGCAATATCCCTAGATTTTCTTTACTTTGGAGGTCCGTTTTTGTTTACCCGAGACAGCGCTACGAATGTGAATGCCGATTTTAATGCCGCTGCCCGTTTCAGAAACGCAGGTCGGGGTTGCTTCAGAGCGCCTTCTTAGCGATTCCCAGCCAATAAGATTTCGGAATTAAAAGAAAAGTAAGTCGAGGAGCGACTTTCCATGCAAGAAGCGCGAACAAAATAAGCCAAGCACCGCTGTTCTTAAGCAGCTAGTCACAGTAGGCACCTTGAAATTGACGCCGCAAGCAAGGGTATTTAGAATAGCAGGCTTCGAAAACAAAACCAGTATTACGAGAGAATATGCATATTAAAATAAATACTTTAATTTCTCAATGTTCTTTTTGTGCGCTAGAAATACGTAGGCATATGCAGTTCTACCTTGGATCCCCCGTTACGTCCATGCCTGCTTTAATAGTTACCGCGTACGTGAAACCGATTTTGTGACCACGAGAGTAGAAAGTGCCACGAAGAACAAAATTAGGTATCCAGCCGTGAAAGGGTTTCTCCGGATCTCAAAAAAATGTTCGGAAACAATTCACAAAGTGATGTCAGCTACGCATGTCGTGCAAAGCATGCCCTATCAGACTAAACTGCAATATGAACGTAAATATTAGTGTGGTATAATCGCTGATATCTTAAAAATTGGGACGTGGCCAATCCCGAACATCACATTACCGCACCTAAGCAGATGAGACTGTGGTACTAGAAGGTAAGACAATCCTTATATTCCTTAGGCTGTCGATGACTACAGCACCAGGCTGCTGGATGATAAAATATCCAGCCAATCGAGAGCCTACAGATCCACGTATGATTCAAGAAGTCACGCCGAGCAGCTAGTGCCGAAGGACAGGCATGTGTCCGTTAACCTTTTACGAACGGAGGTAAGGTTTGTATGTAGTTAGTTTACAACATGTTACATGTCATCGTGCGCATGACAAATGTGATTACAGCGTGCGCGCTCGGAGGCAAAGCGCCAGCGCACGGATTCTAGGGTTGCGGTTTCGAATCCCAGCCAAAGTGCCTGCAGTCTGCCTGACGTTCGTTGCGCAGAAGACACCGTGTAGCCAAGATTTCGGTTGCACGTCAACAAAGACCCACAGGGGGTCGAAATTAACCCTCAGTCCTCCGCTGGAGCGAGCCACGTGTCTTTCGTTGGTATGTCAACCCCACATGCGATCTGGTTCCCAGTTTGCTGATGTTTCCCCCGAAACACTAAAAATATCCAGCAAATAGTGTGGCGCCGTATCAGGAGAATGAGGAAAACTTCAACCAGGTAGTGCCTATGAAGACTGGGTAGGCTCAGCAAAAATTTAATTGTGTAAGGCTACTTGGCGAAAGCAGTCAACAATGATAAGGGCGTGACAGAGGAACCTGCTGCAAAGCTACGGGATGCTACGAGAGATGTCGTCGTGGTTTCTTACCAAAATATTTGTTGAAGCCACTGCCACCCACAACTTTGCATAGTCGCGGCGCCTATCACCTTTCTGCGCTTGTTATGACCGACTAAATGAATCAGGCACAGTAAGTGCACAGCGATAATCTTACAATCGCTCAGCAGCAAATGATATTAAGGAACGATAAAGCCAGAGGCGCAATCATAATAGGCCTGCGTTCCTCAAGCTGCCGATGACTCTTAAGGTCTCCAGCGTTTTAGCTGGCCGCTGAATTCTGACTATCGCCAAGTTTTCCGAACATGCTGTGGTATCGAATTAATCAGTAGCTCCTTTAAATCCAACGTCTTGCCGGTCCAAACTGCTGTTGTGACTCTGAATCCGACACCGAATGCTCACCCCGGTATTGCTCACCGAGAGCGTCGTGGTACAAAATTCAGAAGTTAATTTAATACGCAAAATTTCTTATGTTTGTTTCACACAAATAAATGGCATACACGCGTGTAAAATCACATGCTTCCTCTGCCTTTTGCTACATTGAAAAACTTGGACTCAGTTACCAGTTTACTTTATTCAAGGTCAACCGAGAAGGCAGAATGTACTTTGTCGAAACGATTGCACATAGTCGACAGGAGCGCTCTAGGCTACAGGAACACGCCACGTTTGCATGTCTTTTATTTCAGGCTCTTTTCTATGTTTATCAATACTTGCACGCCTGCTAGCATTTTACCCGAACTGTTGGCCAAGCATGCGTTGCCAGCATAGTTTTACGACGATTTCAGCAAACCCCAGACGGGCTTCAACGTGTAATCCCCTATTTCGACACGCGTTTCCCCAAAAAGAGTTTCGAGCCGGCAGGACCATGTCGTTGCTGTTGTTTCTTATTTATTTAAAAACTTTGGCTAATGAAATCTGACACGAGGTGTTTTCAAAAGCGTTCAGGCTGCAATTCCGCACAAGGTTCGCTTTTTGCACGCCATTCATCGTTTCTGGCGCAAAATGTAGCGTCCTTTCCCGTTTACAGACCGGTATGACCGAGCCCTGAGGCTTCGCTAAAGTTTCATACTAAGGCGTTCTGTCCAGGTGGCTTTGTTTGTCTTTTAAAAAAAAAATAACGCTGTTCGCAAACTCGACTATTTTGAAACAGCAACCGTTATTCTGCCGCACCGCAGCCGTTTGTGGCGATTTGAATGATGGGCAGAATATTGCGAACAATGCAACCTTTTAAGCTTGGCACAGCATACGATTGAATTATTTTTTACGGCATGATGTGACAGAAGCTTCTGTGCAACCCTAACCAAAGAACGCTGCCTCCTGAATAATAAACAGTCTGCGCTGTAATACTGACCACGATTGTTCCCCATGCGCAGTTCCACGGCGCAAGCTGCATGGTTTAGGTCTAAACATATTTTCCGCCTCATCATTTGCGTGATCCTTACGGAGATTGCAACAATTGGCTCTGCCAAATGCCTTGTGGAAAGCTAGACGCTCCAAATTATCTAAGGTGTATGCGCCGAGAAACCGAAAGCGAGGAGGAGGCGACAGCTCGCAGTGACGTCTGAACGCCGAGCTCTGTTTGGATTGATTAGTGGGTAGACCTAAAGCTATGCGGAGAGCAAATCGTCTGCTTCTTGCACAGGGGGTTCCGGTGTCTTCAGAACGACGTCGATTTGTTATTGGCTTTGATTGTAGGCTAGTGGGTAGACCTCAAAGACAGTTGCCTTGATGTCTAGCCAATATTGTTCAGTCAGAGCCAATCAAAGCTCGGCGTGCATTCGACAAGTGCAGGGGAGACAAAGGCCGATGTAGCTTTAGGTCTACTCAATCATCCTCATAACCAGAGCACAGCGCGCTGACGACGTCCCCGCATGCACCCGTTTCCTTCTCTCTCTCAGTTTCTCCGCGCATAGAGCTAAACTTTTAGAGTTAAACTACGCGTCCCCAGGTAAATTTAGTTACATAATATATCCTATACTTGTTCTCATGGCATCGATGCATATCTGCGTATTCGACTGGGGCGATCGGAAGCTAAACTTTTCCAGCAAATTCTCAGTAGCACTGGCATTTCCTTTTCTCGAAAAAAAGCGTCTTTGTAGAATGCTTTCTAAAGATGGTCGCTCTCTGAGCACCAACATTCCGAAGCACAAGGCCAATTTCGTCAAATGGGATTTTCCGGGGTCTTTTTTCGTCTCAAATTGGATTTTCCGTCGAAAATGGGGATACCCTTCGGAACGACGAGCATTCGGTATTATATAACTACTTCTTTTCTTGAGTGGAGAATGTCTCAACGCCTTCAGTGCCTCGCACTCGGCGCCGCGTATACGCCCAACTCGATTCAGGTTCGTCCGTGCACTGCAAAACGCTATAAAAATATCCTTGTGAGTTTAATTTTCTAAGGAACACAGAAGAAGCCAATCGCGGCAAGCAATATAAGGGTACCAGCGAAGGACGTAGCTCGGAATGCGATTGAATTGAGGAATTGTAACGAGCGGAAGAGATATCGAGTAACTGAAATGTAACGCTCATTGTCCATTCGCACGTCGCAATTTTTTTGTTTGTCTATTCGTATTTTTAAAGTCGTAAATTGCTCAAATTTAATTTTTTTGACATAATTGTTTTGTCTCGTGTTCTGCAGAAAAGTGAATTCAAAGACGCTTTTTGAAGTGTAGTTATCGCTGTACCCGCGAAGAGCGCACCTGCCTCCCGTAACAGAGGTTACGTTATTGGCACGAGCATCTGCGCGAAGTTTATACTCTGTTCCATTTTAAGGTCAACCTCAGCTGACGCTACGAATCGACGGAGTTAATACACCCAAGACGAAAGTGCATCGTCAAGGTGCTCGTCGATTTTTGGGCCGTTCGCTTTGCCCTAGAAAAACCAATCACACACTGCGATTCGGCCTTGATCCGGCGGTTTATATTTCCGCGTGATTAGTTTACTCGGTGCGAACAAACGCACAAGGACGACGAGATCCCCGATGAAACACTTTCGCCGCTGCTTACTGGCATTGTCGGATGGTAACCTCGGCTATAGTCTGTACTACTGCGAGTCTCTCGAAAATCGTGGGGCGTGTTCACACCTCTGCCTTGCGAAGGATGTTGATTAACCTTGATAGGTTTCTCGTACACGCTGCGACCTGGCGAGCGAATGCTCGAGGACCGTGTTTACTCAATGTCACATAAAAGACAAGGTCGGTGCACTCTCTCCCCCCCCCCCCCCCCCCCCCCCAAACTTCAGTCCTATTGAATCCATGCATCGCGACTTATTTGGAGCGCAAGTTCGCCTGCTTCTTTTTGCGGGGGTTGTGGTGACGTTAGAACGCCGACCTCTGATTAGCTCGGATTGAAGGATGGCTAGTAAACCTCAAGGCAGATTGCTTCGAGGTCTACTCACTATCCTCCGATCAGAGCCAATCAGAGCTCGGACTCCTGACGTCACCACATCCCCCTGTAAACAAAGCAGACAAAGTTGCGCTCTGCATAGCTAGCGTCAGTATCACTGTCAGTGCGTATCGCAGCCTTTTCACAACGAGCGCGACGCAAGCACGAGGTGTCACCAAAAAGGACGCGTCGGCCACTTTTGTGGCGATTGCCGTCGAACTTTAGCGTAGTTGCCACATGGAGTGTAGTGTGTCTCGGGATCCAATAAAGATGACGTCAAGCGCAGGCCTTCTCTTTTGGGGAGGGGAGGTTGGCAACGCCATTTGGAATAATAAAGGCCTTTTCGCAAGTACGCCCCACTCTTCAACTCATAAAACGTAATCACCGTCGGATGACGCCAAGGCAGCAACCGGACCTGAGTTCGATGCCGAGCGTCGTTCGACGCGTTGATTGGATACGAGGCCGCGCCGAAACACTGACGCGGCGCTCGCATCCAATCTCTGTCTTCGCTCGATCTCACTGTGATGATGCTCAAATTTCCAGTGCAAAGGCTTCGATTATTCCAGGTGGTGTTGACATTGATATAACACAGACGTGGAAATAAGATTCCGGCGCACCAACGAAGGCGTCTGTAGCGTTGACTCAAAATAACGTTTGGCGGTCTTGTGTAGAAAACACTGAACGCGATTCTCGCCAAATCATTTATTTCACATAAAAAAAAAAAAAAAAATTGCGCGTTTTTTTTTTTTTTTTTGTTTTTACAGTTGTTTGCTTTAGGTTCGCCGAGTACCAAACTATCAAACATAGCTCCGGAACGACATCTCGACGTCGCATGATGGGGTTTTAAACCCCGTGAAAATTGAACGGAATCGGGGCGTGCAGAGTTGTCGATTCTTATCTATACGGGCAAAAAAGTCGGTATTTTTCGATCGCGCAATATTTATATTGCGCCATTTCATAACGGGTATTTCACCCAACAGCATCTAAGTTTTTTTTTTTGCTTTTTTTTCCGAAAGAGGAGATGGTTGGTGCCATATCAGCTGCTGCCAAGTGTTTGATCTAGTGATGTTCGTAGTGCGTCAGATAATTAGGTCTTCAAGTAGCTTTGCAAACTTGAACAGAAACATGATGTGACTCATCCAAAAACAACACATTTATATATTATAGATGACATAGGATGCGTGCCCGGGCAAAAACGTTAGGGTTTGTGGTACAGCTAAAACTGGAAAAACAAAAAAATCCTTATAACAAAATAAAAATAAAAAAAAAACAATATCGGTGCATTTAAGCTTAAGAAAATTTTGGATGAAAAAAGCTGGCGTTTTAAGTCAATTTAGAATTTGCTTATTTCGTTGTCTTCTACGATGCCCAGTAAGTTGTTAATTGGAGGTATATTTATACATTGTAATTAAATATTGTAGCCAAAAATTACCGGTGAAAACCTATTTGAAACTTGTACTACCCAAAACGTCACTTACTCTAATAAATAAGCTCCGCGAGAGCGACTGATATGATACCATTCTTATTTTTGAGCGGTGAGTGCTTTTTTCCAGAAACACTTTGGCCGCTGTTCATTTAAACCCCTAGTGAGAGGTAGCATGTCCATTGCCTTGGAACCGGTTAAAGTGTACCACATAGCAGTTAAGCGCTACGGCGTTGGTGTTCTCTGGCGCCAAGCTTACATTCGTAATCTTCTTGCTCGTGCCCATCTTTTTTTCCTCTTCTCCTTTGCTACCCCTTTTTGGAACCTCAAGTTGTTTTTCTGCTTCTTTATGCCTTTTTTCAAACAAATCATTACAGCGATATACCAATGGATTCGTTCAGTCAGTAATCGGCTCTTGAAAGGAAGCCTCTTATGCATAATCAGCCAAGTCATAATCATCATGTGATTGCAAATATTTCTATTTTCAGATCTAGCGGAGGACTTAGACCTCCACTAGATGTTTGTTCTTGACAACAAGGGTCAGTGAGTATTATAAAAAAAAAAATTCAAACTCAAGAAAACACCAGTGTTTCCTTCCCGACAGCAGATGCGAACTTTAGTTATTCCCTGTGTTCCTTCCCACTTCCAGCACCAACTTCTGCTAGAGAGCTGCAACGAGGTCAAAAAGGCAAGGGGCGAGTATATAAAGAAGAGCGAAATAAAAGGGACGATAAGAACAGAGTTCTGCCCTCTGTTTGGTAACGGCGCGTACTCACTCGCTGTGTTTCGCAAGGAGAACAAGACAATTAAATTAGGGGAACCGGTACAACACTTTGTGCACTTCGTTTCTTCGTAGGCTAGAGCGCAGTAGAAGGCTCGAATAGATACAAGCACAAAAACAAGTACTAAAACCGCAAGTAACGGGAAAATCAGTGGACTTGATTCATTTAACCGATGGCGAAACGTGTACTGGGGGGCTATGTTCGACAAATGTTTCGTTTCTCGTAAAAAGAAACGGAAGTGACGGAACTGACGATATCATGTCTGATTGTTTAGAGGCTCAAATGACAAAAAATCCCTCTTTTGTCATTTAGCCTCTAGCCAGTCAGACGCGATATCGTCAGTTTCGTCACTTCCGTTTCTTTTTAGGAGAAACGAAACATCTGTCGAACATAGCCCCCCAGGAGGGTAACAAATGGCATATGGTTGAGCTTTTGACTCTCTTTAGGTTGACGCATAAACTCGCAGCATCGGCTGCGCTTTTACCTGAGGTGAAGCGGTCGACCTATAGATAAAATGCCAGGCGGGTGACTTCCGTCGAGCACGAATTTTCAACCCAATTATCAGATTAGGGGTGAATAAAGTATAAACACACTCTATTAACACTATCTACATCTAGGTCTCTGTAGCGCGCTCTCTAGATTCAACTGTGCGTTTTTTCAAAGGAGGAGCTAGGCACTGACGAGACCATAGAATACCGTTAATTACGCACCCAGACTAATTCTCGTTTTCAACATTTTACAGGTTAATTCTGCCTGTTATAAAGTTGAATTTATTTGCAAGCATTATTGACGCTGTTGCTACTGGAAGTGCTTATCCTTGTTTGATCGCAATTTGAACAGCAAACGCAGATGAATTGTCTCCGGAGCACTGCTTGGTTTGCGATGAACCAGTAACTGGTGTTACGAAGTATTTAACTTGCTGACTGCGCCTATGGTTACTATCTGGGAGCTTGTTCAGGCGAGAATACTTCAAAGGGCAAACATAAGGATTGCAAAAATATTACATGGAAATGCCAGACATGCCTCTCCCGAAAAGCCGAGATGTTCAAAACCTTGAGAAACAGTAGCCCGAACAAGAGCCCCATCTTATCCAGGAGCTAGCGGCTATTAACAACAAGCTCGCTGCAATCATGAAGACTTATGATAAAGTTGAATCCCTAGTGTCAATCAAAGAAACAGTTGATCAGATCGAAAAATCGATACAACTCATCTCAAATCAGTACAATGAATTTCTGAAGGAAATAAAAGAGCAGTCACAAGAAATCACTAACCTGAAGAAACGGATGGAACAAAACCAAATAAAACATAGATTAGGAGGAAATCCGCACGCTGAAAAAACAAGTCAACAGTCCAGAACAGTACTTGAGACGACAAAATCTGGAGATCCAGGGAATATCAGAAAGCTCAAATGAGAACCTCCTGAGTAAATTAAATGATCTCGCTGAAAAGCTAGAGCTTCCAGAACTAACCGAGAAGGATGTGGAGGGCCTCCACAGACTTCCAGCAAAAACGGGTAAAGTTCCAGCTGTGTTGCTTTGCTTCGCATCACCAGTAACTCGAGACCTATGGCTTGAAAAAAGGCACTACCTAAAGTAAACCCAGACGAATATCTCGTTTCTTGACAACGTGTCTGCCACGAACAAGAGCTTCTTTGGTTGCTGAAGGGTAAAGCTAAACAAAAACAATATCAGTTTACATTTTGAATCGGTTAAAACAGCGAAAAAAGGCAAAGGACCAGTAAAAGAAAGCATACCGACACAGCGCTGACTTAAAAGTGAAGTTGTTAGTGCTGCGCCATTCAGCAAGTAAACTTGAAACGAGATAAACACACAAGGCAATCGACCCGACAACACGTCATCTTCCCATCAAGCCGACACGTGGCTACACACAATTACCAGCCTTTCTGATAAAATCCATCTTTTGTTTCTTTTACTGGTCCTTCGTCTTTTTGCGCTGTTTCAACCGATTCAAAATGCAAACTGATATTGTTCTTCTTCAGCTTTACCCTTCAGCAACCAAAGAAGCTTCTTTGTGTAACATGAGAAACTATAGACCAACCTCGGTATTTCTGGTTTCCTCAAAAATAGTCGAACGCGTTATTTACAAACATTTAGGTGAATTATGTGTTAAGCATAACATTATTACGAACAACCAGTATACATTTCAGAAAGGTAAATCTACAGAGATGGCATTGCTAAATATAGAAAATAAAATCTTAGGCAACATCAAAAATCAATGTTATACGCTAGGTATTTTTTTTTAGATTTCAAGAAAAGCCTTTGATTCCATAAAACACGACATTCTGCTCCAAAAACTACCGCTTTATGAAATAAGAAGTTCTGCACTTAGCCTGATCCGCAGCTACTTAACATCTCGTCTTCAGTATACGGTTCTCAGTGATGCGCCCTCCTCACTAGCGAAACTTCAGTATGGTGTACCCCAGAGATCAATTCTAGGGCCTCTTCTTTTCTTTCTTTACGTTAGCGACATTATAAACACCCTAGAAACTCCTGGCATGACTTTAAACGCAGATGACACTAATGTAGTTTTCACCGGGAAAGGATTACTTACTTTAGAAACACGGACAAACACTTGGTTGGACCAACTTTACTTGTGGTTGCAAATCAGTTAGAACTAAATACGTCAAAACCTAAGTATATCATATTTAGAGCAAAAAACAAACCCATTAGTAAAACAATTATTATATCCTGTCAAAACTCCATTATTGAACGCGTAGAATGTTATAAATTGCTCGTTGTTCGTTTCCACAAAAAATTGTATTGGACTGCCTAAGTAAACGATCTCCGATAAAATATTTCTTGATTCATTGATTTACTTTCTAGGTGCAGAGAACTTCTTCCAAACTGGTTAAAACGACAAATCTATATATCTATGATTCTCTCGATGCTTTATTTTTCTTTATTGGTGTGGAGTACAACCACAGGAAATAACATTAAGCAGCTACTTACATTACAAAAACGCGCGGTTCGACTAATTGATTATTTGCCCCGGTTTCAATCGATTTCCCATATGTTTAAAAAACATAACAAACTTACGTTAGATAACATTTTTTCGTAAAGGTAGCGACTTTATTTCATACACAAATTAACACTAATCCTGACATATTTCACGAGATGTACCCACCCAAGCAAACATATTAGAACCTAAGGCACCAGCAGTTTTCTAAATTAAAAATTAGAAATAATTATGGTACTCAAAAAGTATCATACCAGATTAGAGATATTCTATACAAACATTATTGCATGTATGAGATGGCTCAAGAAATTCCTTCCATGCTTCATGTAAAGAACAAAAATACCTAAAGGAATATTTTAATGTTGCTAGTGTGCATACCTAGTGAGTTGCGTTATTAATCAGAGTGATTTTTTTTTATCTTTACTATAAGCTGAAGAGTCTTTAGCTGGGGGAAATAATTTATTTCTTGACTTGTGCTGTAAGCTGGCTTTTTATTTTATCTTTCTCTCTCGATTTGTGCCCTGCTACTGAGTGTTGTTACAGGGGTTGGAACCCAGTCAGGAGAATTTTCTCCCAACCCCGTTGATAATTGTGGCAAAAAAATAAAACAAACAAACAAACAAACAAACGTACGACCCACGTAATACATAAAACATAAAAAAATGTTCCTATTGATTTTTTTTATTTGACTAAATGGGCCAAACCGCGCATTTTTGAGGGAAGCATAAATGCAACAAGGAAAGCAGAGAAGACCTCGCTATGCGGGGAGCAAGTCGTCTTCTTGCGCTAGAGTCGCGGTAAAGTCAGAACGACGCCGAGTTCTGGTTGGCTATGATTAAAAAGATAGTGATTAGACCTCAAGGCTAGATGCCTTGGGATCTACCGACTATTTTATTTTTATTCAGCCATTAAGAGCAGGCGTTCTGACATGATCGCAACCCCCGTAAAGTAGCAGACGTATTGCCGCTCCATATTGAATTGTCTCGTAGCAGTTCTCAAAGTGAAACACCCTGTTAAATATTTTTATATTAGATTTCATTGGTTATCTCAAAACGGGAGATATCCCAAAGATGCATTAAAAAAGAAGAATTACCTTTGATTTAACAAATAATTATTACAGTACAGTGCAATTTACTGGGTTTCTCACTGTCAGCCTCAGAATTACATTAAACAAATTAAATTCGCAACGACATAAAGCGAACAAACTGGCGTTTACTTTGAAAACGTAAAACGCCACAACTGCGCTACATCGTCCGTCGAAGTTTCCCACATTTAGGTATATATTGCTGCCCCGGAAAGCCCAATCCAACACCCTTGGCTAACATCCCACAGTTTATATAGCCATCGTAACTGAGCCATTGTTCGTTAGTTCGCCAGAATGTACGCACGAGTGCACTATTTGCATAGCAAATTTAAACCAACCCGTGACGCTGTTTAACAAACAAAGTAATTCAACAAGTTGACAGTGCAGCAGACGCTTGCGCCTTCCAGAGCCGACAAATTAGGCCCCGTCACTTTAGTGTCCCCGGCAGTGCTTTTGAATATACAGCTTTTCTACCCTAAGATAAACCGCGGCCAAGGCTACGACCCATTCACAACGAATGCAGCGCTGCGATCGTTACTAAATGACTTTGCGCGTCAATGACGCTTGAACGGAAGTTCACGTGACACTCTCCTTCTTCTGGATTGGCTGTGAATTGGTCGTAACCTTCGCTGTGGTCCATTCCCGAGTGAACCGAAGTGTTCGGGTCCTGTGCGGGATATCGGTGTTAATTGAAACTTGCCGCTCCAAAAAGACAATGACAAAAATAAATAATAAAAAAAAAATCAGAAAAGAAAGGACCCACACACATGCAGACAAATAAAACATCACAAATAGAGAATCGTTAGGATAGAAAGAGGCCACCGAAAACGACGAAAAAACAAAAAAAGAAACCGGGCAAGACTGTGTAAACAGGAGGTTGTTAAACATGAGCCTACCGCCGGGAGTTCGGATTTGGTCGGTAGTGCGTCGTACGGATTAATTAAATTAGTAGCTGCAGCCGAAGTTTTCTTTTTATATCTTTTTTTTTCATTAAAGAAGAAGTAAGAGCGGGAGATAGAAGGTGACACTGGAGGCCGAAATGAGACAAACAGGATGCCGAGGATAACAAATACCGTCGCCAAAGGGAAATGGCGCGGGTCATCCTAGAGCTCACCACTAAGCTGAAAGTACGGTGGAAGCTATGTTCTCACCGGACCAATCAATCGCCACCCTTTCATCACCTGCCCCCGTTGTCTGCGCTTCGGTGTGGGCAGGAGCGTGATCACGTGACAAAAGATAGAGGTATATTTGGCCAAACGAGTGCGCAGCTTCTCCCACACTCTCAGTTTCGGTGCTAACGTAATACAGTGTTTGCCCTATTGCATTCTCTAACTCCCTTCACTCCAAGATGACAGCACGCTGGAGGCTACGTGCTCCTTTTGACCAGTCATAGGGTTATATTTTACCACGTGATCATGCTCCTGCCTATCACAATAGCTGGTTGATCGGTCCGGCGAGCTGACAGCACGATGGGAGCTACGTGTAGCTCCCATCGCACTGCTTAGGGGTGAACGTAGTATACCTATATACGTGGCGTGTCACGAAGCGTCGGAAGTAATCTAACACGAAAACGTTCACATCGCATAGAAGGTAAACAAAAACTTGACAGATACGTAATGAATGTTTCTTCCTTCAATGTGCAGTTTTCGCAGGGAACTATTCGCCTGACACCCAGTGAATACGGGAAGAAGAACGTATCTGAATACTTTTCGCAGTGTTTGTATATGCTCGCAGAGAATATTGGAGAATGGCGGTTTAAGTGTCTAACACTTAAAGACTTCACGTGCCCATCATCAATATGCCAACTAATTTCTAATTGGTTCTCATTTTTTTCATGCTACTACTCTTCAAGCAAACATATAAAATTTAGTGCTAACCTACGCAAGTAACCTTCCAACCATCAACAATATCCTACGCAAGAAGTCTAATATTCTCTCAGAAAGCCAGCGCCTTCAATATGTCTTTCCGCAAGCGTGACGCGTCGTATACCATAGTGTATAAAGCCTTAAAGACATTCTAGAACGATTCAAAACCACACATGAGGAGTTCCAGCCACATGACGAAACCCGGGGAGGCAAATAATACAAATTCGTACTTCACCTTACAATATGCGGAAGTTATAACTGTAACACAGCAAATGTTGTCTATCTGTTGCACTGCCGGGTATTTGACATGCACTATATATGTTGTGGTGCTCATAGAACTCACATACGTGTCTTACGGTGTTCCACAGCATCCCGATAATGAATACGTCTGCCGAACTGTCCAAAAATTAAAGCGTAAGGTTTTTGCAATCGTAGCGTACATACCACCGAGTGCCAGGTTTGAAGAAAAAAGACTAGAATACGTTCTCAATATCTGCCCGGTTCCACATATATTGACCGGGGATTTCAAAGCAGATCACCCAGTCTGGGGAAGATTGCACATGAGCACTCAAGAAAGACGCCTGGCTGACATCGCTGCTCCACACTATCTTTTAGTACTAAATGACGGCAGCTCGACCTATCTACGCGGCACAATGTGCGGTAGCTGTCTGTGCGTGACATTTGTTACGAACACCATCCTCCTTTCTACGGATTGGTTCACTGACATTGAGACGCGCGGAAGCGACCATATTCCTACCTACACTACAATCAAGTCGTTTCAAGGCGCGCAAAACAGAAGCACAGTTCAACGAACGAACTGGAGTCCGTTTACGAACTCAATGAAGCAGGTTTGTGAGAGCCCTGTCTGCTTATCTAACTTCGAGAGTGCTATTCTTGACTCAAGAATAGCTGCGACAGTACTATAACCTTCTCTTTAACCGATCCGTCATTGATTCAAAAGATCAGCGCTTACGTGCATTTCTCCGACGAGCAGAGCGCAAAGTAAGGCGAAAGAAAAAAGATGCAAATGACATTCGAACAGCTCCAAAAGCCCAAAGACACAAGGCCGCACCTGCAGAAACTTGGTTGGAAACGCTGGAAATCTATTTGTTCTTCAATAAATCTAAAATTCCCTTTACTCACGTGGACTAAAAACACCAACACAGCAATTACGTCCATTCAAAGCTCTAGCTCTACACAAGCAGTGTTCAGAAATATGTATCGCCGAATAGTTTTTTGTGCAATGCTCGCTAGCTCATCAACTAACGTACAGCATAGGTTCAAAACCGGTGTTGCAATTTCTCCCTCAACGAATGGAGGAATGAAGGTCCCGTTTGGTATGCATGAAATAGAAACTGCACTCGACTCAAAACATTTGAAATCGTCACCCGGCCGTGACGGCTTAAAGTATTCCGCCCTAATTCACTTGGGGCCAGAGGCTAAGACGAGGCTTTTCGCGCTGTTCAACATCTCACGAGAGACCAGTCTTGTACCTGCCACATGGAAAAGAGCGGTATAATTCCCTTACTTAAACAATGCAAGTCAATGCTTGTCATATCGTCTTACTATCCGATTGCCCTTGAAAGCTATACAGGTAAGCAGTGGGAGAAAATAATCATATATCGCATCGAATGGCATCTACAACAAAAACCGTATTACCTAAATATTATATCCGGATTTTCACGTGGTCCAAACTCCACTGACGGTGTGACAGATCTCGTGACCTCCATTGCAGGGTTGGGCAGAAATACTCAAAAATGTATTTGGAAATACAAATACTGGAATACATTAAAAAAGTAGCTAAAATACTGATACTGAAATATATCTGTAAAAGTGTATCGCGATACGTATCGGAAATACAATTTAAATAGAGGCAACATGTATTTGGAAATACAAATACAGGAATACATTTTAGGGAGGGCAGAAATACAAATACAGAAATACTGATACTGCGATACATTTTCAAATTTGTTTGAGACACCAAATGAGATGAAGCTTAAAGTTGGAAGTGGAAGTTGTTGATTTTGAAATTGCTTTCCCGTAGGCTTGGCACTTTGCCTGGAAGCTAGTGGTTGCGGACGACGAGTAGTCTTCATTGGGCTCAAAAAAACGTTCTATCAAAGACTGACCGCGGTCCCTTCCCTGACATCCTGTCTGTCTGACGAGGGATGCGAAAAGACTTCGACCTCTATATAAATTCTATGTCATCATAAATTCCATCAAAATGTCACCATGCCCCTGTCCAAAAAGGACGTCCCTGTCAACATTTATCACATGACGTCACGGTGGAATGAACTGGTATTCTTTGTCTGTAGGTGTGGCCTTGAACATGAAACTTTACCGCACTGTTGTATGAAAGGACAATACGTGCTTTCGTTGTAGGTTACCTCGTTGAAGATCATCCAGGCAGTGTCATTTGGAATTTTCGAGAATAGTGGACCACGTGAAGCATCCTGGAACACATGTCTTCTGTTACGTTTGATAAAACGATACGGTGGCATCTTTGTTGTGAAGGTCCTTCCTACCGAACTTCCGCCACCGACGCATGGATTGCAATCCTCAAGTTTCGTCTTGCATACTCCAGATAGGGACCTCGTGGACTGCGACCTGATATTGCCGGCAGAGGTACGAGCTGTCCGAGAAACAGCGCGCTCGATACGAGTTGCAGGTGTACGAAGTCTGGGTCGGCAAAGCGAGGCTGCGTCTGACCTCAGTCCTGGGTTTCGGATCACCAGAGCAGCGGGTCACGTTCACGTCGGCTGATGACGTACCATTGAGCCGTGCAATATTACGGGCGCAGCCGCAGACACATTTGAATATGTGTTGAACTTCATTGCGTGAGTCATCCTACAATTTCAAGTCAACCACCGCCAGGCTCGTGCTGCAACGGACTGTGAATCAGCTTTGCCGGCTGAGTGTACTGTGTACGCTAAGGCGAAAAAGACGGTTAGCAGCGGGCTTTGGATGCCAGCAAAAAATGACTCAAGAAACCCCTACCTAAGGACCAGCGGCACAAGATGCTGTGACTCCACTCCTGGCACGCCACCTGGTTCGAGTCCCCAACTACGCAACACTTCTCAGAAGAGAGAAGAGGACAGATAGAAAAATAGGTTGGAGAATCGGAAGGAACCTTGGTCAGCATGGTAACAATGCCCCAGCATCTCCTTGACCCTGATGTCCTCAGAAGTAAAAAAAAAAAGCATCTTTCGGATTTGTATTTTTTTTTTTTTCGGAGGGGGGGGGGGTATTTTTGAAGAAATGTAACGAAATACATTTCACCCTGATTGTATCGCGATACAAAGAAACATTCAAAATGTATTTCGATACAGGAATACAGATACTGGTGAAAAAAAGGTATCGCGATACAGAAATACTGATACAAAATGTATTTCTGAAATACTATCGCGATACATTTGTATCGCGATACTGCCCAACCCTGCTCCATTGAACAATCAAAGTCGGAGGGACGTATATGTGCCGCGGTATTTCAAGATATTAAGAGCGCATTTGATTCCATCGCTCATAGTGACATTTTAAAGTTGGAGTAGGTGGTCATATTTATCGATGGTTAACGAGCTAACTCGATAACAGATTCTTTTACATATCAACTGATGCCGGAGATACTCGCCTCTTTCACGTAACCAAGGACATACCACAGAGAAGAGTGTTGAGCCCAACGCTATTTTAACTACCACTCATAAACCTTGTGAAAAAAACTTCTCAATGCAAAATATGCTTCACGGTATGCAGGCGACATTGGCATTTGAACATCAGGAATAACGAAATTGCATGTACAAGCAAGACTTCAGCGAATACTGAATACCTTGTATCAGTACCTAAAACACTGTGGACGTGGACTACAAGTTTCAACATCGCAGTCTGCAGCAATTGCCATTACGTCTGGAAGCATGGACCCACTTAAAGAACGTTGAGAAGCAATTCCGTACCAAAACAAGCGTATCTTCGTAAGCGTCGTTGATCGGCATCTTAAGCGTCGTTGATCGGCATCTTAAAATAAAGCTTCCAGCATTTGCCCTACTAACCCGGTTCATTAGTGGCACTATATGGGGAGCGAGGGTTCCTGCTCTGCTGTGCCTTTACCAAGCAATATTTGTTTACATGCTGCACTACACTCTAACAAATGCCTGCTCGTCTACTTACCCGCAAAACGCTCGAAGAGCCATCTCTGCGATCTACGAAATCAGCTCAGCGAATGATGAGGCGGAACATTGTTTATATCTCAAGATTAAGTCGGCGCTGTGGCATCATGCAATGCAAGCATGACGCTTAGCATTGTGTAATGCCACAGCGCAGACTTCATTTTTAGGTCTAAACGGATGTTCCGCCTCATCATTCGCTGAGCTTATTTCCTAGATCGCAGAGATTGGCTCTTTGAGTGTTTTGAGGGTAAGTAGACGAGCAGGCATTTCTTGGAGTGTACAGCCTCCCCATATTCAGCGGCCCACGCAAGACAAACATAAAGGTGGTACAGAGCCTGCAGGCTCGGGCTCTTCGTTGCTGCTCGGTCTCTCTCAATCAACTTCGACGACAAGCCCGATAGCAGCATCTAAGCACGTCCCAGCGTCTGTTCACCAAATGCAGGGAACCTTGAGAACACATATGCAAAACCTGACCAGGCATAACAACATCACCTTGCCGATAATACGTCCTCAAGGCCGTCTTCCAACTATGCTTGGGTGATATTACGCTACCCGCAAGAGTTTTCCGGCACAATTCATAACACTAAAAATGGCATCTCCTCCACCTTGGGTCACACTTGCACCGTTAACATCTTTTGATACTCCCGGGGCATCTAGTAAGCGCATATTCCTGGGGTGGTGCTGTAACAGCATGCGAAGACAACCATTTATGGACCCTATGAATACCGTTTACATGCTTTACCGATGGTTCCGCATGTGAAAAGAGATCAACTGCTGCTGCCGTGTTTCCTACTGGACATTTTATTACCACGGAAGAACATATGGCATCTTCCATAAACTCACACCGAAATTTCCCTGAATCCAGAACAGTGCACAGCTTTTCTAGGTCGTGCAGCACAAAGTCGAGGCAACACCGAGGAGAAACTGCACCGCGGCGTGCGTCAAAATGCGTCGCCTCGCGCTTTGTTCATTTTTTTCTTGCGTACGTCCCCGCGCGGTTTTCGACTGCTGCCGATTTCTCCTGGCTTTTTATTCACGGATATAGCAGTCTCCCACAAATGAACATCGTGGACGTGATTGTCGATGTGGTCACGAAGCAGGTGACAATTCCCCAGGTACATTTTGCCCATCATCGTCGGTTCAATAAAGAGTACCACCGTATAAAAGCCATAACTCGGTGTCATGAAAACGCCTTGCAACGCTTTTCACGAAGTTCATAACTTCTGGGCGCTCCTTGCCACCGCAGCAATCACCGGCTATCGCGGCTATGGTAAGAAGCTCATCGTCCTTCCTGTCAGAAGAGCTGAGGAATGCATCGAGTGCCGCTGCGAGGCTTGTTCGTTTTCGGGAGGTCGCCATCTTGATTGACTGCGCGTCTGCTATTCCCGCCATCTCCTCGATTTCCGCTCCTGGCCGCAGTGCCTGATGGGAATGCACCCCGGCGCAACGCCGATTTTCTCGGTGCGGGTTGTGGCAACGAAAAGCCGCACCGGGAGGGTGCACTCCGTTGATGCAGGACGTCCGGTGCGCACCGGTGCACTTGATCGAAGACGACGCAGCGCACCTCCGTGCCCCGATGCCCACCGGGGCGGATGATCGAGAACGCTATTAGTCACAATATATCTTTAACCGCGTCCGAATTCATCACCATCCGTAAAGACGTGAGACATATTGAAGGGCAACAACCGCAGCCATGAACGATATTTACTGATTCCAAAGTGGCGTTAAATAAACCTCCTGCCAGGTATGGCATGTGGCGTTCACTCAAAACTTGGCTCGAACATTATATAGCTTTTAAACAACTCCGAAAAACGGATGTGACATCCACCTCCAGTGGATTCCCAGAACTTGTGGTATTTCTGAAAATGAGGCAGTGGAGGCAGCGGAAAAATCGACCCATCAAAATAAGAGTACTTTGGAAATTCCGTCTACAAATCGGATTCCAACTCGGCAGTACATAGTGAAGCCAAGCTCCTGGAATTCCTGATGTGATTTGATTCTGAGTATCATCATGCCCGACTCTATATGTCCTGGATCAACTTATGACGTTTAAATATCCACCATGACTTCCACGCAGGTCCCAGGCAGTGCACCAAAGACTCCGATTAGCGGTGGCGTTTATACGACACTTCCTGGTTTGCATAAAATGAAGAGGCAGCCCCCATTGCCCAATCTACGATGTCCCAGTAACCGTAAGTTACCTCATTTGTGTCTCTGTCATCTATACCTGGAAAGAGAAGGCCTTCAAAGGACAGTCCGAAGCCTCGACAACAAACGTTTTTCATTTAACAATGTGTTGGGTTCATGCGAGTGCACAGAAAATTTAATGAGAGCTATGAAAACGCTCGTTCAATTTCTTCAGGACTCCCGACTAGTACAATCTCTATAAGCAAAGAGGAACTAACTATTCAAGCTTCTTTAACCCCTCATTTGTTTATTTATTCCTTCTCATATTCATTACCTCAACCACCTTTTTATTCCTTTATTCCTGCCCCTGTGCAGAGTAGCCAGCTCGCTACCCTACCTACGAAAAGAAAGACTGAGGCATTACGTCGAAATGTCAATAAGGCTACGTGCCGAGTCCAGGCCTACTTATTAAAGTAAAGTCATTATCTTACTCGATAAAGTAAAGTCAAATTCATTAAAGTCAAAGTCAATAAAGTAAAGTCAATATTAAAAACAAAAATATGCTTAGGTTCGCCGTTCTTCCATGCATGTACATCTGTCCTCTGTAAAATATTTTGCACCATAAGACGAGCTTCATCTAATGTCGGTGACAACCCCATAAAAACCCAAGAAGGTTAGTGCACATTTTAGCGGGCAGCTCAACTACAGACACATCATAGGGATTCATATTCGAATAACTGTATTCTACATATTAAATTAAAGTGTGGCCACACATAGAGGCTCAAATACAGTCTAGAAGCTGTCCGAGACACAAAAACGAAGCGAAACGTTAGCGATGAAATAGGTTGCTATTACAGCCTGATGATAACTATTCAGCCATTCCAAAATGTTCAAGGTGTTTTCAACTGTGTCGCATCATTTACATTTGTCACGCATATCTCAATTTTGATGGAATTCCCGCAACTCAACAGCATACAGGCTTCCAAGATCCTTGTATAGTGAGGTGTCCTGTCTAAGATGACAATCCACCAAAGGGCGCTGCCCTGCCTACGAAAAAAAAAAACTACTGGGGCTTTAAGTCGAAATGTCACTAAGGCTACGTGCCGCACCCATTACTTAGGAAAGATATTAACCTAGGAATTTAACCCCTCATTTTATGTTCCAACTGACACAGAACTTTAGCGGCAAGAGAGACGGCTGACTACAAAACGGCGAAATTAAGCTGCACCTCGTCTCTGGGATGCAACGGCCAGCTGTGCACACTTGAACATCATGAAACGGAATCAACGAACATGCAAATATTATTAGGATAACGTTTTTGTCTTCCCAATAAACATTATTAACCTTTCGTCCCACTCATTCTTTCTTCAATTCTATTTATGTGACAATTCTCACGAACAAATGTTGTAGTTTCCACATGTATTTAATCCAGTGTTGCTTTTACTACTGCGTGATGCACGTCGAGGAAAACCAGGTCAGGAGCTAGACGAATTTCTGTATTTCTACAGTGGAGAAATGAGGCACTTTATACTCTGACAGCCATAACGTAGCGCACTCTCAACATTCCTTTAAACATTACGACTTGGAGCATGCTCGAAAGGTTCGGCTTTTCCACTGCCTCATGTCCACATCCCAGTATAAAAGAGAGAACGCCACTTTCGTTCAAGTTGTCTTCGTGTCTCTTAAAATAACGTTAATTAGAATTCGTTGTACTACAATCTCTGACATGTAGGAATTACCTAGAGGTGACCTTTAGCAAATCCTCCCCCCCCCCCCCCCCCCCCCGCCTTTTTCGATAATGTTATTGAAATTTTCGCTAGCGGTCGGATAGCGTTGATAAAAGTTGATAAAAATTAACATTAGCATTTTAATGAAGGACACCTCCTGCGCAAATATGTCACAAGTGTGCGTGCGTTGCGTAGTCGCGTCCCAAAAAGGACAGCTGGCGGAGAGGCGGAGACGCTTAAGGACGATCCACGCTTTCGTCATCTCTTTGCAGCTTTATATTGCGAACGACGCGGCTCGTAGGCAACGTGACCCTTATCCATCACAAATACTCTGAAATCCACGCGTTCTTTTAGAATGCCGGGAACAGAAATTAGGGAGCGCCATGGTCTCAACGCAGGCTGGGCGAGTCCACAAAGAGCTACTTCAGGTCTTCGGACATTCCAATGCGCTAGAAGACAGGACGAGGGCTCAACATAACTTTTTCACTCTCTAGAGGACGCTAGAATGGTCATAGACTATTGGGTGTGCCTGAAAAAAACATGATATAATGGTGAACGTGTAGAAAGTGAGTGCGGCAGTCCGACAACGGTAACTGGGGGTGTTCTTGGTGACTTTACTCTTTATCTGATTTTATTTCTGTTATATTGCTAACCCGTTCTGTTTCCGTTTTTCCATTTTCCTCCCTTTGTATGCCTAAATGTTTATGCAAGATTTTTTCGCTGTATTTGTTTTTTGCCCTGGTCGTTTTGTTTCCCTTTTTTTCCCCTTCTTTCCGTCTTAGTATTTCTCGTTTTTTCTATCGCTCTCTCTTGTCTGCCTCCATTTTGTTAATATGTACGCGTCATTTTAACGCGTCATTTTAAATATAACACATTTCCACAAATGAATCACTTCTTCTTTCTTATCCTCTTCGTTTCTCATTTCTTTATTCCAGGGGTTCCTTCTTTTTCTGGGTGTTTCTAGAGCGCAGCTCTTAGGCGCCCGTTTCCGGCTTTAGTGGAGTCGCCGTCGGCGTCGGCGTAATTGCGCGTTACATATTATGCGACGTTTCTCATAATGACGTCACATGTGACGTCAAGTGTGATGTTACGAGGGTGAAGAGTGACGTCACGAGGATCACGAGTGACGACACGAGGGTCACGAGTGATGTGACGAGGGAGGTGGTAGGAGGGAATTTGTTTCCCTAAATTTAGGTGAAAAAGTTTTCTTTTGGACTTAGCGGGAAAATTTCTCCGCTAAATCTAACGGAAAAATACCCCGCTAGATTTAACAGAAAAAAAATTCCGCTAAATATAGCAAAAACGTTTCTCCACTAAGTTTAGTGGAAAATATTCCCTCCTAAATTTAGCGGGAAAATGTCTCTGCTAAATTTAGCGAAAAAATTTCCCTGCTAAATTTAGCGGGGAATTTTTTTTATGTTTAGCAGAAATATTTCCTCGCTAAATTTAGCGGGGAATGTTTTCCTCTCAATTTGGTGGGAAATGTAACGAAAATTTCCTTATGAATGGGAAGAGAGCAGGAGAGGAGGCGGAAGTGAGGAGGAGGGGCATACCTTCCTATCCGTACCTTCCCCTCCTTCTCCTCAAGAGCTGCGCTCTAATTCGGCATCACAGGGAGTTGTAAACGTTTTTCATATTTTTCATGTATCTTCATCTGTCTAATAAGTTGTGAGGGAGAACGTACATATTGGAGGAGACATCAGTGTACGTGTGTTCGTTGCTAGTTGAAAGAACTGTGCCGTTTTTCCTTGTCTCTAAGTGTTTTTATTCTTTATATAATTCTTGTGTTATCACTCTCAAACCAATGCCATAACTACACGCAATATCAGGCTACTGCCATATACACAGTCGCGATGTGAACAAGGCTCTGGGAAATACTCCTAGATTCATGGATGACTAAAGAAAAACAGGGAGTGGCCAATGATGTTCCCGCATCTTGCTTCGTGATTGACTCGTCGCTGCACTGCCAATGGCGCATTTTCATTGGCTTCAGAGCGTTGATAAGACGCGAGGGGCTCGCCACTCCCGGCGGTCCGTAAACATTCGGTGAATGTACTCGACATCAAACCCATTTTCCGAGAAACCAAACTAATCGCGCCTTCTTCGACGGCCAAGGTTCTTTCGGGTTTCGAGAGGTACGAAATAACCACCGCAAGCTCGATTGGGTAAACTCAGTCCTAGACGAACACCAAGAGAAGCGCGAGGATCTTAGTTTTTAATCTAGTTTTATTTTTGAAGTTTTGCCCACGTGCTCGTCCAGAGGTTTGTTTAAATCAAGAAACCTGCCGAAAATCTTTCCGTCTTCAAAAAAAAAAAAAGAGAAAGAAGTTATTTTTTATGTTCGGCGTGTGTCTTCAAACTCGTTTCCCAAGTTCCTTTTTTTCTTCGATCACCGGCTGGTATTGATATTTCTTTCATGGATTCCAAAGTTGACGACTAGGTTGGCTCACTTTTGACAGAAATATAAATAAAACCCTGAGCGAAAATACATCAGCCAAAAAAGCTGATAGAAGACATCACATTTTTTTCAATAAAAGATTTTGAGACGGAGTTGTTGTTCACTTGTGTGACATTCAACATCATCACCACCTAAAAGTTTAAGCAAGCGAAGTTTTATTTTGGTGCGAATTATATTAAAAAGATAACAGAAGCGTTTTTTTTTATTACCTTGTTTCATTTGTCTACTTGACACGTGTCATCCACGAGGATTGGGCGAGAAGATTGATTCGTTTTATAATTATTTTCTGCTCTCGGGGACGAATTATGTATACAAAAGCGGGCAGTCTGCAATGAGAAGCTTAAGGGATACCTAGTTAACACCTAATTATCCCAAGTCACTTAACTGATTAGAATTTAAAGTATCCTATGCGGTCGATAGCCTAGCCCAGAATAATTTAGTACATAAGCCTAAAGAAAACAAACAATCGGCACGCTTACCATAGTTTTAGGAGCACTACGCCTGGAGTATGTTGCTCTTGTGAGTTGTCCAGCCGTTCCTGATAGAAGAAATGGGAAATGTAGACACATTAGTAGGCTGACTCCAGCAGGCTGAATATTGAACTTGTAGCGCTGAAAACACGTGGAACACGTTGAAACACGTTTAATTATCATTATAAACTCGGAGCCAGCTAACTGACCGAGTACCGGGATCAGTTAGAATGAGAATGGCGGTTGGTCAGAGCTTCAGCCTCGGGACGCGCGTGTTCATGCCCCAGTGGTCTTTCGCACGTGCAAAAGGCGCACTGGAGCTTGTCGGCGATGCTTCTTCTTTACTGGCATCTGTTGGGTCTTTTGACGGCCACAGGAGCTCCCCCCTAGTCACAGGACGGGGAACACGTCGTGTGCTACGATGGTGTGGAAGAGGTTCAGTAACAAAGTGCACCCTTTTGGGAGTCGTATTTTTTGTCGGTGCCTTGGTTGTGGTTGTCGTAGGATGGCCTTTAGTTGAGTCGTTTGTCTCAGCTTTTGTGGAGGCGTTGGAAGACTTAAGGTTACTTGCATTTGTGTCGAGTGTGTTGGCCATGTAAGCGGGTTTCAACCTGTCTATTGATACTGTGTCTTCTTTGCCATTAATGTTAAGCCTGTAATATTTTGACGATCGCGAAATTACTTTAAAAGGACCGGTATACGGAGGTTGTAGTGGCCGCCTTACTGCATCATTTCGGACAAATACGTGGGTTGCCGTTTCCAGATCGGGGCTCACAAACACTTGTGGTTGACGTGGTTTGCGAAAGGGAACGGGCTGAAGGGCCTGCACCATTGTTTTAAGTCGTGTTACGTAGTTGAGAGGGTCTGGCAACTCCGCGTCTGGTGAGGCAACTAAAAGGTCCCCTGGCAGACGAAGCGAACATCCGTAGACTAGTTCGGCTACGGTGCAGTCGGTGTCCTCTTTGAGCGTAGTTCGGATTCCTAGAAGAATCATGGGGAGGGCTTCTGTCCAGGATGTGGTGTCTGAAGCCTTCAGTGCTGCTTTTAGTTGCCTATGAAATCTTTCGACTAGTCCGTTAGAAGCGGGATGGTATGCTGTCGTTGAAATATGCTTAATGCCGAGTAGGTGTGAAATTTCTTCGAATAACCGGCTTTGGAATTGTCGTCCTCTATCCGTTGTTATAGTCGCCGGTACGCCAAATCGACTTATCCAAGTTGACAAAAAGGATTTCGCGACCGTCTCTGCAGACACGTCAACAATGGGACACACTTCGGGCCAACGTGTGAATCGGTCGATGCAGGTCAACATGTACCGATATCCTCTTGACGGCGGGAGGGGACCGACGAGGTCAATGTGTACATGGGAAAATCTTGCATCTGGAGAAAGAAATGTTGAAATTGGGGTAGTAGTATGACGATGAATCTTGGTTTGTTGACACTTTAGACATGTCCGAGCCCAGTGACGAACGTCTGTGTTCATTCGAGGCCACACATATCGCTTTGCAATTAAGCGTTGAGTGGCACGAATGCCAGGGTGTGATAGAGAATGGTACATGTCGAAGATCTTTCGTCTGAATTCGGGGGGAAGATAAGGTCGAGGTGTGCCAGTTGACATGTCGCAAACCAATTTCACTGAAGGTGAATCCAGCTGGACGTCTTCTAGGACAAGGGCAGTTGTTGATGTTCGGAGTTGTTGAAGCTCATTGTCCAGAGTTTGTGACGTGGCCAGCGCAGGATAGTCGATGGAAGGACGTGTGGCGCCTGTGGCATTCACAGTCATTCTTGATAGGGCATCTGCAACGACGTTCTTGTGGCCGGAGATGTGTCGAATGTCTGTGGTAAACTCAGAGACAAAGGCAAGGTGCCTGATTTCTCGAGGTGAGTGCGAAGCGCTAGAGGTCATTGCATATATGAGCGGCTTGTGGTCGGTGTAGATAGAAAACTGACGTCCTTCGAGTAAGTACCGGAAGTATTTCACAGAGAGGTAGATGGCGAGCAATTGTCGGCCAAACGTGCTATAACGGGTTTCAGCTGGAGAGAGAGCTTTGGAGAAAAATCCAATCGGGCACCACTTGCCCCCGAGATACTGTTGAAAAACTGCACCAACTGCAGCGTCAGAAGCGTCCACCATTAATGAAGAGGGGGCATCACAGTGTGGATGAGTCAAAAGTACTGCATCAGCAAGTTGCTTTTTTACAGTAGTAAACGCGGCAGTTGCTGTGTCATTCCACACAAGTGGTGCGGTTTTGCTCTTAATTCCCGCTAGTAAGGTGTTGAGCGGTTTGAGTGTTGCTGCTGCATTTGGAAGAAATCGACGGTAAAAGTTCAGTAGGCCGAGAAATTCTCGCAACTGCTTCACCGTTGACGGCACGGGGAAGTCATTGATTGCTTGGACTCGAGACTGTAGTGGACGTATTCCATTTCGGTCAAGGTGGTGGCCAAGGAAGTCAAGTGCCGGCACGCCAAACTCACATTTTTCAAGTTGTATGGTAACGCCGTAGTCGTCTAACCTTGAAAATATGGTATGAAGATGCTCCTCGTGTTCTGTTGCAGTGTGGCTGAAGACAAGGATGTCGTCTAAGTATGCAAAGCAGAACGGCAGCCCTCTCAAGATATGGTCCACAAAACGTTGGAATGTTTGTGCAGCATTACGGAGGCCGAAAGGCATGCGCAAAAATTCAAATAATCCGAAAGGTGTAATAATCGCTGTCTTAGGAATGTCGGACGGTTCCACCGGGATTTGGTGATAGGCCTTAATAAGGTCAATCTTGGAGAATATTGTTGATCCTGCGATGGTACCGGTGAAGTCATGAATATGGGGTATAGGATACCGGTCAGGAGTCGTGACCTTGTTAAGGGCTCTATAATCGCCGCAAGGTCTCCAATCACCTGACTTTTTGGGTACCATATGAAGTGGAGTAGACCAGTTGCTGGAAGAAGGGCGTACCAGGCCAAGTTCAAGCATATGGTTGAACTCGTTCTTGGCGACCTGGTAACGGTCTGGAGCAAGACGGCGTGGTCGGGAGAACACGGGAGGACCGGTTGTTTCAATGCAATGAGTTACGGTGTGTTTGACAGGTCGTTCTGTTATAGAGGGCCGTGTGAGGGCGGGGAATTTTTTGAGAATGTTGTGCCATGGAGAATCGGTCATGACCTTTGAAATGCTGGGACTGAGGGGCGGTTTGTCTGCATAACCCCTGTATGCTGAGTCGCGTTCCCGCGTCAGTCAGTTCTTTACGTCGTACGTCCACAATAAGGTTGAAGAAGCGTAGAAAGTCGGCTCCAAGAATGGGTCGAGTTACCTCGGCTATTAAAAACACCCAGCGAAAAGTGCGACGAAGACCAATATCTAGCGTGAGCGATCTTTCCCCAAACGTTGAGATGGGAGAACCATTTGCAGCTTGAAGTGTCAAGCAGTTTTGGCGGTGTCGGCGATCGTCTGGAGTTGGAGGTATAACGCTGATCTCCGCCCCTGTGTCGACCAGAAAATACATTTTAGTATTCTTCTCCGTGATAAAGAAAAGACGGCTGACATCAGGTACCACGGCATTTGCCGTCTTTAATGCGTGGTTGGGGAGTTTCCCTGGTAAGAACAGGGAGAAATGCAGCGGTGGGCCATGTCGCCAAATCGTTTGTGGTACCAGCACAATCCGCTTGCTTCGGCGGAAGGAGATCTGCTTGCTCTGGGTCGAAACCTGGATGATCCCCGACGGTTGCTTGAGAAAGACGACTCCGTGACACGGAGAGATGACACCTCAGAAGAGAGTTGGTCCATCTTTCTTGAGAGCTGTAGGACGACGTCGTTGAGTCTCTCTAGACGGTCAACCGCTTGGTTCGATGAAGGTGTCGTGGAGGAGAGAGTTGCAATGGCAGGTGTATTCACCTCCATGATCCTATCAGCCATGCGGGCTAAGGCCTCGGTAGATGCTATTTCCGAAGCGGACAGGATCATGCGGACGTTGCTTGGGAGCCTCTGAAGGAATAGTTCTCGGAAAATTGGTTCCTCGACTCTGTCTGGTCTGTCACCGAGTAGCTGATGCATACGTCGCAGAAGGTCCGTTGGTTTTCGATCACCCAATTCTTCAGATGTCAAGAGCTGCTGAAGTCGGCGTTGCTCTGACGCCGTGGTGCGGCGAATAAGTTCATCTTTAAGGTGATCGAATGGATTGTCTGGTGGTGCACGAAGAATGTCACGGACAATCGCGGCTGTAGCCTGGGGTAGCGCGGCTACTACAAAGTCAAAACGGGACCTTTGGGAGGCAATGCGATGAGAACGGAACAGGGCCTCGATGTGCAAGAACCAGAGTTCCGCGTCGCCATCCCAAAAGGTGGGCAGCTTGAAATTTGCGCTGGCGATGTGTGCAGCCGGCAAGATAGGATCAGCGGCGGGAGAACCAGTTGGCGGTTCAGACTCCGTCATTGCTGTCGAAGGGATGTGGCACGGTTGATGAGAAGCTAGAGGTCCGAGTCCGGGTCACCAATGTAGCGCTGAAAACACGTGGAACACGTTGAAACACGTTTAATTATCATTATAAACTCGGAGCCAGCTAACTGACCGAGTACCGGGATCAGTTAGAATGAGAATGGCGGTTGGTCAGAGCTTCAGCCTCGGGACGCGCGTGTTCATGCCCCAGTGGTCTTTCGCACGTGCAAAAGGCGCACTGGAGCTTGTCGGCGATGCTTCTTCTTTACTGGCATCTGTTGGGTCTTTTGACGGCCACAAACTAATTGAACAAAATATCGGTCATTCAGCACTAGCAGCACTAGATTATGAGGATGTATGAATGGATGGATCAATACGGCTATGGCGCCTAACCAGACAGCACGCCATTGAAACGCTTAACTTAAGTGGCACAAGCTTGGCAATCCTAGGTGGCAAACCGGGGTCTAATGCGGTTTTGCTTCAAGCCGTTAGCTAGAGTTTGAGGACGTTTGTTGTGGCGGTTACTTAACTTTTCTTTTGCTCGCCACATAATTTCTGAACGGTCAGACTTGAAGCAAAGATGCCAATTACTAACTGAAAAAAATAACCAGGTGTGAAACCTAAATCTAGCATTTGTCTGGCGATTTAGCCCCAATGTTTTCTCATGAAAACCAGAAAACTAGAAATGAAACCTAACTCTGACATTTGTTTGCTGATTTAAGGCCTGCAATGCTAAATGACAACCAAACTACCAGCAGTGAGGCCTTACTTTGGCACTTGTTTTGCGAACGAGGGTCAAGATACACCTCCTGGTCAAGTTTTGCAGTACCATTGCCCCTAAATTCCCAGAAAAAAACAAATTTTGGTTCAAAAGAATAGGGGTAATTGGGATTCATATGCGCTTTGCTTAAAGTGAGGCCAACTACCTGTTCCTTTCTCCCATATTCTTTCTCAGCACCATCTTCACTCATGAACATAGCTGCTGAAACGTTGGCAACCTTGAGTTCATTTCACTATCGAAATCCAGCAACACCCTACGGCCGCTTTTTGTTTCCGTGCAGCCAGCCGATGGCAGACTGTTCGGCTGTTGCATTTGTACGCAGACTCACACACGCACGCATAAACGGACAAGTAAGCTCGTGAACAGGCGCGCACACACATGAGAAGACACGCTCACGCGCACAAGCACACACGCGCAGGCGCACACACACACACATATATACATACACACATATATAAATGTACACGCACAAGTACACCAACACGAATACGCACAAGCACGAAAACACGCGCGTACCCAGGCAGACACATGCACACATACACTCGGAAACACACACATGCACAAACACACTCACATCTATAAGCACACACACGGAAATACGCACAATTACGCGCACACGCACGTGCAGGGACACGCACGCGCATGTAAACGGAGATGCGCAAACACGCGAAGACGGGTGGACACACGCACGCACATATACGCGAAAGCCCGCTACACACCATACACAAGCACACTCACACGTATACGCACAGATACATTCGAACATACACACGGAAGAGACACAAACAAGAACGAAACGAAGCGTAAACAAAAAAGTAGAAGGAATTAAAAGACGCATAATTGAAGGAAATGAAACACGAATGACCACTATTTGCCACGAGATTCGATCGGCGCAGCTCATGTGCTAAAATTCAGAACTACTGCTTTTGTTTTACAATTACTGGGAGCAAAACGACTGCTACGCACGCAAGGCCGAAGCCATGGGAAGCGCCAATGCAGCACTCGCGCACTGGAATCAACTGGTAAGAGCTCGAGCGCGGTACATTGCCCGCGCTTTGTGCGGTTAGTGTGGACATTTTGTCTCCACCCGCATTATAAACAGGTGGAATCACCATGTGCCTCATAGAGAAACATGAGTAACCAAAAGAACGCTTGCACACATTCCATCTGGGTCTCGAGGCCAATTCACTGGACGCCATATTTGATGTCGTGCTTTAGAGCGCATGCTGAGAACGAGCTCACATCAATAGGCTGCTACGACCGGCAATCTTGATGGTGCGGAGTGCACGTTACAAAAGAACTGCGGAAGCTCGCAGTCAGCATGCGCTCAGCAGCCGCGCACACAGCCGCCAGTGAATACGCCCGAGAAAACATCAATGGCGAAGAAATGAGACGATGCGCAGCGGAGCAAAGTACAACGGCTTTCCCCCGAATTCGAGACTGATTTGGTCTGCGATCGATGCCGGACGGATCACGCAGAGCTGCTTCGATCTCTTCAAAAATACATAAGGCCGTCTGTGCGTGTAAGTGTGTTTCGTTTCAATCTACATTAGGTTTTTTTCGCTTTATTCGTTGTATTGTCGTTTTCGTGAACGGATCGTTTATTTTCCTATACTTTAAACACCAATGAAACTTGAATGACTTTTAAAAGACTTGCATTCATAAAAATATCATTTTTTGTAGGTCCTACGCGCCATTTAGAAAAGTATATTCCACTTTGTACGAGTCTGCCTACCGGGGACCCAATTTAGAATGCTGTCATAGCCATCGCTCTTCAAATCCATTTTCCTAGTTGTTTTACGGCTGTATTTTGGGTTAATATCTCGTACAAACTACCAACATACGAAATGCGGGGAATTTTTTAATCTGTCAGTTAACAGACTGTGCAATGAGCTGTTTAGAGCGCCATGAATCTCGAAACTAGAAGCGCAAATGTAATAGAGCTACGCCATGCTTTTCGTAAGCTGCGAGTGGCCGTAAATATTAGGTTTAAGAGTGTAATATCGCAGCACTAAAAGTTTGCCGCTCTTACGGTGACCTGCGGTGCCCCGTTGCGCTGAACTAATAAGCTCTTTCAAATATACGAAGCGAAACAAAATACTACTTTGCTTTGTTTTACAAATAACGAGCTCAGTCAGTCACTCAGTCAATAATTTCGGATTGCCAAACTACCTGATTAGAATGCCATAATAATGTATGTACACACAAATAGGCGGACGAAAGTAAACCTTCAACCACCTACGATTACATGAATCTACCCAGATACGACGGACGACAAGGGAAACAAGAAACAAACACACGCGTCTCAAACGCAGATGAAAAGGTTTCAATCGCACATCGTGATTTATACGACATACATTGGGTTTGCACAGGTGCACACAGAGAGTGCCACACCTCCATAACACGCCAATTGTACATCCCAGTTTACCCCACCGTCTCAACACAGGTGTTTGTGACGTGGACTTGAAATAGTATTTGCGTGGACGAAATTCAAATGCAAAGTTTTTTATGTTTATTTTTTGACACGTCAAGCAAGTTGTTAGTTTATAAAGGAACAGGTAAGCAGCGTGTAAGTAATTGTCCAGCGAAACATGGCACGGTGTACAGACTGGAATCAGCGCTAAGTTTTCCTCGGCTCCATTGAGGTGCTGTCTGTTGTGGCGCGAGCTTCATTGATTATTCCGTCCCGTGTGCGCTCCGAATTCAATCTGGACACGACAGGTCATTTGCGAGTGCAAATTTTTCCCCTCACAGCCTCGGAGGTGACAAACACTGTCGTTATGGTACGGCTCTGCCAATAAATTTGATGATGAATGTTTTTACTGGATTCCTCTGTTAAGTTTACGTGTACACGTTTGCAAGAACAAAGGCGGGTCGTTCTCGTTGCTTCTGGTGTCTATATTGTCATATTGTCAGCCCCTACAAAGGCGTGCCCTCAGTTGCTAGACGAGCGCCACAACGTGGATAAATGGATGGATGTTATTGGCTGTACCCTTTGTAACGGGCGGTAGCTTGCGCCACCTAGGGCTAAGCATGGAAAGAAAAACATATGATTCCTCCCACCCTTCAAAGCCAATTTTCTCCGCTTAACTACCCCCCCCCCCCCCCCCCCGCCTTTCCTTCCTTCCGAGGGAGTGGCCAATTTTCCTGTGGTCAAACCTTGTGGGCCTTACTCCAGCAGCGGACTCATTAAAAGGCAGGGTTGAAACTCTGGGCCGGAGCCACGTGCGATCGTCATGAACCGCATGCTCCAAACGTGGAAGGTAAGCGAGGAACCTGAAGCTCGAGACGCGGAGGTAGCTAAGTCTGTGAGTGCATGCAAGGGGAAAGCCGCGCGCCGAGGGTCCCGCGTATAAATCGATTAATCCACGAAACTATCGCGATATTTTTAAAACAAATTTCGCAGAATTATAGGAACGCACAATGGGGGGCTAGCAGTATATATACTAATCTCTTATTATATTTTTGCCGAGTCCTGACCCCATTAAATAGCCTTAAAGAAGCCATGGTAGAACCAAACTTTACCTTCTTTGGCCGGAATGTGGGAATCTTGGCCATAATTCGGCAAATAAGTGCAAAAGTTAAGCTTCAATGCTGGGAGTTTGGCGGGAATTCGGCATCTTTGGGTCTAAATCGACAAACCAACGAAGAGTTAGGTTTCAGTTCCGGTTGTTGGGTTATTCACATGGCAATTTTAGGCCTAAGTTGTCAAATGAGTGCCAGATTTAGGCTTTAGTGTTGGTTCTTCGATTCATGTGGGGAATATTTGGCTCAAGTCTGGCACTTTGGAATTATGTGACGAGTCAAAGAAAACTGATAGACACGAAAAAAGAAAGGTGCTTTAGCAATAAAGAACGCCTCGGAGCAAAACCGTTTGCGGAGCGCACGTTCGTATGCTACTTTTGCAGGGACCCTGGTAACATCAGAATGGCGAGCTCTGATTGGCACAGATTGCAACATAATGGTAGACCTTAACTCAAGGGGCGTTGAGGTTCACTCATTATTCTTCAATACAAGCCAATCAAAGCTCGGCGTTCTGACGTCACCACAACTCCTGCAAAAGAATTAGATGAACTTGCGCTCCGCCCAAGTTAAGCCCCTAGGATCATCAAACTTGTGCAAAGTTCGGCAGTTCTGTGACGTGTTACCTGGAATGCTTTCTGTCTGATTTGTTCTCACAAATTTTTAGCGGCGAATGCCGCCTTCTGCTGACCTGAAGAGCACTAATAAGATGCTTGGGAGTATCCATAGTTCGCGCTTTTTAGGATGTCTGTAAGCAAACGTAAATTTAATCGTACTTTTTTTCTCTCAGAAAATTAGTTTGATTTTAATATTCTCAACTGCAACGCCATATAGATGGCGGGGTGGTAGTTCCAAGATGGCCGAAGAGACGGGGATCGATTTTGCCGTGCGCCTGCTCGCTGGCATTGGCCAGTCTTTTTAAATTTATTTATTTGAAAACAAATGCGAACCGGTGATGAAAGAAGCGTATCATAGGTAACAGATATATTGGCTTACGTTAGGAAAACCAGCATGTTTTTTTAGAAGTTGCGGAAACGTCACAGAACATGTGACGCGTTGTGAAAGGTGAGCGTGTTTGGGGCGTCGGTCAGAACAATGTGTGTGGCAAAATATTTTTTTTGGGTGGTGAAAATATTGTGGTGTTTGCTCTGTGCCTGGCCACCAGTGCTCTAAAACTTGAGCCGTGCATGGTGGCCAAGTTCCGGTAGAGCAGCGTTCAGAGTAATGATGTATTTGTCAAAAGCTCACAGCTCACCGCGCACCGTCGCGGTCGTACCGCATCGTAACACGTGACAAACCTGCGCAAAGCTTACCAACAGGCAGTTTTAGCATAGTGTAGACGCAGGCTACAGTACGGTTAGGCATTGCGACCAGAAGTTCCCGCTGTACCTTGAAGCATAATCTTCATCGCGCGCCAGGAGCGTTGCCATGACTACGGTAGCCCCTGGTAGTGCTATGCAAGAACTGCATGATAACGCCATCGGCGTGTTTGGGGTTTTATTTATTACTCTGTCAAAGAAATAACAAGATATACAGTATACTACCACCTGTGTACCGTGTTACTCGGATCATCGAGACCCGCCTTGCCAAAACTGCCCGTTCTAATCAGACCTCACGATCGGCACACAGTCGCCCTTAAAATGCTACATGCATATATTTGTTTGCCCTTCTAATTAACTGGAAGTAGGTATGCCTAGTTTGTCTTTTGGAAGTGCTTTAAGAAGACTGTCATGTTTTTTGTCACGCGTTCTTTTGGCGCCTAAAATGAGAACCCATTCCCGATATCTATCTCTCGAAACACTGTTCGGTGAGCAGTTCTCTCCTACTTTCTGGAAAGAATAAACTTTTCGCAGATCGTACTCAAGAGCTTTGCACGACTAGCGAAAGCTTTTGCCATCACGTTGAGCGCTAGTTGTACCATCGACCGGAGGCCCCAGATTCCGCAGGGTATGCGATCTACGAAAAGTTCATAATGAGATGAGACATCCCGGTCCCCTGCGCAACTCTGTAGCGAAGCGGATCATAATTCCTATTTTAACGCACTCGATTTTTCTGTTAAACCTGCATGATGCACCAACACACCGGCCAGAAAAGCAGCACCAAGGTCTCGAGGACAGTCCCTGCTACCGTCTCGGCCACCGTCCTCACTCCTCTGGTTCTTCGTCAGCCTACGAGAGAGCGAGCGGTCGGCTAAAGTTACGAATAGGTATGCCACTAGTGCGAATGTGTAACATAGCTATTAGACTGCCAGGGTGCAGACTCTAAAAATGTTGGTCCAAACACAGCATCCCCTTGCTCGTTCGTTTGAATGTTATAGCATTCTTAAGGTACCACCCCCCTCCCCCCTCCCCCCGATTTCGTGGACCTTTCTTGGCTCCTTTCTGGCCTTCTGCGCTAAAACAAATTTAGCGAAAATATTTACGTCACGTGACCTGTACCTCAATTTCGTTTCCCCGCTAAATTTGACTGGATAATTGATGTCACCTGACCTGACATCACGGGACCTACCGACAAATTCATTTCCTGCTCTAAATTTAGCGAAAAAAACTGACCTAACGTGACCTATGCACCAATTCAGTTTCCCCGCAAGCTTCGCCGGGAAAATCAACGTCACGTGACCGGAGGTCACAAGACAAATTTAGGTTCCCCGCAAACTTAAGCGAAACAATTTACGTCACGTGCCCTATGCACTTATGCACCAATTCCGTTTTCCCGTTAAATTTAGCGGGAAAATTGACGTCACATGACCTACACTCCAATTCGGTTTTCCCGCTAAATTTGGCGGAAAAATTGATGCCACGTGACCTGATGTAATGGGACCTACAGATAAATTTAGGTTCCCCGTTAAATCTAGTAAACTAATCGACGTCATGTGACCTATGTACCAATTCAGTTTCCCCGCTAAATATGGGGGAAAACCGATCACGACCTTAAAATCACTTATTCATCAACAACGTATCGACGCTAAATCAACGCAACGTGATTTCAATAGCAGATCACCTCACGACGTACGATCGGCGCAGTGTTAATCGCTCGTTATCGGCATATCGTCGAATAATCGAATCGAATAAGAATAAGGTTGTCCTAGAGGTCGCCCTAGACGTCGTCTTTGACGGTCGTCCTTGCGGTCGACCGAGACGTCGTTCTTAACGTCGTCCTTTCGGACGCCGTACTTGATGTCGTTCATGGCCTCGTAAGAAAAGGAGGAGATAAACATGACGTATACTATCTTAATTCATAAACCACCAACAATAATGGTTTCTGCAGCCATTTCTTTTTAGAGCGCAGCTTTTAGGCGCCCTTTTCCGGCTTGAGCGGCGTCGCCGTCGCCATCGCCGTCGGCGTAACCGTGTGGTACATTATGGGACGTTTCCCATGATGACGTCACACGTGACGTCACGTATGATGTCACGAGGGTCACCAGTGACGTCATAGAAGACGTCAACGTGCGTTGCATTATGGGTAAATTTCCCCGCGAAATTTAGCGGAAAACTTTCGCCGCTACATTTAGCGTCAAAATTTCCCCGCTAAGTTTAGCGGGAAAAACTTTCCGCTACATTTAGCGTGAAAAGCTTCCCCTGATTGGGAGGCGAACAGGAAAGGAGGAGGGAAGGGTACGGATGAGGAGGGGGGCATATCTTCCTCTCCGTACCATTCCCTCCTCCTTTTCAAGAGCTGCGCTCTACTCGGTGTTACAGGGTGTTATTGTAAACGTCTTTTATCTTTACAAAAACTGAAAAACCATTATTAAATCTATTATACCTCAATTTTACCATAGCTCTTAGTAAACATATACGGAATGAGGCACGGTTATTTCTTCTATAGTGCGCGAGTTTTATTTCGTGTGCTTTTTGTATTTCCCGGAATTTGTGTGTGTCCTTTTGAAACAGTTTATTAACGACGTTGGAATTTAGACTTGATACTCGACATTTAGAATGTTTTTTGTAAGGTGTATTTAAAAGCAATCGCTCATTAGGTTCATGAATCCAAATAACCGAGTTATTTGCACTCGCCGAATTACACGGTAGTTTTCGCTGAAAAGCATATCAAGCTGCGAGAAGTCGTGGTTGTTCCTCTGGGGCTCACAGGAGAATTATGTGTACGATACTGCCTCGATATATCTCCGCTCTAGCTTAATTCATCTCGACAGATATGGAATACTTGTGCATCGTTTCACCTTCATATCCTTCACTTCTGCCACTTGCAAGGCGTTACTGCAGGCGAGTGTACGAAGAAAAAAATACTAATCATTTGAAAAATGAGCGAAATCCAAACGTTTGTTCAAAGAAGGATTACAGCATAAATAAGATAGCGCAAAAGTGGCAAGGACAAGGGAGTAGACAGGAAAGACGCTAGGTCTTTACGGCGGCATTTGTCCTCTCTACTGTTTTGCTTTTTCTTTCTCGTGCCAATTTATCTTAGCATACTTATGCACCATCTAACCCAGCAATGTCTTTTCTACGTAATCAATGACAGCAAACAAAAAGAAAAGGCGCGTTATGTTTACGCTTCCGCTCCTCAGTTCGTTATTTGTTCTTCGCTGTTCTTACCGGCTGATGTCGCAATCTTATGCAATGTAGAGCGATAATAAAAAGCTCGCCACGCCCTACCTTTCTTAAACTGTGAATAAGTATAGAGGACATTAGAGTGACAAATTCAAAACCTCAGCATAAAAAACCAGTTTAACGCTCTCGGGTATTCCACCAACTCAATTGAAGCATTTTCTTCAATCCTGATGAATATTAAGCCACTTTGTCAGCAGGTGTAGAAACATGTACGCTGTTAAATGATGTGCTCGAGTGTATGTACATTTTATACGTCTACAACATCATCATTATACCTCCAATCGTTAGCTCTTGAAACCCTCCCCACCGTATATCTGTTGTCAACATATCTTCACTTTTCCGGCACCGTCGGGCTCCTCAGCTTTTCCTACGGAATCGTGTCAGTCCTCACTCGAAATGAATGATAATACTAATACGAACTCGCTACTGGATCGCCTCACGTATTTTTGTGTACCACTGAAGCGTGTATTTGACAACGATACGATGACATAGCATGCTAATCACTGCAGCGCCACTCCCACTGTTTTACGATATTTACAACACGACGATTACAACGACAGTATTCTTAGTGTTCGTTTTTAGCAAGCAGGAATAGTCAATTCAGTCAAATATTGGCAATGTACACGCAATGCGGTGGCAATAAATGGTTTTCCCTTGTGTTTTCTGCCCAGAATTCCTAGCAAATGTTTTCTGCTTGAAAACGTTAACGGATGTCTTATAGGTTTAGTTGCAAACTCTGGTTATCGGAACAATAGCCTCCTGTATACTCACAAAGCCTGAGAGGTCGCCACGAGAAGCGGCCGCCGAAACGGAAACGGTAGAGCTGCAGACAACGGATGAGAAGAGAGCCACGTGACTGGCGCCGCGCTGCGGCGAGACGCCGAAACACACTTCTCTCGAGCGAACAAGTGTATTTCGGGTCCTCACCGCTGCAAAAGCTGTGCGCTAACGTCCAGGTTCTCTGAGAAATGGCTCTTCGATGCTCTGTGCCACCAAATCCTCGCGCTCCAAATCTGCGTTTGGGCACTCTATGGCTCCGTCGTCGAACTGCCAGGCTTTGTGAGTATAGAGGAGGTTTTGTCAGAACACTAGGTATTGGGGATACCGCTATAGTTGCCGGCAAGGTGGGAACGGCGGGGAGGGGCTTCAGTTGTCCTGCCTCCCCCGCGAGCTTTCTTCCTTCGACAAAGCTTCGACGTCTTGTGCACCTCGAGCTCCCACGGGAGGTAGTAAAGCACGGTGGAAGGCATGGAGCACGTGCTGGAGGCCGGGCGCTCGAAAGCCATGCTATGCAGTTCTCATTTTGTCAGTTCCTATTGTTACCTCCACTCGTTTTACGCCACATACGTCTTGTGAAAAGACCTCAATGAGTTCACTACTTTGTCAGTCTCATGGCTGATTCCTCTTCGGGGATTCCCCTTTTGTTTTATTGGCACTGACATTAAAAAAAAATTGCATATTTTTTTGTTTCTACTTGTCAGTACGTTGCTTATACTCCCAACCGAGCATAAAGCATCTCTTTCGTTTGGAGGTTAAGAACACGGCAGTTTTTCTATTTACAATTTTTATTCGCGGTATTTTTCGGGTATGTATTTATCCCATTATTTTTATTACATATTTTAAGGAGAACTATTTTTACTCTTATAAGAAGAAAAAGTTCGGCATTGCAAATAAATGATGAATACAAGCATGTGCGATGTGTTTCTGAACCTTGGAAGGAGTTTAATTCTCTAATCCTCTTAGAAATCGGTGGGAAGCCTTTGTTTTTTTAATGCCACACAGCGAGAGAAGATTTCAAGCGCGAGCATTTCGCACGCGAGACCATCCCAATCGGGAGGAATTAAAACGGATTACTGCGAGAAACCCGCACACTAAAAAGAAGCGAAAATTTAACAGTGCACTCGACCAAAACCGGAATTAATCCCCTGCTTAAATATTTTGCTACATTTCTGGACAGGCGCATAACACTACAAGAAACGTTTCAGTTACCCCTCTAAGCTTAATACTAGAAAAAAGCAACTCCACAATTGCACTTTTATTTTTATAAAAAGAAGACATTATTATACTCGGTGAGGAATGGTAAAAAGAACGACACATCTTCTGTAACTAAATATTTATTTATTTAAATTTAAAATGTGTTCCAATGCCTGCACGTGAACGAGCATACCTTTAAGGCTGTAGCCCCAAGTGTGGCAAAAAGGCATAAACATTTCGAACCAATATTCACATCTAAGCGACCAGTGACTGTTTGGTTTTGATTCCTTTTTGCTTATAAACACGTTTGCTGGTTGCCAGTTGCTGGACCATAATTGAAGGGGAGAAAACCAAGAAAGAAGTGCACATGTCATCGAGCAGAGAGATAGCATCGTTAGAAGTACGTGCCCATTTGTTTCATAGTCTTCGAGCGCTCTCGTTCTCGATGATGTGTAAACTTTAAACTTAGTATACAAGTTTACGACAGGCACGTAGCCAGGATTTTGTTTCGGGGGAGGGGGGGGGGGGGTTCGTCTGTGACAAAGACAAAATGCTGTATGAGGGGGGTGGGGGAGAAGGTCCCAGCAAAATGGAAGATTTCGGGGGGAGGGGGGGGGGGGGCGAGCCCTATAGCCCCCCCCCCCCCCCCCCCTGGCTGCGTGCCCCGTTTACGACTCTATGATGTTACGGCAACACCACATTCAGGGAGTGATTTGGTGATCCTACTAGCATCCTTGTGATATTTTTACAGCGAGGAGCGAACGCCATGAGTCACATAGTTGTCACATGCACAGAAGCAAGGAGTAGATTGAAATCCCAAAACTGCTCACGGTTACACCGGTTTCTATACTCGGCAATTGAACATGCTCATTTGCAGATGGCGGTGACCGTAGTTACGGGGGTTGGAAATATGTTACTTTGTAATCCTCCGTGTTTCGTATAAAGAGTACAATCTCCAAGTTCACAGGTTTAAACTATTCAGTGTTGCCTCAAGAGCAACCTCAAATAAGTATGTTCTAAGCGGCTGAGGTGTTGCAGACGGAAGCAGAATTAGTACTGTTTGTCACGTAACTGAGTGCACACAAATGGGAACAAAAAAGACAACACGACACAGGACCGCGCCAAATAAGGCAAGTTAACACTTAAAGGGGCCATGAAACGAATATTGGGCTGGGATAAAGGAATTTAGATTGGAAATTTTCTATTGGCACACCGTTTAGTGGGTCAAAATAATGAAGGTAGAAAGTCAAAAACTTGATTTTCTGTGCGAAATTTTGAAAACAGCGGATTATTTTGTACTTCTTTCCCTTTAAAAGCCCTCTCCCTTTTCAATGGGATACATCCGCGGTACCCAAAGCACGTCACCCGGCCCCAACGCATGTCACACGGCACCCGACCTCACCATGTACCCTTCGCCCCTAAGCTGACAGTGCGGTTGGGGCTAAGCGCCTGCCAGACTGATCAGCCGCCTTTCTTTCTTCACCTGACCACATATCCGCTGGTGGGTATGCGCGAGAGAGCGTGATCACGTGGCAAAAGATAGGAGTGTGGCTGGCCCAACGAGCACGTAGATTTCAGATCACTGTCAGCTTAAGGGTGAACGGGGTGGGAAAAGCAACTTTGGACCGAATTTGGAGCGATGGGCTAATCTTCGAGTGGGAGAATGGCAATGCCTGGGTCGGGCTCCTCTCCCTCTTCTTCAACTGCTTGCTACGCTGTGCAATTTGTGAATTGAGGAGAAAAGCTACGAAGAAAAAAGTTAAAAGATCGTTTCATGGCCCCTTCAAGGACAAGGTTGTTCCACTTAACAGCACCCTCCCTTATAGTTATGAACGGTGCAATACCTGAGGTAAAGGCTCTAAAAAGGTGTAACCATGAGCGCAAGTGTCGGGAGTACCCTTTTTACAACCTCAATGCTGCAGGTCGTGAAAATGTCACAGCATTTGACAAAATAAAGACAACCGGAAAAGTTGTCCAGCTGCCAATGCAAACATGCGTTGTTCTAAAAAAGAAACAAAAAAAAACAAAAAAAAAACACGGAAAGTACATTTAATAAGCTGCGTCAGGCCACTTCTAAAACTTCTTCGCTACTAAAAAAAAAAAATTTAAATTCATTTTACAGTGAAAGTGCTTCGCGACTGTGGTTTTGACAGTACGAGATAATGGAGCACTCTTGCAGCCCTCAGCATCATTTTGATTCTATTTCCGGGCAGCCTTAAAGGACCAGGCCTTTTTGGGTTACGTCTAAATTCAGCGACGTAAACAGCTTCCTTTCAGGCGTATAACAATACTCGAATATATAAACGTGCCAGTACTTTCATCAACAAAAAGAAAGGGGAAGAACAAGATTAGGGAAGGAATTGTTTCTTGAGGGAACAGGGAGAGAGCCATGCCATGCGGGCACTTCCAGGATCCGGGCGACGTATCCTCACGCGATCCAGCAAAAACAAGTAGATATAAAAACACAAATTTCGTGGTGTTTCCTTAATGAAAACCTTGTTTACCCAACAGCGTATTGTGATGGAACGCTGGAATAAGGTTTATACACTTATGTGCACTACTCGAGCAATTCCGCCAGCCAATTTTCTTGTCGCCCAAGAAGCGAGGCAAATACTTTCCATCATGGTTCGTTTTTTTCTTTTAATTTTTTATTTGTTCTATAAGCCGTCGGAACAGGCTCTCACCTGCCATTTTTCCCTAAGGAAAGCTTCTGCCTTCTTTTTTTTTGTATCGTTTTTGGTAGAGGGCAGATCTATTTATCTTGGCTACTCGGGGACGCTAAAGCAACCTCCAGTTACGATCTACAACAAAAAGGATTTACTCAACACGTAAACACAACAAGGAGCGTTGCTTTCAAAAAGAGCAAATCCCTGCAAAGTATAGACACACTCAACTCGCTGACGTCAATCCACTGCGGTGGCGCTGCTGTCAGTACTGCGCATGCGCAAACGCTTCACTTCTCCCGAATTTGGTTTCTGCGAACACGCAGTGCCCATACCTGGTGGGGGCAAATTGGGCTTGATTGCAAACACTGTGTTGCTGAATAGGAGAACTTGGAGGACACTTAAGCTTTGCCTTTAAGAGAGGAACACAATAGCGTTATCAGGCCCTGTTCGCCTCGCCTTCTCATTCGCTTATCATGTTTTTCATGGCCGTTAGCAGGCAGTGCTGCGGACATGCTCTAGTCAGTAGCGTGTCGGGCTTGCAACCGAAGGGTCGTGTGTTCGGATACAGCCTAACATTCTTCAAATATTCTTTTAAGACAAATGAATCACTCAATAAAGTGAAGCCATTCGAGACCAGCGGCGACCTTTATTTCGTACTACAAGTAACGTTTTCTGGAATGATTTTCATTTTACTCGTGACGTCGTGTTTCCCGTGAGTGTTATGGGTAGTTTGAAATTCCAGGGCGAGTTCATGTGGCTGTGACGTCATCACCCTATCGACCAATCAGTATTTTGGCGTCCCGCCACGCACGCCGGCTTTTGTTACCCCACCGAAGCAGGATTTTTTGCGGCACGAGCTCCATAACGCTGTCGTGCAAAAAAAAAAGAAAAACAATACTTATATGAAACTGACGGCATTGTTGCACTTCAGTTTCGTTGGCTGGGGACTATTGTTTCTGCGGCAAAATAAGTATACCGTTTTATCGGGGGCTAAGAATACCACAGGAGCTTTAAAACAGTTTTCAGCTTTTTTTAAAATTATAGTAAATGGCATATAAGGAAGGAATAATTGCCGGTCTTATTTTAGGCTTTTTTCTTGCCTGTTGGTTAGCCCCTTCCAATTTCTATAACAATCCTTCCGAAACTTCAGTCAGGCAGATTTGTGTGAAACGCTTGCCGTCTCAAGGAAAAGTTTGCTTTTATGAAGGGGTTTTATTGAGTGTTGTGACGAATGTGCGTTCTACAACGGCTTATATATTATGTGCTTTTGTTGAATAAACTGCAGTTGCGAGTGGGCTTTGTGTTGTATCCACTCTTGTTTGTCCCTGTCGTTTTTAGCGCTATTATAAACTTTCAGGGACCATAGAAATTTGTTGTTTTTTATTAAAAATATCAATTAGTGATCAGTTTTACATAAAAAAAAATATTGAAACCGTAAACCCGTTTCTTAAAAAAAAGAAAGCCGTTTGCAACTGCCTGTAACACCGAATTAGAGTGCAGCTCTTGAGGAGGAGGAGGGGAAGGGTACTGAGGGGAAGGTATATCCTTCCTCCCTCCTCCTCACCTCCTCATCCTGTCTGCTACTCCTCCCTCCGAGCGGCGTCACCGTCGCCTCACGAGGGTCACGTGGCCTCAAGGGGGTCGCGTGACGTCGCCGGAGCCACGTGACCTTACGGGGGTCACGTGACCCTATGAGGTCACGTGACCCTCATCATTGCCACGTGACAATGACGAAGACTTCATCAGTGACGTCACTGATGACGATGCGGATTCCGATGACGATGACGTCATCAGTGACGATGCCGATGACAATGCGGATGCCGATGACGTCATCAGTGACGTCACTGATGCCGATGCCGTCATTAGTGACGTCAGTGATGACGTCATCAGTGACGTCACGCGTCCCATAATGCACCGCACGGTTACGCCGACGCCGACGCTGACGCCGCTCAAGCCGGAAACGGGCGCCTAAGAGCTACGCTCTAAAACATTTGTTCAAATTTGATGGTCCGGCATTGCCTGGGACAAATCAAGGATCAGGTTTAATGCCTTTCTATTACCAGTCGACAGCACAGGTTACTGAAAGTGAAAGCCGACGGCTCATGTGACCAAAGTTTCGCGCACTCCTGTTTAGCATCCTCTCTCTCCTCTCCCCCCCCCCCCTCCCTACGTCAACTACGCCGTTTATGCCCGGTTCTGGTCTGAAGTGAAATCGTGCAGGATTACATTCCTTCTCATTGATCTATAAAATCAAATAATATTCCAATCGGGATATGTGCTGTCACCTTTTAACTGGAATACTTAACATAACCACTGGCACAACTCAGACTGCCTGCATATGCATGCCATTGGAGTTGAGATCGCCAGTATTGTTTTTTGTTTTTCACATTTTTTTTTCATAAAACATTAAAATTTTGTTTTTATTTCATAAAAACAAAATTAAAAAGAAACCCAAAATTTGAAAAGCAACAACATGCGACTAAACTATTTCCATTACAATCCTTGCATCCGAACTGGTGGCGCCTTTTTTCTGCTCAACCCAGATGCTATATCCCATTGTCTGGACCCATCCTGTAATATAAATTAACCACAGTTCAAGACAATTTGGCCAAGCCAGTACTGACGCTAACTTTGGACATAGACAAAGATGGCAAACAATTCGTTTGCTTCTGACCGGTTAGTGTAATTTGTAATATTTGGGCAACGCAGACGATGAATATCTCTGATGTTGAGTACCTCAGATTAAACGCGGCACCACTCAAATAATGTAAAAGATGGCGAACTTTGAAGCAGCGGCACGAGCGCCAGAGAAATACGATTTTAGGAAAACAATGGCCAATAACACTTCTGGACAGTCTCGCCGCGTTTGAATGTTATATCATAAGATTTTTTTTAACAAAATAAGCAGGAGTTTTTGGTGCGTCATATTATTTAGTCCCAGTGCGTTAATCTCATGTTATTAGCAGGTGCTTAATCATCTATTTTAGAGGTTTTTCGTGTTTACTGGCTTATTTTTTAGTGTATGCCTACCACATTGCAGCGCTAAGGTGTTAACGTGGTCGTGAAATGTTTTTCCGCCATTCCGAGCCATACATCCATTTGGAATCCTTGTCCCTTATTATACAACCTACGTTCATTTCCTGAATCGTTCGCATTCATTTACTCGCGTAAAAAATAGAATCTTGTTTTCCCGGAAAGCATCCCTCTCAGTTCTACAAATGCTTCCCAATAGGTAACCAATGAGGAATTTTTGTTGTCTGCGCAAGATCCTGACGTGGACCGGACTCTGTGGGCGTCAGATATAGCACAAAAGGCGGCGCCACAATGACTCAACTACACAAGACAACGGATGACATCTGACGTCTTACATTATGCTGAGATGATGGGTGATCTTATTGAGCTCTAGCTCCGCCCATTACACGGCAGCCGGCTGTTATAGGTTTCCAGCCGCACTCCGATGCTGTATGTTGTTTGAAGGGAAGAGTTTGAGGGAATTGTTTGCAGCTTTGATAGGTCGAGCCTGCCTTGCGTGGCCTCGTCTGTAGGTGTCTGGCTCGCAACCCTTCGGTTGCGAGCCAGAAACGCCAAAAATTCTTCACATTTTGTCCTTAAAGCAAATTAATTAATTTATGAAGTGGAAATATTTTCGATAAGCGGATACCTTTGATTCGGATAACACGTCATTTTATTTTAATTTCGCTTTTATCACCGTTTCATCACTCCACGCGTGACGTCACGTTTTACGTAAGTCGTTTTGGGTTGTTTGAAATTCCCGCCCGAGGTCACGTGACTGTGACGTCACGACCCTTTCGACCAATCAGGAGTTTCGCGGCACGCCACCTACACCGGGTACTCTGCCACGCCAACGATGTTTTGCAACACGAGACGCACGAGCTCTTTAGCGCTATAGCGCTAAAATGTTCCGGACATGGCACACCCGGCGTTCATTTAGCTCTCAGTGACTATAGAAATACAAACAAGTACACACGCAAACAAATTATATGTAGCCTTTTACTTTAAGTCTGCCCGCAGACAACACCACGTTTCTATGGAGCCAATAACGCAGCAACGAAAGTGTATCGTCGCAGTCCTCATCGTATTCGTACGGTTACTAACATCAACTAAGCCAATCACGCGCAGAGAAATCGCCGTGATCCTGAGTTCTTTTTTATGCGTGATTGGTTTAGTTAATGATGTAGTTTGGCGCTGCTTAATTGGCTACGTCAGATAGTAGAAACATAGCCTCCTCTACACTCACAAAGCCTGGCAGTTCGATGACGGAGCCATAGAGTGCCCGGTCGCAGATTTGGAGCGTGAGGATCGGGTAGCACAGAGCATCAAAAAGCCATTTCTCAGGGAACATGTACGTCAGCGTACAGCTTATGCAGCGGCGAGGATCCGAAGTACACTTGTTCGCTCGGGAGAAATGTGTTTCGGCGTCTCGCCGCAGCGGGGCGCCAGTCACGTGGCTCCCCTCTCATCCATTGTCTACCGCTCCACCTTTTCCATTTCGGTGGTAGGTTCCCGTGGCGATGTGCTAGACTTTTTTGGTATATAGGAGGCTATGGTAGAAAACGAAACATTGTATTAGAGCAGAAGGTAAAGGTTTAGCCGGCGATAACGTACGCGCTGACGAAAAGAAAAGGCGCCGTGAGATTGTGCCTTTTTGCGCTGTGTGTTATAGACCTCATCGCGGCTCGTAGTTTCGGATGTACCATGGCATCCGTGTCCTTCATTGTGCAGGCATTCCAGAGCTTCGAACGGAGCACACATTTCCGAAAGAGGTCTTTAAAATTCGCTCGCGGATATTTCCATACGCCGCGGTAACACGGCTAATGCACCGTACAGAAAGACAGACTGGAGACGCCATCTGAAGCATTTCTCTTGCTTGCATGACTGTCCTCATACACTTGTCGTACACAAACTCTCCGCAATCATGATCGAAGCGTACATACCTGCATGCAGCAAACATCCTTCAAAGATGCTTTGAGAAGTGTCCGCAGATATTTCTCTTATCACGCCTGCGGAGAAACTCCGTGTTTCTTGTATCATGAATAAGCAGCGCGATCGCTGTTTTAGAGTCTTCTAGCTTGAGCAAAAACGTTTTCACATCACTGTGTTGTCTCCAATACGACTCGCGGTCTCAGCATTCGTAACACAATCCGGGTTGCTAAAGTAGCGCATAAACGCTTCACCAAATAAACAAAAAAAAAAACACGTTATAGCGGTTTTATACATTCTAAGCGAATGCGCGCTTGCCGGGAGCGTTTTCTTTCTTATTTTTTTTTTTTTTTTGCTTTTTGGAGTAGCGTTTTTAGGTTTTTTTCGTTTTTGTTTTGTTGTTTCTTAGATGGTCCCGATTCCAGGTACACGCAGAAACGATCTATGCAACGAGTGGTATAGAAGACGCCTCGGGCAGAGATGCATTATTCGTGAGAATACTGAGTACCTGCTTGAGCGAGACCTACTAACCTTCCCGCGTGAACGGGGATTTATATCGAGTCCTCGAACTGCTGCGTAGCGGCATTGTGATGCATGCAACGCCTTCACCCTTCTACACCCGGGGACGGCTTGTTGGGTGGTAGAACGACCGTAGCCAGTCGTTCTACTAGGGTAGAACGAGTGAGTAGAGTAGACGACTGTGATTGGCCCACAGCGTGATGTGCGGAAATGCAGGTGGGCATAAAGGTTTGACAAAGCGGTTCGGCTTTTTGGTAGCTGACCTATGACTCCAGGTATTTGAAATAGGCGTACCAAGAGTACGACACGGTCGTTGAAGTCTTGAAAAATACCGGTCGTGGCGGGCCGAGAGCACCTTAATATCGGCAGCCATTAAGACTGTGACAATTGTCGATGTGAATGCCGGATGACATATCAGAAGGAAAGAAGACTGAACGCTACGAGCCCCTCCCCCCCTCCCAAGTTTCTGAATCGGTCGGTGACCGTAAAAGGAATCAAATACTGCTTCGTCATATAAATATGACAAACGCTAGCGGTAGCGAACACAGACGATTGCTGAGATATCGAATAATCCTAATAAATCCCTTTATTTGTACTCTAGCATAATACAAAAAATGACGGTGAGTTTATTTCCCCACAGAACACGAAATCAGTCAATCACAGCGAACAACAAAAGGTTCATGGTTATAAAAGCCGAGACTCAGGAACACAGAAGGAGACGAACACAGTGTTCCTGAGTCTCGTTTCTTTTTACTATGAATCATCACCAGCTCGCTTGTTTTTTTAAGTATTATAACAAAAGGTTCCCGGCGAACTACAGAAGCGCAAAATGCGATTGGACCAACATAATTTGAAGTGAACACAAGCATGGCGTTCCTTTTGTTTATTGTCCCTGCGATCATCAGATTTCTGATATCCAGTCTCAAAATAATCAGCTTCGTTGTTCGCCGGAATACATCGTTCTTTCTCACCGCGATTGGCCGTCTTTCTGTTCTGCGGAAAAGTGAACATCTAGACGTGGTTAAGAGCGTAGAGGAAAGGGTGCGTCATTTGCACGCAGCGGCTACCGGAAGATGGCGCCACCCCTTACACCCATCGCTAACTCGGTTGTCTGCAAACTCGTCCGCTGTGAATCCTAGCAAGTTTGTTGGTCCTATGTTGTTTTTTTTTCAGGAAGGGAGCTACATCTTGAAATTTCACTAGCTAAACTCCACTACCTCAATGCATATTCGGTGAAAATTTGAGGTTTCGATGTGCAGCCGTTGAATTTTCGGGCTCGTTCTCGAAAGCCGACATTCGCTGTGAGCGCCCGGCCGCACTTTACTGGGGGACGAATACATCTCACTCCTCGAAAGTTCAATTGTCGTGCGAGGACAGATTCTGCGTAGTTGGAACGGATGAATAGGGTGCAGCCTCGGAGTTTTCGCCCCTTGGATTGGGATTGGTGACTGCCGCCGTCTATCGACGTGGGCACCTGCAGCGCCAGTCGAGACAGCCATCTTTGCTGTCTCGGCGAACCTGTTTTTTGTTTTATACACTGGTGACTTCTCTCAGAGTGGCGCGACTCCGTGATTGCGTTGACAGCGCGATGGTCATGCATTCTTTCGAACGAGAAATGCCTACAGCGCTATTGAAGATTTTTTTGCGGTTTGAGGCGCGCTACCAACAGCAAATGAACTGAGTGGGATTGTGTCAAGCAAAATATTTGGCAGCTCTATCAGATACACAATCTTGCGTTAGTGAAACTCGATAGAACGGGCTTCGTTGTTCGCCCAAGCACTCGCTGAATAAAGGGCATTTTCAAAGACACTTATTTTTAAAGCCAGTTTTCCGCAGCCCTGGAATGAAATATAAAGAGGGTGATGAAGCGGACCGGTTTGGCACTTAACGCCAGAACGTGAGGGTAAATTATCAGCTAGGTCTCGTTGAGTGGGGGACATACATTCACACCGGCAACTTCGCGGCTTCTTAAAAATTCAATACGAATTCAAGCGCAGATGATGATGAAAACGAGCGGATGCGCTTCGCCATTGCAATTATAACACTTGTCTGAAGGCAGCCTTAAAGGGATACTGAACCAAGGAATTTAGTGTCCACAATAAGCGGCGCACGTTCTTTCCACGAGCCAGCAGCCGCCGGTGTGCGCGAGCACACGCAACAAAAATGACGTCAAAGACCTCCATTCGCGTTTAAGAGGACAGTGAAATGTATGGGCTTCGGGCAAAAGGAGAATAAAGTCAAGTTTTTCATCTACACAGTGGTGTCTGGTGTAAAAGGTAAGCGATTAATTGGTCTAACAAGCACGTAGCTTTCACTTGTCGAGATGAAAAGCCTGTCTTTATTCTCCTTTGGCCCGAATCCCATACACTTCCCTGTCCTGTGGAGGCCTTTGACGAATGGAGGCCTTTGACGTCATTTTTGTTGCGTGTGCTCGCGCACACCGGCGGCTGCTGGCTCGTGGAAAGAACGTGCGCCACTTATTATGGGCACTAAATTCTTTGGTTCAGTATCCCTTTAAAGACGCTTGATGCGTTTCTGCATCAAAAAGCATCTACAAACGTGTCAGTGCACAAACTGTTAAGAATCCGTGTTACTTCTTTTCAGCCTCGTTATTGCACATGCTTTTTCTCGTTCACACAAGTACGATTGTCACTGATAGTATGAAACGGGAAGCCTGCATTTCCCTCTGTGATATTCTATAACTCGTTAAGGATGTACATAGCACATCTGTGGCATTTGAAACAATAGTCAAGAAACAAACGAAAAAATGCAGGCTGTCACAATTGTCAAACTATCCCATTTCACAAGCCTGAAAGTTAAAAAAAATGCTTGCTGTTTGATTTTTCTATTACGACGCTCACCTCCACTGCGTATACTTCTATCCCAATGCTTTCTGATAAAACACAAATTATGTTAAATGAAAACCGCTAACAATAAAACAAGACAGCATAACAAGCGAAGAATATTGAAGCGCACGATAGAGGCTCAACGACACAAAGAGAGATGCTCGATAGAAGAGGGATTTACCGGAAATAGGAATTTCATTGAGAAAACATTGCCGCGGCTCAATAGGCGGACGTCCGAGAAAGCGCTGATTCGGTGAGCCTTCTAGGCAATCATTCAGAGCCCGTCGTGGAGAGAATAGCACATGCACAGGCTCACAGGGTTCTTGTTTTCTTTGGATAACAAAGGCGAACCTAACCGGGTGAAAAAAAAAACGATTTGCAATCACCTCCCCTAATCCAGGCGTCTCTTCTTTTATCTGAGTTGACTTTCTTTCCGTCTTATATATAAACTGCGGTTAACGTCACCGGGCACGCGATGACGACTCAAAATGCGGAAAACATCATACGAACGTCCCAAGAGTTGCTCCTTAAAGTTCCCAGCACCCCAAAACACCGCGTAATGCATTCATTATAGAGTTACGGATTGTCTAAGAAATACAATGCCTAAATTATTATGCTGAGCTTCTCAATTTGCGATTCGTTCTTGGCGCTCTTATCTGATAAAGACAACGTTTATCGGCTGCTAAACTCTAATGAAACGCTTGGGACTTGCCACGCTTTGCGTTGTTTAAACTGAGAGTCACTATAGGATAATAACAACTCAAATTAAAAATAATTACCCGATCCTTCGCGCCAAAACCAGTCGAGAAGAACCTTGCTGCTAGGGATTACATCATCGTGCGCCTCCTAACACCTAAAGAAGCCTAATACTAAACTAACGGCAAACATACTAAGTGTATCCCGTATTTGACATGTATAGGCCTGAATATTAGAAGAGTATATCACGGGCACTTTCATCACCGTAGGTGGTCTCCAAAGAAAAACTACTCGAAAATATGCAGATGAATGAACCCTCCATGATAGAATGACTCGCAATTTAGAAAGCCGCCGAAAGACAAAATCTTTGCCGGAGGCGGGATTTAAACTCCGGGCCTCCCAATGTCCGGTCTGATGTTTAGCACACCAGACCGGATATTGGGAGGTCCGAAGTTCAAATTCCGGTTCCACCAAAAGACTGTCTTTCGGCGGTTTCGTAAAGTCTGATTCATTCGATCAAGGACGGTTCATTCCTCCGCACATCTTCGAATATTAGAACACTATACACCTGAGCGAGTTTGTAATACCAGTATCTCAAGTATTAAGAACCGAATTTTTTATTTTCTGTTTTCCACTAATATTTATTATTTCGGACTTCTTTTTTTCTTTTTTTTTTTTGTCACCCTAAAACTGAGGATAACGAATCTCCCATTGCCAAGTCAAGCCGACAGTTTAAAATGATGCGCAACTCTGAAGAGTAATTCGCTTTTGCTTTTTGCCTATCCAATTACCAACAAAAAAAAAAATCGCGCCGGGACAGCGTATTGGCATTTCCTCACGGAGCCAAATAAAGGGGCCAATCCGGGGTTCCTGACTTACCCTTTTTTCAAGCACGTCCCAAACGCGCGCCTTTTGGAAAGTAAACCCACGAGATTTTTTTTTTGTTTTGTCTTATAGCTACAGTCGTTAGTCATCATATCGACGCGAACCGTTTTCGGCACTCCGCTAAAACATTCCACGGGCCTCTGATAACAAGACGACAAGAAAGCAAGGTAACATGCATGGTCATGTATGGTAGCAAGATGACACGCGTGGTCAGCAAAACAGTCTCCGCCAGACATTCTGGCAGTGCACTGGGATAGGTGCCCGTGTGACGTGACCTAAGTAGCCCTAACAACGATTCTCGTGAGATACGCAAATAAAACTGCCTTAGCATTTTACGATGCATTCTGCATCTAAAAGCAATCAGAAAGAAAGTGCGTTAGAGCCCCGTCAACGCACCTGACGGATGCGGGGTTTTATTGGTATGAGAGCGCACTTCGTCTTGTACTTCCTTGTTCCTGTTTATTCGGCGTTTTTGGTATAGCACGTGCGACTATTTGTACCAAAGTGGCGTACAAAAAAAGCTCGAGGTACACCTAAGCATTTCTTATGAGTTGTGAATGCGAAGGCATGCAAGCCGCTTGACCGTTCCCTTTGTCGTCTGCTCGTCCGCTTCCTTTGTCGTCTGCTGCGTACGCGGGCGCGCTTCTGGATCTCGGAGGCTATGGCGCAGCGGCCAATGGGAGCCCCGTCGACGAGCGCGAGCCAATAGAACCAAAGGTGAATCGCTCCTATTGGGATCGCGGAAACTAGGAGCCGTTTTCGCACTTAAAACTGATAACGTGAGATCGCTCCATGAGATCAGTTAATGCTTTCGCATTGAAACACGCTCCCCTCTTACGCAAAAAGCTGAAATGCTCTCAATGCACTTTCATTGGTTCCAAAACGCTGTGGAATTTTCGTCCAGTATGTTACTCAGTTTAATACGAAACGCCTATGCTTAATCTATGGTGCGGCCTTGCACCTTTACTGTTCAGTCCGTCAATCTGCTCCGAAATTATATCTTAGCGGCTCTGGCGTCCCTCCTCAGATGTGCTGTGTTTCACCTGACGGGTTCGTAAGTGTTCAATTTTATTTTTTATTCCGCGCGTTTTGTAATTTTTTTTTTTTGGTTTACGCGGTACAGAAAGCAGGGGTGTAGGCCAACTCGTCGGCGACCCATTCGTCAAATAGGCCAATTCGTCATAGGGCAACTCGCCGAAGGAAAACTCGTCGAAGAGGACAACTGGTCGCCGCTGATTCAAAGCCATAATATATAATTTTTGTCCCGAAAATTTAAAGCAAATCCTCCTCTATAGTAATGCGTAATATCGCCGCACTGTAATAGTCCTCCCGTGTGCCCTTTCTTGTCGAAGATAACAACTTCCAACTTTCTCCGCTTTCACGGTGCAGTGGGGGACGATAACTACGTCGCGTGTGTATCACTGGGGCGCGTGTTAACGTACCCGGCCCACCAGTTGACGGCGCTTGGCGGCAACAGTCTGCGGCGGGTCATAACAAAACTGCTAACCCACCTGGCCCACCGCTCACGCCCCTTCGGTTCGACAGTCTGCGGTGGCTCATTTGAAATTGTAATAAAAAAAACAAAAAAAGGACGCTCCCGAAATGAACATTTCTCAACTACTCTCAAACTACTGTCCGGTCTTCGTCCTCTTGAGATTTTTTTCCCGTCTTTTAACCTAAAAAGGGCGCTGTCCTTAGTGCAAACACAAATAAAAATTTAGGTCAGAAGATAACAAGGAACCACGAAATTTACCTTGGACCGTCATTCAACCTATTCGACGAATCACCCTTTGACAGATTGCCCCTTTCGACAACTTTCCCTTCGACGAATAGCCCTATTACGAAATGGTCTATTCGACGAATCGGCCGTCGACAAGTTGGCCGTGGACGAGTTGGCTTTCGACGAGTTGGCTGGATCCCAGAAAGAAGACGGGGACCCGAGGCTTAGGCAAACAGCTGCCAATATTTCACGCTTTGATGGATGCCGGATCGGATATTTGCTTACGGACCTATATAAGAACCGGCGATCTTGGTGTGTGCTTCTTCGCGCTATTATTGTCACGAGCCGACGCTTTTAACGTGCACGCTATGCTCTTTTCTGTTTTTGTTTTGTTATTAAAACCTTTGCTTTTCGCCTTTATCACCAGCCACCGTGTCGCCAACGTTCTGGTTTGTTGTATGGAGTGTCGCGCCAAGGAAAAGTTCGCGCATTTTACTACTACACGTGACGCAAAGTTCGCTGCTCTGTTTACTGTCACAAATCGTATTTTCTAAAAAAAATTAAAAGAAGAAACACGCGCGGAAAGGTTTCAGTAGTCCGCTGCTTCTGAAAGAGTAGGACGTTGAAATAGGTCAATGACGGTTCCAGATTTGCTCCATGATTTTACTCCGTGAGAAAATTGCACTACGCCACCGGGATAGAAAAAAAAAAAAAAAAAAAAAAAAAAAACGGATTCGTTTAAGCGCTTCAGTACTTGAACGGTTCAAACCACAACAGGCTTTCTTCGCACTGATAGGGACCCATTTTTACCCTTGTCAAGAAGAGATTGACTACGTAGAATTGCCGTTTACCTTCGGAGAATAGCTCTCAATACGGTTATTAACAAATAAAAAAATATCGCTTAAAAGAAAACAAAACTGCAACAGAACGATGTGAATGTTGCCGTATAAAATATATGTTCAGGGAGTGGTTTCATGATTATCTAATTGCGCTGGGATTAATTATTGCATCGGGGCTGATGTGTTAGTTGGTTAACTGCATTCTAAACGTGAATGTTTTATTGTTTTTGTTTTCAACCGAATGTTCCTAATTCAATTTTGAAGTGAATAAAATGTGTAAAAACTCAACTAACTTGAATCTTAGTTAATGTTTTTTTTTTCTGCGCTATCATAAACAGTACGCTTTTTGTTTTGCAGACATTAAAACACTAATAACATAAACTCTGGCTACTTTTTTTTCTTGAGGAAAAGGGGGTGGGGTGACGGGGATACGGCCCATTGGTCGCATGTCGATTCGTGATAGGGCAACTTGTAACCGGCCCGTTCGGCACAGCGGAACATTCGTCATAGGATGATTCGTCACGCTGGCAGTTCGTCACAATATGACCCCAAGATCGTTACACGTTTTTTTTTTTTGTCTATTTTGTTTTCTTAGGAAAGTTACGAAGTCACCCAACCAAATCCGCACAAGGTCAGTGAGGTTGACCACTGTACGAACGGGAACAAAAGCATGTCCCAATGACTTCAAGAAAACGCAACATGCAGACTTTAGCCTGCATGTTGTCTTATCTGGGTCACCTTAGTAACAAAAGAACTTCGAGAGCATAAAGTTCACAATAGGAAAAAACCCACTAAACCCGATTCTTTTTTTTTTTCTGTGCCCCGCTTCGGAGTTTACCATGCCGGTTGCTCTCAAATTATAAAATACGGATCTCTTTTGCTTTCCATCTCACTCTCGATTTCTAAGTGGAGGTAGTTACTACTAAGAGGGGTGGCGACATGCTTCTTCACGAAGGACATTCCTACACTTGCATTAAGGTTAATGATACAATGGTGTATTGGGCCTGCCTGCAAAGGGGAGTTTGTAAAACTAAAATAGTCACCGATCCCGCCAAGACTCGTGAAATCTCTTATTTCGGTGACCATACGCATGCATTTGACCCCACTGGGATAAACGTGCTTCGGGTTCGTCATCAGATGAAGGAAAAGGTTGGTATGTACAAATATCTGTTACTGCTCTTACATTCCCAAACTAAGTTCACTAATGTCCTTTATACCAGTGGAAGCCCGTCTAGCACCGCACCAAATATTCTGGCTTGCGGCTGCCTGTGTCAGTGACGACACTGCCATCGCAGATTCCCTCACCGTCAACACTTCGGCGCACAATCCGCAAGCAAAGGGAGCGGGCGAATTTCGAGTACAGCGCTGAGCCGATGTACGAATGCCCACGGAGTTTAAGGTAAAGTGTATTGCAGCACAAAATCACGGTGCGCGACATATTATGATAATAATGACAGTTTTACCTGCATGCAGACCACAGCCAAAAGATATTCCTTTTTCCTCCCCGACTGCGGAGAGGGCGACAGCGAAAGAATCCTGATCTTTGCTAACGAGCGCAACTTGAACTGTCTGGCTCAGGTAACTACGTGGTTCGCGGAGGGGCCTTTAAAGTCACCCCGGCACAGTTTTACCAACTGTACACGGAGTATACCACAGTCAATGGCGTGGTAGTGCCAATGGTTTACGGCTTGCTGCCCAACAAATCTGAAGCTACCTACAGAAGTTAAGCATTCAAGAGCTGTGATAAACGTATAAAACGAAACGCTTGGTGGCCCGTATTGGATATGTGTTCAAACGCTTCAAAATATGTTCGTTCTTTTTAAGGCTTTTCGACGTCGTGCTGAGTCACATGGGGGCCAACTGCCTTGAGGTGGCTTACACGGACTTCAAGATAGCGGCCATCAGCGCGATACAAGCCATGATTCCCGGCGCTAGTATACAGGGATGCTTTTTTCACTTATCCCATGCAATCGGTGTACGTGAAGGTGTGCTCCAGTGGTCACCAGGGTCACTACGATTCAGATGGAGAGTTTGCTGTTCTGGTTTGCGGCATCCTATTTATATGTCTTATTGCTGTCTTCAGTTAAGCCAATTGGTTACTTTATTTCTCGTGGATTTTCAGACGGAAATGCTTCCCGCATTGGCCTTCTCGCCAACCGCCGACATTCCCGAGGCCTTCGAAGATCTTCTCGAGGTTTTCCCCACCGATGCCTCACTCGTGGCGTACTAGTTCAAGAACGTGTATATCGGGAGGCCCCGTCGAAACGGCTTGTCGTCGGCCACCTTCCCTCCTCTGGTCAGTCAGAGAATGAACACTAGCAGAAATGCCAAGGAGGAACAACAGCATCGAAGCGTGGCACCGGGGACTGCAGGTAAGAACTGACCTAATCCTCTGAGAACTTGGAAGTTTTCTGTAGCGCATTTTTGCAATTGTGGCTCAAACGTTTAGTACGGTGTCCGCTCAAAAAGCTTTCTCCACGAGTGTGTGTGTTTTTTGTTTTTTTTCATGCCAGAGCAACGTGGGCTGCAGTTCTCCCAATATCTGGGCGTTTCTGGGCTGCATCAAGAGAGACCGGTCCTTGGCAGAGATGAAGCTGGCTCAAGCAGAGGGCAGCACGACATCTTCGAGGGTGTCCAAGAGGAACGCCGACTGCGATCGGTGCCTTCAGATCATTGTGAGCCGCTACGATGGTCGCAATCGTCTTGGAACTTTTGAGGGCGGCAGCTCGGGATATCGCTTTTTAATTTGTTTTTATTTCACTCAATAAACCTGTTGTTTTCCAAGTACAACGATGACTGGTTTGAATCTTCCCTCTCTTCAGTAAAAATGAAATATAACGTACTAATCTTTATTGCATGCAAAGTCAAGTGAATATAAGTTGTAAAAATTCGCGAATATACAGTTTGCAAAGTGACAAAATTTCCTAGTGACAAATTCCCCTATGACGAATGTTCCGCTGTGACGAACGGGCCTATTACCAGTTGGCCTATGACGAATGGGCACATGACAAACGGGCCACCACTTTTTTTCTCATCTAGAACTGACACGAATTGAACACCTCCGGAATAAGCTTGTCTGAACTGTCAACCTTCCGGCGGCTTTTAAGTAGGCACATTTTCGGTGTCAAATCATTGAGAGATGTTTGCCACTCTTGACGCATACCACAACCCCATCTACTACGTCTTGTCTCGAGTTAAAGCGCCCGACTACCTTGTCCAAACCAGGCGCAGCACACGTGCCCAAGAGGTTCTTGGCAGGTACTGCTAGAAGTGGTGCTTTTTCGCCACCGGTGGCGTTGCCTACCAACCCCGACCGTGGCGCCTTCCGCACCTTGTTGTAAGTTGTTTTTTTGTCCCTCGTTTATTTTAATGCCGTTGAAAGAACGTCAACAGGGTGTTGTGCGACATTATCATAAAGTTTCCCAATTTTACTACTAAAAATGAAGGGATAGTCAAAGCCTTCGTCTAAATGCTAGGTATTCAGTAAATTATATTAAAAGAAAAGAAAACCAGCGAACGAGACGTTAATGGCTAGACATTGTCAAATCTTCCTGCCACAAAATATAATAAAAATTTCGCCAGTTCAGCGTGACTTCCATCTTGAGGTCTTCAAAGTGCAACACGCTAAAGTGATAAACGACGGCTTTCCGTTACAACGTTTATCTAGATCGAAACGGGCGAATACCGCTGTCCTTTTAGCTAGTATACAACAACCGGACGAAGACGATGAGGCTTCCGCATAGCAAGTCGATCCACACGCTTAACTTAATTTCGCACACTTGCAACGAAACACAAGCCTTTTCCCCGCAGGGAGTGTACCCTAATGGAAGAGTTAACACGCCATGTGCATTAGCTGAGATGCATGAGCGAGTACCCAGCAGAGTTAGCCAAAACAACAACAAAAGGGGATATAGGCAACAAGACCAAAGTGGGAGGACTGACACCTCCAAGAGTTTGGGGACAAAGGAGAACTTGATAGTATCACTTTCCCGGAAGTGGACTCTAACTTCCAACGACGTTAATAAGCTTGTTCCTTTGAACGTGGCCCCAACTTACGTTAGTTTTGACATCTCTACCAAAAAACCCAGTATAACTTTTCACTATCTGAATTATGAAAGTTAAAATATAAATAGAATTGTTTCTGGAAACGGAAAATCCAGATTATTCATTTCTGCAAACCTGAAATTTGTGTATAATCCCTACAGAATCCAGGAAAATTTCTAATTCTATAACGCAGATATCGAAACGTTATACTTGGTTTTTCGGTAGGGATGCCTTTATACACGACACTAATTAGTATAATATTATGTTTCTCCTTTCTTACGTTAACCCTCCAACCTCTCTTCTTCCTTATATACACACTTGGTGCTAGACTGCAGAAAATCAAGCCGACCCACTTTCCTGATAAAAGCGGGATGGTTGTAAGAAACTCCAAGTTTGATCATTTTTGCAAGCAAGAGTTTAGGATAGTTTTTTTTAATGATCCGTATACGATATTTTTGTCATCGCAGCGATTGAACCGGAGCTAGTACCCGTATGTTGGCCGAGATGTTGATTGTTCTGTGCCCAAGCCAAGGGCTCATGCAATGCGCGTGCTAAATATATCATATCTTTAACGCTGCTAAGCGTTAAACACCGAAATAATATTAACATTGCGATCCCTTCGACTACCTGATCAAGTTCCACGAAAGAAACTGAGACGTTTAGACCTCTTTGAGCTCTGAAATTGCTGCATGTATTCATCCATGCGTCTCACCAGTGCCAGTATGCTTGTGAAAAATGAGAAACATTTCAGCCAAATATACTTGCACGGCAACTTGAAGTAGAAAGCAGGGTTCTTTACGAGTATCCCAAAGTTTACAAATAATCTAGCTCGCTACCTAGGTACCGGATAGTTTGTCGTATATGTTTTGTTGACATACCAGAAGCCAGTTTAAATTTACGCTTCAGACAAAAGTCAATAACGACAAATTTAAAACACCAAGTTCATTAGGTGGAACAACCTTCTTATTATACTTTCTTTATAACGTGATGCCTTGAGACATTAGACAGTTTTAGTATAGCGTCGCTGACTCTTATGTACGGAATACGCATTAGTATTGCGTACGCTAAAAATGACCTGCTCGGACTGAATTTATTTGTGCGTTACGTTTCCGAGTGAGCATCCCGCACGATCTTTTCTATTCAATTTGCCAGAGCCGTAGAATTCCGCGTGCTTATGGCGTCATTATGCCCTGGCAAGAAATATTGAATAGGAAAACGTATCCAATCATTTTATTTCAAATTAAAACAAGCCGGAGCGGCCTGGTCAAGCGCGTTTTTCTACGGAGTACCGAGGCTACGAGTACGAGTGCGTAGCAAAATTCGATCACGGAGCCTCCGTCAGTCGTCCTTAGAAACAGCACCTTTTTTCAGTGCTATCGCGGGATGGAATTCACGACCTAATGATGTCCAGTGCATAGCAAGAACTTCGGTGATTTCGTTTCGAGTCATTCGTCCGTCGGCGCTGACTGTGCGAATAGGCTTAGCTTTGAGCAGATCGCAGCGTCGACGCACATTCGGAGCGGTGAACATTTTCACTGTGCACTCCTTCGACTGCACGGCGATCTGATTCGACGGCGGTAGGTGCCAGAAAGCGTTGCCAACCTGAACACCATGCAATTTCGCGTAGCACAGAACGTCGAGTACACCACGTCGCCCTTGCTGCGCCAGTCGAGGTAACCGCCATCTTGAAACTGGCTCTCTCGTTGGGCCCGAGATCTCTCGAGAGCATCCCGCAAAGCCCGGTAGCCCGCAGAGCAAAATCCCCAGCGTTGCGTGCGTACGCAATAAGCTAGTTTTTTATTGCGTTTTACACATGCGCACTCACGACCCGCAATTCGCTTGCGTACGCAAAGCTATAGCGTACAGTCCACTAAAACTGTTTTAATACCGCGAGCAGTGACGATAGAAGCCGTCCACAGTTTGCGCATCAGAAACTTATAAACCCACTCGCTCACATTATTGGCTGGGTCAATTTTTCAACCCAAATTTAGTGGCAAGCATCTCCGGCAAATTCAGCTGAAAACGTTTGTCACTAAACGTCACGGTGTGACGTGATACCCATGATGTGGCATGATGTGACGTAATACCACGTTCACGGCACGTGATACCATTACGCCCCGTGCGCTATGACGTCACATGACGTTTTCACCTAACGTGGCACCGTGACACGTGGCACTGAGACGTGAAATGACATCATGATTAGCGTGCGGTGTGATTGTGTGTAGTCCGTGTGGGCTCGCCTAGGCTGTCGCTGGAGTCTATATATAGAACATGGGGAGAAAACGGTCATTTTTTTTTACTTCCATATATATATATATATATATATATTCTTTGTCTTTGTCTCTTGCTATGTTCCATGTGGGTCTGCTTCCTTCTCGTGTTGGCTCGTGTATCTCAATTGCAGTTGAAGGCCCGTTCGATCCCGTTGATGGCACTTCCGGAAGCTTGGTCATAATGAGCGAGTGGAGACGTAGTAAGAAGGTGAGCTCGATCTTACTTGAAAACCGGAGACGTCAACGACGAAGTAGATAATACGGGATACGCTGTCATCTTGTTACGTACGCCGTCTCCGGTTTCAGCCTAGGGCTGGAGTAAACTGGGTCGCCTGCTTAGTTTCTCTTGACTCGGTCACCGCGACGAAGCTTCCGGAATCGACATGAACGGAGCCGGGAAGGTCTTCAGCTGGTAGTGAGACACACGAGCCAACACGAGAAAGAAACTGTCCCAGACAATATGGCAAGGTAGTGAAAAAGGGAGATACTATAGCAGGGTGTTCTTCTTTTATGCTTAACACACTCGTTTAAAGAAAGCCGTGAAATCTACACTAATGCGGTTTGGGCAGGTGAGTTAGACGGCCATGGGGATATTTAATGCGAAAACTAATCGTCATGATAAGTCGAATAGTCAACTTAATGTTTTTTTTTTAATTATTTTTTGAATTAGTGAACAGAAGACACGTGGTTTCAATTAGAAACTTGCTGAACATCATCGAACACAACTAAAAAGTACACTAAAGTTGCCCATCGCCCAACGACCTGAAATGAGAAAACGTGGATGATATATATATATTTTTTTCCATTTAAAGATATTGAATTACTACATTGAGAGCCATAGCAGGAGTGACGTACAATGTGAAAATATGCAGAAAAAAAGGATATTAAACCAGAGCGGTCTGAATAAATATACAAAAAAGGAACATACGCGCAAAAGTGATCTAATTAAAAAGATGTAATTGATAGCATTAGCAAATTTGTCAACTAAAGGAAGTGCTGCTACTTAATAATCTAACGAATTCTTTTCTTGTATTGCCCAAGAAAAAAGAAACTTCAAAAACATCGTGTTTAAATCTGTACTGCTCGAGAGATTTGGTGTGATTGGTTCTGGACGATTCGGTGGAGGAGGAGTTATCCATCTTAAGCTTAAGTTTGCCATTAAAGAGGAATGCACCTCTTTTAATCTTCTTACTTTTGCCCCAGCTTACTCTGTTTGAACGTTGGCCTTTGAAAGAGAAATTTTGAACCGATCAAAAGAACTTGGATTTATTCCGTACGACACGCCCGACCGCCAAGCCGGTTTGCATGAAGACGTCGCCGAGCCGTCGCCCCTTCTCGAGGCTGAAGACATCGCTCGCGCAAACGCCAAGCACGAAGTACGTACTTCGAGTTGAATATGCACGCGTACAATTTCTTTACCAGGTACGAATGTGGCCAATGCGTGGTGCTGCCCGACTTTAAGCTGGGAGTGCCTTTGTGGGAGAGAAATCGGCAGCAAAATTTCCGACCTACAGTCGACCGGCTGCATTACTACGAGCGAAGAATTACCCCAGTAGCTCAGTGGAAAGGTGTCCGCATCACACGCGGTGGACCCTGGTTCAATCCAGAGTATGGGCTTACTATTTGTCTTTGCCATAAATTTCGCGATGTTTACATTTCTTTTCTTTTTACAATTATCACTGAAAAAAGCAACTGTTGTGGACGAAACGTCGCTGGACTAAATGGTAAAGGATTCCCTTTTTGACACGTTCGAACTCAGTGTAGTCACGTCATATTCCACAAGTTTCAAGTAGCACATAAATCGGGTAGCGTCCGCTTACTAAGGTGCCCGTAACTGTTCCGAAGGAATTGCAGCCAGCCATTGGTCCCGATCCCGTTGATCTTTCGGAAACTTGTGCAGACTCTGCCGCACAAGGCCACTTTCGGATGCAGGATCTGTTAGGCAGCTCGTCCCCCAAAACCTTGGGGGCAGGTTTTTCGAAGCCGATCACGGGCATTCACCACGGGCACTCACTACTCATTTTCAACTCTTCAATGTACAAAACAACTTATCTTCAAGTGCAGAACAGGGAGCGGAACAAAAATAACGGCAAAGCAATCGCACAACAAACAGATCCGGAAACTATATCGTCTGCTGCACGCGACAAAAAAAAAAAAAAAAAAAAAAAAGAAACGGGAGAAAAAAAAAAACGCACGGTCGGGAGTAGCTACATAACCGCAGGCCCTTTCTCCTCCTCTATATTTCTCCAAACCCCGTGCGCAAGTTTCGGTTTCGGTTTCGAGCAGCTGCGTTTTTGGCTTTATTCATAATATACGTGAATTTGTAGTAAAATAATAATTGAGTAGTCTTCTGACACCATATTAAATCGCCTAATAAAAATGACAAAAAAATTTTTTTTTTTTTTTTTTGAGGGGGGGGGGGGGGGGAGTGTCAGTGTTCTTTTGAGACCCGACTTTTAGCCTCCGCGGTCCTAAGAATTCGCAAGTGTGTGAACGGGCCCTTTACACTGCGGCGCCTGGAACGCGGCTTCGGCCGATGTTTTAGCGTCCTATTCCGCCCGTGAAATGAAAGTGGACCCGAAGTGGCAAAAAATGTCACAAAAGCCGGAGAGTCACGCAGTAAGATATCGCGATCTTGGAGGTTGGTGGCAGAAATGGTGACGAAAAGTACGAGCGAAGTGTCGCTGTCGTCGCGGAGTCGAAACTCCTGGTTGCCGAAGATTTCGTAAGCTGTCAAGCTAGAAAGCGACATGCAGCAGGACGTGCGTCTGTCACACCCCAACACCACCACTGTGACGCCGCCAGGATCGTCGCCGGCGACAGCGTGACACCTTTTACGACGTCATCGGGCGAAAATAAAGAGGCCACCTTTCTTTGACACGGTAAACGCACCAGTCGGAGATGCCTCCTATAAGCACCGCCCTTAAACCATACAAAGTGAGGGAAAGACGAAGACGAAAGCACACGGGGACATCAGAATGCCGACCTCTTGTTGGAATGATTAGTGGCGTAGCCTCCTATATACTAACAAAGCCTGGCAGATCGCCACGAGACGCGGACGCCGAAACGGAGAAGTTGGAACGGCAGATAACGGATGAGAAGAGAGCCACGTGACTGGAGCCCCGCTTCGGCAAGACGCCGAAACACACTTCTCCCGAGCGAACAAGGGTGCTTGGGATCCTCGCCTGTGCAAAAACGGCGAGCTGACGTGCAGGTTCCGCGAGAAATGGCTCTTCGATGCTCTGTGCTACCAGATCCTCGCACTCCCAAACCTGCGACCGAGCGCTCTATGGCGCCGTCGTTAAACTGCCAGGCTTTGTGAGTATAGAGAAGACTTTGTCAGTGGGTAGACCTAAAGCTTGCTGACTTTGCCTTCACTGCCCTTGTCGAACGCGCAAGAACTCGAAACGCTGAAGTCCGCCATGCCGCTTTCGCATTTAAACGCGTTCAATGAGTGCGGTGGAGACAAAGGCATCCTTTGCCTCCACTCCAGTGGTCGAACGCTTTAGAACGCCGGCGTCTGGCATTTGGCTTTCGATTTCGAACCAGTTCGGCGAGTGGAGTGTATGTAAAGGCGGCTACTTTAGGTCTGCCTACAAATTATTCCAATCAGAGCTTGGCGTTTTGACATCCCTGCTCTTTTTTCTCCGTTGACCTACTTTCCCGCATCGCTTTGCTTGCCAAAATCTTTGCGAGGCTGGGTCAAAAAAGCGTGGTAACTCCGGGCGCGGCCCGCCAGTTCCGTCGCTAGACGGCGTGACCAGAGAGTGGCCTTTATTCACGCCAGTTCATCTTCCGAAGGCCATATTTCATCGGTAACGGCTCTAGTCTCGTATATATAGGTTGCGTTTCCGCACGGGTTACTAAATGTTCTTCCTTAAAATCCTAGGGGACGATGGCTGCAACGCTGCCGATAGCGTGCAATCTTTCTTTCGACTTCCACGAAAGGCTGCGACATTCCATGAACAATGATAGTCGCCAAGACGATCGTGACGCCAATGACAGTGGTGGTGGTCAGATATACTTGGCAAGATTCGTGGTTTCACGCGGCGTAATACTATCGTGTGCCGTGATACCACGATGTCAAATGATGGCGTGGCGTGACGCTATGACGTTTAGCCGAGAAAGTTTCCCGCTCCTGACTACCCTACTAAAAACAACTCCGGGTATGAGTTGCGCAAACTTACCAATAAAAGATGTCACCGTAAAAGTAGAAATGGGGATCACAGCGAATAACACAAGATCCTATACATAAACCAGCTGCCGGAAATCGTTACCGAGTATTCAAAGCGACGGAAGCAGAGATTGTTACGCTCCCAGAACATTCGATAGGTTTGCGAACAGAAGTCCAAAAAGCAGACTTCATGGAAGAAGTCGTGCCGAGCAAGGGATGACTCTCTCGATGGCCGAAACCAGAAACAGCGTTCTGTTTGAGCTCACGAGTGTGTTCGGTATGCCCTTCGGTGTTTTGAACGTTTGTATGTATCACCTTTCTGTTTACACGTTTTGCATAAAAAAAAACAACGCATGATTATTTCTATTATTTTAGATTGCTCACAAAGTAAATATTCGAACCACCGAAACACTGTATGATGTAATGGCCCGTAGTATACTGAGAGCTCGAAAATAGGTAAAAACGCAAAAAAACAACAACCTTGAACTCTCCTGCGCTAAAACGTAAACTACACGTCGAGAGGCGTCTTCAAATCCTAACGACGCAACACCTGTAACGTTCCTCATGCTGCACTAGATCTGACGGCAGGTAGAGCTTGCCCAGGCAGCACACGATATTGGGCCAACATTGGAATTGATGGGACAAAGAATGGCCCAACAATGGCCCAACTGAGCCATGTGTTTACCAATATTGGAATTACCTGGGCCAATAATGGACTATCATAGCCAATGTTTTTCCAATATTGGTGATACACTGGAATAAGCTGTCCAATATTGGACTGTGAAAGCCAATGGCTTGCCAATATTGGATAAATGCTGGCATAACCTGTCCAATATTGGACTGTCAAAGCCAATGGTTTTCCAATATTGGATATATGCTGGCATAAGTTATCCAATATTGGACTGCCAAAGCCAATGGCTTTCCAATATTGGATATATACTGGCATAACCTGTCCAATATTGGACTGTCAAAGTCAATGGTTTTCCAATATTGGATATATGCCGGGATAAGTTATCCAATATTGGACTGTCAAAGCCGATAGGTTTCCGATATTGGATATATGCTGGCATAAACTGTACAATATTGGACTGTCAGAGCCAATGGTTTTCCAATATTGGATACATGCCAGCATTAGCTGTCCAATATTGGACTGTTAGAGCCAATGACTTTCCAATATCGGATGCATGCTGGCGTAAGCTGGTCAATATTCAACTGTCAAAGCCAACAGCTTTCCAAGATCAACTCATGCTGGCATAAGCTGGTCCAATAGTGGACTGTAAAAGCCAATTTGGATTTCCAATTTTGGAAGTACGCTGACTTGTGCAGGTCATATTGCACTGCCAAGGCCAAGGGCTTTCTAATATTGAATGTATGCTGTCATATGCTGTTCAATATTGGAGTGTTAAAGCCACAATTTCCAGTATTGGAAATACAGGGATGAAACTGGGCAAAGCAGCTTTGGAGAAATTTTGGGAGCAGAAAAAACTATTTTCATGAGCTACTTTTAGTTTTACGAGAGTCTATCGCGCTATAAAGTCATATATTAAACTCGGGTGAAGTCTCAAGAGGGTTGCTTCGACTGCCAGTGCACATGTCATCAGTGTAGGCAGAACAACGACGTAGCAATCGCGACGCGAGAGCATACTGCGCCTCGATCTGGCCGGCCGCGCTCGCTCTGCGGAAATGTGAGCGTGGGACTCTCGAGCCCCGCTAGCTTACTGATGCTGCAAGACGCTACTTTGTTGTCGCGAATCATTTGCCCTTCGAACGGTCGCGAAGCCGTTGCGCCCGGCGTACCCTACGCAGCATATTTCAGAAACCGTTCGTGCAGCATCGCAACCTTCTTACTGCGAGCGTCGGTGATTCATCGTGTGTTGAAAGTCGGACGATGTGCTGTTCGAGGTGTCTTTTATGTGCAACTCTTTCGTAAAAAAATTTGAAGTTTAAAAATGCGAACCTAACAGTGTACAAACAGTTTTATATTTATTGATAAAAATATATTTATATATTTATAAATATATTTGTATACATCGTGCGCAAAAAATAGTCGCGCTTAGTTCTTCATTCTAAATTATAATGTAAGTTATACGACGCAAAACATACTGTCGTCACACTTGCCCCGTTTAGAACCACTTTTGGACTGGACAGTTTCTTTAGAAGTTCGAAAGCTGACCTTCAAAGAGCTGTCCTGTTAAATCGGTAATGACAGCAAGGTAGACGCTATGCGTGTTTAAGGCCAATCCTGTCTCCGGTTAGGGTCACGTGACTACTCTCTCAAAGCTGGCGATAAGGCAGAGCACGGAACCTGCCTAAAGCACAAGGTCACGCATAACTTCTACTGCACTATCAACCTTGGGTAGAAGTGACAAATTCTCTCGCTCCGTTCATTGTTGAGATGCCCCTGAAGATAAGCCTTTGTAAGCGCACCACACCCCCGTTCTGGCCTGCTTGCTTTGTACTCCTTCTCTCTTTTTTCTCTCTCTCCCTAAGCTGAAGGCGCGGTTGCTGTGCGTACTCGCCGGACTTGAATCCGCTCTCTGTGCGCGGGAAACGGCAGAAGTGTGATCATGTGGTTTGACAGATGACACATTACCCGTTGACAAACTCGGAATGCCTGCGTCGCAAGGACCGGACCTAGCTTCGCGCGTGATGCGGCCTGCGGGGTGCAGGCCCGCTGTGGATTTCGCTTCTGTGAGTCCTACCCGTGTCGATTTCTTCAAAGAGGCCCAAGACATTCTTGTGAACAGTTTAGTGTCCGGTTCGGCAAATGGCAGCGTGTGCTACATTGTGTTGAATCTTCATGGATCACTTCCTTGTAGTTTTTGTGTTTGAGTGGTTGTTCTGCAGTGCCCGTGTTGACATATAAGTCGGATTACATCTTTCAAGTCCAGTATTTTCAACGTAAGTGCGCTGCAACTTACTTGATGATCATTGTCCGTTCTTGTATGGGCAATCTTCCGGATAACCTCTAGAATTGGGCATTGCCTATCTCCTGGCAGCTGGGAGGATAATTTTCCCGCAATCTTACCGACAGTCGCCCGCCATTATCTGTCTGAAATAATGTCACAACCGCAGGTAGAATACTGACTTTTTTATTCTACCTGCGTTTCGCAAAAACACGTTTCGTTGCAACCTTTCTGGTCGACATTTACGTTTCATCGACATTCGTTACGCGCATTGCGCGCTGTAGGGGCATTTCGTCGCGCGTGTATTCCTGAGGCGCGTGCTCACCGAACCAGCCCACCCTTTCACGCCGCTTCATGCTAATCTGAAGCGGTTCATTGCAACAAAAAAGAAGAAAAGAAAACATATTTTGAGCTTTTTATGAAACATCGCGTGTTGATGAAACGATCTGTCTATGAAATGTAGTTCGATGAACTGATTGCACCGTCAATGAGGGGCGACTAGTGGTAGAATTTTGGCGAAACAATTCTGTCAGCTGCCGGGACACTGGACACTACCCAAGAATTACCCCGGTTGTTGCTTGCTTTGCAGTCTTTTTAATTGTATCGCAGCTGAGTAGTACCTCTTCACATATTACGAATTGCTGAGATTGTGCTTGTCTACAGAATACGCTGTGTGTAATAAACTGTTAGGAGATTTCAAAACAATCCCTTGTGTCTGTTTACCTTCCTTTTTGCAAACAACTTGGCGAGGGCACTTGCAAAGAGCTGGGCGAGTGCAACGATGGCCAAAAATCAGCATGACGGCCAACATTGGATCGGGTCGCGCTTCCAGTGTTGTCCAATATTACGCCGGTCTTCGCCAATGTGGGAGCACCTTGGCTGGAACCATGGTTTAGCGATGGCCCAACATTGGCACCAATGATGGGGCCGACATCGGCTGGAACGATGGCTGAAAATTGGCCCAACATTGGCACCGATCACTGGGCCAACATTGGAAAGGGTAGCGCTTCCAATATTGTCCAATATTGAGGCCGGTCTTTGCCAATGTTAGGCCAATGTCGGACCGACATTGGTGTGCTGCCTGGGTGCTTTGGTTTTGCGTTAAAGTACCATTAAATAAAAAAAAAGACAGTGAGAAAAAAGGGTACCCCCCTTCACTTTATAAATGCTTCTCATTTTACTGTCATTGCTACAATCTATTTGCAAATCTACTGGCTCTAAATTTTTTTTATTTATTTCCATTGTTATTCGAACACACACAGGCAGCAGCCATCACCATGAGGCATTTGAGTAGGAGGGGGATGGGAAGAGGAAAACATTCTGACGTGAAGTAAAAGTAGGTATACAAAACCTAGCGTTATAAAGATCATAATACCACAGACAATTTCAAATTACACATTAATTACCTCAATTGGTAGGCGGTTCTATCAGAAGGCTACGGATATTCGTGAAACAATACGGTGTCGATGCTGGAAAAACATTTTGCGTTAGGCTCGAATTTCTAACTGCAGAAACTGGTAGTCTATTCAAGGAATTTAATATGTTATGTAAAAAAAGCACTGAAACGAAAATGTTTTGTCCCTCCCTATTATATGTTTCTTTTTTTTCCCTTGTCTAATTAGGATTATGTCGGATTTCACCAACTGGCCTGCACGCTTACGCTTCTTTTAACCTGGTTTACAGAAAAACTCTAAATTTATAAACATCATCCCTTCAATGCGACATACTATATTATATCCTAGTTCCCTATGTTACTTTGTGTAAAATACTTTGGGTTCGTTGTAACGCATTAAAAGTTTATCTTTCGGCTGGCCCAAGTAAACGACATATCCATGGTCAATGAATATTAAACTTTTCACGATCTTTATCCAGCCTCACAAAAAAGTGCTTTTCAGAAACAAATGTTTATTTTTTGCATATGTTCTGATATATAGATATAAAGCAACTTAGGAATACACACACAAACGAAGCATTTTTATTGTTTGCAGCACAAAAAAAATATTCCAAGAAAAAGAAATCTTGGTTCTCGCATCCGAGGGTTTTAAGTTTCGCTCTTGATAAAGAATGCAAGCTCTTGTTTTAAAATATGTCATTGGACTTGTTTTACAAAGTAACACATATCAACACGGTAACACGATAGCTTTGGTTGGGTTCGCCCCGAGTGACGTTTTGTCGGCACATTAGGTCTACACTTTAAAATAAGCAAAAACAATAGAAAAAGAAACTTGAGGAGGGTATAACTTTGTCAACAAAACACCGACTTAGTTTCCCATCTTCAATGGCGCTTTGTTTACGGTATAAATATTGCGATCTTTACGCTGTGTGAAATCGTTTGAAAACCCCGTGTTTTTGTTCTCGCATCCGGGGGTTTTAAGTTTCGTTCTACTCCGGAGTGTTTAACAACAATGCAAGCTCTTGTTTTGAAATACGTTATTTTGCTTGTTTTAAAAAGTAACACATAGCACGGTAACATGATAGGTGTGGTTGGGTTCGCTCCGAGTTTCGTTTTTGTCGATACATTAGGTCTACACTTCAAAACAAGCAAGAAGAATACAAGAAAAAAACTGAGGAGGTTATAACTTTGTAGAAAAATAGAGACTTAGTTTCCCATTTCTGTTGTCGCTTTCTTTTCCTGTATAAATATTGTGAACTTTACGTTGTATGAAACCGTTATTGAAAACCTCGTGTATTTGTTTGCCCAATTACCCAAGCGACGTGAATATCTTGGTGTACAAAAACAACAACATCAGTATATGTAGAATAGTTATTTACAATATATGCCTAAGGTGGAAGTCCTGGAGTTTCCAAAGTGGCGATAAAAGTATGAATATTTTCAGTGTTCGCCAAAACATAATGAACGACAAAAAATGTCGTCACGGGAACACATAAATATACTAAAACACTGAGATTTTTTTTTTAAACTTAACACTTTACCCTTGAGAATCACCATACAAATCAGTGTTATTGGTCTAAGCAAAAAACAAGCCCTTCAACGTATACAACGCTCATGAGTCGTAGTTAGACGTAAGTATATGTATAAAAAAAAAAAAAAACAACAACAACAACAAAGAATTTGCGTTTTAGAGGGCTTAATTTTCGGGTCAGATATTTCCAGTTTACGGTCATAAAAACAATAAAAACGTCCTACACCAACGAGGAATTATATAAAATGTCTCTGGCTCTCACGGGCTATACGGTTAACCTTCGTTAAATGAATTCGAACAGTTTGTACTGTTTGAACCATTTGAATACCTAAAGGAATTTCTCAGCGCCTGCTTGATCGAAACTAATTGAGTACCAAGGTATCACAATTATTTTAGGACAAAATTTGGTTTTTGTTTGAAAATTTAGTGCCTTAACAAGCCCGAGAAAAAAAAAGTGTAGAGCCAAACCAGACCGTCTTTGGACAGAGCCTCGATATCTCGGCCCTAATTTGCCAAACAAATGACAGTGTTAGGCTTAACGGTTGGTTGTTCGGATGTCATCTGACATTTTTGAGCCTAAATCGCCAAACAAGTGCCCGCGTTAGACTTCATACCTGGTTGTTGGGTTTTCATGTGGCACTTTTGAATCTAAATTGCCAAACAAGTGTCAGATTTAGGCTCCGATGCTGGTTTTTCGGTTCATAACACCTTTGGTGCAAGTTTAGCACTTTGACAGTTATGTGGTGAGCCAGAGCAAGTCCATGAAACCGCAAAAGTAATCTAGCACTAACTGAACGCCTTGGAGGAGAACCGTATTAGGACCAGGTTAGACCACTAGGATTGCCAAGCGTATGATAATTAAGCGTCCCTCTGGCGTGCTACATGGGTCGCGTCTTAGTCGAGGTTCTCAATGTAGACACAACCAAAGCGGGGTTGCGGCGCTCGCTTACCCGACTCGTGACAATGTCGTTTCTTAGACCGCCTTAAATACAAACCGACCGCTTTTCATTGAGAGGTGAGAAAATACTATAGTCCGTTGCAACCTAAGAACGAAGGGCGAGGGTAAGACTATAGTTACCACGCCTTATTTATTCTCCATCTGATATCTCGAAGAGAGGTTGTCGAGATAAATAACCCAAACGCAAATTTGGTAATTTTTTGAGCAGACCTAGAAAGAAAAGCATATTTGTATTTAAAAATTGGAATCGTTTTAATAATCATAACTTCGACGTTTGTCATCGACTGTGTATTCAAATAAATGCATTTTTTATTTCAATTTTCGGTTTCTATTACTTCTTTTCTGAACTAAAAAAAAAAACTTATTCCCGACAAAAAAAAAATAACTGCAAACATTTATTTAGATACTATTTCCACAATAATAAAAAAATATAGAGTAGATTCTTGAGGCATATTCATAAGCTGTGATTGTTGAGTACAATTAGAAAGCTATCTAGGTATAAATCACTGCCGGGCTACGTACGTGCCGTGTTCATGATCCGGAAGAAGGCAATGATTATCCATCCAACTGCGACACCTGACTGTTCTTGTGCTTGACCAAAGAAAAGGTGTAAGAACTCAAGTTTTCTCAATATAATGTAGTCGCCTAGACGTTTTGACAAAATCTAGCCGCTATCGGATTGTATAGAACTTGTAAAAATATTAAAAAATAAGCTGATTATTTTATCAAATTGACACCCAATTTTTTTTTTTTTTTGGCGTCGCATTCCTGTAAAGCTCACTCCTCCATAGTGAGACTTATAGTGCGGGGAAGCCACTTTACCCTTATTGCGAGTGTTTAGTTTGATCAGGGTATCTAGCTGGCACCGTAGGTAAGGGTACGTTTCTTGAATCTTCCTTACTACAGATCTCCAGGACGAATTTTGATTCGATCCCAGTGAACAAGACCAAGAATATTGCCTTAAAGTTCCTACAGGCGACATACTAGTCGCGCCACTGCGACGACAGCTTACGGTGCATTTGCACGTTTTTGTATGTGAGCCATTCACGACGTCTGCAAGCAGGAGGACTTAAATTAAACTTAACTGCGTATTTATATCATTTTTGGTATGATTAGAAAACTATGCGATATCAGTACATATACTTGGGCGCGTCACTAATACTAGTCATTTATTGGCTGCTTGCTCAACTTTCGCCAAATTGGTCCAGCAGTATTTGAATAAATTGGAACGAATCAGAAGATCACGAAAACTTAAGTCAGTCGTCAAGAGCTTTGGACGAGGGCGAGGAAACGTTTCTTTTGTTGTGAGTTTTTTTTTTTCTTTGCTTCTGCCGAGAGCTGGATGGTCTGAAGGCGAGGGGTTCACATAGCCTTGACGGAGATTATCATGTCAGGTGGCTTGGCGGCGGGTGTCTGCTTTTGTCGCGGTGGCTTTGTTGGTGGTCAGTCTGGATGAGTTCCTTCAAACATTGGCGGCAGCATGTTTTTTGTCCTCTCTCTTTCTAGTTCGTGTGGACGACTATATATTCCTGTTCTCTTCCGAATACACCTAGCTGTGTTTAAAATTCTGTGTCATGTTGTGCATTATTTTATTTCTTCTTGTCTCAGGATTGAGAATACGACGAAAGAAATCGTTTTTTAATCGAAATGATGCGATCCTCGGTGCATTCATTTTGTCAAAATATTCAAGTAAAAACGGACCTCTACCCGACCTTAGGAATGAAGCCCATAGTTTTACAATAGAGTATTATTCGGCAATGCCCTCTTAATATAAATAAATAAACAGAGTTCTAGGATATGAGGTGGTTTCATGTTTCAGAGAGATCAAAAAAAGAGAATACCTCCCCTCCCCCCCCCCCCCCCCCCCGCCCCGTCCACTCCAATTTTTTGTTGTTTCTAGAGCCATTCTCTTAAAGCCAACAACCATGTTTCTATTTATTTTTCTTTTCTTTCTTTATTAAATGACAAAAAAAAAAAGGAATTGGAGATGTTGGCTGCCGTGGAGGCATGGCCGGCTACTCCACATTCAGTTACTTGGTAAGAAAAAAAATATTAGAACATCCCACATGACCCCGTATACATTCTCCCCCCTCCCCCCTCTCCCCCCCCCCCCCCACACACACACACATAAGTGTTTTTCCACGAACAAGAAACAGTCAATTATTTGGTTAAATTGAGTCCACTTGAAATGTCACACGATCAGTCAAACAAGTTCGGTCTTTTACATGTCCCATTCCTTATCACACCACAATTTTCAACGAGCATGGAAAGTTATTCAATATCTATCACTTGAACAGATATACATATGTATTGCATTATATAATGCATCCAACATTAGTAATTATTTACAATATCAGTCTCTACCAGGAATTGTCTGATTGCCGAAAATGCTTGTTTCTCTGATCTATGGTTAGGCCACGGTCCTAGTACTTTGTTGAGAAAAAATGGTCGGTTGTCAATGATGTCCAGTCGTACTTTCAGTCGTGATCGATTCTGGTCGAACCGAGGGCAATCCATGAAAAAATGTTCTATTGTTTCTGTCGTGTGCCCACAATCACAGCTAGGGTCATTTATTCGATTAATTTGATACAAAAATTTATTCGTGTATGCTACTCCCAAACGTAAGCGGTGTATTAACGTTTCGATCTTTCTTGGAAAGCCATTTTGAACTGGAAAAAGAATATTTGGGTCTACTTGATATAATATAGAGTTTCTACCTCGATCATTAAACCATATATCCCATGATATCTCTTTGGAGTGATTCTCTATCATAGATTTTATGTCGGTACTTGCAAAAGGTATCATTTGGACCCTGTCACAAATGTGTGCGTTTGTAGCAAGCTTGTCCGCCTCCATATTTCCTTGGATGCCGCTATGGCCTGGAATCCATTGTAACTTTATTGTTTGTCCAGAATTTAGGCAGTCATTGATAGCTTCTATAATTCTATAAACGAGTGATGAGTTTGGGCTTTGAGGGTTCATTGCATTGATAGTCTTAAGTGCTGCCTGTGAATCTGTACATATGAGCCATTTGTTTGAACCGCTTGTCTCTCTTATATACTCTACTGAAGAGAGGATAGCGTGTAGCTCTGCCGTTGTTGATGATGCTCTGTGGGAGAGTCGGTATGAGTTTTGGACTTGAAGTGTTAGTATGATATATGCCGCTGTTGATCCGTTTTCCTTTGTGGATCCATCGGTGTATACATGTATGTGATCAGGATATGCTTCCTCTATATATGTAAGGGCGCTTTGAGCAATGACCAATGCGGTCGTTGTTGTTTTTGATTTGAAGTCTGGTAGATCTATTTTGATTTCTGGAGTCTGGTATATCCAGGGTGGTTTGTTAGGTTGTTGCACCCACACCGTGTAGTCGGGTAGATGAAAAGTTGATGTTGCAAGCGCATAGCTAGTGCAGGATTCGCTTCGAGTCAATAATGCGTCAGCAAGTGGGTGGTTACAGTGCTGCGTCAATACTTGTAGGAAATTACGCAGCAGTTCCCGTTCACGTAATGATGATACTGGCAATTGCTTGGCCTCTGCTAATACAAGGGTTCCCGACGTCGGAGGCGGTACGCCGAGACAAACTCGCAAACTTCGAGCCAGCATGGAATGTAGTCTATTCTCCTGTGTAGCTGATAAACCAGATAGTGCTGGGATTAAGTAAGCAATTGTTTGTCTTACCAGAGCTGAGTGTAAAATTAACTGAGACTCTGTTGAGCCTCCCCAGTTTTGCCCAGCAAAATGTCGAATGATGTTTATTGTTCTTTTTATTTTGTCGACCAACATGTCCACATGTTTGACCCATGTAAGACATTGATTCATGATTACACCAAGGAATCGGTATCGGTGGCATTTTACACGCTCAAGTGTCTGCCCCTTCATTGAGACTTGAAGTCCTTTAAGGTGTTCCTTGGTGAAAGGGAGCACCACTGATTTGGTAGGGGCTATGTCCATTCCTCGTTCATTTAAGTATTGCTCAATGATGTTAAATCCAGTTTGAAGTTGTCTTCGCAATGTTTCGACACAACTATCTGAAATCCATATACAAATATCATCTGCATATATTGTGACGTTAATCGGTGATGGAAGACGACTTGGTAGTTCAGCCATGACTGTATTAAACAATGTTGGACTGAGAACACTTCCCTGCGGAACACCGTGTTTGAGAACGTGTCGTCTGGACTCTCCATTTGTTGTCTGCATAAATATAGTCCTATTTGTAATGAAGTTTTGAATCCATCGTAAAATACGGCCTCTAACTCCGAGCTTCAGAGGACCGTGTAAAACGTGTACATGACTAACAGTGTCGTATGCTCGCTTAATATCTAAAAATACGGCCACTGTAATTTTTCCAAGCTTACGTTCGTGTTCCACCGAAGTGACTAAGTCTAGAATGCAGTCCATTGTGCAGCGTTTTGAACAAAACCCGGCTAATGAATCCGGAAGGCTTTTGGTAGTTTCAAGCCACCATTGTAATCGTTGATTAATTATTTTTTCAAACAGTTTACCAACGCAGCTAGTGAGGCTGACTGGCCGGAACGAAGTTAGTTCCATTGGGGTCTTTCCTGGTTTCAGAAGAGCCGTGACTTTGGCTGTCTTCCACTGTTCAGGCACAGCTTCGCCAATCCAGATAGAGTTAAACATTTTGAGAAGGTTGCTAGTTGCAGTCGGACCGAGATTCGCCAGTATTTCCCATGTTATCAAGTCGGGACCGGGTGACTTCAGTTTGCGAGTTGATTGTAGGGCGCATTGCATTTCTCGAAGCAGTAAAGGGCGATCCATTTGTGTATCGGAGCCATGTAAATCGCAGTCAATGGCGTTTTGGGCTATTACACACGATGCACGGTACCTTAAAGTCTGAGCTGCATTGCTAGAGTTTACCAGTAATTCAAAAAATTGCTCTGCGAGTACCAATTCTGATACTCCTCTTGATAACGCCATTGCGCGAAGAGGATACCTCTGTATTACTGGTAAACGGAGTGTTTTAACTATGTTCCATTGTCTTGTGGGATCTCTCATAGCTTCCACCTTGGCACAGAGTTCTCGCCATCCATGCCTAGATAGCTGTTTCGGCTTGCGGCGGATAAGGTCGTGGACGTGCTGAGCTTTTCTATATTCCTCTATCATCCCCGACCTTCGATATTTTCTTTCTGCTCTACGACGTATCGCCCTAAGTTTTTCATATGATGCATCTATTCCCGCATACCCTTCGGGGGCAGATATTGATCGAGTTACACTATCAAAATTTGCCTTCACAATCGAGGTAAACTCTTCTAACGTATTCATATTTTTGCAGTGCATTGTATTCAGTCACCGGAAGCTACGCCAATTCGTCATATTGATCTTCCTTTGTTTCCGGTTTAAAGACTTTGCTTTTGAATACTGTATAAGAATGGGAAGGTGGTCACTCCCGTGCGTTTCAACGTCTACGTGCCAAACCATATCAGAAAAAGTATCTTGTGAGCAAATTGTTAGGTCCAGAACGCTCGAATAACTGCATCCTCGAATGAAGGTTTGTGAGCCATCGTTTAACACACATAAGTTTTTTTTCTCAATTATGTCTTCTATTATTTTACCGCGGTTGTCACATTGCATACCTCCCCACAGTGTATTATGTGCGTTAAAATCGCCACACATAACGAACGGACTGTTAACAGCATCTAAGATGGACGTGATATCTTTTTCGGTAATAGCTATGGCTGGTTCAATATAAATGCTAATTACGCTCAATACATTCTCGCCAAACCTGACTTTGCATGCAACATATTCTGGTCCAGCAGATGAAGATGTGCATAAAAAAAGTCGAATCGTATTGTTTTTTCACACAAACCAGGGCTCGACTTGGACCACGCGGACGTTTTGAAAAGTATGAGACATATCCAGCGAGTCTGAATTGGTCATCCGTGTGTCCAGATATTTTAATAACAGGAAAATTAAATTCGGCGACGAGCTTACGGAAGTCACCCATTTTTGTGGGAAGAGAATTGGCATTCCACTGAAATATTGTTGTTCGGCGATATTCTCCATTCATCTATATCGACCTATTCGAAGCCAGTAAGAGAGGCTCCATAGCTAGAAATGTTTTTACCTCGGAGATGTTAAGTGCATCGGAAAGTGATTTGATGATTGCCTTCACTGCCAGAAAGAAAAAAAATTAACAATTGATAAGAATAGTTTTATTTTTTTTTTACGAATATTGACCGATAAAAAAAAACTTATTCAACGCTTTGACCAAAAGGTAGAATATCAAGGAATGAGGCATAAGTTTATGCACTCTAAAATTTAGCTATATGTATAAATTGGGTCCACGTGATATATTTTACACATATCCTCCTTTACTTCTTATTAACTAGACGATATCAATATATATATATAACTAAATTCTTCACTCCCTGATATAAAAATAAGGTTGAATGAGAGGACCACAGGTTGATTACGCTCCCACCTTTTAATACACACGCCCGCGCACGCACACCTACACAGTTACACACACAGGCACATAGATAGTTGTGATTGCACACGCACGTACACACCCACACACATACTCAAGCACACGCGCACACAAACAAACACACAGAAACACACAATATTGTTAGCTTGATACAGAATCAATATGATATCACTCCTTTTTTTGGCGGCTCACAGCGCATCAACACTTCCCACTCGCGGTAGAAGAAAGAAAAAGCCACTAGGCCCAACGTGCGAGGGTTGTTCCTTCTCATTAGGTCCAGTTCTAGATGAAGATTCACACGGCGGCTAATATGGGCTGCCAGTTTCCTCTCGTTGACTCGCTGTCTATATGCTATCAAGGTGCGGGTCAGAGACCCCGAGGCTTGCAAGTATTCACAGCAGCCAAAGGCTTAAAAAGAACAGATTAAAAAAAAACACGAAAGGAAACATGAGCCTTGAACAAGCATCGTTGGCGTTAGTTTGGGGGAAAAAAATGGAAGCAAATGTGACGAGACAGAAACGCATTCGCAACGTGAATGTCTCCCGTATGTCCAGTGCTAAAAATTGCTTTATAAACGATTCGCAGTTCTCGGGGTCGTTGTAGCAATCTCGCAAATGTTTAACGTACCGCCTAGAAGTCGTTCGAATGGGCGTTTCAACGCAAAAAAAACTTATCTGATTTTCACTACGAGATCGGAAAGTTAGTTCGTTTAAAAATGTAATATTTATCAAAAATATTTCGCACCTAGATGCACGAACTGAACCGTCGTTCATACAATGAAGCTGCACTTATTTACATAAAACAAAATGTTAAGCACAGCAATGAAAGAGATAATCCGAATACTTAAAAAACGATGGGGCAATGTGTTTCTACGGAACCCTCACTGCACCCTCCAAAAGTGAGCGTTTCTACGCAAACACCCTTATTGCACCCTCTAACAGAGAAAAAATTTCTAGAAAAGTGGGGTCAGCGTTTCTACGAAACGCTAACTTCACCTGCTAAAACAAAACAAAAACAAAAACAAAAAACGTTTGTTTTAATGAATATTACGTTATCACGACTCGCATGCGTATATTCTGTACACGAGACCAGTCAAAATATATGTCATCTTTGGTTCTTCACGTTTTTTTTTTTTTTCTTCTTACTAAGATGTACATTTTAAAGGGTGCTTTGATCGAGCCGCCATGCCGCTTATAGACGCTAGGAACCGTAAATAACTAACACTTTCTTGTTGCGAGCCTGAAGGAAGCAACACCTCACTTTAGTGTCAAAATTAGGGCACCAAGGCTGTCACCAAGTACACCAGTTCCAAGTAACACCCAGGAGCTATCTCCTTGCTGTATGTACAAACGGCCCTTTTGAGGGCCATACTCATCCCTGCAAAACGGCCGTAAAAAAAAAAAAAATGTGTATGCTTTTTGTGTGTTTCACATGTACTGTTACAAAAATTAACAAAACAACCAAAATCTCACGTCTTTTAAATTTGTACGTAAATTTAATTTTCATATTCACTAAAGGCTGTTATAAACATGTCGGGTTATTATAAACGACGTTCTTTAGTATGAATTTCTTTTTCGATATGCATCACTATATGAGTAACTTTCCTATCGGATGAAAAACACATAATGTATATGCACTATAGAATAGAATATAAAAATTCAATTTGAAACGTATGCCGATATAAAAATGGGCTTTCAGGTGAAGACTTTTCATAGGCTTCGCCTGCAAGGCTTGATTATTGCAAAAAAAATCTCCTAACTCCGTTAAAACTCAACACTTGAGGCTCATAACTTTGATTAAAAATGAAACTAAGCATTTGTATTTTTGTGAGCCGCAATATACAAAAAGTTATTGTTTACTTCAAACACTAAAGAAGTTTAAAAAAAAAGATTAAAATCATCGGTGAAATCAAAATACACTACAATTAGTTAAGGTTGTTTAAATGAGAAGACAGGAGTAGCTATATTAAGCGCGATAGACGAGCAAAAGTGGTCACAATATTTCCCTTTTACATTTATTAAAGGGCATTCCACACGAGTGCTCAGAAACCCGTCCCTATACAAATAAAACAGGTAAGCTCTCCAAGCAAACAGACCCCAATTCAATAAAAAAAGAACATGTAGACGTACAAAAGCAAACAGAAAAAAAAAACAGTGAGAAAGGAAGCCTTAGGAAACCGGTGTGTTTGACGCACGTAGCGAACGCCCGCACAGCAATCAAAGAAGGGTCGGCCAATATGTTGACATATTGAGACACAGACGGCGAGACTAAAGAAAGGAATGTAAGCTTTGAGGAAGAATTCCGTCGTCGTATCAGCCGTTCCCAATGAGACGGAACTAGTTTAGCATACGGTAAAGTGGTTCTGCGAAGTAGAAAACTTCCAGCCGAAAGCTTAGACGCAAAAGACGCTAGGATCGCAACGCACAATGAAGCTCCTGCCTCCACCAGAGCATGTCGCTCTCCCCGAAAACGCAGCGGAGAATTAGAAGAAATTTCGGCAACATATTGAACTCTACTTCAAGGCAACAGCAAGAGTAACCTCAGCAGCAAATGTACGGAAGAAGACGAACAAGGCTGCAATATACGCGCACGTTGCAGCGAAGGCAGCAATAGATCCCTGCAACACATTTCAGCTCACAACTGAAGAAGACTACGTTCTTATAGTACAAAAAAAGGGAAGAGTGCTGCACTCGGAAGCAAAACATACCGTACCAATGATACGTTGTTCGAACCCGATGCCAGAAGATAGGCGATGCTCTTGAAAAGCTTCTACGGAACGTAAAGGGGAAGGCCCAGACGGGCATATTCGGCTATGCTTCGTGGCCCACTCGTTTAAGTAACAAGAGAACCCGATCTTAGAGGGCGCATGCTAGGGAGAAAAAAGGCCTTCCTTGGAGAAACTTCCTCACCAGACGAAAAAAGAGCTGATGTAAAAGTACGCTGCTGCAAATGGATTGTTGAGAAACTTATCCGCTGTATATAGAAACGAAGTCTAGTCAAAATAGGATATCATGAAATTCCGCGCACCATGTAATCTAATGGGGAAGTGCTCTGCGTGTTTCCTTTTATGTTTTTTGCCCTTTGAATAATAAAGTTAGTTTACGAGTATAACAGTTGTCCTGTCTCAAGTGTACTTTTCGTGGTCCTCAGTGTTCTTGTGTGTTCTTTGCAGTTGCAATTACTATCATGCAAACCAAACGTATACTGAAGCAAATGAAATCACACAATCTGTAACCTGCAAGTAGTACTGATATCATAAAAATACACTCCCGGAAACGACACTGCTACGCATGCGCAATGGAGCCCAGCCAGTAAAGCCTATTGTTTTCAGAGAGCAAAACGGTTTACTAAAAGTTCCAATTGAATCGTGTTCATAAAGAAATGAATGGCCGTAAATACAAACACCACCTATTGCGAAATAAAGGAACACATTTAATTGAAAACCAACGCAATCAACAAAGAAACGTCGAATCTTGCTTGAGCATGCATCCCTCGCGTAACTAATGGAAGAGTGAACTGCGGTAATTATATCTATTTAATTACTTTAGTCTTTGCTCGGTGCAATTATCTTTTTCGTTTCAACTGATGATGGACCACAGCGGGCCTTACGAGCCGTCCAAACTTATACAGTACTCTGAACGTACTCCTTGACTAATCGCCAGCGCGACATTGCTCCTCCCACCCCCTCTCCCCTGAAGCTCACGTGACACATCCGCACATCTGTAACATGACATATCCGAAGGCCACGTGACACATCCGTAACATCCGCTGCGGTGCATCGTAAGGCGAAACGAAGCTTAGTGTTTACCCTCATTAACCAAGCAGGAAACCGGCCACCTTCGTCAGGGCGATTGTTAAAACTGAGCGGCGCTAAGACTAGGTCTACGAGGAATAGACAACAGCATCTCCCTCTCCCTCTAACCTCACTGAAGCACTCATACTGGGTTGTCGTACGTGACGTCCTTCAGGCTAAAAGTCTCGTCGGGCGCAATCTTGATGGAGTTTGGCCGTATATATTTTGTATACGCGGGGGCAGGGAATTCCAGCTTGCTCGCGTGTTTTTAAGGCATGATCGACAACGTCTGTAGAAGTAGTCGGAAACACAAACGAGCTTCATCTGGTATTCTGTTTCTATACATACAGGTCTTTATTCAAACTTAAGGAACTCTGAAATTTAAAAACAATACTTTTCTAAAAGGGCGTTATTTGGGACAGGTATTTTAAAATTATTTTTTTCCACCAAAAACAAAATTGAGAAATAGTTACGTAAATTAAGTGGAGGTAGCCAGCCCCAGGTCCCGAACAGGGACCATAGTCCCGACCAGGGACCAGGGACCATAGTTAACTACGCTCTATTTCTTGACTCTCACTGGTCGGAAGGATGATTGCCATTCGGAATGTCCGTTCTTAAATTGATTCCAGTGTCGCGGTAACTTTTTTAAAATATATTTTTATGTTTAAAAAATAATTTATATAGATAGATACAGTCAGTATTGATTTCAAAAATATTCAGAAGATTTTATTTTCCGCTCTCGTTTCAAGGGATAACAAACGTGACTGCCGGCGTTTGCGACCAGCGTTTTCGCGCACCACGAAGCTCGGTGAGCTCGCCTGTTTTTATCAGTGCGACTCGTTTCGCGTTCACCGAGGTTTTTGACAAGAATATCTCTTTAACTGACGTAGTTTTCAGCAAATAACTGTCGCGAGTGCGCTCCTTCAGAAGCGCTGTGCGGGTGTTTTGCTTTTGTAGCGGGACTGGCATAAGCCTAGCGTCCCACGTTAGTCATGTTACTCGATATGGCTTGTTCGTTTGCACGTGCTGGTGCTGACTAAAGGTGTTGGTTCTCGTAATAGCGGCCCCGCTGCTCCGTGAAATGTGCAACAGTTGTGATTGTAACTGTGGTTTCAATATTGAGAACATACCTACAAAGGCAAGGATTTGCGAGCCATTTGGCCGGAGGCAACCGGGCGTTCGACTCATATCAAGTTTGTCCATGTCACGACTTTCTTGGTCTAAGTATGTTCTCGTCATTTGGCTTCAAAATGCAAGTAGCTCTTAAGTTTTGCAGTGTACCGCACCTGGCGTGCCCAAGCGAACATTTTAGGTCGCATTCTAATGGTGTGTCTTGGCGTTCACCCACCTCGCTTGCAAATGCCATGCGAAAAAAAGAGAGCAGAAACGCTGGTAGGTTTCCATCTTTTTTTTTTGGTGGCTTTTTCAAGTCCCCTGGGTCGCTTTCTATTGCACATCGGCAGATGCTGGCAGACATTTGTATTCAGAATGCAAGTTCGTCTGTTTTTTGCGCAGCGGTTGCACTGACGTCGAAACGCCAAGCTCTCTCTGGCTCTGACGGAAGGTTGTGGGTTCAATGCTGCCTGTTTTGAGGTCTACCCACTGTCCCTCCATTTGAAGCCAATCAGAGCTCGGCGGTATAATGTCACCGCAACACCACATTAAATTGTGGCTTGTTCATGATGAAACGCTGGAACACCGCTTTCATGGTCACGTCTTGCGAGCGTTGAAAAATATTTTAGATAGCGCGGAATGAAAGACGAACAAAGGCGGAAACGAACGCCGACGCGCAGCCTTTTTGTCCTCGTTGGCGTCCATGGGTATCTCAGACGACGACAGACGGTGATGGAATAGCAGACGATGCCAAGGGCTGCAGCGCGTCTGTTTGCAAAACTACCAGGCGATGTCATACACCAGACTAGGCACACCGGTTGTCGCGAAGGAGAGACACTAGGCTTGCTAGCATGGTCGGTCGGCCGAGCAGCCAAGCCAATCAATGGGCGGGGCAACTGTTCTGTCGGTGAGCTCCCACCTGATTTGCGTCTAACAACTTAAATATAGGACGAAAAATGTTTTTGCAAAATGTACGCAATAAAATACGTCTCCCATCTATGCTCATTGAAATAAAAAGCAAAAACACTTTATTCTCATTTCAATGTCCCTTCAACCCTTCGACTGCCGTGCACGAGTATACTGGGGCGCCCTCCCTGTCACGCCTTCTGTCGCGCCCGAGTATACTCGTTTAGAGTTTTCAATTTATTCCCTGTCACTCTCAACTTAACTCACGCTGACAATTTTTTTAGTCTTTTGCTGAAGGCGGTTTTTCTGGATAAACTATAGAACCATATTTTTAAGTTGTGGTTTCGCCTTTTGATGCCAGGTGGAGAGTTTTGTCAAAGCAACTTCCTCCGTACGCGTTTCCGAATCATCATTGTTTCTGAATGGCGAACCCTTGTGCTTCAACTACGCGATCCTTGACTGAAGCTGCAATGCAGGAACAGAGCAAGACACACCAAAAGAAGCGCAAATAATTACACGACATGTGTTCAGCATGCCAGATGCCACTTGGCGTTGTACCGTGTTTCAAGAAATACCACACTTATAAAGCTCATTTGCCATCGTTTCGAGTTGAAGAAATTCAGAAGTTAATGAACACTGAAAGTAAAGCATTATAATCCGGTAAATAAAAGCACGTATTGCAACATGCAACCGCGTTTCTGCGTCCAAATTGTTTCGTTTTTTTGTGCAGAGAAAAGAAAATTTGTCAAAGGGTGCACGCTAGGATGAAAAAAAAGAAGAAAAACCCAAATACTTCTTTGATTGTACTCATTCTGTTCTGTCGTCGACGCAACCATTTGCCACGCTTAGGGTTTCACCAGCGCCAAAAACAACGTCAAATAGCTTAGCGTCTACAGGTAAAAAAACGGCGAAAATGGCGAAAGCTGTACATCAACATGGCGGAACGCGGCTTATCGGAAGGGTGAAGGCGTTTCGTAGAACCACCTAATGGCGAAGTTAATGTGAACCATTACACTCTGCAACATCCTCACCCTCAAATATTTATCCTTCCCCTTCTGCCAGAAGGCACCATTTTTGGCTGTTCCGTGAATGGAAAGTGGCTGCGTCAGCTGTGTGGTTATCATTTGAGCCCGTTCTCGTTTCGTCCTTCTCACTAGGTCCTTCTCAAAACAACCATTATAGAAAAAAACGATCTCGCTTTGACCTAATACACTTGGCTTTTTTCAAAACAGCCTTTGTCCAACAGATCTCACTTTGACCGTGGCATTTGACGCGCTCTTCTCTAAATTCAGATTTTTTTCGGGTTTTATTTACATATATATATATATATTTATTAATATTTTTTGTGTTCCTCGCTACTGACTTACTCACTCTGCTAAGGACTTTAGCAGTGCGTCGAGGTCGTCGAGAAAAGCTACTGGCTGACAGTAAAACTGGCCAACTACTTTTCGCAGCCAGATCACATACATAAAAATGTCACCCTCCTTGAGGTCGCTCGACTTGGGACACTGCCACCACTTTAATAATATATGCAATTTATGTTTAAACCGTTTCTAAAGTAATTGCACATTGTTTCTTTATTTTTTCTTTTGCGTTCGTCCTGACCAGTGGAAGCAGGCGCTATTGTACAAACTTGGGGCAAAAGAAAATGCACAATGGGCAAAATAGAAACAGTTCGTCCGGGACTCGAAGAGTCCATTATTGGGTTAAGATGAAGATGTGCGTTTTCTTATTTTTTAGTATTTGAATTTCTCCAGGGGGGGGGGGGGGGGGGGGCATTCAGCAGAGGTCGAGCGAAGGTCGGCACTCGAAATACGTGTTGAATCGTCGATGGGTCGTGGGAACGCTAAACCGTCTGTGTCAACACACATGGAACTTTATGTACCCCTCGAACTGAAAAAATCAACGTAGTACCCAGAAATACCTCATGATACAATCCTCACTGCACTCCACAGCGAGACATCAGACAGGGACGATAGCAGAGTTTGTACTGAGCGAAACACAAAAAAAAAAGAAAAAATTCATGACTTCACATTGAAAATTACAAGTATCGGAAACGACGTCAGAATACAAAGGAAACGGTTCCGCTCTCGTTTCAAGGGATAACAAACGTGACTGCCGGCGTTTGCGACCAGCGTTTTCGCGCACCACGAAGCTTGGTGAGCTCGCCTGTTTTTATGAGTGCCACTAGTTTCGCGTTCACCAAGGTTTTTACAAGAATATGTCCTCAACCGACGTAGTTTTCAGCAAATAACTGTCGCGAGTGCGCTCCTTCAGAAGCGCTGTGCGGGTGTTTTGCTTTTGTAGCGGGACTTTCATAAGCCTAGCGTTACTCGATACGGCTTGTTCGTTTGCACGTGCTGGTGCTGACTAAAGGTGTTGGTTCTCGTAAAAGCCGCCCCGCTGCTCCGTGAAATGTGCAACAGTCGTAATTGCAACTGTGGTTTCAATATTGAGAACATACCTACAAAGGCAACTATTTGCGAGCCATTTGGCCGGAGGCAAACGGGCGTTCGACTCATATCAAGTTTGTCCAGGTCACGACTTTCTTGGTCTAAGTATGTTCTCGTCATCTGGCTTCAAAATGCAAGTAGCTCTTAAGTTTTGCAGTGTACCACACCTGGCGTGCCCAAGCGAACATGTTAGGTCGCATTCTAATGGTATGTCTTGGCGTTCACCCACCTCGCTTGCAAATGCCATGCGAAAAAAAGAGAGCAGAAACGCTGGTAGGTTTCCATCTTTTTTTTTTTGGTGGCTTTTTCAAGTCCCCTGGGTCGCTTTCTACTGCACATCGGCAGATGCTGGCAGACATTTGTATTCAGAATGCAAGTTCGTCTGCTTCTTGCGCAGCGGTTGCACTGACGTCGGAACGCCAGGCTCTTTCTGGCTCTGAGAGAAGGCTGTGGGTTCAATGCTGCCTGTTTTGAGGTCTACCCACTGTCCCTCCATTTGAAGCCAATCAGAGCTCGGCGGTCTAATGTCACCGCAACACCACATTAAATTGTGGCTCGTTCATGATGAAACGCTAGAACACCGCTTTCATGGTCACGTCTTGCGAGCGTTGAAAAATATTTTAGATAGCGCGGAATGAAAGACGAACAAAGGCGGAAACGAACGCCGACGCGCAGCCTTTTTGTCCTCGTTGGCGTCCATGGGTATCGCAGACGACGACAGACGGTGATGGAATTGCAGACGATGCAAAGGGCTGCAGCGCGTCTGTTTGCAAAACTACCAGGCGATGCCATACACCAGACTAGGCACACCGGTTGTCGCGAAGGAGAGACACTAGGCTTGCTAGCATGGTCGGCCGAGCAGCCAAGCCAGTCCAGTAGTAATGGGCGGGGCAACTGTTCTGTTGGTGAGCTCCACCTGATTTGCGTCTAACAACTTAAATATAGCACGAAAAATGTTTTTGCAAAATTCACGCAATAAAATACGTCTCCCATCTATGCTCATTGAAATAAAAAGCAAAAACACTTTATTCTCATTTCAATGTCCCTTCAACCCTTCGACTGCCGCGCACGAGTATACTCGTTTAGAGTTTTCAATTTATTCCCTGTCGCTCTCAACTTAACTCACGCTCACAATATTTTTTAATCTTTTGCTGAAGGCGGTTTTTCTGGATAAACTATAGAACCATATTTTTAATTTGTGGTTTCGCCTTTTGATGCCAGGTGAAGAGTTTTGTGAAAGCAACTTCCTCCGTACGCGTTTCCGAATCATCATTCTTTCTGAATGGCGAACCCTTGTGCTTCAACTTCGCGATCCTTGACTGAAGCTGCAATCCAGGAACAGAGCAAGACACACCAAAAGAAGCGCACATAATTACACTACATCTGTTCAGCATGCCAGATGCCACTTGGCGTTGTACCGTGTTTCAAGAAATACCACACTTATAAAGCTCATTTGCCTTCTTTTCGAGTTGAAGAAATTCAGAAGTTAATGAACACTTTGAAAGTAAAGCATTATAATCCGGTAAATAAATGCACGTATTGCAACATGCAACCGCGTTTCTGCGTCCAAATTGTTTCGTTTTTTTGTGCAGAGAAAAGAAATTTGCCAAAAAGTGCACGCTAGGGTGAAAAAAAAAAAGAAAAACCCAAATACTTCTTTGATTGTACTCATTCTGTTCTGTCGTCGGCGCAACCATTTGCCATGCTTAGGGTTTCACCAGCGCCAAAAACAACGTCAAATAGCTTAGCGTCTACAGGTAAAAAAACGGCAAAAATGGCGAAAGCTGTACATCAACATGGCGGAACGCGGCTTATCGGAAGGGTGAAGGCGTTTCGTAGAACCACCTAATGGCGAAGTTAATGCGAACCATTACACTCTGCAACATCCTCACCCTCAAATATTTATCGTTCCCCTTCCGCCAGACGGCACCATTTTCGGCTGTGCCGTGAATGGAAAGTGGCTGCGTCAGCGGTGTGGTTATCATTTGAGCCCGTTCTCGTTTCGTCCTTCTCACTAGGTCCTTCTCAAAACAACCATTATAGAAAAAAACGATCTCGCTTTGACCTAGTACACTTGGCCTTTTTCAAAACAGGCTTTGTCCAACAGATCTCACTTTGACCGTGGCATTTGACGCAGGCTCTTCTCCAAATTCAGATGTTTTTCGGGTTTTATTTACATATATATATATATATATATATATATATATTTATTAATATTTTTTGTGTTCCTCGCTACTGACTTACTCACTCTGCTAAGGACTTTAGCAGTGCGTCGAGGTCGTCGAGAAAAGCTACTGGCTGACAGTAAAACTGGCCAACTACTTTTCGCAGCCAGATCACATACATAAAAATGTCACCCTCCTTGAGGTCGCTCGACTTGGGACACTGCCACCACTTTAATAATATATGCAATTTATGTTTAAACTGTTTCTAAAGTAATTGCACATTGTTTATTTTTTCTTTTGCGTTCGTCCTGACCAGTGGAAGCAGGCGCCATTGTACAAACTTGTGGCAAAAGAAAATGCACAATGGGCAAAATAGAAACAGTTCGTCTGGGACTTGGAGTCCATTATTGGGTTAAGATGAAGATGAGCGTTTTCTTATCTTTTAGTATTTGAATTTCTTCGGGGGGGGGGGGGGGGCATTTAGCAGAGGTCGAGCGAAGGTCGGCACTCGAAATACGTGTTGAATCGTCGATGGGTCGTGGGAACGCTAAACTGTCTGTGTCCACACACATGGAACTTGATGTACCCCTCGAACTGAAAAAATCAACGTAGTACCCAGAAATACCTCATGATACAATCCTCACTGCACTCCACAGCGAGACATCAGACAGGGACGATAGCAGAATTTGTACTGAGCGAAACCCCCCCAAAAAAAAGATCATGACTTCACTTTGAAAATTACAAGTATCGGAAACGACGTCAGAATACAAAGGAAACGGTTGCGTGGCGTTGCTGCCGTTGCACTTCATCAGGATGCGCGGCTTCGGTCTTAACTGAAAAAAGACAACGTGAAAAGAAGATCGCGTCAGTTGCTATATTCGATTTGTCTTTGACGGTTTGTTTAGACATGATAGAAACCACTGCTATTTGTTTTCGTCCCCTACTTACTCTTACCAGCACCATTTGGTTCAAGCTTACGAGCAGTTAATGTTTTATTTTACATTTACGCCCCTGTTACTTAGAGAAGACCATTACTGTGCATCAGACGGAGTGACGCTCGCAAAGCAAAAGCTGCGCATGGTGCTGAAAAAGGCAGCAGCCTCCAACCCAACTGAGCCCGTGACAAGCTTCTTTAACGAGGAACTTCTCCGTGCCTGATGTACAGTACACTTCCAAATTATTGTATCTACCCAGTCCATGAAGTGTAATGCAAAGTTTCTGCCAACCCAAATTACTAAATTTATTCTAGGTGCCGGAAGAAGTCGCAGCTGAAGTACCCAATTTTGCCAGTCTGAAGGATACGATATATCAGGAAAGGCGCTCAGTGCAGCCACCGCTTCCTTCATCATGCCTACAAAAGCACAGAAAGCGCAGAGCCGTTCCCGATGTCGACGACCGATCCTTCGTCTTGCATACTTGCCTTCGCAACACGAAATCGAATGCAGCGGCTGTCGTCAGCAAAAGCTAGTTTACCAGACATTTTCCGTTGTACCCCACTTCTATAACCAACTTGTAAATCATCATGCTGTAACTGGCGCTCTGCATAGCGCAGCCGTTTACTTTTTGTTGTAGGGTTGGTCGCGACAATAATATATCCGTGCGTTTGAAGGGCTCAAAGCGGCATTCACATCGGTCGAAATTGCTTTCTCGACCCCTGACATTTGTTATCACAGATTTTGAGCAAGCGCTTATGGGTGGTCTGTGCGCCGTGTACCCTGAAGCTGCTCATCGAAGGTGGCATTCTCATTTTGCGCAAAGTGTGTGGGGATTTGCGTTCAGAGGGCTGGGCTCTAAAGCGCATATTAAAGTGACATTCAGACAAGCCGCTCATTCGCAAACTCGTAAAACTTTCTTTTGGTTCCGCCTTCCGGCATCCCTCGCGCCTGGGTGTTACTGCGTCAGGAAGGTAGATTGCTCGGTATTCCGGACCTAATTGGAGTGCTCCATAGTTTTGGCGCAACTTGGATGAGTGGCATTTTCCAACTAGAACAATGGAACCACGACGGAAACAGGGGACACAAATTTAGCGACCACATAGAGACATGGCATTGCAAAATCAAAGGCGTGTCAAGAAGCGTGCACCCGAACCCCTTTGCTTTCACCGTTTTAATCAAGAGAGATGAGGCTGAAGCAAGAGTAGGCTTGCTTAAAGTTAAAAATGGGAAAGCCGTACGTGCCCAAAGCCGCAAGTGGGCTAATACATACAAAAAAAAAAAAACTGGCGGAGCTTGATGACCATTTCAACAGCGGCGTCATTTCGCCTTTCAATTTCCTCGACTACGCCCATGCTTTTTCTGGACTGTGAGCATTGCCTGAGATATTTTCCTAAAGAAATAAGTGTGTGAAGAAGTTGCAGCTGATTTGTTGTACTTGTGCGTAATGTGTGAGAAGTAAAACCAGGATTTTTGCCGGAAAGGAATGAAAAATCGTTTGAACTAAGGTTTGGAGGGGGGGGGGGGGGGGGGGGAGGGCTGGACATTATACAACTTTCGGTGCGTACCTATACACATAACATATATCTGATGGTCTCACCAACAATGCCGCGAAGGCATAACAACTATAGAAGCATGCCAAACTAGTGCCATTCGGTCGTAGCGTGAATGGACCAACTGAGAATGGACTCAGATGCAAAAAAAAACCCACAAAAACGACTTGAATCTTATTAGACGGTTCAAACGAGATGAACCAATTGAGAATGTGATGAAATCCGCAAGGTCCGAATGCGAATGGTATGTTTTCAGATAACGGGCGAATTGTGAATGGGCCCAGTGGCAAGCAAAGAAACCAATTCGAATCTTATGAGACTATTCAATCGAAAAGGACGAAATCAAAATTGGACGAAATGCGCGAGGTTTAAATGCAAATGGCAAGCTTTGAATACACCCGCGTCAGTGCTCAGCTCAGACTTGTGTTGTCTCTAATTTAAAGCGAGTCTCCGGCGAACGCTGACGCACAACTCGGGTCCGAGCCGTCCTCGCGTTGTCCCCTTTAGGTGACGTTGATAGTTCAGCAGTATGGCCTTGTACTTGTACTTAGTTTTAGCTTAAATTCAGAGGCAGCCGACGCTACGAGCTGATGGCACTAATAAGACATTGCCAAACGCGAACCAACATGAGGTTCTTCACATTTCTGTACGTGTTCTATCGTCGTTGAACCAACCCTAAGCAGAAAATGCCCAATGACTTGCGCTTTTGACGCTGTTTGATTGGTCCAACTACCTAGTAGCGTCGGCTGCGTCTGGACTTAAGCTGAAAAGAACTATAGGAAGTGTTGCTCGGCCACTTTCAGAAATGGCGTCGTCTGCCAGGAGCAAAACTAGGGAGACAAGGGTCTCATGGACAGGAGAAACCGGCCTGTGGAGAGGAGGTTAGCGTCACTTTTACGAATGCACCAACAGGTTGTTAACAAACATGTCCGCGTTTGCCCGTGCCATGTGTGAGCATGCACGTGTGCAGAAGCTGCAGGTTCGCGTGAGATGAAACATCTGCGCGCGTGCAGTGCCGACAGTAGCGCCACCGCATCGACGTGACGCCAGAGAATTGAGTTTTGCGTATGTTGCAGCTTTCGTCTTCCCAGGGACTCTCAAAGGTGAGTAGGGCCAGGTGGCTGACGTCACACTTCCTTATGAACTTCGAGTCTGACAAGATTTCAGAGTTACCTTCTGATTGCTTCCCGTTGGTGTGCCCTCGCAAGACTTTTCTTCCCGCAGTGTGTGGTCTGGAGTTTCGAAATTAGTTTTCGTGTTAATTTTTTCTTTCTTTTTTTGCGAATAATTTCATATACAAGTTGCAAAATATTGACATTATGGTTAATATTGGGAGCTGTAATTAAACTCGTCAGATGTAAAACTTAAAAAAATAACAAACAACTATGATAGCGTTTATCTAACGGTCGACTGACTTTTTTTATTTTCAGTACTGGAATGGGGGGGGGGGGGGGGGGGGGAGGGGGCTTCGGTTATTTATCACGCGCTGAGAACTCTAGCATCGACGTAATATTTTATAAAGTTGTCCACATACCCTGAGAGGAAATCTTTGAGTTGTGTAATTTTAGACACACAGAGTATGAAAACTAGCGTTTTTATTTTATTTCTTAAATTATCTTTCGACGGCAAATATCAATACTTGGTTTATCGATTAGCGACATGTTGTAAAATCCGTATTCGAGGGGCTTTATAGTGTTGTTCAGGAAGCTACTCTTGTCGTACAGCGCTGCATTGTTATATTGATATATTAAACTTAGTATACAAGTAAGAAAAAATAAATAAATAAAAGATCTTTACCGCCGACAGATCGACTTAGAACAGATAGGCGCATCAAATACGATAAATTCATCAGAGTGTATTTCATTAAACTTTTAAACCTTGAATAAATTCCCCCACGCATTCTATAGCCTGTAAAATAATGCTTTTAAGGTAATTTAGATGACCCCCAAGACGCGGTTTCTCAACGTATCGTGCTGCAATTTACTACAGAGTTGCAAGCAGGTAGTGGAAGTTTACAGTGAAACAACTAAAAAAAAACAACTCATCCCGTTAAAAAAAAGACAGAAACTTGTTTTGAGCAGTCGACGCCGCCACTTTGAAGACGATGCACGCGTAGGGAGAAGGGCTGCCGACAGATGGCGTACGCCGCATCGAGGAAGCGCCGGCCAATTCTGGTTGTTTTGCGGGATCGTCAGCTATAAAAACCCGAATCGGCCGGCGCTCCCTCGACGCGGCGTACGCCATCTGTCGGCAGCACTTCTCACTACGCATGCATTGACTGCAAAGTGGAGGCGTAGATTGCCCAGAAAAGTTTTCTGTCTTTAAATCTTTTGAACGAGGTAAGTTCACTCCCTGATTTCATCACTGTAAACATCCGCCACCTCCTCAAATCACTTTAGTAATTCATATCGCGATGCTTTGAGTAGCCTTTTTTTCGGGCCGTCTAAATTGATCTAAAAGCGTCAGCTTACATGCTTGTATATGACCAGACATTTGCAAAACCATCCACTACAATGAACGAAGGAAGCTTCGCGGAAAAGAATGTATCAAGATCCTTCTAACAGACAATATAATTCTACGGCCGGATACTAAGATAAACACCATAATGCTCAGTGTCACGTCAAAACTAGCATTTATTTTTTAGTAAAAAAATGCCTTCTAGCCCTCTCCAAGTATAGACGAAGATATAGTTACTGAAATCAACAAAAGGAGCCAAGTTCCTTTTGTTGATCTCAGTAACTATATCTCCGTCTATACTTGCCATAACTGAACCTAAGGAAGCCAGGTAAAGAAAGGGACGACGCAAACCGTCTCCGCTCTTCCGCCTTTAACGCGTCGTCAGCTTTCTTTCCCGTCTTCGTTTAAGTGACGCCAAATATTTACCATGCTCGCCTCCGCGCTCACCTTTCATTCAGTCAGTCACCTCCGCGTGGCCCGTGGAAACGTGAAGGTATTAACGATTTGAGCGCGTAATGCCACGTAAGTACAGCGAGCGCGGAGTTGATAGTACTCGCTTGCCGCCTAAAGTTGTCTTTATCAATGCGATACAAAAACAATTTTTTTAACCAAAGACACAATAGGCTGCTTGGCCGAGCTTCTGATATTAAAAAAAGTTTACGCAGAGATAGCCTATTCACACGACTTTCATAAGAAAACCTCAGATTTTCGTCTTTCGTTCTCTACCAAGAACTATCTAGAAAAGCAACAAATCAACGTAAAATAAAACAACAATAAAAGCAGAACCAGCAACAAAGGAGCAAGATTTGAGATGGACGGCCCTAATATTGCGTGGCTGAGGAATTCCGGAAGGCGAAACTTTGCACGCTCGAGCGGCCGCCATCTCGACGGTCATATTTCTCGCACGCCGGGAAGGCGTCCTCCTTTGCCAAAGGGTAGAAGCGGGGCGGGCGTCATCCAGCTCTATCACTCCGGCGACATCCAATACGGCCAGAAAGCGGAGACACGTAACGTAAAAACGTAATATTAAAAAAAAAAAAAAAAAAAAAAACTGTTGATCCGAGTTTGCGAAACTACGGAACGGCCCTATAGATCGTTTCCAATGGCCCGGCCCGTATGCCTTCCGAAGTGATCTAATGTTCCTTGATTTTAGAGGCGTTGTAATCATTCCCTTTACGGCTGGTTCAGAATTTCGCGCTTGACTCTGCTCTAGTGCGTTGCCTTTCCTTGTAATCGCTTAGAACAAGATAAGACTACAGAGCCTAAACTTAAGAGAAAGAAAGAAAGAGAAATAAACTGAGAACGAAAAAGAAAGGAATAGGTAGAAATAGAGAGAGAGAGGAAGATAGAGAAAAAGAGAGCACCTCAAATCATAGAGAGCGTTTTCAATTTAATGGCGGACGCCATCTGCGTAGTCTGGTCGCAAGTGCACATGCGTTGTGTTGTCTCGCCGGGCCAGGAGAAAAGCTCTGAAGTAGGCGGAGGCGCTTCGTATTGCTGACCTCGTCCGTAAACCACGTGACCTTAATTAGACAGTTGCAAACACCGTCTAATCTAGGCACATTACATAACACTCTTCTGCACTGGCGCCATCCATCGGTAGCCCCGCAACTGCGTATAACTAGCTTGGAGGTTTTTGTGGTGTTTGCGAGATTAAATGTACGCACCATCGATGAGAGAAAGGGTTGCCTATAACATTCTCAGAATTATTTCATATCCACGGTCTCATATTAATGCGCAAGTATTAGTAAATTAATCATATATTCCAATCCAGAGAGTTTGAGGCCTACCTAACGCACTGCACCAGCGTGACGGTGAGTTAAAGGAGCGATGCATAAATTTTTGGTACTTTGCGCCAATACCGCTTGGAATGAATCTCTAACGTTAATGACCTATGAAACACGCGTTCGTCTTTTGGTACACGCAAGACAAGTCGCAGAAAAAAACAAAGAAATAATAAAATGAAAGCCGTTTACAACTCCCTGGAACACCGAATTGGAGCGCAGCTCTTGAGGAGGAGGAGGGAAGGGTACTCAGGGTCACGTGTTCTCGGGGCGGGGGGGGGGGGGGGGGGGGGGCGTCGCGTGACCTCGGGGGGGGGGGGGGGGGGGGTTACGTGACCCCCCAAAAAAATTTTTCCGCTAGGTATAGCGGGGAAATTTTTCCGCTATATCTAGCGGGGAAATTTTTCCGCTAGATTTAGCGCGAAATTTTTTCCTCTAGATGTAGCGGGGAATTTTTTCCGCTAGATGTAGGGGGAAAATTTTTCCGCTAGATTTAGCGGGGAAATTTTACCGCTAGATTTAGCGGGGAATTTTTCCCGCTAGATTTAGCGGGAAAATGTTTCCGCTACATTTAGCGGGAAATGTTTCCCGCTAGATTTAGCAGAGAAATTTTTCCGCTAGATTTAGCTGGGAATTTTTCCGCTAAATCTAGCGGGGAAATTTTTCCGCTAGATTTAGCGGGGAAATTTTTCCGCTAGATTTAGCGGGAAATTTTTCAGCTAGATTTAGCGGGAAAAATTTTCCGCTAGATTTAGCGGGGAATTTTTCCGCTAAATCTAGCGGGGAAAATTTTCCGCTAGATTTAGCGGGGAAATTTTTCCGCTAGATTTAGCGGGGAATTTTTTTCCGCTAAATCTAGCGGGGAAATTTTTCAGCTAGATTTAGCGAGGAAATTTTTCCGCTAGATTTAGCGGGGAAATTTTTCCGCTAGATTTAGCGGGGAAATTTTTCCGCTAGATTTAGCGGGGAAATTTTTCCGCTAGATTTAGCGGGGAATATTTTTCGCTATATTTAGTGGGGAAGTTTTTCCGCTAGATTTAGCGGAGAAATTTTTCCGCTAGATTTAGCGGGGAAATTCACCCACAATGCACCGCGCGGTTACGCCGACGCCGACGGCGACGCCGACGCCGACGCCGACGCCGACGCCGACGCCGACGCCGCTCAAGCCGGAAACGGGCCCCTAAGAGCTGCGCTCTAAAACGAGCAGCGTTCACCCCCTTTACTCAAGCACGCCGCGCGGCCATAGCACTTTTTCGCCGTTTTACACGCCAATTGAGATAATAGGTACAAGCATTTATTTCATTTAGCTAGCTTTTCATTCGCGATTCCCACAGTTATTACATGACCGCACGTATGTTTATTAACAATGAGCTCGAGCATACCCAAACACCCATACCGATCATGAAAATGTTAACCGGGCGTCGCACAGTTGTCTTCATTTTGTGTGTGCATGTTACTGCTTGCGTAAAATGGTGCGATTTAAAACAGTGGTTAACATGTCAAGGCGAAGCCATCAAAAATAAATTATTAATAAATTTGACAAGTAAATTTGTATCTTAATTTTTTTACAGGGTGTACATTTACCTGCACTGACAATTTGAACACTTGTCTCATTAAAACATAGGTTTGCGCTAGTTGGTCCATACTGAATAAAACTGTCATGTCGTCTGTGTATCTTCTTTGTCCCAGTCTTGTTCGCGAGTTTATAACCTTTTTTTTAAATTTTGAACATGGGTTGTTAAATTTCAAGCTACAGTTTCTTTCAATTGTACGGCTCAGAGTGTCCCTCTCATAATACTTTTGATTCGGTAGAAACGCAAATTACGTACTCCTGGTCGCCCAGCATAATCCAGGCGGCGCCGTCGCTATGTGCATGACAGCGCCGTCTCCCGCCACGTTTTTGCGATCTTGGGGAGACAAGTCCGTCGCCCCACGGCGTCCCCAGTGTCACAAAAGCCTCGAGCCACACCGCTGATTGTTTCATGCAAGGCAAAGCCATCTCTCTAGATTTGTTTGCGCTACTGCGGCGGTTGCTACATTGCCGCAACGCGACGCAGCCTATACCATGAACTTTAGTGCTGAAGGCCGCAATACTCGAACACAAATAGCCTTCTTCAAATCAGAGTCAAAATTCTTCAACGATTTGAACCGACACCCTGCGTCGTTTATCACTTAGTCTCTAACGAGCACTAAACTTCACCTTATTAAATCGTAGCGCAATCGACACCACGAGCCGGTTGAACCTAATCGAACAGCGTTAAAAGCTCACCATCATGTGGTTCGGAGGTTTTGTTTGAGTGTGCATTCAAAGGCAAAACGAACAACGCACAGTGAATGAGGCCATGCCCAGTTCGTGTAGTACGAATCTCCATTTTTGTAAATGTTGTAGTCCTTTACTACGTACCCTCTGGTTTACGATGAAGCGAAGCATAAGTCTTGCTTTTCACGTTGAGCCTCGTCTTCTTGCATTTTTATATTGTCACGAACAAAGAGGGCACAGAAGTAGGAAACTGAAAAAATTAAACGTTCTGTGAGGCCAGGCTTTCTCTCGAACTAAATCAACAAAAGTACCGCGCATTCTGCATGGGCGACGGAACAGCAAGGCACTTGAAGCAACGCGCCGGGGCTGATTTTATGTACGCGCTTTGTTCAGGAAAGTTCTCACCAGTGAAACACAATTATTGCTGAATCATAAAATGAAAAATTCCCGAAGGGTAACGAATTGCAAAATAAAAAAACTGGGACGGCATGCTTCAAACCCCTCGCGGAAATACAAAGATCCAAGTAACCGTGTCAGGTGGTGTTACTGGGATGTCAACACGTTTTGTAGGCGCAAAATACAGACGAAGCAAGAAACAAAAAAAAATAATAAGAAGGATAAGCCCTATTTGGGGCCTCCGTAATTGACGCAACATGAGGTCAACAAATAGTCAACAAAAACAAATGTCATGCCCTCACTTTTTTTAGCAGAAAATACGTCGATTACTCTTAATCTTCCACCCAACAAAAACAAAAAACAAAAAATCCAATCTTTCCATGTTCTTCCGATTTTTATATTTGCTGCTTTGTGCTCGATTTCCTCCGTAGTCCTTTCATCTTACAAAAACGCGGCTTTTTTATGTTGCATAACGCATACTGTTATGAGTTAAGCTTAAGCAGAAAAAATAGGGTCTCTACGCATGTACCGATGTTTTTTTTCGTAAATGAATATACGCTCTTTGATACGCATTCGCCCCTGACCCGTCATCACCTTGCTAGAGATACAAACAAGAAGACTTCTGGCACAAAATTTAAAGACGCTTCATTATCTATCGTTTTAGCAAAAACAGCCCGTAAAACAACGAAAACAAGAAAAAAACCTGTTTGCGGACAAATGATGTTTGAAAGATTTAGTAATGTAACCAAAAGCGAATTTTAATACTTTCAAAGGACAAAAACTAGCGCTTACCGCGGTAGCTGACAAAACTTCCTAGAGCTCAGAGTTTCAAGAAAACGTTTAATTTCCCTACACTAAATACTGCTCAAACGTTTTCATGTCATTTAGAACTTGCAACATGCGCATTTGTTACTCTTCCAACAAGTAGTGGTCCCCAAAAAGAAACCATGAGATAAGTGAACGATGTTCACTCGTCCGCTTGCAATAAGGACACGTAGCAACCTAACCTGCTCTCAATTATACAGCTCCAGTGTTCATTTAAGGCACGCGCTGGAATCAGGAATGCAAAGGGCCAGTTCCCTCCTTTGAAGATTATTGGAGTTCGCCTATCGGCGTCACTGAAGTGATTGAGGACGAGCTATAACCCGACTGTCTGCCGAGATATTTATGAAACGGCGCCTCAATCAAGGGCTCACTCAATGTTTGCACTTCTCTGAGCCGCATTCGACTATCGTCAAAACTTTCACTCTAAAAAAACAAAACAAAAAACTACTGTGGGCTCACTTTTTTACAAAACACAAAAGCACAATCACTGCAAATATCATAAACATTTTGGCAAATGATAAATCTCGATCATATTAGGATTAGACGGGACAAATGCAAGTGCAATTGGCATGGCGTTTGACTTCCTTGGTTTCCATGCGTACATCCCATTTTTTTTTAAATCAAATCTCATTTCGGTGCTTCTAATTCCCTATGATCCCGCTCACGCGCAATGATTCGTTTACTTTTGTACCAACAGAAAACCAAACTCACAGGCCTTTTTTTTTGTTCATAAAAAGGCCATTTCCGCGACATAGACAGTTTAAGAAATACAGGGTGTGTATTATTACGTTCAAGGTTTTTTTTTTTTACTCTGTGGTTACTTCTTATTCATTGCGATCGGCTAATGTCAGAACCTCATTGGCTTTGGAACGACGGTAAGGTACTTGGCACCTGCAGCATCAGGAATTTCTTCAGCTATCAATGACAATGGCAGGTTTTGATAAAGATGGACTAAAGGAAAGAGTGTACTTCTTTCTGTTACGAGGCAATTAAAAAAGGTTCATCGATACGTTATAAAAACACATACGTAATAACCCTAGCATATTTTAAATTTCTTGGGAAAACTCAATAAAGGACGCCGAAGGTCTTTGCGCTACAGAAAATGTACTGTTTTCAAAAACGAATGCAGAATTATCGCTTGATTACGAAGACATGTTTTGGGTGATTTACTAGTAATACGAAAACATTTGTCAGAATAAAACCAAAAAGCCGACACGCCCAACCACAAAACAAATTAATAAATTAATAAAAACTCTCACAGTCAATAGGTCCTGGTCATCCTAAACGGGTTCTCGTTGCTTCAGAAAAAAAAGTTAAAAATTTATCTTAAGAAAAAAAAAAAAGAAAAAGGACAGGGTGAGAGAGAGAGAGAGAAAGAAGCACCTCCTTGTTCCCAACTGTCCCTTAAATTGGGAAGTAATGTCGCGTGTCTCCCCACGATTCACCATTGCCCAATCCCAAATGTACTTTCGCTTTCAAGGTAGATGTATAAAGCAAAACCCTGCTCTTCCTTCGGCAGTGGTTGCAAATTCAATTTCAAGTGCGCTCTGTCCCAGAAAACTGGATCCCACTAGAATTACTCTTAGCAAGTTCATTAGACAAAGGTCGCCGTATATCAATGATTTTATGTTGGAGTGAAAGCTTCATTACGTCTCTAATAGGCTTGTCAAGCTGAAATAAAATGTTGAAAAAATGAATTCATCATCTGGCGTAAACATTAAGGAGCATACTCCTGTTTTCTACACCATAATTGTAAACATATTAATCCTAAAATAAAAATCGGTAAAACCTTTGTGAATTCAATACAATCTGGTATAGAGATGGAGGTAAAAATACGGATAGAAAATTTACGTTGAAATCTCATTTAAATATCTTCTTTATTAAGCTTTCTTACTCATAGCTTTTCTTGACTATAGAACTAATTTATTTCAATATTGAGTTGTTGCATTATACTAAGTTCATGCAGTACATACAATTTTACATCTTTTCTTTAATGTAGTAAGCGGACTATACATGTTTAACTGTTGAGATATATATTTTTTTTAAGATCGCTCGTTCGACGAGTCACGACAAATATTCGTGAATAGGAAATTATGTTAGTAAATTCTTTGTGCATAGAACAAGCTTCTTTTTGTGCGATAATTAAAAGGCGTTTCTCAAAGTGTGCTGCGTAGGAGAAATCGTTTATATGCCATCAAAAGAACCAGTACGGACTATCTGAAACAATATTTTTTTCAGCCTTACAAGAAAAAAAATCGGAGCACTTTTTATGGAACTGAAAGGAAAAAAAAGCGCTACTCTCTTCTTTGTAATAACTGTGGTTTGCGAGGGCGAGATTGAAGACCACTTGCAAATGACCCATGAAGTGTGTCGCGATCGAAAGCGGCAGGTATTCCCTTGTTGAAATATCTGTTTAATATATTTGCTTTTAGTCAATGTGCTTGAGTAGATTTATTTAAGTCATGTGCTTTAGGACGTTTGCGTTATGAGTTTTGATTATAGTTGAATAGTAGATGAATTCAGTAGATGTGTTCAGTCGAGGCCCAAAGGCGGCCATGAAAAAATGACGATACGATATTAGGAGCTGTTTGAATCACAATTTTTAGGCTTCGTTAATTCCTAAATAATTTATTATATGCGAATATATAGAATAGAAAAGTGTCTTCATCTTGATAGAAAAAAATATATACATATATGAGCGTATTACAAATTCTGCTCACTGGAACATGTTAATAGGTACGTCTCCGGCCGTACGTTGTTTGGTCGTTCAAAAGGGCAGACTTTAATGCTGGACCGATTTGGTTCATATTTTAAGAGGTGTTGGTAAAGAGTACTTGCTTTGCATAACGTGGCCTTTTTCAATTTATATTGAAAGCTATATAGGCTTCAACGAAGAACATTTACGATCAATTTTCACAACTGCTGGGATTTTACATCTGAAACATGTAAAGTTCATTAATGGATATAGCCATAAAATGTGGGCCAAATGCCAGTAGGATTAAAGGTCGATGCTTGTTGTAAGGCTCGTGGGAATATGAATAAAAATGACCAAAATATGCACGCAATGTTTCGTAGTACAAAAGCACCAGCGTTAGATTTCAACGCAACGTATCCGAACATCCGGCATTCAAACTAAAATATATGCCCGTTTTCATATCCTGGACATTTTTAAAAATTTAGCGTCTAGTGTTTTCGAAAAAGATTTTAAACTGCGGAGAAATATTCACCTTCTTTAGACACAGAACGGCAATTTTAATATGTATATTTTACAGCTTGGAAATAATGCTAGTGTAAACAAGATAAAATGTTATCGGGAAAACATTGCTTATTTTCTTCTAAAGTAAGCGAAAAGCATATTAGAAGCTCGTCTCGAGTTTATGAGCAATTGTGCCATCTGTTGAGCTGTGAACGAAATTGAATAACGTACTTGTTCAGTACAATTCGTAGGGCGGCGCTGATTTTGTCCTTGACACAAAGACGCTTTTAAGCTGATGTGCATGGGCGCAGCCATGACTGACTTTCACTCTCCCCCCTCATTTTGTACACTGCACCTTATTCCTGTGGTCATTAGAGAGCTTATTGGGTTGTGTGCACTACAGCGTTGTGTCCAAAAAGTTGTCTTTGGGTTAATTCGATAATAAAGTTTTACTCATTTTAGCGACTGGGCATCTCAGTAAGGTAACGGTAAGCCAGTTACTGCGACTGAAATCTGACGCTCGGGAAATGGGGTCTAATAGAACCCTTACCCCTGAAGCGCGTTATCAAACGCGTTGCACGATGGGCTAAACCAAGCCAAACTCTCGCAGGGTCGTCAATTTTTTTATTGAAATAAAAGTATCGTCAGAATATTAACTTTGGTGGTGTTAGTTTAGTAATGCGGCACTCCAAGCTTCCTCAGTGCTTTTTATTCCCACCATGACTATTGTCCTTTGCAACTAATGATAAGCAGCAAGAATCAGAACTCGTGAAGGTTTCTCGCACTTTACTGTCGTTCTTGAAAAAGCCTACAGTCAGTATTGCGAAAGAAAGCTATGCGAGATGACCAGTACAGCCCTGCGATGGCCTTCTATGGCGAGGCTAGAGAGCGCTGAGCGTTTTGTTTACGGCCTTCACTCTCGCCTAGGTGCAATAAGGCCTTCTTAGCCACAGGGGGTTATAACCACACTACCTTGCCCAACACTGCCCGACCCCTCCTGAAGAACTGCTCTCCTGTCACTGCGATTTAAAATATGTTACAATATTCTTATCTAAACTAACTGTAGTGAACCGACTGAATTATGTTTGGGCTTACAATAATTAAATGCTTGTTTCTATAAACTCATTTCTCGAGGAGGCGGAGAGGAAGATGTGTTCCGCATAAATCCCTGCAGGCAGACAGTTTCATGAACTGTGTGTCTAATTACTCTGGAAGCTTCTCCAACTCAACCACGAAACAACGATGTGGGGAGGGTATGGTTACAGCAACCCCTACGAGCTGCGACCATTGGAGGCAACTACTCCCCGCAAAGGCGGTAAGATATCGCACCTGCGCACTCTAGCCCGACCATGGTTCTTCCAACTGCTGAACGAGCCAAGCACTTGCTCGTAAGCAAGCTTGGCTTCAAATCTAAATTCATAAGGAGAATAACGCGGAAGGGGAGAGAGAGGAAATGACAGCGGGTCTTGCCACAGACGACTAGGTTGCGCGGGGGGTGACGGCTATGGGATCACCCCGAAATCACGTGGTTTTTTTCTTGTGTACGGAAGTTGCCAGATTCCACACTACAGGAGCACTAAGAACTACTGTTGTAAAAATAAATGTTTTTTTTATTATTATTTCTACGGACAACGTCGGGAAACCCAAAATGTGTGCTCCGTCTCTGTGTTATTTACCTACCATTTCCACATGAAGTTTAGCGTAAGAATGGAATTGGTGCATGAGTGCACACCAAGTTTTGTTTGACCTGTAGGTCTAGAAGGAAACTTTCGTGTCAAACGTCTGCGTTACACTTTTTTTGCAGGAAACGATTTATTAAATCCTAAACCTGGGCACGTTTTGTGAGTATTCCTTTTTTTCCAAAGGCAGCTTCTGGTCGACAGGAACACGTTTGATGTTTAAAGAAAAAAATATTTATCACCATAATTTATATAGAAAAACTAAACGAAGGACCTATGAAATAAATTTCAGGGCGCAAACAAGTTGATGTACACTAAACATGATTAAAAACAAATTAAACTAAGAAGCTTCTCCAAAATGACCGCCACGCTGCCAAGCTGGTCACCGCTGGTTTCGATCTGTTTGGTTCGAAATCGTGTCCATCTGTCGCTTGAGCGCTGGGCGTGGCACGCGGTGATGCATCACATATAACTTGCCGTGCCAGACATGAGGCCACCTGCCGCTTGGACGCTACAACCTCACAAATAAAAAGTACTTTTTTTCAGTTTCCTCCATTCATTGCATTCATACTTTTTTTAATTATTAGAATGCAAACAATAGGCTCTGAATAAAATAAAATGAATCTCATACGAACCAAGCAAAGAAGGGTCGTTTGTGAGCTAGTCCATGCGGAACAGCGTAGAAAATATACGCAAACAATATTTTAAAAATCCCAAGCAAGGGAAATAGAAACTGCTCTCTACCGCATGAAGACAATACATGAATGGTCGCGCGAACCTTAATCGGTCGTAAATTTGAGGCGGACCCTTGTAAAGTTAGCACAAATCGAGGAGAAAATGGCATAAATCGATTCCCCTTTGGAGAAAGTACTTTCCATGCAAATGAGGCTATGAAAGGGACAGGGAGTAAAATAACTTCCAAGCATTTCTTGGGCAAAAAAAAAAATCTAGAGTGCAAATGAGACCTCAGAGCGGGCTCGAAATCGATGATCGAATTATATATAATAGGACGTTATATTTCTGAGGTCATTTCAATAATTACCTCATAATATGATGTGCTAGGCGTTCAGACATCCTCATGTGAACTCTGCGAGTAGAAAAACGTAGAACAAAATTAGACGTCGTCCGTCTACGATATTTGAGTTTATTCTTGTTTAGAAAAGGTAAAGCTACTTGGATATCAATTAACCTGGCAGCACTATAACACACGTTTTGAATACAGCTTTCGGTTTACGTAAATGGTCACTAAAGATGAAAAAAAAAACATATGAAAATCTTGAAGCTGTTATTGGATGGTCTTAGATTGTCATCAACTCCATTGACCAATATTTTCTTACACTACTCACACACAAGATAAATGTCTAGATAGTAGCTTTCTATATTTAGGTACTTGCAAAAACCAGAAAAAAACTTGTTTCTGGACATACGCAAAACAAAACCTCGTAACTTATTACTGCCTTCTTCTTGAGGAGTAATCCACCATTTCGTTTCAGTCCACTCACGTACAACCGGACGTGATTTCAAAAGTTGTGCTAACGTCCATGCTAATCCTCTTTAAGTAAAATAAAGGACGACAACCAGCGGCGTCGCACCGCAACCACGTATCTAAAATATTCTGATCGAACACGCGTAGCTTAATCGATTCTTCAAACCTCACGTCAGCTTTCTGTACCTATGTAGCGAGACAACTACTGAGGATTAGTTCCGCTTTCTCCGTATGAAATAACAACCTAACGAGACTCATATACGGCACGAAACCCTTTTATAGCACCTTTACCATACAATCTACAGCCACCTACAATATCATCAGCTCAGAGATTCAAAAGAACAAATCTTCTCTCACTAATATTTCATTATTTATCGTATATACAGAATAATACATTTGCTTTGAGTGTTGCGTTACTGATTTCGTACTTACATACTTTATTTTTTGTTATATTGTGTTGGTACTTCTTTTGTTCGTAGTTCCTTTTGCAGGCGTTTGTCAGACAACATTGACGGTCGCCATTTCTTGAACACGAAGCATATGATTGGTTCCCAGTCCTTGGCGAACGCTGGCACTACTCTCGTGTCCATCGAATCCCGCAGCAAGATAGCAATATCGAGTCCATCGGAAAAGTGTATGTGCATAATAGGCGACGCCCTTTCTTAAGCTGTCAGTGCTTATAGCTGTGTATAAACAAAAATATTAAATAATGATAGTGCTAATTTATATATTCTCAACGAGTATAAAGAAAGAATTCTACGAGGCTGCAAAATCGCACTGGCACTTTCGGTTCGGCGGGCATCACTCTGGAAACAAACGAGCATCATCTAACTTTTTTCTTATTTTCTTTATTTTATAGTTATAGGATATCGAACTTGGGCTTTTAGAAGTTAGAGCGTCTGCAAATTATGGGGAACGTTCGTTTTTCTTTTCTTTTTTTCGCTCGGCACCGCTCGCAATGGGAAAATGGGTACCGTTAAGCCAGCACAATAAATGATGCTGCATTACTCGCACGAGTCACACCCTTAACCTCATTGCGGGTGTCTTGTAGACACAATAAAAATATGAAGAATGCGAAAATAGTCTTGGAATGTTAGTCAAAATTCAAAATAATTTAGATCCTTAGCGGAATTCATCCGCGACTTTTACGATCACTGGTGCAGCTCAGATGGTAAACGCAAAGCGTGGATTCTTGTGGTCACCATTTTTGCTGTGGCATTCGTGCCGCGGCTTTGCGATTGGCTAAGGCCACAGTCTCATTGGCCACGGGGCGAAAACTATCTTCTCGGGAGCGTTTCATAAGCTGTCGGTGACGGCAGAAAAATATTGGCAACGTAAATCGAGCACCAACCAGTCGCTTGCTTAGTTGTAAGGGCGAAGAATGTGGCCAGCCATGATGCTGGGTGAACATTTGACGACTACACCTGCCTATTCTTTGACCCAATAAAATACGGACATCTAGAAAAATAAAAGAAAAAAACGTACACAATATTTTTTTTTATTATTTTGGTCAACAAGATTACAATTGGTTGTCAAGATGACGCGTGGCAAGTGAAGGCTGTTCTATAGATTATATGAATTGAATAATCATCTTTTTCTATTTTTTTATTTGCGCCCCTAACCAACTGACGTATAATATAATATATTCGAGAGAATACATGGGAGCGGATAATCACCTGTTCAGTCCATGTCAACGTTTCTTTGGATTATAGTGGGCTGCACATGCTCTACCATAGCCTCCTCTATAGTCCCAAAGCCTGACGGTTCGGCGACGGAGCCAAAGAGTGCCCGGTCGCAGATTTGGAGCGCGAGAACCCGGTATTCAGCGCACAGCTTTTGCAGAAGCGAGGACCCGACACATGGTTTTCCAACCCGACGAGATACAAAGTGGTAGAGCGAGGAACGCGAGGAGCACGAGCGGACATTCCATTTCTCAGGTCAAGTGTGTTTCGGCGTCTCGCCGCAGCGGGGCGCCACTTACATGACTCTTTTCTCATCCGTTGTCTTCCTCTCTACCTTTATCGGCGGGGCGACGTCTCGAGGCGATCTGCCAGGCTTTGCCAGTATAGAGGAGGCTAACGGTCTACTGTTACTCCCTCATCGCTCTGAGCATAAGCGCGGCTTTTGCGTGGCACCTAATACGTTACAGCGCTGTTTAAAAAACAAGCCTGCGCATGTCCACACCGGGTGTGGGTACCGCGCGCGCGCAGAAACCAGAGTCGCAAGATACGAAGCGTCTGCGCGTGCGCTTTACCGACAACAGCGTCGCAGCAATGGCGTGACTTCTGAGCCGGGCGTTGCTCTATTAGGATTATGCGATCTCCACGCTAATAGCATTATACTATGCTCATCGCAAACTGTGTGAAACAATGATTTCTCAAAAAGGTGATTGCCAACTATAGCTACTAACGAAACTATAGTGCCAGGGCGTGTGTTTCGAACTTCCGGCTTCGAGCATGTTGTCCATACTTTCCGCCGTGCTTTGGCTGCATGCCCGCGCTCAAGGTGCGAGAGGCGCCGATGCGTTGTCAATAGTAGGACGCTCGCGCCGGAGGTAGGAGAACTGAAGGAACTCCCCGGCGTTGTCAACCGATCAGTGACTGTAGGACTGCGAATCTGCGCTCTTTAACATGCACCAAAGTATATGGACCACACGACCACAGTCTGGTAAAAGTTTTGCCCTTCTCATGCTGCAAGAAAGGGTGATGTCCCGAAAGGTGGTCGAACGCTAGCGGCATAGACGTTCGCAATTTTATATTTGTTTTTAACGTATAACAGACTTGCAGATTAAGTGGGGCCACAAGAAGTAAAACCACGAGTTAGTGGAGTTAGCACCACTAAACCTACAAACTCTAAAACTAACTTTAGCTCTTCCTAACCCTAGCTCTTACCCTAACTAAGTCTTACTACGAATCTAACTGGCTGTAACTAAATTCAAATAGCTCTAACTCTAACTAACCCTAAATCTGACTCTAACTCCAATTCTAACCGTAACACTCTAGCTCTGATTCTAGATCTAACTCTATTTCTAACTCCAACTAACACTAATTCACCACTAACTTCACTAGACACTTGGTTTAGCGCTAGTACCACTAGCGCTAAACCAAGAACGTTTCTCGTATGAACACAATTTTGATTTTGATATTTCTGGTAAGAAGTACAGAAAAAAAGGGGGGGGGGGAATTACTACAGATTAGCCCTTTCCTCCTGGCTGCGTTGCTTCCTGCGAAGCCATCAACTTGAAAGCCCTGGAACCTGAGCTCAAAACCAAACCGATCTGGGAGACGACCTCATTATACGGGATAAACCGCTCTCGCTTCTCAAGGCTGCATTGCCCAGGTTCAAGAGACAGGTGGTAAACAAGCGGGATAAAGGGAATCTTCCTCCCACGTGCCTGAGCGGGTAAACACGGCGCAGCGCGGGAGGTAGACTGTGTTCGAAGAAGAAAGAGCTGGAGAAGAAGAAGGAAGGTGCTCTTGAAGGATCCCTGTGTGGCCATTGCCTGAAAATCAATTTGTCTGGGGCTTCTGCTGAAATGCGAACCCGTATTTTGGCCAGACCTCGGAAAGAAGTACGTCTGGGAATAACGTTTTACGTCAGGGAAGTCTTTTTCCAATATTTGTCTTAGTCTAGACTGCTGCTAATTGATAAAAAAAAATCGCAAACGATAAAAAAATTTAATTACTATTTCTTAGTTCGCACATTTCGTTTACCTCGCCAGGGAGTACACGGTTGGTATATTTGGCAGTGATAATCTTGAATGGTTGGGTATTTTAGAATTGTTTTAAATGTTTGAACGATCTCCTTATAGTTTTTTTTAACATTGAAACGATATCTTATATTCACGAACATATTAATAACCTCCATGCTACAATTTGTACTATTTGCTCGCTTCGGTTCGCCTGTCGTGGACCCCTTCCGTGCCTTTATTCATCGTCGTCTCAAGCGGGGGGAGACAATCAAGGGATACTACGATGAGAAGAGGCGGCTTGGTCACCTGGCAGAGCTACGCGACTCCCACATCGTATCGGGTCTCACTGATGGACTCCCACCGGAAATGGAAATCACCTTCGCCGGAGTCAGTGTCACGTCACCTATCCAGTGGTTCACGGTCGCGCAGCGTGTGGAATCCTCGCGAGCTCGGAGCAAGGCGCCACCCACCTTCGCTGACTCGACCAGTGTCCGCCGGCCTACCCTTTCAACACCGGCGAAGAGCTCTGGAGTGCCACCAAAATATGAGTGCCGAATTTGCTCATTTCTGAACATCCATGGGCAGATGCACTGGCACAGCGACTGTCCCAACAAGCCCCGTGTCAACTACGCCAACGAGGATCAGGGAAACGCCATCAGCGACCCAGGTCAAAACTGATTCGCTTCGAGGCACTTGTCAACGGCCAACCGGTGGAGGCAGTCCTCGATACAAACGCCACTATCACCTGTATCAGCAAGAACGTCTACCAGCGGTTGAAGCTGCAACTCATCACCAACTCATCCGTTCAAGTGCATCAGGTGAACACAGCAACAAAAACCTTGGGTCGCGTAGCTGTATCCCTCACCATCGGCTCAACAACCAAGAATGTGGACGTTCACGTGTTTGGAAATATGAAATCTGAACAACTGCTTGGTCTCCACGCCATGACTTTCTTCAACCTAACACTGGACCTCACAACACTTTCTATATCTCAACCACCCGAATCATCAACCCCAACCGTCGCAAGCGCCATGACAGGCTTCACCAATGTCAACTGTCACCATCTTCCCGAGAGTGAACGCCAGCGTCTGAGAGACCTCCTGGAACGTCACGCTTCCGTGTTTTCGAGGTCCCAAAAGGACATTGGAGCCATTCACCTCGAGCAGCACACCATCAACGTCTCCAACCACGTCCCCATTCACTGTGCGCCATACAGGACATCGCAGGCCGATAAGGCGGAAATCGAGAGACAAGTGGAATCTCTTCTCCAGCAAAACTTGATTCGCCCGTCCTTGTCACCTTACGCCGCACGTGTAGTGCTAGCAACCAAGAAAGACGAAGGTCGAACTAGATTTTGCGTCGACTACCGCAAGCTAAATGCCGTCACCGAACCCGACTATCATCCTATCGCAAGAATTGATGATCTGATTGATTCAGTTGGCACCTCAAAGTATTTCACCACATTAGACGTAACCTCCGGCTACTGGCATGTCGGCATGAAGCAAAATGACATCCCCAAAACCGCATTTCCAACTCACAGTAGTCATTACGAATGGCTGGTCATGCCTTTTGGTCTCAAGAACGCTCCAGAGACATTTCAACGCGTCGTCAAATGCACCCTGGAAAAACACAAGCTCAAAAATGTCCTAAACTACTTTGACGACATCATCATCCACTCTGAGACACTGGGCGAGCACATAAAGCAACTTGACGCAGTTCTGACTGTTCTCCGGGCTGAGAACGTGAAACTCAAGCTCAGAAAGTGCCAGTTTGTTTGCAAAACAATCGACTTTCTTGGACACACTCTCAGCCAGGGTAGCATCCTGCCGAAAAATGAAAACGTAGAAGCTATACTGCGACATCCTCGGCAGAACAACATCAAGGACGTGCAGAGATTTCTCGGCGCAACAAACGTCTACCGCCGTTATGTGGACCAATACATAAACATCACGCTCTCATTGACCAACCTCTTGAAGAAGGGCGCAAAGTGGGAATGGACAACATCGTGTGATATATATATATATATTCATTCTCGCATAAATGTTCATAAATTCGTTCTACCATTCGCATAGAACGAAGGACTCGCAGAATATGCGTGACGAAATCGTTGGGCCGAAAGTAAGAAAAACAGGAAGAGAAAAAAGACAAAAAGAAAAAGAGAGATGCAACAAAGATAGAAAAGCGGCACGAGATGAATGCATTCTCTCCGGAGGCACAGCGAATCCCCCAGAAATCCGAATGGACGAAGCATGTTCTCGATAGATGAATGATGGACGACCCCTTGTTGCGGAGAGCTGCCACGATGTTCCGTTATGTCCACAAAATATGGCGTTTCATGGCTGAGTCGGAACTTGGGGTTTTGAACATTGGCCGGTCGCGCTTGCAGACGCGACTAGAGACTGGACTCATTAAAAGTTAGTTGGTAGGCCTCAAAGCAGCTTGCTGCCTTTAGGTCTACTCACTATCTTTCGATCAGAGCTAATCAGAGCTCCTTGTTTCGACGTCGTCACAACCCCCCCCCCCCCCCCCACACACACACACAAAAAAAAAATAATAAACAGACTAATTTGCGCTCTGCGTCGTTTTCAGAGCCTCGAAGACACTCATCGTGCCAACCCGCTGGAGACGAAGCAGAATTGTAATTACGTGGAAAACGATTTCCTTAAATCAACGGCTCGCCCAACCGCATCTAATAACTCCACGCGCTCGAGTTGGCACCTTGGAACGTGAAATGTCTGACCCCTCGACATCGTGCCATCGCAGTAACTAACCACCCGTAAAGGGTGCTCAGTTAAGGCCTGCGTAAATATCTGTTCAATGCTACCAAAAAACAAAAAAAGAGTATTCTTGAGGGTAGTGAGATATTTATCATCGTTTAGCAATGCGCAAACAATTGTGAGGGGGATATTGAGGGTTCTACGATGAATCATCCCAAATATGACGCGTACTTGTAGCTCGATCGCGCACGCCAGCTTAAGTAGCCGAGAATTACCGAACACAGAAGTGCTACGTTCCCTATAGATCTGAACGCCTGCCTAAAGCCGCAGTCAGTCTACATATACATAATACAAAAGACAGTCTGAACAGACTGTCTGTGGCTCGTTTCTTTTTTGTATGACCGTTCTGAACCATTCCTCTTACAAGAACTGTCTGCAAACATGTTCGAAACATACAAATGTTTTAAGCAAACGTGCCCCGAAAATGTTTGCGACGTGTCCGCACAAACTTCTGTCAGCATGTCTGCAGCCAACACCATGTATTTTGTATGCTGTATGGGCAGTGCGACTGTGATTTCAAGCTGGGGCCACCTGGTTATACATCATACAAAAGGCAGTCTGCATAGAGATTTGAACGATAGTCACCGCGAGATACTTGCTTCGAATGCCGCATGGCAATGAGTTCGAGGGGGAAAAATACTTGGCACGCGGCATTCGAACCATGGACATTGCTGTGACTCGTGTTTCCAGACTGTCTTTTTTGGGATGTATGAGCAGCGTGACGCCGGCTTTAGTCAAACTCCCTCCTGCGCCGAGAACCATTTCCCGTATATACATATATATATACATATATATACGGCGTAAAATTTTGAATTCGTCTATAATGTCTATAACGTCAAATTTCGTCTATAAGGTGGCGCAAGCAGCCGGCTTCAAAAAAGCGAACATGAAACAACGCATCTAATCTCACTATTGCACCCCATCCGACCTTCCGTCTCCCATCAGATGGGATGACTCCGGTGACGCTATATTTTTTACCCTTCGTCTCAATAAAAGCTGTTTCAGACATTTGAATTCGACTCTCGTCAACTGCCCCTCTACCACTTGTGACGGCTTACGACAACACACTGGCACACTGACGCCACCTATCAGATAACCCTGTAACCCTCTTGATCTACGTTTAGGTAGGCTGAAGGCCTTGCAGTATTTACAAGATAAAATATACGCGGTATCTGTGAGAAATGTTCTCAAATGCTATTGTTATAATTAATTCAAGCTGGAGGTGTGAAAAAATGGCGTGTAATGTATGCGCACACCGAGAGCGTGCCAAGGTGACCTGATTGATGGCGTCAGCTTGTTGCTTCGTCGCAAACCGTCACACGCGGTCGTAGCACAATTGATTACAGTCAAACGCAAATGTGCGAATTAGACTTAATGCTTTTTTATAAGGTGGCACAAGCAGATCTTTCAGCTGTAAAACTAGCCGCAAAAATCGGCGGCTCCATATTGAAAGCTCGACCTTTCACCTAATGTGCACTGAGCAAGTCAGTGTAACCATGTGAATTCTCAAGGCGTACTTCCTGACGAAACACTCGCCAAAGTCAAGGTTGGGCGCGTTCGCAGACGACCGAGTTAGCGACGCTATTTTCTTGGGGCGCCATCTCCCGATAGGTGCAGTGAAAAGACAACAGAGCCCGTTGTCTGCTCGCTGCGCCTATCGCTAGATGGCGCGACAAGTAAGTAGCGTCGCTAACTCGGTCATCTGCGAACGCGCCCAACCTTGACTTCGGCAATGTTTCTTATATCATTTTCTACAGGCAGAAAGCTACGCCTCCCAATTTAACACAGTAAAACTGACCTGCTCAGTGCACATTCGATGAAACTTCGAGCTTTCTAGGCGCCAATTATTTTGCTTGTTTTACAGCGCAAGCTCCGTGACTATACGAGTACTTCTACTAGTGCTCAAACGCACTCTTTATACAGCCTTATACAGCCATTGTCGATTTTCCATTAAGCCTGTACTCCGACGGAGCTAAGAAAATTGCCCTATCTTTGTCCGCCACGAGTGACAGTAGCCACCAGTCGGCATTTATGTTGTCCTCCGCAGTCATCTGTGTGGCAACTCAGGCTATTAGAAGACCTGACGGTGCAGGAGTAAGAAAGGGGCCGACGCTGTCAGATTCCCCAAAAAGGAGGAATGTCGGCAATCTTGAGTGACCTTCAGACAGGAATTAGGGAGGACGTTCTCGCGTTTGCGCAACCATGCGAAAGCAAAGGTCATGGGAGACAAAGGATAGTAGAAAACAACTAATGAAAGGAAAGAAGGCCAGATATATTTCCCAGACCCCGTTGTGCTCGCCTGGGTCTCGTCTTAATGAGTGTCCTAATGAAGTCAGTCGTGTCTATCGCAAGCCTTAATGAAGGCAGCTGGCGGAAGCGACACATTAAACCTTAACGCAACGCGACTAAGGGTAAACAGAAGTGAATACGACCACCGAATCACGATGGCTCGCGCCATTGTACGACTACTTCAGGTCTCGGTTCAGCAACAACCTCTCGCAAAGTGGCTTAGCTGGACAATGCCCCCGTTTGTGATCTCAGAGTTGATTTTTTATAACACATATTTTAAACGAAATTGAAACGATGGCAACCTTTCATTTTCATGATTATGAATGTCCAATTAGTAGGTATATATTAGGAACCTTATTTACCCCCTTCCTCGAACGCTGGAGCGATATGAATCATTGCAACAACCGAGCAAGCTTATTCTATTTGCTAGCCGAACATTCTATAGGCGCGACATATGGTTTGTTATTATGATTAGAAGTATAATTAAATATGAGTCACATGACGCGCATGCACATCTGAGTAGTCAAGTCATAGATTAATAGGTATGAAATAATATGTATAGCTCAGGTACCACCAATCTGCGTCGCTAATTCGTCTAGGATTGCAATCGGTGCCTATTGATGGCATAGAAAGAGCGCACAATGTGGGAAAGGAAGCTACCTGGTCAGACAATAAAAATAAAGCCAGGTGTTTGGCCCGCATAAATGAACTCCGTAACGCAGAAAGCTAAAACTTTGTGAAAGTGTGACACTGGCGGTAGAAAGAAAATGCGGAAGTTTGAGAACATGAGGTTACCGGGATCAAGGGATACATGGCAAAAGCAAAATTCGTCTCCGAGCCAACATACACCTAAGCCTAATATTCATCAAATAAAGACAATACTTTGCGGGAGCCCATATCAGTTATTTCAGTGAACAAGATTGGCAAAAACTGTCAACAAGAGGTTTTTCTTTTTTTTTTTTTATGAACAGATTTTTTTAGGTGTTTTAGGCATTTACAATGTCATTTTCTGGTTTGACGAATATTAGGCTTGGGAGGATATTGGCTCTTAAAGCACGAATGATTTTCTCTTAGATTTTTTTTATCTAGGTAACGTAATTTTCTTTACCCTTTTAACTCTCTCGCCCCCGCTAGCTTCACATTCCGACTGAGTTTTTGTATTCTGAGATATATAGTTAATTTATGCACGAGGAAAAAAAAAAAACGCGTTTTATTGTCTCCATCACACCGGATAGATTTGATAGACAGAAAACTAAACGTGTAATTAAGCAGGAGGTAACAATAGGAATTGTGACGCGCTAGCGTTGAGAGAGCCTAGAAAATATTGAATTTGTAATAAACAAAAACATATAGCGGGAAGAGAACGACAAGGGTGGCCCCGTAGGACAAAAAAGAATAAAAACAATGGCCGCTTTATCATCACCTACAGCCTTCATTTAATAATGTGCTCCTTTACAGCCCGGCAGCTTGTATCTAACCAATCCTTATCCTAGCGAATAATTAGCGTAGTGAACAAAAAATTAACCTTCATGCCGCCGCCAATCTTCGAGCTGCACCTTACCTAAATTCGTCGTCTAAATTTGGAACAATAACCGGCTCGGTCTCCGAAGCAATTTACGTCATTCAGTAATCTGAGTAAGTATGTCTTGGGATTGGTCGGATTGAACTAATGCGCTCACCAGACAATGCCTCTATACCCGAGGGCAGCTCTTTGTGGCAGTGCAGTCAGAGGTACGGGCTCTCCTCCTCTACTAGGAAATGCCGCAGAAATTTGCAGCTAAGCATAGTGTATACATCAGTTTGCCGTCCGACGATATATAGATATATAATTGAAGAAGAGACAACAAGGAAGTGAAGATGTTCTTTTCCAAAGTAGGGGGGTGCGGTACAACCCCCCATTGGAGGTCAAAGCCCGTGTTGGTGATAACGAGTTAGAAGTCTCGGCGTTACTGGTAACGCTTTACTTTTTTCGGTACCGTAGAAACGTACTCGCTACTTCTTGAAAACAGAATCGGATAACCTACTCACGTTACTTATTTTAAGTAACAGGTGACGTAGTTACGTTACTCGTGACTTATTCTTCCCAAGACTTAAAAAAAGCTAAACCTATATTTGTTTGTTGTTTTTAGGCGCCACACCACGTAATTTGTTTGCGCTTTTCAGTGAGTTTTTTTTTTGTGAGTTTTTAAATGAAACTGTAAGAAAGATGAAATAATTTAAGTAAAACAGATAGACAATTTCTGCTTGAACGTGACTCTTGAAGTATAGCGCATACGCATATCTGTACTGTCAAAACAGTAAAACGTGTTCAACGGATGCGCGTGTGCAGGCTCAAAAAGACGCCGAATTGGCATCGAAAGTAAAAAGTTGCGAAGGAGACGGAACAACTAAAAGCCTGCTGTTCTTATGCCGTCAATGACTACAAACCGCTCACGAGAAAATTAAAAAAAAAAAACGATTGTAATTAATATTTGCATGTAGACGATCGGCGCTGTTTCTATGAGTAAAGAATTTTTAGATAGAAATAGCAGTGGCTTTCTGGTAGTTCCTAAAACTCGCGAGGACCGTGCAAACCGATATCCAAATGATATAACGTCTGGCTGTGAAAAAATGAATAACGATGCCTGCGGGAGTGTAAATATATATAAAAAAAATGTATATAACTTTAACAACAATGAGAATGAATCGCACGCAATTATATGTCAGTGAGAAAAGCGTACGTCAGAGCAGAGGTTGGCACCGCACAGAAAATGTCTGCAATTCATATCTGAAAATAGTATAAATAAGACATTTCCGCAGCCATTATGAAAGAGGGGAGCGAGTGGCCGAGTGGGCTAACGCGTCTCAGCTCGGAGCGTGGAGCGAAAGCTTGCGCTGGGAACATCCTGGGTTCGAGTCCCCGCCGCCCCCGCCCGTTTCAATCTGGATGAGTTTCGTACCGCCACGCGTTCGTGTGATTACTACTGCGTGATGCACGTTAAAAACCCCAGGTTAGCGGTTGTACCGCACTGGCCAAATTGCTCATCTACAGCTAAGAGACCGATTACCCGTTGAGGCGATCTCCATCAAGGCTGTATAAACATAAAGAGCAAGCCCATTTTTTTTTTTTTTCATTATGAAAGCAACTAGCGCGTCTAAATAACTAATCAAGGTGGCAGAAGTTCTGGGTTCGATACCTACACCTGCGTGCTCGGTACGTGCAATCATTACTGCTGGGAGCACGCTGAACACCTCAACCTAGCGGTCGTACTACAATGTCCAGATTGTCCATTTGAGGCGGAGATATCAAACTGTCAATTAAGCACGCAAATATGTTTTTACGGTAATAATTTAGTTTAATTTTTATGCATTTAAAAGTGCCCAAAACCGCTACCCCTTGAAGACTTTTCTAATTAACAACCTCATCAAAAACCGCCACCAACTTTTGTTTTTGCTAAAAAAAACTCGTTACAAACTTTGGACGTGTTTTTAATAAAATGTAGACAACGCAGCGCTGTATTTGTAGTTTTTTAAGACGCTTAGTGTGTGTTCATTTAGTTATCTTTATTATCAATGACAATCGAAAATTGACTATTTAGATTATATTATTTTCGAATTTCTCTTTTTGAGATAATCATGCAATCCAGATGTTAAGAAACGACAAAAAGCTGATAAAAAGAGGCCGCTTCTTATATATGTCGTAGAGGCAGAAATAATAAAGGTAACATTGAAATCAGGATTTATCCTTCCGACATCTTGATGCCAAGAAAAAATAAAAAAATCCACTCGGTATCAAAGACACAAAAAATACAAAAAAATGTGGAAACCCCCCCCCCCCCCCCCCTCAAAAAAAAAAAAAAATGTCGAATGGTTTTTGATTTGGAGACGCGCCCCGACATTTGGGAGATATTGATTTCTCTTGGCACCTCATTTCAGTTACGAAGCACCGGGAGGACATATAAAGACTCATTCCTCGCTTTGTGCTTTCGCACTATTGTCTTCTGGAGAGACGTCTGCGCCGCGCTGGCGCAGAAATAGTTTTACACTGGTATTTATTTATTGCAGTATTGTTTCCCTTAAGCACCAACCGTGGTAATGTTTGAAAAAAAAAATGTGATAAAATCATTGCCAAAACTACAGAGTACAGAACTTATGTCATATCTGAAGATCGTTTTGTGCAGAAAAGTTCGAGTCTAAGCTTTTTCTTTTTTATATGTCCAACAGTTTAGTTTTTTTTTTATGTTGGTTCTTCGAAATGTCGAAATATGTCACAGCTGCTAAATCCATCTTCAGCAGACTTAAATATTTTTTCCTTTTCTTTTTTCGTAACGTTTAAGTCAACTAAAAATATATATATTTCTAAAGTTTGATAGGTTTTACCTATTTACAAAAATTGCCAGCTATGATAAGAAATTGCACATTGAATAAATTTTAATAAACGCAAGGGCACAATTTGTACGAAGGTAATTTATTTTAAAAGAAAGCGCCCAACTCACCGGGAGGGTTTATAGAACGTTTCCTCTTTTAAAATTAATATAAAATTAACGTCTGAAAAAGCTAATTTAAAAGCTAAATTATATGATTGACATAGGATGTAATATTCTAAAGTTGACGTTTTCGCGAACACCAAACGCGACATATTATGTAACATAATGTTAGGAAGCAAACGAGGCGGTGATGATTGAACATATTGAACTAAAACCCGGAGACTGGAGGAAAAGACGACGCTAGCAGCCTAGTCTAACGGTTTGAGCGCATCATATTTTGTAACGCTGCTTCTCAAACCAGGGGTACTTAATAAACCAAGATAATGATTCCTTTGACATGGTGCTATCTGCCTCAGAATTTATATTCGGAATCTTTTGTTTACTACGGACCGTGGTTGATTGTGATGGCTACAACTATCGAAATGAGAGTGAGAAAAAATATTACAAGAAAAATAAAGTCGACGAAATATCGCTAATCACGTGTACATGCATGACTTCTTTTTTTAAATTCTTATTCGGGCCGTCTGTTACTGATAACATAGTAAAAAAAATGAAACGAAATTATTTTATTAGTTCAGCGCGATACACATATACGATGAAACGCCAGCACATCATACGCCGACTTGAGATAACCCTAAAACCAGACAAAATAGGCCCTCTTCAAGATATTTGCGTCACCTTGTAGCTGCGGCACCATTCATCCGAGGTTGCCATTGTTGAGGCACGCATTCTAAGCACGCATTTAACCCGAGTGCGGCGTCAGTATTCGGCAAAACTGGAGTGCGATTGCTCACTTCGCGCCCACGAGATGCGATTTCAAGAGGCTCCGTTTAGCCCGCCCTTATTCATCGGCCCTTTTGAAGTGGAACTCGACGCGCAGGGTGTGTCGTCTCGTTGTATCTCGCGCTATGATCCGTGTCGGTTTTGGCCAATCACTGGTGAGGCTGACCGAAAAAAACAAAAAAAACAAGCAGCGCAATTGACCGGACGCTGTTAGTGTTTTATTCTTTTTTGCCACAAATACGGTATTTTCGCCGATCATAATCCGGGAAAAAATACACCGTCGACTCGGCTTCACTTCAGGTGTAAACGCAGCCGACGCCGCGATTGTGGTGAACAATCGGCTGAACCGATCACGCTCAGCGAATGCACCACCATGCCGCGTTTTTGTTTCTTCTTCTTTACGTGATTGGTTCAGCTGATGATAGCATACCCGCAGAAGCAACGAGCATGATGACGACGCACTTTTCCGTCAGATCGTAACTTCGACTGCGATTAGATTTAGAGTAACTGGACAGCTTAGAAAATGACAGCTTGAGGTCAGGTGCCGTAAACCACCGGGAAACGAAGTTTCGTTTGACAGGTGGCGCCATCTTATGGGGAATGTTCGCGACTCTGAGACGACGACCCACGATCGCAGTCATTGGATACCGATCTCGAGCTCGAAATGTCCGAGCGCCATTCCGAACTGTGACGTGCGCTCGTGACCAATCGCTCAGTGGCGATAGGCCTTCCCAAAGGTGACCTTCTCTTGGCCACCAGCTGCGCGGAGGGGTAGTCGACCGAAGCGCCTCCTATTCGCTGCCCCGAGACAATAGACCTTTTCCGAACCTGTGAAATGATGCGTGGATTATGCACAGCCGCCGTTAATTGGTCTCATCGCTTCCGGCGGGAAGTCCGTGATTGGTTCCTAGTTCGCGCCGACCACTGACGCAGCGCTCAGGTGGAACGCGTTTCGATCCGAGTACACTCCGAATGCTGACAAATCGCTCGTGTCCAATGCGTGTGGTCACTGTGCATGGCCGACTAACGGCGGTCGCACATAATCTATGCATCATTTAGAAATTTTGAGAAGGGCCCATTATCGGTTCGTAGACAACAAACTAGCGGCACCAGCCAACATCAACGCGGATAAGCATTTGGAAATTTGGCGATGAAATGTATCACTGAAGTCGCATGGAGCGAAGTTATACAGGAGAGTTTGTCTCCACTTGACTGGAAGTTTTCTGGGACAGAAAAAGGCAATAGCGGCTTCTCGCGTATATTTTTTTCTTTTTCTGATACAGTCTATAGACCTTTCCAAAAAAAGCGCTCTGGCCGCCGCCATTTTGCGAATCGAGCGACCCCTATCAGCCAGAAATTTCTGGCACCCGCCTGAGCTGTGGAAACCCGGTCAGCGTGACTCCCCACCTGCATTTTGCATTCGGAGTTCGCCAGCTTTTCTTGGAAGTTTTTATTTTATTCGCCTGTTTAGGATACTTACCCTTTGTATGTTATCTTCCACTGTGAGAACCAGGGAATACCAGGGCTCGTAGCCCGCTCGGCCTTCGCAGGAAACGAACGAAGAGAGCGAACGTCAAGCAGCCAGCGACGCAGGCAGTTCGACGTGCTTGGAGGATTATTTCCGTCGAGATAATCTCCAAAAAGCCTTCCAGGCTGTGTTCCGGGTCTTCGTAAAAACTAGCTGATATGGTCGGGTCCGGGGAGTGGCGACATAATAAGCACGTTCGTTCATTTGCTATGAAGCTGTGCAAAAAAGGAGCTCTCTTTTACATGTTCCCAAAACACGCCGGTTTCCGTCCGATCGTCGTGAAGTGACTATCGTCGACACTGTATATTGGACATGCTGTGTTATTTGAGACCTTTCTCGAATCCTGTTTGGATAACGCGGCACCGAGGGGTACGTGCAATATATTTTTTGTTCGATTGATGAGATTCATTGAATTTTATGTTGTGGGCGGGGAATATCCATTCAGTACGGATATCCTGTGTGGTCAAATATTTTGACCTTTATAGATTGACACGGCTGAGTTTACGGTGCCGTAAAACAATGAACATAAAATGAAACAAACATTCCAGTTGCATTTGTTCTGTCGCGCACGGACTCACCAAAACAGCTTTCATTTCTTTGTTTTTGATCCCAAAAATAGATCACTGCTTTCTTAAAGACCTCTATAAATTATGCTCGCCATAGAACACAAGATAGAAAAGAAAACGCGGCAAATCAGCCGCCACCAGCGTCCGGAATTGCGCCCAACGCAGGCTGCCACAGCCTACTGACGAGAAACTCCACAGCTCAGCGCAGTCGGGCAACACTGACGTACACTCTCAAAACCAGGGACACGCGCTGTAAATCGCTTCGTTCGAGATTGCCGCTGGAAAGGTCTATATACGGCACTGCTGCAAAGCAAACCTGCAGCATTCGTGAAACGCGACGCGGTTTCACGACACGGTACACTGCTAGCAATACATGGCGCTGCCGCGGGGAAAAAAGCTGTGGGATCACGGTATCCTCCATTTATATTTCGTCCATCACGGGAATCGCCTCCGGCCTTCTTGCAATAGGTTCCCTGTCACCCGACGCAAAAAGCTTTTTTTTTTTTTTACGGCATAAATTTAGTTTTACTTAAAATAAGTTGCAATGGCCATATTCATCCCCTGATTATACTCCATTTGCTTCGTTGGGGTGGTGCCACGTCTTAGCACCTGGTGCTAACCGTGTGTGGTCACACAAAAGGACCAAAGATGAAACACGTATCAGAATCTACACCGCTGCTCATTTCCTCAAGTCGATTTTTTGTTGTGACCAATGATATGCTCTAGGGCTTCGTCTATGCTGAGTAACTGCTCATGAATTACAGTTGAATACACGAAGTACTCTGACAAATGTATATTTAAATTCATCATCGTAAAAGCTGGTTCGAACACTTATTGTGTTTTAGTGTAATTAACTCCACTTTAACAGACATAGTGCGTATACCATCCCGCAATACAGATTGGGAGCACCCATCACCGCAATCTACGGGGAAGGTCAACCAAATATAAAGCAAATGATAGGTTCAGAACAATACAGGTTGCGCGAAATTAGGTAACGAATACAAAAATGTTCTAATTACAAGTTAAAACAAATCAAAAGCAAAAAAAAAAAAAAGAAAATCAGCCAATTTTTGAAAGTTGTTTTGGTAAACATAAGGGCAACTCAGAAATCACGCCTCGAGATTAGCGTCTTTTAGAGTTAGTGGGCGACGTAGCGTTCAAAGCTCCTCGATTCTACTTTTCGTTCCCAAAGATCTCGTCTTCTTTTCTATATTTTTCCTCATTGTTTAAAAGCACATCTTCCTTGCCTTTGCAAACAACTCCTCCGCAACAATATATTCGCATGAATGTCTGAGTACAATTGAAACCAGAGCCCGCGCTCCCTTGCATCTCGAAATGCATTTGTTCCACGCAGTAGGAAAGTGCGCTTTTTTTTTTCTTTTGGTCCATCGCTTCAAAATTAGGGGTCTGGCGGTGTCCGATTCGAATGCTCTCCCGCTTATTACATCGCGCCTGTTGTCGATTACGGAGGAGTTCTCGTCTTCGGAGGGTTGTATTTTATGGCGCAGACTTTCCCGCGAGTTGCTTACAATCGTGGTTATGTGGTTTTCGCTTCGGATTTATCGCTCGATTATACACCGACAAGCAGCTCCGACTTCACTCCGCTGCGGGGGCGCTGCGGTCGGCATGGGGCCCGCCTAGACGCTTCGGTTCACGTAATTCTGGTTTGCGCGCACGCGCAGGGCGCTGGTCTCTACAGCGTTGTCTATAGGCAACGCGTTGGTCTATACTTACACCTGTGCCGGCCACAGTCATCGAAAAGTGAAACCTCAAAACCTCGTTAATAAAAGTCTTTTCTTTAATTTTTGAGTTATTGCCATCTTGGAAAACCGTCATGTAGATGACGTCATCGTTAATGACTCCTAGACGAGCCCCAGGATACAAAGACGCTGAGGCTGGACGAGCGACGCTGGAAAGCGGCAGAGGCTTTCGTCCTTTGACTTGCAGCGCGCTAGCGTCTTGCTCATTGTGACACGCTGCAAGACGTGCGGGTGCCGATTCGGGCGCAAGCTATACGCCGCACTTTTCTTGGTTTATGCCATAGAGTCAACATTACTCACTTAACTGCTTTGGAGTGCCGACTGGAAGTATATATGTATACAATAAAAAAAAAAGATTTAACATGCAATTTTTTTTAATACAGAAAGTGACCTACGAGTGGTAATATTCAGTGTGACTTTTTATTAAAAGTTAGATTGAAAACAATTGCTACGTTTCATTCTCCTACCACTTGGGATCACTTTTTTACTTCTTTTGATTTTATTCGGTATGCGAGCCTTTAGTTTGTTCGCATAATACATGATAGACTACGATTAACTCGTAACGTAGGAAAGCAAATGAATATTTTCAAGGTAAATACGCGTCCAGTGTCACTTAATATCGACAGCGCTTTCTTCTCCGAATACAGTCAATATTCTCGTGCCCCTTTTGCAAGAGAAGTCACTCAAAAGTTTTGCTCTTCCTCGAATAATTGTATGGTGGGTTGGGGGAAAGACAAATCTGAAGTGGACTATTTCGTACCTGAAGTGCTCGATATCTGGACGTTTTCTGATTGCTTTTTATGCGTGCTCGGTGCAGAATATTTTTTGGACGGTACACATGCTATGTTAAAAAAAATGTGAAAGATTCATTTTGTTTTTCTAATTCTCACTTTTTTATAATTGTTTTTAGTTTAATCTTCGCGATGAGGTTCTAGCTATTCTTAACTCTAAAGCCCTATAGATAGATTGGTGGTAGCGCCAAGATGTCGGAAGAAATGAGGATAGATTCTGCAGGATTTTTTGTGCGCCCAATCGCTAGAATTGATTTATTTGTCTACAAATGCAAACGAGTCGAGCCAGCAGCATATCACAGGTGAAGGAGATGTTGATCTGCGTGAAAACATTGAGCATTTTAATTTTTTATTGTTCCGATACCCAACAACATTTATTTCAACGCAATCGCGTTTGTAGTTGAAATTTGTTCATGCACGATAACGCCGACGAGAATCATGCTGTAACAACAGCACCGAAGCCGATAGTCCCTGTCACTGTCTCCGCCGCCGTTCCCGCTCCAGGGATTCTCCATTCATCCAAAAGAGGGGCGAGCGGCGGGCTGCAGTAGCTAATATTGTAGGAGGTTGTATTGTGTTTATTTTTGTAAGCGTGGAAAAGTTGATGTTTCGACTACAAACTATTTCGCTTGCATTTTTTTAAGCATTTATGGCATACCCGTCACATGGAAAAATTAAGATGCACTAAATTTAACGCATCCAATAGCCATGTCCACTTTCGGCTGGAGTGACAACTGTCAACTTCCATTTAAGTACTACTCCAAACTAGGGTCATTGCAGTTACTTAAAGCGACAGAAATGATGTAAGCAAACTTGAGTAGTATATAAAAGTAGGTGGCTTAATTATACTTATGACGATGATGAAAGAGTCTGCAGCGGGAGCGTTCGCTAAATGTCCTACCGACGTGAGATTTGGCAGCGCACTCAGCTACCAAATGCCCCCTTCTCCCAAATCATTATAACTGCGGAAGTGAAGTTGCTGGCATTTTTGTTTTACATTTATTTATATTATTCTACTCTTTCTATATTTACAACGCTCCGAACGGTGAGAAACTCCCTAGGTAAACCTCTCCATCATCGCTGCCGGTTCTTGATGCCACATCCTCATCGAGGACCAAGGCCAGTAATGCTGCCACATCCGTCATCGCAACTCCTGCACCTCTCAATACGTCCCGTATTGAGAGGAGAGGTGAAAACGTTGTTTTTTCTTCCGTCTCAGCAAAAAAGTTGAAAAAAAAGTATCAAGAGAAGCAAATGGGGAGCAAAGTGAAGCAGCCGAAGACACAACTCGTTAATGGACAAGAAAATGTTATTCGAAGGAAAAGAAAGAAATCAAAAACGAAAACAAAAAGATGGACTGTGCAGCAGAGGGGAAAGCGTCTGCTCTGATAAGGTCCAGGAAGGAGCCCGACGTATTTCCTTTTTCACGCTGGGTGAACTGGGACTAGGTCGGCACGGTTCTTTTCGGAATAAATAGAGCGCGACGAAACGCGCAGTCTGCTCTGCTCTATGCCATTTCGGACCCTCACGCTATCGGGCTTCGTGAGCTGGCAAAAGTTTTACACGCGAGTAGTTGGTGCAACCTTGGCTTCTTCCAGCTTTTTAAAAAACCTAAATTCTAACAAAAAAAATTGGCAGTGAATTTCACTTTTAAAGTACTATAATTCATGAAATGCTGTTATTAGGAGCGATTGCTTCAATTGTTCCGAAAAAATTAAACAGTCGTTAAGGATGAGATGGGGTGAAAGAATCGATGTGTCACATGATGTATACTTTTCCGCTAAATTTATCGGGCAGATTGAATTAATTTACAAGTCACGTAACGTTAGGTCGCATGGCGTCGATTTGCCTCGCAAAAAATTAGGCCGGGTAATCGGATTGGTGCCGAGGTCACAAGACGTGAATTTCCCTCTAAATTTAGCGGGTAACAAAATTGGCGGTCAGGTCATGTAACGTCGATTTCCCGCGAAATTTAGCGAGAAAACGGAGTGTTGTTTGGCCAACAGACGTGAATTTTACTGCTAAATTTAGCGAGGAAACTAATTTGACTTATAGGTAACGTGCCGTCAATTTCCCCAAGACGTATACGTCGTGTCGTATACGTCGTGTCGTACGCCCTTTTCCCGCTAAACTTAGTAGAAAATCACGGGCGGACGAACAAACTTTGGGGTTGGCGGGTAGCATTCAAAAGCATTCCACGCGTTAAGACACATTTTGGCTCTATGAACTTTGCTACCTGGTTGGGTAGTGAGATTTCGTATTCGCCACTCCAGTTACCCTATAGGTGTCGCATCTCTCCACAAATACAACGGCTGTAAACAGTTTTTGCCGTGCCACGGGCCAGCACAACACTCGGGTTGAAGCCGGCAAAAGTTGGCTTTCAAATGGTTTGCTTCGATTTCTCTTCCAAACCCTCCAAACCTGCCGCGGTGTGTTGGCGTAAGCAAGCTTCCAGAAGCTTAGCCTTTTTCGGCGAAGCGATGAATTTACTACCTACTGTCCTTCTACTGAGCTGATAAATGTTGATAAACGCAATGTCTGGTTTACGCGGTTGCATAGGTTTCAATCAGAAAGAACTAAGCAAAACGCTGGCATGACAGTAACCACAGAGTCATAAGGAAAACTCTTGGACCTACACAATACAAGGCGCACCTCATTTGTTAGGTCATTATGAGTGATGATCTTCCCTGTCGGTGCTGCTGTTTTTGTTGCTGTGGCCAAAACCAACGCAACTTCCCTCGCTTTACTTTTGGTGTTCGTCGCGCCAACTACCGACAAAATGCAATCACGGATGTCGCGAGAGACGAGCAAAAATCGTGAATGGACCTGTTTCGGCTACTTCAGTGCTTTCTCTCTCGGCGCCGTCCGTTTTCCTGAAGTCACGAATACAAGTGTCTAATTCGGGTTGCATACACTTTGGGTTACGTGCCTCAAAACAATTTCGATTTTCAGTGAAAGCTGCAGAAACGCAGGACTTGACTTCATGGGCTTACAGTTCATTCTTCATGATTGGTGCTTAGGCGCTCTTATCACGTGAGCCCGAAATCTTACTGACTCCGGAGTGGTAATAAAAAGAGAAGTACTCAACACGCCCTGAATTTCTTAAGTTGTCTGTGACTATAACTTGCCGGCGACTCGAAGTAAAAATGAAAAAAAAAAGCACGAAGACAAGAACTCGGCAAAAATGCGAAAATATCTACAAAGGTTCTTCTTCAGCATTCGCTTTTGGCGTACTATAATAACCGTACGGTTCTAAGCTCACGAATTTGAAATATGCATGTGAATCAACTACTACAGTTCGTTTCCTTCTGTATTTTGTTTTGTTACCAATAAAGAGTATGTTCAATCGAAACAATTTATTAACAACACCCACAGTTCCCCTCCTATCAAAAATGTATGCCGTGAGTAAAATGAATCGCTGTCCCTCTGAAGGAACCACGTACACGGTTCAGTTTCTTAACGTACTGAGCTAAGATTTCGTACAGAGGTGGCAAAACATACAAAATTTTGCGAGGAAAAAACAGCTCTTATTAGAATAAAGAATAAAAAATAAGAAAAAGACTTTCAATCTTTTTCCTCTGGTGGAGAACGGAGACCAGCGGAGCTGTACAATGGGAAGTAACGGCCTTTCCTCAAGTCGGCAAGCCAGAATGGAAAGGCTGCCGCCATCTATGAGCGAGAGCGGCAACCAGATACGTGGCTTGCCGCCGTCGCTCATAGATGGCGGTAGGTGTCCAGAGTTCGATGTCTTCATTTCTTTGCGGGGGACACGATCCTGGGGAAAAAAACCCTCAACAGCTTAGCTCTAAAAACGTTTGACTTATCCAGAAAGCGACAAAAGTAGGCATCTTTTCAGTAATAGCCAAAATATCCCTACAAAAAATCGCGAAACACATTTTCATACAGGTGCGACATTGACACGAGGAAGAAAAAGGTGACAAGAAGACGAAGTCTCAATAGACATTTCGCATAATCGAAGCGACCCTAGTGGCTTCGGGTCGCGCAAATTATCTTGGGATCCCATTAAGAACAGTTTAGGTTTCGATTTTTTAGTCTTGCTCCACGTCATCTCCTCACAAGATTCAATGCTTTCATTTTCGAATACGTGACTTTTCTTAAATTGTTCTATGAACTGCAAAAAATTTGACTCTCGTGTAATACAAAAACAAAAAAATCTCTTTAAAATGCAAATACCAGAATCCCTTTGTTATAACGCTTCGACGTAATGTTATCTTATTAAATAATTTAAGCGCATTCAGATTTCTTTTTTCAATTGATGGTGAAAAGTATTATTGTCTTAAAGCCAAAGTACTGCTTCAAATTGAACATTTCCCCCACAGAAGCCGCACATAAGAACAATTAAAATATGCTGCATTTCGGGAGAAATAAAACACAACTATCGATTAAACCTTTTCATCTTCTTGGCCATGTATTATTTTCTGCAATGTAAGATCCGCGTAAGAAAGCAATGCCGAAACAGCCTGCAGCCAAGATTAATAATTAGCCCCGGTAGCTAACATGTCAACGTAATTATTCCGGTATCAACGATATTTGTCGTGAATGGTACAATGTTTCGGAATTAGACTAAATAATTTTTTAGAAAACTTTAGTCCACGGTTACAAATCAAATTTTAGTTTTTTTTTTTTTTAATTCTCGCCTCACCACACGTTTATTAACAACCTGGCGAAATCTACGCAAGTTCCTGAAAAGATGCTTCTCGTTATTTCATTTCCTTTCTTTAATTTTATCAAATATTCGCAAGTACCATTATTTTCCCGCACTTTCCACTATTCTCGGGGGTTAACTTTTCATCTTCCACGCTTGATATTCAGTGACCATCTTTTTCCCGCCTACCAAGGAGACTCACGGCTCATCAATTCACAAATAACGAGGGTCGGAGACCGTGCAAAGCCGTTTTTAAGGGGCGTCTGGACTCGGGGTTTTATGGCGTACGCCTGCTTATCGAAAGCGGATATGAACGGCGCGAACCCAGAAGAAGAAGAGCGTCAAGGAAGAGGAAAGCCACTTCAGCAGATTAGTGAAACGGAGGAAGCGCGTACGTGCGTGTTGTGCCTGCCACATTAAAACACGCTATAAAAATTGGGAACAATACGTGGCTTCTCTTGTCATCTTTTCCCTGACGGCGTTTCGTGCAAGCGTTCACGACGAAGGCCGTGAAGTTTGCAAGTCTGCAGCAAGGTTCGAAAATATAATCGCTGCTGTTCTAAGTAATTACAAATACGTTTCACGATAAAAAGAAAAATCGAGGGAAAGAAATCCTGGCGTACAGCCGTATATACGCCGATAAAGTTTAGATATTTATTGCGATCGCCAACAAGCAAGCGTAAATATGAGCTGGTGGTTTCACAAAACAGGTCCTTTGACCGATAATAAGCGGAAAACGAATTCCCAGCGATGATAGCGAGTGAAACATATAAACCACAATCGATTAAATTAGTTTAACGTCGCTGGAGTGTGAGGAAACTGTTCAGATAAAAAAGTAAGTTCAGATTTAAAAAAAAACAAAAAAAACGACGCACCATATGTTTTCGGCTAGACTTAATGATGTACAATAAATAGCAGCATGAGCCCACCCAATCTGTGATGAATTATGTTAAGACTTGTGCATTTTGAAATGCTGGTATGCTGCATGGTGCGCGTCTTCCGCCTGGTGGGTTTAGTGCCATATTCCTTCCATGCATCAAAAGCGTTCACTAATTGACAAGAAATGACGGCCTAGAAGCCATTGTATCGTGTTGTGGGATGTCGCCGTCCTAGTGGTTGGTACTAGAAGTCTCGGCAAAAAGCACGAGTGTAGCTCGCGTCGCGGATTCTCAACGTTTGGATGCCGCGGGCCTGCGCAGACTTTCAAGCTGTCAGGCGTTTGCCACATCAACCGTCGCCGCTCTGTACACCGCCAGAGTTGCGGTCCGGAGGCAGCGTGACACTCCTGTGACGTTATTTTAAGCGTAACTAGAGGGACGACTTTTGACGACGCGGTAAACACGCCAGTCGGAGACGCGTTTCAGGCGCAATAAATAGGTTGCCTTTAAGGGCGCTTTGCATGGTATCTCGTTTTGGGATACCATCCACTGATAGACCTGCGTCGTGTACATAGTAAGAGTGGTTACCTCCGATGTCTTTGTCCGTCATGTTGCTTCACGGAGAAAATTCTCGTCAGGCCTAAACAGCGTCGACAGTTGCGAGTCGGAAGTGCCGCCAGTACCGACAATCGCAAGTCGCAAGATTTTGGGGGACGACATGCAGACGAGACTGTAGCCGAGCACAGCAGATATACAAAAGCGATAACGTTGGGTACGTGTTCAGGATTCTGGATAATAAGGTTAATCGTGTTGCGCAAAATATTTAAAATGTATTTGCTTTGTTTGGCGCGCTACGGTTGCAGGCCAAGTGGAAAAAACGCGATGGACAGCTTAGCCGGCACGTATTCAAGTATTTATTCATGAAAAGTTTAAACACAAAATGGACAAACCAAACCCGAAAGCTTACATTTAAATACCTACACACTGAAAGCTTACATTTAAATACCTACACACTGGTGATAAGGCTGAACAGACTACTTCAGTAAAGAAGGGGGTGAAGGAGGCAGAGAGGAAAATGTAGGAGGGGAGAATGCAGGAGAAATCAACTTTAACAGTCTACAGGTTACGAAAGCAGGATATAAGAAAGTAAAAACTCTTTGACTAATCACTGGGAAGTGCTTTGCTGTTCGAGGCAAGAACGGGAGTTTTAAGGACGACGACGTATAGGGCTAAATTTCAGGAGACAGACACATTATGTGCCGCCTGCCATAATGATAGCGAGACACTAGAGCACTTGGTTCTGAAGTGCACGGGGCTTCGCCCTGCCCTCCCTGAAGGGGTAACGGATTTGGCCGGGGCCTTGGGCTTCACTGGCGACGATGAAAGAACGGAAGAGAAAAGGATTACAGTGACAAAGAGACGATTAGAAGATTCGTAGAAATTTTGTAGGTTAAATTAAAGTATGGACAACTAACTAACACTGCTGGGGACAGGCGGGAGAGAGGAAAATTGGGACTCCCTCCCGCGTGGCTCCGGCCCAAAGTCTCAACCCTGTCTCGCAGTGGGTCCGGTGCTTGGCTAACGCCGACAAGGTTTGACCGGAGGAAAATTGGCAACTCTCTCGCCGGAGGGAAGAGGCAGGGGTGATGTTTTTAGTTTTTTTCGGCCCGATCCCCCGAAGGTCATTCTGGTGATATCCCACACTGCTTGGTGGTAGTTAGGCGGAGAAAATTGGTCTTAAAAGGGCGGGAGGAATCACGTTTTTGTCTTTTTATATTTAGGCTAGGTGGCTCAAGCTACCGCCCATTACAAAGGGTATAGCCATTAACGTACGTCCATCCATCCATTTGAATGTAAACTTCGAACTGTCTGTAATTGTCGCGTTTCGCTGGAAGCAACCGATACTTATAGCCCTTTGCCTCAAAAGGAAACGCAAATGTTACAAACCACGAACGCAGCAACGAATCGCAGCAACGAAAACGCTTCGTCCCTAAAATAGCTGGGCGGAGGTTAAGCCTTCAGTGATGCGTAAAGTTTTCTTCTGCGTTAAAAAAAAGAAAAATAAAAACACGGTAAACATCTTTACTTCTTTTTTTTTTTTTTGCAGGCAACGTTGTGGTAACAGATATTTTCGTAACACGACTCTGACCGACCGTGAAGTGATAGCATGAATTATCAGTCAGCAATTAATGGAATCAAACATGAATGAGTACGCAAATTTTAAGAAAAAAAAGCACCACGCGTTGGAGCGCATTTTCCTCCCAAACTTCGAATATTTTCTTAAATCTGCGACGCGCTGTCAGCCTGGAGCTGTAAGATAGTCACTGCCAGTGAGGAGTATGAAGTAGATTATGCAGGACTGATGAAGTAGATTATGCAGGACTGCAATATCAAGCCAAATATTACGCGAGTGTACAAACATTTAAAATAAAGTTTCTCACATCTAATACTAACGAAGTGTCTTTAAGCCACGTTCTGACGCATGGTAAGCCAGATTCAACAATAAACAGCTTGAAGAACATTTTCGCACAAAAAACCTCGCGCCACATGTAAACGTAATAAATAGCAAACAACAACAACAACAACAACTTAACTGCTTTTAATTTAATAAGTCTCACTGCTGAATGTCCCTATTATTGTAGTTGTTTGATTGAACTGTTTCCAAGTAGCAAAGCGAGGTGCGGCTAAATTAATACCGTAATCAGTCAACTGCCATGAGGTAATTTGCTTGTTCGATTTTGCAGCCCTCATGCAGCTTGTCGGCACTTTTGGGTATATCTGTGAAATTCAGTTGTGGTAGCTTGAGCTACCTGTAGCTTTGATTCGGCCTATATTATTCTTATCTGAAGAAAAATAGTTCTGCCTCATTTAAAAGTAAGGAAGAACCACCGTGAGTTCCGATTTTCATGGTTTGTTTTCCTAATTAAACAAAAACATTTGCATCTGTTTTTTTGTTAATACTATATCTATCAAGCTTTGCTTTTGTAGAACCTGCGAATTATTTTCTTGAAATTGAAACCAAACGTTTCGGTACTTCGGACGTGCTTTACATCAATAACGAGAACTTGCATTCGTGAGGGTAGCTTCCCCACATAAAGTGTACCAATGAGGCGAAGTACACTTTACAGAGCACGCGTCCTCGATGAGCCTCAACAATACAAAAACAACTGAGGTCACAGCGCTTGCTTAATTATAACTTCCTTCTGGTGCTTGAACAAAATACCATTTTAAGATACAGATTGACATAACACTAAAAAAAATGGTTTATTGCACAGGCCCGTGTGGCTCTCATTGAAACCATGGTGAGAGTTTACTAGAGAGTTACAGCTAAATAAACTGTTTACACTTATTGCTTCGGGATTCGTTCTTTGGCTTTCTTTTCGGATAACGCTGCAATTTCATTGACTGTGGGCAGATAATAAAATTCTCGCCACTCTCTTCGTTTCTTGAGATGTTTATAGTTTGCTTGTTTTTAGCAAGAAATGCTTCTCAACGCTACCTCCGAATTCCTAAATGATATTCGTTCTTCTGCCCGTTCGTACGTTTCCTATAAATTTAGCGGCCAAATTGATACCACGAGACCTATACATGAATTCAATTTTTCAGCTAAATTAAGCGGGAAAATTTATATCACTTGACCTTACGTTCCTGAAAATACCGACCAATTCAATTTCCGTGCTAAAGTTAGCAGAAAAATTGACGTCACGCGAACTATAGGCTAACTCAGTTTCCCCTCTAACTTTGGTGGGAAAGTGTCGTCACGTAATTTATAAACCATGGTGAAATTGGCGGCACTTGATCAACAAGTGAACTCACTTTCCCCGCTATATTAAGAGGGAAAATTCACGTCTTGTGCGCAAAGTATCAATTCCGTTACCCGCTAAATTTAGCGGGAAAATTCCCGTCGTCTGGCCTAGACACCAATCTAATTTCCCCGCTAAATTTAGCGGGGTCAATCAACGTCACCTGACCTGACGTCACGCGACATATATAATGATTTAGTTTCCCCACTTACTGCAGCTGTAAAATACACACCACGTGACACACAAAACTCTCACTTATTCTCTCACCAATTCGCTATGATACATTGGATGCAAAATAGAACTTTAAAATTAAAGGTCCCTACGACTTTTTTTCCTTTTTTTTTACTTTTGCATTTGTACGTTTTCTTTTCAGCAGGATATTGTTCTTTTTTTTTTTTTTTTTTTGCTTTATACCGTATGTGCTCGAGTATTAAACGCGCTACTTATCAACAAGGCCCTGCGTCTACTTCACCGCAGAACATACATACAGCCAATCATCGCGTTCTCCGTAAGGAACGTAGCGAATAATGAGGTCGAGTAGACGATTCCCCATAAAAATGCAATCTTGGCAGATACCGTTTTCGTGCGGAGACGTTACCTCTGCACCTTAAATCGCTGGCATCTTTCTGACGGTCGCTGCGATTGGCTATCTCCATGCTCAGCTGGAAAGCGGACCTGCGTACTTTATTTAAATAGAGCGTGTCCATTACTCTAGTAAATATGGTAGGTTTGTTTCTATACTGGGAAGCCTATTGGCAACGTTAGAGGAAAACACAATAAAAAGAACGAATTGTGTCATGTGGGACGTTGCAGATAGAAACCGTACCTGGTCGATTAATTGCGTAATTAGGCCTTAACCTATATCCAGGTGTTCTATTATACTAAAGCGTCACAAAATATAATGCAAAGTTCGCTAAGTAAATCCTAGGAATCTTTGTCTAGAACTAGCTACATATTCCAAACGTAGACTAGATAATTAACGTGGGTCATAAACTGGTCTCGCAACATTTCGTCACAATCACATTAGAAATCATCACTATTAGCTATGTCACTGTTAATTCGTTCATTATCTGGCATGAACGCCCTATCCCGAGAGATCGCCCACTCCGTTTATCTGATGAAATATCTATAACAAAATAATTTCGAAACATCGCCCGCCCCCCGATTCCCGTCGGGCATCACGCAATTTCCAACGGGAATCACACCAATCGCGACATCTGCGCTACCGGTAGGAGTGGCGAGCGAAACCGTAGCCGGTTCCAGTGTTTTCGTCCGCAATCTGCGCGTGCGATATTAGTTCCTGTAACATGCGAGACCGTAGCAGATTCCCGCGTTTTATTTGTCCGCGATCGGCACGCGCAGTATCGGTTCCCTTAGTACGCAAGTTTGTAGCAGGTTTCCGCGTGTTTATCTCACCGTGAAATGGAAAGTTGCGGCGTTCGCTATCTACGGTATTTTTTCTTGTGACAGAGGAGTTTGTAGCGAGAATTCCGCCATGTTTAACGCGGCGTGGAACGAGAAGTTGCCGTGGCCATGATCCGCAGTATCTAACCCCGTTTCACGTGGTATATTGCAGATGTCCCGGTGTTTATAATTAATTTTCAATAAAGGCTTGCTGTACAATCTTCAAAAATATACAACCTCATATTCTTCACCAATTTATCCCATCATTTTCGGTCTATGTTTTTTACGAGATTTGACCGTATACCGTATTCATTATTGTCATTGTCGTCCATATTGCCCACTTCTTACTTGTGAAAATAATGAAATCTACCACTATCAATATAATGATGCTCATTGCCAATATCTACATATATTGCAGTTTTTGTTATCGTCACCACTTTAAACGTATTTCTAATTGAGATCCTAACTGTCCTTAGGGTAACCCATTATATCCGACCACAACCAGGGTCGTCAGCATTGTGATCGCCATGAAGATATTCACCAGCATCGCCATTATCATCGCCACTCACCTCATAGCAACTAGAAGCGGAATAAAACATATCTAGGTCTTGTCGTCTATGGGGCCAAAATCTCACGGGGTTTCACGGTAGAACAAATACAGCCCACTGCGGAACATTAAGCCAGGACAGATATTTATTTCCGATGATCTGTTTCCTCAGGACAGATAATGTAGTCCCCATAAAGAACACTCCCTGCTCCCGTCGTATACTAACCAGCTTAATGGCCGCCTCGAGTTATTGCGTTGTCTGGACCCGAGTCTCGCATTTTATTTTGGGAGTAATACGATTTACTCAAATAGGTTATGTTACAAGCCCAGCAAAAATACTCGCCGGAATAGAATATTCCTGCGGAAGGGGTACTATTCAGGGAATATATTAGCTGTATTTGATCTTAGGAGAAGGGTTCTTTTTTGGGAAAACCAAAGCAAACGAGAGAAATGTGGTGATTAATGTCATCAGTAGAAGAAGAGTAATATTAATATTACATAATATTGAACGTAAACCGTCGACATATGAAATAATAATTGACCTTAGTAAAACGTGACTGCCGTAACCATTCAACACTTTTTGATAAACTTCCGTGCAATGGTATGCGTAGCATGCTTTAATATTTATTCCCTCATATTTATAACATCGTAAGCAATGCGTCTGAGTGCACGATCATTTTTTTTTCTTTGAAACATTTGAAGTTTGGTGTGCCCCAGAGCAGTATACTCGATACTTTGTTGTTCAATGTGTATATAAAGGATCAAGTCAATATTTGCATACAATCACGTTTTATCATATATCTAGACGACTCGAGTGTATTTCCGTCTGCCTCGAATATGGACGAACTCATAACCAAGAGAAACTTAATTTTACAAAAGTCTTTTTCGTTGTCAACGATTAATGGTGTTATAATAAACAGTGTTAAATCTAAAGCAATTGGTTTAGACTTGTAAGTAAGCACGTTACTAGTAATTATGATCCAGAATTGGTACCAACCATATTAAAATTGTCGAACAGCACAAATCGCTAGGTCTCATTATATCAGAACATATGCTATGGAATAATCATAGAATACCTAGATAAGAAATGGTCAAAGGTTGTTAGAGTAATATATGTTACTGTCGGTCTATGTTGCCTGAAAATATTTAGATTTAAATTTATTATGCTCTCTTTAGCTCACAAATTACCTATTGTCATTTGGTCTTCGATTCAACGAATAAATGTAATATTAACAAACTTAGGCTGGGTTTTATTGCAAACGTTCTAACGATATCCATACCAAACAATCATTTTTCACAATTCAACGTCATGAGAATTTGCCAGTATATACGAGTAGCATTTGTTATATTCTTATTTATTTTCAACTGATAAGTTTATTATTATTCCTTTGTCTACTTTATCCCAACTAACAAAACGTGAATGTTCCATCCATATCCGACACAGAGAATTCTGGAATATGCCCCATCTTTTTACCAATTACGCACTGTAGTCAACTGCTCATAACCTGCTTAGAGTACTTAAAAAGGTTATTATAGACCGCATTATTATCCACTCTTTAACAAAAACACACACATATATATATATATATATATATATATACGATCGTGTTTTGTTCAGACAGATGATATTTATAGCGTTTTTTTTTTATTACCATGCGCTGTAAGTGCAAGGGCACCAGAGCCAGCCAAGCTACATTGTGCAAGCTTTTCGTCTGGTGCACTCTGCACAATAGTGCTAAAATAAACAAGTTCAATTTCGAATTCAACATGTGCCTTTTCTTTTTTTTCCGTTGGTACTTTGTGCTTACTTTTTATAAAGATGCAAATGAACAAATGAACATAACATAGCATGTGTGCCCAAATTAATAAGCCACAAAATCATTAAAAATGAAAGTAGGCTTTCAGTTTGTTTTAAAGCAATCTTGTTTCGCTTGAATTTCTATGCTGAACCTTCCTCTACTATTTTCCTAGACTGCTTGATTTCTCAAACTGATGTCACTAAGCATTACGTTAGTATTACATTGTATTGTCATATCCTATATTGTTCTAGCGTCCAGCAGAAATGTCAGATGTATTAAACTGAAAAAAAAACGTTATTGATAGTGGTGAAACCTGGGGGACGCAATTTGTTCAGCAATGTATATATAAATCGGACACCTCTAGGTAATATTTAACAACCTAACAAATTTATATTGATGGAAGAATTCTAAGAGACCTGTCAGTCACCAAAAACGCACACTCTAGCAGTTTTCACGCGGAAACAAAACATGAGAACTTAATACAAGCGTTATTTTACAATACCATGTCTCCGCAAAACGCAGAACGGACAGTCGGAAATTCATTCAAACGTTTTGCGCCAAGTAGCAAGAGTTTTAGTTGGTTCAAATTACTTGATTATTATCAGAAACTTTAAAAATGCCTTTAAAACTGTAATTTTTTTTTTTATAAAAAAAAGCTTTACCAAACTTGGAGAGAATATCAGTCCTCACTAATTGTGTTGAGACCGAAATCCTACTTCCGTGTTTACTGTGTTTTTTTTTTTTTTGTTCTAGTGAAAAATAAGGCCGGCTATAAAATAAAATTGGATTAACATGTCAAATTTCCTGAGAGGAAATTGCGTTGTCTGGAGTATCTGACCCCGCTTCCCGGTGTCACGCAATTTCCAACGGGAGTCATAAGTTTAGCCTTGTGGATTTCAGGAACTGAATTGTGATGTTGGGTGTATGCGCTGACTCATTGTCAGGGTGCAAGATCCTCTCCCTGAATCCTGTCATTGGTCGCTGTTCCGATAGCTTTCCGAAAACTTTTGATAGTCATACTGTTTCGGACTACTGTGCGGTAACAAAAAAAAATAGTTTGCGACATGAGCGCTTTTTTTTTCAAAAAGCGTCGCCACCATTTTGTTTTGGACCCTTCGGGAACGCTTCACATTTATTGGTAGATCATCATCAAAAGAAACATCAATATTGTTAATAGAATTTTCTTTTGCCGAAGTAAATTGGTGCGTTTAGCTCCAACATTGTTTAACAATGTCAAAGACACGACTAAAGTTTCCTCCGTCAAAACTAAGTAGCATTTTTGCACCATTCAACACGCATGTGCTTTCGCTCATTAGTCAAAGCGTGAGGCTCCCATCGTTATTAAAAAATTTTGGACTCGAAAACACTTGTTAGATTATTTCAAACTTCTAGAAATCCATTCATTAGTACCGCTTCAATGCACCTAATGCCACCCGAGTGTTTTCACGTACACTTCTTTTCCTCAGTGACGATGTTTTCTTCATTCATTCCTACCACCGGGCAGCAGCTCCCCTTCTTGGCTTTCAATGAAGCTTCGTCTCTTTTAAATGCTTGAAACTACCTAAAGACAGTCGCACGGGGAGAATAAAGATCCCATAAAGCCCACTGCAAACACTCAAAGCTCTCGAATATGTTTAAATTACTTCTAAAATTATCAAAACCAGTGCTCGAAAGTGCTTTCTTTCCAGCTCCATTGCTGACGGTTATTGAGCGACGATCAGACGACCTAAAACGAGTCCTGCCAGAAATAGAAATTAGTTGGCAAATTCAAAATTTACCCCGGTGAATAAGAATGGGGCCCGCTCCTGAGCGTGTTTTTCCTAGTGAAAAAAAAAATATTGTGAGATTGTCTTTCTCAAAACTTTCCTACTGACCCGCGTACTCTAGTAATGAACGCGCACGACAAGAACGGGTGCTTAGGTGGCCTGAAACGTTTATATACGAGGGGTGATCAATAAGTTTTGCCTCATAGGCTGTAAAGCTTTACTCAGAGATGGAATGGAAAGATGTTACTTTAAATAAAAGTTTCGAATATTCTTTTTTCCCAGTAGCATATAACCTTTAAATCTAGTCCCCGCCGGCAGCGATGCACTACTCTCCGTATCCAGTTGACGACACCAACGGCGCACTGCATTGGTAACTTCGTTGTCGGACACAAACCGTGTACACTTCAGATATTCCTCTTTTTTGTTAAACAGCCAAAAGTCTGATGGCGCTCCGTCCGGACTATAAGGCGAATGAGGCAGAATATCTTGAAACTTGAGCTTCTCTAGAGCGGCGTTAGTGTCGTCAACAGCCACCCTCAATCTTCTACGACAGCATGCGCAAAGTAGGTCACCGGTAGTCGATGTGCATTGTAGCCAATGCGGACTATATCGAAAAGTTACGTGCTCCGGGGAAAGAGGAGTTTCTAAGCTTTTTTTTTAATGTAACATATTTTAATTGAATTACTGAGTAAAAAGGTTACATCTTTAAAAACAATCCTTATTGATCACCCTTCGTAAATTGTAATACTGACGTTCAGTTTGCCTTGAATTATTAAGAATTAAAACCTTCAATACACGTTCCCGCTCTATTTCACTCACCAGGAGCAAGTGCGCCTGCCGCAGTAATGCTGAGGTCTAACTCAGTATATCATATTTGTTGTAAATAAAGGTTAGCGGTTTTGTTGTGAATTTTCTAATTTAATAGCACTAATGTTTTGTGAATGATTCCCACACAACATTCGCATATTTTTGAAGTAGTCGTAATAACGTTTCCTAAGCAATCAGTTTTGTGTTATAAAATGCATATTTTGAAATATTAGCTTCGTATAGAATACTAACTTTTTTTATTATTATTCTCAATCTATGCAAAACATAACGCTCGGACGGTGCACTAATTGAATTCTGCGGTTGGTATAACCTCTTGCAACTAATCGCATGCAAAAACATTAGCCTTAAAATTAAAACAATCGTTATGTGTAAAGGAGAGCTAAAATAGAACTCCCGTTTTCAATCGCAGCGCGAGCTATCGTGAAATACCGAAGTTGCTTTGGCATACGAACTACTACATAAGCTCAGTCCGTAAAATTTCAGGCTTCCCAATGTCAAGCAGTTTAAACAAAATCCTTTATGACGTTGCCCCCAAAAAATAAAAACGGTCGGCACCCATTTGGAAGGTTGGCCTCCTTAAAAAACATGCTTCATCTAAAGTTGAATGCGAGTCTGCGACATGGGCATTGAGTGGAGCTTTGTTTCTTGAGGAAAGCGCCTGTCTTGCCGACTCGCTTTTAGAACATACTGTAGAGTGCAACCGTGTGGTCTAGACAAACTGCTGTAACTTCTTGTTTTCGCGAACATACCTGTGTCAAAGTGGCAATGCAAAAAGTTGGTTCATCCTTAGAAATTGTAGATAAAGCAGGCAATAAACTAAGACATCGTTATTTTTTTTGCCTGTCTTACTTATTGTGTATTGCACGATGTATCAACCATTTGTAATATCTTTGTTGATTACTGTTCTTGGTGTCATTATTACCGAAAGGTGCATTAAACGCTATGAGGGTGCCCTACTTCTAACGGCCCTCAACAGCAAAAATGTTCCTTCAACCTCTACTTCCGAAGTTCGAACCACATCTACCCACACGCACCTGTAGCATTCCTTGCAGTCCACGTTAAGGCGAGAAAAAGAGCAATCTGAAGTTAATAATATTTTGCACGAACTGCGTTATACAAGAAAAATAATTCTTCTGAGCGGACCCGCCACGCTAACGTAACCCAATTAAAGCTCTTCCGGTGCTTTGTATGGAAATAAGTATTTTCGTTGTTATGTTTCTGATTTGACAAAGGAAAAGATTGCGGCGCTCCGAAGAGTAGAAAGGGAACAGTGGGAAGTCCGTCCTGGGTAAAGAAAGATGGAAACGGCGCCATTGTTTGCAGGCGAGTTCCGTTAAGATGCTTTCTTCGTGGGTCTTGTCTTATTAATACTTTCTAGGGAGGCTAGCCATTGTGTGGTTCTAGATCGATCGAGGGAGGATAGAAGACTTTACCGCTTGTGACAGGTTAATTGTGGCTTCGAGGGTGAAACAGTCTGACCTTTTGTTCAGTATCCTACATAGCCATTGAAGTAAGGGATAAATATTTTCTTCTGGTCACAACTTCTTTTTCACGTGCTATTTTTTTTTTTTATTTAAGGGGAACTTGGTAATAACTGGGTTGTGCAAGGCGTCACCCAACTAAAAAGGCTCAGTATCAGAAGTGAGCTTCTTTTGTCACAAAATGTGAGGATGTCAATCAGCGCTAAATTGCTGGTTTGCTGCCTCGCGAAGGAAACTTGGGATAAGATAAAGAGTAATACCCCCCCCCCCCCCCCCAATAAAAAGAAAGGTATCTAAAGATAAAGATGAAGAGAAAAATAAAACACAAACTTCTAAAGAGGATCCGAGTTATGTTTTGCTTTTTTTTATGTCCCCTGCTACTGCAAGAATACCGATTTGTTTTAGCATTTTACCGCGGATTCCTTCCAGGAGTATTGTCTGAAGGTGGTTTCTGCTAGCCGAGGACCTTTCACAAGAAAAGAGCCGGTCTCAACAAGAAAGGAAACTAGCTACAATGAAGGCGAGCTTTCAAACACCCTACAAGTAGTCTTCCCGAAGCTGTACGCCATTTTGAATGCCCTTGTATAGTTTAGTATGGCGGGAAAATATAACGAGAGGGGCGACCCCGAAAAAGAAAGCAGTGCTTCTCCGCGTTTGCTTGCGCGCTTGTTTTGATTAAAGTTTTGTCACCTCTCAATTCAGCGTCCATGTATATCTCCAGGAACATAGTTGAAGAATGAGCGACTAATAGGCCATTCCGAAAAAGGGCCTCTAGCCGGTATCATTTTCAGTGTTAGTTTGTTTGGCGCGTGCTTTGCTCGCTTTCCTTAGTGAGAAACATGCGCGTGCTAGGCTGCGGAGATCGCACGCTAGGCCGTAGATTTGTAAAGAGTGGAAGTGCGAATGTCATAATTGGCGGGCGCTGTTTAGGGCGCATGCACAAAACGAGCTCAGATTTTTAGACCGCCAAGACACTCAATCTCGATGGAGCGAAATGCATGTTGCGAAATAACTGTGGAAGCTCGCCGTCAGCGCGAGCTCAACAGTTGCACACACTAATATAAGGAGTATTCACTGGGCGCCATATTTGTGGGTGCTGTTTAGAGCGCATGCTCAGAACCAGCCAACATTAATAGGCTGCCAAGACCGGCAATCTTGAGGGTGCGAAATGCACGTTACAGAAGAACTGTGGAAGCTCTCCATCAACACGCACTCAGCAGTCGCGCAAACAACTATGGCCGCCAGTGAATACTTCCTATATGGCCGCAAGTGAATACTACCTGTAGTCACTGACGAAATGAGAACGGCAAAGAAGCAGTTCAGCTGCTTCCCTCCAGCGCAAACGTTCTACCTTCAACAACGCTTCGGTATCCCAAGCTCCTCGAGCCTGCGTGCGAGCAGCCACAGCATGGCCAAAGGCATGGAACTCCGATTGAGTCAGTGACATTGTTGTTCTTTGTTATTGCACTCCCTTCGTTATTCGTTCATTCTATTCCGTGTCCCGAATTTGTTTAACGTGAATGTCGCATATAGATCAGTCTCCGAAATCCTGGCCCCCAGTTATAAAAACGGGAAATCATAATCTCAAAGGCAGGCTCTTGTGAAGAGACGGGCTACGCATAAAACAAGATTTTTGCTTTTTACAACACTCTTGGCATCGGTGCTGTTGTTGGAGCTTCGTGATTATGCAGTTCTCATGTCCTTGCATTACGATATGTGCGAAGATTTCTAAAAAAAAATGTAATCTTGCAAAAAGCGCAGCCCCCGTACTGTGTCATGAGGTCAACATAAACAAACATGGCGGCGCCCATGGAACAGAGCAGACATTGATCTATACGACCAAAGTTGTTAAGTAAACCGATACGTCTGTGGCGACCACATGCGAGCCACGGACGCAAAAGAAAAAGAAAACGCCAAGAGGCTCGAGCACTTCTCTCGTTTCACCAGATGGCCAGAGGCTCTCCCTATTAGCAGCACTGCAGCTCAAGCAGTCGCCCAGGGGTTTATGCAAATGCGGATTTCCTAGTTTGGCGTGCCCGCCACTCCCACCACAGATTGCAATCGGCAATTTAAGTCTGCACTCTCAAGTGGATTCATCTTTTATCTTTGCACCAGTTGACTAAGAACGGCTGCTTACCATCCACAATCCAACTACCTCGTTGAAATATTTCATCGCGAGCTAAAAGCTTCAATCAAGGAGCGTCAAGATTACCCTCATTGGACATAATCGCTCCCATTAAGACTCAGTGTTCCCACGAAAGGCATTCGAGGAACTTTCTCGCACTCCTGCAGATCTGGTACACGGAATGTCCTTGGGTCTTCCAGGAGAATTGCTCACCCCTATGGGCCAAGCGGTTCCTCCGGACCCAATCAACTATGCTCATCGGCGCAAAGACATCATGCCTAAACTACGACCGACATCCCCGCGAAGGCGATCGCCACTGCCAGTTTTCATTAGTTCGGGTCTTACCAAGCCGAGTAGCGTTTTTGTGAGAGACGATAGTGCTCGCCGGAGCCTCCAACCACCTTACAATGAACCGTATTTAATCACGAAGAGGACTCCAACATATTCTGAAGTGCTTTTCAACGGTAAGCAACAAACCATATCGATTGACAGACTAAAGTAGTCTTCCCACAAGAAGCCTACACAACTGTCCACAACTGCTATCACTCACTTTCACAGCACCCTTAACGACGCAAGGTCCATTTGGAGGGGGAGTGGTGTGGCGACCACCATACTGCATACGTAAGATAACATGATTGCGCTTAAAGACAGGGACATAGGAAGAACAGACACCATAGAGCGGTGGTGTCTGTTCTTCCTATGTCCTTGTCTTTAAGCGCAATCATGTTTTCTAACGTACCATACCAACTTGCCCAACAATCAGCACTTGACCACATATAAACTACTACATCGATGGTAGAAAAAAAAAAAAAACGCCAAAAGGCTCGAGCACTCCTTTCGGGTTATCCAGAGTGCAGCCATGTCATCCTTTATAGAAGCAATCAGTAGAATCAACGTGTAAATGATTTAAATAAATACTACATAACGCAAGACATGACTCGTTACATGTCATGAAACCGCCAGATGTCGTGATTTTCGTCGATTCGACTACGCATATAGTGACCCCTTCTTTCAATTGGACCGCATCTGTTTGTAATTGTATACAGCATAAAACCCCGTTCAGACTTGCCTTCAGAGTGACCGCTACGCCTACCAACGAATACAACCGGTTAGAGCGACGATTAGCCGTGGCGATGAAGCGCCAAGCGACCGTTTTGTTCGCTTTCGTTCGCAACGCAAGGAGCTGAGCCGGGCGGAACTTTTTCGTGGCGTTTGGGAACGAACGGATCAGCCACATCTACAGACCAATCATAAGTTCAGGAGAGCTCGGCCGCACGCGTTGCATGCCGGTTGCGGTTCCCGCTATCTGCTGAAATGCATGGTGACAATGGCAATGGTCGATGGGTCGGCGTGGTTGAAGCTCATCGTTCCGCGTAGAAGGCTGATCTTTGACTGTGAATTGTCCTCGTGTGTCTGGATAATACACCAGCACGTCCTAGAAAGAAATATTTATCTACTCAAGCGAAAATGTAGTGGAGGCACTCTCGAGACAGCAGAAACGCTCGTGTCCTCGAACATCGCCCAGATTTTTTATATTGCGCACTCCATGTGTGCGCTCAAGTTCGAGGTATTACTGGTGCGTACTGTACTAAAGGCGCTTGTGAATGACGCTAATTTCCACGCGTCTTTATCACCCGAGAAGGGTGATGTGTATTAGCATTCCCGAACGCTCGCAACGTCTATGAGATCGCGAAATCACATCTCTCCTTGGTTATATTGCTGCTGAAATTGCAGCGTGTTCTCTAATCGTAAGATAAGCAAGTGGTGAAATTAGTGGAATTAGTAAAGTTGTTTTTTTGTTTAGGTCGTGATTGTCGAGGACAGTGTATTGCATCTTTTTTTTCTTTTTTTGTTTTGTTTTATTCACTCAGCCCTGCGGGCCTATCGTGGAAAAATAAAATACTAAATTAATAAAGCTAAATCTATAAAAAAAAATTCCTGCCCATTTTATGTTACTCCTGTGAGTAGCAGCGCTTCCTTTTTGTTTTAGGGACAACGCGGAAACAGCTTTCGACGGCGGAGAAATGGCTGCCGTGCTGCCGACCTGCTGCGCTTGTTGCAGCAGAGTGCGTACGGGCGGGGCAGAGCGGTCGTTTCAGTCGCTCCGGTCACAACGGACGGAATAGTAGGTAACGCGCTCGTTGCAGATGTTTGAACAAGCCTCAAACGTGTTCGTCAACAAAAAAGATACATATTACGCAATGCGGAAGTATCATAAACCTATTTATATTGCATTTTTTAAGTATTTGTAAACTACTCGACTTCTTTTTTTTCTAGTTAAGCCAACCAGAGCTATATTCTAAATGTTATATCAGTCAGGTATTTAGTAACTTCTCATAAATGCTTTCATCGAGTACATTGTTGAAAGTACACATACTACAGTGAGCGCAGGGAACTAGCAAGAAAAAAAAACAAACGCAAAAAAGTGCAGTTCTCTTAAAAATTCGGCACTTAAACCAGTCTTCGACAGAAATGAAATTACAAGCGATGGTGGCCACGCAATATTTATCTGCTGAAGTTTAAGAACCTAATATATGAACAATAATTTTTTTTGGAGCTGCAAAAAACAGGCTTAATGTCACGGCGTACTAAAGATTCTGAGCACGTGTGTGAGATCGGTCCACAAAACGCTAGTTAATATTAATGGTTTATCCGCACACATGCACCAATCATCCGCTATTAATTATGTGTATTTCTGATGCCAACGAACAGTGGTCGTTGAGTATTCGCCTCCTGTGACTACAATATCATGAACACTGTGACCAGAAATGCCTATCAGGGTTTCATAATAATATAGGCCCTTCAGAAAGTTCCGCGAGATAAAGAAAACGCCTTTATTTTAATGTATCAATATTCGACCATAATCTCAAATTATGCCCACAACGTTTTAATTCCTTCTCAACTCGGGTGACGACCGCTGAAAGCGGAACGTCCACCCCTTTCGACATCCTACGCTTCTAGATTTCCTCCAGCCCTTTGCAACCGCCTCTCAAATTTACCGAACTCATTTACGTGACTTCAACTCGTTGAGTGCCTATTAATGAAACCGGCTTCCGGGACGATGCAGCAACTCATCAACGTTAAAGTGCATTTGGTTACTTGACCAGATTACTAATTTTAGCTATCGTTCGAGTAAACAAAGCAATCAATATAACTGCGACGATGTGCTTGCGGGAGGAAATCGGGGTCTAAAAATGGGGGAATGATATATATTTGAATTTTGAATAAATAAAATTGAATTGAATTGAATTGAATTGAAATAATTGGTTAGCTGAGTCACACCAACACTACCTAGAATAATCGAGGCTTGGGAACGACCTCAGCAACGGGACCCGATCCCCAGGCCGAGCGTCATTCGACGCGTTGATTGGATACGAGGCCAAGCCTAATGCTGACGCGTGACTTGTGTCCAATGCCTGTCTTCTCTCGATCTCGCCGTGATGACGTCACAACACTAGTCCACATGCTTCGATTATTCTAGGTGGTGTTGGTGAGGCCGCTTTCCCATCTCTCTTGTTTGTACGTATACGGAGGGCAAGTTCGTCTGCTTCTTGCGCAGGGGGTAGCAGTGACGTCAGAACGCCGAGCCCTGATTAGCTGATCGCGACCCCCTATCTGAGCGTCGTCTGCTCCTTTGCTACGTCGTCTGCTCGCAACATCATCTGCGTCTGTCTTACCTTTCCTGCGACTTTCGGAAGTGCAGGTATATATATATATATATTTCGAGTCACCCAGTTAAGCGCAATATATATATATATATATAGATATAGATAGAGAGAGAGAGTCGTCGACCCGTTTTTCGGACTCCGAGGGGACCAAGGAATCGTCCGAATAATCAAGCGATTCCAAAAATAAATTTCAGATAAGATATCAAATTTTCGCGCATATTCCGCTCCGTATTGGCCACTTTCCACTTGCTTGATGTCGATTTTAAGTTCTCCTGCGACTTCCGCTTCATATTGTTCACTTTTCACTTGTTTGTTGATATGCTTGATCAGAGTGCTGCGCTTTGTCGGCGCCTTCGTTGGCAGACACAGCGAAGTTGAAGTTGGCGCCATGTGGCACTATTTGAGACAACGTTTAGTCCACCAAGCTCGCTTCAATACGTAGCCTATCGGCAAAAAACCTTCGCGCTCAAAGACCCCAAGAACGGCAGACAGCCGCTCTTATCGTGGTCGCACTTGAAAAACACGGACCACGAGAACTGGAAGAACCATATAAGTTTGGGGCCTTACAATAAGAGTAGGTATACGGCGACCATATGGGCTCTAGCGGAACCGTTTGTTTATTGCGGAGGACAGTGGTACCGAGGCTACAGGGTAAAAACAAAACAACCAAAATGGTGGCGAGTGAGCTCGCGGCACTATCGCGGCGACTGTTTAGTAGCTGTAAACTGAGAAAATCAGGCAAATTATGTGAGAAATATCGAGCACTAAGGCTTATGGCGTCCGAAATTTCGGTCAATGTTATACAATAACTTTGTGGGGTGAGTGACGGTTCGGTGAAAACGTCCGAATAATTTGACGCGTCCGAAATATCGGTGTGCGAAAAATCGGTCGGCGACTGTATACAGAACTACACCGAAATCAGACAACTGTGATGGCGCAGCCTTTATTTGGTTTCGCTTTAATTCTGACAGGAGCCGACGCGACAATTTGATGGAGCGCTCGCTGTCGTCCCCCCCCCCCCCTTTCCCCTTTCAAGGCTTGCCATCAATAACTCAAACAATCGCGCGCAAAAAAAAAAAAGCGTCGAATCATGGCGAAAATCTTCTGCGTAATTGGTTTAGTCGGCGATGTCAGACGCACAAAGACGACGAGCGTCGTGACGATGCACTTTTGGGCGCTGTCGGCTGTGCCCGGAGTTTAGGTAAAGCGATGTATAGCTGCAGTCACCTGTACGTCACGTGGGGCTGTGTCAATTCTCACGACTGTGCACGCTGAAGATTTTATTTAATTGATGCATTTGCAATGTTTTGGCTGCCAAACGCCCACGTCGTCTACTTAGTCATTTTTTTTAATCCCCCCTCTCTTTTTTTGCATGAAGTCACGTGAAAATATTGTGTTATCGACTTCTTTTGGGTGTGCCGGTGGTTTCTGCTGGGCAATATGAAAACAATAGAGGTCACTGCGATCAAAGTGGTAACTGCATGAGATATGCTCGGACCATCAACCGCTGCCATTTTGAATTTATAAAATTATACGTACATCTTATAGCGGTTATGAGAAAATACATCTATCCAGAAACTCAAATGACTCCTTGAAAGCGTTATGCCTATTCATCTGTGAGGCGCAATTTCTCGCTAAGTCGTTGTCGCGATCAATTAAAACGACTTTACATTTTTACCATAGGGTGATATGTTCGCGTAGCTTATTTTTTCGCGATATTTTCTATGTTGCAAACATTTTGCGAAAATTAGGTCATCGCAAACGACACCTCGGTTACAGTGATTGGCTGGTTCAACCCCGCATGAAGCCTCTTGTAACGAAGACAGGCGACTCATGCCATCCTCTGCACGTCTCGTTGAGCTCACAAATCGTCCGACTCTTCTTTCTTCGCGCTGGACGAAGTCCACTCGGCGAGTCAGTCAGCAGTTGCGCCAAGATGTCGTTTCGCTCGATGAGCAGCGAGCATCTCTCGCCCCATTTTCGCGTGAGGTCGATATCGCTGAGCTGAGGACGCACTGCGTTATCGACAGCGGAGGCACTGAAGCGGGCACGCAACGCTTGGGAGCGGAAACTTTCCTGAATTGTCAATAAACTCTAGTACCGAACGTACATAGGAGTCCTTGTTAAGAGGAGCAGTGAACAATTTGTGATCTACGTAACTAAAGCGTCGTTCCTAAGAAAGAGAGATCCGAGGTGGGATATCCGTGACGTAAGAAGCGGCAAAAACTATATTTTATGCTTCTTCGTTCAGATGAACGAAGTGTTGGTAGGAGTGACTGTCAACGTCGGCAGTCAAATTCAGTGGTTTTCAGTCTAGACATTACAGCGGAAGAATTGGGCGGTTTTATCACTTTCCACCGAAACTCTTAAATGAAAAACAAACTCGTCCAGGACAAACTGGTCAAGCATGACAACTAGATTATCTGTACCGCCTAAGCATCCCTTCCGCCCCTGCGCCGCGGAGCTTACGGCACAGCGCCACGTCACAAAAGTGTGATGTTTGCGTCACGTGACGCGCGCAACGGGGTGAAATTAACTGAATTCCCCCTCCCCTCCCCCTGTGAACACCATTTAAAGTTAATAAAATACCAGAGTTCTTGTCATGGGAGGCCTATTTTTATGTTGAAAATATGGTTAAAGTGCATATGGCGCTCGCTCCAGGAAACGCATATTCCAGCGAACATATGACAAAACACTCCCCTAAGTGAATCGTAATCTACGGTCTCCCTCACGGCAAATGAGCGGATTGATTTTAGTCCGCTGCGTGAGATTGAATGGCTGTGATTTGCTGACAGATGTCCTTCGTTATCCGCCAGCTGGAATATGCACCTCCCACAATCAGTGCCGCATAGCGTTTAAACCCGTTTTTATCCCTCTAATGCCCGCCGTATCATGCGCGCTACGACAACTTCTCCAACCACACAGTACCGATTTATGGCTTTATCGGACTGATAGAACGCTATTTTAAAAATATATCTACATAAACGTGACTGAGACCCTTTTTTAGCAAACTTGAAAGCAAGTGCAACTTTGTTCATCTAAATGCTGATTAACACTTCTTTGACCGACTACGACCGACTCCGCCACAACCAGTTTTGAATCCGCTAGAGACTGCACATGGCGAGCCGCGCAGCAGCAATGGCGGTCGTAAGCGGCATAGAAACCGGTTGTGTCGGAGTCGGTCGTAGTTGGTCGCAAAAGTGTGAACCAGCCTTAATGAGTTTTACATCCAGATTCAAAGTGCACACCTTGCAACCACGCAGAAACCTATAAGAGGCCACGTTTATGATTGCCTAAACCTTTTCACAAACAGCAGAAAGCTCTCGTTGTACGAAAAAATTACTGTGATTTCATTCTCTGTATGTGCCTGACAGCGTGTCTCGCCTCCAGGCATGCTTCCCAGAAACTCCCCTGAATTCACGTACGCTCTTACAGGGTCAGGGCAATTTCGCCTCAACACACGGGAGAAAAACAAAATGACCTCCTCCATGCGGTCTCCTTCAGTTTAAATCGATTGGATGCGGGGCGGTAATTAGATTGAAAAGGTAAAATGACGACGCGGTTCAATCGATCCCTGAATTCTGCTCGACCGAACGAGTATTCCATCAAACCAAAGGTGAGCATGGGTTGTGAGTTTTTCAAACGACGTACAGTTAAAGAAAAATAGACGCGATTTAACCGTTTGTGTTTAGGAAACGTAATTAAGGTCGGTCTGCTTTTAAGGTATAACGACACTGTCTTACGCTTCGGATAAAACATTCAGCCAGTGCAATACGACTGCTAGCCGGTGGTCGTTAAGGTGCATTGTGCTGAAAAAGTAATACACACAAAGGCATGCCGGTATGGTGCTTATTCAGATCAAAGCAGACCGAGGCGGGGATTGAACACGGGATTCTTGGGTTCTGAAGCGCCAGCTTTTGCTTCGCCTGCTCCACGGAGCTAAGGCGCGTTAACACACTATGCTCTGAACATGTATTGGACACGAAGCCTGCGCCTTTGCTCGGTGTGTACTCAGCTCTGTTCGTATTGTAAACGAGTGTAGACGTCAGTGCTCGGGCGAGGACTCGGACCTGATCACGCGCTTCGTGTCCAAGCAATGGCGACTGGCAGTGTTGCTCGATGCACTTTTGTAATGTGTCTGTTAGGGCTATTAGGATAATGCAATTAATGCAAATTTGCAAGCGAACGGAGAAGAGCGATGAAAATAAATTCCCCGAGAAGAGGAACCTGGGGGACAAAGGACAAACACAAATCTCTAAACAGAGCTCGGTGAGTGATGCGCGACGAAAATCGGCAACGGAAAACAGGAAATAAAAAGCAGACAAAAGGCCACACGTGACGTGAAGCTTTATGCAGCGGGTTTAGCTTGTTCAGCTACATAGCAACTAGTTTTTTTTTGTTTTTGTTTTATAACATGCATGACGAGGTATATGTTATTGCACAGTGAAGCCAAAAAAGGTTACGTATCGAGTTTGTAAGAGATATGCTTTGCTGCCTATTTGTGTTTTAGCAGGTTTGTCGGCACACCTGGGCCCCTCAGGACCTTTCTAGTTCGTTTCTATGCCCCGTCGTTCCGAGCGTTCATTACGCTGTAAGAAGAGTTGGAAGAATTGGCGCCTGCACATAGAAGACTCAACATTTCACCAGATGAACATCGGAGTGGCAGACTTTATCTCGAGAAAAAAAAAATAAAACGTACATTTTTCCCTTCAGAACAAAAAGGGAAAGACGAAATAGATGAGCAAACTTGCCACTGTTAACAACGGCGGTGTTAGCCCACGACCGAATCGGCGATGAAAGTAATTTGTGGTGTCATCTTCCTACAGGCGCAGCAAGCAAACGACGCACTCTCGTTGTCTGATACGGGGCGAATTAAGTGTCATTCTTTTCCATGGTTTCAAAACTGAAACTATCAGGCAAAGCGCGCCTTTGATGTCAATCCCTCCGCTTTGCAATTACGTCGTACTGATCACGTCATCGCGCTGCAGACACGTGGGCTGCAGAGCAGCCCAACGTTAGCTCAATTTTTAGCTCCAGCCGGAGGGGGGAGGGGGAGGCTTTTACCTCCTTCAGTACGCCTCCCGTAGAATGCCTCGATGCTACCGCCACCTCTAGGGTGGAACCACCCATTGACTCCGTAGTTAAGGCAGTCAGACGTGGCGGCGCCACATCAGATCCTAGTTCCTTTGGAGTTTGCGGATGTAATTCTTGGATGGAAAAGTTGTATTTTTAACGTAATTTGAACTATATTGACTCAAGGCAGCGCCGACAAGCGCAGCTGAAAGTTTGACCCAATATGACGGCTGTCCCCACTCCGGGCGCGGCGGTGGTATGTAGGCACCCTAGCCTCCCTTCGTTTGAAGCGCCATCTAAATCTTTTTTTTTTTTTCAAATTGTGTGTTCTCTAGAGCGCAGTGAAATGCCATCTAGAGGTTGAGTTTCAAAACATACCTATTCCACAAAACACACTGAGTTGCCATAGCAGCCATCCTCGAAGAGGTAGCGCGTCGAAGGACGGGAGGCGGGCCGTCTGATGAGAGGGGGTACCGCTTGTGCCAGCAGCATCTATGGGAAGTTCCGTAACCTAGCTAATCTAGTCACGTTGGAGCACTTGCGGGGCGGAAGGACCAACTTCACAGCCACACTTCACCGGGAAGTTTGTTTTGAAGCCGTGTCCGAGAATCACACTTATCTCCCTGTAGCACCCACCACGATTTCTCTGTATGAAAACGTTACGTCACGGCTAAATTAATATAGGCCGAGCACCATTTTCTAACTGCATTTTTCCCAAAAAATAAAATTCAAAGAGTTAATAAAAATGAAAAAACAATTAGGGCGCAGGCGAACTGGTGTAAGTTTACCATTTTTTTTTTTAGACCACCTGAGGCTGGGTGGAAGAAACACAACGACGTCTCAAACCAGCTTGAGACGTCGTCGTGTTTCTTCCACCCAGTCTCAGGTGGTCTAAAAAAATAATAAAAATATGTTGGTTATTTAGCTAATTAATTCCCAAATATCAGGCTCTTTCCTAGTTGCCCTCATGACCATCAACGTAGCCTCAGAGATAAAAAAAAAAAAACTAAAAGGAGTTCGCTTTTCTTTTATTATGAACCCTCTAAGAAACTAAAACACTGTATACAACACGAGCACATTAGCGCAGGCGCATAGACAAACAAACACGTACGAGTACATGCGCATTATACATATTTCTATAGAGCTCAACCCAGCCCAGCTGTTGAACGCTTGAGTTGGAGAAGGTGCGAAGGTGCCCTGCAGATAAGGTCCCCATCCTCACGGTAGGGTTTTGGCACGCAGGAGCCACCCAGTGAATATTTATGCGAGTGAAATCTGTTTGCCCTCGAGCAGCTGCGAAATATTCAACGGTCGCGTTCACAACTGAAAGGGGATTTTTGATAGCCTCCTTGGCATTTGGTACAACGACAGCGGTTCCCTTAGTTTTTTTGTTTGTTTTTTCTTTGCGCGTTCTTTTCCGTTTATACGAATTCGTGCGCAGTTTGTTCAAGACACGTTCTGAAGCGTAATAAAAAGCCCGCGCCCCAAAAGAGTTTGTAATCTAAAAAGCAGAAATTGAGGTCCACACTTTAAATATACACGATGGTGAATTTTATGCAGTCGCCTTTTTATTGAGCTCTATAAGGGATATGTGGATACAAAGTAAAACGGGTTCGTCTTCTATATTTTGCGTTTCGGGTTATCGAACGCATTAGGACAAAATACTGCGTTAAAACGGTGTGGTGTTAGGCGATATGTGAACAGCGGGATTATTCCTGAGAATAGCTAGCTTCCCATTATGTGTTGCAGAATGTTATAGCTTTTGATCGTTGTTGTGTACCATCCTTCCCCGTAAAAAAGGTTGTTGTAGATACAAGTTAGGTATAAATTCCGAAATATTTACTAATGTTCTGCGTCTTGACAAAAGCGAAAAGCTCGGCGCTTCTTTTGTGTTTGTGTGGTCGTATGGTGAACGTATGAATCTGTATTTAGAAACCAAAAAATGTGGATTTGTGCATTTATTTCTACCAGATACATCCAGCTATGCATACACATGTAACTACAGTTTTTGTTCATATGCGCTAGCAAACTAGCGCAAACGCTGCTAGCACCTTCGGTTTTTAACGAGCTAGTTATTTTTATATATCTCTACATTGATGCCGAAACAATTTAGCAGTTACACTTTCGTTAAATGTCAAGCGAGAAAAAAAAAACTTATGTGTAGAATGACTACACAGACTCTACAGGCTCTGAGTTGCACAAATATACGGATTTCTGTTGAAAGAATTATTATTTTAGAGGTTTTTGTATAACTTTCGTAAAACGCACATATGCTTGCTAGTCATTGTCGTATATGTTTCTCAATTGATTCGTTTGAATACCCCCCCTTACCAGATCTTTCTAGTGTATAGTCCCCGACGTAAGCTTTCGTTTCCTCGAAAGGACATTCACATTGACCATGTCTAATCACTATGCGTTTCTATGAGCCTCAGCCACTAAACCCCAATTCACGAGGTTTGCAAGATCATAAGAGCTTAAATTTCACAGACTCCATGTAGCAGGCAATTCTTGCTTTTATTTCCAAATGCGTCGTCATTGTGAGTTTTTTGTGCGTTCCCGACCGATGCCAGGTGTTTGCCACGCTCTCGCCTTGAGACGTTATATGCCAGATGTTTGTGTGGTTGTTTCCAAAACGTAATGTTTTGAGAAGGGGAAAAAAGGGATACTTAAAGGCCTCATGCTTTCCGGGCAGGATGTTGAAGAACTTAATTTATTATCCTTGAAAAGTGAAGCGCGCTGAACATTTCACGTCGAATGCTGTAAAGTAAATTGCATCTGTGCCCAACATTTTCGCTAAATCTATGTTGCTGTATGGCTCTGGAAAAGCAAGGGGAAGATATTTAATTGATTCGTAATGTTATCATGGAAGCCGTTATAATATCTCGCGTTATATTGCAAAGTTTACAAATGCATTATTCTAAATATAAACCGTGTTCAGTTCATGACTCTCCATTTAATAACGCTGTATTTTTTTTTTTTTTAATTTCGTGGCCCAATACTTTTATCAAACAAATGAAGCGTATCCCAGCACTGTGCTCGCCAAGTACCCCGCAGTAAACCTCTGAAAGATAATTTTCTTGCGTGTAGCAATGTTTTTATAAAACATTACTTGCGCATGCACGGTAAAGTAAGAAATTTTAGCGTCCCTCAATAAATCCCTGTCATAACATAATTGCTAACCCAGCATACGTTTTCTCGTAGCGCTGATTCATTGCTGCGAAGGAACTCGCCCAATAGGAGAATAAGAGTTTCCACTAGCGCCTCAGTGGCGTTGCCGTTCTAAAACTTGGAGGAAACGTTCTCGAGGAATTTCGTCGACCAATGAATGCACTCTCTCTTTCAACATTCTATTGCGGCCCGTTTCTTCAAAGCACCACTTCGGCGAGTTTATCTAAAATTAGATTCCTCCAGTGAAAGATTATCTTGTGGAACGACGAGCATTTCTCGGTGAATAAGTGTCCTTTCAAAATAAAAATGTCTCAATACGTAGTGTGCGCGGTGCTCTCAATTACGATTACATTCAGTCGATTAAAATGCAATCTATAGAACACTGCCGCTTATCGCACCCAAGGCACAACGGTTTCCCACAAAGAGGCCTTTTTTTTGTTGCTTTAATTAATTCAGAGAATATATCATAGGCTAGAAAGTACCTCTTCAAGCCTTAAATATGTGCACTTCTGGAATTTTGATAATGGGAATGTGTCTTATCGTGTTCGTCTGGTTCTTTGTCTTGGGTTGACGTTAAAGCTCGTCGACGCTTTTCTTCGCGAGGGTAGTGAGAAGCACGCCAATGTTCGAGGCGCGTGCCAAGGCCAGCCACTGGAAGGCAGATTAGTTTTAAGGCATGGCAGGGAGCGTGTAGGAAACGCAAAGCACAAATTTCATACAAGGTTTTATGTAGCGTGTGCTCATTTTATCATGAGATTAGTTTTTGGGAGTTCATTTTCTAAATATTAAGATAAAAACAACACCACACGAACTACGAAACAACATATTTCCTTAGTGTTTGCAATATGCCGAAGCCTTTCCACTTTTTTTTTTTTCAGAGCCGCCAAAACTTGTTTTGATAGAGGGCTACAAAATTGTGATCCTATGAAATGCAATGGATTCAAATAAATCTGAAAACCAATGCAAAGGCTCTGAGTAATTGAGTAAATTAAATAAAATTTAGTTAATCAAAATAAAGACCATGCGCAATGAAATTAAGTGGATTAGATATAACATAATAACACTTTCAGTGTTCTTCCCATCCAAAAATAAGAGTGCATAATTTTTCTAGATTACGAATTGTTGCGGTTATAGAGTGCTTGCATGCACGGTAAACAAGACAATAAATAAATGAGTAAATATACCAATCGCGAAAACCAACACGAGCATTGCCTATTTTTCGCTAGTACTTAACCGGGTTTGAAAAAATACCGCACAAATAAACGATTTTTTTTTTTTTGGCTCCGTGTCCTGCGATTTCCCCCGATATCGAAAATTTATAGTTTCTGGCAACTTAAGGAGCGGGGGGGGGGGGGGGGGGGGCGAGCCTCGAAAATATTAATATCGCTTGGCAGTCGATGAGAATGCACCCTTAGTTGATAAATGCGCCGAAAATCGAGTCCCAAAGCAAGATGCGTGAACACAATGAGCCCAGCCCTGCGTTATTTTAAGCTGGCAGTGGCGGTAGAAGGCCCTGTTTTTCCAGTTCTCACCTAACGCTATGAAGCGCGGCACTCTTCAAATATCTAATAAGTATAGAAATTCACAGGTCGTCCCCCCATGTCCTGATGACCGTGTGTCTAACGACGCGGTATTCAGATTCCGAATTTCCATCCCCATAGCGCTCTATGGTGTTTTTTGTTTAATAAATAAACTAGAAAACTCTCGTCAGACTGAACTCCATTTTGCTTTATAGCCTTTTTCGTTCTACAGCGAAACGCCCTCCTGCCAATCTCCGGGTGACACCTAGTTAGTAACAGGAGAAAATAGCGCAAAAGAGGCACAAGTACAAGTTAACGAAGGTCACAAACACGGTGTTGTGTCCTTCGTTTACTTCCCCTTGCGTCTCTTTTCCGCTGTTTTTTTCTCCTGCTACCAATATGCACCGACGACCCCAGCTTCTAACTGTATTAAAGGGGCCTATTTCCACATACAAGCTGTATGTCATTGGAGTTTGTATATGTTTGAATAGAGAGGTGCAAAATTATTCAGGAATTGTGTCTAACCGCAGGCTGATTTCAGAATCCTGATAGCTATTCTATTATGGGCGCAACACTTAAAGCAATTTTTTATTTGTGCCTTTGTTATTTCGCTAATATTTTTCAATGGATCATAAACCCCACTCCTGTTTCTGCATTAGCTTCGAGCATGAAGTATTTTATTCTTTACTTCTAGCTTTCGTCACGGCCCTAAACACAAATATGGCCCCCTTGTGCAGTCTCTAAAGCGGGGGCACAGATTCCTGTTCCAATCGACTCTCCCAAAACAACGGCTTGACAAATAACAGTAAAAGGCATATTAGTACCGATAACGGAGGCCGCGTGTTACAATTACATAATTAAACCTAAATAATCACTCCGATTTTCCCTTGCTACGTCTGAAAGAAAGCAAGACAGAATACTGACGTACTGCGCGAAAGTAGCAACCAGCAAGATCAAAAGAAGGTCAGCTGCTAACGAAAACAAACTGCATTATGTTTGAAACCCAAAAAGTGTTTGGTGTACTTAAACAGAATACAAAAAAGAAAAGAAACCTCATTCCGGATATTGGAACGTTCCGCCACCCCTCCTAGAAATTATCTAGTCAGAGCATAAACTCCGTTTAAATGCCAATGATTTTCAAACATATATTTATTCAAAGCAATTAAAAGGAGGGCAACCGCAAAATAATTGCTTATTTCCAGAGTCAAGTAAACAAACATGATAACTTATTTTGCCTACCAAGCTCGAAGAAAAAGAATAGATCCAACTTTATCTTGTAGACTTTTGTGAACGAATAACAAAAATAAAACAGAAACGACTTGGTTTTGGGAAGTTTTTTTTAACTCTCAGCACCTGCATGTGACGTGTTTCCTAGTTTCTGCTCACGTGTCCCTGGACTTTGCTTTGAGTTCTATGGACGAGAGTGAAAAATACGAATTTGACATCACTTTTGCTTTTCGTTTTGATTATTCTAAATCAATATTTTATAGATTAAAAGCAAGTTGATTTAACAAACTGTATATCAAACGTATGAGCACTCGTCTCTTACAAAAACTGCATGTAAGGTCTTCTTTCAGGCAGACCGGTTGCATCTCGTTGGAACTAAAGTGTCCAGGCACTGTGCATCATCTTTAACAACTAAAGATAATAAGAAAAATAAAGAAAAGGAAAGTGCTTTCGGAACGAACATATCGTCCTTCAGCTTCCAATACGTTTATAAAACATTGAAATTTTAATGAATGTAATATATCTTGGCTGCCACTGTAAAATAAAAGTTAATTTTCTATTAATTGTTCCACTTATGTTTAAGAAGCTTGCGCAATACCTCTATAGTCTCATTTGTGTTTTCGTTATACAAGTGTAAATATTGCTTTAATAGGAGACCTGTTTTCCGAATATCTGCACAGCAGCAAATTATAAAGCATAAACTGATTTGAGTAATAATAAACACATACGTAAAAGGAAGAATACAAAAATGAAGAAACTTAGGAAGGAAGCGAAAGCCAAATCAAAAAATCCTTCAGAGTTATTCGAGCACATTTGATGATTATCCTAATTTTATAGACAGAAACTCGACGCAGATTTGTTTCCTTTAAAGGTACGCAATAATCAAGAACTAGCTTTTTAAAGATCTCGGGTGCTACTCGCACCGCCAAATCCGCAATTTTCACGAAACAAAATGATGAAATCACGGTCCACAAATATTTGACTGTCATTACAAAACGGAAAAATAAATAAGTTTGGGGCACCGATAAAATCTCCGTATCTATATGATCCAACTCCAGGCCGGTCCTATGTACTATCTTGTCCCTGTCACTCTTGCGCCATTTGAATTTTATATATATATATGTTTATAATCTAAACGAGCAACGTAGTACTTTCTTATTTGAAATGACAATTCGCGGCAGCCTTAGGCTATCACAGACCTAGCGAGGTAAAAATGTGCCTTGACAGCGTACACAAAAATACGTTATTTCGTTCCGGTGACTCTTGAAACTTCGAGTTGCAACACGTTTCAGTTCAAACCTCCGTGCTTTCGAGATACACAGTAGAAAGTTGGAAAACGGGGATCATTTATAAACTTCCTAAACAAAAATAACGCACTTTAAAGTTTTAAAGGAGCACTTTGAAGGAGCAAACGGCAGTATATAAGAGTAAAATGAAGGTAAAGATGATACCTTCTTCTACCAATATGTGCTTCCCCATGCGTGTTGGTTGTCATTGCTTGTGAAGGATGGGGTCCACTGTCAATGCAACTTAAATTCTGCAGTCGTTACTGCATCTTTGTAATCGCCTGCCGTGCCACTCGTATTCAGCGCACGGAATTTATCATCCAGCTGACGAGCTAAAGTAGACAAGTATGCCAACAAAATGGAAAAAAAATATTTACAGGATTGATCACGCTAAAAAAGACATTGAAGCACGAAATGTTTCGAGCACAAAATGCCATATCGCCCCATGACGTGGTCGCTTCACGTGACATCAATTTCCCCGCTAAATTTAACGGGAAAATTGATGCGACGCGACCAAGTCTTATGATGTCAAGTCGCATGATGTCACCTGCCCCACTAAAGTTATTGGTAAAATTGACGTCACGTGGCATGCGGCAACCCGAACTGCTCAATGTGACTTCTATTTCCCCGCTAAATATAGAGACAAAAAAAAACAAAAAAAAACAACGACGTGACGGTCAGTCCAGGCGCTTCTTCGCGACGGATCTTCGTGACGGTCGTTCGTGGAGGTTCTTTATGCCGGTTTTCTTCTACAATTCGGTTGATGGAACACTTTTTGTGATAAAAATGACAAATTAGGAAAGAAAAAGTAAAGGACCCAGAGTGGAGACAACAAAAACAACAAAAAATGTTTTTGACGGCACAGAGCTTTTAACCCTTTCGCTTTAACCTTCTTCCTTCGTCTCGTGCTCCTGTCTTCCCTTCTCATTGGACAGCGCAAGGGGGGAAAGGTGGGATGGCTGCCAAGCTACGCAGCAGATTTTGTTGGATTTTCACGGCACCCGAGCACGCACTCACTATGCAAACTCCGGAGGGCAGACACGACGCATGACCTTAACCCTCACTCCGTTTTACCTCACGATGAACCGTAAAGAGGACGCTTCCAGCCGTCGAAATGAATCCCAGGCTGTGTCAATGTCACGTGACCTTTGAGAGGGGCGTGGCGACGTGAGCGGTGAGTAGTCACGTGATCCATTTCCAGCGTTGGATTGGCTGGGATGGCTCGAAGCGCCCTCCAAGGTCCAGATGAAGGTGAAACATAATATTGTCATCGCAGACATCCAAGAAGAGACGGCACTGGGCCTTCTGATTCGAGAAGAAAATGCAAATTTAATTTTGTGCAGCTGCAGAAAAAAAATTACACAAAAGTACGCCTTTTCTTACAAAAGGCAAAAAAAAATCGAGGTCTTGGATGCGATTGAGAAGGTAGGAACGAGAATCGATCTACGTGTTAATCGGAGCGGACTAACTCGTGAAATGTAATTCGGCTAAAAAAAACTTTAATTTATATGAATATCGCGAATCTCGCGTGAAAGCGGGATTTAAGTCACCGTCTTTGTTTGCCATGTTGTACATTCATAGCCACGGACAGATTATGAAAAGCGTGCGACGAGACATTGGCACCACGGTGCGGCTGCTAGCAGAAGCATTTTGCATAAACCACGACATTTACATCATGCGTATCGGCCAACGTTAGTTTCTAATGAATGTTAGCTCACATGAGCACGAGGCTATACAAAACGTTTAAGGCCAAAATCAACGCCAACATTCTCTTCTTTTTTTTACAGCAGACATGAAAATAGGGAACATAGATCCCCCTCCATTCACTGCCGAGAAGCGCCATGATTATCTCAATCCCAGTACGTCCATACTAGATTCTTTCGTTAGCGAAAAGCGATCTGATAATAGATCAAGGCGAAAAATACTTCTCACGTATATTTTATGGATTACTGGCACTGGTGAATGTCGCCCCGTAGTGATTTCCGAATCGTCGATCACACAAACGCTTCGTAGAGGTATCTTCCAGCTCAAACGAATGAAGAAAAAATAACACGGTGGTGCGTTGCTGTCGTTGACGCTTACAACTGCGGGACACACGATTGGACCCGATCTCCAAGCCACTCCTGCCGGTCGAAATGACGTGAAAACACATAGAGCAACACTGGACGCGGGTAGGTTCTGAGCGTGAAGGTGCCACACCTTTCCCCCGGAGCGAGATCGAGACACACGGCCGCGGGAAAGCGCAGACGGGGCCAAAAGTTTGCTGCCGCATTAAAAGAGGTCGAAGAGGACAACGCTTTACCTTGCGGTATAAGGTGGACCCTGTCAGCGGTGGCGCTGCCGACAAGCTGCCAAGGCGGAGTGGCGCTCATGATATAGTTGTTGCACGTTTTGAATAGGATACGCGGGGCGTGTCCACCCCGAGCACCTTATTATTATTCCGTAGATAGTGGGAAGGGAGCATTAGTCAGTAGGAGCGACGAACCAGGAAGCAAGAAGAACCAATATAATAAACCATGCTCTGAATTTCTTAAGGTTTCAGAAGAGATGATATACACTAAAAAAAAAAAAGCGTAGCCCTTACAGCCCTTGTTACGTACACGATACCCCAAAACTTCAGTTGGACGTACAGCTCACTGACGTCGAACTGGCGGTCCCAACACTTTGCGAGGGGCTTGACGGCGGTGCGATGTGACATATTAAACAGCTAAAGTGCGCATCAAAGAATACAAAAAACAAACACTGAGGTTTTGCAGTAGGGCCAAAAAAAAAACAGATTACTTTGTTTGCAGGCACTCAAACTTATTTTAGCTAATTTAATAAGTTGCACAGCTCGTTTATCAAGACGCTTGTGAATTTTGGTAGCGTCGTCTCAACGTCAGAGCGCTATACGTCCAATTGAAGTTTTTGAGGTGGAGTATATGTGAGAAAAGGTGCAAGGGCGACACCCCAATTTTTTAGTGTGTAGTAACTAGAATTATCGACTTAACCTCACGAACTGTCAATAAGGTAAAAAAAAATTAGTTGGTGCGAGTTAACCTTTGGCCCACTTGTCCTAAAATTCGGGTCAAAATACCTGGGACTGCGTTTACCAACCTGCTCAAGACTGTTATTTGAATGCTACACATTCATTTCCACTAGCTTACTGGCTTTCAAAATACGGTTAAACTTCGCATGCTTACGTTTTGGTACATAACTTGGACACCATTGGCTGTAGACATTTGTGTCGTCGCAGTCGCCAAACGGGGAAAAGACCGGGAACCGCAAATGCCGAAATTTTAACGCTTAACAACGTCTGGTGTTTGTTTGCTGTACATCTGCCCCCAGCTGGTCGCTGGGCGACTTCACAGGATGACACGTCGACTGAGTGTAACGAAAATAACGATGACCAACCACGTTAGAAGCAAGCCGTCCAAAGAAAATTAAGCCCGAAACGTTTCTGGATATAAAGACACAACACCAACGTGCACTTCCCGGAAGTTATTTCGGAGTTCCGTTCTCGATTTCCGCCTTTCGCCACTTCCAGCACAAGCGCCGTCGGAGAAACGCCCGAGAAAGAGGACACAAACGCCAAAATTGAGACGCGTAACAATTTCTACAGTTCGTTTGCTGAGTTCTAATCCAATCTGGTCACTGTGCGACTTCAGGGGATGATACTCCAACTAAGCATAACCAAAATAACGATGAGTAGCCAAGCTAGAAACAAGCCATTCAACAAAAATAAAGCCAGGAACATTTCTGAAAATAAAGAAGCGACACAAACGTGCACTTCCAGTAAGTTATTTTAGAGTTCCGCTATCAATTTGCGTGTTAACACAACTTTCGGCAGATGCACTTTCGGAGAAACCCTTGGACGACGGGGACACCAACACCAAGAATGAGAATCGCAACAATTTCTGGTGTTTTTTTTTTTTTTTTCGTTTTTTTGGCTGTGTACTTATTCAATCTGGTCACAGTTCACTTCAGAGGATGACTCTCAGACTGAAGCATGACGGAAGTAACAATGAGTAGCCAAGTTAGAGGCAAGCCATCCAACAAATATAAAACCCGGGACGTTTCTGAAAATGAAGAGACGACACCAACGTGCACTTCCAGGAAGTTATTTCGGAGTTCCGCTCTTGATTTTCGTCTTAACACCACTTTCGGCACAAGCGATGGTCTGAGAAACCCTTGAAAGACGGGGACACAAACACCAAATTGAGACGCGTCACATTTTCTGGTGTTTGTTTGCTGTGTTTTTATCCAATCTGGTCACTATGCGACTTCAGAGAAAGTAACGATGAGTAGCCATGTTAGAAGCAAGCCGTCCAACAGAAATAAAGCCCGGGACGTTTCTAAAGATGAATGGGCCAAACCAATGTGCACTTCCAGGAAGTTAGTCTGGAGTAAAGCTCTTGATTTTCGTCTTCCACCCCTTCCAGCACAAGTGCTGTCGAAAAGACGCTTGCAAGATGAGGACACGACAGGACGTTAGTGCAAGCAATGGCGAGCGCATGAAGTGAAGAGGACTACAAGTGGGTTTTCCGGAAATCTCTTGTTCTGCCCTCTTTGTGATAACAAAGAAGACTCATTTGTCGTGTTTCGCACAGGCAGCAAGGAAATTAAATCAAAATCTTTCGTCGCCTTAAGAAATAAAGAGGTGGGAAGATAGGGTTATATATAAGGGGACGCTAACAATCAGGAAACCTTGAGGCTACGTATCGTCGGGCAACAACATAAAAAAATATGGTAAGGGGAGGCACAGCGAAAAACATGGCAGAACAGCCGTATTGATAAACAAAATGGCCTGGCTTAGACACTTGGTCAATGCAGTGAACACTTGACAGCACTAATACGCAGTTCCTACCCTACTAGACGGCGCCCATTCCTACGCCGGAGGAGGGGGGTGGGGTATTGAGAGATAAGATTGGGTTGAAGTCATTTCACCCGCAAACAATTGCCCCGGAGCAGGGCAATTGGTTGCGGGTGCTATGACATCAAACCAACAGTGTCGCATCGTTACTGACGCCCTCACTCCCGCGCTTGCTCAGTGCCAGCTAGCAGACAAGGCTAATGCGTGACGTCATCGTTAGTGGACCTCCGACCCGCTCAAAACGGTAGAAACTCCGAAGCTTCACGAGAGTAGCCGCCAAGTGGCAGACGCGAGCTTCTTGGCGACACCGCGTACTGGCGTCGCACTAGCTCCGAGACCAAGCGCAAGACGTGCCAGTAGTGATACTGACGCAGGGTAGGCAGTGCTGCGTGAATCAACTACTAATGACGTCAGGGGAGACTGTTGTAGGCCTTGTTACGGTGCGCGGAACATCAACAGGGGCAAGCAAGGTACGTGCAGGTACGCTATAAAAATCGGTTGATTTAAAACGATCTTCAGCATCGATGACCCCCAGTCAGAGTAGAAAACTAGAGCAGTAGAGTTGCGTTTAAAAACTTTTGTTGTCCGTCCCGTTTTCTTTTTCCCCGCTTTAAGGTGACTGTGTCAGCTTTGAACTAGCTCGCGTGCAAACTATTATACCTTCCGAAAATATCAATATAATTTTGAAATAATGCGAAAAAAATATATTTTATTAAAATCCAATTTTTTTTTGTTAAATCGAATTAATTTCATTCAGATCACTATAGCTACCAGAGAGTGATATTTCAATAATTATATGTATTTTAAATGTGAATATTGATTGACCAATTCGTCTGACCACTGAAAGCATTGCAGAAACAGTTACTGTAACCTCAAGTACGGTTTAATTAGCAACGAAAAAAATTATAGCTAGTCAAAAAGCTTTATTTGTGTGCTTTTTTGTTTTGTTTCACTTTTTGATTTGCTTTCAATACGGAGTTACGAAACAGACGAACGAAGTGTAAGGCAGTAGGAGAGCTTAGAAAAACACTGCTTTGTGTATAAATATTTCACGTCGAAAGCATCACATGATAGACAAACTAAATAAAAAATATCTGTGGTCATCTTTGAGGGATAGGTTTAATTGAAATCATCATCACTTGTCCGATCTAAGTCACAATTTTAAAATGTGGCAGAAATTACGATTCAAATAATCTTAAGACTTCTTTCTTCTCCTCATTTATAGACTGTATTAAATGTCAGTTGTCAGTTTAGCGCCCTTCCTGTCTACCTCGTCCTTCCTTCCTTGTTGTTTTGTGCTATTTTCTTAATAATGGTTAAGATTTGTCCTCCGCCTCGCCGCCAATGCTTTGCCACCACACGATTCGCCACGTGACGCCTGCCCCTGCGACTTTTTCGCGGTGGTGGAAGGCTGGGAGCGCGGTCGCCGCGCCTTATGCATTGGTTTGCACAACGCAATATCAGCTGTCACTGTGGTGGGCTTGCTGCTTGGCCCGTTCTAAAGCCACTAAACCGGTGGAAAATATAGATTAGAATTATTTTATTTGAATTAAATTTATTTTATTTATATTAGATGAATTTTATTTGAAAAAACTGTAGCCGGAAAATAGTGCTTCCTTACCACTAGGTGCATTTTTAAACATTGCAGATTAATTTATAAATTCGTGAGATCCCTAATAACGGTGCGGAAGAAAAAAAATATTGGAAATTTAAAGCATAGTTTGAATAAAAACTTTTAAATAACATATCCGTTAAATAACAAGTTGTGTAACATAGTAGAACAAAATACAGCTTGATTTTTTTATATTTAAAATATTAATTTTCCTATTCTCGCATACTGATTTTATAGCAATCGGACACTATACACTGGTAGCAAAAATAACACGCCCAGACGTGTAAACCGTTGTCCCATAGCGGACACGTCGAAACGTGTTCGTTTTACACGGAGCCATCTGTGTTTTTCGTCTACACATGAGGTGCTGTGTAAAGTTAACACGCTACACCGTGTTTGCTTTCCGAGAAGCACGGTTCAACGTGTTCCTTATGAAACATGGCGGCCAGCAGCCGAGAACAGGGGAGGGACGAGCCCAGCCAGCCGCGCCTTTCAGCCGAACTGAAAGCATACAGGACGCGTTCGTTCTCGTTCGATGTCTTTTATGCACAGTAAACAGTCTCCGAGCGGCGGACGTAGCTACGTGCAAAGGTACCTACGTGCATCGTCGGCGGTCGGTGGCGTCGGCAGCTACGACAAAACCGCTAGACAAAAACAAAAACAAAAACAAAAAAAAAACGAATATTGAACTTACATGGATAAATAGCTCAAGCAAACTCTTGTAATCGGGCGGTAACTTGCGCCACCTAGTGCGATTTCTAGCAACCAATGAAAAAAAAAGCAGGAGTCGGTTAATACGCTGGGAACTATCACGAGTAGACTGCTACTCTACATACATCAGAGACAACACGAGCACCACGTAGGACACAGCAGCGACACATACACAAACACAACACCGACACTACGCCCGACACTTCCTACTAACAACGGACTCTCCCCGCGGCGTATATATGCTTGACATGTACGGGTGAGCTCTTTGGTCGCTGACCGTTACCGATTTATAGAAGAAGACACAAAACACGGCACAATGGACAGCCGTATGTAAGAACTGTTTGCATTTAAAAAGTATGGAGGCAAAATCTGTAAAATTAGTCCTTTGCGAAAAACAACGATGTACTAACAATAAATCTTAAACCGGCCATGAAAAAGTTCAAACTTTTGTTATTTTCATGCTCGACCAGTGTTATGAGCAGTCCGACTCGCTTGAATCAGATAGAAAAACAAATGATTGGGATTTTATCAGTACCTATTCAATAATCAATGGAAATTATACTTGCGCAAGGCATTTTTTATATATATTATTGTGAAGGACATCCGCCCAACACTTCACTTCCGCTAGTTGTAGTACGCGTACGGGAGCAGACGCCTTCACTTTTGGGCCGTTTTGATGCAGATTGTTGTCGTATGTCGTGTTGGTGTCGAGCGAAGCGGTGAGGCTTGGGAGTTTGTGACCGGTGTTATTCGTGATCATTAATGTAACGCTGATGCGTTTTTTTTTTTAATATTTCTATATAGCCACATTGAAAATTCACGAGCCCGTGGCACTGCATTATGCTAAAATCGCGAGCTCCTTCTCTGTTGACGTCGTTTTTCTGGTAGCACTCGTGGATACTGCAAGCGTTTAAACAGTGCACAGTCTCGCCTACATCCGCGGTGACGTACTCGACCTGTTGAAACATATTGCTTGCGTCATTTTGGAGTACGCAAGGCAATTATCTCGCTGCTCTGGTTTCGGTTATAAAAGCAAGGCAAAACGCTCGTAGTTCCCGCCCTCAGTACACGTTGGACATCTTCCACACTTTGACACTGGATAACTGGATGAACGAGGATTTACATTTACTTCAGAGGTCACACTCGCCGCTTCCTCACCGTCGAGCAGCAGGATCAGCTGGCGACAAGCCGCGTATGAAAGGCTCGAGCATCAACAGCCCAAGTGCACTCGGTGCCGATGCGGGCGATGCGGGTTTCTGTCAACCGCTAGCCCAGCACAGACCGTGACCGTTCCAGCTCTTCGTCATGACGCGGTGTTGCAGAAAGCAGCGTATAATACCACTACACGGACCACCGAAGCGAACGCACTGTTATCGTAAATCTTGGCTTGTGATTGCGCCTAAATTTGTAAATAATCTTATTCTTTTTTCTGGAGACGCAAACGAAGGGCATAACAAAATCGTTTGCATATTCCGTATACCTCGCAAAAGCATCAGTCACCTTGCGAGAAGCGCAAAACACGGTGTCCGCACCGTCCTGACTTCCCAGTCTTTTACCTGCTTTAGAGCAGTTTGTACCTGTTAGTAGGTATGTCTACTGAAACTGCAACTTGAAACTTGGGGCAGTGCCAGAGGGAAAAGAGACAAATTCGGGCCTCTTCCCAATGTAAAGAAAAACCACTATGTTCTCTACGTAAAAAATTGGTCTCAGTTCATGCATCTGTGGGCAGGTAGAAAATCTTGCCCTAGTTTATTCACACCGCATGATGAGCGCAACAAACTCACACGAGTCACACGAGATTTACAGGAAAACATCGGTGGTGACTTAAGTTTCCCTGAAATTCTGTATAACCGGTCGTTTGCGGGACCGAATCATCTACTCGAGCGGTGTGCGTCGCTGTGCGAACACGTCGCTGTGCAAATGCAGTCTAACGACACGAAGCATAGAAACGGCAGATTTAGGGAAACTATCCGAAGTCCCTTGTTCAATTAAAACGACGTAATTTTGTTGAAAACGTCCGCAGCATTTTACTCACGGTATGCGTCGGGAATCTTCCACATTTTGAAACGGAACGAAGGAAGATTTACTTTTAAGAACGCTCGCTGCGTCCTCCCCGACCAGCTGGACCGGATCAGCTGACGACGACGGGGCTAAGCCCGTCAAACGCAACCCCACAACAACCAATATGAGCTCCGCGTTAGTGCGGGTTTCTACCTACAAGCACCGCACCACACACCACGAATGTTTCGGCCCTTTCTCGCATCGCCGTGTTGCCCCAAACAGAACGAGATCGCCGAAGAACGCAGCGCTGTCGTGAACCTTGGCTTGTGGTTGCGCACTCGTGGACCCTGTGACTCCCCTCGCTTTCAAAGCACACACGACGAATGGTACTTTCCGTCTTCCGGGAACATCACAGGGGCACTTCTCCGGTCACGTCTTCACTATGTGCTCGCAAACTGCGAAGCTCTATGCGAAGCCTCTCGCGTCCCGTCTAACCAAAACAACAGCGGCTGCCAGAAATTTCTCCGGTCAAACAAAAAGAACGAAAGCCAACCGGCTCTTGCTTCCACCGTATACATCGACGTTGCGCTTGCGCCATGGCCAGATCGGCCAGATCGCTTGCAGTTGAAGCAGTTGAAGGTTGAAGCAAAAACGAAACGAACTGCAATGTCACGTGTTCACATCGAAGACACGCTTTTTATATCCATTTTAACTGTTTTGAACGAATAATTGGACCCATGAATTTATTTGTGGTGTGTAAGAAACTATTACCAAGAGCCCTAAACTATATGCAAACATGGGCGACATGAGGGAAGCCGCATTGCCATCGACCAGAAAATGGCGGCGAGCCACGGTAAGCGCAGGTTTCGCCAACGTCCCGCGACATGGCGTAATTGCTTTTGGTGCATATCTGTTTCCGAGACATGTTTCTTTCCGCGGCATTTGTCTCGACGGTCCTTTCTAAGTGTGTCCCCAAGCATTCCGGTGCTTCGATAGCCGACAATGCTGCGGTCGTCGCCGGAGGCGATGCGTGTTATCGAGGTCGGCTACACGGTTATGCGTGTATGCCCGAACCAAAACACGTTTTTTACAACCTCGCATGATATCTGAACGTATTATCCGTTACTCATCGTGTAAATTTATGGTAATTTGTGTAAATAGCGTGTTTTTCACCCCAAATATTCACCAAATACACGGCACTTGCTAACAGTGTATACATCTAGTTTTCGCTTTGTTTCTTTTTTTTTTTTTCTTTACCTGGCGTTTTTCTTTTGTTTCAATAGAACAGGGGTGGCCAGTCTGACCCGCTTGAGAGCCACAAACAAAACCACCAAACTTCCAAGAGCCGCAAGGAGGGGGGGGGGGGGGGTACTCTTGTCTAGAGCAATAAACGAAACTCGAACTACTTGCAGTATTCCCGAATCAAACGCAGTCCAACTGTACGTAAGGTATAGCAAAAGATTACCAAACCGCAACCTGTTTTTTGATTTAAAACGCGTTACATTTCTCTTTTTGGGAAAGTGCTCGTGTGACCGGAAGGGAAGGGGAGAGGGTGAAGAGAGAGAGAGGGTACCGCGAGCCGCACATTAACACGCAAAGAGCGGCATGTGGCTCGCGAGCCACATGTTGGCTACCCCTGCAATAGAACATTGCGAAACTGACAAACGAAGGAAGAAAAACGAAGGATGTCAATCAAGCTCAAAGTTCCTAAATGCTCAGGAGGGCACTTTTTTTTCCCTCGTGTTCAGTCATATGTAATTATTTCTCGCTTGACGATTCGTTGATGTAAATAAACAACAGATGCACATAAGAAACATCGAACGATAGACAAAGTTTAAATAAAAAATAATAATTACGGGATTAGTTTCCCGGGAATAGTTTTATTTAAATCATCATAAGAAAACCGGTCTGATTTAAATTACGATTTAAAAATACTGTTTTTTTATTGGCCTTTAAAGTAACGAGGTTGCTGCTTAGAATCATTGTTATAAGTCAACTCAAGCTTTATTTGAAATCCCAGGAAACGTAATTTGAGGCCCTCCATAAATGTTCGTACATTCCACGACAGGGCAAAACCATATCGCCTGAGCTTTCTGACCCCAGATTTAAACCTCGGGGAGTCGCATTCTTCAGTCAAAATGGCAGCTCTCGCAAGACATACTAGGGGACTTGAGTGACGATATTCTCAGCGAAGCTCGTTTAGTGCCCCCAGCGCGTACCTAAAATGGTATTTCCTTAGTACCACTCCTGGAAAGCGTCTCAAACTGGTGTATTAACCGCGTCCCAAAAAGGGGGTCCCTCCATTTTCCGCCTTGTGACGTCATACAAGTGTCACGGTGTCGCCGACCGCGATCCTGGCGGCGTCGCGGCAGCGGTGGCGGTAGCGGCCGACGGCTGCTCTGCTGCAGGTCGCCCCCCAGCCCGACAGTCCAAGCAACCTTCGGCAGACCGGAGTTGGAGCGCCGCGAAGACATCCACAATCGCGTTTGCTCGTGCTTATATATATGTTTTTTTTTTGTCGGACTGTTTACTACCAACCACCAGGATCGCGGCATGCGAGGGCATGACGCTCCGGTTCTTGTGATGTCATGTGTAGCCACTTCCGGACAACTTTCGATGCATGGGCGGAATAGAACGCTAAAAACACCGGTCCGAGACACGCAACAGGCATTGCATCACCACCAAATTTGTTCTCCTGGGTGAAAACAAGTAAACGATCACCAGCGTGCCGTGATAACATGTCGTCATGTGAAAGTCATGTATTTTTAGGCGTGATTTCGGTTCTTAGCTTTAAGCCCAAATGCTCAAAACAATGTTCACAGGGAATCTGGTCGATGGGTAATATAAAAAATGACTTGAAGTCATCGCGCTTCACAAATACCGTACAATCCTGAGCAAGCGCGTACTCAAATTTTGGAGGTAGTCACGCAAAATGGGGGGATGGGCGCGGCTTAAGTCAATAGCATGTAAGGGTATGTCTTTTGCGTATTTTCCGAATGTTACAGAAATGTGGTGTGGGCGCTTATTGTGGTATGGCGGATGCTCGGTATTCTGCCTCATACTTAAACACGTTAGTAAAAAAATACTCCTATAGGAGGCTAAGTTGTAACTAATTACTGTTACAATTTCTCTGCCATAAAAGTAAGTAGCCGTTACGTAAAAACGTAATACGTTACTTTCGCGGTGTTACTTTGACTTTACGTCCCAAGAAAAAAGATATAACGTTAATATGAAGTCCAAAACGCATGCAGCCGTGTCGCCCGTGCCATATGCTCAGGGTTATTTAACTTGATGTCAGGATGTCAGGTGAGGAATCGGCAGCGCAACGTCCCCCCATTGCGAAAGCCAACAACAGTTAAGTCAGAAGTCTACTATATAAAATTGCCACAAAAGAAAGCAAAAAAAAAAAAAATATGACATCACTTCTTATTTTGTTCTTATTACTTGGATTAAAAATACCGAAAACAATTCAATAGGTTCCCCGTCAACGCACTGTACCAATGACGTGCCCTTATATTGTAGAAAAATAACCACAAAATACATTACCCTATTTATCTAGGTTAGAAAAGCTGACGTAGGATAAGCATGACACAACAACCTGGGTCTTTTAGGAAACGAGAAGGAAAACAAAATCAAATTAAATAAACATTAGTATTCCCAAAGTATAAGAGCTGCTCTAATATATTCTGACCAACATGCCCGTTACTCTACCTCGTTTTCAGTCTATTTCCGTGTTGAAGTTTATTTCGGCGGAAGGCGGAGCGATCCTGTTGTGATAATATAGGCACTTTGCATATCCGCCGGATTACGGCCGCCATTGCTGAGCTTCTTTCGTCTTACTCCAGATGCCGAGTCGGTGAAGCGGCCGTTGACAAGGTTCCATAAAGGCCAATGCTGGGAAGAGGAACACAGTAGAATCTAAAATGGCAACCTGCCCTGCTGTGGTCATGATGAAGGAATGTAAACATAATGAGTGGAAAACAAAATTGGTCGGTGATGGCGGCGCCTATGCACAGCTGCTGCAAGAGCGTCTATACTAACTGTCAAGCTTTTGGAGGGCGCGCAATCGTTTGGTGTCCTTCTCTGCGTGTGTTCAAAAGAAGAGAAAGAGTGAGGGGAGAAAATAACACGAGCTCAGAGATACACAGAACAACCCACGTAAACTTCAAGAGTATTTTTTGTTTTTAAATTTAACAAGTTTATTTTGGGTGTTTTCCTAATATTGTTTGCACCGAGAGTGTGGTTGCTTAAATCAGTGTGGGTGAGCAAACTGCCGTTCGCAAACAAACCGTAATAAAAGATTAAACGAGGTGTTAGACGACGTGAAGGGCTTCGAACATCTGAAGGCTGCCCGGCCCTGCGTTTTGCAAGTGCAGGTGACAATGTGATTCCGGTAAAGCTCAGCTTAAAAAAAAAACATAAAAATAAATGATTAAAAACAATTTTTGTTTGGTGGTTGAAATTCACTCTGCTTTTCTTCGTGAACGAAAACAAAAATGTAACGAATTACCTTACGATTGCTTCGTAAAATATGTAAACATTCCCTTACAAAATTACTGATAAACATAACGGATTACAAGGAATTTCGTTACTTGTAACGAATTAATTACGAGTCTGCTTTTCCGCCTGTCCCTTTTTGGTGCTTCAGCATCCCTCGATGCTGCAATTTGTTTAGTTACTTTCATATCTGTTTACAAAATTATGACTAAATGCAACTTATTACTGCATATATAGTGTGGTTTACGTAATAACAGAAGATGCTTCGCAATTATATATTTTTGTTTTCACTTTGTGTCACTCGTGCCATGCTCAAGACGAAACAAAATGCTTCGTGAATTTAGAAAATGGTTAGATTATACGACAGGGTCTCTCGAAATTCCAGTTTGAATATCTAAACATCACGTTTGCAGCAAAATAATGCGAACACACATTTGTTCATTCAAGCTCGGAAAAACCGCCAGTGATTCAACATCCTTTCATGTTTCCTGGAATATGGAATGTATCGCAGATGAAAGCCGAAAACACCGGAAATTGCTGCTAAAGAGCAGAACAGCGGCCTGTGCCGACCACGGCGCAGATGAAAATTTCAAGAACAGGGCTACAGTTATTGAGACTGCAACACACTTACGAAAGCGCAATTTGCATACTCTGATAAAAGGAGAGGACGCACGACAAACAAAACTATATCAAACTCATATTACAAAACGTATTGTACAACAGCACCTCCGTTTGCCGAAAAGACATATTAGGTGCTGCGAGTTTAGATGCACCGAAAGAAAATTCCTCAAAATCCTAGAGTCAGGTCGCGATGTTTGTTGGGTATTGAAACACCGGCGTTCAACAGAAGCAAGCAGATAATAAAAAACACGAACACACAATTATATAGAGCAAACAAAAAACAATTCAGAGCAGCAGGAAAAAATGATGCTCGTACAATAATAAAAAACTACGACAAAGAAAGCCTCTGGAAGTCGGAGGATGTTAAATATATGCCGCCGGGCCACCGGGAGTTTGGGTATATAGCTCTTACCTGCATCAGATGTATAATTCAATTCGGAGCTGAACGCATGCGACAATGTAAGCTGGATTGAGCCAGGCGATATGCTGTGAATAAATTAGCGTGCCTTTACGAAAAGAGCCTTTACGAAAAGAGCACTGTTCACCCTCGCATATGCATTCTAGGCGCACTGTGCCCCCTATACACCAACACGCGGGTCTGACGACTCGACGCTGCGGTGGTGGTGCTGTCGGCACGTAGTAAACACAGACGTTTTACCTCACACGAATCACGTTTCTGTGCAGACGTAGTGCCCACACCGTGTGTTTGGAAAACACAGGTTCGTTTGTAAAAAAACAATGCTGGTCTTTACACATGTATTTCACAAAGACAAGGTCAATATTTTACCGCGAAATATTCACATTGCGCGCAACAAATTAACCATATGCGAGTTATGCGAGTTAAGGTAATTGCTAAATAAACGAGTTACCCGGGCTCGAAAAAGCACGTGCGTGCTTGTGCGCGGGACACTTTGGCAATTAATATGAATAGTGCCATCACTCTTACACAAAACAACGTATTAGCATGCGTCGGGCCTCAAACAAACAAAGAAGTCCATTTAAGTTACATGGTAAAAAAATCCAATAAGTTAGGAATTCTGTGAATTTAAAACTTTGAAATTCACAAGACGCAAACACACAGAGAGAACGATGTACCGACTAACAACCGACTATAAAAAAATTAAAAGAAAACGGCTAGGGGTTACAAATTTGTTATGCATCAAGGTTATTGCAGTACTCTCTCAGCTTTCTCTTAAAAATTCTAAGTCAGTGCTAATTCAAAAGTCGATATGGTAATATGTCATCATATTGTGGAACATAAAAGACGCGCCCTTTTAACGTAGTTTGTGAAAACCCTTAAGGGCGGTTTAAACAGACTCGGAATACGGAACCCGGGAGCCGGAACCCGTACTGACGTAATCACTTCCGGCTCCCGTTTACGGGCGCTGACGTCACGGTTTGGTTTGAACGGCGCGCGACACGGGTCTCCGCATACGGTAGCTGACGTCACGGCGGCTCCCCAGGCAACCAATCAGCGGCTGTCATCAAGCCGGGTCGTCGCCCGGGCAGCCCGGGCAGCCCGGGTATGGTGCCTGTAACCCGGGCGCGCGCCGCGCTCCGTCTAGAGCGGCACCGCGGCACTCGCTTTGTTTCGTGATGGCGTCGTCTCGGCAGGATCCCGGCTACGAAGCTCGAATTGCCTCACTTATGAACCTTTGTGTAGTGAGGTGCGTCACGAATGCAAGAACTATCACCTGGCGTCGGCTGACTACTTTCGCGGCTGCGTGTGAGCAGTACCTACGGAGCGTGAAGAAAAAGAAGAAGCGAAAGGCCGTCCGCGAGCTCCTGAAGCCTCGAAAAATGCTCGACGAGTATGCCACCATCGTGAGACTACAGTCCTACAGTGTTGTGAGACAGAAGTTCGAAGACCCCGACGGCCGGGAATTCTTTGAGTGCTTCCGAATGTCCCGAGCAAGGTAGGGTGTGCTGCTTTTCATTTTGGATTATTTTCATGTTATATATACAGTGGCGTTCCACATGGGCTCGCGCGTCGCTCGCAGGAATACTCACCTGGAGCGTGCGCTCCCGCAGTGAAAGCACGTTTATATCATTTTTAACGCGGCAGGATCACGAGAGCAGCTTTCGTAACAGTCACATGCTTGTCAAATTTTACTGCGTCTGTGCTATAAAAAAATAGCAATGGCATGCACATGTGCAGCTCGTACGACACACTCTCTTGGTCCACAAAATCTGGTCACGGTGTTGTGCTCCTTTGAGTGCATGTATGAGGGAAGCCCGTTGTGCTTCCTTGTCCTTTGTGCTAGCTAGGATGTGTGCTTACAAGCTTTCTGCACGAAAGCTCGCGCTGCAGAACCCAGGGATCTTGGGTTCAATCCCCACCCCTGCCCGTTTCGATCTGGATGAGCATCGTACCAGCAGACCTTCGTGTTTCACTACTGCGTGACGGGTGTTAAAGAACCTAGGCTAGCGGTCGTACAGTACTGCCTAAAAACTGGTCTACAGCGCGTACCAGTGTCGTTGACCTTTTTAACATTTTAAGTGTCAGATGTAGCTCGCACGCACAATGGTTGCAGCTAGGCACGTAGCCAGGATTTTGTTTCGGGGGGAGGAGATTTTGTCGGTCGCAGAGTGCCCGAGGCTGGTAAAACCTTGTGTATAAAAAAAAAAAAAAAAGAACAAATGAGTTGCTTCATTACAATTGTAGTGACCAAGCATGCCCTCAAAGCTGGAAGCTTAGCACATTTGCTTATTAATAACATCCCACTGCCTTTCCGGTCTCTTTGCAGCCAGCAAGCCAACCACTGCCTGCCTCTACAAACGGCCTTTCTAAACGCTACTGATATTTGCATTGAAGATGCCGTTTCATCGGGTTGCAACCACCTCCCGTGTCTCCGAAACCTTGTCAATAAATTATTAAAAGCAGTATCGAGTTCTTTCACTTGTCCCGGTCCTTGTGGTCGCTACGATACCTGTCGTAGATCCAGGGGTACCGCTGAACTAGCTAACTAGTCCATAGGCTTTCTCGAGTACGTCAAACGCAGCGGCACTCTTCTTTGCAGCCTGAGCTGCTTTCCTCACGTCGGAGACGGGCGGGAAGTTCATCGCCGGAGCTTTTCTTGCAAGCAAGCACGGAGCGACTGAGGCATTCGCACGCGGAACAACGTGAACGCCGGTGGCAAGGAGGGCGAAGGAGGGAAGCGCGCCGAGCTGATTGGCCGCGGAGAAAATACGGAAACCTACGTCACGACCCGGGAAGGAGAAAGTTGAAAAAATTTCAACTCTTCAATCCGGGTGCCGGAAGCCGTATTTACGTCACCGCCCGTACGGAGGGAGCTCTGACGTCACTACGGGTTCCGGCGCCCGGGTTTGCAGTCCGGGTCTGTTTGAACCGGGCTTTAGCAGAACGAAACGTTCAATTTTCCTCAAGACCCTTTGGGTTTAGTAGGTCTTAAACCTGTATTTGCAGTAATTGTGTACTAATATCGTATAGATATACAATATGTCAACTGGCAAGATCGCTATCGACCGCATCTTTACGTCAATTTCGAGTTCAGCAAATTTAGTTCCATACGCAATGCTTCATGGCATGTTTCGAAGAACAATGTCTAGTATTTTTTTTTTATAATATGAGCAGGAACACTAAACTGTTATACTGTATCGTAGTATAGACTCTACCAGTGCCTGGTATGTCTTATGTCTAGTACGCGCATCGGTCAAAAAACGAAGGGGGTATATGAGCAGATACCGTGCGCAGGCGCGTCGCCAGGTAGTCCACATGCACTCCTTATGACAATTGTTTACCGAAAAGTACGCCCAGATACCCTGTGGATGTCACGTAACCTAGTGGTGCGCACCTGCAGTCTTTACAAGAGGATGAGTGAAATACTAAAGGGACCGACATTTTTATAATCTTCTGCGGGTTATAAAAGCACATTAGTTTTGTTTTATTGACGTTTACAAAAGTTTGCCTGCTAGTGAACCACGTCATTAGGTGGAACATGGCGCTTTGAAGAGATGATGTACTTTCGAATTCGTCAATACCAGATAAAATCAAAGCGTTATCGTCGGTGTACTGTAATAATCTCGGTGTACTGAAATACCCGCGAAGAAAAGTGAAGCTTCCCAATTTCATTAACTGAGATGTTGAAAAGGAGAGGTCCTAAAATAGCTCCCTGGAGAACATCTATCTTAAGTGTCACTAACTTACTCTCAGCATCACCACTCTTTACCAGCTCTTGACACCCTGAAAGGTGATCCGTCAGGAAGTAAATAAACGGGCCTTTGAAACCTAGGTGCTTTAATTTATGTACAAGGAGCCCGTTATCAATCGTATAAAAGGCCTTTTTGAGGTCTAGAAATAGAGTTAGCGTAAAATTGTTATGATCAGTATTTTTGTAGATGTAATCGGCCAGGTCTTCGAGCAATAATTTTGTGCCTGTGTTTAGGCGAAAGCCGTACTGAGAAATGCACAGTAAATCTTACTTCTCAAGAGAAAAACATCATTGTTTTGGAGGCAAATATTTTTATGAGTGGAGATACCACGGATGAAATAGAAGTCGGCCGGGAATTCAACATATCCTTTTTACTTCATGGAGTGACCTATTAAGGGAGCTGTTTTGCGCCGGGAATCATTTTAAACGGTTATTGTTACTAAACAATTATAGTGTTAATTAGCAAATATACAGGTCTTGTTTAAAAATGTTTAACACTTGACTATTGTCATGTGAAAGTATTAACTAAGTCATGCCTAGAAAATTTCACCACATCCGCGGTAAACCTTTTAACGTTTCCCAAAGAAATATAAAATCTTAACAGGCCTCAGTGGTTTTCGTGTCCTAGTGTATGTTTATCCTGCGATGCACCCAACAGATACCAAAAGAGTGGCACTGTATTCAAATAGTATTCTGGTTAGCGATGGTAAAGAGCTGCATGTGTGTTTAATTATTATAACTGGGGCAAGTGAAGTCAAGTCAAAAAGTGTTTTTTTTTTTGTAAACAAGATGTTTGTTAATTATACTTATTCAGACTTATTCGGAATACGACATATGCACCACAAAGGCTTGTCACCGTGTTTCTTAGGAACCGGGACCTTCCGCCGATGTAAAAGGTTCCTCTGAATAAAGCGTATGTCATATATCACGCCGGCACAACACTATTTCAGGACACCCCAGCAAGGGTCGATGATTCTAATCTGTATGCGCATCATTATTCAGGAAAGATAAATCACTGAGTTGCACCTTTGCATGTTGTCGGTATGCTAGTATCTATTTTAAGTGGCATTCGTTTTATTACCTCACGTGATTTCTAAACATGATGTAATCGAAAATATAAGCATGAACCAGACGTGCATTGTTATGATTCCTCCATTTGATTAATAAGTTCAATTCATCTGTCTCTTTTTATGATTGCCAGGTTCTATGTAAATGTTTGTTTTCATTAGATTTACGAAAGATTACAGCAGAAGATAAGATCAAAATGTGACCGTACAAACACAGTCAAATTGCTCATTTTTGCTTATATATTTAACAGCTTACATTATATAAAAAATTAGTTCGAAATGCGACCGAACCAGGGCTGAAATGCACTATTTTTTGACGATCGTCACGTTCGAGAAAAACAAGTTAACGCAGCAGCTCCATTGCAGAAGGCCAGTTCCGTTTATGTCGAGCTTAATCTAGGGCACATAAAAAGTACAGCCTGCTCTTTACAAGGACCTCGAGAAAACGCCGTACTTTCGTTTTATGGCTTCTCTGCTACGGCTTCGCAACGCCAAATCAACCGTATCCTTGAGTCGCACATCCGAATACCCTTGGTCCGCATGACTTCCGCTTTCGTCTACACAGAATGTATTTTGACTGTAACGCGAAGCACCTCTTAAAAAGCCCTGTGTTCCAAGAAGTACCGATACACATTGAAGAATCATATTCAAGTAGGGCTCATATAGAACAAAAAATAAAAAGAACCTATAAAACGTTTGACTTGGAAATTTCTGCTACAAAAGAAAGACTCATAATTCGAAAAGAAAAGGCACGTAGGTGACCTTGTTTTGTTTAACCCGAGACTGGGGTATTTCGGAAAAGGGACGAGAAGAAAAGAGGCCACAAGGAGGCGACGTCTCAACAACAACAGTTCCAGGAAAGGCCTTCAGTTCACCAACGTTTCAAGCGGGGACCGCTTTCCTTCAGAGACGTCGCCTCCTTGTGGCCTCTTTTCTTCTCGTCCCTTTTCCGAAATACCCCAGTCTCGGGTTAAACAAAACTATGGTTAACTTCCACCACCTCGCCTGCACCCTTACAATTTTTTCACGTAGGTGACCTTGTTTGTGTTTATCAATCGGACCTCTACTCAAGTCATAGTCCTCAACAGCTTACGAAACTCGGGGCATGGCTTCTTACCTTCGCGCTTGTTGCTTCCTGATTCGATATTCGGCGAACTTATCGGCTAATGTCGCAATCCGATTGGCTGCGAGGCGGGATGAAGGGACCTGGACATCGCCTCCTGCAGTGATTGGTCGGCGGCGCGTCGGTAACCAATCGCGGCAGGCGGCCATGTACCGGTCTCTTCATCTTGCCGTCTTTCATGGCCCCCCTGCGTCACCAAAAGGTTCGAAAAAAAGTTCCGCACAAAACAAACGACAGTTAAGAGGGTTGCAATTGAAACATTGATTAGGAATTATTTCACTAGAAGACGATCAGGGGTGATTGCATTTGCAGCGGTCGCTTCAGTATCTATCGTTGTTCGTGTATGTTACGTTTATTTTTACTTATTTGATGATTTGGTGCTTTAGCGGCGTACAAGCCTCCCGAATGCGCTAATAAAAAGATTGCCAGAAAAGGATGGCAAAGTATAATGACGCGTGGCCTGTTCAGAAATATATGTATATATATATGTAACGGTGAGAAGGTTCAACGGGCCGGTTGGACGTAAAACGAAAGTTGAGGAGTTCCAGGAAAGGCCTTTAGTTCACCAACGTTTCAAGCGGGGACCGCTTTTCTTCAGGGCGGGATGGTGTGTCAAATGTCCGCTTCTTCTTGTTGACGTTCGTGTGGAAGAGGAAGAGTAACTATGACGGGTATTAAAAATATTCAGAACAGGAGCAACAAAAAGACCGTAAATCCTTGAAATTAGTAATTACAAACAATATTATTTCAAGTCATTAAAACTAAATTAATTAATTTGTAGTATTGGCCAGAGTCTGTGTTACAGTTCTTAAGCACAATCACCCCCAAGCAGCCGGAGCGCACACAAACGTAGCAATGAGGATCTGTTCGGGATTAACATCTCCGCTTTCGAAGAGGTGTTAATCCCGGACAAATCCTCATAGCTCCTTTTGTGTGCGCTCCGCTTGTTCGGGGGTGATTGTGCTTAAGAACTGTAACACAGACTCTGGCAAATACTACAAATTAATTTATTTAGTTTTAATGATTTGGATTAATATTGTTTATAATTACTAATTTCAAAGATTTACGATCTTGTTGCTGCTCCTGTTCCGAATATGTTTAATACCCGTCATAGTTACTCTTCCTCTTCCACACGAACGTCAACAATAAGAAGAGGACATTTGACACACCATCCCACCCTGGAGAAAAGCGGTCCCCGCTTGAAACGCTTGTGAACTAAAGGCCTTTCCTGGAACTCCTCAACTTTCGTTATATATATATATATATATATATTGCCGCGCGCAAGGCTGAGAAAGCAACGCTCGGTCACGGTCCTCCAGAAAGTTCCCGTTTATTCATGTACCGCACGTAACTTCTATCATTTATCCCTGCTTTTGTTTTCTAGAAAGTGCGTGTTCATTCTCGCCCCGATCACGCGACGCTCGAACCGCTTTCGCCGAATCTTCGAGATAGCGGCGCACTCTAGATAAGAGGCCGCCCGCGACCTTGTCGAGTCAGTCTCGCCCTAGCGCTCGATTCTGCTGACACGCCGACTTCGACGCCCGCGACGCGCTGCTTTCTTCTGTTTCCTTCTTTATTTTTTTGGCACAAGTTCGCCACATTAAACGTTTATTTCTTTCTGTTTATTTCCTGTTTTTTGTTTGGTCACCACCTGTGACAATATATATATATATATATATATATATATATATATATATATATATATATATATATATACAAAACATCCAAAACTTCCAAAGAGCCAATCATTGCGATATCGAAAATCAGCTCAGCGAATGATGAGGCGGAACTTCTGTTTAGACCTAAAAATGAAGTCTGCGCTGAGGCATTACGCATTGCAAAGCTCATGCTTGCATTGCATAATGCCACAGATGTGGGATTCTGCCGGGCACTGTTAGTATAGTAGGGATGTGAATGATATAGTAGGGATATGGGAATGGAAAGAGATGTGTCACTGTTTATTCACTGCTATTCTTTTCCTAACTTCAGGAAAAAATAGCAGTGAATAAGCATTGTCAGAGCTATTTCCTTTCATGTCCCTACTAATGCTACAGCGTAGACTTAATTTTAAGGTCTAAACAGTTGTTCCGCCTTTTCATTCGTTGAGCTGATTTCCGAGGTTGCAATGATTGACTCTCCGTGTTTTGCGGATAAGTAGACGCGCAGGCCGATCATACTATGGGGCAAAGACATTGTACTTAAATGTTGTGCCGCGTGTGACACGCACTGCGTGCGCTGCGTGAATTTCAGCAGGTCCTCTACTCATTTCTTTTGTGTATAAATTCAGTTGCTAGTCAGCGCTTGTGTAATATGTATCTTCCTTCTTTCTGTACTTGTCGTTTTGCACTCTGTTCTGTTCACTGTGTCCCAATGGCAAAAAGAAATACACACTGCAGCGCAAAGGATAAGAACATGTGAAAGACGTTCACTTGCCCTTGTTCACTTGTCGTGTCCGATAATAGTCCTGTCCAACGTCGTTGAAAGCATGTTAAACCATCTAAAAAAAAAATAGAAACCAGAGAAGGATCCGATCTGTTGGGATGCCCTACGTTCATCATGTGTACCACAAATTAATACTACCAGCCACGAGGTTTGAGGTCTCAATCCTCCTGACAGCACCTGCCAAACTTAGACGGCTGTGTCCAGAGATCAAAAAGCAGTAAGACTATAATGGTCAATGTAAGATCAGTCATGCACGGGAGTTTGTTGACTGTTGCAGCAGCATCATTTACGAAATCCCGTTAGCATGCGGAAAAGTATATGTGGGACAGTCAGGGAGCTGTGTCAACGTGAGACTCAGGGAGCATGAGCTATCCCTTAAATCTTCATCATGGGGCCATCTAGCCGTGCATTTGAGGGACAGTGGTGGCATAGAGTTATTAACAATAAACGCGTCTATTGCAATAACTCTACGTGTGGTGGCACCCCAACCGTTTCCGACACGAAAGCACTCCAGCTGTTTCATGACGAAAGGACAAGAGATGTCTATGAGGGGATCTTTCTTTTACGTGTAAATATCGTCTCGGAGTTACCCGCATCTTCTTCTTTTATATGTCAATTTTTAATGTCTCCAGTAATTTAGGGTAATCACTAAACTCATGAGAATAAATGATTATAAATACGTATCAGTTTAAAAGAGAACGACTCCTCAGACACTACTTATGTAGTTAGTTGAACATTCCTTTCACTGCTTTAAAATTTAAAGTGCCCGTAACATCTTTCTTGAACGTGTTGGTGTCTACCATAACGAGAGAGGGACACGGAAGACAACAGACAACACAGGCTTTCGACTTCCAGCAAAACATTTACTGGTTTCACTTTGCCTTTACGTGTACGACGGAGGGTGGGGGTGTGCTGTGTGTCATTCGACATGCCGTCGTTACATGAAGCCTGAGTGCCGGCGGCGCCTCGTTGGGTAAGAAAGGGAAGAGGGGCGGGGAGAAGGACGCTGAGACGAGAAGAAGGAGAATATACGGGAATTTAGTATTTTTTATTTCATTGGGGGAACCCTCTAGCCTCACAGGAAGTGAATCTCTCGATTCGAAAGAAAAAGCAAAGGGCTGGGCATGTTTGAGACAGAAGTTTTAATGTGCTGGGACTCAAATATTTCTCTGCCGAATCGAAATTTGTGCTCCCGAGGATTTTGGTTTCCTAGAACTCGGGTGTGCACGAGGCACAGTTTTTGACGTAATCCACGGCTGGATGGAAGGAGTTCGGGGAAGTAGACGATATTGCCAGGCGCAATGCCGAGCGAGCGCGTGCGTAGCCGAGTGGTTAGCGTGCTTGACTGTTACGCGAAGGATCTGGGTTCGATTCCAGAGAGCAGAATCTTCTTTATTTATTCTTTCTACATGGCGTTCTCGTAAGTTTGAGAACCTTCTCGTCCGATTCAGTAACGAATGTTCTATGAGCCGAACGTTTAGGCCGAATGTTCCAGAAGCCCACGCGTGTACAAAAGGGGCTCCGCGTGGCATGCCGTAGTCAGTCTCGCCCCAGCGTTCGACTCTGCTCTTACGCCGACTTCGACGCCCGCGGCGCTCTGCTGTTATCGTCTGTTTCCTTTTATTTTCGGGCACAAGTTCGCCCCATTAAACGTTTAGTTCCTTCAGTTATCACCGCCTCATCCATCGTCATTCGTGAGAATATTTCTTGGCGTGCTCACGGACACAGTCATTCACGCAGCGTCCCGTCTGACGAACACACTAGGCTCCGCACACAATATGAATCCAGTACGCCTTCTCCATTCATCCTCCGGCCTTGCTCATGTTCTTTTTTGTGCATGGGGGGGTGAGTGAGGGTACCGGGTTGGTGACTCGCTAGGACATGCTTCTCACTTTAAATTCACATTGGAAGAAAACTCTGGTGCTGAATCGATGTGCAAGCGCGCGAAATCGGTGTGCCGTGTTGTGAGAGGAAGGGATGCACGGGGAGCGGAACGACCGAGACCCAGCCGGGGCCCTCTTTTGGACGGCTCCTGATTGCACAATGAGTTCCTTGCTTATGTTATCTAGGATGTCTACTGGGTAACCCGCCCTCCGGAGCCTGGCGGATTGCAGCGACAGGCTTCCTCTGATCATGTCTCAGCAGGACGTTTTGCAAGAGGAAGAAGTTGGAGACTTAGCAAATCCGAACTTGACGGATTTGTAATGATGGCTAGAGAAGCATTAAATATTTAGAGAAAAGTAAACCGGGCATTGTAAGATTCGTGGATCAGGTTTTGCGTTATGGTTACTTGACAAGGGAACTCGATGCGGAAGGAGAGCCATGAGTTCTGCCAAGAATGATGCCTACAACAGTGTTCTACTCGTTTAGGGCAGAACCTTCTCATTATCTAGGTAGCGTGGCTTCGGTGGATGCAGCGATGACACGCTGCCAAGCTGACGACGACTGCCCGAAGCGTACAAACAATTTTTTCACCGCATAATTAAGGGTGGGCTTGCAGCGCCTCTCCGGTATCCAGTTGCCGAATCAGGTCACAAAAACACAAAATTTGGACATTAATATTTCAATGCCCGGTGTCCTTATTCACAATAAAGAGTGGTCGGCCTTTAATAATGAGTGCTTAGAAAAATGAAGCTGCAACATGACTCATAAAACTAATAATTATTAAAAAAAAACATATCATAAACATTTAACCATACTCACGTTTATGTGCTGTCTCAATCTAAGGTTTGCCTGACCCCGATAAACACAATCTAAAAGCATTTATGTAGGAGTCAAACCTTAAATAAAAACTACGCTAAATAAAAATAAAAAAAACGTGCCGGAACTAGTTTGCCTTGGCTTAATTACACAGTACGCTGTTTTCTCTGCAAGTAAGGCAAAGTTAATCCTAACGTTGCGTTCGAATAACAAAACAGTAATCATAAATTATCAACAAGCCACTCAGTCAAACACTCAAACTTTTAATGCTGATTACTCAATCCCTCGATTTGCACATTGGTATAAAACAAACACTTTTGCAGAACCAGCGGTGCATTCAACGTTCCAAGCACGCCACCTCGCGTACTCCGATTATTGCAAATAGAATTGTCACTGAGGAATGTCGAGAATCCCTATTCATAATAGTTTATACAAAAAAAAATCTGCGAGTCAGTAGGAAAACAGGTATATTCCCCAGATATAAAATCCGAGAATGTCCAGCGAATTATGGGACGGTGCACGTACAGCATTCGGCGCTAGGTGTTTCTCGGTTCCGCTGAGTCGCTCCCTGTTGTGGCGCGAGGTTAATTGATTATTCAGTTCGGTTCCCCCAGATCGAATTTAATCTGTGCGTGCGAAAGGTCATTTGCGATTGCGGCCTGGTTTTGTCGCAGGCTCGGACGTGATGAAATTCGGTGCGCTTAATCCACTACAGTAACAACAACAAAATATACGCATGTTTTGCTCTAGACCAACACACATGTTTACAAACAAGTCCGCGTTTCCCACACCAAGTGATAAAAACGCGTGTGCGCAGAAATTACATAGGCGTGAGATAAAGCGTCTGCGCGTGCGCAATGATGACAGCAGTGGCACCCCATGAGCATGACGTCATAAAGCTGAGTATAGTGACTGACAGTTTTAGAAACACGGGGAGTGTCTTATGTTCCCGCTTCTTGCTTCGCGATTGGTTCTTGGTCGTTCCTATTGCCCAATACCGCGATCTTATCGGCTGTAGAGGTGATAATAAGACTCTCGGGACAGGAACTGCTTTTCTTGAGGTGTCAGTGACAATGACCTCTTTGTTAGATTTACCTAAGCGAATAAATTAAAATTCTTCACTCTCCGGCAATACGGCCAACGAGTAATTTTTGGCGACTTCGGCGATAAAAAGCACCGCTGTAGGCGCCTTTCGATGATTGAGAAAGCACTCACTATAAAGTTTTCAGTGGGATTTTTTTCTGATTTCTTTTGCGGAAATCTGGGTACACTCTAAAAAAACCCCGTCCGTTTTCTTTCCCGCAAAACATGCGGACAGCCAATCGCTGCTGTTTGCAGAATCAGCTCAGCAAATGACAATGCCGAAACATATGTCTAGACCAAAAAGCGAAGTCTGCGATGTAGAATTAAGCAATGCAAAACGGCACGCTTGCATTGCTTGATGCTACATCGCTGACTTCGCTTTCTGGTCTAAACATATGGTTCGGCATTGTCATCCGCTGAGCTGATTCCACAGACAGCAGTGATTGGCTGTCCGCATGTTCTGCAAGAAAAAAACCGACGAGCTTTTCCCACTCCTTTTTCGCTGCTGATAATGGGTAGACAGAATCACAACTTTTTTCACAACGGAGAGCCAAATGATGGTCTATAGCGTCGTCTTCATGCTGTTAAAATGCAGACGCATGCAACCTGGTTCGTTAGTAAAAAAACTTACAAAAACACTGCCAAACAAAAATCTTTTTTTAAGTGCGTAAATGGCACGGGAATGTTTCAAAATAAATCCCCCCCCCCCCCCCAAAAAAAAAAAAGAAAAAAAGAAGTTTTGCGCAATATTTACGTCTTTAGACGCAATTTCGGTGCAGAACGCGGAGGTCGCAGCCAGCTAAACCCCCCCCCCCCCCCCCCCCATGTTTTTACAATGTGCTTACATTTCTCATTGGCTGGATAGATGAGTGACGTGTGAAAAGTTAGTTGTAATTTTGTATCTGTGACGTAATAGCATTTTTATCTACTATCTTTTCGTGTTTCTGAAGCAAATAATTCAAATAGAGTCATTACTGTTTTTAAATATATTCTGAGATTGTTTCTCCCCACTTTGGTTTGAAATATATAGTTATTATAATTTGCGCTAGAGGTTCAGCTGGCGCTAGTGTCTATGTGACTTCCGGGTGGCAAATTGAAGCAGACAGAAACCAGTCGAGTTTTGCGGTGCTCTTGTGCAATCCTATTGGAAGACGCGCGTGTATTTTGTCTCTTCGGTGGAAATTAACATAGAAAACCTCTGTTATTTGGGTCGTACCGAATAGTATTTCCCTTTATTCCCATTGTATAAGTGTAATTGCTTTAGTTACAGCATTTTTCTTTACCAATGAACGCTGTTAAGCTTCGCTCTATTTCTGGCCCCATACACCTGTTCCATGGCAGGGAAGTGAACACGAGTGAGGGTCATAAGAAATATAACAATCGGAAGGAATGTCGAGCGTGCTCAAGGCTCGCCAGCATTCCGGGGGTGCTTGCATGTTGCTAATATGCGGTCCTGTCACTCTATGTAAATAACTACGTCGTGCATCTATACGAGCGGTTAAAACAAACAACTCAAACGTAAAGAATAAACTACGTGGACACTGAAAGGTGTGCTTTATTATTATTTCCTATGTCGGGCAGCTTTTACCGGGAACCTGTTTTCTGGCTTTTCTCTATTTTCAGAGCTTCGAGTGTGGGATGGCGTTTTGAACACAGAAGAAGCATCTTCGCACACATTCATGAGGCGAAAAAATAAAGCAGTACATATTTATGGACACTTGGACTTTGTTACGACACTTTCATTTTATTTTGACCATCTGCGTGAACAATGAGTTACATATCCAATGTTACAGCGTAGTTCATGCTGTCTCTCTCGATTTTCCACAGGTCTTTTGATCGTTTGGCACATATATTCCTTATACTGGAAAGCGCCGACGCCGTGTTTGAGCTAACAGTGTCTGATAGTGCTCATAAATACATGTACGAAGCGGTTTTAGCCCCGTTTGTCATGCCACGAATTTAAAATACAAATGCCATAACTAACCAATCATTTCGTCTGCGTGACTGGGAAATGTTCTAATCTACCTAGTACGTACGAATTATTCGTGATATTTTCTCTTATAATCAAGCGCAGAAGTGGGAAACTGACCGGAAGTCAGTTTCCCACTGGTTGCTGTCTGCTTTCCTTTGCCGCAGCACACCAGCGGCAGTTGAACCTCTCGCGTACGTTATAATAACTTCGTGGATTGAAATGTTAACAAACGTGGCGGCCGGCATCTGCGGAGTTCTGCACGAGAGAAGCTTTTCGAGCTCGTCAATTTTATTGAGTGCGAGTAGTTTTGGAGTTCACAGAGGTGTTTTGGGGAAGATCTTCTCAACCGACGTAGTTTGCAACAAACAAGTGCCGCAAGTACGCGCATTTGGAAGCGATGTGCCGATGCTTGCTCTCGTAGCGGGACTGCTCTAATCCTGTAACGTCCCAAATCAACTATTTTGATCCATCTGGCTTGATTCTTGTTTTCCGAGCGTTATGCCTGAATAGAGATGTTGGTTCCCTTAAAAGTGGTCCCGCTGCTCTGTAAAGGCTGCAACCGTCGTGATTGCGACCATGTTTTCAATACTGAGGAGATGCCTACACAGGTAAGAATGCGCGAGCCATTTAGTTGGAGGCAATCGGGCGTTCGGCTCGCATAAAGTTTGTCTAGGTATGTTGCTCTCATCGCCGCTCCTCGAAAGGCAAGCTTTCAAGTTTTGAAGTGCACCTGGCGTACCATAGCGAATGTAATGTTTCTATTTCGCGTTCTCATTGTGCGTCATGACACTCACCCGCCTTCCTCGCGGATGCCATGAGAAACTAATAGCGAAAACAGTAAAGCTAGAAAGACGGAATATTTATTTTATTGATTTTTTTTCGTTCTCTCGGTCGCTTATTACGCACATCGATAGACGCTGACAGTCGCTCGTATTGTACTGTGGCTCGTGCATGATGAAACGCTAGAATGCCGCTTTCATGGTCGCGTCTTCTGAACGTTGCAGAAGCTTTTAGACGGGGGATGGATAGCAGACGAACGGAGGCCAAAACGGACGCCGACGCGGAGCTTTCGGGTCCTCGTCTCACGGTATAGCAGACGACGATAAATGGTGGTGAAATAGAGGACGATGCCTGCAGCTCGTCTGCTCGCGCGACTAGTAGGCGGTGTTAGACTTCCAGACTGGAAACCCAGGATGACACGAAAGGGAGACGCTACGCTATAGCCTGTTTGGTTGTGCAGCCAAGTCAGTCCAGTAGTAATGGGCGGGGCCACAGATCTGTGCGCGGGGTTTAGAGCGGGCTGTGACCTCCACCTAAATTGCGTCTATTGGCGTAAATATTGCGCAACTATCTTTCCTTTTTTTATTTCGTAGAAAAATATATTTACAAACGTACGCGCCCCATTTACGGGTTAAAAAAATTTTTTTTCCCCTTACAGTGCTTATTTAAGATCAATCGGAGCCGTATTTGGGACGCTTAAACCCGAGCTAACTTCGTTTTCTTGCCCTATGAAGCTGCATATGGAGGCGCCTCCGCGGACATTCTGAATAGAGCCCTGTTTGGAAAACATTTAAGTACCGACCGAAGCTCCTTTATGTTTCAGACTTTTCTAGCTAGCGCAGTCGATCCCAACTCGGAAAAACTCGAGCGATCTGGAAAACACTGCCTCCGTTACTTCCGCGCATAACCCAACAAAAAGAAAAGCAGACGAATGTCATCGACAAAGATTACGGGGATATTTTCGAGCACGAAAGCAACTTTAAACATGGTCTCCAGTGAGAAACATATGCTTCGGTCTATGTTTCCGCTGTCAAATCTGCTCGTGATACCTTCTCATTTGCGTGAGATTACGAGTTAATGAAAAGTAAGGCGAAACCGCGCTTGCGCCAGCAGATTTGACTATGTTGTACAGGAAGTATGAAAGGGAGTATGATGCTCTGCTTTATCCGATTCACGACGTTGGTTCCCGAGACTTGGTACCATGGTGAAGAATCTTATTTGTATGAGGCATTTATTGGTCCAATAAGCGCATATGATCAAACAAGATCATATAAGAGCATATAAGAACCTTATAAGGACAAATACGAACAATATAAGATGGTATGAGGAGCTAAAGGGTTTCTTATAACTTTATATATACTCTTGTATGGTTCTTATACCTTATTATATTATCCTACTCGATCATATGTGTTCCATTGCACAAAATACCTTCGCATACAAATAAGATTTTTTGCTAGGGTAGAACCTCGCGGACCCATTACACGCTTAAAAGGCATAATTCTCTAAGCAGAGCAAAAGAGTACAAGTAGTGTGCCTTTATATTAAAAATGTGATTGCCTGCAAAAATTACATTTTTGGCCCATTTAAACGATATGCTGTTAATTATGTTTTAGGACGCTTTGAATTCAAGCCCGTTTTTTTAATAATATTTAAGTCACTGGATACAGCTGCCATTTTGGCCGTGTCACTTTATATCAATTGTAGACGTCATAACACTTCCAAGTGGTTCGTGCACTGCAATGAAGTTATAAACAACGCACACCATTCAGTTTTGCCTCGTTCTCTCTCTCTCGGATCATTAAATGCAATAACAGTATGAGCGCTGCATTATGTCTATGCTAAACATGAACTGCAGCAAAGGCTGCAAGTTTTAGATTAAGGCCCCGCTCTCACTACTCATATATCATACAAAAGACACGGAGTTTCTCTGCAGACAGGGGGGCAAAAGTATCTGCGAACACCCATGAAGCGATTTCGAGTTAAGCGAGTTCGAATTAAGCGGGTTTGCTTGATACAAATATGTATGCTTTGAATTTGTAAACAGACAGTTATTGCCTGACCAATCTGAAGGGACCACCATCCGAGCCAAAAAATCGCCTCGGACAATGTTCACATGCTGTCTTTTTGTATGATGTGTATTAGGAGTGTGACCTGTCTGCGCTAACTGCTCATTCTGCCGAAGCACTTATCGAAGCTAAAAGCTCGCGACATGTATACCGGGCCCATCGCTGTAGTGAACGCTAAAGCGGCACTTAACATAATGAACGAAGTAAGATTCATAAAAATTATTCTTAAAATAAAAATAAATATCATCATTTTTTACGTTTTTATCATCCGCAAATTTTTCAGGTATATATCTTACGGGAAATTGTCCGCTTATGCTATTTTGTCTTGTATTTTTGGTTGTTGCGCTGAGAATAAATAAAACAAAGCAAAAGGGACGCAGAAACACATCTCGCTGCAGTTCAGTTTAGTGCGTCGGAACAAAATAAACCATGCAACGAAAGGTAAAAATTGCGCAGGCTTCAGTTTTTAGATAATATAGCGTAAAAAATTGCAAAAAACAATAAATATACCGCGTAAAATTAAACTCTAATGCAACTATAAAAACGTAGCGTAAAATGCAACGTAAAGTAGCGTAAACTGCGACTATAAGGACGGCCCCGCTCAAAAACCTTGTGTTATAGAGAATATTTTCCCAAAGTAAAGTACGCTTGAGGTCCATACTTATTCCGGTCATGAACACTAAACGAGAAATGGGGCAATAAAATTCAAGAACAAACGAAGCTAAAGAAACAAAACAAAAACCCAAGTACTTTCTGTTTTACAGTCGTCATAACAAACCACAAAAAAAAGCTAGACAGAACACAGAGCTCCAGTTAAATAAAAAAAAAAAGAAAAACGTATGTGTGCAAAACGTAGAAAGCTTTCAGATGTAGCTTTCTTTTTTCTTGTGTCACATGTTTTTTTGTTTTTTTTTCTAAAAGCTCCTGCATGCATAAAATATGAGACTGCATTTCGTTCATTGCCTCCAAACATAAAAGCCTCGGATAAAATCCTTACTGTTTAGAAAGAGAAAAAGAATAATGCACACATGACCCTGCATACGCCTGCCTTCAATTTTAAACATGGAAACGTGAGAGCATGCCATCTAAAGCAAGACGCACGTCCCGTTAAAAAAAAAAAAAGAAGAAAAAAGAACTGCAACAATAACAATTGTAAAAACAACACGCATACCCAAACGCATTTGTAACATTAGTGTTCAGGAAATATACTCACCGCTTTCTTTTCTCTTTGTAGATTGAAAATAAATTATAGACGAAAAGTATGTATGCTACGAAAATAGTGTTTCTCGTTCTCAGCAAAGAGCAAAAACAGAAGTCATTTTGCTTGGGATATGTCGTGGTCTAAATTCCAAGTTCAGTGTGGGGATATCACGAGTCATAGGACACGTTTTTTATATTTGTGTTTTCAAAATTGTTGCCGCGGAAACATTAGGTTTTCTAGAACGAATATTATTAGCCTTCGCAAAGTAGCTTCATTTTAATGTATGTTTTGGAGAATGAAAGGGGTTGGTAAGACAAGGTAACAAATTAAGAAAGAACGAGAGTAGGAGATGGGACATGACACAACTTATTTCAATTTATAAGGCTTAGAAATTACTTTAAATATTGCTACATGTCTATATAAAGCGGAAAAAAAAACACCTTGCGGAGGTTTCATGCAAACAACTTCTCTGTCAGCCTCCTTAAAAAAAGTTCAATAATATTAGATCAGAAGACCACTGATAGCAAAATTTAATTTGCATTTTCTTTGTCAGCGCAATTAATGAGATCCTATATTGACCATGGCAGAATAAAGAGGCGAAGAAAAATTATTTTATTGGAATAATAACGGACGATTTAAAAATTATGAAGTGTGCCGAGTCCCGTAAAATCTCATTAGCATCTCATTATTGCTCCACAACCAATCAGAAGGTGGCCTTAGCCGATAAGAAGTTTGAAGAACAAATCAAAAAGGAAGGGGCGTGATAATTATGACCCACGTCCCGCTTTCCTTAAGCTGTAAGTAACATTACCAAGAGTGCGGTTCCGGCTGAGTTCTTCATATTGTGTCCTTGAAATGTATTACAAAAATAAAAACTTAAATATTTATTGTGATCGCGATAGTAGAGCCGCCTTTAAAATACATCCCTTCACCAGACATCGAGCGATGGAAAGAATTAAAATTAGATGGTTCACGAATTACACACCCTGACAACGGTGCTACGATGACCTCCTTTAGGCTACGAGAAACTGCTTTTCCAAAGTTCCTCAAGATAAGACACAGCCCTCTTCTATGAACGCTAATTCGCCACGATGTTCCTGTAGATGGAAGCAAGAAAATGCTCAGGTGTTCGTATGTAGAGCGATAGTAGCAACTTTTCTTAAACACAGTGCTGTACAAAAATGCCCTATATAGCCATATCGAGAATTGAGCGACTAATGTCATATATACCCATGTACAATGGCGTCTCGTTAATATGAACATTTCTGTCCCCCCTCCCCCCCCCCCCCCCAAGAAACTGTTTATAATATAAGTTGATGGTTTTAACGAGACGAAAAATTCGACAGAGACACTTTAGACTGCTTACATGTGAGAATGCGAAAGCCTTATAGTACCTTAGGTGAAAAATGACGCACGCACTGGGCCACACCTTTAGTCAGCCAGACGGCTGTAACGTGGCGTCTGCAATGACGCACGCATTAGGCACGCCTTTAGTGAACCAGAACCGTGGAGCCGCCGTGGCGTCCGGGAAGCGTGCTCGTCTCTCACCCCGGAGGACTGGGTTTGATTCACACCCAGACCGAAATGTACCAAATTTTCTTTTCAATGTCAGCAATCTTCTCTGTTTACAAAAACCTCCCTGAGAAATTTGACGCCAATTCGAGTATTTTTTACGTTTTTTTACTCCATGCGCCTTCGGCCAGTTTTGGTACCATTGTTTAGTCACGCCACCGCCGCCGCTGCCGTCGCCAGATTTCACTTAACAAGCCCCCCCCCCCCCCCCCCCCTATATTGCTTTCTCATTAAAATGCGTGCGTCTACCCCATTTGTCACCGAAATATGTCCGTATTAACGAGACAAAACTTGGCCCTCGTGTCCCGCCTGTGCCCTGCACTGGTCTTTGGTAAGTAGCCCATAGAAAATCCAGCACTGCACTCTAACAAAAAATGGAGGGAAAAAGTAGCAACGGCAAGTCTTCCTCCCTTCTACTGACGCGCCCCCAGGCGGACACGAGAAAAGGGGAAGAACGAAACGTTTTTCTCCTTCTCCAGGCAGACGGGAGAAAGCTTTCGCCCTCCCGACTCATCTTCTTTCGGTTTCGTTTTTCGAGCAGGTCGCGCACGTTGTTTAACAAATCGCTGTTGAGTCGATTGAGCTTCAGCGGCAGCGAAGGCCGCCTGTAATTCCGTCTTCTAATCTAAACGTACAGAACATTTCGGTTGCATTGACTTTTTTATCACTGATTTTATCCAACGAGCAAACGAAGCCGCTAGAAACAGCGAAGTTCCGGAGCAGTGCCAGCAGCGCCACGTACACATGGGTAAGATAGCCGTCTCCGGATTGCGGGACTCACGCGGCACGGAACTACAGTAGCGAAGCCACGCGGAACTGTGTCGACGTTTTCGACGTTATGGAAATCGCAGGAACTGCGTCCAAGACAGGCAGGTTTTGCTGCCGGCAAATTGGGTGCCTTCCGTGCTGAGTTCGGTTCTGTTTTCCGATGCCGAGTACAACCGGCGTTCAACGTGGTTCTGTGCGTGTCAGCAACTTAGCAGCAACATCTTGATGGCAGTGTTGTGGGTTGTGAACAGAAGACTGGAATTATCGCCGATGTCACAGTGTTTTCGCGTATCGGTGGTGTAACAACAAGATGAGATCGTAAACTGGTCGGGCATTGATGCCGCTGGTCGGGCCGTGATCGGAGTGGGTGGGGTGTCGCAGGTTGACATTCCGCTTTACATTAAAATTTTAATACCACATGAGGAATTAGGTGCAATCGATCGACGTGCGGATAGTCATGTTGGAACGCTGGTCTGAACAGTAAGCTCCTATCGTACAGTGGCCAATGTGACTGTTGTCTCGTCCCCGAGAGCGATTGCGCTCTCGGGAAAGGACAACAGTACGAAATCGTGACGGAAAGTATGTATCTTTGCAGAGAGGAATTTTAGCATTAGAAACAATAGTAGGTAAAATCAAAAATAAAAAAGCTACCCTTTATTTTGCTGTTTAAATATACTACGGTTCCTGGAGAAACTACCCTCCAAGTGGCGCGCTGGGATGAGCGCTAGAAGTTTTCGAGCTCGACACGGCGTAGCTCCGTACACTTGACACCTGCCGCAAGTCGCGGCTTTGACTGCATTCAAGTTGATCGAAAAGCGATTTATCAGCCCGTGAATCAACACTTCCAGCTGAGTGAATATCCGCTCTACAGAGATTAATTCGAGACGGCAATTGCAGCTTTGCGCGAACAGCACAAGTAGAAAAACAAACACTACAATAGAAATACAGGCTACGACGTCCCGTGTGGGAAAACAAACTCATGGCTTCGAACCGCATTGGAGCGGCTTGATTTATTGGCTTTCAAATAATTACGGCATGATCGAGCGTTTGCTTTTTAATAAGAAATTCATCCCCTGAGCCATTTAAAATATTCTCAAAGATATGACATTGCTGGAAAAAAGTCAGCATGCTGGGAATATTTTTTATTGCTTATTCAGTCACCGAGAAATTCCGTACGTTCAAAACGATCAGTATAAAAGACGGAAACGCAGAGCACAGGTGTAGTGTCTTTGTAGTGTTCGGGTTAGTGTGGTGTGCCGTTGTATTGATGTTTGTATGTGCCATGTATGTGTATGTGCTCAATGTATGTTCACCCGATGCTTGTACTATGCGTAATACGTGTATAGTAGAGTATCTGCAGCCGCAATAGTGGCCTGAAGAAGTACAAATATTTTTTGTAGGGCATGAATTGGGCGGTAGCTAGCGCCACCTAGCCTAGCTACTTGCAAGTACTCTGCTTGACCCTGCCATCTGGTGGCAAGCGATGTAACCTTCTTTCACGCTACGCGATAAACAGCGGCTTCGAGTTTGTTCTTTCGAGAGCGGCTCTTGGTTTCGCGGATTGAGTTTGCCATTCTCCGTGATGTGCGGTTGACGAAGGAATTGTGACTCGAGGAACACCAATGGTAAGACGCAAAGTGCGCGAAGTAAGTGGGTATCGGTTGTCTCCTTTTAACATCGCAGTCCTGTCGACGAGAAGACTGAGTAACTGCCTTCGAAAGGCAAGTTTCTGTACCTGTGGGGGGAATCTGGCTTCGGAAATAAACACAGTTCGCGGAAAGCTCGTGTTACGCTTTTATTTGCTGCTCCACTCGTCCCGTACAAGAGACGCAGCGTCCTCGTTAAGGCGTATTGAGCTCGATTTGCTCGATTCAGGGCCGCCATAATGAGATGCAGGCGACGGAGGAACTAGTTGCTCCCCTGCTTTAGGGACGAAAGTTTTTCCCTTTCTTAAGGAACATAGGTTACAAGACCGTTCCTCCCCGGGATTACTATCCATACCCTTTTTTCTAAAAGTGTACTGCGTCGTCCTCTAGGAGGCGTTGATTGCAGATGGTGAAAAGCAATGTTACTAGATCTAAGTCGCTTCACAAGCTTCCTAGACGTAAGGCGCCTTTTCGTGGCGCATCCTCTCGGCGGCCCATCCATACGCGCTATCAGATCAGCCTGTTTGAAAAGAAGCCACGGAACCGGTGGAACGTTGGACGTACATTTGCCTGCGATAGAACGTGATTTTGACTCTTTTTATAGTGAACATATGGTTTGCACAAAAGTGTGCACAAAAACAGCGTCGTTCCAAAAACGATCTCTCAGAGTGGCATGTAAGAGCGGTGCTCCCTGTGGAGCCATAAACGCTATCCACCAGTTGACCTGCTCGCGTACGGGAAACAAAAGTTTATATTTTTCTTTTTTAACGACGATCTTTGCTAGAATTTGTCAACTGATAAACATAAGAACGTTCGGTGGAAAGCGGTAGATGCCTTAGCCATTTTTTACACCCGTGGAAGTCTGGGAGTGCGTCATACTTCCAGGATAATCATACTTTTAGGTGCAATAAATTTGACGCCGAAATATTTAAACTATACCCAAAATGATGACTATAGCCAGGAATCTCTTCACTTCAAAGCCGAAGTTTTGACTCTTGCTCAAGCGTACTTCCGCAAACATTAGGGAACCATGCACGAAACTTCAAAAGACACGACACGCTTTAAGCAATTATTTTAAAGTAATTACTTGTTTTTGAAGATTTCGCTGTTTTTTTTTTAATTTCTCGAGCCTTTTTGAAAATCTGTTACTATTCAAAAAGAACATTACTTGGGATTTTTTTAAGCAAGTGTATTTTAAAGCAACGCTCGTGAAATTGAATAAAAAATAGGCAGTCTACGCATTTTTTAATGTTTTACTGCAACTAAAATTGTCGAAGGAGACCTCGAAGTGGCTTTATGTATATAGTATAGTGAAAACGAGCAATCACGCTGCCTGTCCATGGTTGATATTTTTAAACACAAAAAAAAAAAATTTACTTTGATATTTATAAGAATAACTTGAATATTTTATTATGAGTATGCTATGCAGTGGGATATACCTTGCAAAGCTTAAATATATTTGAAGAGTTAGGCAACCTACGTATTTCGCGTTAATATTGAAGCATGTCTTTAAGTCTGAATTTGAGCAACGCACCAAGATTGCAAAATGTGTTTTGTTATGTTGGTTTGCTCAGGAAAATATTATCTACGCGTATTAACCCAACTTAATTTATAGAAAATTAAAACTACGAATATGTATAAATTTAATCCTTCCGTACTCGTTTTCTATTGTGTTTTAATGCTTCCTCAACCAACATATTCTCTAGACACACAGCACATAATACAGCGTTTTTGATATCAACTAGAGTTTGCTTAAACTCTATTCGATTTTTTATCTGCTTACATAATGAATTATACAAATTTCTCTTTCTGTTGGTATCTGTTCGACATACTGAATAACTAACCGAGGAACACTCAACACGTTATTGATCTCTTTTCGAGAAAAAAAAAAAAACGCGGCAATTTAAAAGAACAACAAAGTTACTTCCTGATGTAATGTCCTCTCCCCTTTTCATTACCTGTAAATATAACTTTAAAAAATGAGAAATCTTTACAATTCTCTGTAACGCTGAATTAGAGCGCAGCTCTTGAGGAGGAGGAGGAAAGTTACGGAAAGGAGGGTATGCCCCTCCTCCACCTCTGTACCCTACCCTCCTCCTATCCTGCTTCCCTCTCATTTAGCGGTAAATTGTTCGCAAAATTTCCCACTAAATATAACGGAACTGATTCCCCCCTAGATTTAGGGGAGAAATATTTCAGCTGAATTTAGTGGGGAAATTTTTCCGCTAACTTTAGCGGGAAAATATTTTCGCTAAATTTAGCACAACAAATTCACCGCTTAATATAGCGGGGAAGTCTTTCCGCTGAATTTCAGGGGGGGGGGGATTTTTCCGCTAAATTTAGGCTCCATGTGACGTCACTCGTGACAGGCGTAAACTTCACTCGTGACGTCACACGTGACGTCACGTGTGACGTCATTATGGGAAACGTTAAATAACGGAAGCGTGGTTACGCCGACGGCGACGGTGACGCCGCTCAATCCGAAGACAGGCGCCTAAAAGCTGCGCTCTAAAAAACAAAAAAGCAAGAAATTTAAGGAACATACACGTCCAGCCAGAACTTAATAACCTACGTAGTTATCAATCTGGCCCTAGATGGCAGCACCTATGAACAATTAACAACATTGTTTTAAACTCTTTTTGTGTGAAATATATGTTCTCAACTTGTATATGGTTCTAGTTTTTTTATGTCGGTTTTAGTGCTCTACGTCCTGTAATAAAATCACCATCAGAATAGCGCAAAACGAGCATCCTTTCAATGCTTTAATTTCTCTCGATTTTACTTTGTTTTTTACTTCACTGCCTCTAATTTTTCTGTCATCCCCAGCCAAAAGACTTCTAAAACGAATCTCCATTTGTTGGAGATTCGGAAAAAGGGAGCCATTGCTTTTTATAATCCTTTCATCTCAACTCTATCTCGTGTCTTTTTTTCTCCCTTACTGACTGCAATTTACCTTATTCAATTTCTCTCACTTCAAACGCGTGTTTTGCGATGTTCATATGAAGGTATGAACACCTTCTCATACTTGCATATCTGTACCGTTTTTGCCGCTCGCATTCATACTTTCATGACGACCTGTCAAAGAAACTGAAAGGATGGAAAGGGCAGGGCGTGTTTGTTCGAAGCCCGGGTTCCATCAGGAGACCGTTGCCCACTTTGTACTTTTAAGGATCAAGACTCCCCCAATATCAACAGAATGCTGGCGATGTTGACAAGGCACAGGCGGAGACGGGGAATGAAATCGGCGGCTTTTGATGTTTTATTGCGGTTTTCTGGTACACGATCTCCCTGTCGACATTGCGGTGGACGCTTCAGGCTTTGGGCTGCGTGAGCTTTATGATTGGGGTCTCTAGGGAATGCGAAGAAAGAGACCGCCAGACACCTCTTTCGTTTTATGGGTCTCGCGAGACAAGGCGAAACGCTCTAATGAGTTCGCGTCCCCTTGTTCCACAAATAATTTCTTTTGAGGCAATATTCCCTTTTTCTTATATTCATTTATTTTTACAAACCGTGTCTGTAGAATTTTTCTGCCAGTCAGGAGGTTGTTTTTTCTCTGCCGACAGAAATCAAAACACTAAAAACCCCACAAAGCGTCTAATTAAATTTTGTTTTATGCTTAACGTTAGTTTTTTTACGTATTTACACGTAATTTTTTTTCAATCATTTATTTAAAAAAAACATTTAATAGCACACTAATGGGGTTTGTCCGGGTCGCTTATACGGCGGGATGGGACATAATAAAGTGGGATAATCCTCGCGACATATCGAAAATTAGACCTTTCCGGAAATATGTGTTGCCCCCAGCGTTGGCTTTACGGATTGCATTCGTTCAGACGTACGGCACGTGAAATTATTCAAGAAGCGAAGAAAAAGTTGACGTTGGTTTAAAAGTTCGTGATTTCAGAACGCAGAGTAGGCGGAAGGAAACCAAAGCAGAGTTTGTGATGACCTTATTTTCCGTTCGCTTACATTTTTTGTGCGTATTGAGCTAATAACGACAAGAAGAAAAACTCGTACCGCTACCAGGATATACGAAGTGCTTGGGTCGGCACAAGCGTACATCCGAACAGTCCCACAATTACCTTAGTTGCAAGGTCTCCTGGGATTTTCCGGAAATTAAATTAAAATTTCCTTCCATGGCCTTAAAGGGGCCATGGAAGGAATTTTGACCCGAGAAATATGATTTTAGCTTGGGATTTTCCTAACCGCATATCGCTTAGTAAGCCTAAAGAAAGAGGGTAGAATGTCAAAAACCTGCTTTACGGTAAAAATATTTTGAAGATATAGCAGACTAATATCGAAAGCTCACCGCCTTTTCACTGTGATACATCCGAAATACTCAAAGCACGTCAGCCGACCCAAGCTCACGCATTGGGCACGATGACTGCGTCACTCAGACGTGTGCGCTCGTCAACGCTCAATCCGTCGGCGAACATTTCGATTCGCGTTCGTGGACAATCAGTGTCGTGACGGCCCTTATCATCGCTTGCGAATGACAAGTTCCACGGTGTGCTTAAAAAGCGTGGTGAAACATGAAGTCATCGCATCGGTGCCCAAGTATGTACGTCACGACCACGTGATTTCTCATTTTCCTATTGAGTTACGATACTTGTTTTGCAACGATGGCTCGGCCAACGCGCATAATGACGAGTTTTCCGCGAGCACGCGATGCCTTCACAATATAAAACAACTGCTTCTGACGAGTTGTTGAAAAGCACAGTGCGACGACGTCAGTGTGACCAGCTGCGCGACATGAGAGGGCAACCCTGATGACCGTCGAACAGGAGCTACTAATCAAAGCGCGCTGAGATTTTTCGGGACAGGGAGCTACAAGGGGATCGTCGCCACTGATGATCACATCGATAATGACCAGTCGATGGTGATCAGAGTCGTGACGGCCGTCGCGAGTGCCGTTGTCAACCGGTTGGGAAAAAGTGGTTGGGTGAACAAATACCCGAACCGAGGCAATCAAAGCATCAGCGAAAGAGGTATTTCGTAGCCACCACGGCAAGCTCACGGACGTCGTGGGGTGCGTTGACTAAATCTAGAGTCTAACTGAACCTTCGTCATCATCACCAGCCTGAAGGCGACCGCTACCGTTGTGAAGGCTTTTGTATTTTACCTCCAATACCGCTTTGCCTTTAACATCATGGCGGTAGGTTGATGTTAAAACTTCTGTGCTTATCCGCTTAAAAGTTAGTGCACACCTAGTACCTATATCTACAGTCAGCGTTTGTTGTTTGTTTGTAGCTATTTCCGTTCACGCAATACAGTCTGAATGAGTTGCAGATGGCATCGTATTGTTTTAATTCGATAGTTTACCTTTTCACGTCACTCCTCAGCTCTTGCATGCCGGCCTTTGGACAGTCCTAAAAAAAAACATTGTTCGATGCTCTGCAGGGAATGGTACAAAGAGGATGGCCCTAAAATGGCTCTTTCGTTGTTTAGACAGCCGGAGTTTAGTCTGCCAGAGTATGGAAAACCTTTCACCCACTGTACACGAGAAATTAAACCAGTGCATTTTTTGGCTGGTTGTTATATCCGGGACGAAGAAACACTATGAGATACATTATGGTCTTACGTTCCACACACGTATGTTTAATGCAAAGCTTGTAATACTAATTAGGTGGATGGTCATTCCAAAAGTGACAATTGCTCATACAAATTTACAGAGGAGAGTGAACTGGATTATGGGCATTTTTCTGTCACTCTGAGCAAATACGCAGTGTTGAATTATCACCTCCAACCATAAACGACAAGCGGAAGCAAAGTAAACGTGGAAAAGAAAAGCGATAATATGCACTAAAGAAAGAAACACGACGTAACGTGGAGCATTTCTGTAGCAATCTGAGTATTTTAGAAGAGCACAGTGCAAATGCCAGTGACAGCCTGCGACTAAGATATTCTCCAATTTAGTATCAACAGTTAGTCAAGAAGATCGTAATGAGCCAAATTACTTTTATTTAGAGGCAGTGTCTCAGTATTTGTTTTTACTTAGAGGCAGTATCACAAAACAACCGTTATAAGGATGTAGCGTACGTTACAACACTTTCACAGGCAAGCGGGCAAAACCACCCATAAAAACCCACTTGTCAGAAGGCTGCATTGACGATGAAGTTCCGTTAAACGTTTCTGGCACTGATAAGCACGTCTTATTGGACCTAAACGCGCTTGTAGTCCGTGCAAAACGCTGCATAACTTAGATTGCGTTTTACATCATTCGCCTTTGTCGTCCAATGAATCAGAAGTCAGCGCTCCACAAACCTCAATGAGATTGCTGTTTGTTTTTTTGTCGTTGGGGCGATCGCTGATGAAGGGACAAACTTCTTTCTCAGACCGCTGGCTGCTGCCTCCGCACTCGCGAAATCGTCGCTTGGTGTCAAGGTGAGGGTTTAAATCTTGACGTACGCAAACGCTGAGTGGAGGTCTCTGCCGTCTTCATAGCCTCAGCAACGCCGTCGTTACGAGCTACAACAAAACACCACCACTTTCAAGCTTAACACGGGCACAAATAGGAGCCGAGTCTTGCATCTCGCCAAGGGTTTTACAGGCGACGTTGAACTCTAGCTCACCGTGGTCTTCCGCCCGGATCTGGCAACGAATAGACTCATCCAATATCACGAAAGCATTCACGTGCGAGTTGGTCAAGTTACCAGTCGTTATTTAAAACCCAGCCGCGGTCGAACATACGCGCATCGCGGCCATGTTCTTTCAAGTTTTGTGGCTATTTTCTTACGTGTTTATTTTGCCGAGGGTAGGGTTGTCGAGTTTAAGCAGTGCAAATGATCCAGTGCACTCTTGTTCGTACGTCATTTTGTCGTCACCACCCAAACTCGAAAAGCGACTGTAAGCGGCAAACGGAGACTTTCTACTTTGACAAACGTTTCCATGGGAAAGAGCGCCGAATCGTCACGCGCATTGCAGCAAATGGGACAGTCAGTTACATAGATAGAAACGTGTAAAAACCCCGAAGCAGTTTTTCTTTTTTTTTTCATTAAACTTTGTGTAATTAAAAAAGTAAACCCAAAAGGCAGCCCGAGATGATGCGGTCTCACCCATTTTTTCATCCACAAAAGAAAAGAACATAGCTTAAGTTGACAGTAGATAACACTGTCGATAACAAGGGGAGCAAAGCATTATTAAAACTGCCCGAAGAAGCTTTGCTGCATCATGCTCAGTGTGTTCGCAACCGGTGCACCCTGCGTCGATCTCACGACCTGCCAATTAGTATCACAGAGTCGTCGACAGCGCTCTATATTTTCGGAGCCTCTTTCAAAGGCTAACAGGACATTTCATTTGTAGCTTCTGTTCACGGCGGCTTCACAAAGGGCAAATGGTGTTACGGCGTACCTCGAAATAATATTTGCTTCCCGTAATTCTATCCCTATCGTGGAGAAACAGGGAAACCAACGACGCAAACGAGGCACCAACACCACAAGGTCGTTACCACGGTTTACGCCAGGTTTGTCTTGAAATACCGTAGTGACTACTTAGAGAAAAACAAAAACAAGTTGAAATATCTCTGTTAAATTTACTTTACGTCACAATCTTTGAAAGAATGTTACGTAGTTTATCAAAGTATGATATTTTTTCCCCGATTTCCTTTCATATTCTGGAAGTTAACCTTTTCTCCGTCATTCGCTCGTTCTAACGCCCTGAAAAAAAAAAAGAATAGAGCAAAAAGCAGCGGAAAATGCGGGGATTTCTGCGCCTCGACCGCGTGGCCATGTCATCGCAAAGTAGGAAGATTGTCAGATTCTAGCTGACCACGTGGGCGAACCCAAACGTTGAGGCAGAGCTTCACACACGAATCTTTCTAGCTAGTGGATCCGCCCGAACGTTCTAGTTCCGCAACGTTCCTGTTTGTGACCAGGATAGCACCCCAGCTGGCGCAACGCTGGCGGCGAGAAAATGCGGATGGAAAGATTTTCATTCGCATTTTCGGAATGCCAGCGCTTCAATTACTCGGATTTAAGAAAAAAGCGTTTTCTTTAAAGACCGACGTACACTTCGCGCTTTCCACTTTTGCCCCCCTCCTTCTTTCCTGCATCCCCTCCACTTTTTTACCTTGCCCGAAACTTTACTCCCCCTGCAGCTTAGGGGAGGGAAGCGCTAAGAGGATAATCTCCCTTGCAGAAAACCGAGGTTGTACGTCGGCCTTTAATATAAAAATGAACAGCAGCCCCGCTTTAAAAAAATACGACTCGAAACCGGGCGCGTTAAGTTTCAAACCCTTGGAAGGCGTCTAATCCTTTAATCCTCTTAAACATCTGCCGGCAAGTTCTACTTAAACGCCATAATAATAAAAAAAAGGTTTCAAATATTAATGAACGCGAGAATCTTCCGATTAGAAACCATTAAAACGCAATTTCGATAAAAAAGTGCATGATTAAACTATGCATAACATTAAAGACAGCCCTGGACCACAGCTCATAACAAGAAACCGCATAAGGTGAACGGACCTTTTCCACATACCGACGGCACCAGGCGGCGGTTGCACGAACTAAAAATCGAAAAAGTGACCTACCTGTGCTACCAATCGATAATGGGAGCTACGCTACCAGTTTCTTCGCTCTCTGAGCAGCGGCGCCTGCCCAACGAGACTTGAAAGAGGGGCATCCGTGGCGTCCACCCAAACGTCGTGTTTTCCTTTCCGTCGACGTTCTTTTTTTGTACAACAAAATTACATATATGCTGCAGTTACGTGTTCTACTCGCTGATATACAGCCTCCTTCAGAATTTCCTCGATTTTTCGTTCCGACTTCCGCCGCTTGGCATCGGGCGCTCGCGCGTGCGCAGAACACTTCTCGGAAAAGGTCCATTGTTTTCTTCCAGTTGGAAGCAGACCCATATATGCACTAGAAGAACGTTTTTATAGGACCCGTTGCCTACGCCCATAATACGTTACACCGATGGCAATGCAAAAAAAAAGGACGATAGGGTACAATACTCCAAATTCCAACACATATTGCGGTTAATTATATATTGGAAGTGTCGATTACATCAGGGCAGAAGTAATGTGTTTTGTGTTTTTTTTTTTAATAAACAATCAATCGATTGTCAAAGCTTGGTCCTGTGGGTTCCTGTTCTTCGTCCGTTGCCTTTTCGCACTCTTTTGTAACGTGTTAATTAGTTGTTTTTGTGCGAAAATAGTCACGAACCAGTCACGCGCTGGCAGCGTCATAAAGAAAAATGTATATTTACGTATATCTTTAGTTTTAAACGGTGGAATCTCATATGGCAAACGCGTAGTGCATTAGAAGGTAATGGGCACTGGACTTTCGGTGGGCCCAGTGGAGGATCCCTAATTCCGTAGAAATTGCGTTCCGCTTCCTTTCCAGTGCCACCAAGCCCGGGTTGGATAATAGAGCAACCCCGTTGCCGCTTGGTCGGGCATGCAACGTCACCGGCCTTCTCACTTCCGCGTCGCAAAACCCGCAATTTTTTTTTCTTTTTTTAGTGGTTGCTTCAGCGTTTTGTTTTCGTTGGCGTGTTCGCTTATGTATTGGCTTGGTTGTCTCTGTACTGACGTCATGAAAACTTGCGAGGAAGACTCGAAGCACTATAATCTTGATTAAGTTGTTGTTTGTGGTGTTGGGGCGGTGGGTGGGGTCGATGCTGCACTTGTTGGCGCCGGAGTTGTGTTCACTGTTGTGGTTGGGGTTATATTTTCATGGTGGTTCTCGTTGGTGCTGGTGTTGAGTTCAGTGTTGTTATTGGTGTTGTTGGTGGTCTTGTTGATGTACTCGTCGGTGTTACTATTGGAGTTTATTTGTTTTTAGCTGTTTTAGTGGCCGGTGTTACTATTGGAGTTTGTTTGTTTTCAGCTGTTTTATTGGCCGGTGTTACGTTCAGTCCTGTGTTGCGTTGTTTGTGAGCTGGTTGTTGTTGTTGGGTTCAATGTTATTTTTGATGTTGTCGGTGGTATAATGTTGTTGTTCTTGTCGATGTTACTATCGCGTTGTTGTTTTAGTGCTTTCTGGTGCCGGTGTTAGTTTCAGTGGGGTGTTGGTGTTAGTTTTATTGTCGTTGTTGTTGTGCTGCGTATTGTTCTTGATGTTATCGGTGTCGTTGTTTCTATTTGTGTTTGTTGGTGGTGTCGGTGTTAGGTACAGAATTCTGTTGGTGCTAGGTTTATTGTTAATGATGTTTCCGGTGGTGTTATTGTTTTTGTTATAGTTGTGAGCGTTGCTAGCTTTGTATACTTTTGTTCTTGGTTTTTTCTAGTTATTGTGGGTGCCGGTGTCAAGTTCAGCGTTGTGTCAGTGTTGTTGGCGTTGTATTTGTACTGGTTGTTGTTGATGCCGGTGATGAATTTAGCATTATTGTCGGCGGGGTTATCGTTGCCATTCTTAAAGTTGTTGTTGTTGGTGTTGCTAGTTGTGGACTTGTTCGGACTAGGTCAGCCGAACGTTTTTCAGTTTTCTTCTTTTTTTTTTCTCTTGGTATTTTTGATATAGCAGTAAAAAACACTCACGACTTGCGAAACTAGTGACGGTTTATTCACATAAGGCTTGCAAACTTCCACACATCTCGTATTTAAAATAATGTAAGCTTCTTTAAGAATCTTCAGTCGTGTAACTTGTTCAAAGATACCTTCCATTTTTGGCAGTTGGTGACGCTCAAAAACAATTGGCAGGTTGCTAATAAGGTGGATTTGAGACCTCTCCGAGCATATTTTTTGTTTGTCAGGATTGTTAGGACTTTTCTATTAAAATATTAATTTGTTTGTTTACCATTACATCGCGATATTTGAAATGGTGCAGGTCGCCCACGGTAAACAACTTAATCTGACGTGTTGTTTTTTCAGACAGATTTATTCACTCGTTTATAGGATGTCGCGGCTTTCCTTCAAAACGTAAAATACGCGCAAAAAATATAAAAACAACTGAAAGTTCATAGTTTTGGTATGAAAATATCAAAATTAAAAGTTGGAATTACTGTTCTGAGCGACTGTTTTAAAACTGATGGTACCCAGCGTGATAATAGAAGTTGTAGTCGCACAATGTCTCTGCATTGCGTGATCGAGATTCATTTAGGCAGGGCAAGTTAGGCACATCGTTTGAAGGTGTAGGAGCTCCATGGTCCGTTAAATTGCGCGTTACAATATGTTTTACCCTTTTTATTTAATAATTTTCCAAAACTTTTTCAGCGAAAATAGCTCGAGGGAAAGAGCAGCCTTATGCTGACCTTTCGAAAACATACTAGTATATATACTCAAGCAAAATTCCATGCATTCGCACACAACTCAGATAAATAAATTGAGACGAAGATAATCTAAAACTTTTTTTTTTTCAACAAAACAATGCTAAAGCCTTTTCACCGTGACAAGGACCTCGTCGTTTCGGTTTTGTCATGGAAGGAAGCCAGAGCATGTTTAAAAGTGCTGGCATTGATTTCAGTTTACGGTTCCAAAATCTTTTCGTGAAACCAAAATAAAACTAAAATGAGCTTTAAAACCTGTTCCCCCCCTTTCTATCTATTTTTATCAAAGATCCACAATTATAGTTAAAGTTTAAAATGTTCCATCACAAGTATAGCTCGCAAACAAACAACAGCACGTGATTGATCATTCGGTTAAGTAATAAAAAGAAAGTAGAGCCAAGTGGGCGGCTCTAAGAATATTACCAACGTACCCCCACGAACAAAAGTTAGGGTGCAAACTAGCTGGTGATGGTTGAACATATTATAAGACTAAAATATGTTGTTTAAGACTGGGGAAGGGGGAGCGAAGAACGACAAAGCACACAAAGGCTCAATAAAAAGTTCAAGTTTTGTGTCGTCCTTCGTTCTTTTTTCTTTTTTCCCCAGTCTCGAAGTTTACAAAAACGACAACTTCCGTGATAAAAACGCTCTTTACCCAACAGCGTGACTAAACGCATGTATAAAATTTATTCTTTTGAGCGCACCAAGCAAGAAATAACGCCCACATCAGCGAATCTGGTTAATGCTTAGAAACACGGCAAATTTTGTTCCATTCCGCTTATTTGTCTAGTTCAATAACACATTTTTTACGTCTTAAACTTTTTCGTGCATTGCGTATTCTGCCTGTTATTCGGTCTGTTCGTGTTCCCGGTGCACGGGCGTGATCATTTATTTTAAGAAACATGTCGCGAAAGAAAGATCATGTCAATTTATAATAAACGCCTACCACAAGGTGAATCGAACGTGCTTCGCGGTATTTAAAAAAGCCTTTCCCTCGTTAGAAATGGAGTTTTGATGACAATAAAAGACACGTTTGTCAACCTTTCAAGGTATTGGGTAGCCTATCGGTTATAAAACTCCCTGTAAAAGTCAATAGGATCCAACACGTGGTGCCCAAAAATATTGAGCAAAAAGGAGCTTATTCTCAGTTTTGCATCTTAAACTTTAAATGCCCTGTTTTTCTGAAACATGTGTAAATACATTTTCAATATGTGAGCGCTAAACGCTGAGGCAGACAAAGCAAGAGTCAGGATCGATGCGTCTGTTAAAATTAGGGGCCACAGATGGCACGTTTATATGTTCATTTTTTGTTATATATGTAGTACTGCTATTGTGACTTTTCTGTTTTGAACATCTTGTTGATGTATGATGTGATTTTGCCCGTTAACTTTTTTTTTTCTTCCGCTGCTGATTTCTGGGGGCTCGGGACCAGTCAAGCTGTTTAGCAGCTTTTTTCCCCCCACCAACACTGTACCTTATTGTTGTAAATAAAGCTATTATTATTATTATTATTATTATATCGAAGCAGAAAGCAGGCGTCATGCACGAGTAAAACACTTGTAAAGGGCTTCCATGCCCGCCTTGGCACTTTTTATTTTATTTCAAGCGGTAACATGACTGGACGTGTGTAAATGTAGACTAAAGTTAACTGAAGTACAGAAAATTGTGTTCCATTGGAAAGAAACACAATCCGTTTATTTAAATACATATGGTTGTGAGAATTTACAATATTTTAACAGACATTTGTTAATGTCCACTTGAACCGCGAAGTTCACAAATATCAGGTCTCCAGATAATAACAAAGATTTCACGATAATTATTTCTTTTATTTGTGGCATTTTTCTAAGTTTTGCTTTTTCGAATTGCATTTTAGAGCAGCAGCAGCAGCACACTAGCAAACCTTAAATGTTAGAAAATTCTTAATGGCGGCATACTCTCAATAAAACAAATACAGAAAAGTGCCCACTAGGGATCTGAAAGAGTTCAAATGGGGCCTAATTATCAAGAAACCGGTACCGAAAAATGTGTAAAAACAAATTATAAAATTCAAGACTAATTTTCTTCAATGGTTCACTTGAAGTCCAAGAAAATCAACAAGGGTTCAATTAACGAAACAATCACAGCGGGATAATTTCTAGGACCCGGCCAAATCAGCTGCGACGAAGCAATATAAAATATTAAATTTTATTTTCTCATTTCATTTATTAAAACGAGGAGCACGTAAATATACAAAACAAATTCACGAAAGCTGTATTGAATATGAACGGAACGAAGTTCGTTATTGCGAACATTTGAAATAACCTCCCTTACTTCCACTTCAAAAAAAAAATATGTACAAGAGGGAGAGAAGTTAATTTTCTGTTGGCCTTTTACGGTGAGTTTTTGCTCGGCGGTGCCACCCCGTAGTTTCTGACAAGCACACGTTTGCATTGGTTTTTAATAACAAAATTGTTAGCTCCGCACCAATATATGGCGTGAATATATCGATGAGAAGAAATCAAATTCATAAAAGAAAAGTTGACAAAAACAACAGCCGGTTAAAACGAAAAAAGAGTTTTAAGACGTTGCTTTTGAAAGAGAGAGAAAAAAAAAGAAGAAAAACCTAGGTTGTTTTTGTTACGTGGGTTTCGAACTTAAAATTTTATTTGCGCATTAGCCCCTTCTGGTAGACCAAGCTCATCAGTGTCGACGCATCTGTGTAAAGTGCGTGTGCGGCTCTCCCAGTGATCCGAGACAAAATATGTGCCAATAACGTAAAATAAAAGAGCTATCAAAAATACTTGGTCTCCTGTCTTCTGATCTGTTATAAATATCAGCTTTAACGAATAAGTTGACACTGCTGGTGCAGTTTCGGCTCGCTTTTGTTTTGTGGCTACAGTGATGGTTTTTGTTTTTATTAGTGATACCAGAACTGCAAATGGCGAAATAAGTAAAACAGTAGGCTCCACAAACCGCCATCTGCCCTTTGCTTCAGGAGTGTGTGACTAAGTATGACATCGCTGCTCCACCAACGTTGACGCTGAGTATAATGTTTATTTAATTTGAGCTGTTCACGTCCAAGATTGCGGTGGCACACCTATTTGTGGGTCGTTAACCACACTAATGAGATCCTTATTTTTGCTTTAGTAGTAATTACCAAAGTCTACGTCCCACACTCTGCGCTGAAACTTTCCGCGCGTTAAACTTTGACGATCACTCGATGCCAAAAAAAAAAGAAGAAAGAAGAGGAAGAAGTTATAGGGTAGCTGAGGCTTAGCAGATGTTGAACGACAATGGCACTTTAATAATCTATTTCTCTCGCGCGCGGCGTAAACTGCATGAAAACAAGAACGCTGGGATTTCAAAACGGCATTAATGGCGTTATCCGAGGTGACCGGTTTTTTTATAGCCCTTGAAGTGTGGTTTCTTCGTAGAGATTTGCAAAAATATGATCACATTTTATTTTGAACAAAAACAAGTGTTTCTCTTTTATTCAAACTATCATCTATGAGAAAAATATCACTCTTATTTTTCATAATACGCTTCAAGTTGACAGGACTTTTATGACATCAATATGGTGCAACACACAGTTGGTTAAAATAAATGCACTACATTTAACACAAAAATTTTGCCAGGGAGTCGATTGACGCATCCAGGGCAAGGTGAAACGTAGGAAGAAAAATTATCGACAACGCAAGGTAAACAAAAAGGTATCCAAACAAATTTTACACGCTCTAAACAATGCTGCAGAAATAACCTGGCGCAACCAACAAAATGTGCTAAATGAAACCTAAACAAATACACGTGGGTACTTTCATCTAAAAAGAAAAAAAGAACATGAGCGATGAGCAGCAACAGTAACGTAAATCCGCCATGTCCTCCAAAAATAACAGCGTTTTTAGAAACGACGTCGATTTTTTTTATTCTTCAGAGTAAATCAGCAATTTAATCAAACATATTTTATTTCGAGTAGCTGTAGTTTAAAGTTTGCCAAAAAAGATGTGACAGAACACGCTCCTCCACAATGCAGAACCTAAGTTGAAGAATGCAATACAAAATTTAACATGCAAGCACAAAGAAATTCTCAAAAATAAAAAAAAAATTAAAAATAAGAATAGATTGATTTGCTAGGATATGGCGAAGCATACGTTGAGTGAATAAACAAACACTGTGCTTACAATACTGTCGGAATTGGGGGGGGGGGGGGGGGGGGGGGAGAAGCGGACGAAAGAATGAAAAGAGAACGGTGAAGCAATTTCACGCATTGAGGAAGAAAATCCTCTTATCTAGTCACGACGTTGGATCGTAGAATTGGGCGTTTTACGCTTTTCAAACCAAGATTGTCTGGACGTCTTCTTGAACTTATTATAGCTTTTACACAATGCTGTTGTGTTTGACGCCGGTATTTTTCCGACAACCTTTTTTTATTGGACAGCCTTTCGCGAGTTGATATAAATTCATATCTAGATCTTGAATATTTTTTTTAAGAATGAAACGCTCAAATAGGTTGCTGATTCGTCGATTCAATCGCAAGAACTATAGACTCTAAAAAATGTTTGTGCGTCTACTTTCACGCACAACACTCGGAGAGCCAATCACCGCAACTCACGGAGGCCGCTCAGCGAATGACAATGCCGAAACATATGTTTAGAGCAAAAAACGTACTCTGATTTGTGACATTAAGCAACGCAAAACGTCACGCTTGCATTGCTTAATGTCACAACTCAGACTGCGTTTTTTAGTCTAAACATATGTTTTGGCATTGTCATCCGCTGAGCTGCCTCCGTAAGTTGCGGTGATTGGCTCTCCGAGTGTTGAGCGGGAAAGCAGGCTCACGGGCTTTTTTTAGAGTGTATGATGCCATGAACCGCAAAAACTATGATTTCAAGTCGTAGCAAGAAAATTAATAAATGTTCCCCATGACGATGAAAGGGAATGTTCTCCGCTAATCGAAAAAGTGCATTAATTATTCTAAACAAAATAATTATTTTTTAATATTCAAAATCATCTACATACCTCGATTGTATGAATATATCTGTTGCCAATTTAGCTGCTTCCCAATAAATTTAGCGGTTGTTTTAGTTGCCTAGAGGGTGAATTTGCCGTTTCGCGGTGGCCAAATTTTGAGCAGGTATTAAGTCAAATTAGCGCGTTTTTTCGCATTATAAAATGTTCTCCGGTTTATATTTCTTAATCTTAAACCGCTTAACGTTTATGGTAAGGAGGTGTCGCGGGGTCGTTATTTTTGCTTACTCTTAACAAAATTGTAGTCAGTGAGAACAACGGCAACGACACCTTTGAGGTATTAGGGGGCAAACAATGAAACATGGTGTTAAAATGGTTATTCCTGGCCGTGCAGCTTAAGTTTAGCGGTTTTTAGCGGTTTTATTTTGGATTCCTTTTGCGGGTTTCTGTTATTCTTCAGTCGTTGACACCTCTCCCGAGTAGGAAATTTTTGTTTTTCATCCCCCGACGTGAGTAGCATTGCGAAGCGTACACAAGATTTAACTCCAAACATAACCCGATGCTCAGAAGAATGAAAGGTCTCTTAATATTCTACAAAATTATACCAGTCTGGGATACCTCATGTATAGCCTACCCAGATTATTCAGTAAAGTAATGCGGATTCTTGGGCGTGTAGGTACTGAAACTTTGAGAACTTGATAGGGACTTCAAGACAGGGACGAGAGTAAGAACCAGCGCATTGTGGTGTCTGGTTCTTAATCTCGTCCCTGTCTTGAAGCGCTATCATGTTCTCAAAGTGTTCAGTAAATATTCCGTAGATAGCATTGCCATTTATTGTTAAAATAGCAAATCACTGTACCTACTTAACGTGGCAGCTTGGGCAAGTTGGTTGTTTATATTAACACACACTACAGCGCACTATTACAAACGTACACTCACTCCTTGCGCACAAAAAAGAAAGCAAAAACTCAAACGAACCACGCTGACTGGCAACTTGTTTTTATGTACGTCTACCTCTTGCACTACCGAATTTCCCAAATCACGCGCACCAATCTCCTAGACGCCTAATTTTTTTTTAATGTTTCTGTCAGGTTTAAAGATGGTGTGCTGATACAGTTCTCATAATTCCTAGCGATGCGTTCGGCCTCAATAATTTCTCTAGTTAATTTATTACTGTTCCTTCCTAAAATTGTACAAGATTGCAGGTGAAACTCGCACCCACAATCGCGGGAGTGTATGCCCAGGTGGCCAGAGTTGGCTCTAATGCTATTGTTCTTGTGTTCACGGAGCCCATCATTAAGGGATCGTCCAGTCTGCCCTATGTACATTTTCCCGCACGAAAGGCAAAATTAATACACCACTTCCCCTGCGCACTCGACGAAGCTCTTCTGATGTTTTTTTTTGGTACAGATTACTATTCGGTGGGAATATGGTGAGTTCACTTGTTTGCACAGGTTGGCAAGCTTATTAGCAGCAGAGAAGACAACGTAGATGTTGAACTTATGAGCGATTTTCTTGATGCCATGAGAGCACCTTTGGAAGTAGGGAAGAACGACTGGTCTCGTGGTTCTATCTCTGGCTCTTGGTGTAGCAGACGTTCCTTTATGTTTGGTTTTCAGGATGCTCTCTGCAATCGATGTTAATCAAGAGATGGAATATCCGGCGGATGTTAATCTTGAAATTTGGGCATTAAAGCTTACTGAAATAGAGTGCTCGCAAGATTTTTGAAGAAGGTTGTTTAGACATAGTTTTACGATTCATCTTTTTAGCAGCTTAGAATGTGCCGAATTGAACTGAAGAATTGTTTTTTACCCCTTGACTCATATTGCCAGCATATATGAGTGTTTCGGAAATAAAGCCTGATATCTGAGATCTTAGATAAGGTATTTCCAAAGACAATTTTCAACATCTACTCTCGGTCTTCCTACACTCGACTTTTATTACTTGGAAAGAAAAAACTTCTCTACAGAAGAAAGGTGTTTTCATTGCGTCTCGTATAGCTCCAGTGCTAAGTGATCTCTACCTCACCCACTTAGACGGACTATTGGACAATTTCCTTGACTCGCCAGAGTTTCCAGAGTATTTTGGTTCGTTGACGATTATTTAATCATTCTTAACGCCAACAACAGCAATTCTTCAACCACTGTGGACAGTGTTCTATCAACTTTTAAAACCTCCCTCGAACCTTTGGATATTACTCATGAGCTTCCGCAAGAAAGATCTATCAGGTTCATAGATCTCAGGCTCCATTTCTGACACACTCATATTTGCTGGGCATATGAGCGAAGGGTAAAAAATTAATTTTTCCGTTCAATTCGGCACATTCTAAGCTGGTAAATAGAGGAATCGTAAAATTATGTCTAAACAACTTTCTTCAAAAATCTTGCGAGCACTCTATTTCAGTAAGCTTTGATGCGCAAATTTAAAGATTAACATCCGCCGGATAACATCGATTGCAGAGAACATCCTGAAAACCAAAAATAAAGAAACGTCTCTCACACCAAGAGCCAGCGATAGAACCACGAGACCAGTCGTTCTTCCTTACTTCCACAGGTTCTCTCATGGCATTAAGAAAATCGCTATTAAGTTCAACATCAACGTTGTCTTCTCTGCTCCTAATACGCTTGTCAGCATATTAGGAGCACCATATTCCCACCGAACCGTAAGCTGTAACAAAAAACACCAGAACAGCTTCGTAAAGTGCACAGAAAAAGTGGTGTATTCATTTCCCCTTTCGTGCGTGAAAATGTACATAGGACAGACTGGACGATGCCTTAATAATAGGCGCCGTGTACACACGAACAAGAGCACCAGAGCCAACTCTGGCCACCTGGACATACACTGTCGTGATTGTGGGTGCGAGGTTCACCTGCCATCTCGCACATTTTTAGGAAGGAACACTAATCAATTAACTAGATAAATTATTGAGGTCGAACACATCGCTAGGAATTATGAAAACTGTATCAGAACACCATCTTTAAACCTGACAGAAAAAGAACAAAAAGATGTAGGCGTCTAGGAGATATTGCGCGTGATTCGGCAAATTCGGTAGTGGAAGAGGTAGACGTATATAAAAACGAGTTGTCAGTCAGCGCGGTTCGTTTGAGTTTTGCTTTCTTTTTTTGTGTGTAAGGAGTGAGTGTACGTTTCCAATAGTGCGCTGTAGTGTGCTACTGTAACTACTTTTTCTATACTTTGTGTGTTTTTTAATGTAAACCGTTTAGCTAATATAGTATTTTCTAAGTGTATGTGTTACATTTGATTCTTTCCTGCAACTCCGTCATTACCTACTAAGCCCTCGGGGTCAGGACCTCGTAAACTCAGCAAGGTGTGGCTTTCTTTTTCTCTCTTGGCTTCGGCATTTGTACTTGCATGCAAAAGCAATTATTTGACTCGATTAAAAAATCGAATATTATATTCCTTTTTACACCGAGTCCAACACGGAGATGACGCTAGCATCAGATAGGGTCGATTAAGCAGCATGAAATACCCATCGTCACAGCGCTCGACGTCGTTGTGCCTTTGCTATCATTAACGTAAACCAAATACGCGCCGAAAATAAAAAGCAAAATCGCGGCACATGAATGATTGGTAATTGGCACATGAAAGATCGGTTTATCCGGCATTAGGTAAAGCACAAAGACTACAAACAGAACAGCGTGACGATGCACTTTTTAGCGCCACTCGTTTGTTTTCAAGGCTGGACAGGCATTCAAACTTGGGTGTTTCAAAGTGGGTATAAAAAAGGGTGATGGCAAAAAAAGAAGAGACCGCACGAGTGTAAAAAAAAAATGGCTCAATTGGCACACTCGACAAAAATGAAATTGAGACGAAACCGAGACCGTAATTTTAAAGACGGCTACAATCTAGATGGGCGAATATATTCATTTATTGTACGTCACGATATACCCGAGAATGACCAAAAGAATTCTAATATGCAACGGGGCATATAACGCGAGTTTTTAAATCTTCATGCTCGTTTTCTTATACTAAACCAATAAATGCGAGCGATTTGCCGCAGTGGTGTCGCTCTGATGCATTGCGTTGGGGCACTGCGCGGCCCTGTAGAATAACTTTTCCCGAATCGCTGTGACATTCCCAAAATAAATTTAAAGTTTCGGAGTTTCAAAAATATTATAAACATCACATTGACCGTCAGTGTTCAACACGGCAGGCGCCGCACTAGCTCTTAAAGCATTTTCGCGCTTCTATTTTCCGGGAGAGCTGTTTCGTCCAAATTGCTGTGCTATAAGTGGGCCAATCGTCGAAAGATGTGGGACATGCGGCATTTTAATTTGGCAATGAACGCGGTAGTAGTTTCTTAACTTCTACGGCATAAATTTGTTTTTCGTTACTTTAACAAAAAAAAAAAGATTTTGGTGCAGGTTGTGGTCAATTGAGTAGTACTAAAATTATTTTTCTAAACCCTTTCTTTAAATGTACAGTTATATTTTAAAACGTTATTTTCGCCATTTGTCATCATCTATGATCATATGTTGCCGTCTATTGTTTAAACCACAAAATAATTTTAATTAAGATAACTTGACTGTACGTTTTACGGCAAAAAATTTAGTATTTTAATTGGATGCTTGAATGAACTCAATTGGGGTTTATTTTTGCAAAATAATTTACACAGGGCCATATCTTATTGAGTACATGCGTATAGTTGTACCACGTTTCACATTCGTGCAACAATGCCATTTAGGTGCTTCAGAATAAATTAAATAAATAAATAAAAAAATTACACAAAAAGGTGTTCTTCATTCAACCTTCGCGTCTTTGGCATGCCATGAAGGATTTCGCCTTCGAGTTGGGAGAATTGCACTAAGAGATCGACCTTCTTTTTAAGTGCTGACGTTTTAGGTATCGCTTATGTTGAAACAGGTCGCGGATTCTTTTCGATGATCAAAGGCTACTTGATTGCTCAAGCTTCCATATTTTCCTTCTGCTGGGTTTCCGGCTTTAAAGCACTCGGCAGCTCGGCAGGACAAGCACTCGGCAGCAGCGATAGCAGGTTGCTTCGCAGACGCCTAAAGTTTTGCTGCCCTCCACGTTACAGGCGATTCATCTACCCTGCTTCGCCGACCTGATCGCTGCACACGCGCCAAGATCAAGCGGAGTCATCGCAGCAAGTCAAGGGGACCATCTGATTGGCTGCGACGAACTACGTGGCAGTGACGGCATCGCAGGACACCAAAGAAAAAGCCACGACGCTCAACGACAGGCTTCACAAGCACTCGGCAGCAGCGATAGCAGGTTGCTTCGCAGACGCCTAAAGTTTTGCTGCCCTCCACGTTACAGGCGATTCATCTACCCTGCTTCGCCGACCTGATCGCTGCACACGCGCCAAGATCAAGCGGAGTCATCGCAGCAAGTCAAGGGGACCATCTGATTGGCTGCGACGAACTACGGGGCAGTGACGGCATCGCAGGACACCAAAGAAAAAGCCACGACGCTCAACGACAGGCTTCACAAGCACTCGGCAGCAGCGATAGCAGGTTGCTTCGCAGACGCCTAAAGTTTTGCTGCCCTCCACGTTACAGGTTGGTACATACGCTTGATCTTTTGAGTGTTGCTATCGCTGCTGCCGCTGTTGCTTTTGTCTATTAGTTGATATTAGAAAGAAGCTAAAAATGGCAGAGGCAGAAGAATGTTTGTCCTGCCATGAAGTCTTGCCAGTGGGGGCGTGCATGACTTGTTCAGAGTGTGGTTTTAGCTATCACATGGGTAAATGTTCGGGTGTGACAAAAAGTGCTCTAAAAAAATGACCGATGAAACAAGAGAGTCCTGGCAATGTTCAACATGCACCATTGCAAAAGCAAAGGAACAAACCTCATCAAAAGATCCGGTAGAGAAAACCGAGAAGCAGTTGGCCGAAATAACAAGAAAACTGAATGTCTTAATGTCGATCGGAGCGAAAGTTGACGCGCTTCTCTCCATAAAAGAAACAGTAGACAAAATCGAGCTGTCTGTGCAGCACATGTCAGATCAATATGATGAGATACTTGTGGAAATGAAAAAGCAAAACCAAGATATTAAAGAACTCGGGGAACGTGTTGAAAGACTGGAAAATAGCGGAACCCAAAGAGAAGTCGAAGCTTTGAAACGGGAAGTAAATGAGCTTCAACAATACAGCCGCAGACAGAACCTTGAGGTGCATGGGTTTCCATGTCTCCCAAACGAAAACCTGTGGCACAAACTGAAAGAAGTATCAGACCAGCTAGGCGTTGCTGAACTGACTGAAAACGATGTAGAAGCGTTGCACAGGATGCCCGGAAAGCCAGATAAGATTCCTCCGATTCTCGTTCGTTTCACGTCCCGACTTACTAGAGATCGATGGTTCCAGGCAAGGGGTGTTCTCAAAGATAACGCGTCGGGTATCTGGTTAATGGACAACCTAACAGCGCAAACAAAAAGATTGCTTTGGCAGGCAAAGACGAAGGCAGCGGAAAGACGTTATCAGTTTGTCTGGCAGAAGGGCGGAAGGATTTTTGTCAGGAAGCAACCCGGCGATCGCCCTATCCGAATTGACAATGACGATGATCTAGCTAAAATTGAGTAAACATTCCGGAAGTATAAAGCCACTAAATAAATAGACACAACAATGGCGCGCGATTATAATGAGCCTTCGTACTATGACAGCGCATTATTCAATCGGTGCATCACTGATAAAGCTGTCACTGCAAAAACACTGAAATTGTTTCACCTAAACGCACGGAGTCTGCGGAATAAATCTGATGAAGTATGTCTTTTCCTAGATTCACTTTCTACTCCGTTTGATGTTCTTGCATTTACCGAAACGTGGTACTCAGGAGAATCGGACATTGTGCGATTCCAAGATTATAAATGTGAAGTTATCTGCCGCGAATCTCGTCGTGGGGGCGGTGTTGCCTTGTACATTCAAAACAAACTAAACTACCATGTACTGCATGATTTCACTTGTATGAATGATGATTTTGAATCTTTGGTTGTGGGTTACGGAGGTTGTATAATAGCTGCAGTTTACCGTCCACCCTCAGGTGCCTTAAATGTTTTTTTCAATTTTCTTGAAGAATTACTTGAGTATGTTATGTCAATAAATCAGAAAATAGTTTTAGTTGGAGACATGAACATTGATCTGTTGACCAATGGACCTGCGAGTGTAGTATTATTAGAAATCGCTCAAGCAAGCGGATGTGAAAATATAATCAGCGTTCCCACTCGCATAACTGAAGGTACGGAATCACGAATCGATATTTGTTTAACGAATTACCAAAGAACTGATGTATTTTCTGGAGTTCTAACTGCAGATCTGAGCGATCACTTACCGTTTTTTTGCTTCTTCCCCCAACACAATTCACAACACAAGCTCCTGCGCAATAACCCAGTATTTTCCAGACTCATAAACGCAACCACTTTGGAAGATTTCTATAATCTCGTTTCGACAGAAAACTGGGATGATGTTTTTAAGGAACCTAACCCGACAAAATCTTACGATATTTTTATATCAAAGCTTCAAGAATATTATAATAAAGCTTTCCCAAAAGCGGAGATTAAAAAACATAAAAAGTCAAGGAAGCCATGGGTAACGCTGGAACTTTACAACCGAATCAAAGTACGTGATCAGATGTTTGCAACGTTTATCAAAACTAAAGATAAGAGTTTACTTATGGAATATAAAAAATTCAGAAATAAACTTTCCCTTGACATTAAAAAGGCGAAGATAAACTTTTATAAATCTACGTTCTCTGAAATTTATAAAGACCCAGCTAAGCTGTGGAATACTATGAGAAAATTAATGTCAATAAATCCGGTTTTCATCCCTGAAGAACTTAAAATAGATGGTACTCTATATACGCAAGCTTTATTGGCAGATAAATTTAATACACATTTTCTGTCATCTGGTGCATATGAATCAGCGACCGTATATGATAACCATTACTCATCTATTCCGGTATTAAGCTCAATATTTTTAGAACCAACAGATGAAACAGAAGTTCGCAACATACTAATGTCCCTAAAAAATAACTGCGCAAGTGGTGTTGATGATATCAAGGTTGCCGCTATTAAAGCAGTAACGGAGTTAGTGTTGCCTCCTCTTGTTGATCTTTGTAATAAAATATTGGTTTCTGGTATATTCCCAGAAAAAATGAAAATTGCTAAAGTCAGTGTTATCCACAAAGGAGGCGCATATGAGAACCTTAATAATTACAGGCCTATATCTGTACTACCACTTTTTTCCAAGGTTGTAGAAAAAATAATTAATTCAAGATTTTACAGGTTTTTTACTATTAATAATGTTATAACTGACAAACAGTTTGGTTTTCAGAAAGGGAAATCAACCGAATCAGCCCTAATATATATCAAAGATAAAATAATTACTAATATAGAAAATCATGCATATACCATTGGGATTTTCCTGGATTTCAGAAAAGCGTTTGATTCAATAAAACATGAAATTTTACTGGAGAAACTATCGGTGTACGGAATTAGAGGTAATGCACTAGATTTAATTCGCAGCTATTTATATTCGCGTTCTCAATATACGGTACTTAATGGATTTCAATCTAAACTCGCACCGATAATATATGGCGTTCCGCAAGGTTCCATACTGGGGCCTCTATTATTTATAATTTATATAAACGATATTGTGAATATACCTGAATCGCGTGATATTATTTTATATGCTGACGATACCAATGTCTTTTTTTCTAGTGGAAATCTGGATCAGCTCGAGGAATTTGCAAATAGTTGGCTCAGTAGATTATTATTGTGGCTAAAGCGCAACCAGCTTAATCTTAACACTAGTAAAACAAAATATGTGTTGTTCAGATCAAAAAACAAACCTATTTCGCGTACATTGAACATCTTTTTTGACGGGGAAAAAATTGAAGGCGTTAAATATCACAAGTTTCTTGGTGTATGGTTTGAAGAAACACTCAGTTGGACTGTACACATAGAAAAAATGAGGGTTGATATTTCAAGAGCAATAGGAATATTAAACAAATTCCGAGAGTTACTACCAAAAAGGGTGAAACTGCAATTATATTATTCGCTGGTCTACTCACGCTTACAGTACTGTATGTTAGTATGGGGGACCACTACACAAACGAATAAGGAAAAACTATTTATTTTGCAAAAGAAGGCTGTTCGATTTATTGAGAACCTTAAAAGGTACGAACACTCATTCCCAGCATTTCAAAAGTATAAAATATTAAATATAGATCAAATCCTGCTTCTCAAATTATCTATATTTATTTTTAATAAAACTAGACAAAACGAAGCGCCCTTTCTTTATATCTTCAATCAAACCTCGGCAAATTACAGTCTTAGAAATGCACAGTATACGAAACCCAGGGTTCGAACTAATTACGGTACACAGCACCTTACATATCTCGTACCAGATCTACTAAACAAACACCCAAACATAGCAGAAATGGCCCAAGCACATATTTCGTTTTTCTGTTTTAAAAAAAGGATTGTAGAATATGTACTAAATCACTCATGATCTGCAGTTAGGACGAAGTTGACAGTTGTGTGTGTTGTTGTGTTTGTTGTGGATTTTAAAATTGCTGTATCTTTGTATATTTATTCTGTTTATTTTCCTGTGTCTCCTCCGAGTGCTGTAAAAAAGGGGCTGGAGCCTCGTCAGAAGACCACTCGTCTTCTTTTGCCCCAGCCCCCCAGACCCTTTTTTGTGTCTGAAATAAAAGATACATACATACATACAAAGTATCATCTAATGAACACTTCAGTACACTGCCTCGCAACAGAAACGAGGGATCTGAAGGGGAGGTTGCTGAACAGAAGCGACGACGTGCTGAGCATGACCGTGATCGAGCTGTCAAAAAGACGTTGAAAGAGGGAGAGAGGGAGCGACGTTCTGCAAGGAATAGAAAAACAAGCCTCACTTTTACTGCTACGATGAAGAGTAGTGTGAACAAACAAAAATCCGCCAAAGGATGGCACTTACAGTTACCCGCTATATAGGCTTCGGTGCAATTTAATCTACAAAATATAGCCTTCACAAAAGGCAAGTAATGCTGCAATATAATTCCGAAAACTCTGCGAGATAAACACCAGAGGAACACAGCCGCGTTTTTTCACTCTGCTGTGGCTATGAGCAGCTAAAACGCCATGTTCAAGTCCCCGCGCTCATGGTATTTTGGAGCCAGTCAGACTTTCAGGGCCTCGTCGAAAGCGGATTGCCATCAAAAGATGGTAGTGATTTTCTTACATTGTTGAGTGCTGCATTGTAGACGGGCAGAAAGTTTAAATTTTCGAACGACACTTTGCTAAAGTTTATCGGACAAGACGCGGCGGTACAGAAAGCAAACGACCGGCAAGGAATCGAGTCAGTCTAAAGCCTCCAGCCCCTATGGCTTTGTGGAGTAAGGCTATTGTGAAAAAACGCAGCGCATTTTGATTTTCCGCGCAGATATTTTCTTTATGGCAAAAGGCACTCGAGTGGGAAATTTTGAACCAGAGCCACGTGGTAAGTGTAAAAAAGAAAGTGCCCAGTAGTCCTTTGGAAACTGCGGTAATTTCACCCGTCAAGAGAAATTAAGAGCTCGTACTAGTTTTGCTATAATGTTTCCAGTATGCCGAATTAAAAACTCACCAGTTGTTGTATTTTGTTTGTTTCTAGAGGCACAGTCGAATAGAACCGCGTGCGTGCCTCGTTTATCATTCCGCTTGCAGAGTGATGTGTTGTACGAAACAGGAAAGGAAGTTTAATGCCTGCGCAGAATATTATGCTCTGGGCTCAGAAATGCCAAATTTCACTTTTCATTTTATGAATTCTAAGTGCATGCGAAAGCGCAACTCATCAACACTTCTTTTTTTCGCACGAGCATGGTGCTTGGAACACGGTTCCGACTGGTATGTTTAACGTGTCCTAAGAAGTAGTTTCTCGATTTCCGCCTGACGAGATAATAGAAGCATCATGTTGTCGACTGCCGCGATTCTGTCTGCGTTACAGCAGCGGTTGTGGATGCAGTGAGGCGCCTGTTCTGCTCTTCAGTCGTTTCCCGGCTCGGCAGTCCACACAAGCTTCAGCAGTCGGTAGTTGGGACGCCGTGACGAGAGTGACAATCGCGTTCGCTTCTGCAGTGCGCCGGGATTTCTATCATCAACCGCCGGGACGCAACATCCGACAGCATGACACGCGGGCTAGTACGACTTCATTCGTTTCCGCTTTGAGACCACTTTTATTGAACTGGCCGGATATGGAATGAAAACACTTCAGTCGAAGACGCGTTCCGTGCTCCGCGTTAGGAGTTGTTGATTAAGAAATGCAGTGTTCGTAGACGTGCTCTTACACACGTGTTTTCCCCAGCTGTGCAACGAGTATCAATGTTTCACGAGAAAAGTAAGAGTTAAATGTTTAAAGTCTCCATAGTTTACTAACCCGTTCGAAGTTCTTCGTTGTGTTTCTTTGTAATGCGGCAATGCAGCTTTATATGAGCGGCAAAGCCACAATTATATCGTGAGCTTTTAATGCCGCTCGGTTTTGAATGCGGAGAATACGATAAAAATAGAATGCCGGCTTTCACAACTGCCAATGCTCTATTTTCCTCGACACCGAAAGTTTAGAAAAAGAGAATAATTTTGTCATATTTAGTTTGTCAGTCGGCGCGTAAATGTCGACCTCGATCTTACACTCTTCAAATGAAATAAAATTCCTCGAAAATAATACGTAACAAAGAAACAATTACCGCGGGCTATGATAGGCATCGATTCCCAAAACTTGGCAGAAAGGATGCGTAATAGAGGAGTGCCCAGCCCAAAAAATGAAGATGCCATTGCTCTGGCCCTGAATCACCTCTTTTGTTTGCTCTATTCAACACTCTGACTAAATAAAAAAAAAAGCAAAAAAAAAAACAAAAAAAAAACATCGTGTATACGCCGGACGCTCGAGAAATGTCTGGCTAGGAAGCCTTTTAGGCGACCACTCAGAGCCCATCACGGTCGAGTGCCCCATCCGCGAACCTGCAGCGTTTCTGTTATCTTAGGGTAGAAGACAAACCCAAAGCGTGTAGAAAAGACACGAGCAAGCACTTCTCTAAATCCCACCGACTTTCCTTTTACCCACTTTGGCTCGTGTCCATCTTACATCAGACTTCGGTTAATGTCGCGGCGCTGAGATGCGAAATTGCGGTGTACTGTAAACAGCCTGCGCCGCGCGGTTGAAGATGTTCATATTATAGCGCCATTGAAAGCTTACGAAATGCTAGACGTGATCAGCCCCGAGCCTTTTGTTATCGCAAAGCAGCCAGTCAGATCGCAGCATTACCCTACACAGAGACCGAAGAACCAGTCACAAGGAAAGAAGCGTGAACTTCATAAGCCACGCCTTGTGTTTCTAGTGTTGTCAGTGACAATATCGCATTTAACTGAGCACGCCACGCAATCCTTATGAACGATGCCTGGGAGGCCACCTTCCCGCAGAGCACACCTACAGGCAATGCACACGTTCTACGTAAGAAATGTATCGAATAAGAAGGCCGAGATTTCGGTTCTTTTTGGAATTTCAATTTAAGCAGATACAATTTACTCATGGGGACCTTACATCTGTTTAGTAGGCTGCAGGTTCTCTGCTATCGACAGCGATGATCGGATACACTATCAGCAGGCTGTTTAAAAAAGTGAACACGAAGCCTTTGTTCAAAAACAGTGGTTCTGCTGCTTGATGAAATCGGGTGTCTGCTGAAAAGCAAAATGTTTGATTGTACTAAATGATGGCAAAGAAAGTGTTCTTGCATCAGTCCCGAAATATCAATGCAAAAGGAAAGGGTGTCGAATATGTGAAACCTTGAAATGTGTTTCATCACGCAAAACTCCAATCGGGGACTCGCAGCGATCGTGTACAAAGATATGTTCAATATACATATTAGAACTTATAAAATCCTTAAGAGGAGTGCATACGTTTTTAGATCATAAATTGTGTTTTCATAACACTCGTCAAAAGGACAAGCCTAACCTAGTAAGCGTATTCCGAAAACGTCACAGAATACATATACCTCCGCGTCAGACTCACTTCAAATATATTTTGGAATTTGCATATTAGCAATCTTGTTAAGAAAGCAACAAGAAAGTTGCGGTTTCTGAAAAGTAACCAACGCTACTGGACCTCCGTGATTAATTAGCATGTTATAAAAGCCTTATTCACCGGTGCTAGAGTACGCAGATGCAGTATGGAACCCACGGTTACAAACGAGCATCAACGAAGTAAAAAATGTTCAAAAGAAAGCCCCGCGGTTAATCTAAAATCTGACGACAGACACTTATCGAGAACGGAACTCTACCACCATTTAGGCTTGCTGCGCCTTGCTATACGAGAAAAAGCTAAACGGCTAAAACTATATTTCTAGCTTTTCAACGGCGTGAATGATCTAAATATTTAATAAACAACAGAAGTTCCAGCTTTTCAGCGGCATGTAAGATCTAGATACGTTACAATCAACACAAGTGGTCTAACCAGGGCGAAACACAATAAAACAGTGGGACAGCCTCTCTGTCATCAAGATTTTTCAAGAACAGCTTTTCTCCACGGACAGTCACCGAGTGGAACGGACTACTAGTGAGGAAAATTCAGACGACCCTGACTTGATCTTTTGAATAAATTTTTCCTCCTCCTCCTCCAGAGCTCCTTAATCTAGACTCCCTCGAAACGTACTCTGTCAGCCTGCTATCAGTCTTATCCAATGACATGTGCAACATATAGATAACAACCAATCATCCTGTATTCATCTCGCTTTGCCAAGAAGCGCTCATGTATTCCACTCCTTCGTTATTTAATATTTATATTCATGATACATGTTTGTTATTTCATGCTACATATGACTTACCACGCTGTTCAATTTATGGTGTCTCATTCTTTTGTCTACACTACATTATGCTACTCTGTACTTATGAATCCATTCAACTCATTACGTCTCGTTTTTGCTGTAATACCAGTACTCGAGTGTTGCCTTGATTTGTGCACATGCGGCCGGAACTTCCTTAAATAAATAAATAAATAAATAAAAAATAAAAGTATCTTATATATTAAGCCAACGGGCCAATTTCGGCACTCTGATTAATGCATTTTATGGGCATCACACCCCTTTGTTTCTATTTGTGGGTTATGTTTACGAGGAATTTGTCCATTTAGGCGCGTCGTGCGACGTGCAGGTCGCTTCGTCGTTGACGTGGCTCGGCTTTTATAGATTGCGACATCTTTTCACATCATATAAGCGACGAGAATGCGCAGTGAAGTTGGGAAAAGGATAGCTTACCACCTCCACGTAAAAACAGACGCATCACAAAGCGAAACCAACCAATTACAAAAAGACAAACAACACCAGATAAAATGCGAGGACATCGAAGAAAAAAGGCACCCGGCAAGGATCCTCGTTGCTGATGATCCGGCTCTTGGCTTTCCCTACACCCGCTCTCATCGACTCACGCCATTTCCTTATTTTCGTTCAATAAAAAGGTTAAACCAAGTCTCTTTCGTTACCAAGCAACGCCGAGAGTTTCAGATGATGCTCGGCCGCCGCAGCATAATCTGCCATCTTTTTCGCCCTCCGCAAACAACGTGGCAAGAAACTGCGCCAAGAATGGAAAAGCTATTTTGCGATGCGCGTGCTTTCAAGGGTTTGCGAGTTTGTGCCGCACGAATGACAAGAAATGTCCTTTTACTCGTTTACTCTTAGAAAAAAAAATTTAAAAAGGCATAAGTGCATTTCTGTCCCCCACCTGGATCAATTCTTGGGGGGAAATGGGATTAATTTAAGCCGGCGTCACCCGGTTAACAATGTTGAGAGTCTTTCAGACCCCAAAGGCCACATGGACAAATTCTAGTATGACGACATACAACCCCTCCGTAATTCTTTGGAACAGCTATAAAAAAAGCTTAAACAAAAGCGAATAACATTTAAAACAAACAAGGAAATATGCATGTTATACTCGGCTTCAATTATTTCAGGCAACGTTCTGAAGGCTAGCGCAGTTTTTAGAGTGCTCGAATGGTGTAATAACCGCTTGCGCGAAGGCGTGCGGATGAGATACAAGATGAAGCCACGTGCTCACGCAGCAGGGTGAAAGATACGGCAGCCTTGTCAATAATACCCAAAACAGTTGACACCGAAAATAATTTTTAATACGCATTAAAAAAATAACTTTTCTTTTTGGTTTGTTTTCATTTCACCAGGACTGGGAGGCAAATTGTGTAGCCATGTCTGTCTCTCGTGACGCCTTCCATGCACTTGGAATTGAAGTCAAATACCATGTACGAAGTCGCCAGAAACTCCGTTTTCAGTACACATTCTTTGCCTTACCCGAAGATTTGACTGTGCGTGCTTACGCGACCCAGAAACGACACTGAAGGTTGTGGTCGGTTTGCCTTGCTGCATACCCGACCCGGAGGAACAACACGGAGCCAACGGTTTCAACAACAAGAAACTACATTTAATGGGACATGGACGAGACGATTAACATGGTTACCAGCGGCGCCTGAGTTCAGGCAGCGACTCTCCGTGCGCCGCCTCTGATCTGCCTTATCAAGGCGGCGCATCCGATGTGCGCGTGGCTCAAACGTTATATATGATTAACCTTATGAAACGTCTTGGTCATATCAAAGTACACAACATTCGCTTGTTCTCGGTTATGCACAAATTGTACGAAATGACTAAAAAATTAACATAGGCTTGTTTTCGTGGAGTGGGCCTTTCATAAAATGTTGTTTCTCAGGAATAATTGTTCAGAAAAATAATTTTAAAGGGGGTTGTGCAAGATGGTTTCAAAAACATGTGATTGGCTGCAGAGTAGAAAAGCGAGGATATTATTGTTAATAACAGAACGGTCACCCAACTTATACTACGGAATTGAAACATTGTTTCCATGTGGTAAAAAAAATTTAAGATTCAAGTGACAAGGTAAATATATGAAGCAACAAGCCACAAGACAATTGAGCTCAACACTTGAATATTAAACTAGAAATTCCATACATTCACCGGAACAGCTTCGGATTAAAATGTTTAACTGCCTCCAACACTTCTCTTTCATTTGTTGCAACGGCGGTAAAAAAAATAGGTGCAATTGATATCCGAGATTAGCGACAAATCATCAATCGTTCATTTACAAGAACGTAAATTATTTGAAAAAAATGTTTCCCACATCTATCGTTTCGAAAAGAAATCGTCTTTATATTGCAGTGTGATAGTGGTAACATTACCTTTTGAACTTTCTTTTACAGACTTCCACATAAACTAAGGCTGCGTATTTAACGATTTTTCCTTAAACTTATTGTTTTCTCGCCTATTATATTCATACAATCGCTTCGCAGACGCTCAGTATTGACTAAATTTTGTTTCAGTCGAGCTGTCGCGTTTTCTGGTACAGATGATGATAATGCAGAAACGCCTTAAGCAATGCCATAGATTCTTTGAGAGCCACGAGGGTTGGTTACTTTTACGAGCCACCTTCTTTAGTATGAACAATCCCATCATCCATGCTTTCCATCACAATAGAAGAAAGTTTGTACGTAGATGACTCACTACACTCATCCTCAGGAACACCATCCCAGTTAGATAAATAAAAAATTAGATTTTAATGAAACAGGAGCAACTGAGGCTAAAATGCACAAATGACACGATCATTTCGAAAGAAAAGACATAAAGAAAGTGAATTCTATAGAAATACTAAAATGGACAGGGTAAATATTTCTATGCGTCGGGTCCGCGAGGACAAAGCTCCGACCAAAGTCTTTGGGGAAGCCAGTTCAGTAATGGTTACGAAGATACGGATACAAGGAAGAGCAACCGCCATTTATTTAGGCAAACTACGGCTGTGCGTGAATAACATTAATAGTAGCTAAGATGGAAAACGTTACAGTAAATGGTTGGTGATAATGATCCACCGAGAGAGTGGTTCTACGACGAAGCTGATATCGACGACAGAAATTATTAGAGCAAGGTCAAGTATCTTTCCAGGGTATTTTTTTACATTATTATGTTGCTCGAATCCGCTAAAGTTACAAAGTCAAATAAGCCTAGTAGCTTCAACCATGTGTTAGTATATGTAAGAAGAGAGAGGCTGTCAGGCTCCCAACCAATATCCAAACGATCCAAACGGCTAAAATGCCATACATCTGACATAAATTTTAAGTAGTAAATATCTTGTCTAAGGAACTTTATATGCTAAAAGAGAAATTGTAATGAAATATTGGAGGAAGGTAGTAATTACCAGTAAAAACATTTCTGCCGTCGTCAGCTATTACTTCAATCCGCAAGCACTCACGTTAACACTCAAAATCACCTGTAAAAAATTGTATACTCTTATCTATTGGGAACAGCACATTTCCCCCCTGCTCTTTCTAGATAAACCATAATCACAATCACGCCCAAATACTTTGCACTTTGACTGAAACAAGTTAGTGATTGAAATTACATCAGTTAACAAATTCTGGGTTAGACAAATTATCGCACAAGTTCGATAAGACTTTATATTAAAACAAAAATCCAACTATATTTTTCTTTAAAGAGGCGATGCAACATTCGTGTTACTTTCTTTAAATACCGCTTTCAATTACGCCATGACAATCCTAACCTGTCAAGCACGGGTTGGTTTTTTTTTTCTCCACACAAGTGCAGTCGCGCAAAGAATTCGAGAAAAACGAACAGCGTTTATCCTCTCGACTCGCAGTCACAATTAGCGGCCACGTAATCCGTATCCAATTAAATGCCGCCAATTTTTAACATTTCTGCAGACTGGGATTGACAAACACAAGGCGCGCGCTGAGTTCCACGTATTGTTAAGGCTCGACTACTGCCGTCATCGCAGCGATTGGGCAAGAGCCACTACTCGAATGAATGCCCAGGCATTGATTCTCACCAGCCCAAATCGAATGCTCACATAGAGTTCGTATCCACTCTATGAACCGCATTTGAATATCGTTATAGCGGGTGTCACGAAGCCTGATGACAAAATCACGGGGATCGCAATGTTGGCGTTGTCCCCGCAACATTGTCATCAAGGTTTGCGAAGGAGAGGCTGAATGAAACGTACACTTTTATCGTTGGAATTCCATCGCGGCGAAGACGCTCCTTGGTCAGTGGCATTGCGTTCGAGCATTCTTGGCTCCCACTAGTGTCAGTTTACTTCTGTAAAGTGATAAACATTCCTACCCAATATCTTTGCATGGCTATTTTAAACCGCGAGCATTCGTGTAATAAATTGTACACCGTTCCTACATTTTTTTTTACCAAACAAAGAATTGTTTGTAGAGGCAACATACAGGTCACAGCTCAACTACATTTGTCTCGTCATAATCGTCCCACTCACGGTGATGTGAAACAACGTATAACTTCCACGCCTAGAGGGAAGCTGAGTGCATACGACCGGTTTGTTAACAACGACCGCGTTGAGCATTTCTGCGTTATCGACGACGCTTGCGTCAAGTCTAGGCACAAAGAGCCTTATTTCTTTGTGGGCGGGGTACGGACGTCACTTTCTTGCGGTGCCGGTTCCGGTGGCTGGAGTGACTCTACTTTTCTTCTGGCGCATGGTGAATCCGTCCTTGTCGGTTGCACTTGGTTTGCGTTGGTACCAGCAGCCGACGTACCCATTGGCTCGCTGCACTCCGTGGAAGATCCACGAGTTCCGGTGACTGTGTGACGAAACTGCCTCTCCACTTGCACGTTTTTGCCGGCCGAAGAATCTCGAATCGCTGACGACAAACTCGTGGGTGCATCTGTGGAATTGGACTCGATAGAGGTAACCAAGACGACTCAGCGACTTATATGATGTAGCTTTGTATTTCCAGCGTGATGAATGAGCGTTGTCCGACCACAGGACCTTTACCTCGGCCGAAAGCGCAAGCCTAATTTGGCGCAGGTCGACTTCGTCATTGTGCCCTTGGTCCTTCTTGTCAAGCTAACCTTTGTCGCTTCGGGCACCGTATACTGCTGGTCATGGCGTCCGTGCTAAGCCTAGCCGAAGCGGGGTCCTTCCGTTTGGTGCATGTCGTACACTCGTAGGTGCTAATTCCATTCGTCACAACCATTATCGACGTCGACCTTTCTCTTCCCATGTCATTCTTTGGAATGACGTCAAAGAAAAACAGACTCGTGTGTAAGAGAAGATTCGTGTGTCACGTGGAGAAGAACATTGGTAAGTCACGTGACGTTAATTTTCACGCTAATTATTTTGGGAATACTAAATGGTTGCATAGGTCACGTGGCATTACGTCACATGATGTTGATTTCCTGCTGAATTTTGCAGGAAAAAAATTAATGGTTAGGTCACGTGACGTCAAATTCCCCGCTAAATTTAGCAGCGAAACTAAATTGGTGCTTAGATCCGGTGTAGCACGATTGCCCTGCATGCAGAATTCCCGTCGCCAAAGCCCCGGGTCATAAGCCCCACGTCTTGAAAACCCCGCGTTCAATTAACCGGTCCCGAATTTCCCCCGTCCCGTATTCCTCCCGGGCTATATTCCACCCTGCCAAAAGCCCCGTCCTGATTGCCCCCGTCCCATCCTCTTCGCGCTTCAACCAGCATCGTTCTATGTATTAACCTAATCTGTTGAGGATCACGAAGGGTCTTTTAAATAAAAGGACCAACATAATAATGTGAAATTGAACCGCAGAAAGACTTAGAATGATGTACCAATTGCATAAATCTGCAAAACCAGCGATGCACTCCGCTGTCATAGATGTAACCTCAGACGTTTAATTATAGACATTATCTACCTAGATGTATTCAAATGATTTTAAAACGGCGTACAAAGAATGGGACTGGTGTTTGGTTCTGCAGGCAATAGGGTATAGCGCCATGAGCTGCGGATTAACAGTTTTGACAGAACCCACTTCGTCGGAACTGTGAATCTGAGCGTGCTTTAGGGTCGACGAAAACGTTGGTTCAATGTTTATTCATAAAAACTAACTTTAAATTTTTTGGCACGTGAATGATATTCTTTTTGTTTCCACTTCGTATGTCTCAAGCAGTGTTGGAGGTAACGCGTTACTAGTAACGACGTTGCTGGTAACGCGTTACATTTTTCGCTAACGCAGTAACGTACTCGTTAGTATTCTGAATGACTAAAAAGTAAAGTATTTTCGTTACTTTCTTTACGGTATCGGCTATCGAATTACGTTACTCGTTACTCGTTACTTTTGACCAAAACAGGTGAAATACATTAGGTATTTGGGAAAAGGTCACGACGCCTGATCTAACGTTTAGAATAGCAATCTTGTGCATAAAACTGGGGATGTTGGGGGAACTAAATTTAGGTCTCTAAGCTTAATGGAGGATCTAGCCTCTCTGCTCGAAGGGCAACTACCTGCGCTCGAGCACGCAATGCCCAGGCAATGCCGTATCTTGCTGCTAAGACTTCCGAAATTTCAATTTCCTAAAACGGTGGGTTTTCCACGTATCAGTCCATCTATTCATCTATCCATCTCAAAATCCTGCACAAGCTTATCGCTGAACGGAACCAGCATCCGTTACAGTAAACTTAAAAACAAAAAGCTTTCTGACCAAAAAAGACATCCGTTAAAAGGCGACACTATATCTCGCTTGTCGAAGGCGAAAAAAACCTTCGGCTACCAGCTACTTCCGTTCGTCCTCCTTTCCTTGTAACAGTAAGAAAGCACAAAACAAACAAATGGACGAAAACAGACATCTGTTTGTTTTGTGCTTTCTTACTGTTACATCTGTCCCAACACGCTCGTCAAAGTCCTCTCCTTTTCTTTTTTTCATAATGTTACCACTTACAAGGTTTGAACGAACGACTGTCTTACAGCCCCCTCCCCTCCTTCCTCTTCCCTCTCTCATTTGTGCAGCAGAGGCACCACCACCTTGTTGGCAGAGGAGGTGGACAGCGGAAAGGGGGGGGGGGGGGGGAGGGAAGAGAGTGGCGAAGCGATTTTTATAGTGGCGAAGCGATTTGCTCGGGCTTCTCTAGTTACAAAAGAAAAGAAAAAGAAGCACCCTTTGTGGAATTTTTTACTCTCGCTCTCCCCCTCGCTGCCTAAAAGTTCCTGACCCCCTTTTGTACACAGAAAATCTTTCGCTTGATTAGTCTTCACTTCCCTAAGGTCATAGTAAAATATATAAAAAAAAGTTTTAAACCTGTAAAGAGTGTGCTGGTAACCGGTGTCCTGTTCCACATAGTGAAGTAAATCAGACTCTGGTAAAAGTACGAACCGGACTGCTACTAAAACCGGCGTAAAGATGAGGGGTGTTGGTTGGCTGGTTGTGTTCCAGCAGTTCCCAATCACATGCTGCCGAACATATGTACTCGAACACAAAAGTAACGTAAAAGTAACGTTCGTTATTTTTGAAAATAAAAAAGTAACGTAGCTCAATAACGCGTTAATGTTTACCAAACTAACGAGTAACGCTATTTCGTTACTTTTTTTTCGGGAACGGGCAAAACACTGGTTTCAAGACATGTGTACGGCGCGCGACTGAAGAACGGAAAGCTTTAACCAGTTTTTTCATACTTGAGTCCCTAGTACGGCACAATTAGGTTACACAAGCTCGCGTGTACACTTACTGTCTCTTAGTTGAAATCAGAATACTCCTCCCTTACGCTGAAGACCCGGCCACCTGACACGGGGGATTCGCGTCATGGGCTTTTGAAAGCGGGGCATAAAGGGTGGGGCGTTTGCCGAGGGGCATTTGACATGGCGCTTTTGCCATCGGGTGCTTTCGTGCACCAAGCATATGGATCACAAGTAGTAATTTTCGCCACTAAGCTTTAGCGGGGAAAAACTTCATCGACGTTAAGGTCACCTGACGTCATCTTTTACACTTAAATTAAGGGTCGCGTGACGTCAATTAGTCCTCTAATTTTAGCGGGAAAAGGCCCAGACACAACAAGATTATGGACTGGGGTGTGTGTGTGTGTGAGAGGGGGGGGGGGGGGGGGGGGGGGGCTCCACTAACAAGCATTTTATGCTTCAAAACTAATTTTCCCGAGCCAAGTGAGGGCTGACCGCGTCTAGCCGATACCATCAAGATGACCAGACCTTTATTCCTCCCCCCCCCCCCTCAAAAAAAAAAAAAAGTAAAAAGTCGTCACTAGAGGATTTATTGTGTCGGCAAGGCTGCAATTCTGTCTCGCAGCGTTTCAGAACGAGCAAGACGCTAGCGCGCGGCGATGCCCAAAGGAACGCGTCTGCCGCTTCGCGCGTCGGGGAACCACTATATAGAACGTCACGCGAAGGACTTTGTCCTTGAGGAGGTGTATAGGCCTAGCGCGGTCTCTTTAAAGGGGCACTGACACATCAAAATCATGTTTTATTTTATTATCCGAAACGATTCAAAATGATGCCTGGACATTACCCTCAAAATTCGAAACTTGTGAATTCAGTATTTGTGAATTAAAAAAAACAATTTCCAAATGCCGAATTTGAAGTTCCCGCGCGATCCGCGCCAGTGCTGTGAGTCAAATTTTGCGGTCTCCTGCGACTCGACTTTCTTTCGGACCTCCGCTCCACGCTGTGAAACTAAGCGCCGTTGCTACCGCGGCCCGAAGCCAGGAGGAGGCGAGCAGGCGGGATAGAAGGGTGGCGGCGCGGGAAAAAAACCGGTTTCTTCCCCGACTCGCCGATAATCCTCTGCTCGAGCGCCGTCAAGTTTTCCGAGGGAGCATACAAATCCAGGAAGCGACATCATACCGAAATCTTATTTTCGGTATTTCAAAAAGAAAGGCCGTAGTGCGCTCGCAATTGCGTTAAAAACATGTTTTACGATTGCCGTTATTAAATGTTATAGAAAGTTCGCCTACAAAGCTTCTAAATTTCCTGATTTTTGACGTCACCGATCAAAAGAAGTAAGGAGGTGAGCGCGGGAAATATAAACGCCAAAAAGAAAAAGGCGCGCGCGCGCGCGGGGAAATTTCTTTTCGCGATGCGGTTTTTTTTGCGTGTCTATGACTTCAACTTGCATCATTTTAGACAATAAAAATAATACGACCTTTGGGGTGTCAGTGCCCCTTTAAGAGCCTATGCGGAGCGCGAGTTCGTCACCTTGTTTTGCAGGGGTTGTGGCGACGTCACAACGCCGATCTCTGATTGGTTCTGAATGAAGGATAGGGGGTAGACCTCGAGGCAGCTTGCTTTGATGTCTACCCACTATCCTTCCCATCAGAGCCAATCAAAGTTCGGCATTCTGACGTCACCACAACCCCCGCAAAAGAAGCACACGAACTTGCGCTCAGCATAGTTTGCACTGGCTTCAGTGTCTGCTTTCGCGCGTGCGTCAAGGTGTGCGGCCATTCAGCGAACGCTTCCTCTGCCAGGGTGACCATAGCAGACGGAATACATCGTGCGGAAAAAAAATATCGGGGTTTGGCGAAATCGGTTGGGTGGTTGTTGTCTCTTGCCCTCCTTTTTAAAAGGCGAAACGTGAACAAAAGAGGGTTGGACATATTGACTTCACAGAAGATGGCTGATGTTCCCCAGCGCTTACAATTCGGACAGGGTATCCATCGGTGGCCGAGTGGGCTAGCGCACACCATCTAGGAGCGCGTGGAGCGAAAGTTCTCACTTCAAAACCTGGGGTATTCTGGGTTCACTCCCCAACCCTGCGGGTTTTGTCTGGGTGAGCATCGTACAGGCTTGCGGTCGTGTCGCACCATTGCGTGATGCGCGTTAAAGACCACAGACTAGCGGTTGGACTTAACTGGCTGAATTTCTCGTGTACAGCAGAGACACCCGGTGCCCATTGAGGCTGACTAACTTCCGGTTGTTTAAATATACACACCACAATTAATACATACAATTTCCACGAGGCTCGAATTAAAGAAAAAAATGTTTATTACACTTCGTTTCAACTTAGGTCCGAGCGCGGCCGATGTAATGAGACGAAGGGCCAATCAAACAGCGAAAGAGGCACAACGTCATTGCGTGCTCTCTGCAGTTCGTAAGAATACTTGGTATTCGCCGTCTCTCTCTTCATGCTTCTCCACCGGCTAGTCCTATCAAGCGCATAGAGCACGCCATGACGTTGCGCTTTTTGCGCGGTTTGATTGGCCATTCAGCTCATAACATCGTCCGCGCTCGGACATAAGGTGAAACGAAGTATAGACATACAACGGACGGCTTTTTTTTTTTTCTTCTGGAACATAGATTTGGACATGGTTCTAAGCTATGCGGAGTACAAGTCGTCTGCTTCCTGCGCATGAGTGGCATTGACGTCAAAACGACGCAGAACTCTGATTGGCTTTGATTGAAAGGATACTCAGTAGACCACAATGCTAGATGCCTTGTGGTTCACCCACTATATTTTTAGAGCGCAGCTCTTAGGGGCCCGTTTCCGGCTTGAGCGGCGTCGCCGTCGCCGTCGGCGTAACCGCGCGGTGCATCATGGGAAATGTCCCATAATGCACCGCGCGAGCCCCCACCGGGGTCACGTGACCTCGTGGGGGTCACGTGACCCCCCGAGGTCACGTGACCCCCAAAGTCACGTGGCTCCCCTGAGGTCACGTGACCCCCTCCTCGAGGTCACGTGACCCCCGCCGATGTCGCGTGACCCCCCGATGACGTCATCGTCACTGATGACGTCACCGGCATCCACATCGTCATCGTCATCATCACTGATGACGTCACCGGCATCCACATCGTCATCATCAGTGATGACGTCCCCGGCATCCACATCGTCATCGTCATCATCACTGATGACTTCACCGGCATCCGCATCGTCATCGTCATCATTACTGATGACGTCACCGGCATCCACATCGTCATCGTCATCATCACTGATGACGTCACCGGCATCCACATCGTCATCGTCATCATCACTGATGACGTCACCGGCATCCGCATCGTCATCGTCATCGTCACTGATGACGTCACCGGCATCCCATCGTCATTGTCATCATCACTGATGACGTCACCGGCATCCACATCGTCATCGTCATCATCACTGATGACGTCACCGGCATCCACATCGTCATCGTCATCATCACTGATGACGTCACCGGCATCCACATCGTCATCGTCATCATCACTGATGACGTCACCGGCATCCGCATCGTCATCGTCATCATCACTGATGACGTTACCGACATCCGCATTGTCATCGTCATCATCACTGATGACGTCATCAGTGACGTCACTGATGTCGTCACCGGCATCCGCATCGTCATCATCACTGATGACGTCATCAGCGACGTCACTGATGACGTCACCGACATTCGCATCGTCATCGTCATCATCACTGGTGAAGTCATCAGTGACGTCACTAATGACGTCATCGGTACCCGCATCGTCATCGTCACTGATGACGTCAGCAGTGACGTCAGTGATGACATCATCGGCATTGGGGGTCACGTGACCCCCAAGGTCACGTGACCCCCCCCCTGGTTAGTTTAACCCCCCCCCCAGTGCCCTTCCCTCCTCCTCCTCAAGAGCTGCGCTCTAATTCGGCGTTACAGGGAGTTGTAAGCGGCTTTCATTTTTTTTTTTCAATCAGCCAATAAGAGCTCGGAGTTTTGACACAATCGCAACCATGGTGCAAGAAGCAGAGGAACTTCCGTTGCGCACAGGACTGCCGAAAAGTCATAAGCGGCCATCTTGGTCATGACCAAAGCGGGGCTCGATCAGTGTCGACCAGACTTGTACACGTTACTGAAAAATAGTAAGGAATTACATTTACAATTACTCAAGGCTAAATTGTAATTTGTTACAATTACAATTACCCTCCCAAGAAAGTAACTGACCGTTACCTCAAAAAGTAATCCGTTACTTTCGTGGCGTTACTTTCAACATTAATGTTCTCAAGTAAGAAACAAAGGGAAAAGGGTTATTTAAGTTCTTATCGTTGCAACCTGTTCAATTTCATAACCTTGAGTATTTTGAGCAACAGCTGGCTCTCGAAAGTCTCTTCAGACATTTTGTGTTTTTTCTTACTCAACAAGTCGACTGCTACGCTGAACACCGTCTGAACTGAGGCGCTGGATGGGAGTGCCATATTGTTCCTCACGAATGCTTCATGCTGTGCATTGAGTTTCTTCAGCGAAGCAATGGAAGTACTATTTGCCTCGAAGATAGAGCAAAGCTTCGTCGTTGCAGCCGTTGCCTGATATTCGAGAGTTTTAGTAGGTCGTTCCGATACCTCTGATGGCCCGGATAACGATATGACGCATGTGCAAAGGCGGCGGCTGAGTATCGGGTATCGTTATCAGAGTCATCGGACCGATCTACTACAATTGTTCATTCTCGAAATTGCGAAGTTGTTGAAGTCATCATATATCTAGCCAAAACTAGAATAAGAATTGATTTATGTCCATCTTACTATACCGACATATATTGCCAGACACAAGCAAAACATAGTTGTAACAGTAAGGTGATAATTAAATAATAAATAAGGTTTGGCTCGATATTCTTCTTCTTTTGGTTCTGGTTAGGTGGAGCCTCGGTTGAGACGTTGGTGAATATAAAAAAAAAGAAAAAAAAAGGTTTCCAGTATATAAATGTAAGTAATAAAAAAGGACACTCATAACAATTAATTGGAACGACTTTTAAAACAAGGAAATGTAAACGCATGTTTGCTGTGTGTACCTTTCTTGGTGCCGTTCAAAACGCACGGAGCACGAACCGACTACAGACTACAGTTTACTCCGGTGTTCTCCAGACAGACGTCCGCTGATGCCACGGGCAGCGAAGGGCAGAGTACTAAATAAGCCGCGCTATGGCCCCACTCACGAGCTTCATTCTCTCCTCAAGCCCAGAATATCAAGTCTACGTCAGCCACCATTATGTTTTATTTGTAAAAATATCTGCTTGAGATAAAATGCGTCCTGCTGGGGTAAAAATAGGAAGAAGAAAGGAAGACTATTACCATTTTCCAAGTGCTCGCAAAAAGCTGACTCCCAAAAAGGGTGACTGAGATGCACATAACCTGGCTGGAATTCACAAATAAAGTTGGCCAACCCTAGAAGTTGGACAACAAAAATGGAAGTAGGCTTTTAAAACAGGGCCAATGATGTGAAAGATGCAGAAAAAAATACACCCTGTTTTCTAAGAGAAGATGATAAGTGTGCAGCAACGAACGAGGATGCTTATGGCAATAACACCTTCACATATTATCACATATCTTTTAGTGGATTTTAGGGTAGACGGAGCGTTGTCTCGTGTTGTGACATTATGAAAATGGTCGTTGTCACTATAACCGAGAAGGACATTGTTAATTTTTTTTTTCTGTGCACTTACCATCCCAAGCTTTCCAAAGAGGCACACAATCACTTGGTGTCCTCCTCTCTCCGTCTTCGATCGCAAAAAAACAAACAAACAAACAAAGGAACTAAAAAAAGCGGATATAACCCCTCCTTTTTTTGTAGAAATGTTTATTTGTATTTTTTGACATTGTTATTATGGAAAAAAAATAGATTCAGGGGCTTGGTGTTGCAAAAAAAAAAGGCTTTGCGGAACTGAAGGGTGCCAAGCCTTCCTTTGCACTGGTCGATTCGCGTGACAGAGAGAGAGAATAGTTGTTTATTTACAGTCACGAAGAGGTCAACCTGCTTAAAAGCTGATTTGCTACTTCGTAAAGGAGAGGGGGGTAGGGTTAAGGGGGACAAGAAAGGAAAAAAAAAAGAGAGAAAAAAGAAAAGTTTAAAAATTATATAAAATAATACGTATTTACATTATATACATCAACTTCTATAGCAGCTTGAATAATCGAGTATGAGAGAGAAAATTAAATAGTGCTTTCGTGGCCTTATGTGCGTCTCCAGACGTTGACCACGGCCCAAGAAGGTGGTGCAGTTCAAGTTTTTCATTTGGTCCTAGTCCTAGCTGTATTTTTAACGTCTTTCTTTCAGAATCGTATTTCTTGCATATACACAATAGATGGTCACTGTCTTCGGGTGAAGAACATGAAGAGCACATGGGTGATTCTTCCTTGCCAATAAGATGGAGGTATTTCTTCGTATATGCGACGTTGAGACGCAGTCGATGAAGTGTTGTCTCTTGAGCTCTTGAGAGGTTTCGTGGCATGCAAAATTCTAATTTGGGGTCAATGTGTTTTAGGTATTTGTAGTAATAATCTGGGTCTGTCCATAACGACGATGTTATTTCCCTGCCGATTGATCGAGTGACGGTGTTGGAATCAGTTCTTGAAAGTGGAATGAGGAAAGTAGCAGTTTCTTTGTGAGCTTCTCTGGCTGCGTTGTCTGCACAAATATTTCCAGTAATCCCGCAATGCCCTGGCACCCACTGGAGAACTATATTGTGCCCCTTAACCAAAGCGTTTTGGTGGATCTCCCGGATTGCGTGAATAAGTTGTATGTTTGGACTTTGTTTACGAAGTGAAGAAAGAGCTAGAAGAGCAGACTTAGAGTCGACGAATATCACCCATTGGTGTGGATTTTGGAGAATAATATGCTGCATGGCTGTTCTGATCGCCGCGAGCTCTGCAGCAGTCGAGGACGTCATATGACTTAGTTTTGCTTTAATAGTTGTTTTGGTTGATGGAATATATACACCGATACATGAGGAGGTTAGAGTGGTAGACCCATCCGTATAAATACGCACAGATAGTGAATAGGTTCGATATATATATTCTAAGGCTATTTGTGTAATCACGGCGATCGTTGTCTCTGCTTTCTTTCCTATACCTGGAATGTTCACTATAATTTCTAATGGGGGATACATCCAAGGCGGAAGTGTCGGATTCTGTGCAGCCTCAAATAAGTTGGGGAGATAGTCTTTCAGGAGCGCAATGATTTTGGAGAAGCTAGAGGAAGGTTTGGATTCGACAATATTTTTAAGGGGGTGATGTGTATTGCGAGTGACATGTCGAAGGTGAGTTCTGATTGTTTCTTGAATTCTTAAAGCTGAAAGTGGAAGTGCCCTAGCCTCAGCGAGTGTGCCGTTCTTCGATGTGCATTTGGGCAGGCCCAGACAAGAGCGCAGTGCTTGTGCCTGGGCACTTTCAAGATCTTTCATAACAGTCTTTGAGGCTCCGTTCATAACTGGTAAGGTGTACCGTAAGAGTCCTACAAGAAGAGAGTTATACAGGGTCATCGTTGCTGAGACGGAAGAACCCCACCTTGTTCCGCTTATCATTCGGATTATTTGAGTGAAAGAGTTTAATTTATTTTTCAGCCGTTTAATATGAGGGCCCCAAGTGAGATATCTGTCTACAGTTACACCTAAAAAGGTATATTCAGGAACATAGGGTATCGGTGTTCCTTCCACATATATGGGATATTTGCTGGTATCCTTTTTTGTAAAGGCAACAGCGGCTGACTTTATGGGAGATATATGTAGCCCACGAGACTTGAGGTATTTTATGACAATGTTAATCGCTTTCTGTAGTCGTGCCCGATTTATGTATAAAGACTTGCTCGATACCCAAAGACAAATGTCATCAGCATATAAAGATATATGCACTGTGTCTGGAAGAAGTTTGAGAAGACTAATGAGCGATATATTAAAAAGAATTGGACTAAGAACACCCCCTTGGGGCACCCCTCGTTTTACTTCATGGTGTCCTGTGTCACCGTCTTGTGTTGAAATGTAAATTTTTCTTCCCTTAAGGTAGTTTGATATCCACGTCACTACAGGTCCTTCGAATCCCATGTTTTTCATGTCAAGAAGTATTGCATCGTGTTCCACTGTATCAAATGCCGCTTTGATGTCAATAAAAAGAGCGGTTGTTTTCTTTTTCTGCATTTTCATCTCTTCGATACTAGAAACCAAACTTAGTACATTGTCTATGCTGCTTTTTCCGCGGCGGAATCCGGACATCTGGGGTGGATATAGGCCCCTGTTCTCTAGGTCCCATTCGATCCGCGTAAGCACCATTTTTTCCATTATCTTTCCAATGCAGCTTGATAGTGCGATTGGTCGATAGGAATTAATGTCAAGAGGCGACTTTCCAGGTTTGAGAATAGGCAGGACACGAGCTACCTTCCATTCATTTGGTATAGTGCCAGATTCCCATGATATGTTATAAAAGTCCAGTAAAAGACATCGTGCTCTTTCACCAAGATGAGTTAAGGCACAATAAGCAACCCCGTCTGGCCCTGGAGATGACTTAGTGTTGCATGATGCAAGCGCGATTTCTAACTCTTTTAGCGTAAAGGGGACATTAATTAGGCTACAAGCTTGTGTTATTTGATCTGTGATACTGATGTTGTATTTAGAGCTTGACGTGTAACAGGTAATCTTTGCACAATACTCATCTGCCACGGCGGTTTCTGTGAGTTTTCGACTCAAGGCTATGGATCGGAAGGGATGTAATTGCTGCGGTTTATTACGAAGGCTTTTCATCATTGGCCAAATGCGTGTCAAAGGCTTCCTGGGATCTAGGCTTGCGCTCTTATTTCTCCATCGTTTCTTTGAGAGCTTGTCTAAATGGCGTTGAACGTGCTTTTGCGCTCGCCGTGATGCTCTCAAGTCTTCAGATTTGCCTGTTTTTCGGGCTCTACGTTCTGCACGACGGCGAATAGCGCGAAGCCGTTCATATTCGCTATCAACAGCAGCTTGCGAATTCGCCATTTTGTACGACTTTGTAGCTTCTGATTTTGCGGACGCAATGACGTGCGCAAGGTCTTCAGTAGTAGCGATCTCATGACACTTTGTTTCTAGTTTTTCTTGAAATTTTTCCCAGTTAGTGTAGGATAAACTTGTACCCAGTTTTACGCAGCAAAATTTGTTTATTGTGATATAGGTGGGGACGTGATCACTTCCGTGGGTTTCGATGTCGGCTAACCATGATGTCTTAATGGCCAGATCGGCAGATGCCAGTGAAATGTCTAGTGGGCTACTCATCGTGACCCCCTTGAAATACGTGGGACTTCCGTCATTGAGAACCTTAAGATTATATTTGTAGGCCAGATCAACTAATGCTCTTCCTCGAGTATTAGCTTTTTTACCGCCCCACATTGGATGATGGCTATTAAAGTCGCCTGTCAGAACATGTGGGCTTGGTGTCTTTTTAATTATTTCTTCTAGTCTAAGCTTGTCGAATGCTTTACCTGGTGGAATGTATGCCGCAATTATCGTGAAAGTGATCGCTCCTTTGCGGATACTTGCAGCAATGTATTCGTTAGTTTGGTGTGGTGAAACAGTATGCAAAAAGAAGGTGAGATCTTTCCTAATTCCAAGAAGTACCCTGCTTAAACCCGATCTTCTCTGGGAATAAAAGAGCTCATAACCTGATAGTCTTATGTCTGAGCCGACTCGTGACTCTGATATTGCTATAACAGGAAAACGATATTTGAAAACAAACTGACGAAAATTTGATAAGCGATTACGTAGACCTCTTGCATTCCACTGAAAGATAGCTGCTCGACTACGTGATCTTTCAATGGACTGCATGGGCCTACTGTGTGATAATGTCGGCGGAGGCGTGCAATTAACGTGTACTTATTGACACCATAGCTGAATGAGCGGAAGGATGTAATCAAGAAGTGTTATTAAAGCTGTTGCTATAGGAGAGTGCCAAGTGAGAAGAATGCTACGAATAAACGTGGCTACTGTGTTCAGTGTGGGTCCCAAGCTCGGGGGAGAGGGACTCGTTGGATACTTCTCTCGCAATGTTCTAGTTTGGTCTCTGGAATTAATATTATCTGGAGGCTCCCGATGGGGAAGGATTGAAAACTCCTTAGCGTCATTGAGTTTATATGTTGGTGTGTTAGACGTGTTTGATTTGTCATCTGAAGTACTACGACCTGTCGTTTCTGTGTTACTTTTTCTCAATTGGTATTTACCCTTAACAGAGGATGTGCCGGCCACTTCTGTTGAGTTATTAGCAACGTGGTTTTGATGGTGCCTACGTTCAGTTGTGTCAGGTGGGTTTGCCTCCACTTTTTCATTTGAGGAGAGTATGGCTGATCTTGCGGACTTGTAGTCCACTCCAGCGCAATTCTTGTACTGGTATATGTTTTGTTCAAGCTTGAATTTGGGGCACTGACGAGATGTTGATTCGTGTTTTTTTCCGCAGTTTATACATCTAGGGTCTTCTGTGTCACACTTGCTCCTGTCGTGAGCTCCACCGCAGCGACTGCAGCGACTTGTTTTCAAGCAGGTGCCACGGATATGACCATACGAACTGCAGTTCGGGCACTGTCGAGGCTTTTCAATGAAGGGCTCAACGTTGTACCTCGTGTACCCGATGGTGACGTAGGCAGGTAGGGTGTTAGTGCTGAATACTAGTTTCACAACCTCTGACTTCCCAAGACGCCGAAGGCAGAGAACGGGAGCTGTTGCCCAAACCGAAGATTCTAGCTGGACGTCACTGATGTCTTCCTGCACTCCGTAGATTACTCCCTTGGCTGCTTCACGTGAGTGCGGTGCGTAGGCTTGCACAGGTATTCCACCGATGCTTTCAAGTTTAAGTAGAGCTTTCGTTGATTCTGTGTTTCTGCAATCAATTGCAAGAAGGTTAAGTCTTCGATTTGGTCTAACAAGAATGACGCCATCTGGTGCGGTCATTTCGAGTTTTTCAGAGATCTTTAGAGGATTGATCTTCGCAAGTGACTTGTCGGGATCTGTGGGCTTCAGAATCACGGTGAGGGTAGGCTGAAGCGGTGCTGTTGTGATTATGGTCGCGCCAGATGATACGGAGCTGATGGCGGTACTTGGCCTCTTGCGGCGCTTTGGAAATTGGAAGGCTTCCGATGGGTCTTCAAGCTTACCAGGCACTTCTGCGCAGGATGAAGCGGCGCTCGATGAGGCCGTCAGATCTTCCATCTGGTTGTCGTTCATTTCACATTCAGCCACATCTGGACCCGGGCCAGTCACAGGCATCGTAGAGTCGTCAAGGGTTGATCTAGGTGGCTTTCTTGAGCTTGTAATCTTTTATATTTGCCGGAATTAGCCGGAGTAGAACAATCAGCGTCTTTCCACCAGATCACTTCGTCGTCGTTCATCATTCGCGTGACAGTGTCACTGCGCTCGACTTTACCAATATGAAAGAACCCTTTCTTTAGAAGGGGGGGGGGGGGGGGGCTTGGTCATAAAAAAAAGTAACGGATTACAAGGAATCCGTTACGTAAAAAATGTAAGGGAATTACTTTAAAATTACTCTAGAAAATATGTAATTATTCCGTTACTAAATTACTCATAAATGTAAGGGATTACAAGTAATTTCGTTACTTGTAACTAGGGTGTGTACTTTCCGGTGTTTATTTGTGAGAAAAATCGGCGGATGTTTTTCGGTGTTTATTTATTTTCAAAACACCGAAGTATTTCGGTGGAACGTCTCACGACGAGGCTAAAAACAGTGATTATAGGTAAAAAAAAAGCGATTGATCACAGACAGAGGGTTCCAATTTTATTCACATAGTTCATATACTTCTTCTCTTGGAAGCCACTATTTCTCATACTTGGTTATTATAGTAGATGCAAGCATACTTTCATGCTTGCATCTACACGCAAGGAACGTGCTGCCGTCATGGCAGCACGTTCCTTGCGGTTCGCGACCCGCAATTATGAAAACGCACGCTCCTGTACGACACGGACGTTGGCATTGTCTTCCAGGAACAACAGCAACCTCTGAATACATGGCTTGCACCGACATCACTTGGCCAGACACAATGAGGAAAAGGCACGTGAGAGCCTACCGTCCACTGCGTTAATTTTTCCCCAAAAGGGGGCTATCGGAGACACAATGGGGGAAAGGCGTATGAGAGCTTAGCTTCCACTGCGTTCACTAGACGCTTTTGACCCCCAGAAAGGAGGGCGGACTGACGCCACCTGCAAGCCATGTATAAACACTGCAAGAAAGCAGGATCCACGAGATAACACGTTTGACGAACCTCTACGGGGAAAGGGTTTGGCTAGGTCGGAAACTAGCAACGACCGGTGTTTTTCGGTTTTAACCAGGGCGAAAATATCCAACCACCGGTGTTTTTCGGTTTTAACCGATTTTATATTTTCGTCACCGACGGATGTTTATCGGTGTTTTTCGGTTAAAACCGGAAAATGCACACCCTACTTGTAACGGATTACGTACAAGTCTGGTGTCGACCGAGAAGAGTTGCCCGATAACGGTACGGTATTGCGTCCGACCGTGTTCAGTCATCGAAACATCTCGCCGCTAATAAGATGTCATTGCGAGGAAATAGGCTCCGATGTCTTTCTGGGGGGGAACATAACATCCGGCCGACTGCCACGACGCAAACTGCCATATCTGATTCCGTACGCTCGCATCGGAACAGGACTCATTTTCCGAAGGCGGTCTACCCTAATGGGAGCGCCCTTACCTATAACGCGGTACAGGATTAGGTGCCACGCGGACAAGTTGAGCAACAAAACAGCGCGAGCCGCACACGGGGTGACGGAAACAAGGAAACCTGATATCACCGAGGGTTTGGGGACGAAAGAGGACGAGATCGATTATTGCCGGAAGTTGACTCGATCTCTGGAGGTGTTTTGTTCCGTCCCTTTTAACGAGCTACCAACTTTCGGTAGGGCGTCATATGCTTTCGTACACGGTCCTGTCAATGATCACTCTAGGTTGCTATTTATTTACATTAGCTCTCCCCCCCCCTTTTTTTAGCATTGTACATATGCTTGGTTGTGGTGCGTGTAGGTGTAAGCCTTATTCCCAGATGTTACTCGTTACTGAGACTCAAAAAGAACGTTTTACCTCAGCTTGAAACGCGTTATTAAGGCGAAAGCCTTATTTGTCTGATTGTTTAGTCGACCTTGAAAGTCCTTAAGCGAAAAGTCGTTGAGACACGAAAGTAACTAAAACCGGCGACACGAAAGGTAAAAAAACCCACGGTTCGCCACTGGACCACGAGATGGCGTTACTTGTGCGAGAATCGGCGGATGCGCTATATTCCGCCAAATAGACTTTTCGCTCTTGTCCCTCGGCTGGCGTCGAACCAGTGACCTTTCATTCAGTAGTCCGACGCGGTACTGAGTGGTACCGCCATATCCGTAAATCATGTCTGTTTTTAACGCATCGGCGCTTGGGCTTTTGCCTTCAAGTTGTCTTAAGGGTAACATAAGAGACCCCGTTATTTGTTTTCTCGCTACTCTGAATATGTCATTTTTATGCAGCATTAGTCGTTTCAAATCATTGTTTTCGTTAATGATCTTTTGTTTTTTTAACCCGTTCATTCAGGGATAAGTGTAGCTATACTGAAATAGCTCTTGCACATTTTTGTATTGTCTATCTAGCGTTTTATCGTCGTGCAAATTACAGTCGCGAGCTGGGTGAGAACGACGTTGGGTACTTGTGTTGTACACGCTTCCCTTCAGAAGTAACTAAATAGCCGTTTCTCGTTACTTCATAAAAAAAGTAATGAAAACAGCTTATTCGCTCCTTCTCTCAAATTGTAACTAGGTCGTTACTTCGTTACAAAAAATAGGTACAAGTAACGGGTGTCTTATAACGCGTTATGTTGAATTCAGCTCACTCATAATAAAAACGAATCGCTTTGAAGAATATGCGGTTTGATACTTAGGCACGAAGCATTTGGTTAGTTCTGGTGTGTGTGTGTGTTCTTATGCAGTGTATCGAAAATGTTGTTAAGAGGTTAATTATTCCGGAGCTTGTGACTGGATACTTTGGGTATATAAGTCGCGCTAAAAATATCGTGACAAGTCGCCTATCCCTTAATCCCCGAAATCAGTGCATTTAGAAGAACAAAAAAACTCTTGAAGCAATTAACTGCGTTACAGAAGTTATTGCTAACATGACTTATCAAAAACTATACCTCCTAAACTCTTTTTGCTTTTTTATGATTTATCATTCATAAGAAAATGTGGTTTCTTATGGTAATAAAAAAAAACTAACGAAGCAACTATCAAGTTAATTACATAGCGAATTGTATCATCTATTTATTTTCTGACGCAATACATGATCAACTTATGCCTTACGCATAAAATAAAAATGTGAATTAATAAAATTATGACATTTCTTTCAAGTTATATTTTGTGATATACGTACGACCGCTACGCATGAGACCATCATATAAATCAGGGGTCTCCAAACTTTTTGGCAAAAGGGGCCGAATCGGTGATCTGCTCTCGTCGCGAGGGCCGTAAAAAAGAAAGCAAATAAATAAATATTCCTGCACACCCATTTAATTCAAAAAGTAAAAGTTAGCATAACACTTCAGAAAAAAGAATATATATACATATAACGCGTAAGAATACATATAATTTTTGCTTGACTTTATTATTTAGATAATTACTAGATTACACAATAATTGGGACCCAGAAAACTCGCCACCCTTGTAAAAAGCCCCGTATATATATTCTCGCGATTGGATTTTGTATATAAATGTAGTTACTGGATAAAGAATCTCTTATAGGTATACGGGACACATGCACGAACACAGGATCCCGTAAAGGTATGCAGGATCCGGTGTAGGTATACAGGGTCTATACCCACTTACAGGATCCTTAATACTAAAAAATTCGAACACCAACCAAGCCCTTCTGTAGGTGTTGAGACCATCGAGCCGGCCATCCAGTTCACTGTGAAGCGCGAAAAGGACGGCCCCTTACCTTTCCTGGACGTACTAGTAAAACGGCAAAAGGAAGAGCTAAAATTCTCTGTATACAGAAAACCGACGCCCACTGGACGCTACCTCCGGTTTGAATCCAGCCACCCAGCCGATCATAAGGCGTTGGTGGTCAGGACACTCTTAACCAAGGCAAAGAGCATCTGCTCATCAGAAGAGGACAAAAGAAAGGAGGAACAAACCGTCATTGCTGACCTAAAAAAACGGCTACAGGAGCAGCTTCATCCATCGCGTTGCCCGCCGTGTAGGCCGTAACAAACGACACGTGCAGCAACAGTTAAGTGCGAATTCCCGCCCAACCTCCCGTATCAGCGTTAAGCCTAGTTCACATGCAGCGGTTTTGGCCCTAGAGCGGCGCGATTTCTGCCGTCGCGGCGCTCTGGCCAGCACCAGCAATTCTGCGGCACGAGCGCCGCGACGGCTGAAATCGCGCCGCTTCAGGGCCAAAATCGCTGCATGTGAAACCCGCTTGACCTACATAAACGGAACAAGCGAGGCACTGGCACGTGTGCTTGCGAAAGAGGGTATCCAACTAGCGCACAAACCTGTGTCTACCCTTGGACGACTCATGTCACGCCCGAAAGATCGCCCTGGTAAAGAAAGAGCCCCAGGCGTTATATATAAGATTCCGTGCGGGGTTTGCGCGGCCTCAAACATCGGCGAAACGAAGAACTTTACAGAGAGAATCCGTCAACATAAAAACGACGTGCGCAAGTTCGATCACGAGCGTAGCGCGGTCGCTGGGCACTGCGACGTCAGGGACCATCGCATTGACTTCGACAACGCATGCATCGTTGACGTTGAGACAAATCCTCGAAAAAGACTGTTCCTAGAATGATGGCATATTCAAACAACGCCACAGAACATCAATAGATCTCTAGGAGCTCTACCATCCGCCTACGTGAACAGTCTTCGTCACATTATTGAAAAAGGCACAGCCGTAGAAGAAGAAGACCAGACACACGCTGTAGAAGAAAAAGAAAAAGACACTGCTCCTCAACGGCCATAGCCGTAGTCGCCCCTGAAGAAGAGGCCGAATTGGCCTTGAAACGTTGGGTCCCTACAGAAGGGCTTGGTTGGTGTTCGAATCTTTTATTATTAATTACTCCCAAGCAGACAGATCTCTGTCAAATGTTTACTTTTATATACAGGATCCTGTATAGCTTGGTGCACAGGGCCCAAAACAGCGCTGCTAGAAACTTTTTGCACCAGTGGAAATGACGTTTGTTGTTGATGCTGTAGTTGTAATAGTTGACGGTTTTGATGTTGTAGTTCGCGATGTAGGGTGTCCGTCGTCGATGTTGCCAAATCCTCAAGGAAGGCTGCGCGCCGCCCGTGGGGATCGATGGGGACGCCAAATTTGTGGGTGCTGTTTAAAGCGCATGCTCAGAACGAGCCCACATCAATAGGCCGCTAAGACCGGCACTCTCGATGGTGTGGAATGCACGTTGCAAAAGAACTGTGGGAGGTCGCCATCAGCACGCGCTCGGAATTCGCGCACACAGATATGGCCGCCAGTAAATACTCCTCATATGAAGTATTCACTGGCCGCTATAGCTGTGTGTGCGACTGATGAGCTCGTGCTGACGGCGAGCTACCATGGTTCTTTCGCAACGTGCATTCCGCACCATCAAGATTCAGTCTTAGCAGCCTAATAATATGAGCTCAATCTGAGCATGCGCTCTGAGCATCGTTCTCAAGTATGGCGTGCAGTGGAAACCTCGTATGCGCGAGCGTATAAAAAATGCATTATTGTAAGACTTCTTGTGTGAATTTATGTGGGATGTTTTTAATACAGCAGGCATAAAGTAAAGCGCATAACAAGATCGGCATATTCACAGAGGGCAGAAGACTAATGAGGATATTATAACTGATTCGGATAATATGGAATTGGTTCAACACGTGACACTAAGCAAAATACATATGGGAACTCAAAGGAATTTTAACGTACCTAGTTCCACAGAGCAAAACAGGAACAATGAATAGCAGTGGGTTATATGTTTATTACGCAGTATGGCGAGAGGATACGCTTCCCGATAGACTTTTTTTTTTTTTTTTTTTTTTTTAGAGGGGGGGGGGGGGTTTGTTTACGCGGTTGGTGAGCGTTGCGGCGCCACTTGTTCACGCGTGCCTATTTTAGTGCCGGTAGCAGCGGGCCTGCTGGAAACGGGTCGTGGGCCGAGCTTCACTGGAAGGACCGTGGCCAGCCACGGGCCGGTCAGACGACATCCGCGGGCCGGATTTGGCCCGCGGGTCCGGCTTTGGAGACTCCCGATATGAACAGCAAGCGATCGAGTCCGGAACTCGGCACAACTTTCGGCCGAGGAAAAGTCCAATTACAGCTTACTCCGTTGACTTGCACCGTGGAGGCTTCCGGAAATTACGCCCAGAAGGACCGGACTAATAAGAAAGACATCCGAGTGAGGGGAGAGTGAGAGTCCGCACTGGGAACGGAAGAGAGCAAGACGAGAAGATGAAAGTGAGAGAAAGAAAGGAATGACATAGCATAAGAAAGTGCTCATTGTACAAGAAAGTGAATTGCAGCAAAATGTTCAGTTGGGCTAGTTGGTTCATGACTGGATAGAAGCGCCGCAGGGGCAGGGACAAAGTGAAGGAGGTAACGACAACACGAAGCGCTCCGTGTTGTCATTACCTCCTTCACTTTCTCCGTGTCCTTCGGTGCTTCTATCCAGGAATGAAGTAAATAACATTACGAGTACCAGTAGAAACAAAAAACGGTCTCGCAAATAAGCCGGCTGCCCGAAATCGGAACTCCTCGCTCGATGCGAAGGCAACGGCTATGATTAACTCCGCGGACATAAAAGAGGAGATTCGTACGCTACGTTCTAACCTACTGTGGACCGTAGCGACCGCTACGAGTCACCGCATAAAATACAGAATATATCACGTAACAATGCCCCCCTGAACCACCGCGCCCCTCTCGAAGGTCACGTGACAATCGCATAGCATTGAATCGGCATCGATGACTCTTAGAGTCTTCTGTGATTCATAGTATGAGAGCCCCGTCGGATAGGTTTGCCAAGAGAGCCTAGATTTATGAAAGGGAGCAACTCAAACCACAGACAGAGTTTGCACTATAATGGCGGTCACCTCCTCGGCAGGTTGGTCGTAAGTGCGCTTGCGTTGCGTTGCAGTGAGGGGGAGGAAAGCGAGTGGAGTTGCGTAAATGCTTGCAGACGATCGACGTCTTTTTCTGTCCAAGAGACTCCCGGTTGCTACGTTTCGGCAGGCTCTCCGAGTCTGTTGATGTTTAAATCTCTATGACGATGAAGTACTACGGAAATCAAGTTGGAGATCTTGCGAGGTCCTAATTCTGTGCTTTAAGACATATAAGATGGTATTGGTCGTCTTACCGGAGTATTAAAAAGTCTCCAACAAATCTCTCGCTCACCGGTCCCTACGTTAATCACCTGGAGAACTGGTCACAAAATATTTTTTTTTACCAATGGTATAAAAAGCGGTGCATGGTCGATATTGTTGACCATCTATTGTAATCATTTCTGTATGTATGCGTTCGTAAATTATTGTCTTCAAGATACACCCCTGCATATTTGTCAAAATAACTATTTTTTAAGTGACCGGTGGGGTAGTAAATTCTTAACAGCGCCTCCATCCGGCGCTTTATGTAACCGCACCCTATAAACCGCGTGACCACAATCGAGCACTTGAAAACACTCTGAAATCGAGAAACCCTAGGTTCGCTTACCGGGAATCGCAAAAAAAGGGCTTTTAGCGCGAAACACGTTTACGACGAAACCGCCCGATCCGACGTCCGATCAGGCAATGCTACGGTCGGAGGCGAGGGTTTTCAATGCTCTACCCCAGGTAGCACACCGCGTCGGCCGGTATCGGGACTACGCCGGCCGGTCCCGGTAACAGGATGGCGGCGCCCGGCCATTGGCGCCGGTGAGCTACCGGCCACGGCCGGCGTCGGGGTTTCGTCTTGCTCACTGGCCAGTTCCGCCGAAGAAGTTACAGTGACTGGCCGGCATCGGGTTTTTGCTGTCTTTGCTGGCCAGTCTTTCTATGGAGGTTCCAGTAACTGGCCGGCATTGGTGTTTTGCTGTCTTTGATGGCCAGTATTTACATGGAAGTTCAGTAACTGGCCGGCATCGGCACTTTGCTGTCTTTGATGGCCAGTATTTACACGGAAGTTCAGTGACTGGCCGGCATCGGCGCTTTGCTGTTCAGGCTGGCGAGCCCCGCCATGGAAGTTCCGTTTACTGACCGACCTCGTTTTGTCTTTTTCTTTTTTTTTTTTGCCGTTTTTACTATGCAGTCAAGTCCTCCAGATTTTGACGAACTGTGGCAATTCATGAATAGCGAGTGGAAATATTTGTGTAGATCAATCCTTCGCAAATAACTGCCGACGCTGGTGTATTTGATCCCAGCATGGCAGGGCTGACGTGTTTTATCGCGAAAACGCGAGAAAAAATAATGCGGCGTGGAACATTTGCAGTTCAGGATTCGAGACTCTGACCACCTACGCTATGAAGAATAAATTACACAACACCGAACGACACCTTTTCAGAAAGCTAGTTTAATTTGATGCACTATACTTAAGGTTGGTGGTATACGCACGTGTTTGGCACTGATAAGAAAAATAAAATAAAAACGGTATAGCGGAGAATCCGAATGAAGAACAACAACCACAATTAACAAACACGTGGCATGATTGAGCACGCGCTTTGAGTTACAAAAACAATAATTTGCATTACATTGCAGAATCTGGACAAGAAAGAGATGTGTGTTTTGCTTATGACGCTGCGAGATGTACACAACTTTCCTGAGATCATGTTATTGGTGATTTTAATTGAGTGTGAAAATATGCTATTTCAGGCAAGAATCGACTATTTTCTGTGGTAGCTACGACCATCTAACAGAAATATTTCAAATGTTCACATAGCCAGATGATCTGTCTCCGATAGCTTATGTTATACGACATACCGGACCAAAAAAAAGTAAATATAAAAACTTTTTTTTTTTTTTTTTTAACACGATAAAACGGGAAACACAAAGGCGTTGTGGGTGTTTACACTGCCGGGTTTGTGAATGTGACCCCTTGGCGATACAAAACATAAATGTTATCACACCGAACGATACCGTTTCTGAAAGCTAGTTTATTTATCCGCACTGTTCTTCGATCTCAGGAATAAAAACATTATAGGCCTAATAAAAAAGTAAAATTGCGGAGCACAACCTCAATAAGTAAAAACCAGGGGGCAGGCGATGGATATCACTGATGTGCCAGAACAAAATTAAGTACTACTTTCCGGAAGTCAGAAAATTAAGAGATGTGCTCAATACGTAGCGCGCTATGAGCTCAGGTAAATAACTGCCTTAAAATAGCGGTATTTTTGTTTTAATAGTGGCTAAAGGTGACCGCCTTCAGACAAACTTCGGCTGCATCACTGTGGCAGTTTGACCATTTACATACACATTTTCCCATTTTTCTCTCAATATTCCCATTATCATTAGCTTCTTTACTTCGTTGAAAGCACTTGCGCTGTTTGCGTACTACACCAACCAACCTATTAGCACGGAGGGAGCGATTTATCCCGGCAAACAGGAGGGCCACGGTTTGTGCATTGCATCAACTCAAATTTGGGCTCGCACTTTCTATTTTCACATTCTGCGTGACTTTTACCCTAAAGTAGGGGGCCGGCGACTGCAAAAAACGCAGCAAATATTTAAAATAATAAAAAAAAAAAAAAACGCGATAAAAAAAATTAGAAAACTTTCTATCTGGTGGGATTCGAACCACCGACCTCTATGTTATCAGCCGGACGCGTTTACTAGGGATGCCGCGAACTTTTTTCGAATCGAAGTTTCGATGATCGAATCAAGCGGTTCGAAAGGTTCGAAAGATTTCGATTTTTCGAATTGTCTATATCGTAAAATTCGACGGAGGTCGAATTTTCGAACTTGTTAAGCTAAGAAGTTCGACGCTTTTCGAACCGTCGAACTTATTACGCTAAAAAATTCGATATTTTTCGAACTTTCGAATTTATTGCGCTGCAAGGTTCGATGCTTGTCGAACTTTCGAACTTGACTGACCAAAAAATTCGATTAATTTCGAACTTTCGAACTTATTTATCAAGAAAATTCGAAAAGTTTCGAACTTTCGAATTCTGAAAAGTCAGAAGTTCGACGAACTTCGAACTTTTAGGGTAAAAGTTCGACGTTCGTCGAACTTCGAAAGACCGGCGGACGGTTTCATTTGATTTCAAGTAGTGGGGTACATTTGTAATTTTTTTTTTCTCGAACTTTTACACGCGGTGCTGCGTTTCTTACGAAAGACAATGTCATTTATTTCAATGTTCTGGCATGCTTAGGTTTAAAGAAATAAATCCCAGAAGGGGCGAGGACGGACGACGGGTTTTTGACGATTATCGTTTGTGCCAGATTTGAAGCACACTGCAGCCGGAGCTATTTATGGCAGATATGTTATACTTTTTTAAGAATGATCTATGTATAGCCTAGGTAAGTGCCGTCTTAAGATGTGATTATTGTTATTCAACGTGAGTTTGGAAGAAATGTCCAAACATGTATCTGCATGCAATTGTGACCTAAACTTGATATGTATTTTCGTCTAAGTTGTTTGAGGTATCGCATTTAAATTAACACCACAGACAGTACATATCATTGCCATCTGCAGAATACAAAATAATATATTTATTGTTTTTTCACGTTAAGGAATAAATTAACTCATTGCAGAAGATTTCTAGTAGTGTTCAAGTTCAGCACGTCATTAAAAGAAAACGTTTTTTTTTTTCGCTTCACGTTCCTTGGACGTGTTTCTTCTAGCCTGTACACATTTTAATAAAAGAAACTTGTTTCGAAGTTCTGAACCTCTGAATATGCAAGAATAGAACATTTCCGACGAATTCTTGATAGTTTTTTTTTTCTCCTGCTTTTTATTCCCGCATTTATTCTTTTTTTTTTTTTTCTTTTGTTACTATCGGCACAGGTGTTTAGGTCGAAAAGACATAGCTTTGAACTTCCGAACCACTAAGCATGTGACGAGCAGTGCCTTCTGACAACGAGTTTCTAACAGTGATCATCTACGCAACCTTTTATGCAGTGAAGAGCGACAGTAGCTATACATATGCATAAATAATTTCAGATTAAAATAAGCTCGACCACGCCCTCTTTCCCCGTATTGTTTTCTTTAACAGTCCGAAATACCTGCAAGGGAGAAAAAGAAGCTGAAGCCCCCCCCCCCCCCCCCCCCCCCCGCTACCCTCTTTCCCCCCTTTTTTCCTCTTCCGATGCCACTTGTATGGTAGAACCCTCCTCGACCTCGAGTTGTGTCGGCTTTTGTGCTTTTTGCGAGGCGATTCCTCCGTCCCAGAAAATAAACCTCCAGGACAATTATAAACTTCACCGGATCGGATTACTACCAGCGTGCAAGGGGTGGCGAGGTAGTTTGCCAGGTCGCTTCCAGGTTTTTCTGAGCCTCAACCTCCTGCTCGCCCCTGGCCGTTTCGAACTGGATGAGTCTCGTAAAACAGTGTGTTCGTGCAATCACTACTGCGTGATGCAGGTTAAAGACCCCCCCCCCCGGGGCTGGCGGTCACAATTCTGCACTGGCAAATATTCTAGCACGTCCGGGACACTCGTGTCTCATTTAATTGCCTGACCAACTTCGCAGAATCTAGATATCACACCCTAACTTTTCTAAACTTGATTTTGTGAAAACCAGTGAGTCGTGAACACGTTATTTGAAACTGAAACTGTAGAAAAACTTGAAAATCGGATTTCAAACTTTGAAAACTTGGATTAGAAAAAAATTCAAAATCTTCGAAGGTTTTTTTTTTTTTTTTTTTTTTTTGAATTTAGCGTTAAAAGAGAATCGAAACTTTCGAACTTTTCGAACTTTATGCCAAAAGAAATTCGAAATCTTCGATTTGTTCGAACTTTATGTCTATAAAAATTCGAAGCGTTCGAAGTTTTCGAATTTTTTTTACAAAGAATTTTGAAATCTTCGAATTTATCGAACCTGAAGTAAAAAAATATTCGAAATATTCGAATTCGAATTTTTAGAAACCGTGAAAGCTTCGAAATTTTCGAATTCGAAACTCCGCTGTGGACAAAAGTTGCGAATTTTTCGAAATCGAACCTCGGTCGGTACGAAAATATCGAAATTTTTCGAAATCGAACCTCAGTTCGCTTCGCAAATATCGAAACCTTTCGAAATCGAACCTAGGGTGGTTCGCGACATCCCTAGCGTTTACAACCAAAGCCAAACCGACATACAGAACGTCTGATGTTTTAAAAGGTTATATGTCTGCTGAAGTCGGTTGGCTACATTGTGCGGTTAGTTTAGTATTTAATTTTTTGCTACGTGTTCAGGACGCATTTATATTATTGTGGCAATGTTTACATGCTAAATAAGTTATTATGACTGTGTATACTAATGTTGTTTTTTTTTAATTTGCATTGCTGGTCGTTTTATTGCAAGCGTGTTGAAGATAGTTTCCGTAAAGTCGCTAGATATCCATTAGAGCCAACCAATGCAATCCAATCCAATCCACAGCCCTTTTTTGCACGTTTGGCCGGGCGTGTGGGATTTCATATCTCTGTCTTCAGGTCAATTCACCGATTAGTCGTGATGCGTGGAGTTTATCTTAGTTTCAAATGTGTCTAAACAAGAAGGAAGCGACTGTGAGCCGTGGAACTACGTCAAATCTGCTCAACAGCCAAGATCATGGTACGGTCGTTCCAAAGTAAGTTCCTTTCTGTGTCTGTTAGGGCTAGATTATTCTTTCCTCCGTTCAAAATCTTTGTTATTGTCTAGATCGCTTGCTTTTACCAGTATTACTAATTGTGCGCGAATGGGGTAATGCGAGGCTGTTTTTCTTCGCTCACAAATAGGCTGCATACTCGCTCGAGGTCCATCAGTAGCGGCGGAACGTTTGGGGAGATGGAGGGGGGGGGGGGGGGGGGGGGGGGGCGGGAAACCGCGGCAGCGCTTGGACAGCGGCGGGCGCGCGGCGGGGCCGGCCCGCCGGCGGGTGGAGGCGGAAAGGGGAAGGGGGGTTGTTTGATTGCCTCCCTCCACCGTATTGTTCACTGGTAAACTAGAATGTCTGGAAGAGCGCGGTGCCCTCCGCCTCTATTATTTGTCGCGGGCGTCGGCCGTTGCAGTGGGACAGCATCGGCGACATGGAACTTTGTGGTGTCGTCGGACGAAAATCGGTGTTTGTCGCTCTAGTGGGACGAGGCTTTTAGAGAAAACGTGAATAATTAGCAGATACTGTGAAAACCATACAAGGGGATTATTTTAGGCCTTTATTATTCTTAGTATGGGCGACCAATGTGTCCGCACATCCGTCCGTTACCTGAGCTGCCAAGAAAATTGTGTTTACAGTCTTATGCATATGGGTGGGAGTTAGCACATTCCACTTGGACCTGTTCGATCTTTTGCTAAAGCTCCTTTCGCATTCTTTATTTTTTTTCTTCTCCAATTTGTGAGTTGGGAGTCTACACTCATATGTAGTGTATGTATTCCTTTCTTTTATTCCTTGTTTTTTGTTTGTTACTTTTCAGGATGTTCAATCAGAATGAACTCACCACCTTATTACATGGAAAGGCTGTTGTTATTTCCAAAGTGTCTGTAAAACAGTCTACCTGACATCTTTTGCTCACGCCCTGGTTTCTGAAGCTCGCATTCTCCGAACACAGCCTTTCTGATTTCTCTGATCCTTTTTCTTTTATGTTCAATAGATCAAGTTGTGAGTGTGCACCAGTCTGCGTCCTATGTGTTCCTGTCCTTTTGTCCTTGTCCTTTTGTGCACTTTTTTCAAGTTGGTCCATGATATTTTTTATCGTATATTCTAATCTGTGTTTTCATGTTTATACTTACTGCAGTCCTTACCGAGTAGAAGTTGGCATTCACTTTCACCATTCTGATGCGAGTGTCCTGAGACGACACAGAATGACAGCTTCCTCTGCTGAAGGCCAGGCTTCATGGAAGACTGCCAAGGCTGTTCATGGTAAGGTTCTTTATATATTGAGCAATATAATAGAAACTTATTGCTGATAGGATTGTTTTTAACGCAGACTGTGTTTATGGACTGGCCTTTAGCAATTCCGATGCCATTCACGTGGAATGAAATCCTGTAGGAAAATTGCGCATCCCATTCGTAAGCGGAATGCTGAGTTTACAACAGAAGTGCGTCTCGACTTGCTGCCAGTATTGCTGTGTGTGTTGTGTTTGCATTTTTATTTGTTTATTTAGTGTTCCCAATAATGGCTGAAGCTTTCCCATTGGAAGTGGCAACACACAAACACAAATGAACGGCAAGAGAGGTGAACAGCGCCACTCACGCCGTTCGCCACCGCACCCATTGGTTTTCGATGAGGTTTGCAGTATTGGTCTCTATGGTATTTGGTCATATATCGCACATGAACACAACCAGGGCACTGTGCCTACAATTCAGCACTCACAAGATTTGCATTAATACACCCTGCAGCTGGTCGCACTTTCAGAGTCATTTTAATGTTGCAAAAATGAATAATGACCTTGGCATATTTCTCGTGCCAAATCCTTCATGCCTGTTCCGAACTCTGATCCCCACGAGATCACACTAGAGTCGTTCCTGTTGTACAGTAAAACCTCGTTAATTCAACCCACGCTAATTTAGAAATTTGGATGATTTGAACTGCCGATTCGGTCCCGTCAAACGTATGTATTAGTCAAAGGCAGCAAACGCTCATTAATTCAGAGGGAACGCGGCGCACTATCGTAAATTCGGACGAATTCGGCAGGTGGCGCTATCTACCGTCTGTTCCAAAAGGTATAACCGATATCCATCCGAAGTGCGCACGTGATTTTTCCGGTTTTCCCATGGTTTTTCGGTTCTCCGTGTTTCGCACCAGTTTTTTTCTGGATCGCCGTGCTTCAGCGCGTTACTCTCCTGGCAAGGAAGCGGCAGAAGCATTGCTGCAACGGAAAAAGGGTAGCACAAGTGACCGACGACCGGAATGGCAAAATCGCGACACGCAAGGCTATTGTTCGCGAGCGTGCCAATAGCGAGAGTGACAGTCACGTTTTATGCCTCAACGCGGGGATCCTAAAGCCCGCCATTTTAACAACTATCCTATCCCTCAATTTTTCGTCGGCCACCCCCGCATTGTAAATTGCAACGTGACTGGCACTCTCGCTATCGGCGCTCGGGAAAAATGGCGCCGGGTGTCGCGTAGCACAACTGGTCAGTTGTGCTACTCGTTTTCCGTTGCAGCTGTACTAGGCTAAGAATTTAGCGACGAAAGTGGAAATACTGAGGGCCTTAAAGGGCAGCGTCTTTCGACAACTTATGGAAAGTTACGACGTCAAGAGAAGCACTTTGGCCACGTACGTAAAAATTTTGGCCGATATCCTACGGGCTTTTGAGAGCGAGAAGTTCAACGCGAAAAGAAAGCGGCCTCGGAAGGTGGTGCACCCGAAACTAGAAGAGGCCTTGCTGTGCTACATTGTCAGCGCACGGGATGCGTAGCTCCGACAGTGCGAGTGCGGTGGAGCACTCGACCGCGCTAAGGAAAGTTGCCGTCTTCGCCCAAGTGTCGTCCAGAAAGCAGGCGGTAATAACAGATTTTTTTCTCAAAATAAAGGTTTGTCACAGGGCAACGTTTTCGCGCAGCTTTCTTTGTCCTTTCGATATTTCTACTTTCGGTTAATTCGGACATTTTTGCCGGTCCCATGAGATCCGAATTAACGTTTTACTGTAGTGGCACGGCAGATTCTATACTTGTTTTGCTTCAATCTTTGTAAGGGGGACGCTGTAATCCAATTCTACTCATCTCTGATGTACTAGATAGCACCATATTTGCAGAGATAGTCTTCAGATTTTGTAGTTCCAGCAAAATATATTTCAGCTTATAAAATATTTGTTATTTGGCTTGTAAATTTTCAAGCAGATCTAGATTGAAGGCAGCAAATATCTTACCTGCAGTCATGGTATGTGTCCGAAGTATATTGCATTAAAATAATTGACCCAACCTCTTATTTTTGTTTTCAGTGCCTCTAGCGAATTGTGGATGCTAGGATTGCTTTTGTTTGTTTCACATAATCTACAACACTTTTTTCATCTTTATACTCAGTGCAGCCCTTGCCGAACGGAAGCTAGCATCGACTAGGCCAATTCGTTCCTGCATCATCAGCCAAGCCGAGGATCAGGTCCATGGCAGTCTGCGAAGGTTGTTGATGGTAAGCTGCCTTATATATACAGCTGTGTAATAGCAGCTTGTCCTGGATGACAATTTGAAATGCGTGTTTATGTTTTAGAAAGTGAAATTTGCATGGGCATACTTGCAACGTGAAACCTCACCAAGCCTGTTCTGATCTTTCATCCTTTTGAGATTTCAGTACAGCCATTTCTGCTGCACACATACTGCCTACTTTGGCCAAGTAGAGACTTGATCCATATGAAGGTTAGCAGGTGATTATCAACTGCTCAGTGCTGTCCGTGGTGACGTTCTCTCCTTATCAGATGACTTACCATGCTTGGTTCGCAAGGCATTTTAAAAGGAGAGCAAGTCCGCTGGTGCATGATGCTCCCAGTACTGAACAGTCGACGATCGCTTGTTCACACTCGTAAAGATCACGACTGTACTTCAAGCTCGGCAAGTGTGACACTTATGTGATTCAGCCAGTGGCTGTGCAGTATAAAACGCGCCCAATTGGGAATTTTAATGCAGACTTGTGTAGTCCCATTGATGTTTTCTTTTGGCATGCATGATATGTGTTCACACTTTTTTTCCCTCGCTTACCGATAGTCCTAGTTGTCTGCAGAGGGTGAGTGTGAAGCATGCCAACAAGCCTCTAAAGCAGTATGCAGTGCAATTTTGGTCTATTGTGCAAGCGAGGAAGAAGACTGCTCGTTTGGCTGTTGAGGCTCTGACATAGACATTAGATAGTTTTATCTGAGCATTGTTAGACCCGCTCCACTCAAAAGGAAAGCACCTGCATGCACACAACGCTTAGTCAGCAACGACCAACCGGAGCGCAGATGCCGATGGAGAAGACAATTCCTGCACCCCTATGGCCACTGCCGACTGAGCGTTACATGCATGCCTGGTTAATTTCCCGCTCAGTGGCTGAGCTGAGCGGGCCGTAAAAAGCGCTCAGCTAAAACTTTTTCTGATAGGGGGTGGCTGACGCATAGATATTTCAGACAGAGGGATGGCCGACACTGCTCACATCAATTCTCAGTGTGAGCAGCTCTCATCGCAATACGGAAATTATGATTAAAACTTCCTCTACCCGTTTCTGAAGGTTTTGGGACATGTGCTCCTGGCAGTATTGTCGGGCTAGACATCATTACACCCAGATCCACTCTAATAAATTCTAAGAGGATGAAGTCAGTTACCACATAACTTGTGCAAAACTAAATCTGGAACTTACTCCTCCTTCCTGTTTTCCACTGTATTGAGAACCTTGTCCCAGTATGTGATGGGTATGTGAAGAAAATTGACCAGATAAACAATATCACTTAGAAAATAGATGTCCCATACATATTAACCTGCATCTACCAGCCACTGTACACTACCTCACTACTGATTTGGTATCTTTCAATTGATATTCCTGAACTGTTCGCACCTGTAGACATCTTAATGATGATAACGAGGGAATGTTTCATCTCATGGGATGTCATATGCTTAAAGTAAGTGAGGCTTGCGGGCATTTTAAAGGGCTAGGGCATGCCGATGGAAAACACTCAATGTGAGTTTGATGGTGGACGCTGATAATATATACTAGTTTTTGTGTAAGTCGCTATTTTTTATTTCATGAAGTCTGCAGATGACTTTTAGTCGTCAAGTTGCCATTATGTGGGAACCGGGGTGTCATAATCTGCAATGCATTACATGTTTACCTGTGTCTACCCAATCTCATTAGTATGTGTACAACGGTGAGCTGTATATGTCAAGGATATGATTTGTCATTGTCTCAGTAATGCTAATGAATCGCTATGTTTACCTAAAAATGCTGAATGTGGATATCGGGGACTGCACACCTATCGTAACAAACGTCAGTGTTAAACAACATGCCAACTACTCTGCCAAGCTCGCCCGTCTCTCGACATGTCCTTTTGAATTAAAATAGATGATTTCCACAAGCCTTTCTCTGAAGTGGGCCTTTTTCATACAAATAGCTGACCTTGAATATGAGATAACTGGACCATTTTTGCCCCTTGGTCATCCAGTGTGTTGTTACAGGTGTGTCGATTAAGGGATTCGTGTTTTGATATAGTTTCCAGATTGAAAATAAAATAGACAATTAGTGCATTAGCTACAAAAAAATTTCCTTTTACATGGGCTGCTTGTCTCATGCCCCTCACCCCAGTTTGGAATTTCTGGATTGTCACGTCCAGCTGGTATTGATTTACCCTGTCATTCTACTGTGGTGTCGATTCTCTTTACAGGTGCTCTAATGAAGGACTTGCCTTCTCGGGTGCATGGTCGACTTGCATCACAAGCTGCATGAGAAGTGTGAAGAAAATTTCCTAGGCCCGTGACATGCAGCCTCCTTCATTCAGCGCACTCCTCTGGCGACAAGCGCATGATTACCAGCCAACTGTAGCTTCACTGCAACTGACAATAAACAATGACGGTAACAATTTTGTATGTTTCATTTATTGTTTACACACATTACGTGTGAAAATAACCCTTGTTGTGAACTACATCATTTCTATCCAGGTGTGAATTGCACACAAAACCAAATGTTAGCATGGAAAACAAGACCGTGAACTGTATGGTTTTAGCCCGCTAGCCTGGGGTCTTGCTGGTACTATGCCGGGGATTTGTGCTGCAGCAGCCCGGGAACTCGCTGGGAAAAAAGACCGGGAACTGTATGGCTTGAGGCCGCTAGCCTGGGGTCTTGCTGGTATCTTACCGTATTACTGGTACTACGCTGGGGGTTTGTGCTGGCAGCATCCCGGGAACTCACTGGACGCCCAGTGCCGGGCGTCCCAGTCAGTCCCAGTCGCTGGCCAGTGACTGGCAATCTCACTGGCCCGTTGTCGCCCCACGGGGCGTTTCCAGCGTCGGGCCAGTAGGATCTTGCCGGCAGACCGGTACCGCCCCATTCCCAAACCAGCGAGTTGTGCTACTTGGGACGTTGCTACGAAAACCCTTGCCCCCGAAGGTCATTCTGGCAGTCCCCACGTCGAAGCGGACGATTTCGTCGTACATGTGTTTTGCGCTTTACGGGAGATGTCCTGCCTACCGCGGGATGACCCACTGCTGCAGGAGGCTTGCGATCTGCGGTTCAGAGTACGTTCTCACGTCCGTTTTGGGGTACTTGCATGTCTTTCTTGTTCATTTTGTTTTTTTGTGGCTCCCAATATACGTTACTCCTCTTCCCCAAATGCTCTGGTCAAAACGCGCGAGCATTTTAGGTGACAGCTGTTATTAGGGAATTCTGGAATAGGGAGCCCCAACATTTGGGACGTCTTTTCTTTGCACGCCGCTACAGGGAAGTCACGTAATACCCACGATCACATGACCAAACTACCGTCAATCTCCCCCAGTTTTCTTATTTTATCGTGATTGTGTTCTTCTTAAAAGTTTCTGTCTCAGCGTTTTTTTTTTCGTTTTTTTTTGTCTTTTTTGTGGGGGAAAGGGGATGGGATTGGCACAGACATTTTTAAATTGAAACCGCTCCGCAACACTTCGTGGATGCGTCATTGGAAGTGCGCGATGGCACTGGATTGTGACGAAGAAGCTGCAGTTCGGAGCTTCGTAAAGAATCTGAGCAAGTTTGGGCTTTTGTTCGCTGCACGGTTACAATTTAGCAACACAATGTGTGAGAGGAAGAAGTAAAGGTGCGAGAAAAGGAAACATATGAAGGATGACGAAAACAAAAGAGTGGCATAGAACACAATACAGACGTACTGTCTTTTATATCCTTCTTTCGTCTTTCGCAATTCAGACACCAACACGAAAAAACGTCCACAAAATATGAAGACTTCATGCATGAGCTCTCCGCATGTCACCAACTCACAGATATGGAATTCCTAAAAAAATGTATTCTGAGAAAACACAAAAATGTGATACACCGCGCTACATTTTCAGTGCTTTCAGCAGGAACACGATATCGGCGCTTTATAACATTCTACTCAAACAAAATATTGGCAGACACCACAATGTGAACTAAGACGGGACAATTGAACCTCAATCCTAACGAATGCAACTTGAGTGTATGTTTGCCATGCGCGTGCATGTATGTGTGTGGGTTTGCGTGTTCGCACGCGTGAATGTGTGATTGTGTCTGCGTGCGTGCGTGGGTACGTGCGGCGTATATGCGTGCGTATATCTATGGGTAAATGCGTGTGCGTGTATGCGGCCGTGCGTCTGTCTGTTCCTTAATATTTTTGTTTATGTGTTTTTAATCATTTATTTATTTAGAAGCGGGTACTGTGTGCGTTGCTGGCATGGGAAATAGCCTTTTCATTGTAGCCAATGCTTAATGGACGGAATCAAGCACTATTGCTGCTGCTTAGGTTACTGCCCTCAATGGAAACATTTCGCCGGGTGTATTTATTTAATGTTTTTTTACTGTACACGAGCTTATACTGGCACTAGTCGGGACTTAGTATACTCGCACGGACCTCCTTTGATCAAGAAACCTTGTTTGTTGCATAGTAAATTCAAGAATAAACGCTAGCGTTTTCTTTCAATCTGTAATTACAAAACTTGATGACGTACCTTGGAGGTCGCAGTGCTGGAATAGTCCCCCAGTTACCATATTTTAATGCGGCTCATAGAATGCACCCGATCATTGCGTGGGCACTCAATTTTGGCTCGCGATAATCATTCGCTCGACAAACATGCGAGCACTGGCTATACTACCTTTTACCTCAAGTACACACGCAGCCGACGCCACGAGCTGATGGGATCAATCAGACATCGTCAAAAGCACTCCGTCATGGTGTCCGTCGTGCCTCTGCATATGCTTTGTCATCGCTGAACTAATCATTAAAAAAAGGTTTAGACTTCCGCTTTTGAGGCTGTTTGATTTGTCACATTAGCTCGCAGCGTCCGCTGCGTCTGAACTTTTAAGCTGAAACAAAGTATAGTGCCCCATCGCTTCAATGACGACAATAGCCGAACCCTAACAATGTCTGAAACTCAAAACGTGTCCTATAGTTTACCAACCCCAGCGCGTGGCTATTTTAAGCATTAGCGGCATGTAATCGGCTTCAGATCACGTGGCCGCGTATTGTGGCTGCGAGTTGAGAAAGAAAACGCTACTCGTTTTTTAGCGCGAAAGCATTAAGTATCCCACAGAGCGGAACCGGAAGCGTCTGTAACCGCGAACGAATGCGACAGAAATGCCCATTCTCCCATTGGCTCAACGAATGGCTCCTAGATGATCATTGGCAGCCGCTTCACGAGAACGCGCGCTCGACCGGCCGCTTGTGCTCTTCTCTGCGCCGAGAAACATGGCGGCGCTTGAGGCATCTATATCGTCGTGGCCGGAACCACGGCAGTAGGAAAACGTGACCGTCCACGCCAGTACACCGCAGACGCTTTCGCATTCACAACTCGTAAGATGTGCTTAGGTGTCCTCAGAATTTTTTTACTTTAGTTCTTTTTTTTTGCGACTACTATTGTACGAGGAGAAAAACTAACGCGTGCTTTATAGGTAGGAAACGTCAGGGATTCAATCTAAGGGGTTTTTACACTAATTACTGCGCAACCGCCCCTTTAAACAAACGCGCTTTTCACACCCGTGACCACAAAGAAAGATTTTTACTGCTTCAATGGCGGTCATGTAATCTCTGTTGTTACGCAACTGCCACGTAACGGCCTAAAAATATATATATACACGCCCTCCCGTTTTCTTCAGCACAGTGACTATATAACGTTTATAAGACTCCAGTTAATAATACCCTAAAATAAAGTTACGCAAAATGCTTCGATATTGGTGAAATGTTAATAACTGCAATAAGAAACACAAGTGATAATGAAAAAAAACACATTAAAAGTGTTGGCACTACTCGATCGTCTTGCAACGATCCGGAGCCTCATGGTCGTCCTCTACTCGAAGTTCTCTGTAAATTTCACCCGGCTTTACGTCTATATTTTTTTTTTATTGAAAACTTTATTATTTTCTTCTTTTTTTTTGCGTTTTACTTCAAGTCCGACTGCAGTCGATGCTACGATCCGCCGGAGCAAATCAAGCAGCGTCGAACGTGAATCATCATGGCGCTCGTGGTCTCTGCGTGTTTCTCCATCTCCGGCTAAATCTATCACTCGCAGAAAGCGATCGGTTTGCTCGGTGATTCGGTGATGGCAAAACGCCCAAGGAGAGCCATGACGACGCACCTTTCTGACTGCTTGATTGGCCTTCCAGATGGTCGGCTGCAGTCGGACAAACCAAGTGAGACGGAGTACGCCGCCGTTCAGTGCCGCGTCGCCAACAGTCTTGCCCCGTCATTTTGAATAAACCGGCTTTTGCTCGTAGCCCAAGGACCTTAGCTTACCATAAATAGGCGTAAGCGTTGACACACGCGGGAGTTAAAAGACGATTGCCACTTCAAACCATGGTCTACAAAATGGACCCTTTCTAGAACCCCTTCCAAGCTACGTTGGTGGTCACCGTGTCTTGGGCACCAATCGTGTGATTGGCTCCGAATCCTTGCCGAACGCTGACGCGGCAATCGTTTTCATTACGAGCTCAGCCGAGTCCACACCGACCGATGACGCTGCCCTCGTGACCAATATACGCTCAGAGTGAGTGCACGAGCAATGGCGAACTCCAATATTGGCGCAGCAGCTGCTAAATAGGACGAACTTTTAAGTAGTGTCTATTTTGTGCTCGCGTTCACTCTCATTCTTGAGAATCTTTTTTGTCTCCGTTTCGCCTGAACGTTCTTCCTGTCTATAAAAGTAAATGAATCGCAAATTTGACGTTCGAAAATAATCACGTGGTCCTTTTGTTGACAAAACACAATGTACGCTGTTGACTGTCAACTAAAGCTTTCGCTCCAGAAACGTCACAGCTCTATCAATGAATCCATCAATCTTCATACATCTTGAATAAGCAATAAATAAAAACAACATATTGCATCTGTATCCTTTGCCGTTCCGGCTGCTAGCTCTAGATCCATACCTGGATCCATAAAGAAGAGATGCGGCGGGTTTTACCTGGCACACCCGTTAATGCCGCACCAATGATAAATCTAAAATACCAGAATTCACGGTTCACAACATTTCTAAGTAATGCTTTCGCAGAGATGGTACAAATGATTGACTTCTCCTTGTTCTCCTATAGCGTCTTGTCCGTCCTTGTGTTTTGTGTTCTTCCCATTCTTTATATTATCCTTACCAGCACGCTCTTCATACCAGGCGGAGCCAACCATGTTGTTTTGCCATAGCACTCCCTTTATATGTAATTTATATGAAGATGAGCTTTGGTCATTACCGACGTAATGCTTTCCGTGGGGGCTTGACTCTCGCCTAGTGACCGCTCTCATTAAGCACCGCCGTAACGGGAAACTTTCATTAAGCTGTTCATTAAAACTGAGCGGCGGTGACGCAAAGGCCTTACGAATTCAAGGTCACACAGCTCGAGAAATGGAAACACTCCAGCTTTGTGCTTCATACAAATTTTGTGCTCCTTTTCCCCATAAAGGACGGCGTAAGGGGTGTAGGGTCGAGTGGCTCTTAGGTAGATTTAGTAGATCATTCCGATGACTCAGATAACGATACGCGATATTAGGGAGCTTTTGTAGAATCTTCCTTCCATCCCGCAACGCTCACCGCAACCCGCTTCAAGATCCAGAACTCTGCAGTCAAGGCCAGCAACGCCCATCTCCACTATTGACGTTTTCCTTAAAGAGAGCATAGCGGAGTAGTGAAAACGGTTTACAAAAACTCCCTAAGAATACGAAGGATGCGCAAATGCGTTGGAGGATTATGGGGCATCTTTATAGGAGTTATCGTGATGATCTACTAAAGGTTCCTATTAGGGAGCTTTCGTGAACCGCTTTCCTCCCTCCGCTAAGCTATCTGCAAAAAAAGGCCGCTAGTTGGACTGCGCGCCGCTAGACTTGCCTGAAGAAACCCGGATCTCGGAAACTATCTGCAAAAACTCCCTACAACCATCGAGTCGCCACTCCTTTACAACCATCGAGTCACCGACTTTCACAGCCGACTTCAAATTGTTTTGCCCAAGTGTGTCTAGTAAAGCCGTTCAACCTAGAGCCTATGCTATAGATTTAAGAGAGGGAGCAAGTCATACCATGGAGAGCGTTTGAAATTTAATATGGGATGTCTACTGCACCCATTGGTATAGTACGCATGCGTTCCATTGTTTCCTAGAGAGGAAAAAATCGAGTGGGGAGAGGCGGAGACGCTTGTAGACGATGAACGTTTTTGAGTCACCTCCTCGCAGCCGATATTGCAAAGACGGCTCATATACCACGTGATCCCGGTCGAGAAGTTGAAAAAACTCTGTAATCTAGGCACTCTAATTATACCTCAAGTTACTAGATATGAGCCTCTTGCAAGTAAAAGCATTCCTTTAAGCGCCGACTAGGGGACAACCAGTGTTACTAAAACACTCAGTTGGGAAACTAACCTTTGAAACCTGTACCACTTGCGTTCACCGAGACCGAGCTAAATACGATAACAGCGCCACCCTTTAATAAAGAGTTAAAACATAAAATTGATTTATATGGCTACTACTAGAGTCACTGAATGTTCCCAGAGTACCGAATCTCTTAGGCTCAAAATCCCGAAATGGCGGAAAAATATTTTTATTTTTTTTATTTTGTTCACGATGAGCTTTTATAAAGCATTTTTTTGCATAAAAACAAACAGAAAAAGCTCTTTTTGTATGATCTTTTATTGGAGATTAGTACAGAATGACACGCGCGTGATGTCTTCTAAAATCTTTCGTTTACAAAGTATTATGGCGCGATTAACTTCTTTTTTTTTTATTTTTTTTTTTACAACGATGTCTTACTGGGAATTTCAGGCAACGCGTGCCGACCTGGACGCGTCCTAGCTTCGGTAGCAATTCGCGGCGCGTCCGCTTGAGCGAAGAGGGTGGCATCCCTGAAACTCCTTCCACCGTATAAGTTTTGGCTCCAAAATGGACAAATAAAGCCCAAATAGAACAATAGCACCAGACGCAATCCAGTGCAACACTCCCGCACCAATACAAGCGACCGTGCAGTTCCCAGAGTAGCCGCTGCGGGAGAAATGGCGGCGTTGCGATCGCCATTAGCTCGTTCCTCGAGTACGGATCGGTGACACTTTTACAAAGCAGGCTCTATGGCAGTTTCTCAACTGAGTTGTTCTAGTAACGTTGCTGACAACGCAAGTTTGAGGAAGCGAATGGCGGCGCCACAGCAGGAGACTGAACTGAATGACGCCATTTTGTTCCAGCGGAATGTGCTTCGTCATTTGTATTGGTTGTTGTTACGTGTAGAAATAAGTATCAAAGGAACTCTAGTTCTGGTTACAGTTTCTGGCCTAAAGTCTCGAGGATTTTAATAAATATATAATAACAGTTTATAAAAATCAGCTTCCAAAGACGGGGACAACGACAGGAACAAACGGGACGGGATGTAGCTGCCTCCTGCTGTGTTTGTTCCTTTCTTCGTCCCCGTTTTTGGAAGGTGAGTTTCGTCAACCATGTTTAATTATTACCAAATAGCCCAGTTTACTACTTCCTCCCAGCTTACTGAATACCTTTTATTTATTGATTTTATCAGGCTTCTTAGGAGTGACGAGTTTTGAAACAATGACTCATTGGAAACATGAGATCGGTTGCAAAATTCGTAAGGAGCGAAGCTGGGACGATGAGGTTAATGTAGTTGTGAGTCTAATTGGTCGCCTGACTTTGATTGTGAGGTGAGAACCACGCGACGACGAAATGCTAATGTGGTTCAGTAACTGGACAAGTACACCATTTGAATAATCGACTTTGTCCAATACTATACTACCTAGAAGGCAATTAAGAACCGCGCCTTTCCTAATTGTTAGCTTCGTCTTTAGTGTTGATAGAACGCAGAAGCAGACAGACGGTTCAGTTGACGGCAGAACTAAAACAATACAATCGGAGACGTAATTGTGGCGCTTATACCCAAACTTGCGTCGTTCTTTCTTTCTTCGGGGTCGCCCCGCGGCGTCCGCAATGCTCATTTTACCCACCGACGAACCAATTTCCTGAAAGCCGGCTCGTCTGAGTTTCAAATCAAAACCGGTATCTAAAAAAAAAAAAAAAAAAATCGGGTACTTGCTTATTCTCTTTTATCTTTCCGACCCCGTTGATTGGCGCAGTTGATCACGACGAGGTAAAACTTGAGAGGTCTTGAAAACGCTACTTCCGTCTCATAGGAGGAAGTATAGTGTATCCGCATTGGATACAAAAAAAAAAAAAAGAAAAGCAAACGAATGTTGACGACATAGCTTCCGGAAGAAAATTTGAGCCGGAAGCAGCGTTGCATCACGGCCTTGTGCAAGTACCTTACACCCGGAGGGCGTACGACGAACATTGGTTTCATATGAGCACTCAGACACGTGTGTGTCTCAAATAAACTATTCTATTCTATTCTATATATTCTATATAAATCATGTGGCCGCTTCTTTTATCTCCTAGTTGAGAGTGTAAACGCTACTCCAGTTCTTTCGGGTGCTTCTTCAACTATTAGACGGGCGTTCAAAAATACTAATTCGCGTTTGGTGGGTTCGTCAATGATTGAATTCCGTACAGTTTCTTTTTCAAGTAAAAAAAAGCGAATTAGATATTACACGTTTACCATAATTACACTGGCAAACGTAAAGGGGTTCGAAAATCATACCTGGTTGGAATGTGCATGACCTTGCATAGGCGTACTCGTCCTAGTCTGGCCAAAATACACCCGCACAGACAGTCACGGATTCAGAAGCTTATTTGTAGCGGTAAAATTGCGAAAATAAAAGCAGACAATTTCTAGCTAGATTGGGCACGAGAACTGTGTTAGCTCTGACTTCGGCTGGTAACAATCAATGCCTCGGCGGACACCCGGGTGGTGGCTCGTGTCCTATCACTGCGGTGATGATAATAGCCTAGCTCTCACTATGCCTGGAGCTCAGCACGCGTTTTCTACTTTGCTGACCCCAGCGTGTGTATATGACTAATACCCGTGCCACACGGGCAACTCGAATGCCATTTACAACTTCGTGTGATCGGCGAACCGGCTCGCGATCTGTCGCGCGTGGAACGCCTCACGCTCGGAGTGTCGCGCGCTGATTGGCCGATCGTTCAAATGTCATTCGTAGTAAATGGCATTCGAGTTGCCCGTGTGGCACGGGTATAACGTTGGCGGCATAGGATTGGAGCCAGGCAACGTGGCCGCTTGTTCTGGCTCCGAGTTGAGAGGATGAACGATGCTCTTATTTCTCGAATTACTTTGGCGACTGCCATCGCCTAGGAAAAAAACGAATGCAAGTCGAATGCAAGTTTATTCAGTTAATCACGTTACGCAGTGATTTTAGGTAGTATTTAGCGAAAGTAGAAACATTGTTTAATGACCCCTTTAATTGCAGTTAAGCTTGACCACAGTTACACTATACTCTTCGAAACCTTTCTGCGGCTATGCAATCAAAACTATGGGTGCACGTAAGTTTAAGCATTTTTAGTGCCCTTTAAAGCTGTGCACTTCTTCTGAAATAGTTGTCCGAAAGTATAGTGTGCTAACTGTGGTTCGGCGTAACTTTAGCTAAGGGTGACGCGGTTAAGCATGCCCGTGCAAATAAGGTATTAGGTAGTCTCACGTCATTTTGTTGCAGTATCGCCACACTGGTTCATGCTGTAGTTGAGAAATGTATCCAGCACAGCACCACCGCTAGTTTGAGGTCTTTGACGTGCATCAGAATGTAGCGATACACGAACGCACACCGGTACGATGCTTACTTACGTCGAAACGAGCAGGCGTGACGAATGAAAGCGCCAAGCAAGGACGAAAAATGCTTCATCTCCACTATAAGCAGATAAAAACGAGATAGCCTTTTGATATGTGATCATAAACCTTATACGTATTTCGATTTATTTCGAAAAACAATATACACTCACTCAAAGCTAGAAAACCACAGGATCTGGTAAGTTCCGCCTTATTATTGCTCCGTAGATGATAAGACATCATCCAATAAGAACGTTGAAGAAGGAAGCGTAAAGCAAGAAGCTTTTACATATTAAGCCACTCCCTGGCTGCTTTTCAAGCTGTTAATAGCCGAGAATACATGAATGCGTCTGCAGTGCCCATCGAATTGAAATATGGCGATTGTGATTGGGTCCAAGAGGAATAAGCTGAGAGACTCGGTGCGTGTGATTGGTTCCTTCTCAATTTGATGCGCTGCTGTCACATTTACGTAAACGCAGCCAGTAGCCGTGGATACATGGATGCCACCGTAGTGCATGAAATTCAAATATGGCGATTGTGATTGAGCCGAAGAAGAAGCAGAGGGCCTGGGCACGTGTGATTGGTTCCCTCTCAATTTGATGCGCCACAGTCGCATCCATGTAAACGCAGCTAGTAGACGAGGTACGTGGTAGCGACCGCAGAGCTTCGAATCTAGATATAGCGACTGTGATTGGATAGAAGAGGAAGTAGAGGGACTCAGCACGTGTGATTGGTTCCCTATCAATCCTATGGACTACTTTCACATCCCTGTAAACACAGCCACTGACCGTCATCACTAAGAGCTTAAACGACTCATGGCATGGCTTGTTATATTAACGTTTCTTAACATCTTGATTCCTTCTTCGGTGCTTTTAAGGGCTAATGCGGAAACCCACCGGTTGCAGCGCTATTGCAAGCGTGAGACAAGAGAATGCGGAATGCATGTTCGCCTGCTTTTTGCACAAGGGTTGCGTTGATGTCAGAAGGCTGAGCTCTTATTGGCTGATTGAAAAGAATAGTGGGTAGACCTCGAGGCATCTAGCATTGAGGTCTACTCACTATCCTTCCAATCAAAGCCAATCAGAACTCGGCGTCGTTATACGTCACCGCCACTCCTGCGCAAGAGACAGACCATTTTCTCTCTGCATAGCGCCGCGATACGGCTCCTAAACGATGGATTTCGCATAGACATCGACCAGACTGTCATGGGCATCCAGTGTGGCAGCAGACCTAAGTGCCTAATTAATGGCTGCTTACCCGAGCACAGCTGTATACGAAATGTTCGGAGGAATAGTCGGTTCTAACCATTTTGCTTTACGCAAAACCTGGAAATTGAAAACACAGATCCCCTCCATGCGATGGCGAAAAGCGCCGCAATCATCTTAATCTCAGTGCGTCTACTCGACCATGCCGGCGACGGAATAGCAATCCGATAATAAGGGGAACGAAAATCTGTTATGATGTAGATTTTATCACTTACTGGCACCGGTGACTATCGTCTCCTTGATGATTTCGGAACAGTCGAACGCACAAACGCTTCGTAGGGGCATCACCCGGCGCAGATAAATGAAAATCATGGCGCCATGTCGCCGCCGTTGCCACTCGCAACTGAAGGGAAAACACGACTGAACCCGAGGTCAGATCAACTCCAGCCGGTCGAGTGACGGAAAATACACCCACAGCGCCGCGGGACGTGGTTCGATTTCAGAAGTCAAGGTGCGAAACATTCGTTTTCTCGAGCGAGATGGATAAACACGCCCGTGGGAAGGCGCAGAAGTGGCGAAGACGCTGCGGGCGTATTAGAACATAGGATGGATTGGGCAGCACTTCACTATGCGGCATACCGTGGACGCTGTCGTTGGTGGCGCCGCTAACCTGCTGCCAAGGCGGAGGGGTCCGCCGCCCCCCCCCCCCCCCCCCTTTTTCTATATACGTGTCGCATGCTCCCAACACTAAAATGGTCGGGACCAGGGCGTAAGATAGGCAGGTGGGAAAACGACCGCTGAAACCTGCCACAGCGGTGCGTCCCGATTGTGTCCTGGCGGCTCCCGCTCGGCAGGTACCTCCGCCTTACAATAGATGGCGCGGCGGCATGCTGAAGGCAATGGACTTGGTTTAATTGATATCGAAGCAAGGAAGTTATAATGGGCAGAAAGTGGCGTCCGTATTCTCCATACATGTAGTAAAGTGTAACGGAAGTAGGCGTGGGCACGAAATGTCTTCTTATTCTCTCAGCTGTTGAGGCGATCTATTTAATGTTTTTTTTCTTCTTTTACCAAGTTTCCCATCTCTTACTAGAGTCTCGGGTGATTTCCATCGCGATTAGAAAACTCGTTTAACGGACGCCACCAGGAAAATATGGGGCAAACATCGGCGCTGCCATGGCATTGCCGTGGCAAAGCGATTGTTTGCCTCATAATTTAATCATGGCGTCGACTGAATCGGTGTCAAACAGGTGATATTTGGAGTCCAACACTCGCCTGACCGGTAGGAAGACAGCGTGTAGCGGACGCTCTCGACATCAAGCCGGGAGCGTCGCGTAGGATGAGTCATCACAGCCCAGCTTTGGAAAACGACCATGGCAGGTGTGGTACGCACGAACCTTGAGAATAGCAAAGCGGGTTGGGAAAGCCGAACAAGCCCTGCTCCCAGCAGGTGTTCGTTTCTCTCTGCCGTAATGAAACGGCAAATTCGCATCGAGACTTTTTTTTTTTTTTTTTGCTGCACCGATCGTATTAAAAGCCAGCCGGGACACCCAGCGGACGAAACAGACCCCACAGAGCAGACTAAAGGCCCGTTCACACTCTTGCGACCGAGTGCGACCGAGTACGACTGAGAGAGGCGAGTTCTCTTAAAACTTGTTAAATGTTTTAGAATGAGGGAACAAACTGGCATTGTGGCGCCATCTATGCGGTGACCCTGGAACTGCATTTCACAAGAGCGAAGGTTTTGCGGGATTTCCGAGTTCAAATGTGCGTAATACCCATAGAAAGGCTCGTTTATAACACTGACAAAAGTTTTTCGAGCCAAGAAAGAAAGGATAATGCGCGAGAAATAAAAAAAAAATATGCCGGACCGCCGAGTTTACACTGCTTCCCAATAGATGGCGCCAGTGTGTTTTCTGGTTTAAGAAGTTGTAAGGAACCTAGGTTTAAGAGGTCGCAAGAGTGTGAACGGGCCTTTAGCCTAAACCCAACGCAGTCGACCGAACGGCGAGCACGAGCAGACGATGGGAGCTCTAGGTTAGGGAGCGTCAGTGCACAAGGCAGTTTGGGATTGGGTTCTTTTTCTGGCGTCGCTGGGCACGACGTCATGCCACATCCTGCCCTATTTAAACTTCCTTATATGGAGGTCTGCGAGAGAACGCACTATGGCAGCGATATTCTTTTAATTTAAAGTAGGATTCACTGAATACTGGTGACATAAAATGACCACACGATTCTTTATCGACACTTTTTCTTAACTTTAATATATTTTCCAAAAGGCGTGAACCGCTGGAAATTTGAGAAGTCGTCTGCAACACGCCTGACGTGCTCTTCGCGTTTCATTTTTTTTTTTTGCTCCAGAACGCGTTTGAAGCAGGCGATATAAGCTGTAGCAGACGAAATGAACCTTTAGCTAAATCAACCAGGTATCAGACAGAATGCTGGGAATGTAGGTATACCTGCTGCACGCGCTCACCTTCCCTGTGCAAAAAAATCGGAGTAAAAACCAAAATCAATATTTTGGTAAACGCGCGATCGAAGTGTCATTTGTTTCATATTTTTGCTTTCGAACAGTTACCGCTGCAGCCGCCAGCACGCGCAGCGCGTGTACCTGGGTTCCCCACATTCTCTTCGATGCTTTGGTAATTCGGCAAAACGTCTATTGGCATTTCTCGCCGTATTTCGGGCGCCGCGGTCGGCCAAGATTCTTGAGGTATAGGGCCGCTAGTATTGTATTTCCAACTGTCGGTGGAATTACGGCCCGAATAAAGAGAAATCGGTGATATTGAACGCGTGCGATGTTAACTTCGGGTGATCCTGTCGTGTTGAGCACAGTGTGAGCGCAGTGTAGTGCGACGGCGTACCTTTAACTTCAAATTACGTCGAACGTAAACTTACCTTGCTTGCACGTAAACCGAGGTAGCTTATAAGCTAGATCGCCGAACAGATTTGTAGGCAGAGTGGAGTGGGACACCTTAGATGCATTCACGACATGCTGCAGCTGACTTCTCAGCTCGCCTTCGTTTCGCCGCGATGCACAACCCGTTGGTTATTCTAACTTGTATTGTAATACTACGGACAGAACAAGATTTATATGCTAAATATATTATTAGTTTGCTCATGCAAACTTACGCGTGTCATGCGCAGTTTGCGAAATAAATTACCAGTGGGTTCCGTTACCCGCAAATTGAATTAGGACACTTTTTTTTCTTCTTTTTTTTTTTTGCGGCACCTTCTACGTGGAGTGCCACAAACCTTCCTGAAGCGTAGACCCAAGCGGGTCGCCCAACCGGCACTCGTTTCCCCACCAGCCTATCTTACGACCCGGCCGAGACTCGCCAGACCCTGCGTTTCTTCAGCCAACCGTGGCTACATACAAGGCCAGGGAGGAAATCAATGCGTAACCAGACAGTAAAGTCATAAACAAAATCAATAAGCTTGACGTACAGCTCGTCTATATTGCGCAGACGAGGAATTCCGGAAGGCGAAGGGCTGGGCGCTCGAACGAAGAACGTCCGATCGACGGTCATATCCGGACACGCCGGAAAGGCATCACTTTGCCCAGACGTATAGGCAAGGTTTCATCTTAAGCACGTCACCGACAGCAACGAGAGCCAATAAATTCAGAAGACGCGAAGTGACCGACGCGACGTCTTTTTATACAACACTTCTTTTTCGTGCTGCGATAGACCGCGGTGGACGCTGCTAACAATATCTGCTGATTCATCGCTTACCACGTGACCAATGGCGTCGCTGTGCCCCTCCCAAAACTCATGGGACACACACACACCGCATTCAATTGGCTCAGATGACTCGTTGCTTCTTCTTCTTTTCATCGTATGTTGAAGCGGGGTATAAGAGGTATAAGAAAGCGGCAGAAGCGATATGGGGGGCGTCCTTCACGTCTGCACAACATTAAAGCTCTCAAAGCAACGTAACTAAAACACTCAGTTGGGAAACCCGCCGTCGAAACCTGGGCCGCTGGCGTCCACCGAGACCGAGCTAAATACGACAACAGCGCCACTCTTTATCATTTGTCGGTACTGTGGTCACCTTGAGCTTTTAGAAAGCATGTTTTTGCGTAAAAACAGACGGAAAAGACTCCTTTTGTATGAAATCTATTGGAGTTTAGTACAATATGAAGGGCGCGTGATGTTTTTAAAATCCTTAGTTTGCTAGGTTTTGCGGCACAATTAATAATGTTTTTATACAACCATGCCTCAGCGGTGCTTTTAGGTAGCGCGTCCCGACCTAGGTGCATTTAAACTTTCGGTAGTAAGACGCGGCGCGTCCGCTGGGGAGACGGGGGTGGCACCACCCTGTAACTTCTTCCGCTGTATCTGTTTCGGCGCCAAAATGGCCGATAAAGGCCAAAATAGAAGTCACGTGCAGTTCCTCGAGTGGCCACTGCGGGAGAAATGGGGGCGTTGTGTTCGACATTAGCTCGGTTCCCGAGAACAGATCGGGGCCATTTTTTCAGAGCAGTCTCTATGGCAGTTTCCCAACTGAGTGGTTTAGTAACGTTGGCTCAAAGTTTTTGGTTTCCCGAGAAGAGTCTGAAAAGTGGCTAATATTTTTCGGAAGAAAGGCGCCCACAATAGATGAAGCATGCATGGCTGCTCTTCGACGTTCGTGCACCCACCTGTGCATCCTCGAGAATGAGATTGGATTATTAAACACTTCCAGGCTATATTTTTATCATTTTGTTCTTCCAAACAACGCTGTTCTTGACTAATGGCTGATCAACCGCGAAGAGATGGAGTGTGCCGCACTTGCTGACGTTATTTTTAGTAAAGAAATAAATAAAAGGACACACTTTGCCCCGCACGCATACCACGCGCTTCACCATCAGTCTTGGCGTCTCGCTCCAGAGGAACAGTGGTGTCAAAACGTCTTGGCTACATGGCCGAATAATGGACATGTCGTAGACTGGAGGGCCGGAAAAAAGTTTAGTACATTAAAAGGATGAAAAACTAAACAATAAACCAGGCAAACATTCAAGCACATAAATGAATGTTAGAATAAGTACTAAAAAATAACCAAGGTGAATGGATACACATATTTTGAAATTTGTTATTTAGATAATTTTGATATTAAACAACCGAAAAAACTCACCAGGCTTGAATCAAAGCGTATGGAAACTTTGGCACATTCGTGCAGTGCAAGGCTAATCAAACTGATAAAAGTAATGATCACAATATGAACATCTAAACGGTATTAGCGCACACGTAGAGAAAAGAGAGAAGAGACAAAGAAAGAGCGCTCTTCTCTCTCTTCTCTCTACGTGTGCGCTAATAACGTTTAGATGTTTAAATACCAACTAGCCCAATTATCAACGAATGCTCACAATATGCAATTTGTGACCGAAAATACTTAGCACATTGTACATGAGAACGCCAGTGAATTTTAACATACTTACACAGACATAGAGCAGGGGACTAAAATGGTGGCTGATTAAGATAATGTTAAATAAAAACTATTGCGAGAAGAGCCGCGTTGCGGTGCAGTTTGTATGGCGTTTTCTTGAATCTTCATTTGTGCATTTAGAGCGCGTCGCGGCGCTGATTTTTTGCCCGCACTTCTTTTAGCGTTGGTAGGGGTATTTCTGCTGGAAGCGGGCCAAGGGCCGGGATTCATTGGAAGGTCCGCGGCCAGCCGCGGAGGACCTTCCAATGAAAACGTATATATCGATCAACACGGATATACAGTGTATAAAGACCTTTGCATCGCTTATCACCCGGGTGAATAATGGTGAGTCACAGCTGTGTACACATGCGCAGAATCCAATATACCGCACAGCATAGCAACAGCGCATGCGCAGAAGGCGATGTTTTGCAAAGGTCTATATATTTACTCTATATCAGTGTTGGCGGTAACGCGTTACTTTGTTCGGCAACGTATTAGCGTACTCGTTACGTTCTCAAAGCTTTAACAAGTAACGTAGTTACTTTACTCGTTATATCTTTCCAACACATAAAAAAAAACAATTCAGTTTTTTTTTTTTTCTGTGTCCCTAGACTTCGTTTTACAGCAAGTCCAGACGGAGTCGACGGTACGAGCTGAGCGAACCAATTAAACAGCGTGAAAAGGCCACCATCATGGTGTTTGTCTCGTTTATGCACGTGTTCTATCATCGCTGAATCAGCAATAAGCAAAAAAAGGCCAGTGACTTGCGCTTTTCACCCTGCTTGGTTGATCCCATTTCCAGGTTGCGTCGACTACGTTTCAAGTCAAAGTAAAGGCGCCAAGTCCTTCATTATTGGACTCATGCCAGATACCTTCGAACGTTTCACTGCCGTTTCCTCACGCCGAAAGTTTCACTTTATATGAAAGCCAACGCTCACACCCTTCCTCCCAATGTCAAGAAACAATGTCGCAAAAAAAAAATGTTACTTTTATTTTAATGTAACGTAGGTCGGTAAGGCGTTCTTTTCTTTTTCATGTAACGAGTAACGTCTTTCGTTACTTTCTTTGGTAACGCCTACAACACTGCTACACACACACACACACACACACACACACACACACACACGCACGCACGGACGCACGCGCGCACGCACGCACGCACGCACACACACACACACACATACACACACACACATTTAGGTGATTCATCTCAAATCGGGCGGGCAAAAAGTACATAATTTTTACTTTTTACGAAATGATATGTGTTTTGGGGGAATTTCTAAAAAAAAAAAAGCACAAACAACAAATTTCCCGTTTTTTTTGTTTTTTTTTTGCGGTTACAGGGGTTGTTTGACACCGAGCTCTTTTGCCGTTATTCTGTCCTTTACCTCCTTTAAATCTTTTTTTTTTTTCTTCTCTGGCATGTAGTTTGTACCGTAAAAACAATGGGCATGAACAAATTTAGAAGTTTGTAAAAAGTCTCCTACGTAAATCTAAGTACGACCTCCGAGGTCGATTATTTGTCAACTTCGACAGGTCCCTATTTTTGGTAAACGTAAGGTAAATTATCATTTTTTTTATTTTTTTGAAAGCCAACAAAAAGTTGAATATAGACATAATAATAATATTACGATCTGGGTGTTATCCATTTCTTTATTGCAGCGTAAACAGCGTATAAAATAACGAAAGTTGCATGATTAAAATTTATTTTCTCGAAAACCCCATTTCTTAATTTTTAGTTTTTTAAATTCGTTTTGGATACAATAGTCAACTATAAAAAAAAAAAACGCAATCTGTAATGTATTATTTTGGTTGTATGTCTCTTGTTGAGCAGCAATCTTGTTAAATATGTCTTCCATATTTATATATACATTAGGCCGGTTTCATATAAATTTAGGCAACGATCATGTTTTTTTATTTTGCTTAAATTTGTTTTTATATATTTCGTGGTGCATGCTCAAAGAAAAACAATTCTTTTTATTTTAAGCCCCTGACATATTCAGTTTTTGAGAAACGAACTCGGAAAGAAGCGGGAAAAGACAACGAGGTTTTGACGATTCTCCCCCCCCCCCCCCCCCCCATCGTGTGTGTGTACTTTTTTGATCACTCTCAGTCTCAAGCTATTAAAGAGAAAGCTTATATATTTTGTTTATTGCGATATATATGCAAGTAGGTAGAACAACATTCCAAGTACTATTTATTATTCGTAGCTCCAATCTCTGTAAAAAAAAAAAAAAAAAAACATGACTCCGCGAACAACTTTGACATAAACTGCGGATTTTTTTTTAGTCGATTTTGTTTAGTATCGTTTTTAAAACAATACCAAGTCTAGAACCTTTTATTGCCTTCCACATTATGCGGAGTTTATGTCTTGATCGGGTACTAGTACTGAGAACTAAATTCTGAAACAAAGAAGGTTTTCTCTTTTCGTTAAATTTCAACAGGCTAAAAAAAAAAAACATTTTTATTTTTGTTGCGTTGCGTTGCGTTTTTTTTTGCATTTTTATTTTAGCCAACATACATCCTGTTAGCGGTATATTCACCAGTGTTGCGGAATGGGCACCCCCTTTCCATTCCAGTTCCACTCCGGGGAATTAGAGTTTTCGATAATTCCATTCCATTCAACTCCTAGGAATAGGGACACTGGGCCCATTCCCACTCCTGGAATGGCTGAATCGTTCCATTCCATTCCTCGAATTCCTAAACGTTAAAAGTGTCACTTGACAGCTGCATTACGTTGCACGGTTGGGCAGAAATATTCAAAAATGCATTTGGAAATACAAATACTGGGATAGATGAAAATAGTTGCTAAGATACTGATACTCAAGTCTAAAATATATCTGTAAAAATGTATCGGGATACGTATCGGAAATACATTTTAAAAAGAGGCAAAATGTCTTTGGAAATACAAATACAAGAATATATTTTAGGGAGGGCAGAAATATAAATACTGATATTGCAATACATTTTTCAAATTTCTTTGAGACGCCAACTGAGATGAGGCTTTAAGTTTGAAGTGGAAGTTTCTTTTTCTTGGTCCCGAAATTATTTTCCCGCAGGCTTGGCACTTTGCCTTGAAGTTAGTGCTTCCGGGAGAAGAGTCCTCAATGGGCTTAAAAAAACGTTCCTTCAAGGATTGACCGCGGTTCCTTCCCTGGCATCCTATCTGGCTGACCAGTGATGAGAAAAGACTTCGACCTCTAAATAAATTCCATCAAAACATCACCACTTCCCTGTCCAATAAGGGCGCCCCTGTCAGCACTGATCACATGACGTCACAGTGGGATGTACTACTATTTTTGAATCTGTAGGTGTTGCCTTGAACATGAAACTTTATCACGCTGCTGTATGAAAGGACACTATGTACTTTCGTTGTAGTTGACTTCGTTGAAGACCATGCAGGCAGTAGTTCCATTTGGAATTTTCGAGAAAAGTGGACCACCTGGAGCATCCTAAAGCACATGTCTTATCTTCTGTTACGGTTGAAAAATCGATAGATACGGTGGCATGCCTGTTGTGACGGTCCTTCCTGTCGACTCCCCGCCTCCAACGTATGAATGGCAGTCTTCAAGTTTCGCCTAGCATCATTCAAACAGACCTCGCGAATTGCGACCTGAGATGGCTGGCACAGGTGCGAGCTCTCCGAGAAACAGCGCGCTCGAGACGAGTCGCAGGTGTACGAAGTCTGGGTTCGCACAGCGAGGCCAGGTCTGGCCTTCTTCCTGGGTATCGGATCACCAGAGCAGCGGGTCACGTTCACATCGGCTGATGCCGTACCCTTGAGCCGTGCAATGTTACCGGCGCAGACGCATTCGAATATTTGTTGAACTTCACTGGTGAAAGCGCCACCGCAACCCGTCCCCCCCCCCCCCCTCCCCCCTCTGTTCTCTGCTTTGACGCTTGTTTTTTGTATTGCTGTTTTTTTCTGCGTATAAGTCTTTTAGGGCCTTACGCGGGTTCGCAGTTTCCCGATCATTTTATTTCTGAACAACCCACTCCCTGACTGGCTCGGTATGGCTGAAAAAAAAAAAATATAAAGAACTTGGCCCCCATTCCATTCCCATTCCATTCCGGGCAAAAGACATCTAATTCCATTCCCATTCCATTCCCCTGAACGTTGCCGCCATTCCATTCCCATTCCATTCCGGGGTCGCGAAAATGCGGAATGATTCCGGAATCATTCCAACTCCGGAGTGGCAACTCCGCAACACTGATATTCACTAATTTTGAGTTTTAGGCCTCTAATTTTGTTAAAAGAGAGCTAATGCCGATGGCGGGTTTATGGTTTGTGATGAGGCCTCAAGGCTAAAGGTCATTTTTTACATTTTTTTCTTAAATAATCGAAGACACATGAAATATATTATTGCTTGTTCATCAGTAGATAGTCAGATATATTTAGAGGTATCACATTTAAGATAATGACACGTAATCCGTCAGGAGCGTCATGCGGTACGTATGATTTATGGATTAGTTGATTTTTGGTCATGTGAAATAAAATATAGAATACGATGAGCTTTCAAAATTCAGTACTTTCCAAGTTCAAGGTTTTCTTCTCTCAGGCAACCTCAGTGTGATAACACACCCATATGGCACAGGTACTACAAATCACTTTAGAGGTTCTCGGAAGTGCTGTTTATACAGCTATTTGACTACTTTGATTCTTATAGGATAAACAGCGTCTAAAAAGTGCAGCTAAAATTTACGTTGAGTGTTTTACGATATATTTATTTACAGCGAGCGATTACGTTATAAAGTTCGACGTAGTACACTACAGCTATATACGTGTGACGCTCGACAAGAACGAACAGAGAATTCAAGTTGAGCGAGAAATTTCCTTAGCAGTCCTAAGTTTTCGCACTCTTTTCCCGATGGAGACCTCTGATGGTTGCTTGTATCAAGCGTGGCACGAACGGAGACCAGGCAGTGAGCCAACGAATCCCCACTTCTTGATTTCTTCTCGGAACTTCATGAGGTGCGGGGTGGTGAAGTTGATGATTCGTGCCTTGCCTTGCTTTGATGTATAAGCGCCGACACGAAGTCTCAAGAAGGGAGGGTTGCAGCATTGGCAGGCTCTCGGCCGACCAGCCTTTTGAACGTTTTTTTTTTTTTTTGTATTTTCTGTCTCTCCTTTGGGATGGTGCCCCCAAGCGACTTTCCGACCCTTCTTCCCTGATGCGATGCAGATAGCTCTTTTCGCGAAGGTCATTAGAAGCGATAGGGAAAGCTTGCAAGGGAAAGAGCCCAAGGTTCGCGGCTCGCTCGCTATTTTGTGGGAAGCCGGGAGGAGTTTTACCGAGTCTTCTGAACGCGATAGGAGCAAGAACCCGTTCCTTTATCATCGTCGATATCTAGCCCTTGATTGGGTTGGCCTCTCAACTTTGCCACTCTGTGCCTCGTCAGATGATTGACGATTTCGCGAAGAAAATAATAAAAAAATATATTTATATATTTACAAACTGTTTAAGAGACGGTTCAATATAAATATTGCCCTCGTTGTGCTCCGAAATTATTTATGGGACTATTATTGCCACCACAATTGATTGCCTCGAACATGACTCAAACATTTCAATAGTCATAAACCCCCGTCAGAAGGTTCTGTTATTTAGCATCCGTAGAGACTCGAAACTCTAGATAAAGGATTTTAAAACCCACCAGTTGTTGACAGAGTAAAAAAAAAAACGTTAAAAAATAAACGGCGACAGAAGTAATAAAACTTTTTCTGTTGCATTTTCAAAATAAATTTCGCATTTAAAATTTAAGATTTCGTATTTAAAAGTCTAGGCTTCTGATAGGAAGTGTATTTTACTCTAGTGTTTGACAATATTATGTTTTGATAATTCTAACATAGTATAGATTATGTACCCCACAGGATTTAGGCTTGAGGCCTCTAAAATCATGACACCGGCGGAAGTTGTTAGAAAACCTGCTTTCGGTAGTTGCGATTTTATAGTGTTGAGACGCTTGGAATTGCGAACTTGTGTTATTATACGTCTAACGACATCAATGTATTTTATACAAATATTTATTAAACGTCCCTTAGATTCTTATAATAAAGTATTAAATGTACAGCTATAAACGAGTAGCCTCGAGGCCTCTTCCTCATAACACATAAACCCGCCATTGGTTTTTGCTCTTTCAGCATACTTAGAGGAATTAAAACTCAAAAATACTGCATATACCTCTAACAGAATGTATGTTGGCTAAAAAAAAAAAAAAAACAGCGACGCAAAGAAAAAAGCGATTTTTTAATTTTTTTATTTAGAGTCTTGAAATTGAACCAAAAGTGCAAACCTTTTCTGTTTCGTATTTTAGTTCTTAGTGCTCGTACACGATCAAGACGAAAACTTCGCATAGTGTGGAAGGCAATGTAAGGCTCTACAGGTGTTATTATTTTAAAACTGATACTAAACATAGTCGACTCAAACAAAAAATCACCAGTTTGGGTTACAGTTGTTCGCGGAGGCATGTTTGGGGATTTTTACAAAGATTGGAGCTACGGATAGTAAATAGAACTTGGAATGACGTTTTACCTATTTGCGTATATATCACAATAGAAAATATAGAAGCTATTTTTTTAATATTTTGGGACTAACAGTGATTCAAAAACATTACACACGATAATCCACAAAACCTCGTCGTCCTTTCCCGCTTCTTTGAATTTTTTTTTTCTCAGAAACTAGACCATCTTAGGGCATTAAAATAAAAAGGATCGTTTTTCGTGGAATATGCGCCACGAAATGTAAAAATTTGCAGCAAAATAAAAATACGGCTGCACCTCATTGCCTGAATTCAAATGAAACCGCCCATATACAGGGTGTTTGACGGAAAGTGGAGAAATTCGATATTGCGAAAACTACTCGTCGCAACGAAAAAAGGCTTTGGACGTTTTGCTCCGGGGTGAGGGGCCCATTTAGAAATATTAATGAAGTCCGGGATAATTACGATTTTAATTATCTTTGCGTAATTAACTTTTTTATATTGTGTTTAAGGGCATGGTTTTAATTAAAAAATTGCTCAGTATCGTCGAAAAACACGAAATCAACAAAATGCAGAACAATAGAAGGCACGCGCAGCATTTTATGGCTTTCTGAAAAACCGCACAAATTCGGCGTGTTTCAAAATTTCGGTTTGCAATCGGAGCGCATCTCGGCCCCGACGGCACCGCGCCCCGTGGAGAAATAGTGCAACCAGTCTCTGCTGCGTTGCGTGGGGACAGCGCAGCGGCCGCGATAGAATACGAAGAAGATTATGAAGAGGACGAGATAAGGAGCGTGCGACCGAGCGGGAATTGGAAGCTGAGCTCGGACCCCACCGGTGGGCCCGCAGATCGCTCAGCAGCTGCCACGGCCAGCGAAGTGGTCAGTCCAGCGGTCTGGTTGATGGAACCTTCGCCGGACTCCGACACGTGGTGCTGCCATGCACAGCGCCTAGCGGAGTCTGCGCTACGACCTCCGACCATCGAGGCGAAGACAACCGCCTTCACGAGGACACGCCACGGAGGACTCGTGAACCGAGCTTCAACTCATGTGTCTATGACCTGACGGAACATTAATTAGTGCTGAGACGCGTGCAGGGAGTTCTCAATTATACTTTCTCTACCGCTAACTCTCTCCTTCTTTTCTGACGGTTAACTTTTAGCTCTTTTTCTCAAACCAGTTCTTCCGCTTCTTTAAATAATATAACGTCTCCCCATTCTAGCACTTCACATGGTCTCTGTCGTCCTCTTTCCCCAACTGGCGCGACAATATATATATATAACATACAGTCAAAACTCGTTATATCGAACAGTGCGAAGACCGTGAAATAGTTCGATATGATCAAAACTCGTTATACAAAGTCACACAAAAAAAGCGTCAAAGTACAGCGCATTTTAATCAGTAAAAGGCTAACGGCAAGAAATGACTAGTGCTCACGTGAAGCGTTAAGGTGAACTATTTATTCCGACGAAAAAAACTGCCGCAGCGTGCTGTATGGAGCTGACCGCATGCCTTATTACGGCCGGCTCCACTGTCTCCAAGCAGTCCACCACCGCCAGATTACTTCCTTCGATTGCACTGCAGTAGCGGCGTAAAAGCGAGACCGTCTTCCGGCAATGTTGTAACAGGCTTTGAAGCGTTGCAGCCACCCGCTACTTGCGGCGACGTTTAGTGCTTGGTGGATGAACGCGAAGTCCTTTGCTTTCTGTTGAAGCATCGGCTTGACGCCGGAATGTTCCGAGCCCTTGCGTCCATAAACCACTTGTGACCTTTCCACCTTTTCGAAGGCCGGTGTCTAAACACGGCGTGCGCTGGAGTTCTTGCTTCGTTCAGCCTTCGATTTGATGTCACTTTCCGTCTTCAGCAGCGTGCTCAAAGTGCTTCGCGGTATGTTGTACGCTTCGGCAACGCTGGACTTCTTTTCTCCTTTTTCAACGCGGCGGATGATTTCAAGCTTCGTCGCGAACGTCAGCGGCGTACGTTTCTTTACGTTTGTTGCCATCGCCACATGCGTTTGACGCAACGTCGGAGGAACGAACCCGGAGCCACGAAACTGCACAGGGCATGAAAAGAGCAATGCTGGCGATAGGATTGAGCTGACTGGTGGACTGAGCCCGTATGCCGCCAAACCTGGATGGCGTGTTTGACACCACAGGCCTAAAGCTTTATGCGGGCATGCGCTTGAATAAAAGTCGCAAACGCCTGCTGCGCCACCGCTATCCTACGATGTGTTGCGGGAAAGCCCGCGTATCCTCCTATGTGCTGCGGGAAAGCCTGCCGCCTGTCTCCGGAGCGCAGCTTTACGGTGCTGCGGAGTTCGATATGTTCATTTTTTAACCGACCGAGTTTGCTATAATAAATTTAAAATGCACCACAGGCCTAAAGCTTTATGCGGGCATGCGCTTGAATAAAAGTCGCAAATGCCTGCTGCGCCACCGCTATCCTACGATGTGTTGCGGGAAAGCCCGCGTATCATCCGATGTGCTGCGGGAAAGCCTGCCGCCTGCCTCCGGAGCGCAGCTTTACGGTGCTGCGGAGTTCGATATGTTCATTTTTTAACCGACCGAGTTTGCTATAATAAATTTAAAATGCACCACAGGCCTAAAGCTTTATGCGGGCATGCGCTTGAATAAAAGTCGCAAACGCCTGCTGCGCCACCGCTATCCCACGATGTGTTGCGGGAAAGCCCGCGTATCCTCCTATGTGCTGCAGGAAAGCCTGCCGCCTGTCTCCGGAGCGCAGCTTTACGGTGCTGCGGAGTTCGATATGTTCATTTTTTAACCGACCGAGTTTGCTATAATAAATTTAAAATGCACCACAGGCCTAAAGCTTTATGCGGGCATGCGCTTGAATAAAAGTCGCAAACGCCTGCTGCGCCACCGCTATCCCACGATGTGTTGCGGGAAAGCCCGCGTATCCTCCTATGTGCTGCGGGAAAGCCTGCCGCCTGTCTCCGGAGCGCAGCTTTAGGGTGCTGCGGAGTTCGATATGTTCATTTTTTAACCGACCGAGTTTGCTATAATAAATTTAAAATGCACCACAGGCCTAAAGCTTTATGCGGGCATGCGCTTGAATAAAAGTCGCAAACGCCTGCTGCGCCACCGCTATCCCACGATGTGTTGCGGGAAAGCCCGCGTATCCTCCTATGTGCTGCAGGAAAGCCTGCCGCCTGTCTCCGGAGCGCAGCTTTAGGGTGCTGCGGAGTTCGATATGTTCATTTTTTAACCGACCGAGTTTGCTATAATAAATTTAAAATGCACCACAGGCCTAAAGCTTTATGCGGGCATGCGCTTGAATAAAAGTCGCAAACGCCTGCTGCGCCACCGCTATCCCACGATGTGTTGCGGGAAAGCCCGCGTATCCTCCTATGTGCTGCAGGAAAGCCTGCCGCCTGTCTCCGGAGCGCAGCTTTAGGGTGCTGCGGAGTTCGATATGTTCATTTTTTAACCGACCGAGTTTGCTATAATAAATTTAAAATGCACCACAGGCCTAAAGCTTTATGCGGGCATGCGCTTGAATAAAAGTCGCAAACGCCTGCTGCGCCACCGCTATCCCACGATGTGTTGCGGGAAAGCCCGCGTATCCTCCTATGTGCTGCAGGAAAGCCTGCCGCCTGTCTCCGGAGCGCAGCTTTACGGTGCTGCGGAGTTCGATATGTTCATTTTTTAACCGACCGAGTTTGCTATAATAAATTTAAAATGCACCACAGGCCTAAAGCTTTATGCGGGCATGCGCTTGAATAAAAGTCGCAAACGCCTGCTGCGCCACCGCTATCCCACGATGTGTTGCGGGAAAGCCCGCGTATCCTCCTATGTGCTGCGGGAAAGCCTGCCGCCTGTCTCCGGAGCGCAGCTTTAGGGTGCTGCGGAGTTCGATATGTTCATTTTTTAACCGACCGAGTTTGCTATAATAAATTTAAAATGCACCACAGGCCTAAAGCTTTATGCGGGCATGCGCTTGAATAAAAGTCGCAAACGCCTGCTGCGCCACCGCTATCCTACGATGTGTTGCGGGAAAGCCCGCGTATCATCCGATGTGCTGCGGGAAAGCCTGCCGCCTGTCTCCGGAGCGCAGCTTTCCGCTGCTGCGGAGTTCGAAATGTTCATTTTTTAACCGACCGAGTTTGCTATAATAAATTTAAAATGCACCGCAGGCCTAAAGCTTTATTCGGGCATGCGCTTGAATAAAAGTCGCAAACGCCTGCTGCGCCACCGCTATCCTACGATGTGTTGCGGGAAAGCCCGCGTATCCTCCTATGTGCTGCGGGAAAGCCTGCCACCTGTCTCCGGAGCGCAGCTTTCCGGTGCTGCGGAGTTCGATATGTTCATTTTTTAACCGACCGAGTTAGCTATAATAAGTTTAAAATGCACCGCAGGCCTAAAGCTTTATTCGGGCATGCGCTTGAATAAAAGTCGCAAACGCCTGCTGCGCCACCGCTATCCTACGATGTGTTGCGGGAAAGCCCGCGTATCCTCCTATGTGCTGCGGGAAAGCCTGCCACCTGTCTCCGGAGCGCAGCTTTCCGGTGCTGCGGAGTTCGAAATGTTCATTTTTTAACCGACCGAGTTTGCTATAATAAATTTAAAATGCACCGCAGGCCTAAAGCTTTATTCGGGCATGCGCTTGAATAAAAGTCGCAAACGCCTGCTGCGCCACCGCTATCCTACGATGTGTTGCGGGAAAGCCCGCGTATCCTCCTATGTGCTGCGGGAAAGCCTGCCACCTGTCTCCGGAGCGCAGCTTTCCGGTGCTGCGGAGTTCGATATGTGCATTTTTTAACCGACCGAGTTTGCTATAATAAATTTAAAATGCACCGCAGGCCTAAAGCTTTATTCGGGCATGCGCTTGAATAAAAGTCCCAAACGCCTGCTGCGCCACCGCTATCCTACGATGTGTTGCGGGAAAGCCCGCGTATCCTCCTATGTGCTGCGGGAAAGCCTGCCACCTGTCTCCGGAGCGCAGCTTTCCGGTGCTGCGGAGTTCGATATGTTCATTTTTTAACCGACCGAGTTTGCTATAATAAATTTAAAATGCATGTAATTTTTATGATAGTTCGACAACGATTCGATATAAACAATAATTCTATATATCCGTGTTCGATATAATCAGGTTTGACTGTATGTATATATATATATATATATATATATAAAGTAAGGTAAATATAAAAACAATGGACCGGGAAAAGTTAATAAGTGAAAGATGCGTACTGTCGGAGTTGCTAATTCGAAGTTTATTACGACGTTTCGAGCGGGGACCGCTCTTCATCATATATATATCATCATATATATATATATATATATGGGGTGTATTTTTTTAACTTTCAGGTTTGTTTTAAAAAGTTGTGAAAGCTACACTTATGCGGTTTGTGCAGGTGAGTTATACGGCCGGGTGGACAGAGTATAGGGAGATAGTCGCAGCTATCACTCGGCCAATCAAGTTAAGTTTGTTAATTAACTTTTTCATTATTACAAATAGACATATAGTACCAATAAGAAACTTGTTGAGCATCGTTGAAAACAACTAAATCAACTCTTTTTAGAAGGACGTAATGCCGGTGCAGCATTTTATGGCATTCTGTAAAAACGCTCCATTTGGACGCGTTTCTACCGGGTGATTCAAGGAGCGGCCAGGCTCTTTAAATCGACTGCAAAATTCGGTTTCTTAGCCCATCGCGTTCCGATTTTGCCCAGCGTTGGCCACAGTAAAAAAAGAAAACGGCTTAACTCCTATGGAAACGCAGCGAAGCCACCGGTCTTCAAACCATAGGGTGCCCTATGGTTTCTAGAAGGGTGGCTTCGCAGTGTTTCAGTAGGAGTTAAGCCTTTTTCTTTTTTTTACTTTTTCCTCAGGTAAGCTTGCTCTTTTTCGAAATTCATAGCAAAAATGCACCACCTGTGACGAACACTGTACAAAATCGGAACGCAATAGGCTAAGAAACCGAATTTTGCGGTCGATTTAAAGAGCCTGGCCGCTCCTTGAATGACCCCGTAGATTTCGATTTCTCATCGGAGTGCATCTAAGCGCCCGCGGTCCTGCTCCCCGGTGGCTGAGAAGCGCAACACACGTGCGCCCTACTTCCCTCCATTCTACGAGAGGCGAGGGGGTGGCTTCGCGCCTCGACCACCGGGGAACAGGACCGCGGGCGCAAAGATGCGCTTCGATATGAAACCGAAATCTAGAAACTCGTCCAAATAGAGCGTTTTTACAGAACGACGTAAAATGCTGCCCTGGTGTTATATCCTTCAGAAGATAGTTGATTTAGTGGTCTTCGATGACGCTCAGCAAATTTCTAGCTGTAACTATATGCCTATTTTCTCTAATGAAAAAGTTAATTAACACATTTTACTTTATTAGTCGACTATAGTAAGTTACAGGTTAAAAAGGTAGAGGCAAATGCCCCTCAGAGGAATTATACGTCCCTCCGCCACCTCCGCATCCAATAGCGTCCCATCGTTTCCGTGACGTCGCGGCCAACGCGCGAGGAGGGTCTTGCCTTTCTGTACATATTTGCTTTATCTTTCGACTTTGACTTAGCATTGTGGAAGCCAGCAGAGGGAGATTAGTGGTTTCCCCCTCCGATGTAAACAAATACGACTTTCGAGGATTACCTTCCCCCTCCGATGGATACAAAGGCTGCCTTTCAGGGGCTCGGTTCCCCCTCTATGAATACAAAGGTCGCTTTCTTTAAAAGTGGGATCGGAGACAAATTGGAAACCATTGAAGCGGAACAACGAGCGTTTCCAGTGAACTCTTCTTTTGACTGCGCTGGGATTTGAAACGGGCGCATCACGCTTGTGGGAGGAGCCTCTCCTACCTTCAAGGACTTGCAACCGACTATAATAGCTACGACTGCCTCCCTGACCGTATAACTCACCTCCGCAGGCCGCACGAGTGTAGCTTTGACGGCTTTCTATATATATATATATATATATATATATATATATATATATATATATATATATATATAGTGGGCATGGTGGCATAGGAGAGTCTCTCGGCGAAACTGTCGATTAAACTTCCTCTGTTTGTTGTTTTTCACCGTGAGTTCTCCACTTCGGTATATATATATATATATATATATATATATATAAAAGACTGGTACGGCGACGAAAAGTGTAATGAGATTAAACGTACTTCGAAGCTTTCAGTGGTGATTTATGTATTGGTTGACATTTCGGCCTGAGTTAGTCCATCATTATATAGGTTTGGCGAGGTTTACAAACATGATAGATTCGTTTTGTTACAAACGTATAGGTCAGCCATATATTTCTTGTTTTGCGTGTGAACAGCGTATGCAGTCAACACACCCAGTGCCACTGAGAATACCTGCTTTCTAGAACCAAGATAATCAGTATTATCTGTTCTCAGTAATTCGTCGTCAGGTTAACTCACGCGTAAACAAAAGAATCGCTTTAATAAATTTGTTAGGCCGCGAATGAAAAATACATACCTAAGGAGGATAGTTACTTCTGACCAACTAAGAGACACATGGAAAATATCAAACAAATCATGAGCTGGTTTTCAAAAAGCTGCATTTTCGTGAATAATGACGAATCGAGCCTAATGTGCTTTCGATCTTACATAAAACACATGGAAATGAAGACATTGCTCTTGCTCACCAATACTTTACGCCAGTGAAACCAGATACCTTGGTATATAAATTTTCGAGTATTTATCCTTGAATCACCATATTTATTATATGCTCAAGCGCCTGAAAATGATATCATTATATCGTTATAAACTGCGAAGTTCTGAAAATATTAAACTAATGAGATTAATTTACCAGAAGCTAGGAAAGTTTAAACTAAGATACCGTATAACAATTAATGCATTTTGATCAATATACAAATAACAAAAAAAATAACCTAGTTAAAAAAATACATGCAGAACATGACGTTTGGATTACACTTGGAAGGTCTTTTCTTTCAGGAACAGCTGTTTGAATTTTAACTGTTAACAGTGATGACCTGCATAAATGCACTGTCTTGACAAAGTATTATTTCACGCGCGACTTGAAAATAACCTGAACCAAACGAAAACAACTAAGACACAGAAATATTTCACATACCGAGAATATATATAGACTATATTAAAAGTTTGAAAAAAATACTTTGTAGCAACTTATTTTAATAGTCACCCTGCTAGTTTACTTAATCTACATTCCTTAACAGAAGTGAAAACAATAAATGTGTAAATGGTGTAGTACGTCAAATCATCAATAGATAGTTCGAAGACTCGTGCCTTTTGACGTCCCTCAGGTTTTGAGTACCAGATTCTGGTGCTCTCCTTCTGCACGTCTGAATTTACATTAATTGTTGTTCCTTTTATTACCTTGCATCGGTGAACAGAAGACCTTTGCACAGAATGTAAGGGAGCAAGTGAGCTGGTGTATATCATGCATTTTAGTGAAAAACCAGTTGACAGGTTCTTTTTCTCTTCCCTATCGTCGTCTATCAATACCTCAGTCTCGGGGTTTTCACTAAAACGTTTAAGAACAGAAGACTATTGGTCAAAGCGGTTTGATTAATTCGGAGCCCGGCGTTCGTCTGCCCGCGCACCCCGCGCTTCCAGCGCTCAGTGCCCACGCTCCTCGAGTGGCCGCGAGCTGATTAGCGCCAGTCTGCCGGTCAGTACATAACACATCCTCCAACTAGTTGTGGTACCTGTAGCGTTGCGGAAATCATCGGGTTCTGCTGGCCCGGTGGGTACCCGGAGCCGGATTAGTGCCAGCCGTCAAAGACGCTGACACAGCATCTTGCGGTGTAGCTGTTGGCTTGTCATCAGCTCTCGGATGGGATCTGGTTGATTGGGCCTAAACGTTAAAGTTGTGCAATGATGGCCGCTTTGAAGCCGAGCTGCCCATCTCGATGTCGCAGACAGGAGGCCACGTGTCCGCTTTTTCTCGCACCGCGGTGTTTGTCCATCGCTTTCGTATATGGTTGCGATGCCGCCGCACCAACCCTTGATCAATGCGGACCATCCATTAGCATAGGCCCATCCGACGTTCGACCACTCCAGTTATCTAACCTTGACTGCTTGGAAACTTTTCCTTCAAACTGCCTGTCCCACGCTCAGTTTATGTGGGTCTCTGGAACCGGCCTTTATTTAAGGTTCTTCAGGATAGGGTAGAAAAATCGGCCGTCCTTTCAGGTTTTTCGAAATCAAACCATTTTAGTCGCTTCTAATCTGATAGAAGCTCCATTCCATAGATCAGCCCAGCTGACGTTTTGCCCGTGGCGACATGAATCGTTATATGTTGTTTAAACAAAACCCCTGCCAGCGCACACCATAGTTCTTCCTTCTCTCTCTTGGCGAGAGTGGTTTTAGCTCCTGTACCATGCGTTGCGCCAGACCATTGGTGGCAGAATGGTACGATGCATTTGTCCTCGTCAGAATGCCGTTTTTCGGTAAAATGTTCTACTTTCCTTGGCATGCCGAATAACGCAAAAATTGCCCGTAGTTCCCTAATTACTTCAGTCGAGGTCATGCTGCGGACTACCCGCACTTGCAGCCATTTGGTAAAAGCGCCTACCGCAACGAGGAAGACCTGACCATTGACCGGACTTGCGAAGTCAAGGTGAAAGGTGTCTTATAGCTCTGATGGCCTAGTACAAGGGTCTTCTCTCCGTTGTGTAGGAATCACGCTTCGTGCTCCCCAACTTACACATTCCCTGTGTTTTGACAGCTGTGCCTTTTTGATTCTGCACGGCGATTATTACGGTGTTTCTAACCGGTCTGGAGTGCACTCTAGAATAGCTCGGTGTACATTTGCAAGGACGCCGTCGCCTGCGGTCTTTCTCGCCACTTGTTCGGCAGACAATGGTGGACGGTACAAAGCATCAAACATTAAGATATATCCTGGAACCTACGGCTCATTATCAATGGTTGACAGCGCAAGCCGGCTAAGAGCGTCCGCATTTTGATGATGTTTTCCTGGTCGGTAACTTAACTCGTAGTTATACGAAGCTAGTTTGGCACACCACTGGGTCATCCTTGGGGACAAGACTTGTGGAATAGGCTTCTCAGCTCCGATAATGCCTAGCAGGGGCTGGTGGTCTGTGTTGATGATCACGCTCCGTCCTGCGACGTATTGATGGAAGTTGTTAACCCTAAACACAATGGCCAATCCTTCTCGGTCAAGCTGAGAATAGTTTGGCTCGGAGGCTCGCGCGTCCTGAGCGCGAAGGCAATCAGAGCTCCTCTGCCGTCTGTGTCTAAAGCCTGGTTCAGACAGTTGCGTTTGACTGGGTTTGACTGCGTTGCGGCAGCGAGAAACCAGGACATTTCTGCTGCTTATATCGCGTGCCATAATGATTCCTTGAATTGGAGTCCACGCTTTATACGAAGCACAGATGTGCCGGGGACTCGCTTTCGGTTCTCGACGCAACGCAGTCAAACGCACTCAAACGCAAGTGTCTGAACCGGCCTTAACTGTGTCAGCACGGCACCCACAGCATATAATGGAGCATCGCAGGACAACAGTAATGGTTTCCTTTCATCAAAGTGTGCCATCACTGTGCACGGCACTACTAGTTGCTTCAATTTCTGGAAAGCCTTACGGCGTCTGTCCTCCCATCGCCATTCCATATTCCGCTAAATTAGGCAATAGAGCTCTTTAGCTATCGTCGCTCTACCTTGCAAACATTTGTAATTAAGCGCTAAGAGTGCCAAGAAAGACTGGAGCTCTGCCTTGCTCGTTGGCTCTGAAGCGTCCACCACCGCGCAAATTTTGTCGTGTGCGAGATAGATTCCATGCCGCACACAGCTAACCCACACCAGCTCGGAGCACATGGAGTGAAATCTCGCGCTGCGGAACCCAGGGATCCTGGGTTCAATCCCCACCCCATCCCGTTTCGATCTGGATGAGAATCCTACCCGCGTGCGGTCGTGTATTACTACTGCGTGGTGCACGTTAAAAAACCGAGGCTAGCGGTCGCTTTACACTGGCAAAATCGCTTATCTGCAGTGCGCAACAATGTCACCATGTTCTGGTAGACTTAACTCCTGCTGAAAAAAGAACTAACGACAATTTTTTGTACGTTATTATTGTCTAAAAAGACATAATTTTGTTCAATGCTTACTGACTAATATTTAAGCTTGTTTTCATTCTACTTTGTTTTGAGTCCTACATAGCTAGGCCTATTATCAGCAGCTTCTATTTGGGTTTTTGTAAGGTCAATATTTTAGATTTGTTAAATTTATGCTGTACTGTGTACTCACGCAAACGCACGCAGGTGCTCTTGAGAGACTGAGTGAAATGTATGAATGCTTTATTTGTGAATAAACTTTAATATTAATATTTTTTTATCATTATTATCCGAACAATACAATGACGTCCTCGCATAAGGTAAAAGAAAACTTCCGCTTCCCCATCGCCGGCTTCTATTTCCCTTCGCTTGAATTGTGAAGTCAAATTATGATCCGCCCTGCCTTAGAGCTGCCCTGGAGCAACTCCAAATGGAATTTGCTCTGCCGTACTTGCTGCTCTTGAGCAGTTCCAAATGGACATCCGCTTTCAAGTAAAAGTATAAAAAACTCCCTCGTTCGGTGCAAGTGGCCGCAGACTCAATTTTAGATATCAAAGCTTAAAACGAATTTCGTTCACCCTACGGTCCATGAAAAGTGGAACGAACTCAAATCGTAAGAAGCAAGCTCATAAGAAAAAAAAGGGTCGTCATATGAATACGATCTTAGGGTCGATACAAGCCGGGATTACTTGTTTTAAAATATTATCAACTTTAAAACAAAATGCTTTAACATATATTGATCGAGTCCTGAATATATCAAAGACTCGGGGTTTTTCCTTAAACTTAGATTGGCCGTTACCTCCGTAAGCGATAAGGGGGAACTAGAGTTCATAAATCTGACCGGAATATGTTTTGTTGAACACTGTGATCGATTTCACTTTATTATTTAGTTGAGTAAAATGAAAAAGAAATATAACCTACACCTTACGTCAGGTGCTAGCTTATTTGCGCAATAAAAAATCTATTTTTTTCTTCAGTATATTAAATTTAGAGGAAAAGTTGAACAAACGAGAAAAAATCGAGGAGAGTGCTGTTTTATGTATTCGTATTGTTTGATGTGCAAGCTTCGTTTAAACTTTGCGTTTCAAAACGTGTATCATTGATTTGAAAACATAAAAAAACCCATTGATGTTGTGTTGTCAAGTCACGGTGTTATTTGACTGAAAAAAAAAAAAAACAACCTGTGGAAAAAATAAACCTCCTAAAAACGACTCCGAACTCGCAAAACAATAAAACCTACATCAGAAAACTTTAGTCATAAAAAGTGTTGCGTAGTTTCGGTATATGCCGATAAACATTAAAAAAAGTTAGCCCTGGAGGCGGTTTTTTAGAATCGGTGAAAACCGAAACACCCCTATTTTAAGCTCTCCTTGCAGAATAAATAAAAAAAAAAAAAAAAAAAACTTCAAGGGAAGAAATTTTCTATCTTTTTTTTTTTTCTCGTAGACCCCAAACACAGTCACACTGAGCTGTCATTTGTGTTGTTCCTTTCTATTGAGACCCCATTCTTTGCCCCGTTCCCTTCACTTATCTATACCAGCGTTGTTGGAGGAAATAATATAATTTATAACTTATAAATTATAAACTTTTCTTCAGCAATTATACGGTCGCTTCATAACGTAAGCCCGATAAACACCGAGTTCACTGGGGCATGGAAATTAGTCACTAGAAAGCAGCGATTTAATAGAGAAAAAAAAAATAAACACCGATAAATAGCCCCCGAGTTTGAAAAAAAAATACATACCGAGAACACAGTGCCCTTCTCATACAGCACTGCATGGTTTTTTGTGCAACACTGTATATGCCCTCAGTCGTCCGATTAAGGTCAAGGTGAAAGCGAGTCTTCTCTGCAGCTTATTGAACTTGGCGCCACAACTTTCTGCTTGGAGCATGAAATTGATCAATATTAAATATTTTGCAAGGAGCGTAAGTATGCAGGTGAGTTGGTTAGGAATCGTCGTGATCTAAACTCTGAGACAAGAAGAAATAATGTAACGGACAAAACGATACAAAATGTTTCGTCCTCTCCGTTACTTTATTTCTCCATGTCTAGGGGGTCTAGATTATGATAAAATGTTCCACCGGTCCACGAGTCCACGTTCGTATTTTCAGTTATTTCGGGGAGACCCTTTCCCCAATACGCAAGTGGCGAGGGGGGATCTCATGCCCTTGACGCGCTTGTATTGTTTCAGCTTCTGTACGGCACCAGAACAACATGACCTGCAGTTTCTGAGGAAGCACGGGTTGTTGATCGCTTCTGAACATATATGTGCAGACGATTCTAATTTCAGCCTGTATTGGATATCACTTCGCCGAGGCTCTCGGTTCAAAGCACACGATCAACTTTTTTATTTTTTTTTTATTTGTTAACAGCCGAAGTACCGGATTCTTTCTATTTCGGTTTCGGAATGACGTTCTGTAGCAGACAAACCGCGTTTTCCACTCGAGTTAGCAGACGAACCGTCTGCGGTCGCTAGATCTTCGCTTGCTCCGTGAGAGGCAAATTGGATCCGGCTCTCGCGTTCACGGTGGCCAAAATTGGACCTCAGGAGTAGGCGACATCAGATAAAACGCAAGAAAATATGCATATATGACCCGAATACTACTCGGTGGGAGTTTGTATTTTGGGTGATAAAAGCCAGCTCAAACTCGGAAGAAAAAAAAATGCAGTCTAATTTTGGCGAGAAAAAGCACTTTCCATGCAAATGAGGCAATACAAGAAACATGAAATAAAATGAACGTCAGGTACGTTCGCACATAGAAAAGAGATACCGAGAGGAAAAACGGGGCCTCAAAGGGATGCGAAAATAAAATATTGAATTTCGCGCTAAGAAGTCGTTTTGTTTTATTTTGTTTCAGCGTTGACTTTTGGAGATGGGCAGTGTTGAAATGTTAGGGCTTGCATACAACCTATTGTGAAGCATTTACAAATATAAAAAGGAAGTCGAAGTTCAAAATTCAAACTGCAGTTTTTATATATCTCATAACAAGGCATACGTTTTTGTTTCTATATATTGAGTTTAAAACGTTTGAGTTATTCATTTCCCGACTGATATTGTGCCACCTTTTTTATATCACTCCACTGAGGTTCATAGTGATAAAAATAAATAACAAGTGGCATAGAATTGAATTTTGATAGTATACTATTTTTATATGTTTTTTTGTCTTTAAGTACAAAATGTAACTGCACATTTGTGGTTTTTTAATGAAGTACATCTAAAGTGTATTAACAATGTATTTTTTTTCACTTGACTCGCATTTTTCACTTAATGCAGTTAATTTTCTCTTTAAGACGAGGCTTTTTTTTTATTTTACAATTTGAAACCGAGTTTTGCGTTTATGAAACACAGTGAAAAAAAAAAAGATACCCCGGAGAAGAATGCCCTGTTTTAGGGCCTTCAAGGTACTAATAAATACAATAATTAATTAATTAATGTTGCCCAATCAGCACGTTTTGAGGTGCCCAATTTGTTTTTTGTCTGGTGGTTTAGACATCCGAAAGCCCCCAAAAGCCAAGGCACAACCAAACGTGACATTATTTGACGAAAGTATTAGCGGCGAAATGTTTTAGTGGCACCCTCCTATGGTTACCTTTCGTGACGTCATTACCTAACGAACAACAAGTTCGATGATGTTTGTAAGGAGCATGGTGGAAGCTTGAAATCATTGTGCTCTTAAAGCAACACTACCAACACCGTCGAAATTGAAGTTCTTCCATTCCTCTTACTTCCGTCGATGAGAAATCCTTTGCCGACGTCATAGTCAGCATTCGGCCAATCGCGGAAGGCCGACCACAGCGACGCTTTCGGTCGCGCACGTCGCCAATAGGTATTATACTCTAAAATTTCAACCAAGTGCCAGAGTTTGCCTTCATCGAGTACTAGTTCGACTTTTTCCTAACATTTTAAGCCTGTTTACAAAAAAAAAAAAATACAAATACAAATGCTAGAATGAGGCTTCACTTCTAATTGTGCGGTTTTCACATGTGAATCTTGAACCCAAAATTTCCAAACCGGAGCCAGGTTTATACTCCGCTGCTAGTTATTGAAATTATTTGTGGCGTAGTTTGCTGATTTCTGGCACTTGCGCAAATAAGTGACAAACCAGTAAAAAACAGCGGAAAAGTAAAAAAAAAGAGCACTTTGACACTAGCTAACACTTTGGAGCAAAGCCTTATTAGAACCAATTTATACCCCTGAAATGTGTATACTTAGGCCAAGTTAGGCGTTTGTCTGGCGTGCTGGCTTGTTGTAGTGTCAGTATACATGACCAATACCGGTCACCTGACAAACGATGCACGCTTTGTCCTTCGATTCAAGCACTTTTTCGTAGCGTCGTTCGCTTCCAAACATGCTACCGGGGCCTTGTCGCTGACCCTCAAGTATAAGAGAGCTCGCTAAGGAAGTATACTTAGCGTGTCTTTAAGCAGCGCTGCTTGTTTGTAGAACAACGGTGCCTCCACCTGGTGTCTGTCTTACGCCAATCATCCTTGCATAAAATGAACAGTGGGGCCAACACTCTGAAGGTGTAGTCCTAAAAAACAACATCAAAAACCGAAATATTTTGTGTTTTGTTTTTGAAGATTAAAAAAATAATAATAAAACACAACGCGCAATGCAAAAGGGAATACTTTGGCAATGACCTGGTTACTAATGTCCGGTAGGAATCTAAGTGAAGCAATCGCGATAATCCACTGCAGCGTAAGTTCGAACGCTGCTCGAGCCAAGGAGACACACAAACGCGCATATATGCAAACAAAAACAGCGACGTTAGGGCGCAGTCTCTAAGCTTGTTTGGATACGCCGGCTACAGGGCGTGGAAAACTCCGAGTATCGCTGTATAACTCCGCGGCAACTGATTTTAGAGAGTTTTCGTAGATCGTTTTAGCCGTTCCGCAACGATCTCCGCAACCCGCTACGTTACCCGGAACTCTACAGTCAAGGCCACCGGCGCACATCCGCAGTAGCGGTTTCTTCGTTGAGGAGGGCTTAGCGGAGGGAAAAATTTGGTCTACGAAAACTCCCTATTTGCGACATGAGTCGATCGGAACGCCAAAGAACGAATTACAAAGCAAAATGCATGATCGTAATGAATCACGACTTGCGTACCTTTAACAGACACTAGGGGAATTTTAGGGAATTACTTTTGCAGATCCGATACGGCACGATGAACCCTCCGGTAAGAACTGCGCATGCGCTATCGCAGAAGTCTTTCATATGCGCAGTTTGTACCGGACGGCTCATCGTACCATATCGGACGTGGAAAAACGGTTCCCTCAAACTCCCTAATGACTAAGAGTCCATGAGAGCTGGATAAATGCAAGGCGGGACTTGAAACGTCCCCGCTTCTTACGCTCTGATGCCTTTTGGGGCGTTTTTATTGACCAATCTTGCAATCTCATTAGCTGCTGCTGCCCTAAAAAAGATTCTCAAAATTCGTCAAACATTCCGTCTTTTTTTTTTTTTGTAAGCTGTGAGTTGAATAAAGCGCCCTAGAAATGTCTGCGTACCAATCCTTACGCCGGACCCGTCGGGCATGGATCACTGCACTCAACGATGGGCGTTCGGCGAATGACAGAAAGCAAAGAACGGCTTAACTGCACAACTCAAATCTGTCCGGAGAATGTAGGTAAACAAAACGTCCTACTCCTTGTCCCGGCACCGAATTCGTCTCTCGGGTCGAACCGTTTTTTAGGCGGCTGTCATTCACAGAACCTGCCTTCTAGCTCGCAGCGACTGAATTGCCAAGCTTTCTAAGAGAAACGATACAGGCAGGCATTTTTCCGAGTGTCGGCCAAACGAGGATTTTCTCACGAAAATGAGGACTACGATCTGAAACCGAGCCTGACGTTTTGAACGCTGATGTCGTACTCAGTTTAATATTGTCAGCGTTATTTTTGAATTCCCATAGTCGCAACTTTTTCTTCTTGTGTTTCCTTTTTAATCTTCGTACATTCACGGAACCAATGTAGGAAGAGCAGGGATCTCTCTCCGAATGAAAATAGCCTCGTCGGAATTTTTAAAAGTTAATTTTGTCGATTATGCCACACAATATGAGTCCATAATAAATTGTCTCGTGTAGCCTAGACCCAAAAAGAAGCTGCTATAATGATGTCTACGAACGTTATATGCTTCAATCGTTTGGATGATTAACGACACATGTCTGGACCGCTTAAGTCTTGTGACTCATAAATAACTATACACTGCCTGATAGCTGCAAGACCGCAGGGCGCGGCAACTCCAATGCACTTTTGGTAGTGCTTCACTGTCTGTAAGGAGTTCGCATTAAAAGTAAAGCAATTTTATAGTAAATCAGGTTCGATGGCGAATAACCAAGGCTGCTCAGTTATGTTTCAAACAGCCATTTAATACTAAGCCCCCTTTGAGAACATAAAAGCTGAAACAGATGTTTTTAGCGCCTGAAGTATCCAACGGCATTGAAATAACTTTTGCCCAACATAAATTTAGAAAAAAATATATAAAAAAAATTTTGACACGCCAATGAAGATAGTTGAATCCCCATAAATTTTTTTCAAAAGAGTACGATTAAGTTTCTCTCATGAGTTTGGTGCATTTGAAGCGGTTCGTTTTGGTGTTTTATATGGGAGTTTGTTCAAAAATAATTTTAAAAGGCGGGCACGTATAATAACAAATAAATTCTGTATTTGAATATGGGCGTCATCAGTGTATTTCTTGTTCATTAAGCATTTACAAATAGAAAATAATTAAATTCTGTAAAAATAAGCAAAAAATTGCGCGTTAAAAAAAAGAAAGAAAAACGTTTGCCCAGAAATTGGTTTGAAAAAATATACTCCCCACAAATCTAATTCGTTTTCAAGATTTCAGCCCATCACAAGGCAGACAATCGTCTTGACACGGAAAACAACGCAGCCTAACTGCGCTTTACTTGCGATCATGAGATCCTGTGAGACGCCATGCAAATTATAGTAGTGTAGACGACTCTATCGAAAAAAAAAATGCTTTCTCTGCCTCGTTATTTGTCGATGTGCCAGCATAGCCTTCGGTGGTTAATCAACATATCTTTTGCGAGAATTTTCATGTTTCCCTCACCATATCCCCCATCTTTTATTCTTCCCCCGTCTCAAGGCTCGGTGTGAGAAGAAGCAAAGCTAAATGAATATGTAGAAATTTAGCAATACAATATTATTTTACCATTTTATCCCACACTAATCCAGAAGCATGACACTGCCATTTTGAACACACTCCGAAGACGTCTGACCCTCACAAACTAGAAAAAATGTTCAACAATTGTTTTTGTGTGTTTAAACGAATAAGCTTCTAATTAAGAGGAAATTCGCAAAAGCGAAATTAAGAAGAAATTTGCAAAAGCTGAGAAGATTAGCCTTCGACTGATCTTCTCAGCGCGTCCTTTTGGTCCCCTTGGTTTCCTGCTGAATAGCAACAGAACACGGAAAGGATACGCATCATCCAAAGGCGGTGGTACAACAGCATAACGAAATACATCACCCGCATACCTCTTGTAATTCGGTCTGCTTTTGCAAATGTCCGCATACGTGGGGAGTCTCACCAATACGCGTACGTGGCACTAGGTGGCGCAGTCCGCCATTCAATTTCATGAGTTTATCAGTATGCCTTCCTCCATTTATCTACCCACCCATTCACGGCAGGCGGAGTCTTGCAATCTAACCTCCTATTTAAACCATTCATTCAATAACGAGGAGTTAAGAAAAGCGCACTCCTTCTCCCAGGTTCCTACAACCCCGAATCGGCATTTGTAATCCAGTCCCCGTGTCGTACATCTGGCAACCCGGGCTCTTCAGACACATTACCTGCACACTAGTGATGCGGCTGAGCAGGCTACATCAGTGAAAAAGGAAGCGAAAGAGGCAGAAAGAAAAATGTGGGAAGTAAGAATGCAGAAAAAATCAGCTCTAACAGTGTACAGGTCAGAAAAACAAAGAAAAGAAAATGTGTTTTATAATTCACTGGGAAGTTTTCTACTGTTCGAGGCGAGAATCGGAGTTTTCAGGAGGAGGACGTATAGGCTAAATCTCAGGAGACGAACACATTATGTGCCGCCTGCCATAAGGAGAGTGGCACACTAGAGCACTTGGTTTTGAGGTGAACGGGGCTTCGCCCTACCCTCCGAAGGAGTAACAAATTTGGCCGGGGCCCTCGGTTTTTCTGGCGATGATAAAAGGACGTAAGAGAAAAGGATTACAGTCACAAATAGGTGATTAGACGATTGGTGGAAATTGTCTAGGAAAAATTGAAAGATGCACAACTAACAAGCACAGCTGGAGACAAGCTGGATAGTGGAAAATTGGGACTTCTTCTCACGTGGCTCCGGCTCATAGTGTTAACCCCTTTCCCCCAGTGGGTCCGGAGCTGGGTTAACGCCAACAAGGTTTGACCAGAGGAAAATTGACGACTCCCTCACAGGGGGGAAAAGGCGTGTGGTGATGTTCTTAGCTTTTTGTTTTTTGCCCGATACCCCAAACGTCATCCTGTTGATATCCCACACTGCCTGGTGGTAGTAAGGGGTAGTCAATTGGCTAAGAAGGGCGGGAGGAACCATGAAGTTAGTATTTATAGACTTAGGCTAGGTGGCGCAAGTTACCGCTCATTACAAGGGGTATTGCCATTAACATCCATCCATTCATCCGGTGACGAAAACAATCCCTGGGAGCCAACGTTATTAGATGACATCGGTGGAGAGGGGGAGGGGGTACTGCTGATGCAACATCTATGAGAAGTACTGTAACTGAGCTAAACTAATAACGTCGCAGGGAGCTGACACACAATCTCCCAGACGACAAGGACGTGCCGCTGAACCGCCTACGTCACGTACCGGAGGCCAGCGTTGGGCTCAGATTGTTTCTGCCGAATGCTTACGCAGCACTCGTGCCCAATCAGCGTTCGGCGATGACCTCCGGTGAGTGACGTCGAACTACGGTGCCCGAAGCGCGTCTCCGACTGGTGCTGTGGCGTCCTATTCCGCCCACGGGTTGAAGTGACTACAAATGACGTCGTAGTAGCCGGAGTATCATGTTGCCGGACGACACAATTCTGGTGGTTTGTCGTAAAAGTTGCAGCAGAAAAAGCACGAGAAAACGCGAGTGTCGCGGTCGTCGCGGCGTCCCAACTCTTGGCTGCAGAAGCTTCCGTGTACCGCCACATTGAAGAGCATCCTGCAGCAGAACAGGCGTCTGCCACATCCAACCCCCGCAGTTGTGACGCCGGAAGGGTCGCGGCCGGCAAGAGCGTGACACTTTGATGACGTCATCAGGCGGAAATCGAGGGATCCATTTTTTTGGAGGCGGTAAACACGCCAGTCAGAGAGGCGTTCCAGGCACCATGGCAGACGTCCAGCGCTATGACCCTATCATCTAAGGGGTGTGCGGGGCGCCAGTTTCTCTGCTTCTTTTGCAGGGTTTGTGGTGACGCCAGGAAGTCGAGCTCTAATTGGCTCTGATTGAAGGATAGTGGGTGGAACTAGAGGCGGCTAGGTTTGAGGCCTACTCGCTATCCTTCCAATCAGAGCCAATAAGAGTTCGGTGTTCGGTTGCCACCGCAACCCCTACGTGAGAAGCAGACGGACATGAGTCCCGCATTGATCTGAGTCTACCAGGCCAAAAACGAAGGACGAATATTCCGCTACCCTGAGCGGAGAAGTTAGGGCAGGATTTTTGTGCGTTTGCTCAAGCCGATGGAAGAAAAGTTCAGCAAAGACTAAAGAAAACGATACTTAAAAAAATGACGAAGCAAGGGTTAGTCCGAACTGCTGTGCATACGGCCTCTTTTAATGAGCGTCTTTGAGAAGTCAGGACCAGGCAGATCTTTTCGGTCGCACACTAGTGATCACCTAGTTGTGTTTGGAGATTTGTGTTTGTCCTTTGTCCTCCTTGTTCTACTTCTCCAGGGACTTTTTTCGTTATTCTTGTCCAGCTCGCTTGCCCTTTGCATTTAATTAAATTATCAGTCGGATATCGCATGAATTATTAAAATTTAGCCAATAAAATACTACGCAGTGATGGCGAAGGCAAAACGGGAAAGACTAAGTAGTAGCGATTATGATCCTATTGATGTTGTGCATCGTTAGACGGCTAATTCGTCCGTGGGTTAACAGAAGCCACATTGAAAGCCGTTCACATGGACAGTAACAAAGAGGACTGGTCTGCGAAAATTGTATTTTAGTTTAAATACTTTTTATATTTATCATTTAAAGCCATACGATTAATGAAACTGACACCAAACCTTTTCTCAAGGAGAGAGCTGAAGCTTAGTGGCTATCAGTTAAGAAGAAAAAACGGAGATAAATTCTTAAAAGTGGTATTGTGGATGTGTACACTTTACGATCTTATTCGCTTTGATTCCAGTTAACCGGCGATGTTATACACCGACATATTTCGTTGTTTACTGCCATCAAAACACAGCTTAAATAGTTGATTCAAGGTTAGATTGATTACTCTAAATAAAATTAAATATTAATACATTGCAAGCACGTTGTAATACATTCCCTTGGGCACGTGCGATGCTAAGCACGCCGGAAGGTTCTAATAATCATAAAAACCAAGATAAATAAAACATAAGAATTAGAATAAGGAATGTCTAGTTTGTGGCAGTATAATCCTATATTTAAGCACAAAAAAGAAGGTAATTATTGCAAGCATAAAACAATCAGTGTTGCAACGGAGCTGAGCGCAATCTCTGACTGGCAGAAAGTTCACTCTCATGAATCCAGTTGGATTTATTAGTTGAGAATTTCTCGCGCAGAAAAAGCACTTATCTAGGAGCACCCACGAAGATGTTTGAAATAAGACAGTGAAAAGGCTTACTGGGTGATAAGCCAACCCAGCACAGGCGCAACAACAACGAAAACATTGGGGAAGGAAGACAGTAACTATTTTATTATAAGCCAGGAATTATCCTTACCGTTAAAACTTGTCTACGTATATATTAATCAGAACTCACCTTCCGCTTGGGGAATTGTAGACGGTAGAGCGAGCTTCCGTAACCACTTGAAAATGCAGAGGTCGTAGTCTTTGTTAAGTATTCACCCTTACCCCTGTCTGTACCTGTAAAAACAGACATCAAAGGAATTGTCACAAAAGAATCATCTGCGTAATTAGAAAAAAACAATTTGATCAATCAACAGAAGGAAACATGAGTATATTAGTGTGACACTATTTCAATTTTGCGCAGATCTACGTACTCCAGGTGGACGGTACGTTTCGTTTTATCCTTGTTCCTTCCTAATCACTATTTTGTCACACTGACACAGTTCCATTCTACTGTACCGTTGTCAAGACAGGGGAATATAAAAACTGAGCTTGATTCTCACCACCGAACGCACTGAGCGAGCGGTTAAGGAACTGAAAGGTATTAATCACGGGATTTTCATTTTCATATCAGTTCAGGCAGAAATGAGACACAATTCAACTACACTTTAATAGGCACACTAAAAATTGATCTGAACAAATGTACACGAAGAGACCTCTCTCTCTCTTCATATTTTATTCCGTACCACTAATGAATACCTCTCACTCTAATGCTCATGCACCTCGATCATGCCTCCTGACATCAATGAAAGTTTGCACGCCCGGTAATAGGTATACCGGTAAAGCCGGAAAAACAAAAACATCACCTCAGCCAAGACATTATCAATACCGGCACCAGCGTTGGTTTAAAACTCGTTAGCCCTGAGAATACTAAAAAAAGAGAGATCATTAAAAAAATGCAATATAACAATTATACTGGCCGTAACAAAATAAAAAGGCCAAGGTCACTTTATTTACAAACATAAATATACTTCAATTCCATTGAAACGCGCATACTCTATATCAAGGTCGTTATTTTATTATTGTATAGCTGTAGTGAACAAGGGATTAGCCTTCATACTAACGTCAATCGTCGAGCCATATCGGATGTAATCCGTAGTCTATATCGCAAAGTCGGACAGCGAGAGACGTATTAAGGGCTAATCCGCTCTCCCCGACAAACCTAATATAAATCAGCTACAAAACTGAGTCTATCATAGTCCTCTTAATGAATACTGCAATCGACGTATTCGACTAATCTGTTCCCGAATTCGAGAAACGGAGCATTCAATCAGTCAGCTGGATTATTACTGGAAGAGAGTCCAGTATAGTTGCATTCCTTGTCGATGGATTACTGACTTTTATAGAGAGATTTCTCTGACATAATTGGTTCGTATTAACCTTTGAAAATAAAGGGATATTTAATTTCATATAATTGGTTTCTTGTCTGGCTATTAATATATAGTTGTTCCTAAAGTCCACTTGTATAAATTCATCCTGCTGGGGGGGATAGGCTACGTCGGCATGCAATGATAGAACGTCTTCTTGCCTAGCCAGTTGGATACGGCCAGCAAAAAAAATGTGAGATTGAACTATGACATATTTTAACGTTAAATAAAGGCGGATAAAAAGTTCATGTTAGATTTCAATCTTAATTTTGATTGGCAGCATGTGAAATGTTTGCATTTTTATTTACACTCGTTGCATTTTGGCATGGGGAAGTTCCAGAACACAGACGACTCGAAAATGTTTCGGACCTAAAAATAGATCGGAAGATCAAACAACAGGCCAGTCATTAGGAGTGTACGTCAACTTAAACTAATGCTGTACTTGAAATCGCGACAACTAGCGGTTGCCCTACCAAGCTTCTGTCAATAAAAAAGTGGTTTAGTCTATGTGACAATCGTCGAAAAGCGTTTTGTTTCTGAATCAAAATAGCTACACGTATCTTCATGAAATATTTTTATGTGGATAGTGCCCAGCGTCGTATCCAAACTGAATAAAAATAAGTATACTCTGATGTATAGTGTCAGATGCTCTGAAATATAAAAAAAAGGTCTGTCATGATAATTAGGATTCCGGGTTATGACGCAAATAAATGCAAATGAAGAGTAAAAAAAAAACTATTTTAGTAAATAAAAATAAAAAAATAAAAAAATATCGCATCTCCTTTTCCATGGAATGTCACATTCCATGAAAAAGGAGATGCGATTTTTTTTTTTTTTTTTTGGGGGGGGGGGATATGTAAAACAATAATTTGGATAAAGAAACCTCTGAACTAAAATATCAGTCTAGTTTTGTTTAAAAAATATTTCTGCTGATATTATGCTCTAAATTTCTGGAATTTGAATAAAACTCGCGTAGTTATGAAAAACAATGTGAAAATACGATACCTTAATACAAAAGTTTAGGTGAGCGCCTAATTACTTAATATTATGCCCTATTATATACTAAAGTACAAACACTGAAGAACGCCGTTTTGTCGCTGCAGGTCTAAAAAGAGAATACTTTATGACTTATGAGATATATTTTTATTTTTGTCAACGGGCCGTTGGGTGTTGGCTACAATACATTTTTCTTTTGTTCTCATAAAACTAATAATACATTTGCATGTAATAACTTTTCAAGGACAAGTCTTATTGCGTTTTAAATCAATAGCAAATATGCAGTTTGTGGAGAAAAGGCCTTATTGAGAGCCTGAAAAAAGCTCTGTGGGCAACGGTGCCCACAACTTTCTAAATAGCAAAAAGTTTGATACATTTCATCAGTTAAAGATACTAAAAAAATAGAAAATTACTTTTTGTTGTTGCTGATAATTATTTTTTAAAGCCTCTCCGACCATGCATCCAGGCGCCCGCCTCGTAGGCGATGCACGCGGCGATGCACGCCGGCGTTCGCCAACGAGGCGTCAACGGTGTGAGACGCCGCCTCAAGGTCTTCAACGCGTTCCTGAAAGCACTCTTTATGCGGAGGGCAAGTTTGTTTGCTTTTTGCGCAGGGGTTGCAGTGACGTCAGAACGCCAAGCGCCGATTGGCTCGAGTGGAAGAATAGTGGGTCGCTGCGACCCACTATCTGAACGTCGTCTGCTCCTTTGCAACGTCGTCTGCCATTCGACTTCTCCTTTCAGAGAGGGCAGACGAAATAACTCGAGCGGTACGATGTGTTTTTGTCTAAGAACTAGCAGACACATATCAAGGAGCGAGCGAGCGAGCGAAGAATGGTACCCTGCGTCTGATGAATTGTTCGAAGATAATCAGATAAATACATGACAGGCGATGTAGTTACTGGAAATAAACAAATGCAGCTGTGCGATCGCTACTGTGAGCACATCATAGCCCAAAAGTGCTCGATCGCTGCTTGTTGTCAATTAGCGTATTCGGTTAAATTCGGACATTTACCACCTAGGTGGTAAATGTCTGAAAAGCTGTGCTAGTCCGTGTAGGAGAGTCAGAGCAAGATCGATCGAGCTACCCGAGTGGCGTCGAGAGTATCGCGGAAGTTATGTCGTAGGCCTGTTGACATCAAAAAGTAATTATTATATTTTTTTTCGGGGGGGGGGGGGATTTTCTGAAAACTTATTTTTCTATTCCCTGTTATTTAGACAGACGAACACTTGTTCGGGGGTAATCCGCTGGACTTTAATTAGCCCTCTATATTTGCTCACGTCACTTTTTTCTAAGCTTAATGTCTTAACAGATAGGGATAAAAACGCGCTGCTTCCTTCACTGTAGCGCTTGTGCGGCCTCGGACATCTAAGGGCATCACAGACCTGTTATTGCTATCTTTCGTGCGGCTAGGAGACGCTCGTCCCTCTAAGAAGGGTGCTAATTGCAGAGAACCACGCACCTATTTAATAGGCTAGAGCCTTGTTCGTTAATGGAATTAACGAGACAAATCACTCCACCAACTAAGAACGGACATGCACCACCATCCACCGAATTAAGAACGAGCTCTCAATCTGTCAATCCTCGTAGAAATTTAAAATGCGATACACTATCGTGAATGCGCCCACCACATCCGAAGACGCAGCACATTTTCATTCCCCTTGGTAACGCTGCTCTTGGACAGTGCCTGATCGGAGCCGACCTCTAAATCACACAGGACAGAAGCGGTACGTTCTTTTCTCTTCTTTTTTTTTTTTTTTTTAAGCTGCACCTTTTTAAGGACTCACGGCTACAGCCACAGCTGCTACAGCACGTCCGCCATTGCCGACACCGAGATGTTTACATCCGCATCCCCTCCCCCCCCCCCCCCCCCCCCCCTCGAGGAGACGGAGCTTAGCATAACCTCCTCTCCCACCTTCACACCTCCTTTCCCATGCGCAGAAGACCGAAATTCCTACACTTCCAAGGTGCATTCTGTTTAAGTTGATTTTATCCTGACTTCCATGCATTCAAATCTTCTTTACGTTACGCGTTACGCAATAATACTGTCGTCTTAACTTTACTTCTGTTCGGGTAACTCCCGACGAGCGCAGGCATGCATCGTCGAATTCCCGAGTTTGGGAATCTTACCGCGCGTCGGTTTAATCTTTCCTATGTCCAGGTATGAAAACAATTCAGACCAAATAGCTCTTCACCGATGCAAAATGATCACGTTGTTGTCCCTTCCCCATTGAACCTAAATGTATTTGTTAGAACTTAGATTTCATGAAGTTCGTTGGCGCATCTATCATGGCGACGACGTCAATGAAACAACTACATCACTTTTCTAAGCCTAAGTTTGGGCAGGGCTTCTTAATTTTCCGCGGAATAATGCGATCAGGAGACAAAACGCGAAAACCGATCGACGAGTATCTAAAATCCAATTACTTTTTCGAAAAATTCCGTAAATAGACCGATCTGACTATGATTGTAATGCAATTAAATGCAAAGGTGCAAGCGTGCTGGACAAGAATGACATTATTAATTCCTGTAAAAGGGGAACAAAGTGGACAAAGGACAAACACAAATCTCCAAACACAGCTAGATGTCTGGTGCGCGACCGAAGAAATCCGCCTAGTCCTGGTATCAAAACAGGGACCTTTCCATTTCCAGTCAGGCGCTCTACCAACTCAGCTAACCAGGAGTTAGACGTCAGTAGAGCAAACGGTTTTTATCAGCTACCACCAGTGTAACACCAACAAAGGTCAACGGCTTGCATGTTAAGGTTATAATTACAATGCAATTAATGCAGATGTGCAAGCGAGCTGGACAAGAATGACAATAATAATCCCTGGAGAAGGGGAACAAAGAAAACAAAGGACGAACACTACTAGGTGACTGTAGCGCGACCGAAAAAAAATCCGCCTGACCCTGGTATGGAACCAGGGACCTCTCCATTCCCAGTGGACCGCTCTACTAACTCAGCAAACGAGGAGTTAGACGTCAGTAGAGCAAACGGGCTTCATCAGCTGCCACCAATCTAACACAAACAAGGGTAAACGGCCTGCATTTTAAGGTTATGATTATAATGCAATTAAAGCAAAGGTGCAAGCGTGCTGGATAAAAATGGCAATATTAATCCCTGGAGAAGGGGAACAAAGAAGACAAAGGACAAACACAAATCTCTAAACACAGCTATAGGTGACTGCTGCGTAACCGAAAGAACGCCTAACCCCTGGTTAGCTCAGATTATAGAGCGCTCCACTGGAAATGAAGAGGTCCCTGGTTCGATACCAGGGTCAGGCGGATTTTTTTGGTCGCGCACAAGTCACCTAGCTGTGTTTGGAAATTTGCGTTTGTTCTTTGTCCCCTTTCGTCCCCTTTTCCAGGGACTACAATAGTGGATCTCACCAGTTAGTTCACTACACCACCGCTGCCGTAATTCACCGAGGGAACTTTAGTCTTTTGGTACGCGCAACAACCTTTCTGGACCTTTGTACATGTAGAGCACACTGCCGTCTGCCCCCTGTGAACTAAAGTTACCGTGGCTTCGCACATGCGCCGAAAGCTTAGTGAGATTCGTTTATCGGTCAAGCCACTGATAGCAGTTTTGGCGTCAATACTTCAACTGCAATATCAGCCATGAAACCAATATTTAAAAAAGTTAATTAACAATCTTGTTAATAAATTGACTTACCATGACGGTTGTAACCTCATCTAATGTCCGCCGAGCCTGACACTCAGGTGGCGAATACGGCCCCCTGGTACCTCCCTTTACTTATCAAACGCACCTCCTCTACGGTTCCAGAAAAATGCACGGCAACTAGCGGCGAAACACTGACCTGGCCGGAGCAGGCCTTTTCGTGATTTCTGGTTGTCACTTGTTGTTTCCGTGATTACATGTTGTCGCGCTCGATAGAACATTTGTCCCTGTGACTCTGTCGTAACTGTAGTATCAGCTTCTTCCCAGGTTGCTCTTCACTCAACCTACGCCATTGCGTGATCTGGACATCCCGCGTTCATCAACGTTCATGAGCACTGTGGAAAGACAGTAGGCAATCCTTTCATTCCTTCCTCAAAGAAGCTCAAGCCCATCGAAGCTTGTTTACGCCAACACATCGCCGCAGGTTCGAAAAGTGGAGAATAAAAAGCGGGGTAAGCCATTTTGAGTGCATTCCTTGCTTGCTGATGCCCCAGCGTTGTGCGTTGAGCTGGCAGATGGCACGGCATGACTTGTATTTGAGCGCAATATCTGTTCGCTAGTGGCATCCTCTATAGGTTGCTGGAGTCGCAAATAGAGCCGTTTCTTAATAAACTAGAGATTGGCCATTTAATTAAAACGCAACAAAACAAGGCATTCAAAATCTGTCTCATGCAATTCAATTACAGGTTCTATGAGAACAAAGGAAAAAATATTGTAGCTAACAACCAACTCCAAGTTGACTAAAAAGAGACAAAACTAACCTCATAAAGTCCTTTTCGAAGCTCCGATTTAAACTCAAAATGGCGTCTCTCAGTGTCTGTATTTTAGTGTAAGATAGAAAATACTATTAACTAAATAGGCGCCAACCTATATTTTGTAGTACGTGACCGTGTTTTCACAATGTTTCTATAAGTACATCGGTTTTCTACAAAATCCAGTTATTTAGAGCGTGATATCAACAAAAACAAAAAATATATGTTCACAATATTTTTTCTTAGTTCAGAGTTTTTTTTTTTACTTATATGACTTTTGTCGTACATATTCCAGACATAACGAAATTGCCGCGTCTCTTCCGGCAAGAAATGACCCAAGTGCGATCACAATAAAAATACTCACTAAATAATATTAGCAAAAAGAAAGAAACCAATTGAAAGAAATTACTGAGACTTCGTACCAAACAAGTCAAACTACCACTACCCGTGCTACCAACACATAAGTGCACTACCAAATGCCTGATCTGCAGTTTCATATTTCATAAGCTGCGTTCCTTAAGCTCTGTGTGAATATATTTCCGCTACAGTCCATTCACCCTTATTAAGCTAAGACTAAAAACTCCACCTTCGGCGCGAGCTCGCTAGCTTCCGCAGTGCATTGGTTGCGCGTGCCTGCGCGTTCACACTTGTGTTAGCCAGGGCAGAAAGCACTCACTAAAGGCGGAGCTTCTAGTCTCAGCTTAAAGGTGAATGGAGTATATTACCCAATTCACACGGCAGCGTAAAGGTACCGTTAGCTTAAGTCCCTTAGCTGAAGGTACCTGTGGTAAACGGCGTTCTTGATCACACGATAAATAAGCGAAGCACTTTAAGTGGATGTCGATTGCATTCCTGCTAAACCGCGAGAGGAGCACGTGATAAACAATCATTCCTCGAAATCGGGATGACGCGCACTTATTTTATTATTATGCGTGAAATATCACATTTAAAACCTAACCAATATTTGTGTTCACTCTTGCGGCAATGTATTTCTTTTTTCTCTTAGTCTGAAGGGCGCAGCTAAATGAGTCTTGCTTTAAGACGTCCAACCCGTCTGGCCACACTGGCCCTAAATCATCTGGGTTTACGAGTTTCCACTACGAGGTGGGCGACCTTTTTTGTGTTTAGCAGCTCAATTTTTCCGCGAAGTTCGCAGTTGAGTAGCTAAATAGTGCCCGGCAGAAACGAGCCACGTCGGAATCTCACGGTTACGCCAGTCACGCAATCGAAAGGGATGGACGACGACGAGGATAAAGGGTCTTGGGCGGGAGGGTCAGACGACTCATCTACAACCTCAAAAAAGATTTCGCAGTGGACCATCGTGTTCGGGTTCGTAGCACACTTTGTTTTCCAGATACCGCCGCTGCTACCTGCTAGCTACAGTATGCGTTCATTGTTAATGTATTATTCCATGAAAGTTGTGTTCACAATCAATTTGCTGCTTCTATATATTCAGTTTGTTATAATGCATTAAACAAGATATATTTACATATCTGTGATTTTTAGTTTGAATTCGTGGGTTCGAGGCTACTCCCTTTAGCTGTAAATGGAGCTTGGCGAGTTCCGTTTAACACAGGAGCTGTTTTAGAAAAGGGGAGCTTTATGCGCCGTGTGATTACGAACTCTAACTCCCTTTGTTACAGGTACCTGCGCCTAAGGTACATTTAAGCTGCCGTGTGAATTGAGTATAACACGGTAAGAACGGCAAGGGGGGGGGGGGGGGGGCGCTTCAGTTGTTGCGCATCAGCGCGAGCTTTCTAGCTTAGGGCTTCGGCGTTCTGTGCCATAGCCTTCTAAACACTGGCAAAGCCTGGCAGATCACCACGAGAAGCAGCTGCCGAAATGAAAAAGATGGAGCGGCAGACAACGGACGAGAGGAGAGCCACGTGACTGGCGCCCCGCTGCGCCATGACTCTGAAACACGCTTCTCCCGAGCGAACTAGTGTGTTTCGGGTCCTCGCCACTGCAAAAGCTGCGCGCTGACGCCCAGGTTCCCCGAAAAATGTCTCATTGATGCTCTGTGCTACCAGATCCTCGCGCTTCAAATCTACGTTTGGGCACTCTATGACTCTGTCGTTGAACTGCCAGGCTTTGTGAGTATAGAGGAGGCTATGCCTGTGGGCCTCGATCGCACGCTTCCTGCCAAGGCACGGCGAAATGCACGAAGCGCGTGCTGGAGGCGTTGGGTTCGAAAGACAGACCCTGTCGTCCTCACTCCGTCGGTAACTAAGGATATAAACTTTTCAACTAAACCGTACGAGTGGCATTGGCAAGCATACGGGCACATTGGAAAATGCGGCACTCGGTTTAGTTCTTGGAAAGTGGTGACCGTGGCAGAGTTCTAAGCACGGCTCCATTCCTTCTTTCCCGAGGAGGTTTTTTTTTTATTTTTTAAAATGCGACTGATTTTTTTTTTTTTTTTTGTACGACCGCGACTCAAATATTTCCTCGAATGGTTTTAGTTTGTTTTTTGCGCAACTATTCCGCCCGATTAGGCCTACCCGAATTGTCCCCGTGTCACTGGAAGTCCAACCCGCTTCCTCGAATCTCGAAATGACTTGGCCCACCCAAGCGTAAAAGGGCGTCTCCTTCCGGTAGGTCGCTTTCGAATCACGATTCGGGCGGCGGCGTATTCTTATCGCTGTTGGGGGACACTTGCATTTTATTTGCTCACAATATGGAGCGTATAAAGCAGTGTGCTGTACACGTTCAATTGCAGGGTCATTTACTTAGATAGATCCACACGCATTCAGCTTCATTCGTCAACGGTTCTAAGTTTGAACTCCGTTCAGCCGAAAAGATGAGACTCTACGTTGTTCCTTGCTGTGGCTCATATTCAATTGATAAAAAACTAACCAACAAAACAGATAAAAAGGAAATAACGCAAAATACAGGGACTATAGTGGAGGAGGTACAGGGACAAGTATAACACAAACTGGTAGAAGAAGATTCGGTTGCCCCGCCTCAAGCGCGAGCTTCTTACCTTCGACATTGCTTCAGCGTCACCCAGGCAACACACAGTAGCGTGCCAATATTGGCGTCGGATCGGAGAAATCGGGCCTATATCGTCCTGATACTGCCGATATTGGCGCTGGACCGTAAAGGTCGGGCCAGTATTACCGTGATGTGGCCGATGTCGGCGGAACATCACTTGGGTCGGCCAACGCCACGCTGATATACAGCATCCAGCGCCGTTTTCCTGTAATTGGTCGAATCTGAACCGGCTATATCGGCCGGTACTAGGAATTCCTGATCGTTTCTAAAACGATACTAAATCGCGGTCATTCGCGCCGGCCAATCGCGGCGGCCGCCGCTGCTGCCACGGGCCGCGCCGGGCAATCAGCGGCTGGAACTGGGTTTTTCCGTATAAACAAACGGAAAAAAAACTCTTGTTGTAATAATTTTTATTGGAGATCAGTACAAAACGGGGGGCACGTGATGTTTTCTGAAATCTTTAGTTTACAAGGTTTGCGGCACAATTAATATTGTTTTTATACAACCATGTCTCAGTGGTGATTTCAGGTAGCGCGTCTCGACCTAGGCGCATCCTAACTTCGGCAGTAATCGCGGCGCGTCCGCTTGGGAGTCTGGGGTGGCACCCCCTTCCACCGTATCTGTTTCGGAGCCAAAATGACCGGTTAAAGCCAAAATAGAAGTAACGTGCAGTTCCTCGAGTGGCCGGTGCTGGAGAAATGGCGGCGTTGCGATCGCTATTAGCTCGGTTCTCGAGTACGGATCGGTGCAACTTTCTAAGAGCAGGCTCTATGGCAGTTTTCCAACTGATCGGTTAATTCTATAGTAACGCTGACCTGGCCCCAGTCCGCCGACACCGCAGCGGCCGCGGGCATGTTAACCGATATTCGCCCATCTCTGCCCAGAACTCGAATGATATCGGCGATTCTGGTACATTTTTTAGAACGATCGTCAACAGATATTGGCCCAATACTGGGCCATGGTGCGAAACATGCAACTGGGCCAATATCGCGAGCAAGATTCCCCCGATGTTGGCCCAGTGTCGGCGTGCTGTCTGGGCACGTGCACTTCGAGCGTGCGCGCGTAACCGAAGCACGGCGGAAAGCATGTAGCCTGTGCTGAACGCCCGCCGTTAGACAGAAACGGCCCGCCGGTCTCGTTCTTTCAGTGAAAATGGTTGTATTATGCTCCTGCTTCTACGTGCAGACTGGTCGATATTTCTCGTAATTTTTTGGGTTAGTGAATGATTAGGGTATCTTACCAAAATGATCAGGCGTTGCGCAAAATTCATTGAGAAGTATTATTGCTCTTTTTTTTAATCGTTGGTATCATGTGGCTTGTGCATACAACAGCAAAATATACAAATGCCAGTGCGGGGGGGGGGGGGGGGAGATTTTTGCTGTTTGCCGAAAGTGCAGAAATATATGTGTGGCATGACTGCAAACCTGGGGCCTTAATCGTAAATCGTGCATCAATGTATGAACCAACTAATTCAAGTACAAAATCTGTTTAAAAAACAAACAAAAAAACTCGGAAGTAGTTAGGATTAAACGTGTGATGAGCCAGAATGCAGAAAGATCTTTCGCGAAACGTGCCGCCCAGCCACAGCCGGTCGAAGAGGTGAAGCACAAATCGACTCCGTCTTTCCTTTTTTGTGCTTTACCTTTCACTTTTACTTTTCCTTTTTTTTCCTGAGAATGACGCCAGCGATGATAAAGTGCCATGCCGGTTCCTGTATTTGCTTATTTTGTTCAACTTTTCGCTTCTCCAGCACGAAGTGAGGCTGGTAATGACTCCACATCTGTCAATCCAACACCCGAATGTAAGTATTTTTCTATTCGTAATAAACACAAACTTCATACACAGAAGTAAAGCAAACTCAAGGAAGGAAACATAAATGGAACAGTCGTCATATAGGCAGAAGGGTTGCAAAAAGTTAGGAGCCAAAAACAGACTAAAAGAGAGTAATTAAGGATGAGTGATGATCAGATCCAAATAAGAGCTTGATGTATTCTGCTTATTCACGTTGGGTGGGCCTCCTGCTAAGGACCCACAAAACCCTGCGGAATAAACGGACTGCAACGATTCGTGTACTCAGCTGCACTCTGCACATGTTCGGTCGCTTTTTGATGTCATCAACCATCGCCACTTTCTTTTTTTTTTCTTTTTTGCACAAGGATGACGCAACAGGATAGAAAAAGTATTGCTTGCTTCCGCGAAAACGCAATTAATACGAGTCCTATCTGTCAATGCGTTGTAGCTTACACGGTAAACAAGTTTGGCTGCTTCTTGCGCAAAGTGTACAGTGACGTCGCAGAGCCGAGCTCTGACTGGAAGGATATAAAGGATCGAAACAAAACCGTCCTGCCTTTCTTTCTACCCATTGCATGCTCCAATCGGAGCCAGTAGGTTTGTCGCCCACTGCTTACGCAGAGGAAGCAGTGGCATTAGGGTCAGATATTCGGGCGCCGAACGCCGGCGCCGTTTGCAAGTCCTAGCCGTAGTCCTAGCCGTAGTCCTATCCCTTGTCATACGCATGTTTCGAACCTGCTTGAGACGTGCTCGCAGATAATTTCGTGATCATGTCTGCAGAGAAACTTGTAACGAAGGGCTTTCTGTCGAATCGGGATTAGATCGCACACAAAAACATAAGAAAACAATACTCATAGAAAGGAAAAGTTAACAACGATAAATTTCGACCTTTGGGCTCACATATAGTCACCCGTGAACAAGAAGCTGAGACGGCATCAAAAAGTCGGGCACGATGACAACATTGGTTAGACTTTACTGGGTACCCCTTTCACAAGTGCTCGTGATGTTTATATAATGCTTTTCTGAGTTTTACATTAATAAAACGACACAACTGTTTCTGTTCCCTCATTTCCGTCGTATGTTCACTCAAGGTCTCTTAAAATTTCTGGTCCTTGAAAACAAACTTCCTACACTCTTAAAAATGTCTGTGCGTCTACTTTCACGCACACCACTCGGAGAGCCAATCACCGCAACTTACGGAGGCAGCTCAGCGAATGGCGATGCGGAAACATATGTTTAGACCAAAAAACGCAGTCTGAGTTGTGACATTAAGCAATGCAAAACGTCACGCTTGCATGCTTAATGTCACAACTCAGACTGCGTTTTTTGGTCTAAACATATGCTTCGGCATCGTCATTAGCTGAGTTGCCTCCGTAAGTTGCGGCGATTGGCTCTCCGAGTGGTGTGCGGGAAAGGAGACGCACAGACTTTTTTAGAGTGGTATACACATCATTTTTTCTCTCTCTCTCTTCTCGCTATCCTTCGCAGGGGCAATATTTCATCCTTAAACAATTCAGCAGCCGTGCTTTGCCCCGCCTTCGAAGGAACCTCCCGGCTTATCGACTCGGCAAGATAACGATGGTCCGGGACCGTGCGTGCAAAGCCGTTTTTAAGGGCTCCGGGTCCGAGGTTTCGTGCAGCAAGGGTCCCAAACAAAGATAAAACCACACGAACCCGGAAGAAGTTTTAATCAGGAGTCCGCTTTCCTATACTCCGTCTCGCCATCGTATGATAGTCCACAGCGAACGCTACGAACCACCCGGCATTGTATTGGCTTGTTTGGCTTGTGGAGTACTTTGCGGTTCCTCATAATATGCAACCGAGTATACGTGGATTATGGGCGGGGAAGAAAAGCGTGCACGTCGCTGTGATCGTCACTTGCAACGAAGCGATAACCCCGGGAAAATATAAGAAGAAAAGCTTCCTTCGTCAGGCGTTCGCTGACGCTGTTCCATGCAGGCGTTTACGATGGTCCCGGCGAACATTGCAGGTTTAAAGAAGGTTTCAAGAGTCACGTCGCTGCAGCTTGTAAACATTTACTGCGAGGTTTTACTATCGTAAAACCTCGCGGTAAACAAAGCCTTCGGGGTCGTACTACGGTGCCTGTAAGGCGTCTCCAACTGGTGTGTTCAACGCGTCCTAATAAAATAAAAAAATGGTTCCTCGATTTCCGCCCGATCACGAACAAGTTTCATGCGGTCGCCTGCCGCGACCCTGGAGGTATTACCGCAGCGGTGGTGTATATGTGGCAGATGCCTGTAATAATGCTGCAGGACGCTCTACATTTTCAGAGACCACGCAAGCTTGAGCAGCCAGCAGTTGGGAGTCCTTGACGATAACGAAACCCGCGTCCGCTCGTACTTTGTCACAGGACTTCCAGCACCAACTGCCAGGATCGCGACATCAGACACCACGACATTCCGGCATCTGTGACGTCATTCGTTGCCACTTGGGACCACTTGTATGTATGGACGGGACATCCTGGTGTCTCGAAACGTGTGCAACACGTGGCTCTTTTTGGGGCAACATTACTGCTCCTATACGAGAGGCAGCTTATGGGGAGAGCAAATCTACCAAAACGCATACCTTCGCGTACTAGAGACGAGGCACAAAAAAGTGGGAGGACTTGATTGCATATGTCAGCGAGTTCCGCTCCAGCTGACGGCATTTTCTTCAGTGGGTAAACATATGCTGATGGAGACGCTTCTTCTTCTTTTTCTTCTGGTCGCTCGTACAGATTATACTCCGCTTCTATGCATTAGACAGCGCGCGTACATCGCAAAATCCTTCCCTAGCGGAGTGGAAACCCCGCTTTCGAGAGAACGCATGTGCATCGTGCTGTCCACGCGGTGGCACTTTCGGGCAGCGCCGAGGAAGAAAGCTACCGTCGACGCACCGAGACACCGGAATTGCCGAGATAGCGGAGACGGCTGTCTCCACCTTTTGCATTGTCTCGACGGGTTTCCAAACCAATCGATGAGGGGGGCCACCGCTCCTAATTCAAAGGGGAACACCCTCGAGGCAGCACGCGTCCAGCCGTATCAGCTACGCACACGTTGTCGGCGCCAAGGTCATTAAATTTCTGCCGGAACAAGATGTATTCTTCACAGATAGCCTAAAACAGCGCGGGACATGGTGAGTGCCGCACATCTAATTATCTCTAATTATCGCTGTGAAGTCAACGAGTTTGTGGCAATAGCCGATACGAGAAGCAAAGAACCAATCACGAATAAGAGAGCGTGAACATATTGAACCACTTCCTACATTTCTCGAGCTGTCAGTAACCATAGCAGACGACTCCGTTTTTGCATATCGCCGCAGTAGGGCAGCGCAGCAGCCCACTCGCCTTGAAAAATCTCCAAGTCAAAGCAGCGCGCTGTGAAGTCACACCTGCTACATAACAAGGACGTAGTGGTAGGATTTGCACGTCAATAGAACCTTTTCTCTTTCTTCCAAAGAAAAAAAAAAGCGCGCCATCCAGTACCTGCTGCGCCAAGTATCCAGATCTGCCATTGTTTGGTCACGTACTCCGAGTGTGTGATGGGCACAAAAGTTGCGTCTGCGTACGGGGCGTGAACTCGGCTCAGTTTGTATCCAATCCGAGTGCCACGTCAGCGTTCGGCTCAGCTCGTATGCAATCAGACACTTCGCGCCCAAGAAATGGCAACTGCCAATGTTTATCGATGGATTTTTTTAAGAGGGTTTATTAACGGAGGCTAGAGAAGACCACGGCTTGGACCGAACTGTAACGTGAGCGGTCGGCTAGGTCCCGTGTTCGATGGGAAGGACACGAATTCCGGCCGAGCGTTGATGCAGTTGTCGAGAACGATTTTTGACCCGCGCTGGCCGCCGGTGGTGACGTAGAAAGTCCAGCACTGCCGCCTTTCTTTCTACAGTTACCGATAGTTAGGAAATGCAGGGCGGTTATTATTTTATTCACGCGTTTTAAAACACCCTGCGTTTGTTAACGTGTCAGTCTCTGCAGGAGATGTCGCGTAAAGTTGTTCTAACTCCCTAAGCAAGAAAGCCTCTCCCATTGTTGCGTTGAAAGTGCCAAGGAAACTGATAGGAGTGGATACACGGAGCGCTACTCACCGGTAAATATAGTTTGAAAAAACAGAATCAGGAAGATATATACACACAGGATTATACCTCACTCGAAGTGAACCTGAACTCTGTATTCGATAAAACGAGTGACGACGCATTAATGCAGCCGTCAACCCTGAATATGGACGGCTCAAAACTTTCCCTCTCTGTTTTGATTTTGTATCTGACTAAAAAGATGCGTTTCATCCAGTGCAGGAAAGTACAGAGACCTATCGCTGTGAACGGCGAAGTTCTCTAAAGGAAATGCACGCTCTCGCGTTTTTGAATAATGCATCGGCCTGTCTACCTTATGTAGGATCGCCCACATGCTGCTGGTGTTTCGCAAACTACCGATGAGGCACATTCTACTTAGCTTTTTGCGTGTTTCTTCGTGCAGACGCTCTCCTTGTGTGTATTCGCGTTTACTTTCGAGAATAGCGCTTTTACGAAGTAATCGTATACCAACTAGCCCCCATGCACATTTTGTTTTTCACTGATTAACCGACTCTTTATTTATAAGAGTTGGACACGAGTAAAGTGATACAGTGCACGGGGTCTTTTATAGGTAACAATAACCAACCGGTATGTAGTGGCAGATTATGAGGGAAAATGCACTGGTCGCTCAATTTGTTTCAATATGCAGCCGTTTTTTAATGCCGATTTTTATTCCAACGGGAAGCGAACTCAAAGTTGGTGTACCTGACGTCATGAGGCGTCACGGTGACACCTGACTTGAGTTTAGGAAGGACTGTTGAAAGGTCACGTCGGGTGGCGTAACCACATCGCGTTACGTCACTGTCACGTGACACGGCGACACGTGGCGAGTCGTCACCTTACGTTATAAATTTACACCCTGACGTCACATATGTATGTCGCGTGATTGATATATGTGACAATAAAAATGCGTCATGTTCTCAAGAATTCATATTGTGTATGTGACGGTTCGAAAAATCTTTATATATATATATATATAAAAAAAACTATTGTATTGCATTTTTTTTAAAGATCGCGAGGTTATGTCGGTTGGCACCGCAATAACTTTGTGTAGTTAGAAGCCACAAAGTTAGCCTCTTATCGAAAAAAAATTGGGAGCCATTCTAATTTATGAAAATGGATGACCAGCAAAGCTTTAGCACACGACACAGGCGTGACACAAAACTTTGAACAAAGGTACCAACACATATATTGTCTTGATCGGTAGTCGTCGTGACGAAAGGTACGCACACACACGTGCCGCTCGCCGCCGCCACAGACATTCTCGTTGCCGTTCCCGCCGTTGCTCTTAGTAGGCGCGTTACTCTTCGGGAGTCCGGACTCTACGTGGCCTCCCCATTACGACGACGAAAGAGAATTGAATTTGCAAATGGAGAACGGCAGCTTGTCTTTCTGTTTTTTTACATACATTCCCGTGGGCGCCTATCGCCGCCCGAGGAGCCAGAGGAAACTAGACAGGCGCTAAGGACCGCCACCCGGCGTAAAGTGGACACGCGCGACTGGACCGCCGCCCTGGCAAAACGGAAGGAAACTGGGCTCCCAATCCCTTGGAACGACGACGAAGAGAGGGCGGTGCGAGAATAGAGTTTTTGCAGGGTCGTATATACAGAGAGTTTGGTCATTCATTGGGACGTATAGAACGCAACTGAGGAGATGCCATTGGCCGAAAGCGTGCTGGGCGTGTTCCAGAGCGTCTTCACAAATTCGAATGTGGCCAACCAGAATCCCGACAATAATACCCTGGCAGTGTTTACGAGAAATAAACTTAATAAGTGCTTCGGAGTAACTCTCGAGGATTGAAACTATGCTACACGTGATGTTTCAATCACGGTCATCCAAAGTCATGGTAGAAAAGTGCGACTAGCGAACGACCTCAGGCGCCGAGGGCCGGGAATCGGCCGTCCGAGGGGTCACACTCTGTTCGAACGAAAACAGAGTTGAGTGTCATATTCGTTTCTTGCATCTTTCTGCATGATCATGATCGAAACATCACGTGCACCCTATTTTCAACCATAAAGAGTTACTAGATTTAACTGTTAAGTGCTTATTAAAACCATATACCAATGATAAAAACTGTTTGTCACTACCACCGCTAAGGGATTCTCTTCGGCTTCTGGTTGGCCAACAGAGCATGTCAAGCCCCATAGCCTCCTCTATGCTGACAAAGCCTGGCAAATGGCCACGAGATGCGGCCGCCGAAAGTGAAAAGGCATAGCGGCAGACAACGGATAAGAGGAGAGTGTAAAGTCCCTCGATGAAATAAGCGCTTTCAAGTACCGCCAACCATTGCTGTAGAAACGCACAAACACGTGCCACGAGCGGATGCTCCGTCGCCATCCGCTTCCAAGGGCCGCTCATTTCAGTACTGCGCCGCCATTTGCTTCTAAGGGCCGCTCGAGACATGGGCCTCGTACACTGGCGCATTTGACAATACTTGCAAGACAAACGAAAACACATCGAGGGGCTTTAGGAGAGTCTTAAGCATCTTCATATTTCAAAAGTAGCGCAAGGTGCGTCGATGCACGAGGCACGTGCATCGCTAGATTTCAGACGCCATGAATTTCCAAGAGGTGGCGCGCAGCACGTGCCTCGAGCATTTTTACAACAATGAATGGCCCCACTTTTCCCAGGATAGAGGGGTCTTTAGGAGAGTCATGCACTGGGCGCCCCGCTGCGGCGAGACGCCGAAACACACTTCTCCCGAACGATGGAATGTCCACTCGTGTTCCTCGCGCTACCGCTTCTTTTCTCGTCGGGTTTGAAAACCATGTTTCGGGTGTTACCCGCTGAAAAAGCTGTGCGCTGAATACCAGCTTCCCCAAGAAATACTCTCTGCTACCAGATCCTCGAGCTCCAAATCTGCGACCGGGCAATCTATGGCTTTGTCGTTGAACTGCCAGTGCTTTGTGAGTAGGAGGGTATGCGAGCCCTCTTTCTGCGTCTGGTGCACGCTCTGGCTCTGCCCGCGTCTCCCTTAACTAAACTCTCTCTATAGGGAGTATTCACTGGCGGCCATATCTGTGTGTGCGAATTCTGAGCGCGTCTTGATGGCGAGCTTCCACAGTTCTTTTGCAACGTGCATTCCGCACCATCGAGAGGGCCGGTTTTAGCAGCCTATTGATGTGAGCTCGTTCTGAGCATGCGCTCTAGACAGTACCCGCAAATATGGCGTCCAGTGAATACTTCCTATACACGGTTCTAGCTTCAAGGAGAATGCAAGGACTGGTGTTCCATGCGCCGCATGCGCACGCCTTCCCCGCATAAAAGATTTGAAGTAAATAACCAAACTAAAGCGTTAACGAACGCGCGTACAACATGCCATTTGTTTTAGGCTTTTACTATAGAACCGTTACTGCTGCAGACGCCTGCACGTGCGGCGCGTGGGTAGTGTGCGGCGCGTGCGTAGAGTGCGGCACGTGGGTGCGGTGCGAGCATAGAGTTTTTGGTCATGCACACGAAAATTCCACGGAATCTTAGCCATAAACAGCTTCAGTGTAAAACGTTATCCGAGTGTGGCGTTTTCTTTTTTGGGGATATCAAAACAAACGAAATACAATACAATTTTATAAAAAAAACAGTGCACGCCTTTAAAAGTAAAAAAGGCAAAAACATTAACGTTGCCACGTCGTCTACTGAAGTGTTATAAAAGAGTCAATCGCGCCGGAATCGTGCTCCGGTCTACACATAGAAATATATAGCACAAAAAGAAAACACGAATGTAACTAAAAAAACACGAATTCCACTTAGTCATCGATTTCACTGGCTCAGATATTTGTCTTGTTTACTTGAGCTGGAGAAAATAAAATTATATGTACATAGTATATATACTATATAATAATTCATCCAGTGCCTCCATCGGTCAACGGCCAAGATCTAATCTACATAATCGATCTGGCGGCCCCCGTGGAGTACGTCTAGTCATTTGCGAGTGTCTCTTACCTTTTATGGCGTCTGACCAAGATATTTAAATCTTTTTTACACGCTTACAATATTATAATTTGAATTGAAGGCATTCGTGTTTATATAAAAGAAAAAAGAAGGGTAGGGAGCGGTGGCTGGGATGCTAAGACTTTATGCAGAACACTAAAGCTCAAATAAATTCCAAACGTAGTCTCTTTTTTTTTTTCTGACAGGGCTCCTTTTTTAAAATTGTACCATTCATCAAGATAGCTTTCTTTTACTACCAACGATTAGTCTGGCAAACAAGTAAAACAAATCGTTTGATTGCTTTAATTATTCCTTACTTCACACACAAACACACACGCACACACACACACACACAAAGATCTTCGTAACTGGAGCTTTTCCACATAAGTAGGATTAGTGCATCGAAGAACGTTTTACCTTTTTGTAATGATAAAAAAAAAAAACATATTTATAGTCAAGGGTGGCTCCCATTACTAATTCAGCAAATTATTTTTTTTTCTAATAGCCATCGCTATGAACGACAATGAGGCAAAATAGCGTTTACTGTTCGTACTTCATCGATGCCACTGCAGTGGGTTTGACCAACATGGGTAAACGTCAGCTTAGACAAACATACCCGTGTTAATAGAAATGTCAGCAATTTTCTTTTAATGCGGGCAACAGCGAAGGCTATAAAAGTGTGCTTCCCGTTTTAGAACGCACATTGGCTGCCCGAACGTTCGCGCAAAGTTCGCACTTGTCATACCAACGGCGGTTCACGCTAAGGCGTGACGAAGTGTTGCCTGACGTGCAACTTCTCAAATAAAAAAAATCAACTAGGCACGAAAACCCACCAGGCTGAAGCAACCGGACTTGTTATAGCCGCTGAGAGAGTTAGAACGGCGGGGCGTGTCTATAGAAACAGTCGGCCTTCTGCACGCGCTCCAGGCCTTCCTCTGTGCTTCGGCTTCGCGCAGGCCCGTGAGGTGCACGAGACGGTGAGGGGTGTTTGAATGTAAGAATCTCGCGCTGGAGGCGGGACAACCGAAGCTTCGTCCTGATGTTCTCATCTTGTCAATGACTGCCATTACTGCTGCTTCGGCGCAGTGCATAGACGATTTCATTAAAAGGTTTCCGGCAGGCGTATTCTTAATGTCCGTGAGTATACAGTGTGTTTTTTTGTTTTGTTTTTTGCTTTCAAAAACGGGTGACGCGCACGTGCTGGGCTGTGCGGATTACGCGCTTAGCTGAACATTTGTAAACATTTGAAGTTTTATTTAAGAACAAAAAAAGAAATATTTTTTCGCAGCGGTTCAGAGGCGTGAAGAGAATTATGTTTCACAAGCAATAGAAGGGAGAAAAGGAAAAGTGCGCATTGGGCTGTCGTGCGAAAATGGGAAACGGCGTCATTGTTTGCAGACGAGTTCCGGTAAGACGCGCCTTTCAGGGGAGATTTCCTTTTTTTATCGAGAGATTAACAATTTTAAGGTTTACATTCAGCGAACAAAGTTATATAACGTTACGTCTTTGTGTGTGGTGTTAAAGGGGAAACTTCGTGAAGAAATCGCATTATCCTTTCGCCCGTTACTCAAGATTGTCTTGGAAAGGAGTAGAAGCACCTTTTTTCCCCTCGTTGCTCCTTTTTATAACAAGGTCTTGTTTTTTCAGAACCTCTACAATCTTCTACATTCATGACTGTAAAGTGTAGTTGCATTTTGTCACACTTCCACATTTTAGGTAAAATTCTGGCATCATATTTATGTGAGTTGTTGAAAATCCGCTATTTTACTTTTCGTTTGTTTTGTTTTTTTCCCCTACGACTTGTTGGGTCCCTTAAAATTATTTTGGCAAATATCGCAGAATATAATTTCAAGTTTGTGATATTGAGGGTTGCGAGTGTACAGTGGAAAGGGCGGTAGCCGCACATGAAAGGCACAAGGGGGTCGGGTGTTAGAAGAAGATAAGGACGACGGCATTATTACTGGGACACTCGGAGCTTGCGCTTGGGCAAGTGCTTATGTTCTGGCGATTTATAAACCTTATATTGTTATCGTACCAGGTTGCGGTTTCCGATCAGAGGAATCAACGAATCTCGAGTACCTAGTACTCGAAGGCTATACCGGGACGTACCTCTGTCCATATCAGATCGCTGAACAACTACAGTATAATCAAGCTTGCGGAAGACGTCAACCAAATCACTCTTAAATATGACGCACTGAGAATGACGTAATTGACGTAAGCACAGCAGTTCCACCTATTATGGCGGTGAGCAAGGTTTCCATAGATGATGAGCAGTGGTGCCTAATCCAATTCTGGTGAAGGAGAAAATTCATGCAGTTGAATTTGGGGGGGGGGGGGGGGATATTTCAAGCATATAATTAGCAACAATCCATACGTCACGGGCAAGGATGCAAAATTGGTGTCAACAGTCTGGCGAAGAACGACATCCCACGACAAACGAACGTCGCGGGCAGGTTCTTGCGGCTGCGGTAAGGCAGCCAGAGTTTTTAACGCTAGAAAAATCAGAGCTGCCAAGACAATGGCAGGTGTGCCGCAAGGCGTAAGGAGAATACTCTAAAAAGTGCAACAATTTCCTGCTTGTCGCATTTTCCATTTTCTCCAGAGAAACAAAAAAATACCGGGCAAACTTGAACAATATTTGCATCATAAATATAGGGCAAAACATATAATTTTTTATAGGCTCAGCATAGATAGCTCAGTGGATAACTTTAATGGCAAAAATGTTTGTTATCTGCATTCGTGGAGGAAAATGCAATGCCCAAAAGCTCTATCTAAGACTAACGTATACTGTAGTCGCTGACATGCTGCGAAGGACAAGGTCACTTTACCCAAGAGGTCACACACCCCCCCCCCCCCCCCCCCCCCGAGGTCACGCGACCCCCCCCCCCCCCTTTTACCCTTCCCTACTCTTCCTCAAGAGCTCCGCTCTAATTCGGCGTTACAGATAGTTGTAAAGGGCTTTCAATTTTTCTTTTTTGTATGCACGTGTATTTTTGAAGTTTACACGACACCAAACTGTCGTGAAAGTTAGCAAGCTAGCACAGTACACAGGACTACTAAAGAACCTCCCTGCCATTTTCATTATCTCAACAACTATAAAACAAATTTCTTCTAGTCCTTCGAAACGCAGTGTGCACTACGGGCACCTATTATTCACAGAGAAGCACCTGCTCATGTTAAGTTGAGCCTCAGAGTATATTATTTCCTAGAGGTTATATTGCTTCTTTATATGTGGAACGTGATCGGTAGTAAAGTTCTACTTAAAGTCCGCGAAGCAAGTATTTAAACGGTTTAATGCTTTATTCAGGACTGCAGATCATTTGTCTTTATCATCAACAAAGGGATGCTTTTGCTTTGGAGGAAAGTCAAATTTTCTGCCATAAACTAACCTTGATACTATTAGTGCGCTCACCGAAAGCTAGATGGATCAGTCATAATACAGATCTGATCTTTTTTGCATCTCTTGGAATAAATTCTCTAATAAAAACTGTTGTAATTAGGCTTTTTCATGTTTTAGTTAAATTATAGCTACACTCGGTGAACAAGCCACCAACACGAACCACCAACAATACAAAACACCTGATGTGACGGCCGTAAGCCTAAAAGATTGCTAATAATGGCAGGTGTTACTACTGCGAGGAGTTTATGTTTAATGTTCATCCGGTGTGGCTCGGCCAACGCTCATCAGGTTCACTTAAAACAAACACATACACAACCGACAAAGCATTTTTTTTTTTTTTTTTTTAGAGAGAGAAATTTGCAGCGGGAAGAGCAATGATCCGTCGACACTGGAAGCGGATTGGCACGCTATCAATCGCAAAGCGGCTGGGGCCTAGAGTGAAATTTGATAAAATGTTTACTCTATGACCAATAATTAGTGTTCTCCATATATTTAGGAAAAATATTCATGCAGAAGCTTGTAGAGACGTACGCATCTAGAGGCCCTCTCACGGATTGTAGAAGACACTTAAAGCATGGCACCATTGTTAAAGTATTTTAAGAAGTCACTCACAAGATGAGAACAGAAGAGCTTCTTATACCCGACCTCCAGTATATAATCTCGCTGCCTTTGACCATGCTTTGGCAACGAGTGCACGCTCAAGGCGAACGAGACGTCCGAGCGCTATCGAAAATAAAAAACGCTTGCTAAAGGCTGGACAACGGAAAGCTCCTCACTTCAGTTTTTCTCATCCGTCAGTGACCTCATAGTCACGTGACCGCGGGACGTCACATGTCCTGCAACGCTTCCAGGACGTTATCCAGGATCATTGCCTCCTATATACAGACAAACCCTGGCAGATCACCACGAGAAGCGGCCGCCGAAATAGAAAAGGTGGAGCGGCAGACAACAGATCAGGGGAGAGCCACGTGACTGGCGCCCCGCTGCGGCGAGACGCCTAAACACACTTCTCCCGAGCGAACAAGTGTGTTCCGGGTTCTCGCCGCTACAAAATTTATGCGCTGACGTCCAGGTTCCCCGAGAAATGGCTCGTTGATGCTCTGTGCTACCAGATCATCGCGCTCCAAATCTGCGACTGTTCACTCTACGGCTCGGTTGTCGAACTGCCAAGCTTTGTGGGTACAGAGGAGGCTATGCCAGGATCCATAGACGCTCCGAGAAGATGACGGTCGCACCGCCTCAAGGCACCGGTTTGGCTTCTGACCTTTGGAGTTTTCGGTGTGCAAATCGATAAGGCGAGATAATTAGATCCGGATCGCAGTGTGGCGACAGGACTTCATCGATCACCGTACGCTGCTCGAATGCGTGAGTGTTTCGACTCAGCGAAAAGGCGCTCTACTTTTAGTCGGAAGCACGAAATGCTGCCTAGCATTCTCGAGGAGTAAACTCGAAGCCGTGTCACTATATACACATATGATTCTGTGCAATATGGAATTCTAACATTTGGGTTTGAAACGCGTTAACCCTTTTCCACTTGGTGAGATGTCGCTCACGGAGCAAAAAACCAGTCCCATACCGGTGGTGTTGCGCAGAAATGCGGAAATAAAAGTCAGGATGATTTGAATTAAGATATAAATAAAAATTTAAATCTTGACTTAAATCGCACCGATTCGGTTTTAATGATTTCAATCAAGCACTTTTTCCAAAAAAAATATTGCTGCAAGATTTTTCTATTTACGGTTTGTATATCAGTGTTTTTACCCATCGAAATTTATTTTGTATTTGAAGCGAAGAATGATCAAGCAGGGAAGATTTATATCAGGACGCAATTAAAAAGTGTATTTTTAATTGCGTCCTGATATAATCTGGTGGTAAGAAAACAAACAATTTTCTTGTTGAACTGATTTCAATAATGAAATTTGGATCTAAATGAAATTATTCTGATTTATTTGTCTTGTTCGCTCATAATATATTTTACCCCGGTTTTCCATGTTAAAAACAAGTTATAAAATTTGGTACCTCTTAGAACTGCTAAAAAACAGCGTTTCAGCCCCCCCTAATCGTAAAATAAAGATAACCGTTAAGATGACGACAAGGAATAAAAAAAACCTCTGACGGTAATTCCCCGTTAAAACTTGTTTCACGAATAAAAAAAAAACATCTATATTAAAGTAATTAATATTCACAATAGCTCCACATATTTTCTTCTTAAGTAAAACTCACGTACAGATGCTTCGGGTTCAATAAATCTTGCCGATATTGTCGCTGACAACTTAAGAAGCGCGTATCGTCTCCCGAGTATTTTAATCGTTTCGCTTTTAACGAAAACTTGGCATCGGCCGTTAAGAGCTTTAAAAAATTAATCCGCTATGATAATTGTGCCGACGGTAAAGCGTTCAAGTAACGTCGTTACCGATAACGCACTGCTTTTTTTGGTAACATGGTAAAGTGCTCGTTACTTTTTCAAAGTGTAACGAATACCGTACTTACGTTATTTATCTCGAGTAAGGTGTAACGAGTTACGTTACTCTTTACATCCTCTGCCCCCAAAAAAAGAAAAATACATCTATTTTTTTTTCAGGTTTTTATGCACCAAGCGATATCAATTCTTGCACTCATGCGACATACCTTCAAAGTTTTCCCGACGCAAACGCTCCAACTTTAAGAAAACCTAACGCCCTCGCCCTTTGTCCCATTGTCGAAACACAGTGTCGTTACAACGCGAAGGTAACGTATCGTTACTTCTCATAAGTAACGGTAGCGCGTTCCATTTAATTTGGACTAACGTAGGTCCCTAATGGGCGTTGCTTTTCATTTGCGCGGAACTAGTAACGCATTTCGTTACTTTTTTTACGGTAACGCCTACGACACTGAGTGAGAAAAAGTCGCACTTCCCGTTCCTTAGACTGTCATAGACTATAGTAACTGATCAATGCAAATTGCAATCAATCGAAGGTATATTATAATGGATCTTCCAGTAAAAGTGTTTCCCGTGGCTACGACGCCTTTTAGCGCAGCGACTATCACCACTGGAGGTTTATATCTCTATACATTGTGTTACATCGGCGAACCGGTTCTCTTCGAAAACGTTCTCGATGAATGCTTTCATCCGGTGAAAGCTTTAGTAGTTCCGAAATTTCTAAGCGCGGCCCGTTTCAAAGCGAAACCTTCGCGAGGTTTTTCATTCAAATAGCTTCGCTCGGCGAAAAGACGGCTTCTCTTTGGAACGGCGACGAAAGTCCCTCGATGAATAAATGTTTCTCCTTTGAAAGGGGAATGCCCTAACGCGAGTTCTGCGGCGTGCTCGATGATGACTACATTCCAAATAAATTGGTTTTGCTTGCCCAAAGGGGCTCTTAGTTGGACACTCGGCGACCAAGTCGGCGATATTGACGGCTTTCTCGCCGAGTTTACCAACTTAGTGCCCCAGGAGTGTTTTGATGGACGAAACGCGTGCTTATAGGCTGCAAAACCAGCCTTCTTGCGTTTTTTTTTTTTTTTTATCTTTCCATGGACCAGTTGCCATTTTGTCAGAATTGAAATACTTGTTACGGTATAATGTCATGATTGGAGGGATGACCTGACGTACAGGTCTGTCTTGGGGATGAGTTAAATAGTCCTAACGCGTTTCTTCTCGCTCTCTTTCTTTTTTTTTTTACTAAAGGCAGAGGTAAATATTAGTACTGACCTAACAGTGCTTCTGCTTCATTGCAGTTTATAGATAAATATAAAAAATATGTACATATAAAACTGAGCTTTAACCACGAAGTGTGTTTCCCCGACGACTGAAATCATTTTTTTTTTCAATTCAATTCAATTTTTATTTTCAGATCAAGTCATACAAGATAAAGAGCTGGCCCACAAAAGCAGCATTCTGCTTTTCTGGGTCAGCTCAAGTGCGTATTTAACAATACGCACTTGAAATACAAAAATATTTTCTTCGGGATAACGTCAATGATAGCAGTGGACGTCAATTTACAAGTGTAAAGTAATAATCAAGAAATTAATGACTTCAAAGTCACTAATTAACTTGTGAAATGTTCACCTAATCTGGCGGATTGCCAGATGAGGTGAACACTTCAGATGCCGGATTGCCCAGTCGCGAAAATATGCGATACCAATCTTCCGTATTTCGACAACCTAATTCTTCTCAGAACTAGTTATTGTTATTGCTTTTCAGTTATAAGGTGAATCAAATACCAAAATTAAGACTTTTTTTAATTGTGTGATAACGACAAGGTAACGTCACACTGAAAAAGTTTCTTACTGATGACGCTGCGAAATGTTGGCGTTATATTAATCCGCGTGCCAAATCGGGAAGCGACTCCGGCAACAGTCAAGAACGCGTTGAAGATTTTAATTCCATCTTTTCTTCTGTTTTTACGCAAGATAACGAAATTTTGCCGGAATTTAAAGATTTCTCTGAATAGCCTTCAATTGTAGATATTGAAATACACGAAGAAGGAGTTTTAAATTTATTACTTAATATAGACGTTAAGAAAAGTTCCGGTCCCGACGGAATTCCGAATGCGTTCTTAAAAAGGTACAGTGCATGGGTTGCTAAGTATCTTACAATCATCCTTAAATGAAGGTCACATGCCTAAAGCCTGGAAGACTGCCAGAATTATACCTATTCCTAAAAGCGGTTCGGAGAGTTATATAGAACATTTCCGCCCCATATATCTTATTGTTACATGCTCCAAACTCCTCGAACACATCGTTTCTAAACATATGTTGACTTTTCTAAATGACCATAATATACTGTATGAATATCAACACCGTTTCCGCAAAGGTCTATCTACGACCGCCCAACTTGTTTAGACCGTGCATGATCTTGCTCAATCTATTAACAACCGAAGTCAAACTGATAAAATATTCTTGGACTTCGCAAAAGCATCGACAAAGTGTCTCATCCTAAATTGTTGCTTAAAATTGATACCATATTTAAGAACCCCATAATTACAAATTTGTTTTCTTCCTATCTTTCTTCGGGAGTTCAGTTTGTCGAGTCTGGAGAATATAAGTCTATCTTTGCACCTATCCTTTCGGGAGTTCCACAGAGTAGTGTACTGGGACCACTATTATTTTTAATATTTATAGATGACCTCCGCTTTGGAATTTCTGTTCCAATTAAGTTGTTTGCGGACGACTGTGTATTGTATACTAACATTGAAACCCAACAGGATCAAATCGAACTAAGCGATAACCTCAGCAAAATTAAACAATGCCGCGATGAGTGGCAGATGGAGATAAATCCCTCGAAAACGGTATTGATGACAGTTACACGAAAAAAAGACATTTTTAAGTTATGAATATTTTTTTAGGTGACACTAAAATCCTCCGTGTGGATGAACACAAATACTTAGGATTAGCATTCATGAGTGACTTACGATGGAACACTCACATTGAAAAAGTCTCATCAAAAGCTAACAAGGCACTCTGGCACCTTAGAAGAAACATAGCTAGCGCCACACCAGAAATAAAAAACAATATAGCGTATAAAACATTGGTGAGACCAGTTCTCGAATAGGCGAAAATTGTTTGGGACCCATATAGAAAAATCGATAATACTCGACTCGAAATGCTTCAGCGGCTTGCAGCTAGATTCACCTTTAGTAAATATAGCCGCACAGATTCTATCCACTGACCTATGCTGCCGTGCCGAGCTCCTAGCTCTAGAATTAAGAACGAAGTGTGAACGTATAAAGTTTTTGTTCTTAATTTTTCATAATTTAATTTGCATAAAAAAATATAATTACATGGACATACGCATGGGTGGATCCACAAGGCACCGTCATTCTATGTATATAAGAGAGCCGTCTGTTAGAAACGATTGCTTCAAGTATAGTTTCTTTCCTGGCGCAATTACGGAGTAGAATGCTCTGCCAAGTGGCACTGTCACCCTAACCTCAATTAATGAGTTTGTTAAATCGGTGGCTCCGAGGCGAGAGCGCCGGCCTACGGATCCCCAGGTGGCGGGTTCGAATCCCGACCGAGGTGCCCGCAATATGACGGAGGCTTATTGCGGAGAAGGCGCCGTGTAATCGAGCTTTCGGTTGCACGTCAAAAGATCCCCAAATGGTCGAAATTAATCCTCAGTCCTCCGCTGGGGCGTGCCAGATGCCCGTCGTAGGTTTGGCACGTAAAACCCCCAAATTTGAAATTTTGAATTTGAGTTTGTTAAAAACGTCGACAGCTTAGTACTTTGTCACATGTCGTAAGGGTTGATTAGTCACGATGCTTATCTAGTGTTCTACTCTTACCCTCAGAGTCCATTCCCATCATTTTTTTTTTCACTTGTTGTGTTGGCCTTAATCTGTATAAGTACTTGAGCACTTCGAATGCTGTATCATTGCCTGTCTAGTCAGCAAGTCATATAATAGAAGCTTTTTTTTTTTTTTTTCTCGTACTTTTTGTCGCAGCAGGTTCAAGAACCAGCGTTAAAAACGCGTCGCCATGACACTTATTTGATTCATTTGCGATCACCAGCTTAGTATAATCCCGTCCGCGAAAAAAAAAATAGAAGGGGCAAGATTACGCTTCATTTACTATTCGTGATTTGTATAGCCCGCGGTGGCAACCACACAAAGAACAACGCCACGACGATACACTTGAGGGCGATTCCCACACTGCGAGGGTTGCTATGGCAACAGCGTCGTCGCAACCAACGAAACGTGATAAAAACCGGTTGCTATGGCGGCTGTTGCCATAGCAACCCTCGCACTCGGCCGAACTCAACGCAAGTGTGTGAATCGCCCTTTACGCTGCTGCTTGGTTTGTTCCGTCGGTTCGTAGCGTTGGCTGGGGGTCGGACTTAATGTTAAAGTGGGTTAAACTATACGGCGTCCAAGTTTGTCTGCTCCTGAACAACAATTGGTATTCCCTCAAATCGAGTAACGTCAAAAGCGAACGTCACTAGGTTTTCCCTGTACACGATTGATCCAGCGACGATGGAACGTGTACGCAAAACAATACGAACACCATGATGAGGCGCTTTTGACGCTGTCTGACTGGTTATTTATGCTCGTAGCGTCGGATGTGTCTGGATTCTAGATGAAACGGAGTATTGAGGGAGTTCGCGAGAAAGGAGAACTGTGTTTTTCGGCCCGGGTGAATAAACTGTGCGTCGCAGAAAGCTCAAACTCCGTGAGAATGTGACGCTAGCGGTTCGGATAAAATGCGAAAGTTTGGGAAAATCACGTTTCCTGTATCAGAAGAGAATTGAGAAACACAAAAATTTGTCTTTGAGCTGTCTTCCACCTAAGCCTAATATCGTCAAAACGTGAATTGATAATGTTGACGCCTGTGGCATCCATTATATTGAAAAAAAATCTTGTCAGCAAAAAAGAAATCATTATCCTCTCTCTTGCTGACAAGTGCTTTTCACTGATATAAATCCCACAAGTGTCCACAATGTTGAGTTCTGCATTGACGATATTAGGCTTAGGTAAATGTCGGCTCATAAAAAGTTTTCATTTTTCTCAGTTATTTTTTTATCCAAGTAACGCCGAGTTTTCGAACTTTCGAGTTTCATACCAACCGCTAGCCTCTCATTCTCAACATGTTTGAAAATTTCTGCGATACATTTATTTTACTTACCCGGGCCGAAAGAACACGGCTGTCGTTTCTCGGTAACTTCCTGTGTATAGTGGCCTGTTAAAACGCAAAACAAAAGTTCCCGCGAATATAAAATCATCACGTCGCTTTGTAACCACGGATCCCGGAATTCGACTCTCAAATTCCAGTGAAGCGCGATCGCAACGACCGAAAGCGTACAACCACGCTTTCATTCGACCGTGTAAAACACCTCCCACAACACTGCACAGTCGGGGGCCCCGCTCATTCTGGAATTGATGGCAGATAAAAGCCGCAACCACCGTAACTTTCCGCCAGAAACCTAGGAAACGGCCTCCAGCGGAACTCCCACGCCTAAAAACATTTGCCATGACTGGCGTCGCTCGCTAGGTGAAGGCGGAACGTGCAAGTCCACGTTTTGCATAGCCGATAAAAGCATCACGTGGCGTTGCGTAACTATAGTCTCTGCATGCTTAAGACGCGCATGGCGTGGCGAACCTTGATCATCCTTTTTTCATCCCATCCTTTATCCCATACTTTTAGGTATCTGTGTACAGGACAGTGCACTGCTGCTCAGGCCACTTGGCTGTTTGCAGGCATGCAAATAAACCCCATCTATCTATCTATCTATACCACAGCAGCCACTGAGGTTGCTGAATAAGCTGATAAGGAAGACGAATAGCCAATCACCAAGCAAGGGCATCGATTCAGCATGCAACTGGGTTGCATGCGTGAATCGGTGTGGTATCATGTCACATCAGGTCACGTGAGGTCAAGTTCCCCGCTAATATTAACGGGAAACCTGAATTGCTGTGAAGGACACGGGACGTTAATTTTCCCGCTAAATATAGCAGGGGGGAAATTGACGTCACATGATCTGGTGCCACGTGACCTAATGACCAATTCAACTTCCTCGTTAAATTTAGCCGAGAAACTGAATTGGTGTGTAGGTCCCATAAGCAACGCTGCGCGCGTTGCATTATGGGACGTCACAGGCCATAGGCTTCAGGAAATGCGGCTTCTCGAAATCCGGAAAAATTGCCAAAGAAACGTTGCAGGTAATATTTGTACTGTTTTACGGTACAAATATTAAAAAAATATATATAGCGTACCACTTCGTATCTTCTTTCCTCTGAAAGCTCTCCGCCTTTTCAGTGTGATACATCCGAGCTACTCCAAGCACGTCAGCCGACCCCAGCCAAAACACCACCCGAAATAATCAAATCTTGTGCAATAAAATGTTGGCCTCATCACAGTGAGATCGAGCGACGACACAGATTGGTTGCGAGTGGTATGCGTCACTACTCGGTTGGGCCTCGTGACCAATCAACGTGTCAAAGAACTCGGACATCAAGATCGGTTCCAGTGCGGAGCGCAAGGTCGTCTGCTTCTTGCACAGTGGTTGCGATGATGTCAAAACGCCCAGCTCTTATTGGCTGATTGAAAAACAAAATAGTGGGCAGACCTCAAGGCATCTAGCGTTCAGTTCTTCCCAGTATCCTTTCAATCAAAGCCAATTAGAACTCGGCGTCGTTCTGAAGTCACGACAACTCCTGCGCAAGAGGCAGACGACTCGCTCTCCGCGTTGCAAAGTTGACTCAAACTGACCGTTATGACTTTCCGAGACGTTCGGGGGCCTTCATCATTTAAGATAGTGTTGCTGCAGCTCACGCACTGGACGCGAGCACTGCGTCACTCGGGCGTGCGCGCTCGTCAACAAGCAATCTTTCGGCGAATATCAGGATTCCCGTGCGTGGTGAATGAGTGCCGTGACGGTATTTATCATCACTTGCGAATGACAAGTTTCGTTGTGTGTTTAGAAACGCACGATGAAAGCTTGGAGTCATCGCGCTCGGCGAAATACTACGTCACAACCGCGTGATTTCTCATTTCGGTTGAGTTTAGGAGGAAAGCTTAGGAGGAAGAAGTTGAAAATCATTTCATTGCGTCTTTATGCTCTCAGTTACTATACGGATGGCGCAAACTTTCTGTCCAACTCCAAGTAACTTCAGGTTCAAAGGTTCGAGGAACATACATTACACGACGTAAGAGCAAACATATGTACTTCTCATATTTTAGTCAATTTAATAATGGGATACGATGAAACAATATTTCCCAACGAACGTTTCACATTTCCTTCGTCAGGTGGCGTCAACTCGTTTGCGGTTTTAGCGCATGCGCACAGAAGTTCAACTTCAGTCAAACTTCGGTGTACAAGTTCGAAAAATTTGAACCTGGTCGAGCTCTGCCTACCACAGGTTCGCGACATCCCTTTGCGTAACCAGGAAAGCTACAATGACTGGAACGCGTCGCCGACTGGTGTGTTTACACCGGGTCCTCAAAGGCGGTCCCTCGATTTCTGTCGAAATACGTCCCAGAGGTGTCATATGCTGTCGCCTAAACCGATCCTGGCGGTGTCAAACACTCTTAGAAAAAAAGGTCTATATATTCTTCCATCAACGGAGGGAAGATCATGTCTCCTGTGTTCCCTTAGAAACGGAGCAACGTTCGTCCCTGCAAACGGGGTAGCGGGTGACTCGCTCTTCAGCAGGTCGCTGTCCAGCTTGACAGCAAAGAGTGAGACGATGTGATAGCTGCGACACTCACGTTCTCACGTGCATTTTTTTTCTTTTGTTTCCAGAACTTCTACCTTTAACCACCAGGATCACGGAATCCGACAACCTAACCTACCGGCTTTTCCGTCGTCATTTGTTGCCAATTTTCGACCTCTTTCGATGCTTGGTTGAAATAGCACGCTAAATGCAGCAGTCCGAGACGCACCATACACTCAAAAGTATGGTGCCTGGAGCGCGTCTCCGACTCATGTGTTTAGCGTCCAAAATGCCCGAAGATCCCAAAGTGGCAACAAATGACGTCACAAAGGCCGGAGTGTCCTGCTGTCGGACGTCGCGATCCTGGCGGTTGGTCGTAGGAACGATGGCGAGAAGCACGAGCGAACGCCGAGTGTCGCTGTCGTCGCGGCGTCTCAACTCATGGCTGAAGAAAAAGCTTCTATAGACTGCCAGGCTGGAGAGCGACCTGCAGCAGAACAGGTGTTTGCTATATCCACCGCCACTGCTGGGGCACCGCCAGGATCGCGACCGGCGACAGCATGAGACTCTTATGACGTCACCGGGCAGAAATCGAGGGACCACGTTTTGGGAGCCCGTAAACACGCTAGTCGGTGACGCGTTCCAGGCACCATAACAAAACTAAAGACAAACAAATTCTGCAGCAGCCACTTGCGCGGTTCTGAGAGTGGACAAATTAGGCTCCCTCACTTTCGTTACACTGGCAGAGCTTCCGGTCCCAGAGGGGGAAGGTCGCGCGGGTTTTCTCCGTGTTAATTGAAACAGAGTGTTCCGAGACAGCGGCAAAGCGGAGAGTCAAGAACACGACATGTAAAAAAAGGAAAAAAAAAACAACTAAAGAATTAAGAGAGATCGAGCACAGAGGAAAAAGATGTAACCCCGAGCGAAGAAAGTAAAAAAAAAAAAAAATTCTGTAAACAAGGCACTGTTAGGATAAGCCGGCTGCCAGGAATGTGGATTTACGCAGGTCTTATTGTATCAAACAGAAACCAATTTAGGACGCAAAAGAAGAGGATACGGCAAGCCGTACTGACTAAAACAATACGGACTCTTAGCAAACCGTTACCGTGTTCCGCTTACCGCACTAATGGAGCCTTTGAAGCATGCTTTTAAACCCGCGGCCGGATGATACTGTGACCGCAGGGTGCGCGCTTGAAAGCAGGCTTCAAAGGCTCCGGTAGTGCGGTACGCAGAACAAGGTAATGGTTTGCTAGAAGTCCCCACTGTACTGGGATTACCAACTGAACTCCTCGAGAAGAAGGAGCAGAGTTCATCCTCGGGTGCGACATATATGAGCATCTTCGAGTGTATTTACGATACGATACAATACGATACGATACGATACGAAACGATACCATACCATACCATACCATACCATACCATACCATACGATATGATATGATATGATATGATATGATATGATATGATATATGATATATGATATATGATATGATACGATTCGATATGATACGATACGATACGAAAGCTGCAGAAATGCATCTTGACCAAGCTATGGGCCCTCCATTCAGCAGCTATGACGGAGTAAAACAGGCATCAAGATAAAAGAATAAAGTCAAACACATCAACGAAAGAACTCAAATGAACATTTCGAATATACAGCTATTTTATAGTTCGGTTATATCTACATTACGATTGAAATAGCCGTTTACTAGAAAGGTCAAACGGTAAACTTATCTCTGCATTCAATATTTCGCTCTAGATTTAAGAATTCGACAAGGCTGCTAATGTCTGTTGAGTAGTACTGACTTTTTCTTTTAAATCATAAAACTTAAAAATAAAGTCTTAGCGCTCCTGTGCCGCAGACCTATACGCAGTGGTTTAATGGTAATTATATAATTCGTGTATGGTAATAATTTTTTTATAATTTTAAAAAAGTGAATGTATTGGATAAGTGTAAGAAACATTTGCTATTACTCTTATTGTTTTTTGTAGTTGATGTATTTTATTAGGATTTGAAAAGTAAAAAGCAGCAATAAGGGTAATAGCAAATGTTTCTTACACTCCTTCAATACATTCAATATTTAAACAGTAGTAGATATATTCTACTAGAATTTAAAAAGAAAAATAAATAGCGCTGAGTCAGCCTCTTCGTGTCTTTATTCTCTTCAAAAAAAATAACAAATGAATTAAAATGTCAATTAACCCTTTCGTTCTACAGCTACCTAGAAAAGTCCCGCAGCTGTGCATTCTTGATAAAATTTATTATCATTGTCCCGACCTTAAGACACCCTCACGATTACCTCCCGACCTAACATCACCTCGCGTTAACACCCCTGTACCACGAAACGCTTTTCTGGCGCAACAAACGCCTTCGATCGACGATTCCTTCCAAAAGCCATCAATGACTGAAACAGCCTTCCATTTTTCACCCTCACCATCGTCGCACCGGAGGAATTCATTTCATCTCTTCAATCACCCTTTTAATGTCATTAATATTTTTTTTATACTTGACTAGTTACTGAATTATCCTGAATGTATTTTTTGGTGTATGTACATCATTGTATAATACGAATAACCCCTCCCCTTTGTGTAATGCCCCAAACGGGCCCTTAAGGTGCAATAAATGAAATGAAATGAAAATGACTATTACCCCCTACTATGTTGCAATAACATAAATGTGAATCAATGAACAAACTATATAAAACATTTTTACACTTTTTGTAAAACATGTCTGTACTTGATTAATATTTTCTATTTAGTGTAGCAAAGATGTACCCTATAACAAAGAAAAACTATATTGTGAACTTTGATAAAAAGATGGTATACTGTTCGCGGCTTCCTTTGAAATAACTTTTATCAACTCTTTGAATAATTGTTGAGTATTTAGTACTCCGCGACAAATGTTTTTCAAAAGAATATTAATTCCCAAAAAATGACCTAAGGTCAAGGTGATGTGAAGAACATTAAAATGCGTCTTAAACAAAAAAAAAGTAAAATTAGTGACTCGTTTTTATAAATAACATACTATTTCAAGGTAAATTATTAAAAAAAATACGTCTGTGGAAATAAATGCTTACACCGGCGTTTCACAGTCTTTCTTGATTTGTGGAGCTCTGAATTTCGATTATCTCGTAAGTTTACGTCAGCGCCTCCGAGGAAACATCACCTACAGACATTCAGTGTCAAAGTCGAGCAGAAATCTCACTTCACCAAGTAACCCTTCATACACCACTTCACCGGGCCACCCATAAGCGGTTTGACATGATTAAAGTTTGGTGAGTATGTTTTTGGACAGCAGGAAGTTAATGAGTCCCCAATGAGCATCTTATGTCATCGCTGTAGATGAGGAGTTTACCTTGGGGTCTTTAAACTACGTCGCTTAGTAGAGATTCACTTAGTAGATCAAACTGCCTCCAGGTGGGCGACGTGGGCACACATTCTGCATCGGCTGCCTGCCTTTCCTCGTCACCTGCAGGCCTGGAGGTCTAATCACGAGTGCAATAAACTACTCTCAAACCTATTTAACCTATTGATACATGACTGCACGCCGGTACGATGCTCACGAGATTGAAACGGGCAGGAGTAGGGATTGAACCCAAAATTCCGAGCTTAGGTAGTGCAATAAATCCGCCCGCTTTAGAAAAAGTTAGTGTACTCTTTACGTCGGTTGGTGTATTTGTTCTTCATTTAGTCCCAAAGTCACCCTTTGGTTTTACATTGCGCGAAGAGCAGCAAATAAAAGGGTCTGACAGCGGTACTTCCGCGTTTAGCCTTCCTTCTGGGCAAAGCAAAGTTCCAGTTTCATCTTATTTCCAACCTAACCAACTAATTCTTTGTTTCCAACTGCTGCCACTGGCAGGCAGCGTCACCGGAACGCTCAAAATACCAGGCTTCAAACGACCTCATTATTGAAGCGAGCTATTCTTAATCTTTTTTTCCTATTCGTAGTGCTTTACTTTTAGTAAGTATGCACTTTAGCCTTTTTGTATAACCGACGCGTCGATACGACTGCGTACTTTATGCGGCGGCCAGTTCTTTGAGCCTTTCTGTGCAGCTCGTGAGCTCAGTTCTGTCGTAAAGGCACCTTTCAGAGTGAGCGCTTGTGTTGGGCTTTCTTTTGTTGGGATTAGTGCAGAGATGTCAGTATAAAACATTACTGTAATGAGATGACAGCAAGTAAATCCTTTTTTACGGTGATGAGAAATTTAATAAAATACTTTTCTAGGATGGTAATATAGTAATGTAATGAGGTACTTTCAAACAGTAATCTCGAAAAAAATACTCATTATTTTTTAAATTACTTCTGGTCCCAGTGATATCGTTTGTTTACAAGCTTTAAAAGAGATTAAAAAATATTTTACGCGCTGGAATATTATGATAAAGACACCAGAGGAAATTAACGATGGCCATCTCAACGCAAAGCCTCGTAGGAAGAACTCCACAGAAGCACAAAGGCGGGCTGGAAAGGCGAAGAATAAAAACTTACGTTTAAAGACATCGCTGGATGGCCACGGCTCACAAGCTCCAGGAAAGACAGATTCACGGTGTCACGTCATCACGACGATACCATCTTCGTTCATCCCTACGCTGACTGTGCGGTGGGACCTACGATATCACCAGAACCGATCAACCCCCTTTCTTTGATCACCTGACTCGTTCCTTTCTCTGCGCGTAAGTATGAACGAAAGCCTGGTTACATAGCGAGAGATATATGTTTGACAGTTCCAGCATGCAGTATCTTCCACCGGACTGCCAGGTTAGGGATGGACGACTTAGAGGCTAGAAGGCGAAGAGCACATCACCAGTAAGGCCAACACATTTCAAAACCTGACAGGATAGGACAAGTAGATCCACATACTTCTTGTTCTATCGTCAAGCAAGGTGATACCGTAAGCTTTGACATCCTGAGCAATAAACCACCAAAATAAATACTTACTCCAAAATACCTCGACAAGGCCCCAGAACGTTTCGTGCATAGCCTTGTACTCTTTGAATAAAGGCGCTTTTTGTAGTTGAAAAAGATGGGATTTGAGCAAAGCAGGTTCCGCTCGGGGTATGCTTCGCTACCTCTCCTTAGAAAGTTTATTCGGGAATAGGCCTACGAGGAAATATCGCCACCCGTTTGTTGCGAAATTGCACATTTTGGGAAGCTCATGCCATTCCTTTCCTCAACTGGTGAAGCATCGCCTAGCAACTATACAAACCCCTTGCGTGTTAACGCGCAATAACTTAGGCTCTTCGGGGATTTTGGAACAATGCTCCTTGAGAGGAATGGTCGGAAATACGTCAACTAGTGTTTTTGGGAGAATAGGATTAGATTGCGATCGAGGCGGTAGGAAAACGTTTCACGTGACGACTCCTTGTAAAAACGAGCTCACATGGCCCGACTTAACATACTGACACGGACTATAACTTCTAAATCAGAAAGACGTAAACATATCACCCTTTAACTAGGGACCTTCAGCGTTGAATGAACAGCGAAACCAATGAGTTAACTGTCTTTGAGTCACCATCTAAAGAAGCTATTCATCATATTCATCATGTTTAACAGTTATGTCGTGTGCCCCAGCAGAACAATTCTTCAGCGCGGTTCACTTTGGTGCGGTGTAAACAGGAAGATATGGATTTTGGTACATACCTATACTGTAAATCAAATGAGCACGAATTACTGCCTCAAGGTATTGAAAAGTAATATTAAAGTGATTTTATTATTTTTGAAAAGTAATTGTAACGTGAACAAATGGTTAGAGCGCAAACGAGCGTGTGGTGGTTAAACATTTGACTAAAAACCACGAGACTGGGACGAGAAGGGACGAACGAACACTGCCTCAAGAAGATAACTTTGTGTTTGTCCGTCCCTTCTCGTCCCAGACTTGGGGTTTTTAGTTAAATGTTAAACTGCAGCGTAATGTCCTAAATTTAAATCTGCGGTATTTTGCGACGTAATTTAATTACATTTTTTGTAATCTTAAGAAAATTAATTAGTAATGTAATATAATTACGTTAAGAAAGTAATTTTTTGCTCTCTGGATTAGTGAGGTTGTGAGATTAAACACTTTCAGGTTGAGCGTATTGCGCTTGTGCCCAGTGAGCCCCCGAGGATTACTGCAATTACATTAAGTTAGGCGGTACTTTGGTGGTTGTGTAGTGGTTGTTCTGATTTCTTTCTCATTAAAAGCCGGTTCGCTTTGGCTGGAGGAAACGCGTATTAAAAATAAAAAAAGTTAGAGGGTGAAGGGCCTATGAAACTGAGAGCCTAATATCTTTCATAACATTGCTCAGGAGGTTCATCCTGTAGCAAGAAAAAACAGATTACAACACCTTTTCTTCTTTGTTATTAGGTGATACGATTAAGAAAGACATTATTCAAGGTTGTTACTTTGTGCCAATTTCCATAGGCCCTTGCGACCGTTCTAAAGAAAACGTCCTCAGTCGACTCAAAACAACTTGTTAAATGCAGAAGTTTTATGAATCTACTCTGGGTACCATTGTTACTTGAAAAATGGTATCTCGTTTTAGCTGTTTTGGGCATACGCTAGTATGTCTGCGCGTGTTTCTAATAAGAGACATCACGCATTACAACATAAATTATCAAGGGTGAATTACTCAAGGCATACAAATACGCTAATAAAATTCATACTACAATATAGGCGCTCTATTTTATAAAATTGTACCGTCGATGCAAATTTAATAAACGAAGCAGCCAAATCTTTGAAGCTTATTGTTTGCAAAGCTTCTTCAAAAAGGCTGCGGCTCAGATCCCGACAAAATATTTTTAAGTATACAAGGTATACTTTTACGTTTAAAAATATTTTTTCTTGGACAACCCAAAATTGTTTACGAAAAATCTTTCTTGACTCACATGTTTCATGTTCATGCAAGCAACAACGTTACATGCATGGTGAGGGCACCATGCTAGTATAGTGCTGCACTACAAGCATATTACTCTACATAGAAAAAACAACAATATTAGTTCTTTCCGTCGCACACCGACCAAGTATTAAGAAAAAAAAAACAATATTAGGGCTTTGCGTCGCAGACCGACCAAGTATTAAGAATTGTTATCGGAAATTTACTATGTGAACTTTAAACGCCTCATCGTCAGGTGCCGATTACGATTTAAAAGAAATGTCAAAAAGGCTGTGCAAAAAGAAAAACGCAACCGGCAGTTTTTTTGTTTGTTTTTTTGCAGGTGTCACATATGCCCAGTTGTCTATAATGCATGCCATAAATGCACAGTTAGCAAGACCTTCCTTTTTGATTTTTTTTTCTATCTGCTTACATTTCTGTTCAAATTATTTTGAAATTTTTACCTTTTTTTAATTGAGGCAGTTTAAAGATGGTGTAACACATAAGCCTGCACTGACCAAATATTACCCCTTTCGTTTGCTGGGAGTCAAGTCGCCTCAAGTGAGTGCAGTCTGACTTCACACAAGATAAATGTTAGCCAAAAAAAATCTCCTTGCTGCAGGGATCGAAGCAACCCGTCAACAACATGATCGTCACACTGCGGCATAAGCGAAACCATAATACCAATTTAATTTTTATCGTCGCTATGTCTACTCATTCACTGACAATTCAAGTAACTCCGGGTGTGGCAAGTAGGCCTGGCATCTTAATATCGCTTCAATGCAAATAATAATAACCCTGCATATATGCAGATTACCCTTGGATCATCTGCGGATATCCGCACTTAACTGGCGGATGCGGATCAAAATTAATCAGATTTGGCGGATTGCGGAAGGATGCGGATGGCAGGTTCTGCGGAAAGGGATCGACCGCAAATGTCCCTAGATCCGAATCTACATTTATTTCCTTTTTTTTTTTGTTGCAAGGGCGGTTTATAATTTTGTTTGATCGCAGAATTTAAAGTGAATAAGTGAGTGATACTATGAAATGCATAATTGAATGTTTTCCGGGAGCGAATTATCTCTCTAAAAGACGGTGGCATTCCGAGAGAAATTTTTTCTTTACGCGAAAGAAGACATTATTTCACCAAAGATTGCTTTAGAACGTTCTATCCTGACAAAAAATGTTGCCTCTAGAAGTGAAGAATGCAGAAGCATTAAGAGTCCCAGGGAGGCGTGTTCATATTTGGCAGGTGAAGAGCGGAAAACGTTTTTGGGGCGAAGAAAACTCAGAACATACAAGCCAAAGGAAAATAGAAAAAAAACCTATAGGTGGCTTCTTCGCCTACAAAGGTATCCAGGACACCGAATTCGATATTCTGGAGTGATGAAATTTGCGTCAACACGATTGTTTTGTTCCCCATTGTTTTAGCGTAGATCGTGCATGTCATTCCAGCATCATGTGAACCAGCGGAAAAATACTTCTCATTCGCAGGCCTCGTAATTCAAGAGAGGCGAACCAGTCTGTTTTTGTTTCTACAAAGCATCCTCGACGAGCGAAACATGACGTGTATGTGCGTTTGTGTTTACGTGTTTTTGACAGTGTGCAAGTTGCTCATAAATATGTGGTTCGAAGCACGCAGACGCAGGTTCGTGTTTAGAACTAAAACCGATAAGAGCTGTTGCCAATTTTGAATATTGTTATATTTGCCATCGGTGTACTATCGCTTTACAACGTATATACGAATACTTCGCTACGCGAAGTGACCGCCTTTTCTCTCCCACTTGTTATAGTTTTAACTAAATAAAACTGCACAACGTTATAAGTCTCTCGTTTGTCCATATTATTGTTTAGAAAATACGCGTTTGCTTAAAATGGGCGTTACAAAGCAACAAAAGAAGAAAAAGAGCAAATATTAAAATGCATTTTCTTTTGAGTGCATCTTCAAAGAAAAGTGTCGCATACCCCCAGGACAGATCTCTTGACTGCAATCATATTTTCAGCGACGCGAGGTGCTCTAAAAGGATGATCGCGTATAATATCAATGCATCAATACAGAATACAATAAAATGACCGACATTGTATTCTGACTCGTAGAATTTCTTGTACCAAATCCGCGGATGCGGATCGGACTCTGACGATCAAACTGTCATCCGCGCAGGGCTCTACCAATCAAATTACAGCATTGACCGATAAGATCGCCAGAGAACCAATTACAGAGCATAAAGCGTGAACACAATAAGCCAGGCCCATCCTTTCTTAAGTGACTGCAGCAACTATGGAAAGCTAATTTCGAAGTTTCTTCCCCCTCGCGGCGTAGGCCAATTAAAGGACTTTGCTGCCCACAGGCCAGTGCACAAGGCCCAACCTGGTAGCAGAACTGGCGCCCTTACTAAGCGCGCAGGGATGCCATAATGTGCATGTAAATCGTTTCTGACGCCTCCCGTTGTGGCCCGACGCCGCCTACACCGGCGAAGCGGAGGTCTACGGGGAAATTAACCCTGCCTTATACTCCGTTTCACCTCACGGTGGACCGCCGCCGGCGCTACAACGGATCCCGGCCAGTCGAGCCGCTGTTAACGTACGACGTGGCTAAGCGGTTTGCGCGTTCCCGAGGGCCCTCTCAAAGGCCGCGTGAAGACTCCCGCGCCGTTGGACTGGCTGGGACGACTCGTAGCGTCCGCGTCGGTCCATCGCGTACGGTTGAACGGAGTACGAGGAATTGCCCCGTGGCCCTAACTATAGGCCTCGTCTCTGTGACCTCGGGCGTCGTAAAATGCACGCCCACGTGATTACAGCGCGTTTCTGCCAGCAGACTGCGTCTAGGGCGCCATAAGACGTTTGGTCACCCTCGCGTTGTTCTGGAAACCGTAAACCTCACGTTGTTGGCCTTTCACAGGCTTCAGCAAAGATTGCGAGCGTTTTTAACGAACGTGCAAAAACAACATTGTTCTTTTTTTCTCCCTGTTTTATTTCGAACCCGTTAGTGAGCACTTTTTGTTCGAGCTGATAGCTCTGAATAAGGTGTCGCTCTGCTGAAGGCACCTCAAGCCACAGTCGCACTACTAACAACAGATCATACAAAATACGGTCTGCAGAGAGTAGGGAGTTTTAGGGAACCGCGTTCCCTAAAACTCCCTACTCTCTGCAGCACCGCCCACATCCGATACGGTACGATGGGCCCTCCTATACGAACTGCGCATGCGCTACCGCAGAAGACTTGCACATGCGCAGTACGTGCCGGTGGGCCCATTGTACCGTATCGAATGTGCAAAAAGCGGCTCCCTAGAACTGTCTACTGTCTGGTACGTGTTTCTTTCCCGCATGTCGGTCCCGGCTCAGTGGTCACACAGAAACCGTCCTCGAAACATGTTCGAAACATGCACGTCTATTGAAGCATGCTTGGGACAGGCTTAAAGCCTGCCTACAGATAATTATGCTATCATGTCTGCGATAGACACCGTGTCGTTTTTTACAATGTTACAACACTGACTATGGCTCAACAATCATTCGTTTCGTACGCCTTTTTTATCTACGATTAACTCTAGTGACTAGGAGACGCGGGGTCATAGAGTTATTATAATGTACGCTAGAGGTTCAACTGGCGCAGTGTGCTGTCGCAAACTGAAGCAGACAGAAACCAGTTGAAAATTGATTTTCGGTAATGCATTTCTATGGGAAAATGCGAGTGCATTATCTCCCTGCGCTCGATTATAAGAGCAAATATCCCGAATATTTGGTACGTACTAGGTAGCTTGAAACAGTTCTCAGCCACGCAAACGAAATAATTGGTTAGTTACGGCGTTATTCTCTAATATGAATCGCATTAAAAACGGTGCTAAAGCGGATTCGTAAATGTTTTTATGTGCACTGTTGGACACTGTTAGCGCGAACACGGCGTTGGCGTTTTCCAGCATGGGGGATGTACGTGCCAAACGAACGAAGGACATCGGGAAAGCCAAGAGAAACGGCAAGAACGACGCAGTAACACTGGATCAGTAACTCCTTGCGCATTAGGAAGATCAAAATAAATTGTACGCCACGTAATATAATCCGATTTTCAATGAGCACTCCTTTATTCTTTCTGTTCTGTGTGAAAATGCTTGTTCTACGTTCAAAAAGATCACCCGTAGGCTCAAAATCTTAGAGAACGAGTGCCTAATAAAAGCTGCCCTGTATAGTAAATATTAGAGGCACCTTCCATAGCCCAAGTACATTATTATTTACGTTTAGAATGCTTTAACCACTCGTAAATGTGCAAGACGGGGTCATTTTCATATTGTGACAGGACTGCCATATTAGCAACATGTAAGCGTCACCGGAATGCTGAGGAACCATGAACACAGGCTATAATCTTTTTGCATGTTATTTTGCTCAGAATCGTCGCTTGCTTTTGCACATCTGCTGTGGAACACAGTTTTGGGATAAAATATAGCGAAGGTAAAAATCATTGACTGATGAAGACAAATGCTCTAACTAAAGCAATTAAACTCTTAAAATGTTAATAAAGGTACATACTATTCGGCGCGACCCAAATAATTAAAGCATTCCGAGTTATTTTCCGGCGAAGAGACAAAATGCACGCGCGTTTTTCCATAAGAATACACAGCAGTACCGCAAAAGCAGACTGGTAGCTGTCTGCTTCCATTTGCATCACGAAAGTCGCATATGCACTAGCGCTAATTGAACCTCTAGCGTACATTATAATAACTCTATGCGCGGGGCGTGGCGACAGATGGGTGCTAACTGATGTACCCTTAATAACCGGTAGTAGCTTGCTCCACCTAGCCCAGAAACAACAACAACAAAAAATAACGATTTCTTTTTTTGCCCTTTTTAGGTAAATTCGCTTCCCCTTCGAAATTTCGTAACTATCACCAGGGGCCCTAAACTCGTCAAACACAAAGTTGGAGCCGTAAGTTCGCAGAGCGCGCCGATTGGACGTCGGCAGAAAAAGCGCGAAATCACCGCCGTGACAGGCCAACAGGTGCGCTCCGTCAACTTCGGCCTCAACTTTGTGTTTGACGAGTTTAGAGGCCCTGGAGTGTGGGATGTCATCAGAATGACTTGAGCATTGCGCTATTGTCGCCTTAGCCAATGAGATGGTGATTACCCGCCGATGAGAACGCGGGAAAAAATTCAAAATGAGAAAGCGAAAAAGCCCGAGCATCATAAGCTTCTCCTAGCACAAAATAATAGTCTCTCCGGGATGAAAAAAAAAAAAAAAAAGAAAAAAAAAAAAGCTGCGACTGAGCGCACTTTACAGTTTTTTCGTGTCGATACGTCTTTCCCTCCCGCTATATATCATCAAGTAAAAATATATATCAAAAATGGAAGTAAGCGATTCTAATATTTAGCGAAATTGCAGAAAATAGTGAAACATGGCGTCAAACAAACCGAAGAAAGAAAACAAATTGCGCGTATATGGTCACCGACACTTCCCTTTCTTTTCTTTTCTTAAATACAAAGTATTTACCGCAACGTCGGTTGCAATCGCTGTTCAAAGGCAGCGACGGGCGAAACACTAAAATAAAAAAAAAATAAATAAAAACTTTTTTTTATGTTTTTTTTTTTAGGAGTTTCCATAGCTCTAAATATTTGATTAAACTCGCTGGAGCGTGGTATTTTTCAAAAAGAAGGAAGATTATCTTGGATTTTCAGCGTGCGTCTTCCATCTTGTTCGTTGTGTGTCCTTTTTCGAGCCTGTGGTCGCCGTTGATATTTTCGCTCACGGGTCTTAGCGTTGACAAAATTAATCACCGTTAAAAACAATCTCTTAAAAAAAACTCATGCAAGAAAAGTAGTCGGCATATATCTTGGGCACGAACCGTGCAACTGTATCCAAGTTAATGTAGTGATTGCGCAGGCGAGCTGGTGGATGTTAACCATTTTGTTCTTAGCCCGAGACTGAGGCAGGAAAAGAGGAAAGTTTCAAAGTAGAAGAAAAATGAACAGTCGAGGACACGTCTCTAACACGTGTCCTCGACTGTTCATTTTTCTTCTACTTTGAAACTTTCCTCCTTTCCTGCCTCAGTCTCGGGCTAAGAACAAAATGGTGTATCCAAGTCTTCACCGAAAGTTGACGCAAGCCTGGTTCTCCACGAGAGCAGAACCGAGTTCACGCCGAAACTTGACCCAGCCCTTGTGTCCAACAGGTGATCAGAATACGTACACAAACAATGGTGGTCTCTGATAATTGGCCCAGTAGCTACCAGATGGCACGCACTTATGAAAAGGGTATGTAGAACCATTTCCTCTTCTATACCGACAGGGCCTGGCACATCGCCACGAGACGCGGCTACCGAAATCGGAAAGGTAGAGTCGCAGACAACGGATGAGAGGAGAGCCAGGTGACGCGCACCCCGCTGCGGCGGGACGCCGAAACACACTTCTCTCGAGCGGTGGAATGTCCGCTCGTGCTGCTCGCGTTCCTCGCGCTACTGCTTCTTTTCTGATCGGGTTTGAAAACCAAGTTTCGTGTCCTCGCCGCTGCAGAAGCTGTGCGTTGACGACCAGGTTCCCTGAGAAATGCTCTGTGCCACCACATCCTCGCGCTCCAAATCTGCGTCCGGGCACTCTTTGGCTTCGTCGTCGAACTGTCAGGCTTTGTGGGCATAGTGTAGGCTATAGTAGAACCTTCTACAAACTTTGCACCGCCTGGCGGCGGCATCCCAATGCAACAACAAAAATAAACTGGACGCGGGCGCTGAGGCTGCAGCCACCGACAGCAGGCCTTTCAATATTGAGAGCGTTTTAAGCACTTGCTTTACTACCGCTGCTCCGACACTTTTCGGAAAAAATATTTTTTTTGTTTTTTATTGCTTCGTGTTACATTACTCTACGCAAAGATATATAAAAGATAACACCGACAAAAAAAGGAAAAATAGAGATCGTCTCGTGCTTTCCGAGTCTGTCTAAACAGCCCGATCCTAACTGTTTTTTTATTATAATAATTTTTAAGTTCTTGATGTGTCCGCACACATCGCTTAGCCTAAAATTTGGTACACTGTGATAGGAACAGAAAAATAAAGCACGTATAAAGCTGAAATAAAGAGAAAAGCAATGTCATAATCATGCACAAGAGCATCGATTGCTCGCCGAAAAATGTTGGTCTAACAAAATATATCTACAAAGCAAACCACTGATAACGATAATAAAAAAAAAAAAACGAAAATGCAAACATCAAAACCCGATTATTGTTGTATCTGGGCGCAATATCCCAGCAAAAACGTATGCTCCTCTAGAAACTGCTCGCTATAAGCGATGAATCGTTATATGTGGTATGGTTATAAGTGGATGCACTGCATTACAGATTGATCTAGTTTTCTTATAGTCGAATGGCAGTCTAGTAATTGGCGTGGGATCAAACAAAACCAGGGGATACAAAGCACATTGAGTGTGACTTAACTGAGAGGAGACGTGGAAAAAGAAGTGCCTAAAAGCGGTGATGAATCAACAGCTGCATTGAGAATAGTGAGTTAGTAGGGGCTTTTAGCAAACCGCGTCAAGTGCGACTCACACACCGCAACGGTTTGCGACGCTCATCCTTTTACAGACTGCTATGACGACGAGGTGTTAACCGCTTACAGCCGTCCCGTTGCCATAGCCATCCAAAGAAAAAGATTTAAGTCGCAAGCTGTCGAAGTCGCTCTCGGTCGGGCGCACGCAAGTCTGTGATTAAGTCTTTACCGTGCTCCGGATGCCGCACTACCGGAGCTGTTGAAGCAAGTTTTGAAGCCCTCGCCCGGGTGACACCGTTACAGCGGGGCGCGCGCTTAAGATCATGCTTCAAAGGCTCCGGTAGTGAGGGTACGCGAAACGCGGTAACGATTTGCTAAAAGTACCCCAATATTGCGTATACGAGCGAACGCCAGCACTGTGCGTTTACGTTTGCGTTGCGTGTTCTACACTGCGCGTACGCGGAGCCCAAATTGCGGTCTTGAATTGGCGCATAGCGATTAAACGAGCATGCGCGGCGAGAAGCACGGAACGCTAACATAAAGCCTTTTCGTTTGCTTTTATACGCAATACTAAAACTCTATAATAACAGCAATCGAACGGGCACGCAAACCGCACATATACGCACGGTACCTTAGAATGCACCACATCGGAGAAAAAACTGCTTGAAAAACTAGTTTTTTTTTGTTTTTGTTTTTTTGTGGTGCATGTTTGCTTATATGCTCTGGCGAGTCTAGCTGGAGCCCTTGTCTACACGGCTGGACCGAGCAGGACCAAGGGAACGGGCCATCGCCAATTGCAGCAGGCGTCAATGTCCCATTTATGGCCGTATAAATAGGGCTAATGGCCTACCAATACTGTCCCAATAAAACCTTCGAATGTTGACTGCACGGACGTGCTCCTGGTGGCTCATGCTGTACTACAACAATGGTGTTAGACCAATCAGTAACCTAATCAACTTCAAAAATACTTTAGCATAAGCTTTACCTGTTAAGTTCTTGAGCGTGTTTTTTTTTCTTCCATCCTTGTTTGTTTTCCCGGAGCTCGAGAAGCTCTTGGAAAGATAAGTACACGACATGGCGAGTACCAAATGTGTATTGTGTGCCCACAAAATTGTGGGTTACACAGCACAAAAGCTGTGAGTACAAATAACTTGCAAAGAAAAGCGCGTAACTCGGAGTAGTCCCTAACGCAGATTGCGAACTCCGTCGAAGAAATGTTGCCGCTTCACACGATGACGTCTTGAGGTACCTTTTAGTGACGAATATGTAGCCACCCCACCGTTCACGGTCGCTCGTCGTCCGAACGGCGTAGCACTGGCTGACCGTGTCTATTAATGAGTGATTGGAAATCGCAGTCAAACTCGTTCTGGGTTGGAGGTCGTCGGCAGCGGCGTTACCCGCACTCGCTACGGCAGCGGCCGAAATAATGAATAGAGTACTTCCAAATATCCCTGCACTCAAACGGCACGCATTGCATTACGGGACCTGGTTGGCCAAGGAGGGAAGTGTCATGATTTAGGTGTAGACTGCCTGTTGAAGATATAATAAGGTCAGCGTTCCCTTGCATTGCACCCATTCATCTTTGTGAGAGCTGTTCTCGGAACATGAACATCCAGCAGTCGTCAGTGTCCTGCCTAGGCTCAGCCAGGAATAGAAGTATGGCCTGCCACGTCCCATATCATTCTGGCGGCCTAGCTACCACTGCAGAGCGCAGCATGGCCCTACCGGCCGAATTTAAGAGAAGCCTTGGACATGACCGGCCCAGAATACTTTTCTTCATGTGCCACCATCGGTCAGTGTTTACCTACGCACAAACCCCGACATGCTACCCCCCACCCCCCCCCCCCCCCCCAAAAAAAAAAAATTGTTTTAGAGTTCTATTTGTGTCGGTAGGTAACACCTAAGGTTTTATAAACGTAAAGGAAAGTCACTTATTTTAAACTGCAAGAACTGTATTTGGTCGTGACGGGATGTCATGAAGTGAGGTTGGCAAATCCATATCGAATCTTAGTGGCCAGCGACTACTCAAGATGCTTCGCGTGGAATCTGGTCTCTAGAATCGTTTCGATTTTTATAGAAGTGTGTTGCAGTACATACAGAATGATTCATATTCTGATTTTACAATAATTGATTACACTTATTTTTTAACTTTTTGGGCATTTAAAATGTACTAGCCCATACTGCCACAACCTTCGGAAGAAGGTTAGCAGTATTTTTAAAGAAATAATTAATGACCATGGCGGCGCACCCGTTGAAGATTGTTGACTGCTGGACGCGCAGTCGTCTTACCATGTCACCGGGGCCGTAAGCGCACGGTATTGTCGCCCTTCTATGCGCAACATGTATGCAAAACAGCGAAATGGCTCCGTCGTCTTCCGCGCATCGCGCGCACGTCCTTCATGCACGCGCTACTTGCCCTGATCTACTTGCACCAGGGAGAAGAGGTATTTCGGGAATGATCGTCCCGCGGAAAAGTGCTGAGAGGCTGCATTTACCACGCGTTCTTGCATACAACTGCTGCGCGAAATGCCAAAGCCTTCCTCAAGAATCAGCATAATGGCAAACAAATTTTCGGCCCGTTATTTTTTTTTATGGTAGTGTTTTTTTTTGTTTCCCTCCCCTGAAAATGTCCTTATTAATGTCGGACATTATGTTGTAACTCTACAATTCTGTCACAAATCGCACAATACTCCGTGAAGCATAGAGTTATTATAATGTACGCTAGAGGTTCAACTGGCGCTAGTGTCTATGCGACTTCCGTGACGCAAAGTGAAGCAGACAGCAACCAGTCTACTTTTCCAGTCTTCCTGTGTATTCCTCTGGGAAAGCGCGCGTGCATTTTGTCTCTTCGCCGGAAAATAACACGGAACATTTTGGTTATTTGGGTCGTACCGAATAGTATGTACCTTGATTAACACTGGAAAAGTGTAATTGCTTTAGTTAGCGCATTTTTCTTCATCTGTGAACGACGTTTAACTTCGCTACATTTCAGTCCCGAACGTGTGTCCCGCAGCAGGTGTGTAGAAACAAGCGACGAATCGAAGCAAAATTACAATCGAAATGAATGTAGAGTGTGTTCAAGGCTCGCCAGCAATCCGGTGACGCTTATATATTGCTAATATGCCAGTCCTGTCACTATATAAAAATGACCCCGTCGTGCATGAGCGGATAAAAACATTCAAAACGTAGAGAATGAAGTCCGTGGGCTATAAAAGTTGTCTCTTTGTATTGTTTTCTCTGCCGGGCAGCTTTTATCGGGCGCTTGTTCTCAAAGATTTCGAGCGTGCGAGTGATATTTTGAACGTAGAACAAGCAGCTTCGCTCAGAGCAGAAAGAATAAAACGGTACTTACTTATTTAAAATAGGAGCCTTCAATTAATTTTGATCGTATATGCACGTGTAGTTACTGATCCGGTGTTACTGCGTAGTTCTTGCCGTCTTTCTTAATTTCCAGATGTTCTTCGTTCGTTTGGCACGTATATCCCCCACGCTGAAAAGCGGCGACGTCGTGTTCGTGCTAACAGTGTCCGACAGGGCACATAAATACACGTACGAAGCTGTTTTAGCACCGTTTTTAATGCGATGAATTTGAAAGAAAGACACCGTAACTGACCAATTATTTCGTCGGCCTGACTGAGAAATGTTCCGAGCTACCTAGTACGTATGAATTATTCGGGATATTTGCCCTTATGATCGAGCGCAGAGAGAAAATGCACTCACTTTTTCCCATAGAAATGCATTACCGGAAGTCAATTTTCGACTGGTTGCTGTCTGCTTCAATTTGCGTCAGCACACTAGCGCCACTTGAACCTCTAGCGTACATTATAATACCTCTATGCCGTGAAGGACTCGACGTGAAACGTGATGCAAGATTCACGTTTTTCATGCCCCACAACGTGGCAATAAAATTCCCTATCTAGTGTCGACCAACCAGCAAGACGAACGCAAGGTTTTGTATGTTTTCTATTTGTGATAATAAGACGCTGTTAAACCAAAAGTATGCGGAGGGCAAGTTCGTCTGCTCCTTGCGCAGGGGGTAGCGGTGACGTCAGAACGCCGAGCCCTGATTGGCTGATCGAGCCCCCCTATCTGAGCGTCGTCTGCTTCTTTGCAACGTCGTCTGCTCGCAACGTCGTCTGCGTCTGTCTTACGTTTCCTGCGACTTTCGGAAGTGCAGAGGCCAGATTCACGAAACGATCTTACGCCAAAAATGTGCGTAAGACAAAACTTAAGAACAAATTCGTATTCACGAAACGAAATTTCCGTAAGTTTTGCGCAGGTTACGGCGAAATCCTACTACAGCTCCGAAGCTATCTTACGCACTTCTTACAATCAAGTCAGCATGGCCGACAGCGTCGCGGTCGCGACGACCCACGGACGTTTATTTTTCTACGTGAGCTTCTCACGCGTCCTGACTTCAAGCAGCAAAAAAAGAAGTAAAAATTACTTGAAACAGAGCACGACGAACAAGAACGCTGGATCCACAGACACCGGGGAAAAGCTCCAACGGCGACGATTCCACCGAACGCGACCAAACGAGCTGGGCAGTTAGGCCTAGCAGGCACTCCGCGACTCGGCGACCGTCTGCCCACGACCGGCTGACGTGCTGAATGGAACATGCCCGCGCGACCCTTGTGAACCCTTCCCGTGTTATACTTTGATCGCTGACCTCAATTTTAGATTAAGAGGTCAATTTCTTCCTCTTGTTATCTCCTTGTTTCCCGAGGCAACGGTGACTCTCGCCGGTGAAAAAGCGGCGAATCTCCGACAGACGCAGGAAAGGTAAAGCAGCCATCGCTTTGACTAGCAGACGTAAAGCAGACGTCGTTAACTGCGCCAACCCGCCGGCGCCGTTAAAGAGTGAGGGATCTCGCCGCACACGAATGGAGGTAAAAAGTATTTGGGAGGGAACTTGCGGACACTAAGCAAACAAATATCGGCGCCCCGGGACACCTCGCCAGTGAGTCCTTTGACTTCCCTCCTTGATGCGCGTCTGCTAGTTGTTAGACGAAAACAACGTACCGCTCGAGTTATTTCGTCTGCCCTCCCTTAAAGGCCAAGTCGAGTTCGCTCCGAAAGTCGCAGGAAAGGTAAGACAGACGCAGACGATGTTGCGAGCAGACGATGTTGCGAGCAGACGACGTTGCAAAGGAGCAGACGACGCTCAATAGGGGGTCGCGATCAGCCAATCAGGACTCGGCGTTCTGACGTCACCGCTACTTCCTTTCTCATGCGCAGAAGACGAAAATGAGTCCACTTGCGAGGCGTATTAGGCTGGAGTAATTTTGGCTGGGAAGGCGGACACATTAACTCAAGAAATCAAAGCTTCGTGCATGCTCATTTCAGTTTTGCGTTAAATTCATTTAAATAACCCCGTATAAATTGTAAAGATTCCACTGAACATAGACCGGCGATCGAATTGAGATCATCTACGTATAACGCAATGAAACTGTAAAGATGGAGGAAAAAAAGCCTTACTTGGAAAACCCTGCATTTTCTGAAAGAGTCGCAAACATTAACTTACGCTGTAAATTTTCCCGTTTCACGGTCATGAGAACTATATGAAAAATGAACAAAACACGATACAAGTTAACCATAGTTTTGTTTAACCCGAGACTGGGGTATTTCGGAAAAGGGACGAGAAGAAAAAAGGCCTCCTTGTGGCCTCTTTTCTTCTCGTCCCTTTTCCGAAATACCCCAGTCTCGGGTTAAACAAAACTATGGTTAACTTTCACCAGCTCGCCTGCACCCTTACAATTTTTTCACGATACAAGTGGAACCTCTACCACACAAGGAAACAAAGCATATAACATTATTTTATTAAAGCCTGAAATGGAAAGTAGCACGAGACAACCTGAAATGAAAAGTAGCACGAAACACGACGCAAACCGTCTGTGAAATGGAAAGAAGCAAAATAGAAACAATTTATGGTAGAGCGTTACGCCATTCGTTTTTTTTTATTTTTTTTGTGTGTTAGAGATTCTCCAGTCGCCCGCATGCATAAAACGTCTACACAGTATTGTTGCTTCCATACCGCTAATAAAAAAAAAAAATGGCTTGGCAATATTTTTGAAAGATGGAAAAAATATGTTTCACAGAACCCGTGTGCGTACACTCCGCATTTTGAGCATGAAAACGCGAGAGCGTGGCCATACTCCCAAGGAGACGCGTACAACGCTCAGTATATAACGAAGCGCAAAAACAACACGAAAAAAATTAAAAAAAAACTTCACAAACAGAACTGGTAATATACGTGCGCCAGGGAGCTCCAACTACCGTCTTTGTTTACTATCCCTTGATTCCGACCACCATCCTAAAATAAAAAAAAAATAAATAAACGAAAGCCACAAAGATGTGGGTCGCGCCGCGAGGTCCCTCATTATCGGCTGAAGGAATGAAAAAGGAGGCCATTTTGGTGAATGGAGCTGCGTCTTCGTTCCTACGCCACACGTCCGCGTAATATTCCTTCTATTGCATTAGTTTTACAGCCTCTTGACGTACAAACACCGTACTTTATACGAAAAGAAACCGAAAGAGAGAGGAGGAAATGAGAACGCCCGCAGACGCCCAAGTGCCGATCTCTGATTCGAGGGATTAGTGGGTGGACGCAAAGCCTAGCTGCCTTTGTCTCTATTCACTTTTGGAACGCGTTCGAACGCCGAACGCCGCCGTCCGGTGCTCGAACGCGGGATACCGCGCGAAGAGCGGACGAAGCTCTTGCTCACTCCGCTTGGAAGGAGACAGAGCCTGGGTAGAAACAGATCCAGTTAGCCCTAGAGTGTACCCACTGATCCCGCCAATCAAGCTCGGCGGTCTGACGACTGGCGTGCTCTTACCTCCTCCTCTCCCTTTGTTCATTTTTCCCATAGAGCTGCTTAATAGTACCCTTTTCTTAAAGATTTTGTAGGGCAGATGTGTTCTAACGGGCGGTTTAGAGGATTGACAACAAAACGAGGAAGTGCGTGACACTGTTTATACATGTATAAGCACTGACAGTCCAATAAACGTAGAGCACGCTTCTTCATTGGCTCTTTGGCAATTTGCCCTGCCTTTCTTTAAGTCGTCAGGGACGGTACGTGGAATGCGTATGACGGAAGAAAGGTTTTCTACAAATATTTCCAGCTGGGCAGGTTTCAAGGGCTGCCTCTACTTTTAGTTTATACTTGAAATTAATGAAATGAATGTCGAGAGGAGATATTTTGTGCAGTACGCGACGTTGTTAACGCGAAGAAGCAATGTCCGTTTGTAATTTTTTTTTTTCTGTGTGTGTTTTTCTCTTAGATTTGCACTGCCGTCATCAAAACTATTATTGCCGTGGAAAGTGTTGTTTGTTTAGGGCACTAATCTAAGCAGTAAAGTTTTATGTACGCCAAAACATTTTGTTTAATAATGTTATAAAAGCACCGAGGTCGTGTTTGCGCTCCCAGCGTCACGCAGGGTACGTCACTGTTTCGGAAAGACCTGATAAACATCTATAGATTATTTATGCGACTAATATTTTTGGGACTAGTTTCCAATTTGAAGTTTATTTTGATCTTAATTAAAATAAATATTTGGAAATGCTCCAAAAGTGTTGCCGTATAGGCACCTTAAGGTTCAAGTGTATCGAGATGGGGAATCGTTGGCCGAGTGGGCAGCTCGACGCGCGTGGAGCGAAAGCTCGCGCTGTAGAAACCGGGCATCCGGGGCTCCCACCCTGCCGGTTTCGATCTGAATGAGCATCATACCCGCGTGAGGTCGTGTATGACTTCTGCGTGGTGCACGTCAAAGACCCCAGGTTAACATTCGTGCTGCGCTGGCAAAATTGCTCATCTATAGTGTAAACCAGTGTCGCCCCATCGTGGCAGACCGCACTTACGACACTCAACGTCCAGTCCGACTTTTTTTAATCAAGATTATTTTTGCGTGTGTGTTTTATCAATGAAGTCATGTAATTGCCAATTAATGTTTTGCCGTATCTCAACCCCCGCTACCAACCAAGTGCCGGAGATGAGAAGAGCAGAGAAAGAAACACCAACCCAAGTAACTGGCTTGCTTTGTGACATGGGGTATTTTGTTGTGGTCTGCCGATATGTTGTGACTTGATATAGTGCTGCGATTCATATGGTGTTTGGGGGTGTTGATATGATGTTGCTCGTTATGTTCACGCCTCTTCTTTAGTAATTCTTTCTACGGCGTTCTTGTAAAACGATGCCCCAGCGGTGTGGGTATCGCGGTGACAATGCGGTACTCAAATGCGGTACATCGAAGAAAGTAACATATAAAAAAATGAAAGACGTTTCAATTTTCTGTAACGCCGAATTAGAGCGCAGCCCTTGAGGAGAAAGGGGGGGACGGTATGCCCCTCCTCCTTTCCCGCTAAATTTAGCGGGAAAATATTTCTGATAAATTTAGCGGGAAACTTTTACCCTCGTGACGTCACATGTGTCGTCGCAAGTGACGTCACGAAGGTAAATTTAGCAAGAATATTTTTCCGCCAAATTTAGCGCTAAAAGGTCCCCGCAAAGTTTAGCGGGAATATTGGCAATATTAAATGCGTGTGACATCACGTCATACGTCACGTGTTTTTTATAAGGACGTAACTCGTGACGTAACGTGGGACGGCACGAGAGTAACGGTGTGACGTTTCCCTCATGAGGCTAACCCTCGTGATTCTCGACAGGGTAACCCTCGTAACCCTCGTGAGAGTAACCCTCTTGACCCTCGTGAGGGTAACCCTTGTAACCATCGAGACGTCACACGTGACGTCACGTGCGACGTCATTATGGGAAACGTCGTATAATGCAACGCGCGGTTACACCGACGCCGACGCCGCCGCTCAAGGCAGAAACGGGTGCCTAAGAGCTGCGCTCTAAAACTCGGCTCGCCCTGCGCTTACTAAAAAAAAAAGGAAAACTTTCAGTTGACGATTTGTTTTTGCTTCAATGGGCGGCGATGTTTTTGGTTTCTATTTCTTCTACTTGTAAATGTGATTAGTCTGAAAATACGTGGCATGTCGCGGCCGAAAATATTTTACACGTTTAGAGGACGACACCAAGATGTTCAAGACGACACCAGCATGTTCGGAAACGCAATACAGTCCAGATCGTCACACTAAAAAAAAACTTTAAAATGATGCCGCTACTTAGGATTATTCTTTAAATGACAGCTAATTGGGGTTGAGTGAATTGCCAACCATGATTAAACTTGTTCTAGCGGGCAAATTCTAGAGAGAAAAATATTTGAACACTAGTTTTCTAACAATGGTTCTAAGCTTTCAAGCTTCCAAGGATAATTTACGAAATATCTTGTTTGAATCAAATTATTTTCATTCTAACTTTCTAGTCAGCACAGAAATGAAAATCGTACTTAAGCTCCATTAGGATCCAGCTTACTTCAACTTCGGGCTCAACCCGAGCACATACCGAGCGATGACACGGATGCTAGTGACCAATCCGTGAGCTGCATTTGGCAGTCGTTTGTTGAAATTCGCAAAGTGACCTTTTGGAAGTGTAAACAAAACGCGGCACGGAGGAACAACAAAAAAACACGTTCTAAAGGAGAAATAAAAAATAATAACATTCCGCTGCCGTTTCTAATATTTGGCGGCAAAAGTCAACCTTCCGTTTCTCTAGTTATCTTGTTCCTCACAATTGGTGCACGTCCCAACCCTAAAAATTGTTGCTCTGTTGAATTAAAAAAGTAGAGACGATTTTAAGTTATTTTATTATTATTTGCAGTGGACAGACGTTAAAGTACACGCGATTTATGAGTGGAACACACACACAAAAAAAAGAAAGAAAGCAGGTACGCCAGATGCGAACGATGAATATTTCCATAATCACTCTGGAATGCCTTAGCAGCAGCCTTCGTAATTCATTTTGGTGGAATTTTATCTTTAGCTGAACGGGAGCATTCCAGCGGGCTTTTCGACGTGTGTAACGTAAAGATAGAGACGTGTTTATGGTAAAAGAATTTTTAAAAAATGCGCACTTCGTTTGCAAGCATTACACATAGAACTTCATTATCAAGCAATCGGCGCAAAAGAACCTTATCGGCCTAAGTTTCCAAGTGAAAAACTCCAATTTACTCAAAGGAAAAAAAAAACGACCTCATGAAATGCACCTACAGAGGGATATGAATGATTTCCCAGCGGAAAAAGGTTCGCAGGAAGAATATTAAATGTTAATATAGACTCTAGTTTTCCCGTCTTTTTCCTTAAAACGGAGCACAAAGAAATGTAATCAAATTACAAAGGAAGCGTTTCTAAATTCAACGGGAGTGGAGGATATAATCGGGAACATCTAGAACGACAATTCTATACTTTGCCGCCGGGCTAAAGTTAATAAAAATAATCATAAACTCAAAAAGACACTAATGTTCATTTTTTTGTTTAAATAGGATGTTAATGTTATGCCACTTGTATCTTCCCATGGGTAGGAACAAAGCTCTCTTTTTTCAATAAGTTCTTTTTTCTTTTTTTTTTGAAGCGCGAGGATCTATTCAAACGGGCTTCGCGAGAAATACGCCCATGATGACGGGCCTTCGCAACGCCATATGCGTATAAAACAAAACTGACGGCAAGCTTGAATTCAGAATTTCATTAAGCGAATGATTCCCGTGGCACAGATGTTACGGATAAATAAAGACGCAAATGGTTTTCTGTTTTGAAAGCTGCTTTGGTAACATGTCCATAAGCAGTGAATTCCCTACACCCTCCCCCACCCTTGTTTTTTTTTTTTTTGAAGGCACCCCCTAATTCGCAGCGACTCCTCTATTCTCAATGTCTCCAAACCCTAAAAATGTAGACACCCTCCCTAATTTAAATTCCTGGGTAAACCCCTGTGCATAAGTCTCTGACAGAATGAGAAAGGCAGGGTTGCGTTCTTTGCAACGTCTGGCGTGCAGCACGCGTTCCATGCCCTCCGTCGTGCCTTAACCGCCCTCGCGCGCGCTCGAGGTCCATAAGAGAGTTCCTCTCTAAGCGTTCTCTCCTTCTCAGTGACAATAGACAAGTGTCCGAAATTCTAGCTCCCAGCGATAAAAATTTAAAATAAACACCTCAAACGCAGGCTCTTGTGACCCTCTTGGGCTGCGCATTAGATCTTCGTTTTTTACAGCACTCTTAACATTTTTGGAAAAAAAAAAAGAAAAGGCGTTTACAATTCTCTGAAAGGCCGAAATACAGGGGAGCTCTTGAGGAGGAGGAGGGGAGGGTATGCTCTCCTCCCCTTTTTCATCGTCCTCCCTCCCCTCCCCCTCCTGCCCTCCCCGTCCCTCCATACTTCACCCCCTCCTCCTCTCCTTCTCGTCCCTTCCTCCTCTCCTTCCTCTTTCTCTCCTCCTCCTTCCTAGTGACGTCACTCGTGATTTTCGTGACGTCACTTGTGACCCACGTGAAGGTCACTGTGAAGGTCATGACCTTCGTCGTGACCTTCGTGACGTCACTCATGACCTTCGTGACATCACTCGTGACCGTCATGACGTCACACATTACGCCATTTGTGACGTCATTATGGGAAACGTCACATAATGCAGCGCGCAGTTCCGCCGTCGGCGACAGCGACACCGCACAAGAAAGAAACGGGCGCCTAAGAGCTGCGCTTTAAAAGAGAAAAAAACAGCCCTGCAGAAAGCGCAGCCCCCTTTTCTGTGTCATGGTGTGAGCATAAACAAACATGACGGCGCCCATGAAACAGAGCAGACAATGGTCTAATATCAGTGCAGCTGCGTGAGCGATCGTACTACACTGGCTAAATTTCTCTACAGTGCTGACACCAGACACCCATTGAGGCTGACTAACTTACCTTTGAATGAGATGTCCTACCTTCAATCCTTACAACATTAAGTTAAAAATAATAAAGGCCCAAACTAAAAATATTTGGCATTCCGTGTTTTGTAATTTCTTTAGAACAGTTTTTACTATAAAAAAATCGTCAAATATTCGAAGAAAGTCGGAATACATTTGTTCGAGTACATGTGAGAAATGGTATGAATATAAAAACAAAATATCAGTCCCCCAAAGGTTGAGTATTATTTCATACCATTCTAATTTCAATAGCGATTCCTTTTTAATTTGTTTACTTGTATTTAATATTACATCAAGGGTTTTTCGACAATGCGTCGTTCTTACGTGCAATAATAACAATGACATGGTCGCAATAAACAAATTAAACGGAAGATTCCAGCTGAGTTGTCAAAGCAATGCAGATTGGACTGCTGATTAATCCAACCCTTCCCAAAATATCTCGACAATGGTTATCAAACTCCACCGGGAGTTTTGGCCGCGAAAAATATAAGGGTTGCACGAAATGCAATCTCACCCGAATGAAGGACTTAATTGAAAGAGGGTCGGAACTAATAATATAAACTATTTTATATTGAGCTTGTTTTGTGTGTCTGCTTGTGCGTCTACGTCTGCATTTCCGTGTGCGTGTGTACCTGTGCGTGTGTGTGTGCCTGTGCCTGTCTGTGTACGCGCGTCCCCGTTTGTCCACGTTTTCCGCGTTTGTCTGTTTTCGTCCGCGTTCATCCACGTTTGTCCGCGTTCGTCTGTGTGCGTCCGCGTGCGTGCGTACATGCGTTTGTGCGTGCGTGTGCTTGTGTGCGTGCATGTGTGTGTTGGTTCTAAGCTAAGGACGGCAAAAGCAGTTCAATTATGTTGTGTATTGAAACGGTTCTGTGAAAGATAAAGCGCCGTCACACAGTTGCAACCGAGTAGAACCGAGAGAGACAAGACCGGTTCTTAAGCCTCTTGCGACGGCATAGGACCGGATACGCTGCTGCGGAGCACGTCCCACGCCGTCGCAAGAGGCTTAAAAACCGGTCTGGTCTTTCTCGGTCCTAGTGAGTTAGAGTTACCATCTGTCCACTTTTTGAACGGCCCGACCATTTTCTTAGGCAGCGAGCCGGTTACCGGTTTGTGCCTAAGACCGGCCACCATTGGCTAGTTTTTTTGTCATTGTATCGCGATTATTTTTGGCGTTTTTAAGCGGCGATTTGACAACTACATGAAATAGATATTCGTCTACGAGAAGAAAGTAAAATTATACAAACACCGCGAGGACACGTGGGTAGAGAAAGTACGCGGTTGAGCGCGCTCCTTGAGACGGAGGGCGGAGGGAGGGTGGGAGGATGGGTAGGGACAACACAAAACAGACGACCACAGAGAGCGCCCTACAAAGCAGGAAAATGAGGTAAATGAAAAAAAAGCAAGACGCCGGCAGGCAACTTGGTGACACGCCCACCCGATAACTGGGCCTTCTGGAAGGTTTTTTTTTTTTTTTTGTCGTTGTTTTTGAACGATGGTTGTTATCTTGAGAAAGACACGCCCGGCGCTTCGCCCGTTTACTGAGACGGACGGCTTAAACGCTTTCCCCTGGAAGCTACACATGGTGTAATTATCGTTACGGTTACTTCAGGCCCTCGCCGTTATTTTGTTCCGTCCCTGTTCGTTCTGTATTTAATTGTTTCAACGCCAAGGCTAGAGAAACGCACCGTCAATGTCTAGGAAGAGCTGAGCGTCTCTGGCAGCTTTTGACACTTTTTAGACTGCCTATGTCCCAAAGTGACAGAGAATAAGCAGAATAGAAGCTGCACATTGTGTGCCGGCTGACTGTTCCTGCTAGCGTGCACTGCTGGAGTGGAGGCGTCGTACACTATGAAAAGAACAGACCGACATTCTCGTTTCTATGGTATTCTTTCAAACGTCTTTTCACTTTTTTTCCAAATGTTTCCGGATGCATGCCATAAAATAATTGCGTGCCTTCTTAATAGCTGTGAGGCTATTGACGTGCATTCTGGGAGGCGTTGGTCTTACGGCTTTTGCATCTTGACAAAGACGCTTGGCGCTATCGCGTGTACAATGACAGTGTCGGCGTGTGCGCTTCCTTCTAGATTTTCCTTTCCCTTCGGACCTCCATAGCTTTTTTTTTTCTTGCTATTTGTTCTTCATCAAAAAGCTTTGCGCGAACATAAGGGTATGTTCAATGTTAATTGCTTGAGCGCCAAGAGCTAGACACGCACCGACGATGTCTTGAGGGGGATGCGCTTCTCTTGCAGGCGTGGTTATTTGCTTACAGTAGACTGCGTGTGTTCCAAAGTGACAGATACTGTACACAATAGTAGCTACACGTTGAGCACTGACTCATTCTCTGGGCTACCGTACACTGTCAGTGGAGCCATCGCAGAGAATCAAAGAAAGACGCCGGCATTGTCGGTTTTTCGGCACACTTTCAGGGCATCGATTTGCGCTGCTATGTTCTGGCTTGCTTTCTAACAATGTTTAAATACCTTGCATAAATTAATTACGTCCCGAGTGACCGTGTCTGTATTTTTTTTCCAAAGAGACGTCAAACACATATTAAGTTTGAGGCGGAACCGAGCGAAGAGCTATCCTGTTCTGCTATACCTACCTTTTGGAGATTATGTCCTCGGCGGCAGTACCATGCGCAACTTAGTGATTGGTTTGTACAGAGGCGTTCCCGACGTCAATCACTAAAACTCTTGAGCTATTTGCCAACCAGTTTCTATCTTGTTGCCATAAAAACTGGAAGCAAGTTTCTTTCAAATATACTGATCACTGGTTTAGAGCGAAAATCAGCATCGGTGTGTACGTGCTTCCTTTGCTTGCACCATGAGCGCCAATTCTCCGCCTTTGAAAATTACGTCAATGCGTGTTCCAAAAAGACCGGAGGTCTCAACCAGGATACGAGCGTTGGCTCCTGCCCGTGGACGACGACGCCACAACCGCAAGGTGTACTTCATGTGCGAGCACGTTTACAGCGATACTTGATTGCGTCAGTGCTATCAAGCATCAGGCGTCAACGCAGAAACATAAGCAGAAGAACCTCGCCTCAAAACATTCGGCTGCACTCACGGAGTTCTTTGCTCCAGCGACTTCTAGCCCAGCAGAGAAGGTGACTGCTGCATAATTGGGCATCACATTCCACCGGAGCAAGCTCAATTGCTGTTACCTGTCAATGGACTGTGGCGGTAAGTTGGCACCAAAAGTCTTCCCAGATTTAGACGTCGCTTCCAGAATGCTACTTGGAAGAACAAAGATGAAACATCTCGTGAACAATGTGCTGGCGTCTTACGCGGTGGAGTGCAAAGTCGAGAACCTTTTCCCAGCAGGCAGCAACCTTCCGTTTGCTCGCTCCATAGACACCTCCAACAAGGGAAATAGAAAACTTTTCCCCATCGCCATGCGCTTCTACGACATGATTGGTGCCGGAATAGAGGACGCTCTCATCAAGATCTGTGAGAAGGCGGACGAGACTTCCGGCGGCGTCTGCGAACTCTTGGCAACAAGTTTGGAGAAGGTAGGTCATTATTTGGAGCGAGCTATTGCGTATGGCGCGGATAACGCTTCTGTTAATTATAGCAAACACAACTCAGTCTTCCAGAAGATGCACAAAGATCAGCCGAACTTGTTGAAAGCGAATTTTAATTGATAATGTTGTGCACAACGCTGCCAAGCACGCAGTGAAGTCTTTAAAGTTTGATGTTGAAACTCACTTACTAAAGGTCTTCAAAAAATTTTCTTTTGGCTCAAAATATGCAGAGGAGTTGAAATCATTTTTCGAATTCTGTGATCAAGAATATACATAGAAGAGTTCTTGGTAATATTTCTGTCCCTTCGTTAAGCTTGCTTACGGTCATAGACAGAGTAATTAAGAACTTCGCGCCCATCAAGTCCTACTTTTTAAGTCAGAGTGAGGAGGGTTGCGAAAAAATAATCTTAAGGGTTATTGGCAACCAAGCCGATGGACGCTTGGAGTGTGCCCCACCTCCGGGGTGCTACCTGCCCCTCATGCACTCGTTCCTTGCAATCTTTCATTCCGCGATCTTACCACCAAAAAAAGACCCCTTGAGCCAACAGAAATTTGTCGTTGTAATGGTTACTAAGCTCAGGAAGCAGCAGATTAACCGGAAGGACGATATGTTCTTCGGTGTCAAGGCTAATCAGGGACTGAAAATCCTTCCGGACGATAAGTTGCAACGCTGAAGTTCGTGAAGGTCTATGACAGGGCCATTTCGTCCCTTGAAAAGTGCTTTGGCTTCAAGAAATCTCCACTTAAAAGGCTCGCCGCGAATCTGCGCAAAGTGCACCCAGGATATCAGTCGTAATCAATGCGGGAGAGTTTTCTGTCAGAAACTTTGAAGAGGAAGGCGATTAACTGTAGTCAGAGCTTTGCCTTTTGAGGGATACTGACCCTGGACATCTAGGACATAACGAGAAATAAAGCTCGATTTGGCTCAAATCCCTGAAAGAAGTCAAGTGTCCCCTTTTTAAGAACCTAATGGAGCATCTTTTCTCCGTTCCCTGCAGCAACGCGCTTGTGGAACGCGTCTTTAGCGTGATGAGGAACTTGTGGACAGATAAAAAAATCAATCAAGCGCCCCAATGATTAAAGCGTAGCTCTGTGTGTGGTATATTTTGATGTACAGCTGTGATGAATTTATAAAGTTGGCAAGAGAAAACAAACAGCTCATCCGAGCAGCTAAGTCGTATTCCAAATATACATTAAAGTTTTTCAAAAAGAAAAAAAGCGAGCATATAAATTTTTACCTTTTGCTTTTCTGCGTTGTCTTGTGTATTGCATAATGTCGCGCGTGTATGTATATATGAATATCCGATATATTCTTGCATTAGCATTGTATACTTTTAAGAAGACCATTTTATATGTGATTGCTTTTCAGTGCAGTACAAATTTTACTCCGCTCACTGGTACTTCTATGCCAACCAGCAGACTAGTTGTTTAGCTCAGTGTGGTGTATTTGTGTACATGTACGTTATGTTGATTTACCTATAGGAAAACAAGGTTACAATAAATTTAATTTCCTCTCAAAGACTTCACATGGCGTCTTTTTTAACACAAATTCAATCTCCTATAATAAAAAAAAAAATGTATGCCTTGCCACTCCCCCCCCCCCCCCCCTTCCATCGAAAGGCCGGTTTTCTTTTGGGGAAAGGTAGCAAATCTAGGTCCTACTCGGTTGCAAGTGTGTGAACGGAGCTTAACGTTTCTCAGCTGGTGACATTGGTAGTACGCCGACCTTCTCTCATAAGTAAACAAGAAACACTTCCTTCCCTCTTACGAGACCGGTAACTCGGGAGGTGCGCGTCTCGGTCACGGGGGGAGCAGGACCGCTGCGGCGAAGATGCGCTCCGTTAGGAAAGCAAAACCAAAAACTTAGTCCAAATTATTTTTTTTTTTTTTTTGGGGGGGGGGGGGGGGACGCTGTAAAATGTACGTGCTTTATAAATTTCTTAAATGAGTTGATCTATTGGTTTTCAATGATGCCAGAAAGTTTCCATCTAAACGCAAATTATTAAACATACAAATTAAAAATTAAAAACTCAAAAGTAATTACTAAAGTATTTATAGAAATCGTTCATTTTTTTGTTTTTTTCAAATGGGCCTTTTAGCAGAGATATTAGGCATATCTGCGCAATGAGTACTCTTCGCAAAAACGATTACGCTAATCTTTCGAGAAACATCCTCGATACTTTTTTTTATATATAGTAACTGGTCTCATCAAGACGACATGGATATATTTTATCTCTCTTACTGTTAAAGTGATTTACCTTCTAACATGTTCTACCATTGCCGCAGCTTCACAACCAAGCAGTCTAGAGAGGGTCAGAACCTCTGGCATGACCTAAAAGAGTACAGTTAAATATAAACTGCAAAGCTGACTATATATATATACACATGTGGGCTACATATATATAGGCTTATTTACATATATATATATATATTGTTAGGAAGGTGAAGACAACGATGGGGAAGGTGAAGACGACGTGAGAGTTAAACTTATGCCGCTTGTGGAAGTGAGTTATACGGCCAGGGGGACATATTATAGGGGGCTAACCGTAACGATCAGTCGTCTAATTAATTAAAATTCGTTAATTAACTTTTTAATTAATAAAAATAGACATATGGTTTCAATTAGAAACTTGCTCAGCGTCATCGAAAACCAATAAATCAGTCATTTTTAGAAAAACTTTTTGCGGGTGAGAAGCGTAGAAGTGTACTAAAGTTACCACTCGTGGAGCAGGTACAATGCTGGGGCTAGATAAGAGACGGAAAAATCGCGCGGGCGCCTTATCGCAACCTCTAGCTTTGTACCTGCTTCACGAGTGGTAAATTTATTGCTCTACTACGCTTCTCATGCGCTCAAAGTCTTTCTGAAAATTACTGATATAGTGGTTTTTGATGACGCTGAGCAAGTTTCTAATTGGAACCATATGTCTATTTTAACTAATTAAAAAGTTAATTAACAAATTTTAATTAATTAGTCGACTGACCGGTACGATTATCCCCCTATGCAATGTCCCCCTGGCCGTATAACTCACCTCCACAAGAGGCATTAGTGCAACTTTCACGGCTTTTTTTAAAACAAATCTGTTAAGCTTAAAAAAAACAACACCATATATATATATATATATATATATATATATAACGGGCATGGTGGCGGGAGGCCGAAGGCGTGGGTATAAAACTGAGAAGAAAAAAACCCTTAGTGAAAAACAGCAACAACGGACGATTTAATCTTCGACGTTTCGGCCGGAGTCCGAAAGCTTCCTGACGAAGGCCGGACTCCGGCCGAAACGTCGAAGATTAAATCGTCCGTTGTTGCTGTTTTTCACTAAGGGTTTTTTTCTGCTCAGTATTATATATATATATATATATATATATATATATATATATATAAGTAAGCCTAGAACCACAAACAGCAGGACACCAAAGTAGAAGGCACCGGGTAAATACCATACACTCTAAGGTTCTGTTCTTTCATTTTATTGACTCCTTCGTCCACCCCCGCTTTTTTTTTTTTTTTTTTTCATTCGAGAACATAGCAAGAAAATGCCGCTTTGGTTACTAAGCAACGGCTACGTCTTCGGTTTTAGTGGGACCTCCGAGGTGTAATCTGATGTTTCCTACGCAAGCAACACGGAAAGAGAAAGGCACTGGCATTGGGGAAACCTACAAGAGTCGTGGGTACCTTCAAGGGCTTTCGACATCCGAAACGCCTAAACAAAAAGGGTCATTTTTTTCACTAATCGAAAAGGAAGACGTTCAGAAGGAGTGTATGTTTTTTTGTGTTTTTTTTATGACGAACATCACACAGACATCAGGTAACCACTCGGAACTTACGTAGCTCCTGACAGTTCCAATAGGCGCAAGCTAGAAGATGTTCCAGAGCGCTATTGAGGCGTAGAAGAAGGCGGTATAAGCAGGCCAAAAAAAAAAGTACAACGAAACTCTTCACAAAGGCGTCTTTAGGTGGCGCATTCATTATACTCACAGTTCGTAAGCGTAGGCTTCAGAAAAGAAAGGGAAAACTCAAGCAAAGTAAAACCTGTTAATTGTTCGTACGCACGGAAAGAAAAACGCAATCAAACCGCCTGATGCAAGCTGCCTGATGCAAGCTGACGCTGAAGCAATGCTCTAAGAAATGTCAAATCTTCTCACAAAGCTCTCGAGAGAATCAGTCACTGGAATCTATCAGCAAATAGTTCAGGTAATCAGTCACTGCAATCAATCAACTAGCACGGTGGAAGACTATACTAGAAATACGTTCGGACGTAAAAAAAAAAGTAGTCTCCGCTGCGTTACTGAGCCTTATCTTTTCATATGCTCAGTGAAAAAAAGCAGACATTTTTTGTGATAAATGTTAAGTCCCTTTTTGGTTTTTGTGTCCTGAGAAGTTGCTAGCCAATGTCAGAACAAAAAAAAAACTTGTTTCTTGCGTACTTAAGAAAAATCGCTACCACACATTATTTTAGCTCCTGCTAGTTTTTATTTTAGTAATGATTTAATTAAAATAGGGTTTTTATTTATTTTTGCACATAATATTGTCACATGTTTGAAGCTTTGTTTTAAACAGAATTGCACTGCCAGTAAATTCCACAATAGACACATGCAACTCTCGGCTTAAATTCTGTTTAGGTTACGACTACGATTACGTCGCGCAGTGACTACCCGAAGCCCTAACACGGGTCCCCACGAGCTGGCAGCACAATGACAAAGGCTCTTTTGTTTTGATGCTAAGTACACGAGAGGAAGACATAAAGACTTCTGGTAATGTGCACCTATTTCACCTACTAAAACAACATTCACACGTAATATTCTGGTAATAATGAAGCCCTATAATACGCAAGTACTCCCTACTACTATTCAACACACTATGCGACGAGCAAGTTCGTCTGCTTTTTGCGCGGTGGGCACAGTAACGTCAGAGCGCCAAGCTCTGATAGGAACGATAGTGGTTAGGCAGAAAGGCAAGCCGCCTTATTCTCTACCCAATCTATTCGTCCAGTCAGTACAAACACGTGCATCGTCGGCACCTCGCTTAGAAGGAGCAGTAGCCTCAGGGTTAGTGTTCGGAAGCCAAACGCCGGCGTCGTCCTGCGCTCCCATAACAATAGCTAACTTGCCCTTCTTATGGTTGTCATAATTCCGCCGGTTCTTTTTAAAACGCTAACATTTGAGAGAAAAAAAGCGGTGGGGAGACACCTCATACGGCACGTTTTTTATGTTTTCATTTTTTTCAACGAAGAAGTACGAGACAATTACAACCTGGTAGAGAGGACGTGTGCCTTTTCATTTCCACCCCCAACGTCGGTACAAATAGAATGGTGCCTGGAACGCGTATTCGTCTGGTGTGTTTACCGCATACAAAAAAAAAAAATTGTCCTTCATTACCGGCTGATGGCGTCCTAAAAGTGCCACGCTGTCGCCGGTCGCGATCCTGACGGTGTCCCAGCAGTGGCGGTGGATGTGACAGACGCCTGTTCTGCTGCTGGTCGCTCTTCACCGTGTCAGTTCGCGGAAGCTTCGCCAGCCAGAAGTTGGGACGCCGGAACGACAGCGACACACTCGCTCACTTGTGCTTTTCGCCAGCGCCGAGATACTCGATATCGAACAGCGTGCCACTCCGTTGCCACTTTGGAACCCCTTTTGATGTATTGGCTGCATAGAACGCCAAACACAGCAGTCGGAGACGCGCAATAAAAATACCATACAACTAGATTCACGCAGCGCCGCCTAGATATGGCATCAACATCGCGGCCAGCACTTCTCGCAGCGTATCATGCCAAGTGCGACGCTAGCACGCGGAGACGAGAAGATGGACGCGTTTGCCGCTTAACGACGCGTTGCGTTCGAGCGTCAACGTGTTTGCAGCTTGGGGTGAGTTACGTATCCACTAACGATGACGAATTGTCCTCTTGCTAGCATGGTCCCGACGCGCCCTAACACAGGAGGATATCACTGCCTAGATGTCGTCTGCTCTCCACCGCCGCCATCACCGAAGAGCAAACGATAGCCACGGGGAAGGAGATAGTCGGGATTGTCGGACAGATTATCACTTCCTCTACCATGCCCTAAGCGACGTTCTTCGCTGGATTTGCTCAGAACAATACACAGGGGAAGAGTTTGGCAGACGGGCTTTGGCTACTTGACAGCTTGCTAACTATACGTCACTGAGACGCCACGCGAACACCATGGTCCAATACCACCTAGAGTAATGAAAGCCTCCACATGGCCGCCTCCACTTTCATGAAACGTCATCAGAGTCGTATCGCGCTAACTCGCCTCTTGATTCCGAGCCAAACGTCCGACGCGCTGATTGGATACGAGCCCTAGCCGAGCACTGACACATCACTCGTGTCCAATCTCAGGCCTCGATTGATCTGACTGTGATGACGCGTGCAGAAGCCTTTTGTCTAGGTGGTGTTGCAGAGCCATGCTCCAGTTGGCCATCTTCGTTCCTGTCTACCTCTTCAATCCTCCCTCCGCTCGCGCGGCGACAGCAGCCCATTCAAACGCGTTGCGTAATCTTGGGTCAGGGTCCGTCTGGGAAATTGAGATATTTTCAGTTTCAACACTTTGTTCTTGTCTTTTAGTAGTGCACAACGCCAACGACTTCTAATTTGCAGCTGACGAACTTTCAGTACGATTTTTGGGTCAGCGAGCGCCGACAGGTTGTCAGTGCTTTAGAGAATGCCATCGATGCGTAAGCTTTACCGGACTGCACCCGTCCTTTTTTTTTAAGAAAATTGTTCGTTAGATTGTAAAAGAAACAAAAGTCACTCGTCTGAGATGTTTTACTCTTTCGTATCTTTCTTTCTTAATAGCATGTTGCCTCTATCATGCGCAGATTTGTAGGTAACCACTTACAAATAACTGATTACTTGTACATTTTTATTGTAACATTTTAACGCAATTACTTTTTATGTAGTAATGCTCGCTGTAAATTAAGTACTATTTTTCTGTAAGCATTTTTAATTAATCATATACATGTTTTAAAAAGATCTGAATGATTGAGCAGATTTTTCTTGCACAAAGAATTGCTATGTCTGCTCCTCCGTCACTTGTCTATGTTGCACCAGTGTTGGACACTTCTGTTTTACCCCTAAACAACTAGAAAAAAATACCGAGATACCGGAAGGATTAGAATGTCGATGTGCCCAGCGACGTTTCCATTGTCGAGCCACGGCCCCTCGAGGGGCCGTGGTCGGGCAGTCAAGAATGCCTCGTTTTCTGTGCACGTGTTGTTACGATCAAGGTTTGCCGCGGCATACACGACTATGTTTGGCACGGACCTCATCTAGCCACGACAAAGACACCTCCCCCCCTTTCCCTCCCTCATTCTATCTTGAAATACTTCACCAGCGCGTGCTTGTATAGAAGGTACATAGTGCAGAAGGTTATCTTTTACGATTTTTCTTTTTTACAAGATCAGGGCTTCAACTAGTCCAGCCTCTGGGTGTTTATTTATCCTTCTATGTATCTTTCGCTCTAGGTTTCTTTCATTCTATCTCGCTCTTTCTTTCTGTCTCTCTCTATTACTGAAGAAAGTAACGAATTATTTTACTGGTTAGGGCTAGCGTGTTGCTTATGAATGCATACATTAGATACAATAAAAACACGGAAGACTTTCACAGGCTACCGCGCTCTTGCATTTGGCAACGACGAATGCGTCGTTGTTAAATGAATATGGTTGTCTGCGAAAGTCCTTCGTGTTTACTTTTTCTAGTTTATGAATTCTATTAGCAATTGCTTATTTTGTTCTCATGCGCACGCGAAAGGGATGACGTGCTTTATCTGGAGTAATAAAATGAAAAATCTTCACGAGGTTTCTGTAGTTCTTCTTTATTTCGGAGGAACGAGGCATCATACGTTTTCATCGTTGCGGCAGATATCTTCAGCAGTACACGTAAGAATGACACGCACTCAAAAAAAAAAAAAAAATCCTGTTCAAGCTTGACCGAAACAAAACAAATCGTAACTTCATTAAACACATTATGTTTTGTTATTTAGTAATAAAAAGTTAACAAAAGTAACTTAAAAAGTAATTAGTTCCTTTCTGATAATTTTATATTACTTTTGTAATGCAGTAATGGATTACTGTAATCCGTTGCATTTTGCAATAAAGTAATGGCTTATTTTGTTTTTCAGTAACACGTACATGCTCATCATACGTCAGCGTGTCGAATGCGATCGTTTGCTCCAGTCAATCTCCTGATATGTGATTATCGAGCCATGCATGTCTACTGCGAGTCTCAGCCGAGCTATTTATTCATTCAGACAGCAATCTTGTTATTTGAACATCTTCGAAAAAGCCGGTAGATTTCGAAATAAACTTCGACCGGGTCAGCTCTAGACAACTGAATGGGAATGATAACCCCCTCCTCCTCCCCTCCTCTTTTCCTCCGCCCCTCCCAATCTGCTCCTCGTCCTCCCCTCCTGTCCTCCTTCTCCCCCTCCTCAATTCCGCCTCCATCTCTCTCCTCCTTATCCTCTCCTCCGCCTCTACCTCCTTTCCTCCTCCTCTCCCTTCCTCCTTAACCTCTCCCCTCCTCCTCCCCCTTGCTTCCTCCTCCACCTCTCCCCTCCCCCTCAACTCATCCTCCTTTCCTCCTCCTCCGTACCTTCACCTCCTCATCCTCCGAACGTGACGTCCATTTTCCCGCTAAATATATCGGAGAAACTGAATTTGTTTATAGGTAACGTGACATCAAGTCATACGACGTCATTTTCTCCGCTGAATTTAGATGGGAACTGAATTGTTTTTGAGGTCACGTGACGTCAATTTCCCCTCTAAATTTAGCGCAGTTACGCCGACGCCGCTCAACCCAAGAACGGCGGAACGCCTAAAAGCTGCGCTCTAAAAATAATAAAAAAAAATAAGGAACACACAATACAACGTGGCCATCCGATCGCGCGCGTGGAGTGCGGGATCATTAATGGCGGACAGGCGCACGTCGTTCACACGGCGTCCGCCGTTGCTAGGCAGTTGCTAGGCGCGACGTCACTTCTGTGGGAGGAGCCAAAGGCCGGCAAAAGATCACCGAGGACAATAGATGGCTAATCGCTTCCTCTTTCTATGGATCTTGACTTGCTTCCCGGATATTCCATCTGGCGGCTACATAAGCGACGATGGCGTGAACGCTTCTGATCCGCGAATATAATTTTGTAGACTTGCAACGGAACACGACAAGCTTCTCGCAGTTGAATTGCCTTTATCGAACATGGCTTCGTAGCAGACATGTACAAGTTCCTCAAAAAAAGTAATTAAGTTAAGCTACTGAGTATCGACTTCAAAAGTAGTTTGAGTAGAGTAGAAATTTCTCAAATAGAAAGTAACTGAGAAAATTACTAATTACCGAAAAAGTACCGAATTACGTTTGAAGTTACTTTCATATTTTTTATAGTAAAAAGAAAATACAGAGGTTTTGATCTGTTAGGGAAATTGTGCTTGTCAAATATGAATCGGCTTTTTTTTTTTCACAGAAATGCTTTAATAGCTGGTTCTGCTTCTTCGTGCCTAATTGTTTTGTACTTTCTTGTTTGTTTGGTCAATGATGTGCTGCGAATGTGTAATTTCTACTTTGAGGTTTAGCACTGTCTGAGCTTGATTTTTGAGACAGCGTTTGCTTGTTTACAGTGTTGCGTAAAGTACATCTAAAAAGTACTTGAAGTAAAGTACAAAGTAAATTAGAGGCTACGTATTTCAAGTAAAGTAGTAAGTACATCGGGTGCAATGTACTTGAAGGAACGTATATAAATACAACATATTTCAAGGTAAAGTACAAGCACTTTTAACATAATCTTTCATGATGCCCTTTCATTCTCTATAGAGTGTTTTCTTAACTGGTATGCAATGCTCCAGGGGTAATCGGAGGTGCATCAGTTTTTTTTTTTTTTTACAGAAATGGCGGCAAGTATTGTATAAGGTCAAATCGCCGCAGAATAGTTGTTTTACTCTTGCTGACAAGCTATTTGACACAATCAACTTATAAGGCACTTATTTTCATCGGTCTTACAGCCGCCATTAATTCACTCAGAGAAATGACCAGAGACGTCTTGAAAGAGCGCGTTTTCACACGACGATACCGCCATTTTTAGTTTTCGAATTCGGGGAATGTACATTAAAGTCGAGAGTTTTACTTTCCTTGGAAAATACAAGTACATGTTCAGAAAATTTACTTCAAGTAAAGTACAGTTTTTTTAAACAGAAGTACTTTAAGCACCATGTACGTATAGTACTTCCCAACACTGCTTGTTTATTATTTTTTATATAAAAACGCTGGGGGCATCACTACAGGTTTATCGAACAATCTTTGAATCTTTGAAGATCTGCATATTTTAAGTTTTGGAAGGAAAGGCAACGCAAAAAGGTAATCTTTCTGTTGCCCTTTGTCACGTTATTGTTCAAGTACCGCACAAACTACGGAAGCCCAGATGAGTTTCAGAGCCGATGTTGCATTTCGTTGCATCCCATGAGTGAGGATGCAGTCTCTGCATTTTTTGTAATCGGCGAGAGTTTCTACGTTGGGAGGAGCGGGAACACGCCCTTTCTTCAAATGGGTCAAGTCTCCTCGAACTTCGGGGCACAGAGAAAGGCCAGTCTTCGGCGCTAATCCCGCAGTTAAGCGGGAAACACATGTACGACGAAACCGTCCGATCCGACGTGCGGACTGCCGGAATGACCTTGGGGGGAGAGGGTTTTCGTAGCATCGGAGAGCGTTGAAAATCCTCGCCTCCGACCGTCGTATTGCGCGGTCGGACGTCGGATCGGACGGTTTCGTCGTACATATTTCCCGCTTTAGTCGGCCTCTCTTGCGTCGTGCCTGTTCGCTCACCGCGCCTCGTAGCAGCGTTGTTGCAGGAGGGGCTCTTCTAACATCTTATCTCTTTTGTGCAGGAATGTTTGTATAGGCAAAATAACCACTAAAATTCGAAAGTAATTTGTAACTTGAGTAGAAGTTACTGAAAGAGTAATTAAAGTAAACTACTAATTACCAAAAAAAGTGTAATTTCAAGTTACTAAACTACTCAGAAAAGTAGCTAAACTACAGGAACTTAAGAACAGTAGTTGAACTACGTACAAGTTTGCCTCATACTCACCACCACCCATTAGAGTCGTCTTGCAATACAGAAGCAGTGCGGAAGTAAATAAACTAACTTCAACGACTTGGGGACGAAGGAAAAAAGATGCCGGATATCATTCCAGGAAGTTGAGTCAAACTTTCGGGGATCCATGAGTCTGTGTGTGTTGGTATGCGTGTGTATATTGTTATTTTCAATGTACTCTCAACTTCCGCTGCGGCCTGACATTATTTTTTACACAACACTCTCGATCTTTGTGCTTTTTTTCTCACATTTATTGGGCCAGAATATTCTCGTTCCTTTAAGACTGCACGTATCGTGTCGGTGATAAAAGCGGTACGCTTGTAAAGGGACTGCTTAAATCTTCAAATCTAGAAATCGGGCTTTATAATCTTTTATACCATCTCAGAAATTTCTAGTGTCTCCCTTTTCGCTAAGCAGTTAGGAGAGCCAACGGGTGCAGCCAACAACGACGTTAAAAAAACTTTTTTTGTAAAAAAAAAAAAAGCCTGTGCCGCAGCTTTGAAGATGACGTTTCCCCCGGTGCAAAGATTTTTTTTTTTTTTGGGGGGGGGGGGGGGAAGGGGGAGGGTTTGAGACACTTGCAGTCATTTGTTGTTCTTGTTTATTTGTGTTATGCAATTATCGTAAGTATTTCGACAATTCCAAATTTTTATGAAAATCAGCAGAACACCCATGCTGCATATGTTGTGTTCAGTAGTTTATCTATGTTTACCGAAACAAGCGAAAAGACATTGGCTTAAATATAATCAAAAAACAAAACAAAACAAGAGAGAATAACACAGAAAGATAGGTCTTCATTATAATATTTCCTAAACAATTACCCTTTAATCCGCTTTTGTTTTAGGATGCACTCAGCAGAGAACAAGGCTGCTCGCCGTCATCGATACAAGGTTTGCGCGCCACTTCCAGCCGTCATGACAGGGGGAGAGAAATACTTCCGGGTCTTCTACGTTTACCTTCTGTTTGGGTGGGTACGCGATGAATCTTGATCTACTAGCGAGCAATTCTGTGATAGCCACGCTCTAAAAATGCCCCAGTGTCGTCCCTTTTAAGTTGCCAATGCGTACCGGCACGAGCGAAATGACAGATGTAAAAGGTATTTCGAGTATCTCGAGACGAGGGGTGCCACCGTCGCTGCCGAGCCCGGGTAATGGCGAAACGACGGCATTGGCAGACGGTACTGGCCTACATCGATGGGCTACCAACAGATGGCGCTACGCCACAAATTTGAGAATGCAGTGCCGGCTCCGCGGCGCCTCGGCCGACCATCTACGTACAACGATGGCCCATTATGATACGTACAAATGCAATGTACGCGATGATCTAAGAAAGAAGCTTCGACTACCAAAGTAAGCAAGTTAAAACACTAGAAAATTGTGCATTGTGGAGAATCGCGTTGCGCTAAAAGAACCGTAATAAAATCAGATAATTGTCTGCTAAAACCAATACCCGGCTCTGCGACACCTACGGGGAAGCTCGACGGGTATGTTCGGAGCCTGGGGAAGGTACGTATTCACCGCCGATGCCTCGCGTTCACGAAGTGGTTAACCCGTTCAGGGATTTGCAGGTTGAAGTCGTTTTCAAGTATATGGACCAGGCTAATCGAAATGGTAGCACTGAAGATGCGGACATGACGCCTTCGGCAGCTTTGTAATTCCTTCAAAGAGCGAGGGCTTTTTGTTTTCACCCTAGAGAACAGGAATGGTTGTCAATCACCTATAAGTAAATTCAAGGAAGTAGCGGCGTTAGGCCTCGGCGGTGAGATTTTTAAAGTATGCGCTACTCACGGAGGGTCCTCAAGTAAAAACAAAAGCCAGCCGGAAGAACATACTCCCCCCTCAAGTTCGGTCATTATTTGTTTCTGTTTAGCTCCGCACACCCTGTATAAAATATAGTTCACGTTCAAAATAAAGAGCTCATATTGAAAAATACGAAGTATAAATACCACTTTTATTCGATGCTAAGATTTTGCAAACTTCATACTCAACATTACACAGTCAAACAAACAGCAAAACCATCTAGAGCGGAAATCTATGGAGCTTCCGGCCCAGGAAAGGTCCAATTACAATCCTCGTTGACTTGCCTCGGTGAGGATTCCGGAAGTGACGTCAACGGAAGCGAGGAGCTTGCGGCGTTAATTGAGACACGCGTGTCATGGGTAGAGAGAAAGCGACGAAAGCACATCATGGCAAGGAGAGGAAAGAAAGAGCAAAAATAAAAGCTAGAAAAGAAAATGAAAGGAAATAAACAAGTTCCAGAGCAAACAGGACAAGGTTCTCATATTATCCGGTTGCCGGGAATCGGAACTACGTGTTCGGGGCGTCTTGAGTAGGATGATTACTCGAAGAACATACGGGACTAGATTGGCAAGAGCTTTTTATTAGAAATGCTTTCAAAGCCAGGGTCTCCAAGAAGGGGCTTCGCGGAAACAAGCCGTGCCAATAATGAGACGACTCTCTTTCGAGGGGTGCTTCGATAAGCTACGTGTTATTTGGGTTTCAGGGTGCTTTTGCTACCGCATTCGCCGTTTCGTGGGATAGAAATACGGCGTTCTTCGGCGTTTTTATATGTTTACCGTGCTTTGACGTTTATTACAGTCTCGCACCGGTTTTCGCGTGCTCTGCGGGGACGCGCGATTAAATCCAGGAAGGAGGAAGTTGTCAGGGTTACAGCTCGAGCTACCAGCTATACGATACGCTTCATGGAACAAGTTGTATTCTGGGCCTCCTCGGTATCGGCCCGACACCTGCATTCTTCGCAGAAATGGTGGCGGTTTTACGTGCGTGTGTCCGCCTATATACGTTGGTGTTCGTGCCTGTGTATATATACATGTGTGCGCCCGTGCATGTATACATGTACTCGCGTCAGCGCGCGCGTATGTGCGTGTGTATGTTTGGATGTGTGCAAGTGTACGTGCGTATGTGTGTGCATATTTTGTGTGCGTACGTGCGTACGTGCCTGTGTGCGCGTGTGCGACTATGTGGAAGCGCGCGTATGGTCGGGCATGCGCGTTTGTGTGAGCGTACGTGCGTGTGTTTGTGTGCGTGCGTGTATGTGTGTCTGTGTGTGTTACATGGAGACACGTGCGCACATATGCATAGCACGGTCAAAATAATTTTACCAGTGTTTCGCTCCTGTAAAGCTTGTTGCTCCGCAAACTTGATCTATCGGTGGGGAAGCCAATTCATAACGTTCAGTAGATTATTTTTAACCATTATTGGTCGATCCCTGGTCGGCACAATCGTTTCGAGTCTTACGTATTGCAGTTATAATATACAAAATTTTAATCAATTTCCAGCAAACAAGTTTTCAACGGTTAAGTCTTGGTAAGGGTGCAGGCGAGCTGGCGAATATTAACTACTTTGAATTAAACTAAGACTGGGGAAGAGAAGAATCATAAAAACGCAGAAGAGACAGAACATAGACAATTTGAGACGTCTTCCTGTCTATTTTATGTCCTTTCTAAGTTCTGATTTTTTTTTATCTTAGTCTTAAGGGTTGTTTCATTTTGCGACATCTGAGCAGGTGGTCGCATGCATGAGACGACGTCTTCCGATTCATTTATGAATAAATGTGGGGTGACATTTCGGTATAGCGCGCCAAACAAATTTAGTGCTATTTAAGCAGTTCTTCAAAAAGAAACCATCACAATATAACACAATTCTACGGCTAGGTAATGTCTTTGTTTTGCCAAAATTGGGAAAACGAGCTTATACGAAGATATAATTACGAGTAAAAGCTATATTTCTCGTGCTTATTATCTCACACTTCTTTTTCATGCTTTTTTCAAATAAAATGCTCTAATGATACTCAGTAATAATTTATTGTGCTTTTAAAATTATGTTGACGATAAAAATATTGTTTAACTTGAACTGAGGTCAGTTTTTTTTTTTTAATACTTACAAGAAACAATTCAGAGTACTTGCAGTAGGATTGTGATGGTATAGTTCAAATATAGGCACAGTTTATCTGCTATATTCATTCAATACATAAAACCTTCGGTTTCACATTCCATACACTTCCGTTCTAAAGAAACAGATACCTCGACTAAAAAATGATTTAGAGTAAAGCAATATCTGTTTATCGTTCATCTCACTCAATCTTAATGCACTACAATGAACATTCGATGCAGAACTCATACGATACGAGCCCATTCATTATTTCAACGGCTAGCTCGCCTATAAATACACTTAGAACGGCGGAAGGACACCAAAATAGCGAAGCAACCATTAGGCCTAACGTGCGTGGGCTCTTTTTCTTCTTTAGGCCTCGCTACAGATGAAGATTAAGATGGCGGCTCTTATGGGCTGCCGGTTACCTCTCGACGGCTCGTTGCCCAGAGACTAGCAATCGGCACGGGTTAGAGACCTGGTGGCTTGGAAGTACGCATAACATGAATGGAAGCACAAAAAAGAACAAGAAGAAAACATTGAATTTGGGATTTAGCGTTTGCACGTTTTGACGCTTAAAGGTTTCAAACATGTTCGTTCCTGGAAACAATTTTGTCAACGATTTTGCGTTTCCCAACGGTATGGCTGTCTTTACGTATATTTCGAGTGCCCTAAAAGCAAGGGGCGTTCGCGCTGGACGTTTCACAAACAACGAACTCGTCGTCTGATTTTTTAATCAAAGCTGTATATTAAGAACAGTGATAAAAAAAAAATTAGGCGCTTTTGAACGTCAGGACTTACAGCGCGTTCTTTCGTCCATCTGTGTGCTCTTAGTTTCAGTACCGCATACAGCCACAGACAGAATAAGAACTGCAGGGAGGAGTGAGTAAAGTTATATTAAGAATATTAAAAATAATAATTATTCTAATACTTCGCAGCGCACAACAGACAACACACTATATTCAATTTAAGTATTTAGAGTCGGAGGCGATTAAAAATCACAAAGAATAAATGCCGAATAGAAAGAATGGGGAAAATAACAAGACAAAACTGAAGGTAACCATTTCGGCAAGGATCAAACGTTCCAAAGTGCAAGTAAGAAAAACGGAAGAAAGTCCAAGAAGCTGGTATCTTACAGAGGGAATTGAACGTCCGCAAACGGAGTCGACAAGTGTCGAGATATCGGGGCACAAATGTTGGCCTAGACTGGGTAGCTAAAATGGAATCTTCACCAAAACAAACTGTGCCGCCGAACGAACATGTACAATAAGGCAGCACAACCGCAGAAATACACGTGCCTGAAAGGCTGGGAATCGATACGAAGGAGCTGCAACGCAGAGCAAAATGACTCTCTGAAGATAGCGGAAAATGCTCCGAGCGCTGAAACTGCATGTGTGAGCACAAAAAGACCACCATTTTTTTACTCTACGAAGTGCAAAATTTTTTGGTAGTTTGTTTTTTTATCTCGTGTTTAAACTTACCTACGCAAACTTGTGTTTTAATTGAGCATTTCATCTATGTTTCGTTTTTTATACTGATGATGATAATGATTAGGATAATGGTAATGATGATGCGTACCTGCAAGGATGCATTGGTCATATTATAACTCCTAAGTTCCTTTTTTTTATTAGGATGAAAGCGAGAGCTCTCTCGGCTCCTAATGTGATGTGGTGCCAACTGCTTGCGCGAATCCCACATTTTTGTCCCGTTCGCGAGTTCACAATCGGACAACTTTAGTAAGAACGTTTCACCAACACACCGGTCGATGTCAGCTTTTGTATGGCAGTGGAAAAACTTCAGATTATTTTCAAACGAAACGTGGGTTATCAATGATTCCAACGTGAAATAGCAGACGATCACAATTTCAACCTGGGTCTAATCTCTCTTCGCGGCAGTGATCGGTTTGTAGCAGACGAGCAACTTTTATTTCCGGTCTGTTAGCAAACAACGTACGATTTTTTGTTGTTTTGGATTCGTCTGCGAATGGCACTTCAAAACAGACGAACCGCAATATTCGATTGCAGTATCAGACGACTTGTTTACGAACGCTATGTTCGGTCGTTCCATGACAGGCAAACCACATCTCGTTCTCTCTCTCGCGCGCTGACCAAAATCAGGACCCTGGACCGCGCCCCCAACGTGCTTGTGTACCGCATCACCCAAAAGTGGTCCCGCAATTTGATGACGTCATAAAAGTGTGATGCCGTTGGCTGTCACAATCCTGGTGGTGGAACAACAGCAAAGATAACTGCGGCAGACGCCTAACCTGGTGAAATAGAAAAAAAAAAAAAAAAAACACCGCAAGTTACACAGGGACAAGTGGAAGACGGACACGGACACTACGCAGTGCTTCGTCCACTTGTCCCTGTGTCTTTTACTGTTTCACTTTTTACTTGAATATTTATTGACTCGCCGAATTGCAAACCTCATTACCGTCACCGTTCTGCTGCCGGTCTCCCTGCTGTCAGACAGTCAATGGAATACAAAGCAGGGACGAGTTGGGACAGCGCAACGACAGCAACCTTCGCGTCCGCTCCCCTTTTTCGTCAGCATTTCTGCAGCCAACTGCCAGAATCATGACATCCCACAGAATGACACGCAAGCTCCTGTTACGAAGTTTGTTGACTACTTCGGGTCCACTTTCGATACACGGGCGAGATAGGACACTAAACAGGTCAGCCGATGGCGCGCTCCAGATACCGTAGTCACGTGTTCCGCGATGCATCGGATAAATCACAAAGCCGGCTGTGACAATACTAAATAACACGCAGGTCATCAACGACACCAAGGCCCTCCCGGACTAGAATCCCCTTTCGATTTTTACATCGTATATGCCTTGCTATTTGGTGGAGGGGAAGGCTAAATGAACTATAGTCGCAAAAGAAGAAAAAAAAGGAATCGATCGCAGCCCTTGCTAGGATTTATTTACATTGTCTTTGTGCTTAAGTTTCGAGAGAGAGAGAAAGAGAGAGGAAAATAAAAATAGATCAAAAAGAGAAGCAATTGAAAAAACGAAAGGTTAACCAGAAAATAAGATTCCTGCTAAGTTATTTCTGCGAGGCTACCCCGTGCTGGGGTAAAGAAAACGAGAACTTGAAGCAGAGAAATAAAGCGATTCATATGGAAAGGGAAAGGACACAACAACAATGGTGCATAACGGCTGAAATCGATTTTGACTTTGAGTCATTTTGTGAGAAAAGGGTATCTCAAGCCGTAAGCTGTCCAGTGCTATTAATAACACTAAAGCCTCAATCACTCTGCTCAGGCATCGTGCTAAAAATTAAAGACGTTTATGATTATCTGTAGTGCCGAATCAAAGCGCAGCTTTTCAGGAGAAGGAGGGGACGGTATGCCCGTGTGACGTCACGAGGGTGACGTCACGAGGGTGACGTCACTCGTGACCCTCGTGGCGTCACGCGGTTACGCTGTCGGCGATGGCGACGCCACTCAACCCGGATACGGGCACCTAAGAACTGCGCTCTAAAACACGGTTTTCGGAGCCGACATAATGACAGAACGATCAGTGGTCTCGCCTCAAGCATATGATCGAAGCATGTTTGCTTCATAGGTACGCACGCTACTAATATGTCTGCGGACAGTTTGTGTACAGACAATTTTACGGGTTCATACAAGAAGAAAATAACTACAGACAGTCTCTGCAAACTCTTTTTTCTATGATGTATATAGACAGTGTGACGATGTCTTGAAGGGATGCTGAAACTAAATTTGGATTTCGCAAAAAAGGTCGCAGTAGTGTTGAACGGGACGCTACAAACTCCAGAACATCACTCATGCATCAACATCTTAAGCAAATAGTCGTATATATATATATATATATATATATATATATTATTTTTTAATGAAGGGCGCGATAAATAGACGACTGTGACGTCACGATCGTCCTGGAACAGTTGAGAATAAGGGGAATCGGCCTCGCTTCCCTCCTCCTCTCTTCGGTTCACCTGCTCGAGGGGACGAAGCGAAGAGCAGAGGAAATAAGAATCGTGACGTGACATGTCTCGTCGGTATCGTCAGCCGTGTTCAATCGCGGGCTTCTTAAAAAAAAAAAAATAAAGGCAATCGTTAGAGATAATTCTCTATGAGTGATGTGTCTTGGGTTTGGCAGCGTCCCGCCTATCGCTCCAGCCTTGTCAATGGCCGATGCAAGCCAATAAAAAAGCAAGTTTTCCAGGCTAAATGGTCGATCGTCCTATGTCGCCAGACTTGTCTTTTAGCAGAGTTTTATTGATCCCAAATTAAGAACATCCAAGAAAAAGGGTCTTGATAGTTTCTGAAGCATTCCATTCCCCTCGGTCTGGCCGCCGATGATTTGTCTTATCATTGTTCACTCTGTGTTAATTGTACCACTCATTGTGTATTCCTTCCAAGGAATGATAGTATTGTTAAGCAAAAATCATTTCCCGTTTTTATTCTTCCTTCTGTAAACGCACCGCCGAGTGTCACACGTTATGGCGTAGACTCGGTGTGCCACGGCAGCACGTGGCACAGCGAGTCTACGGTCCGTACCTACTTTCAAGTCTTAGTAGCCCCAAAAACATGCTGGTACATACCTCATGCTCATGCATAAAAAAAAGTCTTCATTAATTTCTTTTTCAGTAACATCGATATGATAGCTACTTTTTTGAAGTACAGTGAGATGAAAGTATTGATCTTTACCAACTCACACAAACTTCCACCTTAAGAGTCCATAGGTTATTATAAATATAACAAAAATTTCCCGCATCCCATACAATCAATTTGCAGAACCTCATAATGAGCCGAGATGCCACCGAACATCCCCAGCGGGTAATGTCTAAGCTCGCCAAGTGCTCCGCACGAAAATAAAAGCGCAGAAATTTTGTTATAGGCTGCAAACGTTCTATGACCGTCGAGAGCAAACAATCCAACGAGTTTAAAGCGTTTAAAGAGCAACCACAGTCTTTTAGTTTGTTTTTCACGACTGCAGATAAACGGCATTGAAACATTACCGTGTACCTAATACACGAACATTATTCGCTATCGGCTCTATGGCGACCATTAAAACCTGTTTCGGCATAATTTGCTTCCGGTTAATTTCCATGTAATTTATAATAATATAGATGTTGTTTTAATCTACTACGGAACTTAAGATAGTTGAAGGTATTAACATCATTTCGAAACTTTTAAAGGAAAGAGGGGTTCAGCTCAACCAATCCGGAGCGTAAATTCGTCTGCTTCTTTTAAAGTGGCTGTGGTGACGTCAGTACGTTGAGTTCTGATTGGATCTGATTGAACGATAGTGGGTAGACCTCAAAGCAAGCTACGTTAAGGTCTACCCACTATTCTTCAAGCAGAGCCAATAAGAGCTTGGCGTTCTGACGTCACCAAAACCCTCACGAAAAGAAGCAGACGAACTTACGCTCCGCATTAGAAAAACGATAAAATGTTGCATTAGTGGAAATTTACCGGGCACACTACCCTTTTACAAAAAGTTATACGAACGCAAAGCGAATTAACATTATTATCAACTCGTTATAGTCGTATGTATTTGACAACGATCCTAATCGGTTCTTTGATGACTTGAGGAAATGTGGAACATGACTGCTTGTGTGTATCAGCTGTATGTTTTTACCAAAAAAAAATGCCAGGCTAAAGAAAGTGACAATCTTGGTGAATTAAGGTCAACAATAAAATAAATATAAAATCTTATGGATCGACATATATGCACTGGCTTGAGGCACCAATGAGCGAGCGTCTTCAGTCAATATTGGGTTCCTCACGGAAATTCACCCCACCCTCCTTTTTACCGAATTCGGTATGGTTAAACGTGGGCAACATTTCGTAATATTTCAGAATTTCTATGTTAGGAAGTTTTGGCAAATCGCTTTTGGTCTTTGGTAACAATCTCTGGTAAAGATATCAGAAGCTCACCCGAACGATTTTAAATGCACCTTTTAGTTTGTATCATCGCAGGGTTTGCTGGTACGAGTATTAGCCTTCCCTAGTTGTAGAACTAAATGCAGTATAAATAGTGAAATAAAACACAAACTAAAGTTTCTGCGTAAGATGTAGACTCTCTCTTGATGTGCGTTAAATATGCCCTAATCCTACGAATCCATTCGGAAAAAAATAATGTACAGCGTTTATTAACTGCACTGGGGGTTTGTGAATAATCTCTTCAAAGATCATCTTGCGTACAATACGGAAGACTGCAGAGAGGTGGGTGCCAGTGTGGGTCGCATGACGTACAAGGCATGTTGTCCTGCTGTCACGTGATGTCCCGTCAGGTGACACAGTGTCATGAGAACAGGGTGTCACAGCGTAACCTGACACCGTGACGTCATATTGTTGCATTCTGGCGTCATGCGACAGTGTCACTTCACGTTACGGGATCACGTGGCCGGTGTCATGTAATCAAGTCATACAGCTGACATCACGTGACCACCGTCTACTAGAGTTGGCGAACGATACGTTGCGGCCAAGTTCAGAATTTCCGGAACGCATTTCTGCGGTGCCGAGATTAGCTGCTCGTACAGTCTTAGAAAGAGGTCGTAGAACGGGTACATAACAACCAGTGTTCGTAACAGTTACTAACCAAGGAAGTTAGTAACATAAACTAGCCTCATCCACAAAACGTAGTGTGAACTACTAGATTGCCTTAAAAACAATGGCTAACTGACACAAAAAAAAAATTGCCGCCTAGCTTAAAAAGCTAGATGGCGGTACCTATTACCCATCTTAAAGTCTTAAAAATATTTTGCATTGCTCGCGCGCTTACATTGCATTTCTTATAATTTATGTTCCGCACGCATTACACTGGACATCAATTGGTTGAACGCATCAGATAGAGGAATCACATACACAAATGGAGTACACGAAAAAGCTAACATGAACGTACGTACTTTACAGCATTCACTGACTCCATGGTTTGCGATCCGTCTTTTAAACCGGCCACGTTTAAGGTATCCCTTTCTCAATGACCACCTCCACAATAAGTAATTTTACAAGAATGTTGGTACATTTCTGAATATTTTCATTCCTCAATATTGATTTGGAATTAAAAACAGCGCGAAAAGACGAGGACCAGACGAAGAAGTAACACGGACGCAGCTCTGTTCTTAGAGGAATATTGACTTTGAATTGCCCAAGGGATAACCTTCTAAGCAAAACAAAATTCACCAGGGCAGTATTTATTGGCAACAGTCGATAAAACTACCTGCTCCCCTGCGCTTCCTAGCTCATGTTTCCGATTCTACGCATAGCTGCGCAGCAACACTATACTCGTGGACAACTTTCCGTTGCGTTTTAGAAGACATGAAGTGTGCTCGTGCACACCTTTGAAGTTCAAGGTGTTCAAGTGCCCATGCGCCCATAAATTTGACTTCATAGCCACAGAACGTTGCCATGGAGGGACAATAACTATACCGAATGTCTTGACCAACAACAGCCGCATTTACTGTCCACGTCATGTCCACGGTGGTAAACACCTAGAGGTAAGGGATAAAAGCTATGAAAGTTATTTTCGCAACTAATAGAGTTTATGAACGTCTTTAAGAATGGAACTAGAGTACATATGGTGGGCGCGTGACGGCTTCTTGTGGCATCACATCAAACTTTCATGGCATTAAACACAATATGTGTAAACAATTTTGTTAGAAAATGCTGCTTTAAGACTCTCGTGAATCTTTGGTTAATGTATGACCCATCAACGTTGAAAACATAGCTTTTTTAAGCGCTAAGAATAAACCATCTGCATGCCGGGAATCGCAATGAAGGCAGAGTTTAGTTGGGGTTTGTGCTTGCCATTTGGGCAGGTTATTATTTTCGTCAGATGTTTGTTTTTAAGCACAACACTTGCCAAATTCTAACTACGGTCCGACTAGTCGAAGTGATGCATAGACTCCCAACAATTCTAATATCAGGATACAATACTGTCGGAATAATATCACGATACAATAATGTTCTCGCCGAAACATTAAAAGAAATGTTGCGCATCAGGAATGTTTTCTAAACAGTGTTGTTAATCGCGATCTAGATAAAAAAATCAGCCTACATAAAGTTGCAGATGAAGCATATGGGTTGCAATGTGAATAATAAATAATCGCAGCTTTTCTTTTGTAATCCTAGGTTTCTTTTCTTACTGCAATCCAACACGAACAAACCTGAAAGAAGGACATCTTGTCCTTCTCTCGACCTTTGCCATCACTTTTATATGTAATTGATATCTAGGCGAACTCCGTGATTGTTACGGGCTGGGGCTTACCTCCCACGTGCGTTTTGAGCTCGTTTATATTCCATTCCACCCCCAAGCTGACAATGCGGTGGGAGTTACGCTCCCGCAGGACCAATCAAAACGCTTCTCTTTCCTTACATGACCCCGCTCTTTGCGCGTCAGTATAGGCGACAGCGTGATCACGTGACAAAATATAGGAGCACGACTTGTCCAACGAGCACGTAGTATCCACCGCCCTTTCAGATTAAGGGAGGACGGAGTATGTATCACTCATTAAGCAAGGACAGAAAGAGGTACCTTCATTAAGGCCTTATTAAGGTCTTCATTAAAACTGGACGGCGGTGATGCAAGGGCCATTTAAGATCAAGGTCAGGCGCAATGAAGGAATGGCAAGACACTTTCGTTCACTGTGTCTTCTTTCGGGTTTTTTTGTCCCTTCTATGGGTTCCCGTGCAGGCGAGTGGATTTTCGTAGGTGACGTCACGCCCTCTTATGAAATTTGAGATGTGAGCTTGCAGGGCCGGCTTCTAATTGCTTCCGCTATGGTGCGCTTGCAAAGTCGTTCTCCCCGTAAATTGTGACTTCGGGTGCGGAGGCTTTCCGGAATCAACATTTGTCTTCCCCATTAATGTGCTTTCTTTGGAATTTTTCTCGCTAGACTTTCAAACGCATTGAGTTTTAAAACAGTGAGATATAGTCACCCTCGGGAACTGTTGCGAAGCTTGTGAGAAAGCGAAATTGCAGGACGTGAGGTTTAGGTAAGTGTTCGCCTAATGGTCGAGTGACTTTAATTACGAGCGCTCGACTGCCTTTCTTATATACTCACGTTTAGTAATATGACATCGTTTTTTTTTTCCTGGTATCTAAAAAAAACTAAATAATGACGACTGTGCGAGGTGGGGTAGTTTATGCGCAAACATATTAAGCCTAGCCTTTCTTCCCGTGTCTTGGAAGTTAGATTAAACGAAACAAAAAGGAACACTTATACTGAAATTAAAACCTTATGGGGAGTTGTACCATCGTTGTTTAAAGGATGCAATTGAGTTTTGTTAGCGAAGTCACCGGATATAAAGTTCTAGAATTTCGAAAAGTATTCTGGGTGTTTATATCGAGCTTTATAATTATTAACGAAGCGCCGTCAATAATTTTCACATATTGTCAGGAATAAAAACATAAACTTGACTAATAGTACTTAAAATGAACGTTTCACGCGGTGAACTTGTGCCGAGAAGCGTAAAGTAACAAAGACCGTACTTTGATGCAACGGAAGGGCGACTCTCTCTCGCAGCCCTGTGAACCTCCTTTTGTAAGCGCGCGTGTATCGAGAAGTTTCCCAACTCGACCAACCAACAATTGACTCTCGAGTCATCCGGAACACTCCAGTCATGCTAACGAAATCAAGACTGAAAGGGCAAGTGTGGCGGGGATCAAGCCCCAGCCAGCGGAGCACGCTGCTGGCACAGCTATTCGCCCGCGGCATTATTCCCCTCTCGAAAAAAAAAAAAACGCATCGTCCCGATGCACCACGAAATGAAATCAACAACTCAAAGCAAGAGAGGAACAAACTACAAAGCTCTTAAAGCACATATTTTCGGTCCGACCGGGCATAGTTCAGTTCAAGTCGTACGACTTGAATCAAATTGGGGTAGCATAGGGCGGCGTGCTTCGACAATGAAGGGGTGTTTAGATCCACACTTGGTGACCGGGTGGGAACTGGGCGTCGTGCTGACAAAGATCGTACCGGCCATCGTCTGCAAGTTGTGCGGCTTGAAGCGAAATTCGGCCGAGCTGGAGGACTTCCCCCGCTCGTTGAGTGATGAAACGATCGAGCGTCGTTGTCTTGTACTTCTTTGTGGTCGACATCACACTCGTCGTCGCTATTTTAATCGGGTTTGTCATCAAGGTCGTCGTCAAGGTTGTAGTCGGGGTTGTCGTCGTTGTCGATGACAAAAAGGGTAAGCGGTGTCGGGAGTCAAACCCCAGCCAGCGGAGGGGGCCGCTGACTCAGCTATTCACACGCGGCAATACAGAGCGAAGAGGCAACTTTAATCAAGTTGATCGCACATTCGTGCATTAATTTTATATCTATAAGGTATAAACGGCATAACACAAGTGCAGCCGAACCGAGAAATTAACAGAGAGACTTCGCGTCCAGTGAACGGGGGAAAAAAAATAACGCGTTTTCAGCGAAATCGGAAAGTATACTTTTTCTTTGGAATGGACCCCAAGGACTAAACTGCTAACTAGTTTTACTGGATGTTTGGGTGTATATTTATTGGCTATGCTGACCTTTTTTTACTATTCTGCCTACACCATGCCTTCAAAGGTTGGCCGGCAGTATCTTCAAAACAAAAAAGATTATTGACGCGAACATGGGTTCATTACCACGTCATACATTAGTTTATCTTCATGTAAAAGTTTATTTTGGTTTGATTTTCCGTTGTTGATTGTAATGACTGAATATTTTAAAGGCTTTTGGCAAAAGTCGATGTACTAATATTTTTGAGTGGGTCTTCTGTGTACTAACTACATAGTTCGTATTAATATTGTGCCGAATGGTTAATAGCACTCCGTCTTTCTAAAAACATAAAATTTACAAGTGTTTCAACGAAAGGCAGGGGTGTGCTCTACCCAATAGGCCGTATTAAGTAGATTCCAGCGACATAGCGACTCTTATTTTATACTATTAAGTATCGTATTTTTCCTCCAAAATTAACACACCATACACCCTCACCAAAAAAAAAAAAAAATTGTACAATGCCTGATTTTAGATGGACGGCCCTACTATTGCACGTATGAAGAATTCCGGAAAGCGAAGCGTTCAAACTCTCCAGCGAGCGCAGTACCACCTTGAAGGCAAGGCCTGCGCATGACGTCATGGGCAGTGGACCACCCAGACCCGCACCAAGCACCTAACACGCTGACACTCGACGCGAGGACGCCGCAAGGCGGCAGAGGCGGACGTCTGACCCCACCGCGTGCTAGTGCAGCGCTCGATGGGAGGAAGTTCATGACACGCTGGCCTCCTAAAGAGCACGAGGCCGTAGTGTTGAAGTTGCTACTTGACCAATCGGGCAGCCTGCGCGAAGCGCAGATTAAAACGCGGGTGCTGCGTCAGCGTACCGCCAGGGCTCGTGTTCAGTCGGTATTGGACACGATATTCCCAGCGGAACAATGGCGCAGCGACGGCGGCCATTTTGAGACGCCCGCCGGCATCCCGTGTAAGGGAAAGTAGAAAATCCAGCACTGCACGGCCTCTCGTTTTAGGTGGCTGTGTTGAGTGAAGCAAGTCTTCTACTCTCCCCTTTGAGGTTGTGATTTTTGTTTCGTATAATTTTACTGTTAAAATCTGTTTTTGTGGTTATTTTTAATGGATATACACCCAATGTACAGAGCGCGACACTGTTAGCACGAACAAGCGATCGCCGGTTTTCTTTTTGAAACCAATGGGTGTCATCCAAGTTAATATTGCATTGGAAAGAACTCATTTAGTTCTATAATATAAACAACAAAATTTCGTGCTCGCGAATAGTATTTAGAGGTAAAGCGCGAAAATGCGCCGATGTCGTGTTTGCGCTAGCAGTGTCACGATGTGTACGTGCGTTTTAGCTTGTTGCTTTGCCCCCCCCCCCCCCCCTCTCTTCCAAGCAGGTGTTTTTTTCCTAGTCCAGCAAGATGTGTTCGTACTATTCTTATCGAAAATAAATATGTATTCACTCTTTAAAAAACTATGGTATGCCTAGTTTCCCACAAAGCGGTCGCGAGAGTCAATCGCTGAATTTTTACGGAAGGGGTTCAGCGAGCCACGAGCTTCAAAGTATGTCTAGATGTAAAACAAACTATGTCTGCGATGGGCCTCCCAGCAAAGCGTTTGGCATGCTTACGTAATACTCGGCGTCACAAAACGAATATGTTTTATTCTTTAGGTATACACATATTTTAGATTTGTCATTCGTCAAGATCTCAAAATGTGGCTCTTGTCAGTGCATTGCGGGCAAGTAGAAACACTAGATTATTAGAGTGTAGAATTGTATCGTCTCGCACTATATCTTATATAGGACTTAAACCCGAGACTAAGGACTGAACAAAGGCCACTTATACGTGCGCCACAACGAGCGCTTCATCTCGGCTTTCAACTCGGTCGTCGCAATTCTATACCGTAACATGAACAGCCGAGTAAATACGTCGGGTCGTGTTACTATAAAGTCATCCCTTCTCTCAGGACGGGAGACAATCGAAGTCAGAAAGAAATATAAAAAAAAGGCAGCAGAAAGTACAAACTACATCTTGCCTCCCTATTCGACGAAACATAGGGCCAACAAACAGCCGACGGATTTGTACATTTCTCGCTGTACCCTCGTTAGCCGACGATACGATGTCGAAACCCAATCCCCCTGCCAGCAATGAGCGGCGGGGCTTGTTTCGCTGCTCTCCAACCACGGTACGCCCGGCTCCGATGTCCTCCACAATGCGGTTTGATCAAATGGACCTTGAGACTCGCGGGATGCTTCCCATTATTGCTCTTTACGTTTTCGTTGAATGCGAACAGCACTGGGAACACTTGTAAAAGAGCAGAAAGATCAGGGTTTTACGACGATAACTATGCTTTTATCAGAAACAAATGCATGGGCATCGTAGCTCACGTATCGCATGAACCTATAGAAATAGAAACATACATTCCCAACCCATCTCACATAATACGATTTGAAATACCGACAAATTTTAATAGAATGCAGTTTTACTTTGCGACTGTTTATTTGTTATTTTTGAGTGATTCGAGGCAATTTCCCGGTCCTAATACACGTATTATACGCATAAATAGAACAAACGGTTGCCGCCTGCTTTCTGTGGCATCCATTTAACTAAAAGATCACTAGTTGCGAAAGGGCTAATAATTATTACAAGTGGTATAAAACAATGCCTTTCCTGTGCCATCCGAGAGGCAAAGTATGGTACAAGGTTATTCCCGAACACTGAACTGGCAGCTTGTTGTTCTTCAATTAGAGAAATGTATGCAATACCTGAAAGCGTTTTTTTTTTCTTTTTTTATGTGGTATTATGAGATATGAATCGTATGGATGGTGTAATGTTTTTCGATGAAAATATTTGGCTTAAAATAAAAACAACACTGTTGCATAGGTTTGAAACACACCTCAAGTGCCAACTATGGTACCGCCGAATGGCCGCAGAAGAGCGACACTAAAATGACGAAAAACATTATTTCCGTTCTTCGGCGGACCTAACCACAATGGGTTCCGCGCCAGTTGCTCTAGAACATCGCAGCAATCAGAGTTTAAGAAGTCTAATCCTAACGACACAAGCAAAGAAACTGTTAAGTAAATATTTACATCTATTTACGCTAAGGTAGACGGATTGGTGGCCGCGTGCGTTAAAGCACCACGGCTCGGAGTGTTTGAAGCGAAAGCTCGCGATGCAGAACCCAGGGGCCGTGGGTGCAATACCCACTCCTGCCGGTTTCGATCCGGGTGAGCATCGTACCGGCGTGGGGTCGTTTTTTACTACAGCGCGATGCATGTTAAAGACCACGTGCCGGCAGTGGTACTCCTGTGTTTAGCTTTCTTATCAATAGCTGAGACACTAGACGCCCGTTGGGGCTCGCCAACTTCCGGATGTATAAACATGCACATAAGACAATTACTGCGGTAAGGCAGCCTTCTTCACTGGGTGTCTCTGTTAAGAACTGGCAAATTAGCCAGTGAAGTACAACTTCCAAACTGTTTTTCGCAACGTATATCACAAAGCTGTATATACTTAAGCGGGCGGGCGCCGGTACATCGGATCTAGAGCACAAGCGGTTGCTCCACGCGCTCCAAGCTGCGGTGCGCTAATTCGCTCGGCGACCAGTTTCTACAAACATACCAGGTGTTTCCATGCAGGATCCACGTAATAGTCAAAACGAATTGATTTCGCCAGTTGTGAGTAAAGCAACTTTGTCGGCGCCTGTCTCAAGTTGATCGCCCTGACGGTGAAAGGTCAAAGTGCAGGGATATCGCCCGAAAGAATGCAATCCAATACAAACAATGTAAGATCAGAAGCGCCGAAAGTAACAACAGTGCAACGAATGTTCATTCCTGATTTCGTCATCCTGCGCAGTTCACACCATCGCGCGTATTGTAGGTGCTGCTTATCATGTTAACTGCTTTTGCTAGTGATTGGTCTTCGACGTTTTTATCAGCAAATGTCGCAATCTGATTGGCTGTGGAACGATAATAAGATATTTGGGGCTCGCCACGCCCGGTGTTTCTTAAGCTCTCGGGACTATGCGGTACGTAAGTTCGTCTGCTTCTTGCACAGGGGTTGCACTGACGTCAGTACGCAGAGCTTTGATTGGCTCTGACGGAGGGATAGGGGGTAGACCTCAATGCTAGTCGCCTTGAGGTCTACCCACTATCGTTCCAATTGGAGCCAATCGGAGCACGGCGTTTTCACGTCACCGGAACCCCAAAGCAGACGAACTTGCGTTTTGCATAGCAGCAATAAAATGTGCCGCTCTTTGTAAATATTAACTATGATTGAATTGTCCCGCACGCGCCTTGATTTTGAATTTTGACACCTTTGTTCGCCAAACTTGCCAGGATTATAATTTATAACGTACCTCTCAGCTCCCGCTTCTTTAAGCACCTAACGCAAACGTCTTTAAGTAGGCCATTCATATTAAATGAATGTACTCCTGTCACCGTGCTTTCTTTTGCCGAGGTGGTTTTTATTTACACTTTTTTATTAATATTTCGACATTAGAAGTAAATTGTGAATAATTACGCTAATATAATATCAAGAAAAGGGAAAAAGTAAAAAATGAAGCACGCAAGATTGCATGCCGAAAAACCAAACATCAGCATGGTTTCAAAATGTATTCGAAATTATCTGTGAATAATTTTGAATGGGCCCAGGCGATGTGAAAGTGATCCTTCAATTACTCTACATTGGGTCCGAGTGAAGCAACCTTTATGGGGAACATTCACTTCAGCAAAACTATAAATAATAAAGCTTAATTACGCAGTCAATACGAAAACTCAGGTAAAACAAAAAACCTCTGAACAAAATGGGAACATGTTCCTGAAAGTTATGGTATTTTCGCTTTTTTCCAGAACTGTCTATTGTCGTGTGCATCGCGAATGAAATGAGCAAACAAATATATTCGAACATATATGCATTACATACCTTACATTTCTATTTACTATACAAGAAGCAAATATATAATTTCTGAATGTTCACTTAGATTCGGCATTTGTTTGTGCTTAAAAACACTAAAAAAAAGATGAGAAAAAAGAAACGTTGTATTTGTTCCTGTACTTGGTCATGTCAAGAATAAAAATGTATATACAAACAATGATACATTAAAACAAAAATATAAACAAAATACATTCGATTACGTTCCCGAAGGCGATGGAAATGTCTTTATGAATTATGAATGAAGGATGCGCCGCGACCGAAAGGTCGCGTAATAAAATAACAGAGGAAAAAAGATCTGTCGAAACACACGAGACATGTTGTTGCCCCATATGTGCCTTTTTATCTTTGTTCTGTGTGTTTTTCATCAATATTTGTTTTTGCCTGCAACCATTTGGACCCGTTTCTATTTCGCGGAAGGGGCGTGTTTTATATGCCTATTTATTTTGAGTGGTATGATTATTTTATTTGTTTGTTTTTTTATCGAGTAAGAACAGAATACATATATATGTGGCGTGAGCGCGTGCGTGTGCCTGTGCATGTGTGTGTTTGTGTGTTGTTTTTATAGCAATGTGATCGCCGTTATCTCAAGTTTAAAAAAATAATTTATAACTTCAATCAATCCTACGGACCTAAAAATGACTCAAAATGCGAGCGTTTTATTGTAAATTGACAGCATTCATTTTCATTGAAAAAAACTTCAGTTCTTCCCGTAGCGCAGCACTGAACACAAGAAATATTAGCTGCAGTTTTTAATTACTATTTTTACCATTTTAGTTGCTTTTGACCAATTTGTAATGTCATTGCTTGTACATTATTATTAATTCATCTGCTTGTCAAAAGCACAACAGAAATGGACGCATTAACATGAAATTGAATAATCTAATATAAAAACTATTAATTAATAATGCGGTGCACGAACTAAATTATCTGAAACGGAGTTTCGTGCTCCGTACTTTCTTTAGGGGGCGTAAAGGGAAGTAAATCCTATAGCAAGAGGAAGTAATGTAGCTTGCATGCAACAATATCGAATACAGTATTGATTGAAACAAAATAATAACTCAACCGATTATAGTGCAACAGCATCAATACAGTACAATATACGTTCTGCAGATGTAATGGGTGTGTTTATATTGGCTTATCGTTTATAATACACTCGCAAAACATGCAGTCGAGATATCTTGCATTTACAAGGTTTGGCGAGAAAAAAAAAAGTACACCATATTTCTCGGTGTAGCAGTCGCGGCTTTTATTTTGTCTTTCTTTTTCTTTTTTTTAAATTTCAGATGTATTTGTTTTCTTCAAGTAAAAAAACTTAACTTTGCACATTCGTCGCGGAGTCTATATTTCTCTTTGGATTCGTTGACGGGAATGTTGAAAATGGCTCAGGCTTACATATATCTCAATTACAATATGAAACATGAAGGCTCATTAATGCATTTTTCCCCGTGCAGAACCTACAGATATATAACGGATGTAATATCGAGAAAATAAAACAGGGTTCTTCGGCCAGAATAAATTAACTACGCATTGCATAAAGCTTAAAATCCGAGAGACCGTGACGCTAGCGAGGGGATAAAAAATGCGAAAAAGTTTGAGCACATTGCATTTTCTAGATGAAAAGATACATAAGGAAAACAGAAAAATAATCCATGATCCGATGTCCATCCAAGCCTTATATTCATCAAAAATAAATTTGAGATTGTGCTCGCGTGTAGCAATTATGTCGGTGAAAAACCTTCTCAGCTAGAAAGAAAACGGTATTGTCTTTCTAATATACGATATTTTTTTCACTGAAATAATAGCTGCATGCGCTTCCAATCTCCAATATCGGTATGATGAAAATTAAGCTTCGGCGGACGTCGGCTCATGGAGCGTTTTTGTTTTTTCTTACTCATTTTTTTTTTCACCAGGTAACGTAACGTGATCAACTTTTTGGAATTTCTCATGGAGTTTCGGCTCTCTGCGATGCATGGTTTATTGATGCCGGCCCGAACATCGGTTTTTATTTTCGCGATCTTAGGCTGTACTATATAAATGCAACTTATACAAAGGGGCGGCTTATGTACCAACTGTTTTTTTGTGAACGCACCCTTGTCTGGGGCGGTAAACGACTTACACAATGGTGATACTTATACAACGGTACGACTTATAGAACAAGATATACAATAAACGTATTCATCTTTTCTTTTTGTTCTTCGGTGGCGGCACGCGGTTGATACGATTATCATCGCGTTCTGCCACTGCTAGCTGTGCGGCTGCTTCACGAGTGGTAACTTTGACACGCCCCCAAGTTTCCTACGAACTTCAAGTCGTTCTAAAAAGAGTTGGTGTCGTGGTTTTCGATGACGTTCCGTAAGTTTCTAATTGGATACATACGTAGTTGTACACGTTCCTCAAAAAAAAAAATAATAACGAAAGCTCTTTTTCTTCTGATTTTTGGAACGCGTTCCCGTAAGTTTTATTTGTGAAAAAAGGAAGTCGTTCCCGTTACAGTTAAAGAAATGGAATGTATCATTAGATATACGTTATATTAGTATTTTGCTGATTACCATATTTAGTTAGATTCATCAAAGTTTTCTTTCTTTTTTTATCTATCCCGTCAAATGGCAACATTCGAATTTCAATGCCGCGATGGAAGGGCACCAGGAAAAGAAAAAAAGCGGAAGCAGAGTTTTATTTGTTCATATGTGCACCTTTAAAATCTCAGCTTTTAACCATATTCATGTTTGTGGTGGGCGATTCAGACGAGCCGAATGCACTCTTACCTCACAATGCACACAATGCACGAGCGTTTTAAAACAACCTCGCACGTTTCAATTTAACAAAGTTCCTTCTTCGGACTTAACAAAAGTTGCTTCTCGATGTTGTTTTCCGCAAGACGAACGAATGAAGAAGAAGGTAGGGCTTTTGGAAAATCTGTCTTGAAAACTACAAGTCCTTTTTCGTGAAGGTTAGATTGGTTGTTGAGTTTGAAGGTTGGAGTCAAGGGGAGAAGGAATTATGGTTAATTTTTGCGTATCTTTTAAGTGACCAATGCTCGGGATACAAGGGTGCGTTCGATGTCTGGTATACCCTGTTCTTCTGTTGTAACTGTAGGTATCGTTGTGGAAGTTCAGCGATGGCTTTCGTTGGCCTTAAATTTCTGGGTGTATGAGGATCCGTGGAAGCAAAGAAAGTTAGCTGAGTTTGAAACGTCCCTCCGTCTGCGTATTTTCCCTCGACTAAAAGTATTGCTTTTTGTACCGCAGTCTCGGGCACTAAAAAAGAATTAATGTCCACTAGCTGTCCTGCACCCGACTGTTATCAAGCGAGGGCCACACAAATATATCCTGAGATAAGTAATAATAAAGTTAACGAGATCCTGCTCTTCATAAATATATTGTTTTGTACTCTAAAAATTTATCTCCTGAAAATAAGATAGAAATTACCCCACTAAATATAAAAAGGAACGCCGTTCCTTTTTCCATTCCAGTAAAAAAGTAATGGTTGCCGTTCCAGTTACACTGATGCAAAAAGGAACGCCGGCGTTCCTTCATTCCTCCTAAAAGGAACGCGTTCCAGGAACGCGGTTCCGTAAAACGCTGAAACCATGTGTCGATTTTCACTAAGTAAAAAGTTATTTGAAGAATTTTAATTAATTAGCCGACCTATCACAACGATTAGCCAAACACATTATGTCCCCCTGGCCCTATAACTCACCTGCACAAACAGCGTAAATGTAACTTTCAAAGATTTTTTTAAAGAATCCTGTAGAGCTTAAAAAATACCAAATATATATATATATATATATATATATATATATATATATATATATATATATATATATATATAAAGTGGGGAAGGTTTACAAATGCTTCCGTTGATATATAGGCAAAAGTAGGGTGCGCAGGCGCAGCAGCCGTAGGACGATAAAAATAAAATCTAATTTCATGGCGAAAAAAATCGCAAAACAAAAGTAGTATTAGTAAAAACGCTATATACGCTGAAAATACACTTTAAGAAATGACGGAATAAAAGTCAAAGTTAAACACAAGAACTTACAAAAATAAATTCTGAAATGGAAAATAGAATGAAGAAATAAAAAGTAAATACAAAGATCTATACTCCTCCTCTAAATAAATATAAAAAAGAAGAAAAAATCCTACTTATAAATTTAAGAAAATAAAACAGCGCTTGTATTTGCATGTTTAGATTCAGAAATTAACGCAATACAAAAAAATATTTGAAAAAAAAATTGATTGTTGTAAGTTTTTCAGAATTCCAAACGACTGCCCCTTAAATATAGAAAACGCTTCTCCGAACCTATAATACCTTATTATACAATGCCAAAGTGGACACATAAAAAAAGGAATTGACATTAAAAACAGGGGGTCTTTCTGCTTTCTGTCTCTCAGCATGACGTCACGTGAGATGTGACGGTGAACGCGTCAGCACCGACATCATTCTGTTCAGCGCATTTCCGTCACTTCTTCGTTATCATAGTCACTGACATTTTAAGAAAGGCAAGGCGCGGCGATTCCCGGATATCTGATGTTGGCTCTGCAGCCAATAAGACTGGGTCATGAACCGGCAAGGCGGACCAATCACGATGCAAGGAGCCTGTAGATAATGAGTCACACCCTGCGTTTCTCAAGTTGTCGGTTACTGTTGGCAAGGAGATACAACTGCAGGGGGCGCTCTGACCCGTTTGTTCTCCCCACACCTCGGTGTTTACCCAACACTATACACTCCTTGCGACGCGACTGGCGCGCCGCCACGCGGCCGGTACCGAAGGTAGGCAGTGAGAACCCCAGAGAAAACGAAACCGAAACCATTGTAAGCAGTGAGAGAGTGCAGGCGAGCTGGTAATCAATCGACATCTTGTAAACCCTGAGATGGGGAACGATAAAAAAACGGACGAACAAAACAAAATCTCAAACGCAGCTAAAGAGCTGCGTTTGAGATTTTGTTGTGTTCGTCCGTTTTTTTATCGTTCCCCATCTCAGGGTTTACAACATGTCGACCGAAACCACACCGCGTACGTTGGTACGCATTGAAGTCGGAGTGGTGCGGTTGCGCTGGGTTCACAGCATGAAGTGCTGCACGTGCTGCGTCATTAAGTGCTTCAATAGTTATACGTCGTATCTCGTGGACACAAAGTTTCACAGTTTTTCACCTCGCCGATGTTTTGTGGGACAGCGACAACAATGGAGCCGTGCAGTACGACGCGAGAAATTTGGTCTCCCGATCATGTCTGCCACTGTGTCGGCACGGCTGACATATTCTACACTGCCGCTTTGCGCTCTGCGTTTGTTTTCGTACCAGTAACGCCTACATGTGTCAGCGCCGATGGGACGAACTGAAATGCCATCCCACACTCGCGGGTGTGCAGTGCCAATTTCGTTGGAGCAATGCCCTCCAAAAAAGCTTCGTCCCATCGTACGTGTCGATGATATTTCCGGACAAGTATGGCACGCAATCTGTACTTCATGAAGAAAGATTCGAACGGTAAAAAAAAGTGACAAATGTAAATCTAAAGAAAACAACAATGAAACTCGGAATCACTGGAGAATCGACGTTTGAGTATGGAAGTTTATCTGGTGTGCTTTCTTTCTTGATCAGCCTCCTTTTGGATGTGGAAACGCTGACACCCCGAGTTCTGTATAGAAAACAATTTTTTTTCCTCGGCTTTAGAGCCACCTATCGCAAAGTGGTTCGAACTGGAAGTACCGTCCCACTGGTCCCTTCCTACCTGTAAGGTGTGCACCTCCCACGATGAGTGTTATTATCTGGCAGCCTTTGACGGTCAAAGCCAGTTCCCATTTAGTTACGCCGCCCAAACTAAATTTCCACCTGGTTTCGCTATGCCAACTCTTTTTGTTATAATAAGTGTTGTGCTAAGTGACGGTCATGTCAAAGTACTTGTGCGCGGAAAATCAGCACCTCTCACAACAGGTTATTGCACAACAGCTGACCGCAAAAGCCCTTGGCGGCCAAACCGTGCGTTGGCTGACAACTTTGTTTTCTCGGCTTTGGAACTACCTTTCGTAAAGTTGTTTCAATTGGAAGTACAGTCCACTAGTTCATTCCTACCTCTAAAGTCTCCAACTCCCCCGACCAGTGGTAATCTCTTGACAGCCTTTTCATTCTCAAAACCGGTTCCCATTGAGTTACGCCGCCCAAACCAAATTTTCACCTGGTTTCTCTATGCCACTTTTTTTTTTGTATAATAAGTGCTGTGTCATGTTACTGTCAAGTCCAAGCACCTGTGTGCCCAAATCTGCACTTTGCACAGCCCGCTATAACACAACATTTTGGGTCCAATATTGAATATCCCGTACAGCTTTATTTCTTTATTCGTTAGAACCATAACTTTTACATCTCCTGTCTTAAAGAAACTTGGCACTCTTCGTGCACAAACTTAGTGAACATCTCACTCGCCTCCAAATATCATCGTTCCAGCAGTCCTAGGTTTACAGCGACGAGCGAAACTAATTTCCCACTAAGAGCAATTATGGTGGCGGCCGTCTTGTTTTTCGGAAAATTGCTCCAACTCCTTTTTCGGCCGCAACTAGAGAAATCACCCCTAATAACGACTCAAACTCAATATATAAGAAGTGGAGAACAGCTAAATGCCCTTCTGCCCCAGCACTCATGCAACGTCACACTCAACTTATCGGCTCAAAAAGCAAAAGTTTCGTCCATGCGCGCTTCCGCCGCCAGAGCTCGGCATGCAAAAAGGCGCCGCAGGCTGCTCAACGCGCCTCACAATCGAACGCCAGCTCCTCCGCTAGCGGCGCTGCGCGCATTTTTCAAAGCGCCTCCTATAGTTCCCGCACGGAGTGTATAGGCCTGTGAACATGGCCACAGGCCCCGTGGTCATGTTCAATAAAGCGCGGGACACAGTGTAATGTAAAAATACTAACAATAAACGAAGTGACGTTTATTGCTAGTGCTGGATGTCTCCCGAAACCAATTGTCAGATAATGCGAGCTTGACCCCCTTCGCCTTGTGGGCTGAGCAAAGCATATGTACCGTGCATGTTGCATTGTTCATGCAGGCCCGAGTGGTAACAAAAGAGCCCTTCCTCCCCATCAGGCGATCGGAGAACACAAACTCCATCCGAAAGTTGATGCGGCGTTTGATTATATAAGCCGAGCGCTGAGTCATTGTTATTTGTTGTCCCCATTCGTGTAGTTCTAAAGTTAGCCGCTTGGGGCGCCACGGTCTGATCTCTTCCCCAATTCACCAAGTCACCCCTCTGATGTCACGCCACCGCGGTGGCGCTGCTGTCGGCAGTGCGCGTGCGCAGACGCCTCATTTCACGCTAATCTGGTTTCTGCGCATGCGCCATGCCCACGTCTCTTCTGCGAAAACGCAAGCTTGTTTATAAACAGCGTGTTGGTGAAGAAGGAAAATAAAAAAACAAAAAACTTGTCAGTAGATAGAGTTAATGTGTTCTTTCTCGCTAACAATCTTACTTTGTTTCTTTTTTTTTTTTTTTGCTAGAAGAGACATTACAGGCGCTCACAGTGTAATTTCTTTGGTTGACGATATTCGATTTCGGTAAACGTCGGCTCATAGAAATTTTTTTTTCTTCTCGATATTGCACATTTTTAACATTCTGTGATGCATAGTTTACTTAACCGAGCCGAAAAACACGGTTCTCATTTCTCGAAAACTCCCTGTACTTTTTGGTACTATTTTTTTTTTTTCCTACGGTGAGAGCCGTCTCTGGTAATTTTTGTAGGCCGCGTTTCCCCCTCCGCTAAGCCCTCCGCAACGAAGAAGCCGCTAAAACGCCTGCGCATCGATGGCCTTGAGTGTGGGGTTCCAGGTATCACAGCGGGTTGCACAAAGCGTTGCGGGAGGGCGAAAACCATCTACGAAAACTCCCTATTTTTTCGCGACGGACCCGGTGTGTCTAGGGGTGTTAGGTGTAACCTGCTAAGTCTACGTTGCTTACACCGCCTTGTAGTGCAGGTCATACAACAGCGCACAGCCGCAGGTTTGCAAAGCATCTGATAAAAACCAGGGGCAAACAATTTTAAGTACAATGTTTGCCCGCTAAAACTCTGGCGTTCTCGGCTGAGCTAGATATGACGCAACACGATCAGTTTGAAACGACTATAATTGTTCGAAAGCGGCGATCCCTATAGGTCCCTGGAGTCACGAATAGCCCAGGTTTAGAACGTTGTACTCGCGCCCCAGCCAACGTTCCTACGTTAAAATATAAAAAAAAAAAAAATAGATACAGCCAACCACACACTCTAAGAAAAAATGACTACCCTGGGTGGTCAAATGGCGCTTTGGAGGCTTTGACTACCCCAAAAGGCGAGTTACGACCCCAAACCGCTGTGGAATGACCGCCTTTCTGCAGGTGACGACAGGGTGGTATTCACTTTCGAATCCGATATTCACGTGCAGGCAGTCGTAAATAATATTAGTAACTTGGATAACTACTGGAAGACTATAAATAATATGCTTCCTTAGCTTTCGTGATCTTTTAAGATCCGCCAAGATCACATATGTTGTGCAATTCGCGTAAATTGGTGGAATAAACATTTTGTCAGCGCGCGCAGCAACACTGGTCTCGACAGCCGTGGACCGTGGTAGGGTGTAGCGTGTAGCTGTGGCACCATAACAACAACAAGCGGCGTGGGTGTTTGCTGAACTGAGGTGAGGATATCTTTCTGACCTATTTTATTGCAAAGAATATTAAAAAAAAATGATTAGTTGTATATCTGATCGTGTTGAACCATTGAACACTGGGACCGAGGATCGGCAGGGTAAACATGCTCAGAGGTATGTGTCTGTGTCGCCCGTACTGTTTTCATCAATCTCGGACTGGTTGAATGTCTGAGCTGCACCCGTGGTGGTTGTATCTCCTGGCTCTACGTACGTAGTGCGCGAACTTTCCAACACAGTAGCAGGTTGAGATTCAGTGGCAGCGTAGTAATTGGCTTTTACTAGATTGCTGTGTCGTCACGAGCGCTATTTGTGCTTTTACAAGCGCCAGCGCGAGCCCGAACTTTCGCCTCTTTCACCGTTTGCGTTCTTCTGGTTTGATGTTCTGCTCTATGATTTCTTAAACCTAAATCTAAAGGTCAATCGCCTCTGCCTCGTCACCCATCAGGACACCCCATAGCGCTGCCGCTCTACCGGCCCTTCCTGGATGTCTCCTGCTGCCAAGTAACAGCCGGATCGTCGAACCTCCATCATCGTCGCCTCTCCACCAGAGGATCACTACATTTTGGTGCGTCAGCTACCCCTATATTTCGGCGCGTCAGCTACCGCTATATTTTGGTGCGTTGGCCGAGCCTGTCGGCCCGTCCCGTTTTTTCGACTGTTTAACTCTTTTCTGGACACAAAAAGAGCCCCCGCGGTTTTTCACAACGTTCTTGCGCTCGTGCTCGTTCAGTTTTTTCATTTTTTTTTTTAAAGGCAATATATAAGCTTCCGAGGTTCTTTGCAGTGTTCCAACACTTGTGTTCCTTCAGTTCTTTTAGGACAGTAAATAAGCCCCTGATGTTCTTCACAGTGTTCCAACGCCCGTGATTGTTCAGTTTACCAGTCTGCCTTGCAAGACACGCCTTTCAAACCGTCTGATCTTTTCCCCTTGGCCGGTCGCTCTGCTGTACCCGGTTTTGGACTTTACGAAATTTCATTGCATTAAGACACGCTGCCCTATACTCCGTTCCATATATGTAGAAAGTTTGGCCATTCGTTGGGAAGTATAGGAGACAAATGAGGAAGTGCCATTGGCCGAAAGCAGGCTGGGCGTGTTCCAGGGCGTCTTCACAAATTCGAATGTGGCCAATCAGAAGCCGGAAATAATACCCTGGCGGTGGTTGCGAGAAACAAAATTCATAAGTGCGTCGGAGTAACTCTCGGTGACTGAAAATGTGGTACATGTGATGTTTCAATCACGTCATCCAAAATTATGGTGAAAGAGTGCGACTGGCGGAATGATCGACATAATCCGTGCGCCGAAGGCCGGCAATCTACCGTCTGAGCGGTCACACTCTCCCCGAGCAAAACAGAGTTGAGCGGCACATTTGTTTCTTACATCTTTCTGCATGATCATGATTGTAACATCCTGTGCACCCTATTTTAAACCATGAAGGGTCACTACATTTCACATTTACGTGCTTATTAAAACCATGCACCAACATATACCTATGGTTAAAACAGTTTCTCGCTACTACCGCTAGGGATTCTTTTAGGCTTCTGGTTGGTCAAGAGAGAATGTCAAGCCCACTTTCTGCTTCTGGTGCATGCCCAGGCTCTGCTTGCGCCTAGCACTGACCAAACACTCTCTAAACACGGCCCTGAGCTGAGACTGCAATGGGAACTGCTTGCCCGCCGAACTAATCAGCCGCCTCCCTTTCATCACCTGACCCAGTCCTCGGTCTATGGATATGAGCGGGAGTGTGATCACGTGGCAAAAGAGGGATGTATAACTGGTCCATTGAAGACGTAGCTTTCACCACAGTTTCAGCTTAGGGATGAATGGAGTATAGTCAGTGCGCAGGATGGCCACCCAGCTCCGGCCTCCCAAGAAGTTGGTGTTTACAATACGGCCGCTGTCTTCATTGGTCTCTTCGCTCTAAACCATATGCTGAAGAACGAGCGTGCACCAGCATACGACACGAAGCTTTATCGATGGCTGCCCGTACGCGGACGAGCTAGCATCTCCTCCGTTCTAGACGGGCGCTTTCGGTGAATCGCAGTGCTGTGAAATTAATTGTTTCTCTTTCGATTTTTCTTCTAAGAAAACGTTTTTATCATAAATGCCTGTGACCACAACAGCTGCCATTAAGTCAACATTTTTCTCTGATTGCGACTATCTCAATTATGACAAACTTTCCTCGGATATGAAGTTTTTCCAATATCATTTCTCATTGATCACTTGTGTGTATTAGAAGATAAGTGTTGTGTTCTGGTATTTTTATTATTGTAGTCTTCCTATAGCTACTGTTAAAAAAAATATTAAGAATGGGAGAGCAGTAGTTTTTCCTTCTGCTTTAATGAGGTACGGAAGCAACATTTTAGCGACTTCTTTGTGTAGACATGGTCTGCTTCATGACAGCAGCTCACAAACAGTAGTCTTTCATCTATAAATGCAAGAAAATCAATTTTAAAATAAATAAAAAAATGTCCTAATACCACCTGGTAGTTGAGGTCTGAGCTTTGTTGGAATGTCTCACGTCACGGGCCCATCAGGAGCTACACCACGGTGTGGCATGTCCGATGGAGGCGTGCGGGAGCGAGCGACGCTTGGCGCACGTATCAGGTCTAGTACACCGTACCTCGGGCATTCCGACTTGTCAGAATTGTAACGCGCTGACGATAAAGCTGGCGCCACCTAGTGACGGCGATCGTAATTACTATACCCTTGGCCTCGTATGGGCCCGTGACGTTGCGAGCGTGACGTTACGGGTAAATATCCCGAGATTTGCGTGCCGACTTGATGGCTGTTTTTGAAGCGCTCGCCAGAATCTGTCGGTTGGAACAAAAAATATAGCCATCTGCTAAAAATACTAGCGTGCCATTATCATTTACAGATATCGTGGATCATATTTCACTTATTTCGAAGTGTTCTGGAAATATTCCAAGTTTTGATTCTGTACCCCCTTAATGTCTTTCTTGGGGTTTTGTTTAAAAAAAAATTAAGGAAAGGAGAATCTAATAATTGGCTTTTACTAGTTTGTTACATTGTCACAGACACTATTTGCACTATTACGAGTGCAATTTCGAGTCCGAGCTTGAACCTCTTTGCCATTCTTATTCTTCAGTTCTGATGTTCTGCTCTATAATTAATGAAATCTAAACCTAAAAGTCAATCACCTCTGCTTTGTCGTTGGCAGGGTTCGCGCTGACTGTGAACCCCGCCACTACTCGTCTCCCATTAGGGTACCCCATCACCTGGCCGCTCTACCAGCGCTTTTTGGATGTCTCCTGCTGCCAAGGAGCAGCCTGATGATTGAACCACCGAACCTCCAACATTGTTGCCTCTCCGTCAAAAAACTACTACAGGTAGGCTGGCCCACTTGTGGGGAAGCTGTGTCCAGAGCTGATCTGCCTGGTGTTGGTGCTGTCCTCTTGAGGTGCCTACTGTTGTCATTCGTATACCATCAAGTGAGCAGACAATTTCAGGAATCCACCATAGGCCTAAACTGCGCGCCCACACAGTCTGTCCCACACCAAAAGGATGGTTGCCTCCCATGTGCGGGGACAAGTCCAAATGCATATAGACAAAAATCAATCAAGGATCTGATGTGGTAGCCAAATAACAGTTAAGAGGAATACTTCCTATCTTTTGCTGAGGTTCTGCAGCAGTGGAACTTCAACAACAGCGGAAAAGTGCTTGCAAGCCTGGTGCCAAAAACTGTGAGGTTGAACCTCATAAATTCCCCCTTGTCTCCACATATTGCATGCTCGGATAACCTGATGAACTGCGGGTTATACAAAGGGGTGGTGGGGTGATGTACATGACTGTTGTAAAAACTGCTTGAAAACAGTACTATTAATCTGGGTTTGTTGTCGTCAAACACAAGTGTCCTTGGCTGTCCAAATCGATCAAAGATGTCGCACTGGGCTTCCACTGTGGTCTCGGCCGATGCTTCTATCTGCTTTGTGTCGATCAGTATCACGTAACTCTCCAGCTGTACAACATAATATAAGCCATGTTCATCGTTGCTTGGTATCCAATCAGCTGACCCTAACCTGCACCAGGGGCATTTAACAGGACTGGGCACATGTTTCGCACCTTCTTACATGGTCTTAAATGTCTTTGTCAACACCGGGGTTCCAGAAGATGGTTTGTGCCAAGCTCTTCATGACTGACCTGCCTGGGGCCCTATGTCGCACTTTGTGGACTCCCACGGCGGCTAGGAACAAGGAAGTGACGTCAACAACGCAGCAAGCACAGATTAAGTGTGGATTGGTAAAAGTCGCTGATGACGAATTTCCGCAGAAGAAAACAAAGCTCACTTTTTCTTTGTTTTCTTCTGCGGAAATTCGTCATCAGCAACTCTCACCAATCAACATCCAATCTGCGTTTGCTGCGTGTTTGACGTCACTTCCCTCTCCCTAGTCACCGTGGGAGTCCAAAAAGCGCAACATAGGGCCCCAGGATAGGGATAGGCGTCATGGAGCATAGCCTCCTGTATACTGATAATGCCTGCTCTATTGCCAGTTGCCAGCTAGCACTACAAGGGTGTGTCGCCTTCCTATACAAGGCAGAAAATGTGAATGCAAATAAGCCTCTCGTGCGTTCTTGTATTCTTGGTGCTGTTTTTGGCATTTGTCGTGGTACCTGTGGGCAAGAACTTGCCGGGGCTGTCATTTCACGAGACCCCAAGCAACACTCGGGATCATGGAAAGTGACTAAAGCTTATTTTGAGGGAAAACTGCGTCCCAAATTCGACCTCCTATATACTTAATAGTGTGTGGTAGGCACCTTTTTGTGACGTACATGAAGGAAGGCTTGTCTGGTCCTCTTTCGTGGATTCTGCTGAGGTTCCACTCAAAGCCCAGCTTGGCTCAGGCTTCTCTGGTGTCAAAGCTGGATGAGCCCATGTACCCTTCCAGGTCCTGTTTTGGTGCTGCTTGACTGGCTGTTACTGTTTACCTACGCACATCTTTCTCGCACTGCTTGAGGTATATAGTGACGAGCGCCTGACAACAGGCACAGTGCGTCATTATGAAACGTGAGCCCTGGCACAGCTAACACCTTCCACAGTGCTTATGTGACTTCGTAGCGGTTGTTACCCCAGAGGACCCTGACTGTTGCAATTCCTCTTCACCTTCTGAACTTTAAAACAAAACCGATTATGCAGCAAAACCAAAGCATGCACTACCTTTCAGCATTTTAGCACCGCTTCTCGGCATCATTGTCGTTGTTGCAATGCTTTGTTTGTTTGTAGTTGAGATGGTGATATCACAACACCTTCCTTGTCACTCATGGTGCTTGCAGTAGCTTCGCAGAACACAAAAACATTCAAACTGCATACACCTGACACTGCAGTGAAATTACCAAAATGTGAGGTTGCAATTTCTGCTTGCGTCGGCCAGCTCCCCACAATGCGACATCGGGACGTGCCATGTCACAGTGTCATAGGACGCCAGCTACGATTCATGTGGGAACCATCATACAATGCCTGTCTTTGTTGTGCACGTGTTTCACATCTACTTTGCCTACTGATGCAATGAAAAGAGTTTTTGTTGAAGGCTACTGAGTTGGCAGGTTACAACCGCCTGAGCATTCAGCTAATTGGTGATTTCACTTGGCTACTCGTTTCAGTGGAATGTGTAATCTTGATTCTGTGTGTCCATAATCTATTTATTGGCTGGTTTGTTCGAAAGTAACTCGGTCGGTCTATCTAAGGAAGCTTCAAGAAAAAGCTTTGCTAAGGCAGCACTAGCCTCGACAATTTTTTTTTGTTGAGACCAAGATAAGGCCACCTGATTTTATTTTGAGCAAGCCAGCACACTGCAGAGGAGGAATGACCCAGATTTAGCATGGAGTTATAGGTTTCACATGAGCACATTCCATTTGTAGCTGAAAAAGAGATGTCACTTAATTAGAAAGACAAGTGAAATAAAAGCATTCTTAGGTATTTTGGTTAAGAAAGCTGTGCATACTTTAGCTCAGCTTTCAGTATTTTGGGTACATTTTGCTTTGTAGCTTTGAGTTTATCTATGATAACTATTAGTTCACTTAAAGCATGTAAAATACATTGGTTTTGACAGACAACTGCACTTGGGCATCTATCATATGTCTGAGCTGAGCCTTAATTTTTTTTTCAGCTGAAGTGTATCTCTCGCTTGGCTTGATCAGTATCTACTTCATGTACTGAATGCCTTTTTACAGGGTTGCGTTGCCACAGGAGACTTGTGCGCTTGTGGGTGTTCGGTGAGTGGTGTCACCAATCACCATGAGCCCCGAGCCCAGCATGGGTTCAGACCCCCTGCAAGCCTGGCTGTGCTAGGTGTCCCCGTGTCTGATGAAACTGGGGTCTTGGCAGTTGAGCCAAGCCCGGGCTAGGTTTCCTTCAAAGGCCACCCAGGTTAGGCAACACACCACCCCAGCCCACGCCCAGCACAAACAGGTGTCCTGCGTTGGCTCGCCTAGGACGATTCGGTCAGTCGCTTTGCTTCACCACTCCTTTCCTCTGACGTTCTTCTCCATCCCTGTTTTCAACCTCTCATCTTTCTGATGTAACAGAATTCTTTGAAAGTGAAGAGGAATTATATAGCCCATGGGTGTTGAAAACCACCAGGGTGTAACATGACGACACCAGATACTTTACTATGAAAATATCTCACCCCATGAGAACCTAATGGCCTGGACACAAAGAGGCTTTGCATGGTTGGAACGACTGGATGGGCAGCAGCCTCAGGGTTTTTGCCTTTGAATAGACCAATCTCACCAGCCAGTTTCATTAAGCCGCCGCTGCCACAATGCATCAAAGAAACTTAATCTGCATGTGGGAGAATCTGCTGGAGCTTTGCACGTGACGAGACGAGACGACACGAGCTGTCTCGTGCACTGCCTCCTGTGAACTAAAGTTATAGCGGCATCACGCATGCGTGGATTGCTTAGTGAGATCTGCCTATTGGGACAGTTGATGGCAACAATAGACGACTGTTCCCGTCTATGGTTGTGGACACCTGGAGCACTAGTCGAGACAGCTGCCTCTGCTGTCTCGGCAAACCCGGTATCTCGGCGTGCCCATGGCAGCCCTCTCCCTTGGTGCGGCATGACTGCTGTACAGTGTGGACGGTGTGGTCCTCATGCATTCTCTCAGATGCGTGGTGTCTACACCGTTAGGAGAGCAACATTTGGCAGTGTGGGTGCGCCGGCGTAAATGAATGGAGACAAATGTATTTTTCCTGGTGAAGCATTTGGTGACACTGTCAACTGGCATGCTTACAGCCAGGCTAGCAATGGCCGTGATAAGGTGACTCGTATCCCAAATGTCCCAAGATGTCTCTGTCACATTTCAACGACTGCATTAGATGTGCTTGCAAGAATGGGACATTCACAATAAAAATATAACAATTCACTCAAGATAGATATTAAACATATTTTTTTTAATGAACCTGGAGCTTGTAGTTTAATTTCATTATCACTGCAGGATCAGAAGGTTAATTGACAACAAAATTTGATTGCTTTAATTTTTTCTAGTTTTGTAATTTATGGTTCTAGGTGCATCAGCAAAAGACATAGGCATAGTTGCAAGTGATCACTCCGAAAGTTTGGGTCTATGCAGCATGAACTAATTGTATTTTTGGATAGTGATCATACCAGAAATAGCATGTTGCTATTTCAGCGGTTGCTGCTCGTGAACTCGGGAGACTGGAATTGCAGCTATTGCTACTTCAAGATGTAACGAGATTTCAGCTGCTCGTCAGACCATGGCCAGGCGGTGGAATGGATCCTCAATCCTTTGGGGGGCGTGCTTGTTGGTTTAGATTGTGAAACTTCCAGAATTCTGTTCGCCTTGCAATGTCAAAATGTTGAAAAAGATTTTTCGTGTGAAGCCAGCCTAAAACAAATCTGTTTGCTACATTGTTACAGGTTTGTCACCCTGTTTTTTTGTTTTGTTTTTTTATAGTGATTTAGAACTGTAGTGGGAAACACCAGTGCCCACCGCCGAGCACAGCACCTCATGTGGCAAGCACCAGCAAAAAGATGCGAAAGAGGGTTAGCAGATAAGGCCCACCATGTAATAGATGCCACCAGCCCGACAACCCACAGGACCACGTATTGTATGCAATGAATCAGTTGTCGTCGTTAACCTGTCTCGACCACGACATGCCGGCAGAGGTGGGATCCAGTGTTGCCCATGAGAAGAACAAAGGCTATATCAAAATCATAGGAGACAAGTGAACATTGCAGTATGCGCTTCTGCTATTTGTATTGCAGCCAACAACAGCTTGTCAGCTACCCTTGAATAGACCCTTTTCAAAAGTGTGCACCAGTTATACTATGTTCACCCTGCCGGACCAATCAGCCGCCTCCCTCTTATCACCCAGTGATGTGATTGCTGCGCCAATTGTGCCAAACTGTGCCTAAGTGCTTATTCTGCTACACTTGCTACATTTGATCAAAATGTGAGGAATTTGCACCAACATTGCACCAGAACTAAAGTTCAATTAAGTAATACTGAAAATATAACAGCTGCAGGCCTCGCTGCCGGGGCGAATCGTTAGCGTAGGCTCGTGCGGGTTTTCAGGACTTTCGATAATCGTCTCAAATAACATACTATTCGATTTGATTTCGCACCAAGCACTGACAGTGCTTAGAAGTTTCACAAGCAAGTCTCGTGTTCGTGGTCTGTTCTGGTGGGTTAGTTAGCTTTGTTGAGTGCGCTTCTCACCGCGTGGTGTAATGCAGTGAAGCAACAATTGCAAATTAGGCGTCGCTATGTTGCGTGTCTTGCTTCGCCGCAGCACACCTGCATATTAAGGGGAAAGGTACTCCTCCAGAGCGAGACGGGGTGCAAGAAGGTATATATGGATTCTTGTAGGTTTATTTTTTATGGGTTCTTTTTTTCTGAATTAAGAGTTGCAGTTTTGTTGCAACCACCCTTAGAACTTGAAGGACACATAAATCTAGGTGCTCAAAATGATTGTATTTTAACATTTTTTTAGTGGGATTTCGTACCTAAAATCATCGTCCACAGCCGTTTGCGCTGTTCTTCATCAGTCGTTGTCTTGTTGCCGTGTCTGGTGCTTCCACAAGCAACTAAACAGCTGGTGTTTGTTCTCCTAATATTTGCCATCTCTCCTCACATTTGCAGTGATATAAATGAAAATGAAGTGTGCGGTTGTGCTCCAAGAGCTCTTTTTGCTTCTCCAAAATGAACTTTTGGCTGCTCAAACAGCTGCTCCAAAATGGCTATGACCAATCACATCACTGCTTTTATCACCTGACCCAACTCTTTGCGCGTGGGTATGGCCGGGAGCGTGATGATGTGGCAAAAGAGAGGCGTATGACTAATCTAACGAGGACGTAGCTTCCACCACAGTCTCAGCTTAGAGGTGAATGGAGTATGGTAGCTGCAGCACCAATTATCGAAGTCTGCCATTATTTGGGCACATACTGTGGCTGATGTTGCTTGATGTTACAGAGAAAATTGCCTCATCTCAATTAACTTTATGCGAAATTGCTTGGTAGTCTGACAACACTGAGAGCGTCACTGTTTTAATGTTAGCAAGCGTTGTCGGTACTGAAGCACGGTGGAGGGCAGTGTGTGATGGCGCGGCAGCTGTGTTTTCCGCCTTCTGGCCATGGAACGGGGACGAACAGTTTAAACAACCTACCGCAACTGTCTGATGAAACTTTCGGAGGCCTGTGCACACGCTGGCGACAACCCGCAGTGTGTAAGCTTGTACAGCAAAGGCGAAGGACTTGCTCCGCTGCTTCGACGAGGTTGTTGCCAGCGTGCACAGGCCTCCTAGAGCTTCATCAGACAGTTGTGGTTGTTTGCTTAAATTGTTTGTCCACATTTCATGGTCAGAAGGCGGAAAACAGCTGCTGCGCTACCGTACACTGCCCGTACGGCTCTCTCTGATGCCTCCACCGTGCTTTGGTACCGACGACGCTTGCCAACATTAAAATGGCGACGCTCTCAGTGTTGTCAGATCACCAAACAATTTTTCATAAGGTCTATTGAGCCTCTTTGACTGGTTGCCATCTTTTTTTTTAAACATGGCATATATCGAAAGCTTTTGGTGCAGTGATTCGTTCCAGGTTGGATGCAAAAGTAACCGGAATGAATTTCTGAAAGGCGGGCTGTTTGTAGTACCAGCTTCCGCCGCTAGCAGCGCTTTGCAGCACCTCTTCCGAGCGAGTTTGCCGACTGGCATTGTCTGCTGCAAATATTTTTTCCAAGCACTTCAAAATCTTTTTTTTTTTTCGATGTCTGATATGAAAGAACAACATGGGGCTGTGAATTATTGCTTTAGGTAAAACTGTGCCAGAAACTCTTGTAATGCTTCAGAGAGCTTACAAGGAAGATGCTAATAAGAAATTGCAAGTGGTTTTCTCGCTTTAAGACTGGTGATTTTTTGATCGATGAGCAGCCTCGTTCTGGGCGACCTTTAACCTCCTCAACTGAAGAAGAACACAAAAATATTTGGGCATTGATCACTCAGAGTTTGTTCCTCTTGGTGAATCTGTTAACTAGGTGTTTTACCGGAGAATTTTGCGACACTTGCGAAACTTAGTAAGGCAGAAATTCCCCGATAGGAGGGAAAGGGGGAATGATAGTTCCATCAAAACAATGCCTCAGCAGACACTGTCCTGGCATGACACCGCTTCTCAACCTCCCATATTCTCAGGACCTCGCCCCGTGTGACTTTTTTCTGTTCACCCGTATGAAAAGTCTTGAAAGGAAATCATTTTATGGATGTGGAAGGTCCTTCAAGTCAGACATTGCAAAAAACAAGGAATGATTTTGAAGCGCTTGGGGAAATTCACAACATGCCGCTAGATCCTTAGCAGACGCCGCCGGTCGGCAAACTAACTTGGGAAGGGTGCTGCAAGGGGTGGATGCTGGTACTACGAATGCCCGGCCTCCTGAAATTCATTCCGGTTATTTTTGGGTACCCACTCATACTTTCTTTTATTGTTGAAACTTTGGTTTTATTGCGCAGTATCTTGCTTGGTGTAAACCATATCCCTTTTTGTGTTATACATATTTTCAGGTATTCTTTTTTTAAAATGGTGAAGTGACTGTGATGTTGCATATTTTGATGACTTAATATGTTTGTAATGCATACATAACATTGTTTTTTGGTTAAACGTTCCCTGTTTCCATGTAAGTTTTCTTGTTTGTTTCATATTCAAAGGGTTGTTTCTGGCTTTTGAAAGTATCATTACTATAACTATTATAGTTTGATAGTCCGGTGCTGGAAAAGGACTCCTTTTCAGATTTCCATTTCCACAATGTGTCAAAAGTACCTACAAGGTTGTTTTATGAGATTTATTTATTTTTTAGAGGAACATATTTTCAATATAAAATTGTATAATCAGGTTTGGAAAATAAAAGAATACAAACAATTGCCACCTGAGCACTTTGTCTTCATTATAGCCACTTTATATATAGATATATATATACACAGTATAGTTTTGGTTGTAATGTCCTAATAATTTGAGCTTAATACACTGTTTATATCAAGTGTCCCCATACTTGAAAAGTGCCAACCTTTTGTTGTCAACAGAAAACTGAAAGATTTAAAATAATTTGATATCGGTGTACATGTTCCCCAAAAGCAGCACAAAAAAAAAAGGAAGAAACCTTGGCTATGCTAGTTGTTTTTGTTTCTTTTACAGGTACCCCAATCCTTTTTTTTTTTACACGAGTATAATTTAGGGGATTCTAAAGTGGAGCGAGTGGAGCGACTCATCGGTCACACGATCAACACGGGAAAGTGAGCCGCCAGCGTTTGCCCGCTACAATTGTCACCTATTTTCAAGCACTAAATTTAAGTGACGAAAATAATCCCTGGAGAAGGGGAACAAGAGGGACAAAGGACAAACACAAATCTCCAAACACAGCTAGGTGACTGGTGCGCGACCGAAAAGATCCGCCTGGTCCGGGTATCGAACCCGGGACCTCTCCATTACAGGTGGAGCGCTCTACCAATTGAGCTAACCAGGGGTTAGACATCAGTAGAGCAAACGGGTTTTATCAGCCGCCACCAGTCTAACACCATCAAGGGTGAAGCTTGCAATTTTAAGGTTATGATTATAATGCAATTAAATGCAATTAAATTCGTCATTCTTGTCCAGCTCGCTTGCACATTTGCATTTAATTGCATTATAATCAAATTTAAGTGCTTGAAAAATTTAAGCCCAAACATATTTCTAGGCAAATTAAAATTGTAGAAACTTGTGTGCCTTTATTTATGGCTAAGGTAAGTACATTCATACAAAAAGAACAATGAAATTTCAAACCAGTAAAAAATTATTGAACATATCAAATATGCTACACTGGGCTTTTCTGCTACGTCCTTGCCAGCTGCAGTCTCGTGGCTTGTGGTATTCAAAGAAACAGTTGCGTCGCTTGCTCAGACTCGGAGTTACAATGCATTTCGCGCACACAACCGTGCTAAATGTGTTCACGCTGGGCGCACAGTTCCTGCATCGAAGTCGGTTGCTCGCCATAGTTGGAAGATGCCCAACCCCGTCTTTTCTAACGTCATCTTGGGGATGACTTGGCGTGAACTTCCTCTTCTTCATCAGAGGCGAAGGCAGACTGACCGGCCATCCTCTTGGCGCATTTCCAGTAGAGATTGGGCTTTCTGATAAACTGGCAATGAAGGTTCTCAGCTTGAGTGGCCGCTCCTTCAGCTGATGGCTTTGGCGCCTGTGAATATTCCAGGCATTCACGACACAGATGAAGGTAGCATGATATATGAGGTACGTGTACCAGAGCCTCAATCGAATAGTGTATTTGTACAGCGACACCTGATAATTATGCTGGTCGATCCCCCCCCCCCCCCCCCAAAGCTGTTGTACATACCAACAATTGCCGGGCGTGTGATGTCAATGTGGAGTTTGGTCTTCCGGTCATACCGTTTGACTTGCTGAATTGACTCAACAGAGACGAAGTTTGACACTAGGGTGACAGCTTTCCTGTCAAACCAGCGAACTACCACAATTCCTTTGTCATTGTCAACTCTGTAGTCATGTGAGCCTTGCCCAACTTTTCTCAGAGTCTTCTCATCCTGGAGTTTGCAGTCTCTCAGCTGATTTTGCCTCAGAGTTCCAACGTACTGTATTCCTCTCGTTAGCCCTTCAACAAGGTTCAAAGAGCTAAAAAAATTGTCAGCTGCAACCTTGAAGTCTTCATTTGAACGTATTTCAGAGCAGATGCTCAGGACAGTATCACCCCAAGTCCAAAAATGTAGTTTTCTTTGGAGTGGCCTTGGTATACCTCGAACTGGTAAAGGACACCGGTTGTGCCTGCCCGTCCCCAAAGCGTGAAACCCCACGGCATCGGTTTGTTTGGGATGTACTGTTTTAGCGAGCTCCTTCCTGTAAATAACACCATTATCACATCCACCGCATTGAACTCTTCTGGTTCAATGCTCTAGAGGTTGTGCTGGAATAATAAAATCCAAGGACGAATCTTCCACAACTTGTCCTCCTTCGCTTCTTTGGTGGTTTCCATGTTGTTTACAACATGCATGCATTGAATCAGCTTCAAGAAACGATTTCTCGACCTCTTGTCAGGGATAGGAGAATACCTTATCCCATTTTCGCAGTAGCATATGACGTTCGGCATTTTATAAGCCCCATTTTCAGGTATATTCTAATATACTGCTCCAGCTCTTGCAGAGTTGTGTCACGGAGCTGCCGTATTTCTGCGTACTGTACACATTTGTTTGCTCCACTCGCATAGTGAGCACATCAGTCATTAGAAACTGGCGGAAAAGGAACAATGGTGAATCTATGGCATCCGGCTCAAAGAATACTTTGGAAAATTCAGCATGACTGTTTTGGAGCAATTCCTTTCGCCATTTGTTGTATGGACGAGAAGACGAAGCTACAGATGATCCGAAGGAATTTTCTACGGTTTCTTCATCATCACTTGTCTCAGAGGGCTCAGCCACGGCGGGGGGACTAATTTTCGTCACTTTCCGACAGATCACTAAAATCGCTGACATCTTCGCCAGCGACGATGTTGTTCAATATGTTCCTAACTTAGGAACCTAAAATTAGAAGGAACAAATCAATAAAAAAAAAACGGTTAAAACGTGTACCATTCAAAGCTTTACCAAGAAAACGTATCAGAATTTTTACAAAAATTTTGCCATCAATTACAACCCACTGTATCGAAAATAATAATGCTTTATTCGGTTTCTAAATCCCGGGCGACAGTGAAAAGGCTATTGCCCATGCCATAGAGGCCCACTGTACCCGCTACACAGACATATATACATTTAAAAAAAAAGTATATATATACATATATATAAATCTTTGCACACTGGGATTTGGGTCGGATTGAGTGTCAGATCACAGTTCTTTCAGATGGATGGTTGCACATTTACACAGTTCCTTTATGTCCGCTTTGCTTTCAAATGCCCCTTGTGTGACGTCACTTGGGAGGGAGCGCCAGAGCTCGATGGTTCTCGGGAGGAGCGTGCTTCTATGACGCTCCGTCCGTCCAAGGAGGGGTTGTAGTTTATCGGCGCGATTCTTCCTCACATACCCTAGGAGAGGCGTAGGAGGGCCACCCAGCGTGCAGGCTAGGAGGCGGAGCGAAGCCACCTGCCTACGGACAGACAGGCAGTTCCACCCCACAGCTCCGAGAAGTTCCGGGGTGCCAATGTCCCTGTATTGCCTCAGCTGCGGCGGCGATTGGCGACGCAGGATAGCATAGGCCGCGCAGAAATTTGAAGCAACGTTACTAAGCGGACGGGACTCAAAAACAACAGCGAACGGAATAATGTGGTTGCGCAACACTTTCTGAGCAAAAAAAAAAAAAAAAAAAGAAAGTGCCGAATTTAGGACGGCTTACTGTTTTTCGAGTAAAATGACGCCGACGGTATGCCTTCAAAGAGCTGCTGCGTGCGGCCATCTTGCTCTAGCTGCCAGCGGCAGCCTGGCGGGGCCTTGCTGAACTACCCAAATCGGAAAACTCTGTCAGCGTATGAAAACCGATACTGCAGGCTTTGGTCTTAGCCATAGAGTTATTACAATAATAACGCTATGGTCTCAGCTTCACGCAATTTATTGTCACTTTTTGAGTTATCAAACTCCACGTAGCAAATATGATACGCTGGGCTTTGTGGGGTATATAACAACACAAGACTAAGAATTATGTTACCTCTAGCCGATTACTGACTAGGAATGCAGATATTATTGTAACCTTTGCTGCTATTACACGCGCGGAACGAGCATGGGGCAACATGGCATTAGTAAGCTTATCACTGCGTGAATCTGAAACCGAAACTGATCGGGAGCATGCCATGTGGTGTTACTTTAGCCGATTACTTTCATATCATGGTGCCTTTCAAAGCGTTAGATTAAGAGAAGTGTCTAGCCGGCCAATCTAAGTACTCAGAACAACTGTATACTAATAATACTTGCAGATACGTTTTGTATTCATCAACTAAACAGCGGCAGTCACCTGCCTAATCCTTGTCAGAACCGGGTAGGGCATATATACGAATCGGGTCGGTTGGGTGGTCAGAGTAGAGAGTCGCGGTTGTGTTGTGTTGCAGTTGCTTGTGCCTTGTTGTACTGATCATATGTATGTGCCCGTAACAGTGTTCGGTAACGTGGTTGGTGTGTTGGCGCATGAGTTGTCACAGGTGCAGTACGCACGTAGCTCTAGAGCCTCAGGAGAGTTAGTCAAGGAAGTGTATTTTTTTTTTAGTGCATCTAGCGGTTACTACTACACCTCCTAGGTGGCGCAAGCTGCCGCCTGATTCAATAAGCTAAGTGTTGTGAAGTCCTGTAGCTATTGACTACAAACAGCTGGCTACGGTCCAGCCGTCCAGGCTCTGCGGTCCACTGGGCTCCCTACGTGCCTCTCAGATTGAAAACAATCGTAATAATTGTTTCACTCGGCCACCTAAATTATTGTTCTGTGTCGAAGAGCTGCGAAGTGCAGGCAGCAATGGATAACCACGTCGGTTGAGGTAGGCCCAAACAAGAAGAGATAGGGAAAAAAAAGAATGCGGGGCGTTGGTGCGAGTTGAACGCCTCCCGTCGTGTCGACGAAGGTGCCCAGCGATTCATCGCCGCAAACGACAAGCATACGTTGTCTTCAATAAAGTCAGCATACCCATTCCTCGCGTTACGATTTCTTTTTTGAGCGTTCTCCGCCGGCGGTAAAAATACAGTCAATCTAGCGAGATGCCGTCGGGTGCAATCGCGACGATTCCGGCAAACACGCTGCCGTCCTCCCCGCTAATAGGTACGGTACCGGTGTCTAAGGACGGATGTTTAGAGTGTCTGGTGGCGCCTGGAAGACGTCGAATAGGCGTATGCGCCCTATTCTCTAACTCGGCCGAAAAGCCGTGCTGTTCGCTAGGCCTTACCGGGGAATCCGAGCCTCGCTAACCGTCCGCCATGTTGCTTTTGGGGGTAGTCAAATTTCACTACCTGCTTTTTGACTACATGTGGAGTCGTCATTTTTACCCTAGGGGTCGTTATATTTGGGACAACTTTTTACCACCCCAAAGGTAGTCACCTATGACTACCTTTTTTTTTAGAGTGCAGGGCGTTGAGAACCGAAATATACAATACTTCGAAGGTACATTCGCGTATGACATAAGAACGTCCAGGCGAGTTCATAGCTCCGAAGACCTCCAGAGTTATCTAACCAAATAAATCCGAGTTATTCTCGAGAATATAGTGTGAACGAGCGGCATTTTCGCGGCTGTTCAATTTTCGTCGGTACTCCTCGATTGGTCAGTAGACGACTTCTGTGACTCAACACCGATAATGCTCGTTGAACTAGAATAAAAACCGGTTATCGCCGTCTCCGGCGCAAAACGTATTATCGAATGCCCGAAAGCTGATCGCTCAATCTGCCGACCCGGTGGTTTCAGCCACGTTTAATTTAGCATTTTTTACCGCGTACCGCTTCTACGTTCGGGGATAAAATCACCATTAACTCAGCGACAGATGGTCAAGCAATGGGTAATGACCGAAATTCAACAGCCACTGGAGCCACATTAATGGTTGAGCTTGCTTCTGATAAATAGCACGGCGGGCCTTCTAAGCCATGCGCTCGTCTCGGCATTTTCGTGTTATCAGAGACTGTACACTTTTTGCGTGTTTACTTCAAATTTGAAGGCGACAAATGTGCGAAGATAATATTGGGGAAGCAACTCCAGTTCCGTGAACATTACTCAGCGATTAAGCCGCTTACAGATCGTTTTCTAATGAGGAAGCGAACGTCTGTTTTTAGCAATCGAAGCGTGTGTAAATAATGAGGAAGCATTTCATGCGTTCCACGGTGCTCGTGGTTTAAAACGGGGTTGCCGTTAAGCCGACATGATGAACGACCCGGCGTTACTGGCACGAGTTGCGTCGTTAACTTCAAGACAAGTCTTTGAAATCGCAAAACGATAAGCTGCAAACGCAGCGGTAAAAATACCATAGGGAGCCTCGAGATAATTTATTCCAGAGCATGTTCACCCTTCCTTATATCTTGAAAGTTCTAGTAGCTTCAGAGCATTACAGGTGCCCGGAACGCGACCCAAACTTTTGTGCTGAGCATCGTACACAGCCCGTTTTATATTCTTGATGGGTCGCAGGGTAGCAGAGTTTGAGAATCGCTGATGAATTTGAATGCGGAAATTATTTTAAATCTTGTCTTTTGCAGTTTTAAGCGCAAGTTTCCAACAAAATCACACTCCCAGTAAGAGTCGGGCATGAAGTGAAAAAAAAAAAGAAAAAGAAAAACACGCTTTTAATATTTCGAAAAAAATATTTGGTAGAAAAAATTACGTTTACCTAGCATGAAAAATAAGTTCGCAACGCAGAGAGCCCCTAATCGTATTCGACAGGGTTGTCGAGAAAAATAATAATTAAAAAAATATATCGGTGAGTCGTCAGAAACGATTTCCCATTCTGCTACAATATCTTGTCTTTTTTTTTTCGGAAGATTGGTGATTGAGTGGGCTAGCGCACATCAACTCGGAGCTTGTAGAGCGAAATCTCCCACTGCAGAACGCGGGGATCCTGTTCTCAAACCCCACCGCTGCCCCTTTCGATCTAAATCAGCATCGTACCGGCGTGCTGCTGTGTATCATTATTGTGTGGTGCACGTACACCCCATGCTAGCGGTGGTACTGCACTGGCTAAAGTTCTCATCTACAGCTGAGACATCAGACGACCATTGAGGCTAACTAACTTCTGGCTGTATAAACATACACGTCATCCGTGTTTCATCTGCTTACTCCATCCTTTTTTTCGCTGTTTCTACAATATCATCAACGAATACAAACTAGCCCAACTTTTGACGTTACTTCAACACGCGAATTTGTTTTTTTTTAAAGAAAGAAAGTTTTGTTTACTCGATCAGAAATTTGCGCCGGCGCGAGCTCTTCCACCACCTAGTAGCGAAGGTGATCGAGAGAAGCTGTATTGGCTGTATTCGAAAACGGAGACGCCAGGGAGAAAGATCTGGCTGTCTGAAGGCAACCGTGTTTGAACCATTGCGAGGCTGGAATTCCCATCCTTCCCTGAGTCGGAATCACTGCGCAAATTGCTATACTCCGCGACAACTTTTCATGTCAATGCAGTGGAAGGTGCAGGCCCGCGTCCCCTCTCCCATTCTGAGTGTACGCAGGCTCTCCTCCTCCCCCATTTCCGGGGAGAGGAGGAGAGGCTGCGAACACTCAGAATGGGAGAGGGGACGCGGGACGTACCTTCCACTGCATTGCCAAGAAAAGTTGTCGCGGAGTATAGCACCTTTCGTCGAGAATCAGCGTAGCGACAATAATTTATTTAGTGAAGGAAAACTACAGCTTCAAATGCGAGAACGCATAACTCTCCTCCTCAGTGCACATTCGGTGAAAGTGTGACATTCCTGTGGGTAGGTGCCGATTGTTCCGGCTTTTTTTACGGCGTTGGATCAACTTGAGCGACCCTACGTATACCGGGTGTTTAAATTAAAACTGAATTATTTTTTTACCAACAGAATGGTTGAAAACGAGGAACTTTTTCGGTAACTAACGTCCAGCTCTAGCAGACGTCAGGAATATCAAAAATCATATTATGTATCTATTTAATCAAGTAATCTTTACATATTCACTTTTTAATTATTAAAATCACACATATGGATTCAATTGGAACCTCGCGTAGCTTCAACAAAACCCCTTAACTCAGTCTAGCTAAGTAAGACCCGAAGCACGTGGGAATTCCGGTGGAGCGCTACTTTTACCACTTGTGCAGCACGCGCGAGGCTGGCGCTGCAAACGCGGGGGGATAAGAATATCATCCACGTTTTCGCAACAGCACCAATATTCAAGGCGCCCAAATATACTCACTTTTTTCTTTTAAGAAGCCTCATCACAGTAAGATGGTGCCAACACGGCGGTTGGGTTTATACAACGCAAAAGACAGACGTGAACACGAAGACAACAGGACAGCAGTATCTTTTTCATGTCTTCGTCTGTCGTTTGCGCTTTATACGTATATGTAGTGCGTTTATTTCAGCGGTGTCACCCGAGTACGATGTCGAGCGTCGTCCCACGCTTTCACTCTGTACGCGAGGCCCATCCGAACGTTGACGAGGTACTCGTGTCCAATCTGTGATCCAACTTCGAGTGCACAAGGCTTTGATTACTCTAGGTGGTGTTGGCTGTTGCCCATCACCGTGAGGAACGTTCCGATGCCCGATCCACTAAAACTTCCCTCGGGTGTGCGTCGGTGTTCGATCGGGACCCCGTTTGGTCTTATTGCTTCTCGAGGCTACAGCAGCACACGGGATTTTACGCCGGCTTTCTCGAAGACGGCACTAGTACCGGGACCGTAATCCTCACAGGGAATGAAAAAGCCGCCACCTGGAACTAATATTGAGAGGCATTCCTCGTAATCAATTACGTGACTTATAAAGTATACTACTGCCGTGCCAATGGGATCTCTGGCAATATCATCTAAAACACAAGGCTTAGGCCTCCCCCCTCTTACCCTCCCACCAACCCAAGTGTCATCACGTGGATCAATGCTGTGCCGTCTATAGTCGTTGACAGATTAAGAGTTAAGTGGAAACATCTCCCACCCCTTTTCACTGTACAAGAGCGAACACTGCAGAGAAGGTCGCCTCCTCTCCAGCGTTTGCTCTGCTAAAGTGAGAAAGGGTGGGAGGAGTTTCCACTTTACTTTAGCGTGATTGCGCAGGCCTTGTCTTCTAGGAGGTATTGGCCCTAGCTTCCGACGGTTAGTTCTATAGTGGGGGTGTGCGGGCAAAAAATGTCGCTGTGGTCGGATTTTCGGTCCTGCTTTTTACGATTGACAAAACGCTCGCAATATGACGTCTTAAAGGGATCATAAAACGACATTGCGTTGGAATGTTAACGACTTTGCAGAGGCGTAGTTCGGCCAAAGTATACTTGCACAGACCGCCACTAATTCAGAAGCATCTTTGTCACCGTAAAACTGCAAAGATAAAAGGGAACTCTTCCTTTCAATGTTGCCCTTACAAAGCTCCATGACCTAATTGTGGGATCAAAACCGCCCGCCTGACGGCAGTCGTTCCGGTCTCAGCCGAGCCCGGTTGAGACCGGACGAGTTAGACGTGGAAGCATCAACGATTCCCTTGGACAATTGAAATTTTGAATAGATGACAAGGTAATCGTCGACAAATCTGAAGGCCTGGCACCCATTTGAGGTGTTGTCAAGCTGAGCTTTTATAGCTTCGACAACAAATGAAAGATAAACCTCACTGAGAATGGAAGCTGGGAGCGAAACAGGAATTAATACAAACGCCTTTCTTCTCTCTGAAAATCCGAAAATCGTCTCTTTGTTTTTGACGAGAGTCGGCTGTAGGTAAAGGGCTAGTAAGTGAACGCAATCAGAGGCCGAGACGCCGGAGCAGTTTTGGAAGTCACAAATTCCACGTTCTTGGATGGCATTGGAAACTGATTCCAAGAGAACTTTCGGGTCTAAATTAAGATACATATCCTCAATGTCGGGGGAAAAAGTGGAAAGTGATGTGAAAGATGAATAAAGGGAAACAATGCAAGAGATCAACTCGATGGAGTGGAAACCCTAAGATGCTAAGGAAGTTGAACGTTAGAAAAACTGAACAGGTTGAAGATTTATTGCTTTGTTCTGGAAAATTTAACAAAGCGAAACAAAGTTCTACTCACGGCAACCAAGGACTGGGCTCGAAATCATGATTACAAATATGTCTGGCACAAGAATGGAAGGATATACATTCGACAGAAAGACGGAGAAAGAGCCATCATTGTGCGAAGTGAAAGTGACCTGGATGAGATTGTGTAAATTCTGCTAACACCTGTCAGTATATTAGTTAAACCCCGATCATGGCAACTCCGGTTTACATTGTGCCATCAGATTTTGAGAGTGTATGTGGAAGAGAATATGCTGAATCATTAAAATTCTTTCACATAAATGCACAATCCGTGAAAAACAAGATAACCGAGCTTGAAGTGCTTTTTAGTGAATTCAAGTTGTCGTTCGACGTGATTATGTTAACCGAGACTTGGTATGTCGAAGATAATCATATGTTTAATCTACCGTTATACAACAATTGTGTTCTAAATCGAACCTCCGGTCGGGGCGGTGGTGTGTCTTTGATGGTAAAACAGAATTTTTCATGCGAAATACTGTGTAATTACTCGTGTGTAAACCAAGATTATGAAATTCTGTCTTTGTGCATAAATCGAAATGTGGTAGCCGTTGTGTATCGGCCTCCACAAGGGAAACTTCAAACCTTTTTTGATTTTCTTGAGTCAATTTTGAGTTTTGCAAATGAAAATAAATACAACTTGATTATGGGCGGCGATTTTAATATTAACATGCTTGCAGACACCCCTGCGAAAAGAAACCTGGAACAGCTTTTACAACAATTTGGATGTGTGAACGTGATCCCCTCACCTACCCGAATTACTCCTACATGTTCTACATTACTTGATTTGTTTATAACTAACCTACACACGTCTCATTTTTTGGCAGGAGTAATAAGTACAGACATAAGCGACCACCATGGTATCTATTTTTGTTTAAGAAAAAACACGTTGAACGGGAAAGGAGCTGAGTCAGTATATTTTCAAGATATTTCATTGAACAACTTAAACACCTTCAGGCAAAAAGTGCTCTCCCTTGATTGGAGTGACATATTTCAAGAAACAGACGCAGATCGTGCCTATAATATATTTTTAGCTAAGTTTCAAAAACTGTATAGTGAATGCTTTCCCTATAGGCTTCTCCGGTTGTCAAAAAAAATCCGGAAACCTTGGATCACCCCAGAGTTGCTGGACAAAATTCAAGTGAAATATAGATTATATGAAAAGTTCTTGAAAACGCGTAATCGTGATTTCCTCAAAACGTTCAAACAATATCGCAACAAGCTAACAAAAGAGATTAGAAGTGCAAAAGCAAACTATTTTGGCGACATTTTCTCCAAGTGCGCAAATAAGGCGGATGCAACGTGGAGAAAATTGAACACAGTACTGAATCGCTCGTGTAAACCAAAACCAATCGCGAAAATTTGTCTGAACAATCAAGAATTGAGGGGAAGCTGCTTAGCTAATGAATTTAATAACTTCTTTGTCAACCTCGATAGAGGCAATTTTGACAGTGATGCTTTAAATTATATGTCAGGACCAAATAATAAGTCTTTTTTCCTAAGCCCTGTAATAGAAACTGAAGTGACATCTGTATTTCTAGGACTAAATAACAGTGGAAGCTGCGATGCAGATGGTATCAAAATTAAGCCCGTAAAGTATGTTTTAGATTTAATATCGCCATATCTAGCTTATATTTTTAACCTTTGCCTACTTGAAGGCGTATTTCCTAAAAAAATGCAAATAGCAAGAGTCACCGTCTTGTATAAAAAAGGGAACAAAAACGATATGGGGAACTATCGGCCTATATCAATATTGCCTGTTTTTTCGAAGGGACTAGAAAAGATTATTTTATCTAGAATGTCTAATTTCTGCGATAAGCATTCTATACTGAATGACGCGCAATTCGGGTTCAGAAAACATCGGTCAACAGAACTCGCCCTTTTAGAACAGAAAGAATTCATCCTAAATTGTTTTGAAAACAAAACATTATCACTTGCAATTTTTGTCGATTTTACAAAAGCCTTCGATTTTTTGAATCATGCCTTACTATTAAAAAAGCTGGAAATTTATGGTTTTCGTGGAAACGGTTTAGCGCTGTTAACATCGTATCTAGGGAGTCGAAAGCAATTTGTACAACTTGATGGTCACTCCTCCGATATAAAACCAATTTTATCAGGTGTACCGCAAGGGAGTATCCTGGGTCCGTTTTTATTTAACATATACTTGAACGATATAGTAAACATCGATAACGTCGCAAAATTTGTTATTTTTGCAGATGATACTACATTGTTGTTTTCCGAAAAAAGTCCCTCTGAACTAATTCCCCGAGCAAATGCTACCCTTGTAAAATTGGAAAGATGGACTCTGAGTAACGCGCTAAAAATAAATACAAGTAAAACTAAAGCTGTCCTATTTCGCCCAAAAAACAAAAATATACGCGTTTATGAAGATATTAATTTGTTTGATTCAAAAATAGAATCAGTCAGCGCCTTCAAAACCCTTGGAGTAGTTTTTACGGAACGCATGACTTGGGAAGAACATACAAATTACGTCGTATCAAAATTATAGAGTATCATAGGTTTAACTTATATTCATCGCCAAATTTTACCTACTAGAGTGAAACTTCTCGTACATAACACATTATTTTATTCGCATATAAATTATTGTCATCTAGTATGGGGAAACACGACCCTCCAAAATTTGCAGAAGGTTTATTTACTGCAGAAGAAAATGCTAAGAAATATTGATAACGTTCCGTATGATCACCCTTCTGCACCGCTTTTTGAAAAACATGGCATAATGAACATTCATAATATGTATGCATTTCGTTTAAGTATAACCTATAAACAGGAAGCAAAAAACAACATGAATTTTCTTACTCAGTTAGCTTGTTTATGTAAAAAAACAATCACATATCCCACACGTAGCATCGACATATGGAACATTTATGCGTGTAAAACGAGTTATGGAGAACAAATGATGCAACGCGAACTCCCAGAATTGCTTAATTTCTGTAATAATTGCGACATACAACTAGAATCTACATCAAAAAAAGATCTGAAGTTTTTCTTTTCTAACACGAGTGTGAAGTTGTGAGTATCGCAATGTTATGGTTGTGAAATGTTTAAAGAGAATCTCATAAAAAAAAAAGCTTGTTGGTATGATTTATACAAAGTGTTTCTGCGCGATGTGCTGTACTGGCTGCTTTATTTTTATTTTCTACATTGTATAATTTCTGGGGAGGAGGGAGCTCGTCAAGCTGATTCATTCAGCTTTTTTTCCCCAACCTCCCACATCGCCCGGATGAAAAATAAAGGCATTATTATTATTATTATTATTATTATTATTATTATTTTGCATAAAAGTGCCAAGAGGTCTCTGCCATCATCCCTTCTCAGCAACAATACTTCTGAAAAGGACACTTTGCTTGTGTATTTTAGCAGTAAAAAAACTGTAAGGTAATGTTCTGAAAGGCTATTAATGACATTTTTAAGCTTCAGGAGGACGGCTTGGAACACAGATTCTTGTCCCTAGTTCGGAAGGAACCGGAAGGTCGCGTCTTTAGTGTATCAAGATTTTTGAATAGGCGTCATTTACATTACTTTCATACGTTTCCTCCTCCAAAACGAACAAAAATTCTAGTCTTGTCGGCCTCGAGTACCCTTAAGTGGTCCTGGTGCAACTCTTCAACCGCAGCACGAAGGGGAAGCTTGCCTGGTTGAGGAGGGGGGTGGAAGAATACAGCACGTACTGCTGAACCAAAGAAATCCTGACGTTGAGTTTCCGGTATGGACGCTGCAACCTAGTGTAGAAGCTGATCAACTTTCTTGTTTCGAAGGGCCGTAGCAAACATAGGGCACTTTGAGAGTAGCTCAAACGCGCTCGTAGAAAGAGGCGTGTCGCATTGTTAACTGGAGGGTCAAACTTGGTTGTCTTGCGGCTTGGATTAGAGTCGTTCACCCCAACAATTACTAAATTACAATCAGAATCCAGCAGTCTTGAAGCAGCACCGATGATGAACCGGAAAGGAGGATATGAGAAGGAAAAGCAGGCCCAAATATCCTTGTCATATATCTTGGAAGCACACCCTCGGCGACACGCACCTCAAGGGCAATATTTTGTTTTTCTGGCGATCTGCATATTCCGGCAGCAAGGAGACCAGTTGGTCCAGTGTAAACCTAGAAACATTTCCACGCCATGGTGGTGGGCATTCTTGAGTAAGCATAATTCAAGGGACCGTAGTCTAAAGAGCAGCAGAAAGAGCCTGAATATGAAGCAGGAAGCCTTAAAGAAGGCAATAAGGTCAAATTCCAAGGAACCGCTTTTTGGGTTTGGAAAAAAACATGGGCTCTAAAAAGTTTTTTAAATTTAAAATCAACTGAAGAGCATGTTGCTAAAATTGACTGACAACTGAAAGAATAAAACAAAGTGAAAACGAAGAATAACGAACATTTATTTCCACTAGCAACGACATAAAAAAGCTTAAAATCACTCACCGCAATTCAGCTCCGTCAAGGAAAAAGAGCGAAAGGAAGCTAACAGAGAAAGGGAAGTTTAAATATAAAATTGTAACAAGGAACAAAGTCAACGTATATGCGCTGACTGCGTTCCTTGTTTCAAGAACACAAAACCATTCACCGTGAACACCGTTGACAAAAAAGTCTCAGAGCCCTCCCTCGTTCATTCCAAAGAACAGGTAACCTACTTGACTCCGGAATTAGCGCAGATTATAACCACTCTCACCCCATCCAAACTTTGTGCTGTTCATTCTGTTACTACCAATTTCCACTTGTTTCCATCGTTACAATTGTACTTTTACAATTTCCTTTTTTTCTCTCCTCCCTTCCAAACTCTCCTTTTCTTTGACGGTCTTGAATTGGCAGGGAGTGCTCTTAAGCTCATTCATGTCGTTGATAGTTGAAAGAAATGTTCGTGGTCCTTCGTGCCGAGATCGTTTAATTCTTCAAACTTTACCAATACGCTCTTCAGTTGATTTGAACTTTGAAGATCTATGAACCTCTTCGAAAACTACTATTTTATAGTTTATCTGAAAATACTGCTCAGGGCCGGTTGCACCAACGTCGCTTATCTTAACCCAAAGCGGCGCTTTCCTTAGCCGGCTTAGCGCCCTAAACCGAGCTTAGGTAAGCACGGGTTTAAATTCCGGTTGCACCAACGTTAAGCCGGCTTTACAGACGCGCCCCTAGCTAAACGCTGGATTTGCGTAGGGAATCTAGGGACAAACAGAGCAAACTAGGGAACGCTCAGAGGGACGAATATGATTGGCGGAGAGGAATCACGTGATGTAAACAAAAAAACTGCTGCTGTAGGCGTCGTAGGCGTCTGCTTTTCGCTGTATTTCTTCGGTGAGTAACGAATTTAAGGTCGCCAAATTTAATAATTTTGTCGTTTAACTTTCAATAACAGAAGTCAAAGCTTCAAATAAACACGAATGCTCTTTACATCTGTGATTGTGTGTTTAATATCGGTTGATAACATGATGTTTTGACAGTGGTAGTAGTTTTCGTGCTCACATTTTGAGGCGAAGGAGCCATCGGGGGCCCCAAAACTCACCGAACGCGAGAAGGACACTCTACTCACTACATCGCTGAAGACAAAACATCATGGATATAAATAGGCAGGTAAGATGACTACTAAAACCAAGTCAAGCCTGAGACCGATGAAGTTCAAAACAGTGACGAACTCGCCACGGCAGCTGCGAAAATGCCCGGAAATCGTCGAATAGAAGTCGTCGAGAGGTCAGGTCACGAGACCTTGCATCGACGGTACTCGTTGCTATCAGCAAGGTGACAGAACTGCACTGTACCGTCGTTGAACATCCGCTGCAGCCTCAAACGGACTTCAGTTTCACACTGTCGACTTCAGAAAAAAAAAACAAAAAATCTCCCACTAGTACATCACATCGCGCCGATAAGAACGGTCGTCTCTTCGCATCACCTGCCCCAGCCTGCCCCGATACAGCAATGAACGAATCTAACATAGTAGTCGTTACGATTTGTCGTCGCCACGAATGAAAGATATAAAGCAAAATATTCCTAAAAAATCGCGATCACCAAAAAAGTTACGGAGGACACAACAAGGCGCAACTTTCAACTGAATTTTATTGAAAACGTGTTCCGGTATATAGTCTCAACCATCGTCTCAATGACAACAAACGACAAAAGTAAAGGGAAAACACCATCGCAGAGCACAACTCGGAAACAACAGTATCTCGTTCTCGGGAAACGAATGAAAGATATAAAGCAAAGTATATAAAAAAAAATGCGATCACCAAAAAAGTTACAGTTGTGGAACGATACAGTTTTCTGAAGCCAAGATTCTACTCGCGAGATAAGGAAAATTCACTGAAGATTGTCTCAAAACTCAGAAAACGAAAGAAATTGAATTTTCGCTGTTTTATTACTTAAAAGCGCCGCAATCTAATGCAAACGGCAAAGGTCTCGACAATCAGCTGAGCGCCGAGATCATGTACTGCCACTATTCAACGCGCTGATCAGATTGAAGGATACGCGCTGCAAGTGTAAATAAACAAGGTGGTAAATAACAATACGTTACAGCTATGCGAAAATTAGTAAGTACATACGAATAAGCTCGTTGACAGAAGAACCAACGGGAATACAGACGTGAGCCCCACAGCTCCGTACGTTTCTCGGTTAGGGCTAACACGCCCTGAAAGTGGAGAGCCAACTTGAAAACGGGGGTCGATAAACACTTCACGCGACAATATTTTGCATCCTTGTCACAATCGAAAGTCATTTTGTCGAGACTTTCACGCTGATGTAGCCTAAAACACTTTGCACAACCAATTTCGTCCACCGCGTCGACCGTGACAAACCAGCCGCCATGTTTTTAATCCAGGATTAAGAAACAACCAGAAGCAAAGCGCCCAATGTTGGGCGCTTAAGTTAAGCGTAGTTTAGTGCTAGGTTTAGCGATAAGCGAGTTTGGTGCAACCGAACGAAACCGAAACTAAGCTTAAGTTCCCGGCTAAGCTCCGCTTTGCGCTAAGCGACGTTGGTGCAACCGGCCCTCAGTGGCGTACGCAAAAGAAACAATAGAAGTGGCAAGTCTGTCAGTAGACCTATTGCTATATTACCCAAGCATCAAGGAGGATGCAGGGATTGGTGTTCCACGCGCCGCACGTGCTGGCCTCAGCAGTAGTAAATTCTAAAGCAAAAACCTAAAACAATTTGTATCTTGCACGCGCGTTCGTCAACGCTGTATTTTGGTTATTTACTTGGAATCTTTTATACGGGGTAGGCGTGCGCGTGTGGCGCGTTGAACACCAATCCCTGCATTCTCTTTGATGCTTGGGTAATATAGCAAATGGTCTATTGAATGCAGTCACATAGAAGTGAGGATTATATCAGTTATAGACTTGCCAGCTTGGTGGTGTTCCTTTTATTAATTTGGAGCACACGACTGTGAAGTATTTTCAGATCGTCCGTAAGATGGGTTATTTTTTTTTTTTTTTAGGGATGTGTTGGCGACTTCACTGATATCGACGGCTACTACTGGTTAGAGTTATTGTATGGGCTCCCTACGGGAGCCAAGGTTGCGCGTCCAACCATCTTGAAATCCTAACTTATGCTTGAAAGTCACACCTCGCGCCTGTTGCAGCCGTGCTTCGTTGATTGCGGCCGGTCACGTGACTAAATTCGGCGAATAGCGGAGCCACACGCCCCCCGCTCATGGAAAGCAGGAAAGGGGAAGAAGGAGGAATAGCTAGGGGGGACAAACGCCGGGGTGCGTGCAAAATCGGCGAGGCGACTTTCCTAAACGGCGCAGGACTCTTTTTTCCTCACGTAATCGATCTCGGCAAATAGCGGCGCGGTGGCACGTGGAAAACAGACGCGAAACTCTGGCTCCCGTAGGAAGCCTATACATGACCTCTAATAGCGGCCAGAACAGAAAGCCCTAGCGGCAGGTTCGCTCGCCAGCCTTCTGGAGCGAGTGTGATATACACAGCGCATGGCGTTCTAAAGACTAGGCCGCGAAATTAGGTTCAAAAACGCATAAATACAATCGCCCATACATGCTTGCTCTACTTCATTTCACTTTAGGTTCAGACGTAGCCGATGCTACGATCTGCTCAGACCAGTCAAACAGCTTCAAAAGCGCACTGTACTTGTTCTATCATCGCTGAAACAAACAAAAACCAAAAAATTATCTAGTGATTTGCGTTTTTGACGTTGAATGATGGGTCCCATTACCTCGTAACGTCGTCTGCGTCTGGACTTAAGCTGAAAAGAAGTATAGAGAGGCTCCAATGCGTTGCCGTATTGAGCGATTCTGGAGCCGCCTAACGTTTCGCGTTCAAGTGGCCAGTCATTGAGGTCTGCCAATGGCCAGTTTGATACTTTTCTACATGTTCCAGAGAGACAAACTGAGCCACCGGATGGCAAAAAAAAAAAAGGTTTTCGTGTAAACTTTTTTTAGAAAATTGTGCGCTGGAGAAAATCAGCCACCCACGCAGAGTTCTTATTCCTAAGTTTTTTTATTCGCGCGCCGTCAATTTTAAGACACGGCGAACAAGCACAAGTACGAATCTTATCTCGCCGCACCACCATCTCCTTCCCCGCAACAAAGTTCCTCTGCTGCGGTCATTGAATATCAATATAGACGCGAGCGCGAACGCCGTGTCTGAAGCCAGCTACAGCGCCATCTTCCGAATGCCGGCTAGTTACGATTCCTCACGAGACTCAACTTTATAATCAGAATTTTGTGTGTACATAAAATTTCCAAAACCTCAAAACGTAGGGCCGAGCGTTTTTTTTTTTTTTTTTTTGAGTTTTCATTTCATTTATTGGTCAGCCTTAGCTGCTATAATACTTGTAACTTGGGTTCCTCCTACTCAGTGGAAGATTCAATTCGTGGTTTTTTGGGTTTTTTGCTTCCCGCTTTTAATCAAATCGACTCGGGGGTTAATCTTCGAGGTTTATCGGCATTTACCGAATACACGAAACCCCGCATATAACATGGTCTGAAACAGGGGTTTCTCCAAGAATCGAAATTAGGGGGGTGTCTAAATTTTTAGGGGTGGTTTGGGGTGGAGGGAATGGAGCCTAGAAGAGTCGTTGTTAATTTAGGGGGTGCCTTCAGAAAAACAAGGGGGGGGGGGGGGGGGTACACCCCCGTAAAGGGGGGGCGGGGGTGTAGGGAAAGCATTGGTCAGAAGTACTTCAAGCCAATCGTAAAATAACTGTTCATCACAAAACAGGCACTATACGCGCACCAAGAGTGGGCCAGGGTAACGCGAAAGATGAGGCATTACTTCGTCGCAAGTATACCTGCGACAAAGTAATACCCTATCTGACTGCGACCAACTGCGTTTTTACGACTGCTTGTCGCTATAGCGACAAGCAGTTGTGGAAAAGCAGTTGGTAGCAGTCAAACGTTGAAGTTCGGACCAGCCTTAACACAACGCCTTTCAAAGATCTGAGCTCACGCCCGTGACACCGTTTGTGCTGCTGACCTCCGAGATTGCCGGTAAGAAGTAAAGCGCACCTCCGGCCAGCGTTGGCGCTAACTCGATACTGCTACTAAAGGCGTTACCTATAAGTCGTTGCTTTTTCTCTGTAACGTAATAACGTACTCGTCGCTGTTTCAAAACAGTAACGGATAAGGTATTTACGTTACTTACTCCCAGAAACGGGGAGCCAGTTTACGTTACTCGTTGCGTCTTTACAAGACACACACAAAAAAGTACACTTAAATAATTTTTCTGTTTCTAGGTTCCAAATTATATGAATTCTCGCACTACTCGAACATACCTTCAAAATGTCGCCCCTTTTTTTTTTCCACGCAAACACTCCTGCTCTAAAAAAGGAGAAACGCCCAGGCACTTTGTTTTAGTGTAAAAAAAGAAAAGCTGTGGTTTCATAAATAAAATATTACGCTAAAGTGAAGTTCGTTACTTTTAATCGGTAACAGAAAAGCTTTCATTTTACTTTGGTTTAACGTAAGTCGGTCAAGAGTTTTCATATTCTTTTTTTTTTTTATTTTAAAGTGACGAGTAACGTATTTCGTCACTTTTCTTTTTTTCGGTAGCGTAAACGTAGAAAAATGTTTGAACAGCAGTAGATGCTTTATTACACGACGTTTTAGGAAGAGACTTCCCTTCTTCAAGTGTGCAGAAATACAGCTGTAAAGCGTTTTTAGAAAGACCAGAGGAGAGAAGGAACATTGGAGAAAGCGAAAGAAAAAAAAAATTATATATATAATTGTAAAAGTAGAAACACTTAAGCATGAAAAAAAACTACATTCCCACAAAACACACAAAAAAGTAGTAGTACTAAGGGGCACATGGTCGCGGCACTCGTTAGCGAAACCAAGAAAATATATCACAGGCAACGGCCTCCGTCACGTTAGAGTTAGAGCTCTAGATCCAGAAAAATGGCAACATACCGCGGTCGAGTCAAGTGAGCCTAAGCCAGTATAACGCCGAAGGAAACGAAGGTCATAAATAAGCTCGAAATCGCTTGGAGACTCACGCAAGGAGCTACACCAAGTCACATCCGCCCTCATGTTGTGTTTGAGCTTTATCTTAGTCCGTGCTCCGGCAGGCGGCTGTACTTGCGGAAAGACCGTTCTCACAGCATCAGGTTAAACAATAGAGTTCATATGGTAACCTAGAAGAAAATGTCCCATACATTACTGTCGCTTCGGAACAGAGCCGTGTATGGGGAGAGTGTCGCCATACATTGGTTTAAATAGACGAGCATCTCGGGCACAACCACAAGCCGCGAAACAGCCCCTAGCGATGATCATGAGCTCTAAAAATGCGACTCGACTAATTTCTACCGTTTTAGCGTGGCTCGAGTAAAAAGGTATAACTTTTGGGTGACTGAAAACTGGGAGCAAGTGAGGTTTTCGTCACGTCCATAATCAACGGAAGAATAAACGGACGTGCGCTCCAAACCAGGGCGGAGTTGCTAAAAAACGCGTCTCAGCTGCAACTAGGGGAAAGGAGGCACTGCCAAACCAAGGAAGAAGAAGCCAGCTGGGAGTGAGAGGTGTCGTTTCGATCGTCAGAGAGCCAGGCGAACCAGTGGCACAGACCATGTCCTCGATCGACAGAGGGTGCTCACGCTGCTCAGTTACAAGCTCGACAAGCTGGGAGTCTCCAAGGTCCGCTTTCGTAAAGTCCGCCGCCTGGCCAACACCGGCGCCAACCCCTCGGCAGCCCCCCCCCCCCCCCTCCCCCCCTTTCCCCCGGCTGGGGTTGCTGGACTTTCTGCGTCGCCGGTAATTCGGCCGGCACGTATGCAAATCGGACACGCCAGGAGCCCTCGCCAGGCGCTCGAGACCGGCCTGCTAGAAGTAAGCAGCCCATGGCAGCACCGCGAAGACCACCACCACAAAGAATGCTGATAGGCATAATCATAATTACTATCACTTTTATTTTGAATATTACACCATCACATAATCACCATCACTAGACTAAGAAGTTCAGCACTTCTTCGAATGGCGCGTCGTACGCCATCTGGGTTCGTTGAGCCATGAGGCAATAAACAAAATGGAACACATTGCCATGAAGATAACCGTGAACTGTGTTCTGTTCGCTGTTCGAAGATCGGCGACACAGTCTTAAATGTTCCGCTCATGAGCCACATCGGAGTGTCTTTTAGTTTCCTCAAATTTTCGTCAGTAGTAAAAACAAAAAAGAGTAAACTAGAAGTTGTACTTTGTCTGCACTAGTGCAGTCGCACCGGCCATCTAAAGTAGTTCTGAACTCGCTTTCGATGATGAGCGCCTACACAGTAGACGGCTCGTGTGGGCAGTCCACTTTTTTTTGTTTCTTCTCACAATCCGCCGCAAGGCTTCATTTCTTGGAAGGTGTTGCCTTGAAGACGCTGCTATATCTGCCGTGACCTGCTGCTGCTGCACAATCTTCACGCGTCCCTCACCCGAGGTCACCGCCAAAGCTTTGATCCGCTCTTGAATACGAAGAACTGAAACCCTGCAGATCTCCGCGGCTTCACATCCGGGGGATGATCTTGTGAATTCCTTCAACAGGAAGGTCGGTAATCAGTCTAGCGTTGCATCCGCCTCGCTTCTCGCACATCTAATGGTGTATAGAACCCGCTTGGTTGTCAAGCACATAAACATCACCGTCTTTGCAGCCAAGGTTTGTGTTTCCATTCTGGAAACGCAAAACTACATCATCGTTCATTTCTCTCCAAATCAGTGAAACGGATACTGCCGCACCTTGCTGCTGCTCTTTTACTCTAAACACTGGGCAGCGCTGCTTTTTTCTGTTGATCAATTAGAGCTGTGCCGACCGACTGATATGCCTAGCTTTGCGACAGACAGCAAAATACAAAAACAAATGACATCAGTTTAATTTACATTGATACTGGTGCCTTTTCAGAACGAGCTAAACAGACTCGTGTCAATGGAAAATAATTTGGCGGAAAACGAACCATATGGTAGTGACAAATTCCGTTGTTTCTTTTCGCCTGTTATAGTTCGTGGCGTTACGACTTTTCGGCATTTTGATGTTTTGACATTTTGATTGTCCGGCATTTCAAGTTTTCGGCATTTTAATTTTTTTGGCGTTCTCGTTTTGACATTTGGCCTTTTCATAATTTGGGCCTCTTGATTTTCGGCATTTTGATAGGAACCCAATCCTTGGGGCACAGAGAAACAAAAAAGCAGACAAGACTTAAAGTGTGAAACGCAGCTGCGTTCGCGATTTTGTGTCGTTTGCATAGCTTCATAATGTTTCATCAACACAAAATAGCTCCAGTTGCCAAAAAAAACATTAAAAAAATATAAAAATGTGTTCAATTATGCAAATTAAATGCACGAACTGCCTGTTCTATGGGTGGATAATACCTCACCATGCGTCACTGCACTGTCAGCAGAACGTAAAAAAAAAAAAAAAAACAGGGTGGAAAGAAATTTACACACGTCTATAGGCACCGTCTCTCGTTGCCAGTGAGATTGTTTTTTTATTAATTAATATCTATCTTTTTATTATTATTATCTAGGAGAAAAACCTTGGCATTTCGAGTACTGTTAGGAGCGGTCGTCAGCACGCGCACCCTCGCAGATCTTTCCTCTTTCTCGCGGATTCGTTCGTGCGTGAGTACATCACGGGATCCATCTTTTCTTCCTCGTTGCTCCCCCCCACTCCCCCTTCCTTTGTCTCGTTCTCTTTCACTGGGGAAACAAATTGACCTCCCAGAAAATTCGTCACGACGCTGCATTTATCGGCCGTTCGTACAAATCTAATTCTTTCATACATTCGGATAGCACGAAAAGCGCGCAGAAAAACAAACGAGAAAGAAAAAACGAGTGTTCAAAGAAAAAAAAAAATAAAAAAAACAGTAAAACGCAGAAAGAGGTAGGAACGGTGTAAAAGTATCCCGAGGCATTCGATCTCTACGAAAGCGAAGCGAGTCCCCCAGAGTGTATATATGCTCCGTTTCCTCCTTGCGGTGGACCGTAGCAGACGATGAGAGCCATCGCAGCCAATCGGAATGACTTGTGATTCTCACGTGACATTCGGCAAAAGAGCAGCGACGTTTCGGGTGTGTCATCACGTGACATGTTGTTCACGGTGCTGTATTAAGCTGCTATGGTTCGTGCATAGTCCGCTGTGTTACATCGCAAGATGAAACGGAACATACAATGCATGCGGCATGCTCTCGATGGACGGCGACGGACATTTGTTGTGCATCGTTGTCTTCTTTTATTTTATTCTTTTCAGTGTGTTTTTTAGTTTACATTTTACTGTTGAATCCTATAGGTTCTGACTCTAAATTTTTTTCTTTTTTTTTAATTTATAGTATATTTATGTCAGCTATACAGTAACTCTCGTCTGAGGGCCATAAAAAGGACGGATCAAATGCGACGCAAATTCTACTGACGACGATATGTGTTGTGTGAAGCGTGGGAGACATTTCTGCATGCAGGAGTGAACGATGGGTGTGTCTCCGAAGTTGTCAAGAAATTATATAATGTATTGAAGTAAATATACCCTGTTCAAAATGTAATCCGAATTCGTCAATTTTTTAGGCTTCGAATAATATATTTGCAAATGTGTGCCGAAAACAAGAATGCCTTTATACGAACAATAACTAAAACGTACGACAAGAACAAGAAATATGTTTAACCTCTGCTACATTTTTTATGACTTAATTTTTTAGAGCAGAATGGCAATAGTCGGGAAGATTGAGCTGGAATTGCACTCTAAGAAAACATGGAGGAAAAAGGTAGCAACGGCGCGTCTTTCTCTTCTACTGACGCGCCCCCAAGCCGACACGAGAAACAGGGAGGAACGACACGTTTTTCTCCTCCGGGCAGACGGGAGGAAGCTTTCCACCTTCCGACTCATCTTCTTTCGGTTTTGTTTTTCGAGCACATCGCGCACGTTGTTTTATAAATGTTGTTGAGTTGATTGAGCTTCAGCGGCAGCGAAGGCCGCCTGTAATTCCGTCTTCTAGTCCAAACGTGCAGAACATTTCGGTTGCATTGACGTTTTTATCACTAATTTTATCAGACGAGCAAACGAAGCCGCTAGAAACAGCGAAGTTCCGGAGCAGTGCTAGCAGCACTGGCGGCACTACGTACACTGGGTAAGATGGCCGTCTCCGGATTGCGGGACCCACACCAAACTACAGTAGCGGAACCACGCGGAACTGCGTCGACGTTTTCGACGTAATGGAAATTGCAGGAACTGCTTCCAAGACAGGCAGGTTTTGCTGCCGGCTGCCTGAGTGCCTTCCGTGCTGAGTTCGGTTCTGTTTTCCGATGTCGAGTGCCAACCGGCGTTCAACGTGGTTCTGTATTTCTGCGTGTCAACAACATAGCAGCAACGTCGTGATGGCAGTGTTGGGGGTTGTGAACAGAGGACTTAAATTATCGCCGATGTGACCGTGTGTTCGCGTATCAGTGGTGCAACAACAAGATGAGATGACGTAAACTGTCGAGCATTGATGCCGCTGGTCGGGCCGTGATCGGAGCGGGCGGGGTGTCGCAGGTTGAAATTCCGCTTTACATTAAAAATTTTAAGACAACTTGAGGGATTAGGCGCGTGCAATCGATAGACTTGCGCATCTTCATGTTGGAACGCTGGTCTGAACAGTAAGCTCCTATCGTACAGTGGCCAATGTGACTGTCAGTTGTCTCATCGCCGAGAGCGATTGCGCTCTGGGGAAAGGACTGAACAGTACAAAATTATGACGGAAAGTACGTATATCTACAGTGTGGAATTTTAGCATTAGAAAATAATAGTAGGTAAAATCGAAAAAAAAAGCTACCCTCTATTTTGCTGTTTAAATATACTACAGTTCCTGGAGAAACTGCCCTCCAAGTGGCGCCCTGGGATGAGCGCTAGAAGTTTTCGAGCTCGCCACGGCGTAGCTTGTACACTTAACACCAGCCGCAAGTCGCGGCTTTGACTGCATTCAGGTTGATCGAAAAGCGATTTCTCTGCCCGTGAAGCATCACTTCCAGCTGAATGAACATCCGCTCTACAGAGATTAATTCAAGACGGCAATTGCAGGCAAATAAAAAAAAAACGCTACGATAGAAATACAGGCTACGACGTGCCGTACGGGGAAACAAACTCATGGCTTCGACCCGCATTGGAGCGGCTTGATTTATTGCCTTTCAAATAATTATGGCATAATTGAGCGTTTACTTTTTAAAAAGAGATTCTTCCCCTGATCCATTCAAAATACTCTCAGAGGTATGACATTGCTGAAAAAAATGAACATGCTTGGAATATTTTGTATTGCTTAGGGAGTCACAGAGAAATTCCGTACGTTCAAAACGACCAGTATAAAAAATGAAAATGTAGAGCTCGGGTGTAGTGTTCGGGTCAGTGTGCCGTTGTATTGATGTTTCTATGTGCCATGTATGTGTACGCGCTCAATATATGTCCACCTAATACTTGTAGTGTGCGTAAGATGTCTCCATGTGTGTTTAGTAGACGTCGCAGACGTTCCCGAAGATCCCGATGCGTAATGGCGGCCTGAGGAAGTAAAATATTTTTTCTGGAACATGAATTGGGCAGTACCTAGCGCCACCTAGCCTAGCTATTTGCAAATACCCTGCTTGACCCTGCCATCTGGTGGCAAGCGATTTAACCTTCTCTCGCGCTACGCGATGAACAGCGGCTTCGAGTTTGTTCTTTTGAGAGCGGTTTTTAGTTTCGCAGATTGGTTTTCCATTCCTCCGTGATGTGCGGTTGACGAAGGAATTGTGACTCGAGGAACAGCAAATGTAAGACGTAAAGGGCGCGAAGTAACTGGGTATCGGTTGTCTCCGTTTAACATCGCAGTGCTGACGACGAGAAGATTGAGTAACTGCTTTCGAAACGGAATTTTCTGGCTTCGGAAATAAACACAGCTCGCGGAAAGCTCGTGTTACGCATTTATTTGCTGCTCGTCTCGTCCCGTACAAGAGACGTAGCGTCCTCGTTAAGCCTCACTGAGCTCGATTCGCTCGATTCAGGGCCGCCATAATAAGATGCAGGCGACGGAGGAACTATTTGCCCCCCTGCTTCAGGGACGAAAGGTTCTCCCTTTCTGAAGGAACACAGGTTTCAAGACCGTTCCTCCATTTAGGGAGGACTATCGATACCCTTTTTCTAAGAGTGTGCTGTCATTTGTTTTAAAGATTATCATATGCCTCGATCAGCGAAGGAAACATTACAATATTTCCATTATTTCAAATGTATTTTGAAATTATACAATTTTTTTTTAAATGTTGCATTAAAGTAGAACTAGAGCTCAAATTACACATCAGAAAAAAAAAAAAGAAATTGGAACTCAGGGGAAAAGAATGTCTCAAACTCAGCTACTGCGTTTATTTCCTCAATGTCTTACATACCCACAACCTAACCACCGACCACCTAGGTTGTGGGTATATAAGACATTGAGGAAATAAACGCAGTAGCTGAGTTTGAGAAGTTCTTTTCCCCTGTCTTCCTTCTTCGATGCCGTTTCCCTGCTTTTACCACAGTCTCGGGCTTTCTACATCATGATCAACATCCACCAGCTCGCCTGCGCACTCAATGTTTTTTTGTGTTTTTTTCAATTATGGGAAATTAATTTATTAAAATTTTAAAACAATACTGTTTTTCGCGATCATTTAGCATTCTTAGCCTAAACGAACTGGTTCTATCTTCGACAACCGCCTGCATGTAGGTTGTAAATAATTATTTGAAAACATCTCACCATACAGTTTAAAAACAAAAATTCGTTCTCACAAAACCAAAAAGAACAAAGAAAACGCGTCGAACTTTACTAACTGGAGAATCATCACGTTACGAATATTTAACTTTTTTAAACCCTGCTTATGAGAATAATACTAATAATACTACAGCCTCGTATATAGGGCGAAAGCATACAGTTTTTGCGCCAGGAGAGTAGACTGACAGGTGTCGGTAAAACAAAGAGGAGGAGGAACGCTGGGCGACAAAGAACGATTTTGAAAGCGGTGCCTCATTGGCTGGTTCCGTACAACGAACCAGATTTTTTTTTTTTTTTGTATTTTGCGGGATAAAAAAAGAAATATTGGGAACTACTCCACTCTGTGAAGGTGAATGACCAGCGAGGCTGTTTAGCACGCGACAAAATACATGACACAGAATTTTAAACAAAGGTACGAACACGTTAATTGTCTACATCTGTGGTCATCGTGACGAAAGGTACGCACACACATGTGCCGCCCGCCGCCTTCAAGGAGAATGCAGGGAATGGTGTTCCCACGCGCCGCACACCTTCCCCGTATAAAAGATTCGAAGGAAATAACCAAAATAAAGCTTCGACGAAAGCGCGTGCAAGATGCCATTTGTTTTGGGCTTTAACTTTAGAACAATTATTGCTGCCGTAGCCTCCTCTATGCTGACAAAGCCTGGCAAATCGCCACGAGACGTGGCTGGTAGACCGGCAGACAACGGATGAAAGGAGAGCATAGAGTGCCTTCATGCACACGCGCGCTTGGAGAGCCATGACGGGCGTTCCGCCGCGACGAGACGCCGAAACACCCTTCTCCTGAGCGTTGGAATGTCCGCTCTTGCTCCTCGCATTCCTCGCGGAACCACTTCTTTTCTCGTAGGGTTTGAAAACCATGTTTCGGGTCCTGGCCGCTGCAAAAGTTTTGCGCTGACGAGCAGGTCCCTCGAGAAACGCTGTGTGCTACCAGATCGTTGCGCTCCAAATTTGCGATCGGGTACTCTATGGCACCGTCGTCGAACTGCCAGGCTTCGTGAGAATAGAGGAGGCTGTGCTGCTGCAGGCGCCGGCACGCGCGGTGCGCCGCGTGGGTGCGGTGCGAGCGTAGAGGTTTCGGTCACGCACGCGAAAAATTCACGGAATCCTAGCCATAAACAGCTTCGTTATAAAAATGATGACTTCCCCCACGCTTTCTTTCTACTACCTACTCCCCTCTAGTGGTGCGAGTATATATATAGGAGGTTCTGTTCAGGGTCTGCGAAAGGAGAGTAAGTCGTATGTGGAAAGAAGTAAGGAATGCCCGTTTGTTCCCTACACACAAAACAACAAAAGGGACAGTTTCGGATAGTCTCAGCATACACACGGGTGCCACAATTCCAATACACTCTTTCTCTCATAGTCTGTCGTTCTCTCTGTTTTGGCGGCCGGTTCTTGAGTGGAAGTGCCAGGCTTTTCCTCTGTATAGGAGGCTATGGTAGTACAGGGCAGTATTATTGAGATATAATTTTATTAAGATAACATTTTACAACCTAGCTCTCTACACAAACAGGAAGGATGAGGTCGGAGGTTAATCAGAAACGAAGGTGAGGCAGTGCCTGATAAAAAAACGTAATAAAGGTTAAAAGACTCGCTTCGTATAAAAATGTAAGTTACATAATCTCTTAAATGACTTAATCGCTTAATGAAGACTTGGGAGGCTTTCTTCATGACGACGTGCAGCGAATCCCTTTGCAGCCGTCAAAGGCCACAGGTACAGAGCGCGACACTGTTAGCGCGAACAAACGATCGCCAGTTTTCTGTGTTTTTCTCTTAGACCCGAAAGGTTGTCATCCAAGATATCATTGTTATAGAAAGAGCCCATTAAGGCCTCTAATACAAGGGGTAAAATTGTGTGCCCACTAATACTCTTTCCTAATAAAATGCGAGAAAGCGCCGATGTCGTGTTCGCGCTAACAGTGTCGCGATGTGTACGTGGAGCGCAAGTTTGTCTGCTCCTCGCACAGGGGTTGCGGTCACGTGAGGACGTCCAACTCTGATTGGCTACGATTGAAGGTAACCCACTATCCTTCCAATCGGAGCCAATCAGAGCTCAGCCTTCTGACGTCACTGCAACCCCTGCGGAAGAAGCAGGCAAATTTGCGCTCCGCGTACACCCGAGAAGAAGACCATTGTTCTCGGAGCCTCGGGGCCATTGAACCCGCCGGTCGGCTGGAAGCGGCGGCGGAGAACACTGATTACGCCGGAAACTATTTCCGTAAATCACAGCACGCTGAGCCGCGTCTAATAACTGCGCTCGGCGAAGCCGGCACTTGGAAGCGTGCATTGTCCGACCGGCCGCTTGATCGACGCGTGTTATAGCGTAGTTGATGTGCACGCGCGACGGGCGCGGGACCCGCGTTCAATTTAGTTTCGTGGCCGCGGGATCCCATATAGTTGTACTGCAGCTCCTGACAGCTGCAAGAAAAAAGGGTCGCTCATATTTCCAACCAATCAGAGCCAAGAAACGCTGTTTAGCTAGCAAAGCACCTCGTTATGGGCGGGGCCGAGAGCAAGGCTTCCTTCGCATAAATTAACTCTAAAGGCGTAAACATTGAAGAATACTTTTTTTTTTAAGATTTAACAATGAAGTATACGCTCTTTCTAAGATTTATAGATTTTGTATTAAATTCAGTCTGTTCTTGTTTTTAAGCTGTCGCTGATTGCATTCACGCGCGACATTTTTAAGTACTTATTCTTTCAACTCTAGCGAACATAGTGTTTTTATGCGTAGACGCTTTGCCAGTGATAAATTGCGTACGCAAAACGAAGGATATTTCCTGTTTTAATTGACCTGTATTAAATCAACAAGAACGGCAAATGGAGATCCGACTTCATTTGAGAAGTCATTTCAAAATAAATATCTCGGAGTTATTTTGTTCGCGTCGAGCACGTGCCAGTTATCGTGAATCAAATAAAATCAAACAAAAATATCAAATATAAGGGCCACGCTAATGGACTCTTAAAATATTCGAACAAGAAGGGTGAAACTGGGCCGCTAAAGCGCGTCTCCATTACGAGGAGCAGGCACCAACGCGAGGCGCCGACCTTCAAAACACTTTGAAATGCTTAATTAGCCTTTTTTGATGGAGTACGTTTTATCGCCGGTCTTTTTAGCGCGACGCTTTCATACACGCTAATACATACGAGCATTCATGATATCGCCGACGACGGCGAACTTGGCTCACGCTGCCTGGTCGTCAAGAGAAGAAATGAATTGCTTCTCACTAAGCCAAAGCAATTTCGTTTAAAAAAAGAAACAATAAAAACTACTTGACGTCAAAAAAAAATTCAGTATTTTTTTTTTTTTTTTGGTGAAGAAGGAAGTTTAGCGAAGCTGTACTATGGTGGGAATGAAGTAATCGCCGGCCGGAAGTCGGCAAGCCAGAGTGGAAAGGCTGGAAAGGTTGCCGCCATCTATGAGCGACGGCGACAACCAGGATGGTTGCCGCCGTCGTTCATAGATGGCGGTAGCTGTCCGGAGTGTTGTGTCAACTTTTATTTGGTGGCGGACACGATCCTGGGAAAACTAGTCCTCTACAACTCCGCTACAAAAAAAAAAAAAAGATCTCACGAATAAATTTAAGAAAACACCGATTTTTAGAGATATTTATTGGCAACGAATTACTTTAATTACTCATCACTTTTTAAAAACATGGACATAATGCAGTAACTGGAGATATACGAGCAGAACATTCCGCAGCATAAAAAGAGCAAGTTAAAAAAAAATATATATATATATATATCACGTAGGACAAAATATCCGAAAAGAAAACACGATTTTTTGTATGACAGGTCACTAGAACCACAAGAAAAACGGGCAAGGCATGTACAAATATAAGAAAGACAAAGATCAAGCAAGAGAATGCCGAGTGGGCTCTCCGTCGCCTTCGATCATGCTTTTCTTTTTCTCCCGGGCAGGAGAAAGCTCTTCGTGCTTATTTCTTTTTGTCTTTTGCACCGTTTCACCCTTTCCAACTTCTTCGACGTCTCCATCCCCCTACAAACACATCAACCGCGAGTCCGTACCTCCTCGATTCGTGGGTTCCCAACTCGCGTAACAGACGATGTAGCCCTGCGCGACGGGGTCGAATTCTTTTCGTCTTTGAGGTGCGCCACTTCATTCTAGCCCGCTCTTGAGGCACGGCTGAAAAGCGCCCGGCGCGAGGCTAAGAGCATCGTCTTCGAGGTTACGGACGATACTTCTTTTAGTTTCTTTGTCTGGGCAAGTCGGTCGAGTCCACTCCTCACTTTACAGTGGACTGTCAACATAAAGGGGGAGGGGGGCGGGGGGTTAGACCATCTAAGAAGTGCTGACAGAGAGAGAGAGGACGTGTAAAAGTGGTGTGATCCTCTATCGTTTTGTGGGACCGATAACCACCGGTCGCTTCTCTCGCTCTCTATGCCCTCCTCTCTCTTGGCCCCCACGAATATTGGTATAAAAGTGAGAACCGATGAACGATCGATAACCCGTAACCGCCACTTTTTCTCTGACTGGTCGAGTTTTTGGTCATGGAGTGTCCGTCGTCTCCTTGGCCATCACTAAATGAGATGTCACCGACGACCAGTTAGCACTTTCCACTTTTCAACGCTTCCTCCTCTCCCACCTTTGAACCTGCGAAAGGGGGAGAGGAGGAAGCCTATCATAATACGGGTATGTGAGATATGAAAGGTAGTGTTGCAGAACAATTCTGAAAAATATCAAAATTGTTTCTTTTTCTTCTCGCTAAGTGCACGGGAAAAGTAAAGTGAAAGTAATTTGTAACGTAAGGAGTAAAGCAATCCGTTACTTTTCGGCGAAAGTAATTTATGACGGTAATCTATTACATTTGAGGCTCGGTAATTTATAACTGTAATTCATTAGATTTTTCAAATAACGAGCACAAGTCTGCCGAGAGCTGAGCCTAAACAATAAATAAATAAGAATAAATAAATAAATGACCACACTCGGAATAAATATATATATATCAAAATTTTGGTGCGCGCTGGGACAATGTGCGTGTCATTTCACTTCCACATTTTCACCTTGCGCATTGCATTTCTTTATTCTAATCATGTTCTAATATTCGTGATAACGGTTTTGTTCATTTTTATCGTTTGCCGCCATCGGTCGTCCCCGTCTTTTCCGGGAAAGTTAAATTCATTTATTTTTTTACAGCATAAAAGATAACGCCTACATTGATTGTGCTCCAACTTTTATTCTGGCTCAATTAATAGGCTATAATTATCTTTCAAGTATCCTAATGCTTCTATCAAATACACTGACTATACTCGCTTTCCCCTCAAAGACCGTAGTAAAAAAAAAAAAGCGCAACCCCCTCGCGGCGCATTACTAATGTTTCCTTTTATGCTTCAGAATTAAGATATATGTAGATGCAATTTAAACTAGATATATGGTGCCTCATCAAGATGTATACGCTTCAAAGCGCCAAAAGCGTCGCTTCTTCTTTTGACACCAAATCTTGTAAGAACTACTTCGCTCGACCCACGGATCTCTATGATAATTGCTGGATCGGATTTGCCCGCTCCCCGAATGCGGCCACTGGCGGCCATCATTTTGGTAGAGTTATATTACATCTAGCCAAGGTACAGCTGCTGCAGCCACTATCATCCATCCATGGTAGACAGCGTTGTGGCAGGTGTGGTGGCAGGCTGCGATCAAAATAGCGTGGGTGATGTTTCGTGCTTGCTTGAAATTGTTTGACGAAACATATTTTTGAAACCCGGCGTGAACGGTAGCCCGATCTTTGAGGACCCGATGAAAGTTTCACGAAATCGCAGCACCGGGGAAAAGCAGCACAGCAAGAATCGAAAGTCGCATCGAAAGAAGCATCGAAAGCAGACACCGGTACGGAGTCTGCTTTTGATGTGAGCTGCGCTGCTTTACCCCGGTACTGCGCTTTCGTAGAACTTTCGCCGGATCCTCAAAGATGAGGCTACCGTTCACGCTGGGTTTCAAAAATTTGCTTCGTCGAACAGCTTCAATCAAACACGAAATATCCCCCACAGTACAGTCTACTAGATACACGACTATTTTATGGCAGCCTGCCGCCATTGCGCTGTCCGCCATATTACCCCTATGATGGCTAGAGATAATATTACTCTACTAAAAAGATGGCCGACCATGGCCGCAACCCTGTTCATAGCCGGAGCTGGTCAAACGCGATCCAACAAAGAGACATAGAGATTAGTGCCTCGACCTATGAACAATGCGCAAAACTTCGTTTTTTCTTGAGGTGAAAACGAGCATGAACTTTTAAATAAATCTGGTCGTAAAACATTCCTTATTGGTTTCTCGGTTTGTCCCTAGTCTGCACCGTAAAAAGTTATTTTAAACACCCCCTGAAAGGGTTCTCCGTGAAAAATCAATAGGGGTTCTTTTAGAGCGCAGCTCTTAGGGGCCCGTTTCCGGCTTGAGCGGCGTCGCCGTCGGCGTCGGCGTAACCTCGAGGCCACGTGACCCCCCAAGGTCACGTAACCCCCCCCCCCCCCGAGGTCACGTGACCCCCTAAGGTCGCGTGACCCGCCGCCCCCCGAGGTCACATGACCCCTGAGGTCACGTGGTCGCGTGACCCTCTGAGGTTACGTGACCCCCTGAGGCCACGTGACCCCCTGAGGTCACGTGACCCCCTGAAGTCACGTGACCCCCGGAGGTCACGTGATTCCCCTGAGGTCACGTGACCCCCTAAGGTCACGTGACCCCCTGACGTCACGAAATCACAAGTAGTCACCTATCTCTCAGTACGCTTCCATCCTCCTCCTCAAGAGCTGCGCTCTGACCGGCGTTACAGGGCATTGTAAACGGCTTTCATTTTTTAAGCTCATTTTTATGCGAAATAGTTCTTTATCGCTTAGTTGCGCATCCAGTACTCCAGATAGCACTAGTGTTTGAGGCGAAACTGTTCTTTACGAGCTGAAAAAGTTCTTGGGGCGTCAAAAAGACTTGCAAAAACTTTTTTTTTTTCCGAGTGTAGAAGTTGTGAAAGCTTCAGGAAGGCAGGTCGGAGGGAGTCCAGGGCACACGAATATCATCACTCCAGCGCCATCAGGGTGGCGACATCAGCCGATTCGAACGCCAAAGAAAGAATCAAGAAGCGAGAAGCGCTAACATAAAAATCCACGCCCGGTGTTTTTTTTACTTTATCGGTAACTACCATATTCATCTATTTGCTCATTTAATTACAAATCGACTACCAACATGAGTTTGCGTAAACAGACGCGCGCTTTTATTAATTAACGTTCATGGTAAGGAATAAAAACGATTGCAGCGGTACAATGGACGCACCTGAAAAAAATAATCATTACACCAACGTTTTTGGATCGGCAATTGCCGGTGCAGTCGCTTATGTACCGAGACGAATAGCGGGACCTCTGGCGAGAACGTCCTTGGTTGTCACTACGGTCACGGGATAACTTACGCTAGCCGACAGTAGTGAGGCTGGCCTATGGAGAGCCCCTTGAAAGAGCCCAGCGGCGGCGGTGACACCATTCATTGTTCACTCGGTATTTGCCTTTCGCTCTTGAGCTTTGCGTTTTTGTGAAGTTACTCTCTCCAATGACGCGTACTACATTAAAAGCAAATAGTTGGACGTTTTACGCAAACTTCATATATCCAGTTTCCGCGCATACGCAGTGCCCAGACGTTGTGTGGGCAAACACGACTTGTTTGTAAACAGCGAGCTAGTCAACAGTCACTGAAAGAACAACAAGGGTCGGTAGGAGCATAGCCTCCTACAAGCCTGGAAGATCGCCACGAAAAGCGGCCGCCGAAAGAGAAAAGGTGGAGCGGCAGACGACGGATGAGGGTGGAGCCACGTGACTGGCGCCCCGCTGCGGCGAGACGCCGAAACACACTTCTCCCGAGCGAACAAGTGTGTTTCGGGTCCTCGCTGCTGCAAAAAGCTGTGCGTTCCCTTCCAGGTTTCCCAAGAAATGGTTCTTTGATGCTCTGTGCTACAACTGCCAGGCTTTGTGAGTATAGAGGAGACTACGGTAGGAGATTCCGTTGGCTCGCCTACAGCGCGAGATCCCATCTCCGGTAAGGCGTTGGAGTCTCGTGAGCCTCCAGCGTGCACTCGCGCCTACCGAAGCACGACGGAAAGCGTGGAGCGAGTGCTGGAGGCCGGTCCTTCGAAAGAGGCACCCTGTCGTTTGTATCTCGTCAGTAACTGCATACCCGTTTATTCCGCCGAAGAAATAAATAAAAAAAACGCGAAATTATCGATTCTACGCGCACAGACACAAACAAATAATACAAGAACACAACGCAGGAGGCCAAATATGGTCACCTAACAGGGATCGAATAAAATCTATTCATGCAACTTTACACAGACACAAAAAAAAAATTGTGTGATTTTAGAAGCCCAAAAAGATCTCTCGAGAGAGATGCGTCCTCTTTTCTAACCGAAAATTTAAGCTCGCACCGCGGAAAAACATTTCATTTAATATATTTTTAACGCGGTGAAAACGCGGTAAACCGGGCACGCTCGGCTTGCCACGGGCGGAAGATTACGTTTCCAGAAATTTTCGCCATTGTCGGTGGCGTGGAAGCGTAGAAGCCGGGGAAAACTCATTAACGCAAAATTTAGAGATTCCCCTTGCACGTCCAGAGACAAAATGTGATTACGGTCAGGGTGCATCTAAAATAATAGTGCCAGTAAAAAAAAAAAATCTGAGCAATTTTTTGGATATTGAGATAAACCCAAAGAATTAAATTCTTTGCATAAAAACGTCAAGGCCACGCCGAGCAAAAACGCAAGTATTCTCGGCGCTGCCGGCGACGCTACGTGAGCAAGAGCGATGTTTCGCTTGCCTCTCGCGGAGCGAGCGAACATAGCATTTGCAGACGGTTCCTTTGCTCGCGCAGGCAAACCTGGAGTTAGGAAGAGGAGGAGGCGACATACCGACTCAAACCAGCCAAACGATAAAATACCAAGTGAAGCCGGAAGTAGAGGTCGCGGTCGGTGGGAAGGTCCCCAAAAGCATCCTCTCCGTCCAATAGCACCTTTTGGTTTCGTTCGGTTTTGGTCATCCTTGCGGGCGTGTCCCTCCAAACCGCAAATCTCCCCCGGCTTCACCTCGGGTGGCATCATGTCGCCTCCAGGAAGCCGCCTACATCATGAGAGCAAATAACGGAGTTCGTCTGCTACAAAGTGCTATTCGCAGACGGAAATAAAAATGGAGAATACGCCGCACATCGTCCGCTAACAAACTGGAAAAAAGTGGATCGTCTGCTACGATTTGAGCGCCGTGGCAAGGGGAGATCGGACGCTGTCTGAAACTTCGATAAAACAGTGAATCTGCAGGGTCTTGTGTAGATGCTCCTTTTTCTTTTAAACCACTCCGGGCTGGGTGGAGGAAGAAAAGACTTCGAGGTTGAATAGAGAAATGACCGCATCTCCACGTGGTGAATGATGTTGATTAGGGCGAAGCTCTGGAGGTGCTGATGATACTGATTTTATTGTTCATAGGTAGTGCTGATGGTGCTGATATTTTTTTTTATTGCTCATAGGTAGTGCTGTGTTCGGGGTTTCGTTTCGACTTCATTATTAGTGCTTTATGGTCGATGAAATGCAGAGCCAGTGGTTCTTCTAGCGGATCAGCTTGGATTCGCTAGAAGCCGTGGGAACGCATCTCAGCCGCTTAAGTCAACTGTCCATTTCAGAAAGAGTATGTGTGGTATGGAACGTGGTTATACACGCATTTGAGCATTTGACCACAGCGCTCTCCTGTATAGACGTTGAGCGGCTACATGCAACGTTTCATCCATGACATCTCCAGCTCTCTAGTTACTACCACATCTCAGAGCCCCCTACTCGTCCCGCAGTTGTGGCCGAGTGGTTAAGGCGATGGACTAGAAATCCATTTATGGTCTCCTCGCACAGGTTCAAATCCTCTCGACTGCGCAAACACGTTTTTCTTTTTTTAAAGACGACAGATGGGATGGCAATCGATGTGAGCACGGACGCCTGACAAGGTTAGACCCTAAGGAGCTTTGACCCTAAAACAAAATAACAGAAGGCAACGTCTAAATTGTGTCACAATAGAAGCGTTTGACGACTCGCGCTTCGTTTGCAAAAAAATAGATTTGTAGCGTTAGGATTAGAAAAAAATTGAGTAAAATGCTTTGGACTACAGCGAATAATCTTGAAAAGGTCGTCATCAGGATGCTGTGTGCAAACCTTTACAACATCCATATGACGGCCCTTTCAAGATTCTTCACCGCGGTCCAAAGCATTTTACTCTTGACATTAGAAACAAAAAGGCGGTCGTCTCCTTGGACCGTCTTAATCCAGCTTACATTGATGAAGCCATCCCAAAACGCCCGAACTCAAATATCACAAGTTTAACGTCAAGTAGTCCCCCTTTCGCTGCTATCAAGCATGCCCAACGAACTGTTCGTTTTAATCTCGGCAACACTCCAGGCCTACCGTCACGACACGCTCCTACAATTGATATCGCTCGAGGCCCCCTGAGGCGCCTCAACGCTAGGGGGGGAACCCTGTAGCGGCAGGGTAATCCGAACCGACGAGAAGACGACGAGAAGGTTCGCTAGGAAAACCAGAGGCGTGAGAAAGGAGCTCGAGGACAGCAGAACAATACCGGATCTTGACGGCGACAGACACCCATCTATCTGTCACGCAATAAAGGATCCTACAGATTGTTGTGTTGCCGTACACACTCTCACACTGACCGGTGGATGAAGAAGTCTTAATGACAAGCACATCAAACAGGGACATTTCTTTCGCTATTTATGTTATGGTTAGACACCATAACTGAATTATTGCCCGTTTTTAAACTCGCGAACGGGTCAAAAATGTCGCATTGGTTAATTACGCTTAAACTATGACGTCACGTCCAATCGGCAGCCGAGAACTCTTTGACTCGCACCTTTACCGAAATTGAACTGAAGGGCATGTTGACTAGTGTGCCTAGATTAGAGAGTGTTTGCTACTGCTCGATAGGGCTAACGTGGTCTATAGGTCGTGTTTGCGATACGAGCTGCGAGGGGGCGACGAAACCGTTGATTGCCTGCAGCGTTTCCGCCTTTCTGGCCTCTTTCCTCCTCTTCACGCGACAACGCAACGCACGCGCACTTGCGACGAATCAGCATAAGAGGCGTCCGCCATTAGCTTGTAAACGTAGATCTGTGTGTGGTTTAAGTTGCTACATTTCTAAACCTAGGTTGTCGAGTGGTGGCACGCGACGCGGAGGCGTGCCCTTGACAAGACGCCACGACGCAACCAAACCAAGAGGCGAAATCAACTTGACGGCTAGCTCGCGAAACCTGCGGAAGCTGTCGTTTTTGAAACGCTGTCTCCAATTCTCTTTTGGAAGTCATGTTTTTACCTAACGCTGAGGCGACTGCAGTAAGGAAGCATTTCAAGCTTAAAAATTATACCTATATTTAGTGTTTCTGCAAACGCAATGCGTGCGCATGAGAAAACCATCAGGATTTTGATTGATTGATTGATTAGACTTATATTTAATGTTTCTGCAAACGCAATGACTGCACACAATAAAACCATTTGGAATATGATTGATTGATTGATTGATTGATCGACTGATTTATCTATTGAATGCCTTTGTTTACTTATTTATTTATGTTTACCTAGAAATAACTACCATGTGGAGGATGCGCTGCTGAAGATTACTATAGCATGGAACTATGAAATATACTCCAGAAAGGCAAAATTTATACACCCAAAGCCGATATAGATTCACAGAAGCAAAGAAAGGTTTTACATCTAATAAAATGAACCTAAAGCATTCCATAACTTAAGGGGTATTGGATCGGCATAGGTTCTAAGTATTTGTGCTGTAACTCTTTAAAAGTATTCATTTTGTCTCAAATTTGAATCAGCAGTACCCGATTGAAATAGCTTTGCCATCGCTTCTAAACTACTTCCCCAGAAAGCCAAAATGAGTCTAGCCTCACCGTGCCTTCAGGCGGCACTTTCTAAGTCGTGCCGTCATGTTGGCAGCTTACAACAACAGGAAAAGTGACCTTCCGGTGCTTGTTTTCCAATCTCAATTCTGCTCGGTGTGGCTGAGACTCTGCTACACTTGATCCTATTCCTCATGTACGTAAATTATATAACGGAAATACCAAGAAGCCCTGAGATGATTATGTACGCCGACGACACTCAGGTTTATTTGTTGTTTCTTTGTAAGACAAAAAAAAGAGGTAAAATGTTAGCTAATAAATGCCTTTTCAAACTCTCTAAATGATTAGAAGTACACCCTTAGTCTTAAATACCAGTAAACCTAAGTATGTAATATGTAAGACAATAAATAGGCAAGGTGACGGCGCTATCAATATAACAATTGAAGGCACGCTACTGGAACAAGTGACAGAGCGAAAATCTTCCCACTCCTGCCTGTTTCGACCTGTATGAGCATCGTGCCGTCGTGCGGTCGTGTATCACTACTCCGTGGTGCACGATAAAGACCCCAGGCTAGCGGTTGTACTGGACTGTCTAAATTGCTCATTTACAGCTGAGAGACAAGTCGCCCTTTGAGGCAGACGAAGTCTAAGCTATATGAACATACATAAAATCGCAAACAAATAGTTTGGGGGCTGTGGTTTGGGGGTGTGGTATTCGCGTGTTAACGCGTTCGATGAGTGCAGTGGAGACGAAGGTAACTAACTAGCTTTAGGTTCACCCACTAATCGTTCCAACCGGTGCTCGGCATTCTGACATCCCACACGCTCTCGTCTTCTCCTCTCCCACACTTTCTCGGCGTAAAAAATACAAAATCCATTGCCTCCCTGGCTTAAGCAGACAATATACTACTCCCTATTTTAGTCCAGAATCAGCTGTCGCATCATGGTTTGGGGATCAAGTGCAGCTACAAATTACATAAACAAATTCTCTAACAAAACAAAAATCCTACATATATGTTAAAATTACTGAGGAGACAGAAATGATCTTATAACAACCACGCTTTCTCAAATATAATATGATGAAAGCAGAATCGATCTATTAATTAGGACTGTTGCAATGGATACATAGGGAGAGACATCACACTCAAACACGCAGACTGATTTAATATACTTTTCGAGACTCACAGCGAAATATGCCATTTATAAGAATAAATTATGGTGCACAAGCCTTAAATTTTCAGATAGTAAACGTTATAAATAGAACAGATATAAACATAAACGTTGATCAATCATCTTACAGCTTCGAAAATAATTGCGCAACGATGCTGGGGAGAGGTGATGTTGCATTGACTTTTGTATAATGAAAGTTTCTTTCATGTAATCGGTATTTTGTGGAAAATCACTTACGTAATTACACTTTTCCTGTGAACCTTAAACCCTACCTTTTTCTGTTGAAATGTTGTTGGTTGACGCTTCATGTCAAGATGACAATGCAGTAATTTCTGTCGTACTATACATTTTCAAATGCGAAAGAAGCGTCTTAGTGTTTGGAGTAAATCGTGTTCGCTTTTTTTTTACTCCTTGTAAAGAAGTCGCTCCATTGTATTAATGTAATCGATGCTTTGTATTGGTATGCCTTGTTTCATTTTTCGCGCGTGTTTCGTGCATAATGTCATGTTCTTTGTTTGTACTGCTGAACTTTGTTTGGTTCCAAAAGTCTTCCATTTCTCACGCTAGCCGTTTCTAGAAAAGCAACCAAGATTCAAAATCCCCCGAATTTCGTTCCGCCTTTTTGCACGGCTTCGTCGAGCGATGACGACTTCCACGTTCCTTTTACAGACGATAGCGCCTATTTTGTTATTTTATGTTATGTTCCATGTTTTTGCTATGTTCCTTTTCCCTTGTTTGTACGGCTGGACGTCAGAACACGGAGCTCAGGTCGGAATGAATAGTGGGTAAACGCAAACATAGCTGCGTTTGTCTATACGTACTCTTCAAATGTGTTCTAACAGGTTCTTTTTTTTTTTAAGGGGGGGGGGGGGGGGGGGCAAACACTTTGTTAAGCATCGTGACTTTATCTCTGCTCCCCTAGGCGCCAATCTTTCCATACTTCCACAAGCTATCAAACAACCTAAAGCAGGTAGTGCAACGTTTTGATTTACCGCATGTATTCTCGGCACAACGCAATTGACACAATTATACCGGCGAATAAATAAAGTAACAAAAGATAAGCTTTTATATGGTGTCAATCATACAAAGAAGTGTATGAAAGGCGTCGTGGGCGTTGTTTACAACTTCCCTTCGTCATGCGGCCGGGTTTCCATCGGCCAAGCAGGTCGATGTGTCAATGAAATTTGTGCGAGCACGACCTGAGTGGTGAATGTCCGGTGTACACATACATATTCATTGCCTGGAGTGCCTCTGTCACCCTAACTTCGATAATACTTGCATCATTGGTAGTGTGCGCAATAAAGTGGCAAGAGAGGTGCTTGAAGCATGTGCGATAGAAAACGAGTGCACGGGGAACTGCGTTAGCCAGCCGGAAGTTGATACCATAGACACGTATGAACGCTGATATCACCATTGAGGGTTTATTTTGCTTTTTTGGGGGGTTCTTGCCTGGGCCGTTTTTCAATAAAAGTTCAGTTGTTAGTGCAGCACTCTTCATGTGTTCTCCTCCCCGTCTTCGTCTTTTCGTGTGCTCTGCTACTTCTTAATGATGATAATGCGAATAATGCAAAGGTGCAAGCGAGCTGGACAAGAATGACGATTATAAGCCCTGGTTTATTATCGTCATACTTCCTTATTTTTCATGAAAAGGACTTTTGGAAAAGACGCAGCTCCATCAAATAGATTTAACGATTAAAAAAAAATTTGATACGGGTTGAAGCCAAGGAAGGGGGAGGAGGCGAGAGAGCGCGGGGAAGGGAGACCACCGAGCTTTGGTTGGAAGGATTAGTGTGCAAACGAAAAGCAGGCTGCATTTGTCTGTACACAGTCTTCGAACATGTGCGAACAGTGAGTAAATATAAAAGCATTGCTTTTACCTACCCATCATTCCAGTCAGAGCACGGGGCTCCCACGTCCCTACTCGCTCAAATCGACTCCTCTCCATCAATATCTACCCGTATAGGATACCCGATTTAAAACGGCGAAATGGGCAACAAAACAAAATGGCAACCCAGACAAGTGTTCCTATACCGGGATTGTGACTACAAACAGTGTGATGATAACTGACTTCTATGGTATAATGACTCCGCGAATCAGTTTCTTTGATATTTGATTGCTTTGTTAGCTAAACATGCTAGTCAGAGTCAACAAAGGTGAGGTCAACGGTTATCGTATACAAGACGAGTGTTCAAAAGGCTCCTCCAAACGACGAAAGCTGTGTATATCAATTTCGTGACAGGTGATTGAACCACAGACGTCATTTACTTTACTTTGTTATAATGTATAACATGGTGCGTTTAAAATATATCTACATCCCCTTCGATGTGTTCTCTCAGCGCATCATGTTTCATGTTTTTTGGCAAGCTGCTCCGCGAAAGACAAATAAAAAAAAAAACTGATACATGCGAAGTTTTTAATATTTCCAGGTTTAGCCGTTTCTTACATTTGAATTTTTAAATTTACCGCGAAAAGGGAACTCTGAAACGAAATTAGGAGGTCAATTAATAAATTGATAAAGTTCGGCCGGACCAATCAACCACACTTTCCGGGAGCGAACTGAATGATTACGTTGTCAGAGATTGAAAGTTGAACGCTGCTGCGGAAAACTGTGTATTCCTCTCTGACAAAATATCTTCCTTAATATATTAGGAGAAACCGCTGTGAACAGCTATCTCAATTGATCATGTTCTTGTTGTCAAATGTAAACCGAGACTCTAGAATATTCTTAAGAGTAGCTTTTAATTGTAAAACAGCAATCGGATAACGGAAATCAATCCCCGCTGGCGCTTCAAAAACTTCGTAATGTTTGCGATCCAAGTACTATCAAAACTCCAAGGACTACATTTAAAAGAAAAAATGTGAAAGCCAGTGTTGCGAAATTTTTATGTACAATTTAAAGAATATTAGCATCGAAGTTTTGAATCGAGCAAACAAAACGTTTACATACCACAACCCCCCCCCCCCCCCCCCCCGCTCCCCTAAATACGTAAAATATCAGCGAATTAATAAACAACCGAAATATCATATTGTCCGCTTACCGTTTGTTGCTCGAGGCAGAAGATACGATTAGTCTCACGTCGGGTTTATCCGTCGAATCCTATGTTTGCCAACACGAACGCAGCCACGGTGCAGACAACTGATGACACAGCACTTTTAGGCGCCCCACGTAAACGGGGCAAAAGATTCACTCGCCGATCACCACGAACACTGACGCGCGCACAAGCACACCACACTCACTATTCACCAAATCACAAAAACCGAGGGTCCCTGGAGTTGCTTCGACGACCACCTGCTGCTCTCGCAAACAACGCGTCGTCTGCTATTTCCCAAGATGGAAGGTGAGACCCCCCAAAATAGGCGCTATCGTCTGCTAACGGAACTTGGAAGTCGCCATCACTCGACGTGGCCGTGCAAAAAGGTGGAACGGAATCCGAGGGATTTTGAGTCTTTCTTGTTTTTCTTTAGAAACGGCTAGCGTGGAAAACGGAAGACTTTTGGAACCAAACAAAAAGGAGAGGAACGCAGGACTGACTACACGCTCCGCGAGCGAGATCTCGAATGAGTCAAGAACACGTGCAAAATCCGAACCCGGGTCGGCGAAAGGGCGAAGGGAGAAAAAAAAAGAACCGCATCGATTTTTCGTCAGCGAGCTTCTCGTCTTGACCGCTCGTCTCTAACTGGGCGCTTCTATCGCTTTTTTCCAGAGGCCTTCGCTTCGTCTAGAAATCCGACGCCTGAACACGGAATTTCCTCGCAATCCAAAGGTCGCACGTGATAGCGGTAATTAGAATAAAACGTCGCTATGGTTCTTAGAATTGTCGCAGAATTCGGTGAACGCTCTGTAAGAACTTCCGACAAGCAATAATAATGATAAAATAAGACGTCAAAAATTCAGTTTCACCATTAGATAATAGAAAGAATAAAACATGGAGAGGACGTCACACACGTCCTCTTTATGTTTTATTCTTTTTGATTTCTAGTGTACTTTACCAGCACGGTCGTTTGGAATATAATTTCGCCATTGCCTGTTAAAAACAAGCAAAAATGCGTTTGTTTTGAACTTTGTGTTATTGTTGCTCACCTTGATTTAGACGGAAGCACACGAGTAGCATTGAGTAATCGTTTAATTTTAGTTGTCTTATTTTTCTGTCTATTTAGTTATTTATATATTTATATGGAGTGGTTTTTTAAAGCTGAACAAATTTCTTTAAAAAAAGCCGTGAAGTCTACACTTATGCACTTTGTGCAGATGAGTTATACGACTAGGGGGACATAGTATAGAGGGCTACTGATAACGATCAGTCGCGTAATTAAGTAAAATTTGTTTATAATCTTATAAAGTAGTGAAAGTATAGACACATTCTTTCAATTAGGAACTTGCTGAGCGTCAACTAAAATGACTAAATCAGTCTTTTTCATAGATACTGTAATCGAGTGAGAAGCGTAGTAGTGCTCTAAATTTACCACTCCTGCAGCGGGTACAAGGCTGGGGCTCTGACAATCGACTAAGAAATTGCGCAGGCGCGTTATCGCACAAGTAGCCCCGCTCCTCCTGCACGAGTCGTAACTTTAGCGCATTATGTTGCGCTTCTCACGCGCTCAGTCTTTCTAGAAGTTACTGATTTAGTGGTTTTCGACGACGTTCAACAAGTTTCGAATTGGAAACATGTTAATTTTCGCTAATTCAAAAAGTTGGTTAACAAATTTTACTTAGTTAGCCAACTCATTCTTACGGTTAGCCTCCAATATTATGTTCCCCTGGCGGGTAACTCGCATCCACAAACCGCATAAGTATAGCAGTCGCGGCTTTTTTTTAACAAATCTGTTAAGCTTAAAAAGCTAACAAACTTTGTTTATGTTTTCATGAATATGTTCAATCAGGACCATCTTCCAAAATTAAAAATATTGAGGTGGCCTCGATTTTTAGATATTCTTCTTTCGGTGCACGTTTTGCCTGTTTTTGACAGCCCCTTGTGTATATTGCATTCCTATCTAACTATAGTTATTTTTGTTTCTTCTTCCGAGCTTTATTTGTCCTAAGCTTCGGCATTTGAAATTCTTCCTCTAAGAAAAAAAAAAAATATATATATATATATATATCCTGCCCTACGGTCTTCCACGGGGATTGGGCAGATAAAAATTCCTATAATAAACGCAGTAACAAAAATACTCAGGCACGACGAAAGCAACAAGTACGATCAAAAGCAACAGTCATGTCTTGCATAAAAACGAATTTATACAGAATCAAAATAAAATAGAAAGTTATAACTTGTGGGCACCATGGCGGCTCCCCAGCCCCGTTGTCCGACTGCGAGGCAAAGGTGCCGACCGTTTCCCGCGTGGCGACGACGTCACGCCAACCACGCGCACGTCGGATGCGCCGCCTTGATAAGGCAGATCAGACGCGGCGCACACGGGAGTCGCTGCCTGGACCAGGGTGTAAAATAGACAGGTGGGGAAACGGCCCGTAGAAGCCTACCGCAGCGCCGTGACCGGATTGTGTACTCGTCTACTTGCGGGTACCCCCGATTTGAGACAGATGGCGCTGCGGCGAAAGGAAAAAAATTGGAATCAGATTTGCATGGAACTCTATGGGAGAGTGCGCAAAACAAACACAGACCACGACAGTCCTCCATTGAAAATCCACGAGAAACCCCCTCCGTCAGCTTTAGCCGGTCGCCACCGGTCGCCCACCCGGAGCGGGAGTTCGCGCTGCTCCACATAGATGGCGCCACAGAAAAAGAGAAAGCTGAGGGGGACACAATCCGGTCGCTCATTTGGCTCTTGTTTCCCCACCTGTCTATCTTACAGCCTGGCCTGGACTCAGGCGCCGCTGGTAACCATGTTAATTGTCTCGTCCATGTCCAATTAAATGTAGTTTCTTGTTGTTGAAACCGTTGGCTCCGTGTTATTCCTCCGGGTCGGGTATGCAGCAAGGCAAACTGACCACAAACTTTACTGTTTTTAAAACCTCGCGATTTCCAAATATCCGCCAGCTCTCAAAGATAATCAATACAGTTAGTAGTATATATGTATTGCCAAAACACAAGCCAAAATTGGATATATATTTACGTATAGTAAAGAACAACCCTGACATCGACATCAAAAGATTCGGCTTATTGTTATTTTATGTGGAAAAAAGAAAATGCGCTTGGCCACAGTTGCATAGAGGACGAAAGACAAACATGCAATGATGGGATATGTGCTTAGGGGTATTAATGTTTCGAAACTGCAACATTTGTTTTGAGCAAGCGTTTTTGCATTCCGACAAAAGCTTTCATTTGCATGAAGCGAATAAAGAAAGTATATCCTGTGTATGCATACGCAACGCGCGGGTATTCATTCCGAGTCGCGGACGCACCATTGACATCTCTCGTTTATTAATCACACAGAAGCTGACGCCATTTTGTTAGACTGCGATTGTTCTTGCGGTGTGTTTTTCATTATTCCTCTACAAGTCAACAGCATGATCCGCCGACTTTGAAGACTTTTGTGGTATTAAGAGTTCTGAATAAGACCCATTTTAGACACTAAATCATTTATAGAAATATTTCTATAATCAATAGAAATGCAATGAGTGTAGGATTAGTGTGGAACCACATTGATATATTTTATGAAGTGCGGCATGTTAGCGTTTCTAGGGCAGTGTGCAGCAGTATGATTTCTCTGGTCATAAAGAGTTTTGTGAAGGAACTGAAAGTCAATTTTTTTTTTTTAAACCGACGCTTTACAACTTCTGGTCTTGCAAGAGATGTTCTCGAAGTTTTCGAGGGCATGTTCCCGATGCATGTCAGAGAAATCAAACTTCTCCAAGTGGGATTGCTCTTCTATAAAAACCGCAGCTCAAGTTGCTTCATTCATATTTCCAATCTTTGTGTTTCTTGTTACATAATGCATGCTCATTAGATAATGTCCATTCAGACATGTCCTGGTTAATAAGCTTTGGCTGAGAATGCAGAAGTCATGAAAAGCTCGCTTTTACGAATCCACGCAACACAAAAATTTAAGTATTAACACCAGAACAAAAGCTAGATATTTAAAGGTATGGAAAGTGTACAGCTGCCGACAATAAAGTAAAAAGAGCTTTGGCACAAAAGTGGAGAAAAAAACATCGCATACCATATTATACTCAAACTTCGCTTTCTTGATGCCGTTATGTAAGTTGAGATAGACAATTATTTCATAACAGCACAACGAAGAAAACTACAGAAGAACGCTTAAGCTTCACCTTTAAAGGTAGAATGCGATAGCTAAATAGAAACTCCTGCTCGTTCCCAAGCCATGCAAGTGTGCCTGTGAAGCCCTGCACGAATAACAGTTTCATCAACCGCATCTGATCCGCACCCGCCAACTTTGCATCCGTATCCGAACCGCATCCTCAAAATTCGGAACCGGATGCTACCCTCAATCCGAGCGTTCAATTTCGATCATAAGATCAAGCCTAAATAAAAATGTAAAAAAATCACCAGGATGGTATTCTATAAGAGCTCTGCTTACTTTTGTTGTATAAAGGACTTTTCACTTTGTTGTATAAAGAACACGACATACACCCTGTCCAGAAGACGCCCTCAAAAGGAAGTAAGCTTTGATATTTATTTTCGTTTTTGCTTTGTAAAACCCAATTCAAAAAGGCGCATGTTTTATAAACATAAATATTAACAAAGGAAAGACGAATAACAGTGTATCAATTTATTTAGGCCAAAGTATAAAAAAGTGTGAGATGAAAGGCGCTCAGTCGCCGCAGCCAAGTACTTGTGTACTATTGTGGTAAAGTGCGAGTACACCACTATAAAATACCACAATATTCAGTAATAGCCACACCTCCTAACGGTTTCAGTCTTAAACACGAGCAGAAAAGTGCAGGCTCGGAATCATATAGCTAAAGACAACTCAGTGCCAATTGTCGATCGAGAAACGTAGCGTGCACACACGCTACGTTTCACGTGTCGAGGTTGATGTGTAGAAGAAACCAAATACCGTAAACTCGGACGAATTCAGACTGGCTCGCCTCATGGAAGAACCAGTGTTTTCCATCTTCAAAGAACAACGATTTAATATAAGTAGGGCCGTCTGAAGTCACCAGGCTCGATCTAAAATGGACCGTAAGAAGCGACGCCTGCACGAAGCAATCTAAACTTTTCATCAAAGGTGTATTTCACACGTCCGTCTTAATGTGAAAGCATTAACAGTCTCATTTAGCAAACTAACGTAATTAGCTTTTGAAGCCGGGCCAAAAGGCACCTAAATTCCTCTGTAAGATGGAGTGAAGCCTGTAGTCTGTAGCAGAGAAATGATGGATAGACTCCCATTGGCGGGGGCGCGGCATGTTTCCAAGGAACGCCACCCCACTGCCGTGGCGCAGTCACCCGGCCACCGGTAAGTGGGAGAGGGTGGCCTGGCTCTGCAGAGCGGCCGGCCGCACAGCCCGCCCGGGCAACAACCGCACAGGTCGTCCGTCCGGGCTCAGCGCGGTGCATAGTTTTAGAGGGTACGGTATGTACACGGGGAATGCTTTCGCATTCCAACACGTTAGCAGCCTAATGTGTACTTTTTTCTTCTGATGGAATTAAAAAGCGTAGCTTCCTTTCCGTAAAAAATAGAGCCAAAAAACTCGCCAGGGTCAACGGCGGGCGGCGATGCAGACGACTGAGTCGAGCGGCGCGGGCCGCGTTTGGCGCTCGCTCGAGAAGCGACTCTCTTGCGGCTGCTTTGATCAGCAGAACCGTGTCATTGGCCTTTAGCTGAGAAGCCGTATCTTAATTTTGTTCGTTCATCTCTCCTCGTCAAGGCCAGATGTGTGGACCATACACCAAAAACTCTGGCCCCTACCATCACACTGTAGGAACCCCTACCACTCACCGTATGAGTTTCTTGAGTGGTTCAACGCGAGCCTTGGACTTAAGCAGTCGAACGATGACTCTTCCGTCGGCGTCTTCGACTCGAATCTACGTCACTGCTCATATGCATGAACACCTGCGTCCTTGAATGCATGAAGTTGTCTAGATTTGATTGTTTTATCCTCCTTCATGAAGCATCTGTCGACAAAGAGAAATCGCAGTTCTAACAGTTCGCCACACCATTGTAACCCTTCCTGGCGCAAGTCTTCCGGCATTGCGGTGTTCCAGTCGGTCCCTCTTTCCCAGATGCGTTAAGACAGGATCTTGGCCGTGATGCTGTAAGGCGAAAGAAGTCCCAATGGGTCAAAAAGCCTTGACGTAGTCTGGAGTACGTACCTCCTTGTATCTTTAATTTGTTCGACGAACTCAAACAGTGACTATAGATTCGTCTTCAATCTGTCTTTTTCAGTTTCCCAAACAATTCTTAGTATCTTGGTCAGCTTTCTTAATTCAGTAGATGCCCACATATCATCCGCGGTCTTGTTCATGTGATCCGCGAGTTCTTTCGAGTTTCTGGACCACTTTTGCAGCTTCATTCCCGCCTCCCCAAGGATCATCCTGGAGTCATCGAATAGTTTGTGCACTTCCTTGCAGGATGATACGCCCACAATCTGGTTGTCCACGTATAAGCACTTTTCAAGCTTTTTGGGTGTAGCCTTGGTTTCGCCATCGACCGCCTGCAGGTGACGTTGTAGAGTTGCTGTCAGAAGGAATAGGCTAGCCGTGTACCCGAAAGGGACTCTTGTCATTCTAAACTCTTGGATAGGAGGAAGCTCGTCTCCTTGGATGGGCGTGCGCTCAAACCACTGAAACCGCATAGCATCCCCGTCCTCAGGTTTCACACTGATTTCAAGAAAAGCCCTCTTGATGTCAGCGGTAAGTGCGATCTTATGAAAACGAACGTTCACGAGGATCTTCAGCAGGTCCTTGTTAAGTTTGGGCCCTTTTTCAAGAGGCTCGTTCAGTGAGAGTTCTCCTGGGCCGGTTTGCTCATCTTGCGGCTGCGGTTGCGGCTGCGGCCAAGAGGGATTTTTACGTCACGTGACCAGCTCCATGGGGACAAGGAAGTACCTAGCGTCCCTGCCTAATGGCGGAGGGATCCGCATCGCTTCAAGCACAAAAGCCTAATTTCGCTCGCAGAAACTGATTGCAGGGACTTTAATCTGGAGTCCAATTGACCGCCCCTTTATACTGTAGGAGCGGGAGGTAAAGTTACGGCCAGGGAGGGTAAATAAGAGCCAAAATAAAGAAAAAAACTACACGAGATAAAAGCGGTAGCAGTATATTTATATACCTCCACCGACGCCCGCGTCTCACGCCTCCTGCTGTGGTCGAGAGATTAAAGCGCCGGTACTTGTCGTCGCGGCTTGAAAGTTCCGAGTTCAAATCGCGCTAAAAATTTTTATTTTTTTGCATTTTGCGCGTGTCTTACTTTTAACTGTGATCCTTTTTAGGAAATCATCCACTTGCACTACTGCGCCTTAGACGGTTTTTACTGTTAGTCTCACCAGTTCAATCGAAACACCGGGAAGGAAAAAAAAAAAAAAAAGATCGACGCAAGTTAACGCGCTAATACAATCATTTCATAATGTTGATTAAAAGGAAACCAAGGTAACAGCATCGGTATGGCTTTCACACAAACGGAGCAGAACCACTTAAACATCCTTTCCCCAGCAACTACAATTGTATCTGTTTTTAAATAACGCTCTTGCTACGATTCCTTTCAATAACAAGAGACGCCTATTTAGGTCTAATAAAAACTGCAGTTGTGACAATAAAAAAAAAAAAAAGACTAGCGACTGTGGATGCATTGATTGAGCGAAATCCTACAGGCAAGGCAGCAAGTCGAACGTCTGAGAAAGTAGTAGAACAGAAATAAAAGAAATCATACTCTGACTTAATGCATGGAATGTGATAAAAAGTATATTTATACTCATTACATTTTGTTGTGGCAATCGTATTACTTCTTGAATTTTAGTTAGATTAGCAGACGATCACGACCGAACGCAAAAATGAATCAGGCGTCGACATCGCAAACCCTCTCTCTAATGCAAACACCTGAAATGACTTTGGAACAAAAAATGAAATTTATTGTAATTAATTTCATTTCTTGATCCAAAGTCATTTTATGTCCCTCTCTCTAATGCAAACACCTAAAATGACTTTGGATCAACAAATAAAATTAATTATCATTAATTCCATTTCTTGATCCAAGGTCATTTTAGGTGTTTGCATTAGAGAGAGGGTTTGCGATGTCGACGCCTGATTAATTTTTGCATTAGGTCGTGATCGTCCGCTAATCTAACTAAAATTCAACACGTAATGTGTTAATACGACAAAACGATTGCCACAACAAAATGTAGAGAGTATAAATATACTTTTTATCACACTCCATGCAAGTAAAAGTATGATCTCTTTTATTTCTGTTTTACTACTTTCTCAGACGTTTCACTTGCTGCCTTGCCTGTAGGATTTCGCTCAATCAAGGTATCCACAGTCGCTAGTCTTTTTTTTTTTTTTTTGCTTGTTTTTTTTTAATTGTCACAACTGCAGTTTTTCTGTTTTACTTCTCCCTGGCCCTTGCATATAGCACAAATAGAAGAAGAGAAAGTGTAAATATAGAGAGTTGTCAGTCAGCGCTGAGTAAGTGTTTCTTTCTTTTGTGTGTATGTTGGGTTGAATGACTGTTCTCCGGTTGCGCTGTTCCCCCTGTACATCATGAGCAACCAACTCGCCCGAACCTCTGTGTTAACATGCAGTTTTTATTAGACCTAAATAGGCGTCTCTTGTTATTGAAAGGAATCGTAGCAAGAGCGTTATTTAAAAACAGATACAATTGTAGTTGCTGGGGAAAGGATGCTTAAGTGGTTCTGCTCCGTTTGTGCGAAAGCCATACCGATGCTGTTACCTTGGTTTCCTTTTAATCAACATTATGAAATGATTGTATTAGCGCGTCAACTTGCGTCGATCTTTTTTTTTTTTTCCTTCCCGGTGTTTCGATTGAACAGGTGAGACTAACAGTAAAAACCGTCTAAGGCGCAGTAGTGAAAGCGGATGATTTCCTAAAAAGGATCACAGTTAAAAAGTAAGACACGCGCAAAATAAAAAAAAAAGAAGCTCCTAGCGCGATTTAAACTCAAACTTTCACGCCATGACGATAAGTACCGGCGCTCTAACCTCTCAACCACATTGAAAGCGCGCGACGCCGGCGCTGGCGGAGGTATATAAATATACTGCTACCGCTTTTATCTCGTGTGTTTTTTTCTTTAATTTGGTTCCTATTTACCCTCCCTGGCCGTAACTTTACCTGCCGCTCCTACGGTATAAAGGAGCGGTCAATTGGACTACAGATGAAAGTCCCTCCAATCGGTTTCTGCGAGCGAAATTAGGCTTTTGTGCTTCAAGCGATGCGGATTACTCCGCCATTAGGCAGGGACGCTAGATACTTCCTTGTTCCCATGGATCTGGTCACGTGACGTAAACATCCCTCTTGGCCGCAACCGCAGCCGCAAGATGAGCAAACCGGCCCTGGGCTGTGTGAAGACGCATCGAAGTCCACTCACAGCTGGTGTGGGTCTAAAGTTGTAGTATGTGCAAATAAAAGCTGAAGATCGCAAAACGGTGAGCTTACAAAAAGAAAAGAAAGCACAAGGTTTCTTCTCTAGGAGCTCTCTGGGGTATCACTAGGACAGCGGGCTGCTTTGCAACGTGAAACAACTCAGATTTTTGTTTGTCCCAAAATCGAAAAATATTGTTCCCCTTTTGATCCACGCCCTTTTGGGGGTGGGCTATTGAAGCCCCCCCCACACACACACACACTCGAATGAGCTTGAGACCCCTGCTATAGTAAATCCACGCAGCGCCCCCCCCCCCCCCCCCCCCCCGCGCGTCAGCTTGCCACCAGCGCGTATCGCAGCGTCTCACAACGCGGACGCCGCAAAGCGACAGAAGCGGCGAGGCCGGAGGCTCCGTTTAGCGCCGCTTTGCGGCGTACTCTCGCCACGCACTTCAGCATGTTTGCTCTTGGCACGCAGCGATTCCCAACACGATGACCCCATGCACAAGCTTTGTCTTCTTGGCCATTGTGGCCTGGCTCGATGGATTCCTTTTTGCTGTTCGTACCAACTATCCGCGAGCTTTATACTTTCGTTTGTTTCTCTTTTTGATTCAAATATGTCGACACCGGATGCGCACTAGGACCTCCTCACGAAGTAAAATCGTGGAGAAAACCCAGGGTCCTTATTGGCCTACTTGAACGTCCCGCTCCTTTGCAGGCAGGAGTCGACCGTGGCCCTTTCACGCCCGTGGTTTTAGATAAGACGGCTCGTGACAGTAAACCGAGGATGATGTACATGAGAGTACAAATATACGCAGATATACTAAACTAGATAAAAAAAACTGTAAAAAATTATAAGATTTTTAAATTGTCTCCAATTAAATTTCCCATATATTCCAGTACGAAAATTCAAAACAAGAACAAGGCAACTTCCTCGTCATCAAGAAAACAAAAGACAAGAGGCAAGACTAAGCGGAACAACAATTATAATCATAAATGCCTGCAAGATTTTTCCAAGTTCGTTCCAATGCCGAAATTCAGCTGCCTCCCTGTTTTTCTTTTAATTGGCTTTAGGAACTAAAGAAACTTTTGGCCAATTACAGCACTTATCTTTTATTTAAATTGGATGAAACTTGTTATACCGTCAAATGGTGCAGGTAGAGGAAAACACTTTTTTTTTCTTTTTTTTTCTTTTTTTGCTCTCACTTAGAAATTTACAAAATAAGTAAACCGAGCAGCGCTGACGTGACGTACCAAAGGGGGGGGCGAAAGCAAGCAATTATCCGAGGCGGCGGCACCCGTGTACTAGTGAAACACTTGCGACTGTATGCCGAAGCCTCGACCCTCCCCCCCCCCCCCCCCCTTGCCCTTTTTCCACCGCGTAAACCAGGGGAACCTATGGAGCCAAAAAAGAAAGACTCCGCCGCCGCGGCGTGTGTCTAATTGCCGGCGAACAGGAATTTGTAGCGTGCTTAAAAAAAAAGGCCATAAGGAAACCCGGATTCACCCCATAGTTTCACTCCATGCGAAAACAACAATACCGGGTACAGTTTGGCCGACGCGCTGCCCGAATCCTCGGCACTCGCCTAAAAACTGCGCGAGCAAATTTCTGGCTCTTACCTGAGAACCGCCACCCGAGTGGCGGACACGTGACCTGCTGTTTTATTTTTCAATTACTTACATTCTATATCGCCGCGAGCGCAGCTGACCAAGAAGGCCCCGTGGCCCAACTGTTATCGCGCTTGCCTTCCACGCAGAAGTCCCGGATTTGGATTTTGGCCGCGTCTACAGATTTTTGTTGACGCTGTAATGTCATGTTCCAGTAAAATCGAGAACAGTCTTGCTGTTTCGAATTTGGAATGTTCTACGTAGCGAACCTACTACGCCGAATGTTCCAGAAGCCAACGCGTGTACGAAAGGGCGTGGCAAGCCGGAATGAGTCTCTCCCTAGCGTTCGATCCGGCTGCTACGCCGCCATCGACGCCCGCGACGCTCTAGTGTTATCCTCTGTTTTTCCTTTGTTCTGGGCACACGTTCGCCCCATTAAACGTTTAGTTTGTTTCAGTTTTCGTTGCTTTATTAACTGTCATTCGTGGCATTTTGGTGGAGGTGCGGGGTAGTGGCATTCTATGCCCGTGAACCGTACCCCTCCAGAGACACGCCGGCCAAGTGACGTGCTCAGCCCTGGGAGGCTACCTTTCGCAGAAGACCAGACCAAGGCCACGTCAAGTCGCCGCAACCAAGGCCTACCCCCAGAATTGGGACTTTTACCCGAGAACTTGAAGACCAAGACGACGAAGATGTCCCAGCAGAACCCGGCCGCCCCTTCCGTCGTCTACCTGCCCGTTGCTTCTCGGACACCGGCTCCCTTCCACGGCAAAAGCCATGAAGATATTGACGACTGGGTGCAACGGTACGAACGAGTGGCTCGCCATAATGGGTGGACACCGGAACAGTGTCTTTAGAATGTTTACTTCACGTGGGAAGCAACCGCGCTGAACTGGATCGAAAACCACGAAGCATCACTCACCTCCTAGGAGCAACTCAAGGCTGAGTTAGGAAGAACATTCACCAACCAACACCGAAGAGAACGCGCCGAAGACCTTCTTCAAGCGATGGTTCAGAGCCCTAACGAGAGCGTCGTTAGCTTTGTCGAAGATGTTCTTCGACTGAGCAGCCGCGCGGATCCTGACGCCCCTGAAGAAAAGTAGCTGAAGGTCCTATTGCGGGGCGTGAAAGAAAACATCTTCGGGGGCCTCGTGCCGAGTCCGCCTACCACCGTCGAAGGTTTCATCACTGAGGCCATCAACATCGAACGTGCCCTTCAGGCACGGGCCTCACACTACAAAGAGACCTCCCGGTTTCGCTTCCCTCTCGCCGTCCAGCTGCAACATCCCGGACACCTGCGACATCATCCGGGACGTCGTCCGGGAAGAAATAAAGAAGTTCCTACCTGCTGCCCACCAGCCAGCTTCGCTGTCGATAGCCGAAGTTATCCGCGAAGAAGTTCAACGGGCATTCCATTCTGAGGCTCCTACCGGGGTAGCAGCACCCGAGGAGCCCTCCCTGACCTCCGCGGCAGTAGCTCGGAGACCGGCGCCAGCTGCCCGGCAGCATTCCAAGCCGCCGCGACGTGAGCCAGAGCCACAGACCTTCTGACGTCGGGAAGTGCAGCCCCAGCTCGTCCATACTGAACAACCAGCGCCTAGGAAGACGGATGTGTGGCGCACGGCCGATCGACGACCGCTGTGCTACCACTGCGGTGAAGCGAACCACATCGACCGTCGATGCCCCTACCGCCAGCTGGCCCTACGGGGGTTTGCGCCCAACGACCCCCGACCACGTCTTGGAGAGCGACCTCGAACCATCGAGGACTACCTCCGCCGCTCTTCCTCTCCTGAATCGTCTTGCCGCCGAGGATTCCGTTCATCGTTTCTCCGACGCTCACCATCGCCCTTCCGCCGGTCTCGCCGAGACAGCCTGTCACCAATCGCTTCCCGTCGGGAAAACTACACTCTAAAACCGGTCTCTCATAAAAAACGCTGTCCCTCTGATTTTAGAGGGGACAACGATGCTTTCAGGGGGACAGCTCTTTTTAAGAGGGAAATTGAAAAATAAAATAGCAACATCTAGAGGGACACCAACATATTAAGAGAGACCAAGGAAACCGTTTCGTTAGTCCCTCTGAACAGGAAAGACAGACAAAAAGATTCACGCGAGCCCTTCATATTAAGAGGGGACTGGTCCCTCTTAACTGGACCAATGTAGTTCGGTCAGGAGGAGGGGGGCAGGCGCACTAATCCACGGCAAAGAGTTCGGACTGTGCTAAGGCTTCGCGCCAATTCACGGAGAGCTGGAAACGGTCGTTGCCGGAGAGTCGCAAGCGCCATGCTGCTCGTTTGACTTCCTTCGGGTGAGTAATCCTGTCATATTGGCGCTTTTGTTTTGGGTGCATTGCGGGTGGGAATAACGAGCCATCAATATATTCACGCTGGCTGTGAGATGCACGAGCTTTGCATGTAGAGTGAGAGTGTTCAGCTGTAATCCGCGGACGCGGTCGCTTCCTGGATCTGCTCGTTCAGCTAGGACAATGCGTCGCTAATCGTTTGCCCTGCCGTGAGCCGCAGGGCTTTCTTTCACACAGAACACTTTTAGCGGGTTAGGGTGTCCCAATGTGTACGCGTCTGTCTTAGGCTGGTGATATCAGACCATTTTCTGTCCGACGCTTTTGTCTACTTTTTAATTTCGAACGCGCGTTCGTTCTTCTCCCAGCTCGAGCTGCTAGCTTTGGCAGTGCTACGCCGGCATTTTATTACCGGCAATTTCCTTGTATTTTATACGTAAGCGTACACTGTCGGCATCGAGTACCACAAAGGATGGCATCACCCTCCCTAAGGCAAAGCCAACATAAAGGCACCCCAGCTGGGGCAGTCAGTGTTTGTAAGCTTGGCTCGCCGATTTGTTTCTCGGTGTGCACTCTAAATGCTTGAGGTTGCCCGCCCGAGAGCGTTGATTGACAGAAACAATGTTGGCGATTTTGCGTTTGTTTGCCTTCACAATTCATTATAGCAATTTACACTGGAACGTTATGTTGTAGACATCGTTAGCGTTGCAGTGATTATGAACATTTTTTTCTCAAGTGGGCGGCGAGCAAAAACCCATAATGTGTATGTATGTTTGTGAAAAGGGTTGGGGGATTGGACGAGCACAAAACAAAAAGAAGAAATAATGTGTTCGCGTTGCGTCGGCGTCGCGGCGTCTGCGGAAAGGGGGGAAGGGTGTAGCGGTGGCCAGGGAGTACATTTTTTTTTTGTATTTCTTTGGCGTACTGTTTTGTTTGTTATATTTTGACTGTCGTGCCGGCACAGCTACCGGCTTTTTTTTTTTTTTTTTTTGGCGCCGACCATGTTTTTGTTTTTGGAGATTTAATGATGTTTATTATGCTCTTTGTTTTCTGTAGCTGGCTGAATATTTTTTTTTCTGTGTCGTACATCCGCGAAAAATATATAAACAGAAGTTTTCTTTTTTTTTTTCTTTTTTTTTTCTTTCTTATGCGCTTTAGGGCTAGGTTGACTATGGGCGTTAAATGACTGACCGTTATTAACAATCTTGTTTTCAGAGTGAGGCAATGGCAACGAACGTTGACATGAAGGGAATCAGGCGGGGGTTCCGTTGGATTGCTCGTGTAAAGAGCTCTACCGGGACCCTCTGCACGGTGGAACGCACCACCCTGAGTGGTGAGCCTACTGCGGCCACCCGCACACGGTTCACAACGAACTCGGTAATTATTAACTTTTTGTATTCTGGTATGTAGGTAGGCTCTATTTACGTTCCGTTGGCATATGCACTGCTTCTGAAAAAAAAAAAAATAGTAAATGAATGGCTTGCGGCGAAATGTTTACAGAAATGTAATTTTTTATTTGATAATGTTGCTTTCTAAAACATGCGCTAGATCACTTCTGCAGCTTCGAGCCGCAAATGCAATCCATGCTTTCCAAAGCACATGTGGCTTCTAAAGTTCATCTACTACTAAATGCGTTTTCGTTTTGTCTTGGTAACACAGAAACGATTGATTCTCGTAAATTAATTAAAACTGCAGTCTATTCTCGTACCAAAAATTAATAGTAGCAGAAGTTACGTCATAAGCTAATGTCACTCGCTATTTCATCGTATACAGATTGTGTTCCGAACCTTTGAACTGTTTGCACTTTATTTTCGCATTTGTTTCCTAGCGCCTGCTTGATAACAGGTGAAAGCGCTTCATTACCTTTATTCTAATTCCCACTCTCTGTATCTAAAGGAAAACAATATGGTCTTTCATTCAGCTAAAGGTGGATGCACAACTTCGGTTCCATAACACGATCGTCACCATGCTGGGAAACCTGGAGGAGGTAAAAGGGGCCTTCTGTGGAGACAACCCAACAACATTCTTGAACATTAAGACCATCCTCCGGTCTCGATCGGCCAGAAGTTCTTTCATCACCTATGGTATGTGAAAAAGCGAATGCAAAAATAGAAATCTAAGTTTGACGCTGACGCAATTTTTTTTTTTTTTTTTAACAATTGCTGCTTGCAGGACGATTTTACCCTTGACGAAAAAGTTCCAAGACCCAAGACTTTCTTCGGTTCGGAGAAAGAGATCGTTTCTGGGAACTGGTCAGTGAAACTCACCGCTAGCACGACTATGGAGGGGGCACTAGTCATGTGCTTATGGGTGTATTACATAACGGGACTCTAATACCCTGTGGCATGTGGACAAACCCTTGGACTCCTCTAGGGTCTGCTCGTTGAAAATAAAGTGTTTCGATTCAGTTTATGTCGGAGAAGCTCATAAAATCGCTTATGGTCGTTCAAAAACAACAGAAATTCTGAGCTTCTGCTGATGGCAAGAGACACCGAATAATTCGTTTTTAATGCTATGAAGTAGGTAAATACGCTCAAAAAAAAGCAAAGCGATCTACTTTCCCGAGCCAGCACTTGGAAAGTCAATCACCGTAACTCACGGAAGCAGCTCAGCGAATCACGATGCCGAAACATAAGATTAGACCAAAAAAGGCAGTCCGAGTTGTGACATTAACCAATGCAAAACATCACGCTTGTTGTGCTTAATGTCGTAACTCATTTTTTTGGTATAATCATATGTTTCGGCATCTACATTCCTTGAGCTGCCTCCGAGAGTTATGGTGATTGTCGTTCTAAGTGTTGTGCGGGAAAGTAGACGCACGGGCTTTTTTTTAGAATGTACTTTTCTTTTTGTGTTATCCGCTAAAAAAGTTGTTTTTTTTTCTAGCACGATTGTATTGTTATTGTTTATGATAGGCAAAATGAGTCACTTTGCAGCACGAAATTTTTTGTGTGATAGTTTCCAAGAAACGCCGATTTCTGGCGTCGTTCTAAGTCTTTTTTATTCGTAAAAGCTACCAGAACATCTTTATATAATTATTATTTTGATAAAGACATATCAAAATATTTTCTTGTGTCATGGCAAATAAAACAGTGTTTACTCTTAAAGATTGTTACTGTTTTCTTTAACACATTGATTCCGTTTATCAAACAAGATATACAGATCAAATTTCAATTCTGGTACGCAGCACAGAATAACTTTGGTTAAACAATATCAGCGAAAGTGCGAGAAGTGCAGTGCAGCATGTCAGCTGTCACTCAAAACACGAAGGAGCAGAAATTGTACGATACAATAACAGAGGTAACTCAAAGCCGGGGTCACGCTGCTTATACATCATACAAAATACATTCTGCAGACATGTTCCAATGCGAGTCACCGCGACATCCCTGCTTTGTATGCCACGTGACAAAGTAACCTCTTGATTGGTTACCTCGTGGCGTACGAAGCGCGGATGTCGAGGCGACTCGTTTCGGAACATGTCTGCAGAATGTATTTTGTATGAAGTATAAGCAGCGTGACCCCGACTGAAGGGGGACTGTACCCCTGCATTTCAAGCGGGCCACCGTCCCTCCGAATTTAAGAAAGAAAATATCTAAAAACTGTCCCTCTTACTAAGGGACTCTGACCTCAAATTTAAGGGAGACGCCGCCTCGCTTACTTTAAGAGGGGTGGTGTCTCACTTAATTAAGAGGGAGCATCTCCATGTATTATTAAGAGGTCTGTCGCCCCCCTTAAAGTTAAGTGGGAAAAAATCGAAGAAATGTCCCTCTTACTAAGTGGGACCGGGCTTAGAGTGTAGGCGCGGCAACGCCGGGAGGTGGTGTTGCCGAAGACGAACGATGCCAAGATTCTCCAAGATCGTCGGAGCCTTCCCACTCTAACGCCGCAACGCCCCGAAACGACGTTTCTGCAAGGGAGTCGAATAACCATAACGTTATCATAGACGGCCACGACGCGACAGCACTCGTCGACACCGGAGCAGACTACTTCGTTTTCAGTGGAAGACTCTCTCGTCGCCTTCGGAAAGTTATGACATCGTGGGACGAACCGCAGATACGGACCATCGGCGGACATCTCATCACACCTGTCGGGATCTGCACTGCTCGCGTCGAGATCCACGGTGAGACGTGCCCTGTCAAGTTCGTCGTTCTGCAGGACTGCGCGGGGGACGTTATCCTCGGAATGGACTTTCTCTGCGAGTACGGCGCCGTCATCAACCTCGGAAGGAATCGGCTGACGCTACGAAAACCTGCTTCACCACCGGAGGAACCCAAACCGACGTCATCCGCGGTACAAGTCCTCACGAGCCACGTGAATTCACGTGGCTCGTGAGGACTCTCGACCGCAGCGGTAAGTTAACTTACCGCTGCGGTCGAGTGTTTTCGTACCCGTCGGGATCAATGAGGTTTTCTGCGGCGATGCTCTGCTCAAAGGAAGCCTCCAGTTTCTTCTAGGAAGAGGGATCGGCGTCGCAAGAGGCATCGCGGAGCTCCGAGACGGACACACTGTCGCACTAGTAACTAACTTCCGACAGGAGGCTCAGCACCTTACGAAAGCCACCACCGTGCGTCACGCCGAGGAACTCCCGGACTCAGCCGCAATGGCCGGAATATGAGAAGACCTCTCTTCGTGGCCACCCAAGACAACGCCGCCTTCGCAGTTTGACATCGACCCAACCCTACCTACCCGACAACAGCGACAACTTAGTGACCTTCTCGCCGAGTTCAATGAGTGCTTCTCTATGTCGCCAAAGCTGCGCCAAACGACCGTTGGGAAACGTCGAATTGTTTCAGAAGACGACGCGTTTCCTGTTCATCGGTCGCCGTACCGTGTCTCTGTGAAAGAGAGAGAAGTCATCCAGAAGCAGGTCCAAGAAATGCTCGACGACGACATTGTCCAGTCCTCAAGCAGTCAGCAGGCTTCAGCGGTAGTCCTGGTGAAAAAGAAAGACGGGACCCTTCGGTTCTGCGTGGACTATCGCCGACTGAACGCCGCAACAAAAGAGGACGTCTACCCGCTGCCACGCATCGACGACACTCTGGACCGGCTGCCCCACGCTCGATACTTTTCGTCGGTGGACCTGAAGAGTGGGTATGGCAGATCGAAGCCGAAGAACGGGATCGTGAAAAGACTGCCTTCGTCACGCCGGACGGGCTGGACGAATTTAAAATGATGCCGTTCGGACTGTGCACAGCACCAGCGACGTTCCAGCGCGTAATGGACAGCGTTTTTTCCGCCTTGAAATGGCAAAGCTGTCTCGTCTATCTCGGCGACGTCATGGTATTCGCAAGTGACTTCGACGAGCACCTGAGACGTTTGCGAGCCGTGCTACGGGCTATCCAAAATGCTGGATTGACACTAAAGCCATCAAAATGTCGGCTCGCTTACGGCAAGCTCAAATTCCTGGGCCATGTCGTGAGTGCTCAAGGTGTAAGTCCTAACCCTACAAGGACATCCGCTGTAACCAAATTTCCGAAGCCATCAGACAAGAAAGCCGTGCGAAGATTTCTTGGGCTGTGCGCTTACTACAGACGTTTCGTTCCCGATTTTGCCCAGATTTCTGCACCGCTCACGCATCTGACGAAGGACGCCATGAGGTTCCAGTGGGGGCAGGAAAAAGGACGAGTGTTCAACGAACTGAAGGAAAGACTCCAGTCGCCCCCTATCCTCGGACACTTCGATCCATCAGCGGAAACGGAAGTTCACACAGATGCCAAAAAACGCAGGACTCGGCGCGGTGCTCGTCCAAAGAAAAAACGGTGCAGAGAGGGTGAGCGCATACGCAAGCCGGGCACTGTCCAAGGCAGAGAAAAATTGCTCAAGGACCGACAAGGAATGTCTCGCTGTCGTCTGGGCGTTAACCAAGTTCCGCCCGTACCTGTACGGCATCCCGTTCCGCGTTGTCACGGGCCACCACGCTCTCTGTTGGCTCGCCAATCTCAAGGACCTGTCAGGACGCCTCGCTCGCTGGAGCTTTCGACTGCAAGAATTCGACGTGACCATTGTGCACAAGTTTGGCCGCAAGCATAATGACGCCGATTGTTTGTCTAGGGCCCTAGTCGAATCTCCTCCCGACAGCACCGAGGACGACGATGACGCCCGTTTTCTCGGAGCAATTACAGATACCGACATGGGAACACCTCAACGAGACGACCCCGGACTTCGCGCCGTAATCGACCACCTCGAAGGTCAAGGAAGATCCGTTCCGCGATTCTTGGCCCGAGACTTGTCAAGCTTCGTTCTGCGGCGAGGCGTGCTCTTCAAGAAGAACTTCGGAAGACGGTTTTAATGGGAAGAGACCTCGTGCCCTATGCTTTTCGTAAACTCAAGATTTTGCCAGTGACATCTTTAAATTGGATTTGTTTATATGACTACTTTGGGCCCTGACCTCATGTGATAACAGAAATTAAAATTACACTGCCCCGCCAACGGGCTGGCATTTTTAATAGAACAACAGAGCAAGCAATCTGACGTTCCCAGTTCAACACGTCTTAAAAAAAAATCATTTAATTTGAAAGTTCTTGAATTCCTTACAATTTTTATTGTAACACTCTCAACAAATACTTTTAATTGTGATATTTTTTTTTTGAAGGTGAGAATCCCGAGATCATACCTTTATCTTTGGCACTTGCTCCTCCTAAGCGAGAGTTTGTGCAGCCGACATGCATTCTTCAACGAATAGCTCAAGGTTCCAGAGTAGTAGCAGAATTGTTGTACATTACAAAAAGCTGGGAAGCAAGAATTAAAGCGTAACAAAGGGTAAATGAACACAGAGCATTATAAAATATGTGCATACTTTAAAAGAGCAGAGCTACTTTCCGAAAATGAATCGAAGAGATGAGATCACTATAACACATGTCATTTCTAGCGCTCGAAATATGGAAACCGGGACTCGCAGCCAGTTGCCTGCGCGCCACTTCTCAGTGAATCGCGGACCGCATGCGGCCCGCAGGCCGCGTGTTTCAAACCCTTGGTATACATGGTCGTGCCATGAGTGCCAACGACGTAAGAAGCCTCGGACGAAGCCAGCAGGACTCCATGCAGCCCGATATCTGCCCCAACTGCGCCCTTCCAGCAGGTCGGAAGGGATTTAATCGGGCCGTTCCAAACATCTACGCAAGGAAACCGTTGGACTATCGTCGCGACCGATTATCTTACACGATACGCCGAGACGAAAGCCCTTCCGTCGGGAACAGCGGTGGAAGTCGCCAAGTTTTTCGTCGAATCTATTCTCCTTCGACATGGCGCCCCTGAAGTCTTGATAACCGACCGAGTGTCATAGTTCTTGGCTCAGCTCACACAAGAGATCCTTCGGCTCAGCCACACCAACCATCGTCGGACCACCGCGTATCATCCGCAGACCAACGGACTAACGGATCGGCTTAGCAAGACAATCGCCGACATGATCTCCATGTACGTCGACACTGAGCACAAGACGTGGGACGAGGTATTACCATACGTCAAGTTCGCCTACAACACCGCAGCTCAAGAAACAACCGGGTTTACACCACTCGAGCTGGTGCATGGCAGAAAAGTGACGACCATGCTGGATGCGATGCTGCCCCACGAGCCAGTGGATGACGGATGCGATGATGCCCATGCGGTCAGTCAGGGAGCAGAAGAGGCACGCCAACTAGCCCGCCTTCGAATTCACGATCAACAGCGTGCTGACGCTCGCCGGCACATTCTTCGTCGCCGCGCAGTCCTTCTTCCAGCCCGGAAACAGAGTGTGGGTGCGGACGCCGATTCGTCGCCGCGGTCTCATCGAAAAGCTGCTAAAGCGCCACTTTGGGCCTTACAAGATCACCTGACGCCTCGGAGATCTGAACTACGAAGTTCTTCGCGACGGAACACGACCATCAACAAGACGTCAGCCGCGACCCGAGGTGGTGCACGTTTTCCGGCTGAAGCCGTATTACGAGCAATAGAACTTTCCACTCTCGTAGACGAGTGAGCTGTGGCTCGCGATTCTGCTGTCCTTTTGTTGTGGAATTGTCTTTTCGTTCTGTGCTGCATCGGGACCATGCACGTTTTTAAAGGGGGGAATAATGCCGCGAGCGCAGCTGACCAAGTAGGCAGCGCGCCCGTGGCCCAACGGTTATAGCGCTTGCGTTTCACGCAGAAGTCCAGGTTTCGATTCCTGGCCGCGTCTACAGATTTTTGTTGACGCTGTAATGTCATGTTCTGGTAAATTCAAAAAACGGTATTGCTGATTCGGGGTTAGAATGTTCTACGCACCGGACCTTCTACGCCGAATGTTCCCAGAAGCCCACGCATGTACGAAAGGGGCTCCGCGTGGCAAGCCGGAATGAGTCTCACCCTTGCGTTCAATCCTGCTGCTGCGCCGCCATCGACGCCCGCGACGTTCTAGTGTTATCCTCTGTTTTCCCTTTGTTCTGGGCAGAAGTTCGCCCCATTAAACGTTTAGTTTGTTTCAGTTTTCGTTGCTTTATGAACTGCCATTCGTGACAATAGGTAACTTCCTTTGTATTTTATGTTTGTATGCGCTGCTGCTAAGAGGGCGGATGGCCCCGTCAGGCACTCAAAGCGCCTTTAGCCATGTCCCTGAGACAATCCACCCTATTTCGGCTTTCCGGTTCAACAGTACGAAACTTGTGTTGGTAGGCCGGAAGAGGCAGGGGAAAACAAGGCCACCATTCTGCTTGACGTGAGCGGCGCCGTATCATTGTCGGTGTGCTTGAACGATGTCAAAGCGCTGTGTTGGGTTTGGATGACGGAATTGGTACCATCCAAAAAGGGGGACGAGGATTTCTTTTTCCGTTTCTTTCGGAGTAATTTGGCCCTTGATGGAAGAGCGATGGGAGTTTGTGCGGTGAAGAGGTTTTACCCGTCCGGCCCCACAAAGGCTTGGGAGGGGGCTGGTGAGGGGGGCAAAGTGAGCATACCAGACCACTGTAAACTACTTCATTTTTGCGAGAACCTAATTTTCGCCAATATATCGACTTATACATAACCGCAAAAAACATATATATATATATATATATATATATATATATATATATATAAAACTGAGAAGACAGAAACCCTTAGTGAAAACAGCAACAACGGACGATTTAATCTTCGACGTTTCGGCCGGGGTCCGGCCTTCGTCAGGAGTCCGGCCGAAACGTCGAAGATTAAATCGTCCGTTGTTGCTGTTTTCACTAAGGGTTTCTTTCTTCTCAGTTTTATACCCACGCCTTCGGCCTCCCGCCACCATGCCCGTTATATATATATATATATATATATATATATATATATATATATATATATAGATATATATATTGTTACGAAGACGACGACACACATCTTTGTGAAATAGGGGCGCGCGCTGCATGTCTTGGACACACGAGCTGGGAGCGATTCGGCTGATCCGCCATTGATCGCCTCTGGTCTTCCCACATCATACCATCAAATACGTCTCTCATAAACACCCTCACAAGTGGTGGAGGTGCAGACGATTCCCAACCTCTCGGTTCCTGTCCTATCGCGATCGGCCCTGGAGCTTCGCAGCGGACGTTCAACGCACAACGCAATGCCGAACGAGGCGGGCAATGCCAACGGACAACGACCACCCGCTGCACCGCCCTTCAAGAACCGCCAGCGAGATCCACCAATTTTCAATGAAGCACCAGAGGCTGATGTCAACGACTGGCTAAAAAGTTACGACCGGGCTAGCCTACATAACAGGTTGGACGATACTCTCAAGCTCGCGAATGTGGTTTTCTTCTTGAAGGATACCGCACTCCAATGGTTTGATAATCACGAAGAAGAGATAAATTCCTGGGACGGATTCCAATTGGCTTTCGCGGAAGTATTTGGCAAACCTGAACACCGCAAACAACAGGCGAAAGATAAACTTGCCCGAAGGTACCAAACTACTACCGAGTCCTCCATGTCCTACATTGAGGACGTCCTTCGCCTGTGTCGGCGCGTCGACACTAACATGACCGAAAAAGACAAAATCCGGCATTTGTTCAAAGGGCTATCACACGAGCTATTCTCAATCGTAGCTCCAAAATCCCCTCCAACTGTTCAGCACCTCATTACAGAGTGCAAGAAGTACGAGGAGTTGCAGAGCGCCCGAATAACAAACGAACCCTTCGAACGCCTGCCCGAAGTATCTCAACAGACTACAACGGCGTCCGACCTCCCACAATTAATTCGGCAAATCATCCGCCAGGAACTGCTGGTGTACTTCGGCACACCACGATCGTCAGATGGATCCCCAAACCAACGGAACGACACCATACAGAAGGTAGTACAGGCCGAAGTACGAGCTGCTCTCCAACCACTCGCTCCTACTACCCCTACGTACGTGCCTGCACCACCAGCACCCACACCCTGCTGCCCAATGCTGTACGACACGCAACCCCGCTACCAGACGTCCTTCCTACACCACCCCCTCCCCCACGACGAATTTATGGACAACAACGACGTACCGACATTTGGAGAACAGAAGACCAGTGCCCGGTGTGCTTCTATTGTCCCACAGCCGGTCATATCGCCCGTTACTGCCGTCGACGAGTTGATACTTTAATACTTTAATACTTTAATACTTTATTTACTGAAAATAAATATTTTACACAAGATAGCGTACTGGCCCACGAAAGCAGTAATGCTTGTGTGTGGGTCCAGGCAGCCAACAAAACACTGCATACATCATTACACATAAGGAAAAACTGCACTATGCCAACGATATCAACCTTTTATCCACAGGTATTACCAGCGAGCGTTTGACACCATAATACCATGATAATAACGCCTATTATCATGCGCCTAGCATTCCGTCTCCCTATTCCAGAGATTTTGACGACAGCCGCTCCTCCGGCGCACGCCGCTCTGCAAATGATTCACAAACACCTCACGATACACCGCGGCCGATCACCCTCGCCGTACCCCAGACGTCGCCGATCAGTGTCACCCTTCAACCACGCAGCCGCAGCGTCGACGCCGTCGTCAAACTAAGGATGTGTGTCGTCGTCTTCGTAACAATATATATATATATATATATATATATATATATATATTCCACTGTAGTAAAGAATCTATAGCAAATCACTCCTAATCGCGAAATATTCCTCTGGTGAAAAATTCCCAAAATTTGCGAATTATCGCGCCCGGAAAAATAAAGCTGTTCACTGTATGCGGAGCTCATTTCGTCAAGGGTCAATCACTTTAATCACACTTCAGAAGAGCACGCTAGAACTTCCGTGATTGTTACATTGCCGCTTTCTTAGACAGGAAAACCATCGCTGGACAAACTTCACCAGACTTTGTGCCGAATATGTCCGCTGACACGAAACAATGACAATCTCAATCGCTTCGACGGGTGGAAATGTCGCGCGTCCACGAAAGGCAGGAAGTGAAAGCGTACCAATGTCGCCCATGACGTTCTCGGTGCTGCTCGAGAACCGCATTGATACCGTGTACGCAGCCTTCTTCATCAGCGGAAGGCAGACGCCACGGACAAGGCATATCTCAGAGATATACGAGGTGTACCTCCTAACGTTGAGGACGTAATCCTCTTCCGTGAAAACCCATCCTCTTTCGGCCTGTCATAGCCAGTCCGTCTTGTAGTGCAGGTATCGACAAGCTTTGTCTTGCGATTAGCCAGCGAATTGCGAGCGCTTCTCAATCCAACAGTCGGGATGAAACGAGAACGAGATGTCTTCGGCCATCCTCAGTAGTCACCGAAAGATCGTGGAGCAACAAAAACAAGACAGAAAGCCGACGTACTCGAAAACTTACCTTACAATGTGCAGAGATCAAGCCTACTGGCGCTCTTGTTTTTCACCCAAGAAACCCTCGAACCCAGTCACAATCAGGTTCCAATGCCTGCTGGTAGATGGCGCTACATCCGGGGAAAAGGGTGGATTCTGTAGAAGGTTATCTTGAATGAACTCAAACTCAACTTAACTCAAACTGACCAAGCTTTCCAATGATATGTTAGAATATTTTGCCACGAAATGATCACCTGATTTCTTTACTGTGCCGCGTGAATCGAATAAAATGTTGACACTTCGAAAGGTACGCGTAAATTGGTGCAAGTTTAGCGCAGAGTTTTCTCGGCGCGTTCCGCTTCGTCCCATTTTTTGACGGGGGGCACCCGAGGGGGCCTTGGAATTCGTATGTGGCGAAACCACTCGGTCGAATCAATCACATGGACGAGGGAAGTGGAGAGGAGGTAAAGGGCTTTGGCTGTGCTAGTTGTGCTCGGGCGTCATCGGCCGCGCTCCGCAGCAGATGAACTCTCGAAGAGTGCTGAATGTTGGCTGCATGCGTAGGAGGAATGAAGGTAAAGCAGGCGCGAAGCAGCAAACAGGAACTTCGAACCGGATCAAGGAAGAAAGAGGTCAAGACAAGCAATGTACGCGAAAGAACAGGTGAACAGGCATTCTCTTTGGTTGGTCATGAGTGACATCTTTCCGACGATTGATGCGACGTCACGCACACTTTCTCTTTCTCTCTCTCTTACGTCTCCGTCTTGCTGCAACAAAATCATGTCCCAACCAAAAAACGGAACGAAGCGTTCCCGCTTCCCGTTTCTCGGCTGGAAAAGTGCACGCTTTCCGCTTTCAATTTTCGGTTTGGGGAGCCCTTAAAGTCCGACGAACACTTCGCACTTTCCACTTTTCCCTCGGTTCCCCTTCTCCCGCTTTCTACCCTATCCACCGTTGCTTGTTTATTCCTCCCCTTCTCGTCCTCGACCCCAGAGCCCCACTCCTGCTCCGCTAAGCCGACAGCGGCGAAGCCATAGACTCCAACTAAGAATAAAAAGGGATTACGATACAGAAGAGCAACCCCAATATGATTGACAAGCGGCTTTGAGTTGATAACTTACAATGACGTTGGCATCAGTGCAGGCGCGTTTTGTCAACGTGTCCTGCACTGGTATTTCTTTATATATTCCCCTTGCAGTATTTCTCTTTTTACGGGGGGAAGAGGAAAGAGGGGGGGGGGGGTGCAATGGAATCACTACAGAGCGCTTCCATGCGGCAGGGAATGTTTCAGATGTAAGTGATCAGTTACATATATGCACGAAAACTGGACAAAGAAGTGGAGCATGACCTTTTACTATGAAGCTGGGAATTCCATATACTCCCGTAGATAACTTTGCTTTAATTTTTTTAATTGCCTCTAAGACTTCACATTCCATATTTGGACCAGGAGTCAAAAAATTCAGGCAGTTTATACTCGAGCTAGGCGTTAGGCCATTATTTGTACCATAAGAAGCACTAAAATGGCGCGCAAAAATATTAGCTACATCAACAGGGTCAGAGACGCAATCCTCATTATCTCGCACTGTGTTCGTGGTAACATTCTCTTTGATGTTCTTTTTGACAAACTTTCACATAGACTCTGGCTGTTCGCTCAATGATTTTCAATGGCGATATCAGTATGTTGTTGTTTATCTTGCTTAAACAATTGTTTCGCCTGTGCACGACACTGACTAATCTGGTGTACCGATCGACATTGCAAGCTTTTTTGTAGAGGCGATAATAGTGTAGCTTGCGCCGTAAGCAATGTCTCAGTTTCTTCGAAAACCATAAGAAATAGTCACTTTTATAAGACACCCTCTTTGGTATGGAGAATTGCATGCTTTCCTGAACAATAGTCAAAAGTGTGGAAGTTGGTGATTTAACACGCTGATCAGCTAGAGCACTACTCCAGTCATAGTCCCGAAGATATTGATAAAAGGATTTGCAATCACCGATGGAGTAGGAAAATCCTGATTGTGAATGGAAAATGCGCTTGGCAAGTGGGAAGAAGAATGATACAATAAAGGGTTCATGATAGTTATCCACCCAAGATACCAGAGCTTTGGCAAAACTTATATCAACAACCGAGGTGACCAGGGCAAGGTCCAGTATGTTTTCACGTCAGTTGCGTATAGTATTACGTTGTTCACTACCATTGAAATGAACGAAGTCTAACAGGCAAAGGAGCTTCAACCTTGTGTTCTTATGACCAACTAATAGCTGCAAGATTAAAAAATTAATTGAAACATGAATTAACGAATTTTAATTAATTAGCCCACTTATCGCAAATATTAGCATCCCACATTATGTCCCCCCTGGCTGTATAACACCACTGCACAAACCGCTTAAAAGCCGCCCACCAAACTCAAGATTCTGTAAGGAAGAAGATCCTCCTCACCATGGTAGAGTAGGAAACAGGCAACGGTGGGCAGGGTAGAAGGGGGAGAGGAGGAAGATAGGGAAAAGGGGAAAGAGCGAACTGGTCGTCGGTCTTTAAGTGTAACTTTCACGGCTCTTTTTAAACAAATCTGTAAACTTAAAACAAAAACTGTATATAAGTTTGCTTTAATATTCTGTAAACGTAATTAACCATTTCATTAAATATAAAAAATTACCATAGGTTTGTTTTCCGATATATTAATTTTATTTTATACATGAGTCGTACAGCACTTGAAAGGAAGTCGAAAATTGTCGAATTTTTCCGAAATATGGAAGGTTCGCCGATCCAGTCGAAACTTCTGGTTCGACGAAAGTTTGAGACAATCTCTAACATTGAGCATCGATCGGAGCTAGGCAGGCGCACCCCTCGTTCCCATTAAGCCGCGAACACACTGCTCCAATACATCATAAAGAAGGTTGTCTGCAAACACCGACTGAGGCGTCTCTTCTCCTTGTATTCATACTGTCCCGTCACACTAATCGTTCAAGAACTGTTTTTAAGCATGTTCGAAGAATAGTATATCTATTAAGCAAGCATTATTCGAGCATGCTCAAAGCCGCAGATGTCATCTGCTATCGGTCAAACATGCTCAAAGCCGCAGATGTCATCTGCCATCGGTCAAAGGTGCTCAAAGCTGCAGATGTCATTATCTCTGCAGACCGTGTCTTGTGGGATGTATACGCAGTGTGAGAGTGGCTTTACGCTGCACCCTGTGACACCCTCCCGAGGTATAAACCAACTTCCCCTTTATGAATAACTGCGTTTTCCCACAGAAACAACTGCACCAGTGCAGAAAAGCATTTATAAAAGAACCAGGCCGTTTCATAGCCAACACCACCGCCTTTGGCATTGACTACATACATGGCTTGCACGTGACATCATTCAAAGAGCGCTCCGATAGCCACCAGAGAAGAGTAACAGTTTTCGTCCTGTTTTCGTGCTTATAGACGCTTTACAGCAGTCAGTTACTCGAGCCGCCACCAGCGGGCGCTGAACCAGGCCGCCATAGCTGCCCTTCAGATCTGATCGCGCCTGCTACAGAACACATCGTTTGCGGCCGTTAGCTTGCGATGGGGGACGGCGATGGAACGCGTAAACAGCGGCCGGCGGGCAAAACCTGCTCAGTTGTAGGCTGCAAAAACTGCAGTGGAGATATGAGTGTGTGGAATCATGCTGTGTGCACCAAACATGCCCCGCTAGCGCACATGGACTGTCCGTGTTTGGTGCCATTTTCGCTACACCGGTTCCCCAGCGTAAAGGACGAAGAACGCCGTCGACAGTGGTTGGCGAACATGGAGAGAAAAAACTTTAATCCTGGGAAAAGCGCTGTGGTAAGTACCGTTACATCGAGAGTACGGCTGCGTCGCGTGATCGCGGACAATGTGCCCTGCTCGAAGCGAGATGCGCAGAACCGGCAATGTCTACGCCGCGAACTCCGCCGGTACCGCCGGTACCTGCTGCGTCGCGTGATCGCGGACGCTATGCCTAGTCTAGTACGTGCTTTACGCGCATTTGTAAAGATTATTGCAGCACGTAAGACGCTGCTTGTCTGCCTTAGCACGAACACTTGATCACTCGCTCATTTTCTTTTTTTTTTTCCTTTCTCGTTGGCGTCATTGCAGAGGACCTGCACCGGCGGTGCTCGCCGTGCTCGCGGGGTAGACATCGCGGTTCAGCGCATCTCGCTTCGAGCAGGGTAGTCTCGTGAGGGAAAACTCCTCCAGAGCGGGATGATGGGCACAAGCGCGCGTCGGTATGGGAAACAAAAGCATACTTTGGCGAATGCTGATATGGCCTGCATCATGTCGTGTTTTGTTTTTAAATTCGAGATTTAATAAAGGATGCTTTAGTAGGTTGGCCCCCACTGTTTGAGAAAGTCACCAAAATATTTAAAAAAAAAAACTAGGCTAACTTTGCAGGTAGGTGAAAGCTTGGGAGTAATTTTAATTTGATCAGCTGTTTCTTTTTTAAGGCATATTTGCCAAACGCATGCTGATTTTACGTACCCATCAAATTCTACATGTAAAATGTCATTAATGACCATAATTAATCGACCTTTCTAGTTTAATTGTCCTTTGCACTGCATACTACAAGTAGCTGCACACAAGTGGGAAGGCAAAGAAGTGTACAGTATCAACACATGATGTATTTGATTCTCATCGAAATAAATGAAAGTGAAATGTTTGTTTTTCAGAAAGTTTTTATTGCTTCAAAATGTGCTTTAAATTGACTCAAACAATGTAATCACCTCACCGACACTGCATTTCATGCAAACATGCTCATATAACTTTGTGCGACGCTAAACTAACCCATTGCAGCAATGATGTCTTCATACTTTCCTACCCACCTGGAGGCAGAGATCGGCATTTTAGGTTGCCCTCAATCACCCTCACCCTCGCAGCTACACTCAGCTTCAGCCCCTCACTCACCCTCATCCTTGCAGTCACCCTCAAGGCCCTCACGGCCCTCACGCTACTCACCGGCCTCATACCCCCCACCCACTCACCGTCCTCACGCACTCACCACCCTCACACACTCATTCCACTCACGCCCCTCACCGCCCTCACGCACTCTACCCCTCACGCCACTCACCGCCCTCGCGCACTCATACCCCTCCACGCACTCACCGCCCTCATTCCCCTCACGCCCTCATTCTCCTCACGCCCCTTGCCGCCCTCACGGCCCTCACGCCCTTATGGGCCGCATGCACTCACCGCCCTCACGCCACTGAGGCCTGCTTCAGACGGGGCAATTTCGCCCAGAAACTTGACGTCGCAACACGGGCCGCCCGCGTTTATACGCAGCAACCAATTGCTGCAATTTGCCATCATCACCATGAAATTTTATTTTTCTTGCACTATTTAGACACACAATTACACGCTACAAACATGTTTTTATGCATTTAAATCTTGTTGAGAATACTAATACATCTTTCTGCAACAGTTTAGTTCCAAAAACGATTGCCTTTCAAACCAGAACCAAGTCTTTTGTTGACATCGTCACCAACACGCAGTGTCACGTGAAAATATTGCGTCCCTGATAGGATGCAGCCGCTTCAGACGTCTTCAAATTGCTCTGAGTTGCTCGCTTGTTGCGAGCCGGACCCGATCTCAGCAATTTGTATCGATCTAGGGAAAGCTAGGGAACAACAAGTTGCTCCGTCTGAAAGTGGCCTCACGCCCCTCACACCCTCATACCCCTCACACACTGCCCTCGCACACTCATGGTCCTCATGCCACTCACTCACTCACTGCCCTCACGCCACTCATGGCCCTCACACCCCTCACGCATTTACCGCCCTCATAGCCCTCACGCCCCTTACGCACTCATGGCCCTCACGACACTCACCGCCCCCACGGCCCTCACTCATGAATTTTCCTGGTTAAGAAACTCACTCACCCTCACCTCACCTGTGAAGATGAGAATGAGTGAGGGAGAGTGAGGGCCCTCATGAGTGAGGTTTGCCGAGGTATGCCTGGAGGTCCAAGGCAATGTAGCACTATTCACACGGATTGCAGCTTTCACAACTCGTGCTTTACATTTGAATCCTGTATATTCAGTTGGGATTTCAAACCACTAAATGGATACCTGAATGATTTTAGGAGGATTGTTGCAGATGGAACATGTATTCACTATTTTTATTGAAGGAAAAAATAAAGATTGACTAAATGCAAGCATTGCCTCTCATGTGCATCTGTAATCAGTTTGTTTATTTTTGTTTCAGGTCTGCTCCATCCACTTCCCCGATGGAAGGCCAACTCTTATGAACCCCTATCCAACTCAACACCTTGGAAAGGAAAACAAGGTAGGCATAACATTCTCCACCAAACTACCTGGTGTTGTGTCATGCAGCAATAAATGTGTGTTTTTCTGACTGTCTGTAATTTTCTGTCCAGAGGGTGCTGCACAAGGGCAGGAGGAAGGTGAATTATCCATCTCAAGGCACTCAACCCACTGCAGGACCTTCGTCCAGTCTCGCAGTGAACCAAGATGGCATTGTGCCCCCTGATACACAACTGCCAGCTGACCCGGAGGACGCAAGCATTGCCACAGACCCCAACCCTGCTGCATCATCGCTGACCTACAGCGTGCTTCGCCACACAGAGACCGTGTGCTCCAACTGCGGGTGCGACTGTAAGAAGAAAAAAACTAAAGAGCAAGGAGTACAGTATGAGAAAACTGCCCCTGATCATAGCTACAACTCGACAGTTGTGGCCATGCCACCGAAAGTCACGGAAGGGGCCAGTCAAGCGACTTCAACAATGCACGAGGCGATCCCCGATAGCCAGTTTCGCTTTTTTACTGGGTTATCGAAGCCTGTTTTTTATGAGTATGTGACACTGGCGACATCTCTCGCTAAAGCCTCATTTGTCATGTCTGTTGAGGACCAGATTCTGCTGACATTGATGCGGCTTCGCATGGGGTTGCTAATTGCAGACTTGGCATTTCGTTTTCAGATTTCCACTGCTTCCGTCAGCCGTATTTTTTCGTTTTGGATCCCACACCTGGCACAGCTTACCAGGAAATACCTGATGTTTTGGTTGTCCACTGAGACAATCAGAATGTCACTGCCTGATGTTTTTAGGGATATGCCTCGCACGACGTGCATCATTGACTGTTTTGAAATTTTTTCAGACAGGCCACAGAACCTCCTGAGGAGGGGAAAGATGTTTCGCTTTTATAAGAGCCATAACACCGTCAAGGTGCTCCACGCAGTGGCACCGAATGGATTTGTTATGTTTATTTCTAAGGCCTACGGTGGGCGCGCCAGTGACCGCTACATAACGGCCAACTCCGGACTCCTCGACTATCTGGAGTATGGAGACGAAGTCCTGGCAGACAGGGGTTTTACCATCACCGACATTCTGCCGATCGGGGTAGAACTCGCTCTGCCCTCATTCACGAAGGGGAAGCAGCTGGCAGCACGCGACGTGGTGGTGTCTCGTAGACTGGCCAAGTTGCGAATACATGTGGAAAGGTCAATCCGTCGGATGAAATGCTTTCGCATACTGAACCATGTGCCCTCGTCATATTTAGCAAAGCAAAACAAAATTGACGACATTCTTGTTACTGTTGCTGGGCTCTGCAACCTGCAGCCTGCTCTGATTAAGGAGCCACAGGGTGCAGAAACAGATGAGTGAAACATGATAAAGGGCAACTCTGTTTGATTTGATACATGTCCTGGTAATCGGCAATTTTTCATCAGCAACTGTGGCTTTCTCATCTTGCGTAAATTATATTTGAGGCAAAAAATGTTTTACTTGTTGAGGTAGTTGTAACTGCAACTGTAGTGCCGCGACAGCTATGGCATTGAGCAGCTGCCAGGGCTCAAGAGGCACACAAGTTTAGTTCTGTTGCACATAATTGCATATTTTAATACTGGCCTTTAGGACACAGTTAAAGTTGTTGTTGTTCCTCCCGGTGGTGTGGGAGGCAGGTTCCGCTCCGAAGGTCTGGAGCGTGGCGACACGAACGTCGCTGAGTGACAAGTCGACTCACTGATTGAATAGAACTATGCATTTATTTAGGTATATAGAAATCATGCTTATTTATGAACGTGTTTTCTTTTGTTAGAACTTTCCAGAGTTCAGTCGGCATTTCTTTTTTTTAAGCTTTCTATGTTTGTGTCGGCGGGGCCAGAGCGGTTGGAATGCGGGAGCCGTCCCCCGCGGTCGTTAAGAAGCGTCTCGGGTTTCGGGAGTCTGCTTGGACCCGGACCGAAAGAGCCCGCGTTGGAAGATGCTTGTGGCTTATAACCGAATGTGCGTGTATGCAGAGGGTTTTGCCGCTTAGTGTAAAATTGTCCTTTTTGCCGGATGCAATAATTTAGCGGTTGGCGCCAGTCAGACTGGGAAATTTGCAGAGAACAACACTACAAGGAATTTAGGTTTGGCAGTTGGGGCGACAGGATGACAGCTCGTCGACCATTGGAGAACAGTGTACCACGTGTGAGTGGCAGAATTCGAAGAGATTGGTCGGTTCCCGAGGGGAAAGGAGGCCCCCACGGGCCTACAAAAAGAGCGCGGAGAGGATTTTGAGGGATTCGGACTTGGGATTTGATGGAGAGAAATTGGGGACGGGGGTCGAAACTTTAGACGAGGAAGGATGGTTTCCCAAGTTGGGACTTGTAACTAGAGTGTAAATAAATGCACATAGTTCTATTCAATCAGTGAGTCGACCCGTCACTCAGCGACGTTCGTGTCACCACGCTCCGGACCTTCGGAGCGGAACCTGCCTCCCACACCACCGGGAGGAACAACAACAACTTTAACTGACACCATTGAAGTAATCTGTTTTTTTCAGTGGATCAGCTTGAGCAGAGTTGCCCTTTAAGCATGTTGCACTATGTTCTAAAGAGAGCACACATTAACGATACAATGCATAAGCCATGGCATCCAGTAATGCCTTAATCACATGGGTACTTGTGAAATAGGTGCAGTCTCCAAGCTATGGTCTCATCCTTGGAGCCTTCGATGCATTTATTGTGTACTGTTTTTGGACAATATGCCAGTGCTTCCCAAAGTGTGGGTGCAGCTGAAAAGACATATTTTGCAAAATGTTTCCCCTGTTTTGTGTATATATGTATATATCTTCACTTTTATTCTGAGAAAAGATTTCGTCTAATAAAGCAGTTCAGATGTGCTTTGTAAGCTCATTATTGCCCACTTTCCTTTAGCATTTGTTTTATGGCTTTGAAATACATCATCTCGTATTCGAAAGAGGCTGCTTGATATCTGCACGTGCTGCAAAGCTGCTTTGAAAGCTAGGCGGGCTCACTTACAATTGTGCTTTATTTAAGAAAATTGGCAGACAGTGTTTATTTTTAGCATTGTTGAAACGGTGTATTGCTTTTATATTGCTAAATAAAACCAGATGAGTCTACAGGAATACTATATACAAATGCAAATCAGGTATACTTTTATTTGCATTTACAAGGATGAGCACATTTCATCTGTCACATTTCGCATGCTGACTGCACTAAAATGCAGATGAAGGAAGTGCAAGGGAGAAAGAACAGGTTGAAAGGTGACGTAGCATAAACATTCCTAATGGCAGACATGTCCCTGGATGGGTGCCACAGCTGACAAGGCTTACAAGTAATTTCACGGGAACAATTTGTCCAAAAAAACACGTTCGTAGTAAGGGTGGGACCGACGTTGGGTCCAGGCACAGCAAATGGTCGAGGTGTACCACATGGGCAGCCATATCCTCACCTTGTTCAACATGGTTAATGCCAGGCTACCTGCAATACTCAGATGAAGAGAAGTCCTAGGTTTAACCATCTATGCTGACGACATCACACTTTGGACCAAAGAGGGCCAGTGACCGTTTCTTACTCTCGGCGTTCACCAAGCTCACCAAGGCCCGCCTAAAAAGGAGGCTAGCTCTGCCTTATTGCAGGTCAGCGATATCAATACCCACACTACACCCCTCCTTGCCACAGGACGACACCTCGATAAGCAGTAGACCCCGAAAGCAAATAAAGAGAAGATTCAACAGCAACATATCGATAAAAAGTCATAAATCTAGGTAATGCTCAACATGAGTATGCTTAAGCAGTGAAAGGTCGGCCCATAGATTGCAAGTCGCTTCGAAGGGAAAGAAAGAGGTATTCCGAGTACAATTTGTGTACAGAATGGACACATGTGTTGAAGTACTTTGGATCGAACTCAACAGTCACTTGTCTCCACTCGGTTAATGATCTGTAAACAAAAAAGTCGCATGATGAAATGTTTAAAATACCCATTGCCACCTGGACCTGCGTCATATACAGTGGTTTTGGTCGACACCCAGAAAATGAGTTTTTTAGGTTGGCCGGACACTTAACCTCGAGCAGAACTAGTTTTTCCGTACAACACTCACAGTCAAAACTCACAACACCATCTGGTGAGCACCCCATCACTGGAAAATCCTTCCAAATAACAAATCCCCTCTTCTCAAGCACAGGGCAGTGTCCATCAGCTGTCAAGAGCGACATGTAGAGGGCAATGGCCTTTGGTTCCTTGTCCTTCCCTTCTTTCATGGCTGGGGTCTGAACGGTGCTCATGCACGAAATAGCACTAAGAAGGCCTCTCATGCCATGCGGCCTTGGCTCATCGTCTATGTCCTTAGCTCTTGTTTTAAAGGAGTGGCACACTGTGCTTGTCACTCTGGCTCTCCTGTGCAAGTACCAGTCGCGAGAGGATGACTGCGCTCGAGTACTCTTCTCCACGCTATCAATTATATCATCTGTGAATATTTCTCTGAGGTCATCAACGAAGCTGTCGAAATCATCCTTGTCTGTTGTCCTCAGGAGGTCCGTTAATATGGGAGCAGATGCAGGCCGTGGAGGACTGGTATCTGGAAGAGGAAGTGGTAGGATTCCTTCATTAGCTCACAGTGTTTTCATAAACTATTCAATACAAGTCAATTTAGTGCATGATAAGCACGGGCTTATGAGGGCCATATATGTCCTCGGTCAAACCTATTGAGTTCTGTCATCTATGGAGCCACTCGCCATGCATCTGTGTTTCACGAACATTGATAATGATGCCAATAACAAAGAAATTAGAGTGGAGACGCAGGCAAGCTGGTGACCAATCATACACTTTAGAAGAAGCCCGTGCGTCTACTTTCCCGCACAACACTCGGAGGACCAATCACCGCAACTTAGGGAGGCAACTCAGCGAATGAAGATGCCGAAACACATGTTTAGACCAAAAAACGCAGTCCGAGTTGTGACATTAAGCAATGCAAGCCTGACGTTTTGCATTGCCTAATGTCACAACTTGGACAGCGTTTTTTGGTCTAAACATGCGTTTCGGTATCGTCATTCGCTGAGCTGCCTCCCTAAGCTGTGGTGATTGGCTCTCAGAGTCTTGTGCAGGAAAGTAGACGCACGGGCTTTTTTAGAGTGTAGTACAAAAAACCTTGATATAAGGGGACAAGGACAACATTGTCTCATAACCAGCACAACAATGATTTAATTTTGACACGGCCTCCTTCCTTGTTCTCTTGGCACAGCATGAACAGATCCCCACATCAGCTGCAGGCACTACACCATGAAAGTCTAGCGAGAAAACTCATGCTGCCGGAAGCATTCGGTGGACACAATCATTAAGGAAATGGCAAAAGCAACAGCTCCCAAACAACGGTTTGGTGGGACCATGGCCATCCACCATCGTCCTACAGTCTCCCGCTTCACAACCGCCGTCGTCGTCTCACCGTTTGTGATTATTGTCTCGGAGTTTCGTCCACATTACCGACACCATGTGCGCAGACTAGCGCCGCAGTTGTGCAGACGTCGTCGAATGTCGTAGACACGAAAACGTGGTGAAGAGTGTGGTGCAGACGACACTTGCGCCTGGCACACGCCCGCCCCAATCGCACTCGACGTTGCGCAAAGGATCATGTGACATCTTGTACCACGTGATAGCCATTTTCTTGGTGACCCGAGGCCAATGATGCCGGACGTAATCGAAGTTTCGGTTTCGATTTCTGCTCGTGTCCACTTTTTTGTGAAGCAAATGACGTAGTTTCTTTTACTAGGGATTTTTAATGGGAAATCACTCATCAACCCAAAATTTTTTAAATTGAGCGGACTTGCCCTTTAAGAAAAGCAGAACGGGCTCCTCCTGTTAAGCCCTCCACACTGGCGAGGATGTGAGTCCTTCTTTGCCTCCTCCCCAGAGTTTGCTCTGGTAAAGTGGCAAAACTGGAGGGCTTCGCGGGAGGAGTTGTCCTGCTTTTCCTAACCTGCAACAGGGTATAGACCGACACGCGGGCTTGACCTCACGAAGCTGCGGTGGCACTATGATCGCGTCAGAGCCTGGAGGTGAGGGCAGAAGGGCACACGTTTTGCAAGGGTGTCATAGCATTTCAGCTGTGTAGCCGTTAATTGCACCGAAAAGTACAGCAAAAGTAGCGGAGCGAGTTTCCACAAGTTCCGAGCGTGCTCTGAAAGGCGCAGAAGTTGGGTGATATCCGTGGATCGAAAAGAATGGTCGCCTTGCGAGGATGACCGTTTGTGCGGCAAGCACTTTCTTGAAGGCAAGGGTGGCTTCCATTTCAATCTCCGTCCCGAGGCTTGCTTATGTGCAGGGAAACCGTCGTCTGATTGAGACCACCCGGACTTTGTTGCCACGGTTTTCCCGCACAAAGCACCGGCCAAGTGCTCGTCGGTGGCTCACTACGCCCGTGCTACCAAGCAGAAGGAGATGAGCGGCAATAAGAAAAAAGAGTTACCGCTTGTCGTGCCTTGTGGTCATGAGGGTAAGCAAAATACCATACCTTGACTCGAAGGACGCTGTATGTACTTAATCAATTAATAAATACGCTCCGCTGACCTACAGTCTGCTGATCCACCGTGCTGATACGGCCGGCAGTGCAGAAAGCGGCTGGAATTACCTAGAGACCTGTACACCTGCACCGCGTCAACCGTAAACTGATTTAGCGAAAAAAAAAAATTAAATAAACGAAGACGTGAGCCATCGACGTCGGTGGCTGCAACTTCACGTCGACCTCCAGCAGATCTTGATAATGGCTCACGAATCAGGCAACGCCGTCCATGCACAGGCTGACTCTATACCGCTGCCTTTCAGGCTCGGGTAGTGAGCTCAAATAGTGGGGCATATTATACGACATATGTTGGCAGGAAAAATGACGCACAAATAAATCTAGAAGCGTCCGTACAAAGTCAACAATGATCGCATGCCACACAATGCAATGGCAAAAACACGGAGCCTGGCCACTTCTGCCCACATAGCTTCTGCGCATGCGCGGCTTTCCAGCCGTGTTGGAAAACAGAGCCACGCCGTGTGTCGGTCTATAGACACAGCGAGAAACGATGGGTTAGCGGACGAGATGACGAAGCACATTCATTTACTGTAGCGAATCATGTTTCAGTAACTGTCCTATTATGGACCAGCTCAAACAGCTGGTAGTAAGTGATGCAAGGTATTTGAATTAAAAATGGCGACCTACACGGTTTGCAGGTTTTCGTCGAGCACTTCGAAGGAGCTCGAAGAAGTCCGCTTCGTCCGATAAAACAAACAAGCAAACTACTTTTTACCTGAATAGATAGCTGGTCAAGACTTCAATGCAGGCTTGATTTATATCCAGCCAAGGCTTGCAAAGACTAGGTCACCACACAGAGTGCGTTCTTAAATAAACTCGGATTTTGCCTAGCAGCGTCCGATGTGTCAAACCATTTGAAAACTCAAGTACTACGAAACTGAAAATCGTATCATATTCTTGGGTCAACCATAATTCAATCCAAATTCGGATTTTGAATATTTGCACACACCTAGTAAACATGTTACTTTAATCCTGTGCACATATTCCTGTCAAATATCTGTGTAATTGAAACATATGTGCTGACGAAACAATGCATGCCCTTATCACATACCGTTTGCTGCTCCAAGCTGACGTGGTGTCACGTCTGAAGGGTTCACCACAGCGAAAAGAAGTGTTCTTTCTAGCTTTCCCATGTTTAGCGCTGTACCACGGAAGTGTTGCTGCAGATCTGAGTGAGGGGAAAACTTGACCACGTTCGACACTTTGGTTTTGTGACCATACACCTTTTCAACAGTCTCCGGTGTCACATTCTGTTTGGTTGATGCATTCCAAGTGCATTTTGCATCAGTGCAGGCACTTCCGGTCATCCCTCTGCCTGTCGCGTCAACTACCTTCAGTAGCAGTGCTCCGACATGAGAACACGTCTCTCCCAAAGCTGCTGTGCATGTGCACGACACATTCTGGAGGTCTCCTCCCTCGAAGCAGACACTGACGTCGTACGATCTTGATGTCGTCTGTGATGATCTTACGCTGGCCTTTAGCCGACACTCAGAACCGTTCCGCGCACACAAGACGACGTCAACATGGCCGGAGTCCAACAGATTGGTGGCTTCAGCAAACCCCCTGTAATTTTCAACAGGTCTTCCGTCTATGTCTGGCCTCGTCACCATGTAGTCGTAAACAACTGAAATAAATATAACAATGTGTTAATTTGATAAGTGAAAATAGACAGTGTTAACAGTGTTCTACAATCAGTAAATACTGCGGTGCTGTTCTGCGTTCCGGAAGGACTCTTAGAGCCCTTCAGGGGCAACAGTAGCGGCATTCTTCCTCTACAGAGCGCGATTAAAAACAGCCGCGAACATGCAATTGAAACGACTTAGGGCAAAGCTCAAGTTTTAAAATTATTCGTGGGTGCGGATATTCGCGAGGCGGTGGAATCTCAATGTAGCTTCCAATGTGTTTACATTTTACCAGAATTGTTTCGCGGGACCTATTTTTCACGAATTGTAAGCGATTTATGGAAATCGCAAAAATTAGGTTTTTGCGAAAATTAAGTTTTTTACATACGGTTTCGTCTCTGAAGAAATTTTCTAAGAGTCCTACCGCGGTCACGAATGTAGATTTTTCTCGTTTTTTGGCAATCATTCATCATCAGGCTGTCCAAAGCGCGCACATGCAGCGAGGAACACGACCGCGATCGACTGCCCCGGGGTCAAATTGACATCCGGAGAAGTCACACTGGTGTAAAAGCCAGATTCCTTGGAGCCAATCTGCCGCCGCGGCCACTCGATTATGATTCCACCGTGATCAATCAAGCGGCCGTGGTACTCGGAACAAGGGACAAAATTTGCACTGCGGCGCCCTGCGCGCGGCGTAAAAACAGCAGCAGTTGACGCCGAGCGCAAAGCGATCGAGCCACCAGTTGATGGCTGGGGGTCCGTCACAGATTACCTCCATGGATTCAGGCCTTTAAGCGAGATTTATTACCGGGAAAAGGGTATAAAATAGCATGAACTCACGTGGTCTCTGAATCGCAGGCCACAATCTTGTGTCGTCGACCCACTCGCAGTTCGATGCCATTTGATTAACAAAAATGCACTCGACTGACTCAAATACGACTTCAAATGATTAACCGGATGCACGAACTATACAAAAAACATATAAGAACTACATAATATAAAGGTGGAAAGCAAACAAACTGGAAAATAAAACTCCGCTGGTGGAGGCCACAGCAGAAAACACGGCGTAGTGGCGAGAAACTGAAGGGCGGCTATGGCGGAAGGGTCACGTGATATCAAGATGGCGGCGCCCATGAAAAGTTGCTGTAGAGCGTCTATTCTTTGCGGTTGTTTAAGGGAAGAAGGAGTTCCCCCCTTACCGGGATCCCCTTTTAGAGCGCAGCTCTTGGGCGCCCATTTCCGGCTTGAGAAGCGTCGGCGTCGCCGTCGCCGTCGGCGTAACCACGCGCTGCATTATAGGAAAGGTCCCAAAGTGCAACGCGCGGGACTGTCGTGACGTTACGAGGGCCACCGGTGACGTCAGGAGGGCGACGTTTCGGCGTCCTGACGAAACGTCACCGCGGTGCATTATGGGACGTTTCCTATAATACACCCAGCGGACGTTTCGGCACGGTGACGTTCCGGCACCGCGCGGTGCATTATGGGAAACGTCTCATAATGCACCGCGGTGACGCGCGCATTGCAAAATGGAACGTTTTTCATAATGCGCCGCGCGGGAGGGAGGAGGAGGAAGGAGGAGGAGAATGGTGGAGAAGGGGGAAGGAGGAGGAGGAAGAGAGAGGATGAGGGGGAAGGAAGAAGGGACGTGGAGGGAGCAGGGGGAGAGAGGAGGAGGAGAGGAGGAAGAGGGGGAAGATCCTTAGTGAAAACTAATACGTTTGAAATATAGACCCTTTCCGTTTACTCTCGCCCCCGACCGCCAAGCAGGTATATCCGGTATGGGCGACGAAAAAAATATTAAAACGCTTCAACCTGCCATTAGTAAAAAAATAGACGGGAGACAAAACGGAAGTGGGTGACGGATACGCTTATCTCCTAAATGCATTCTGTTGGCGTGGCGACGGCATAACAATGATTTCGCCCATACTGGAAGGGACGATAATTCAAGATGGCGGCTCCCTTATGGAAAAGGTCTATTCCACATTCTAATTTGAGTGTATTTGAAGTACAGTTCATAATTGTAAGTACACGAAAAATAGACCGGAAATATACACTTCTTTTTTTTTTTTACTTTGTATTAAAATATACTTCTGAAAATCTTTTTTAAAATACCTGGAAATCGTAAATACTGATGTGTTATACTCAAAGTACATTTTGACTGCAAAACTTTGGTAGTTTGACTTAAACTACCAAAGTAGTGAAAGGCTCGCCTTTCAGAAGTCACTTCAAGCAGATGTGGAGTACATTGAAGTGCCTAGATACAACATTTGATTAGTTTGTGAATTCACTTGTGCAGCATCGCACTGATAAATCAGCCCAGTTTATGTTAATGTTTCCTTTTTTCTATCACGAACACACCGGATGAGTTTCTTGCACACCAATCACAAACGGGGTTCGGGATTTAGAACCACAACACTTGCTGATGCTGGAAAGCTTCAGCAAGTGCTTTGAGCAAATATGTTTGGCGTGGTCTTCCCTCTCTCCCTCTTACATGGTGGTAAAAAGTGCGCGATGCGATGTCGGTGCAAGCCGTGTAGAGACCTGAGTTGGCGAACAAATCAACGGAAAGACGAAAAAGTTTGTCTGTTCGTAGGTTTACTAGAGGCTGCAGACATTTCCGTAGAACTACATACGGCAACAGCTGAAAAAACGTCCATGGGCTCCAGCCGCATGACAATGTCGGGTGCGCAAAAAACGAATGCCCGCGCCTCGGTGTCCGATAGAGGCAGATGTGCAGACACCCCGCGCCGCCATCTTTGTTTTTATCTTTTTCGCCGTGTCGCGAGAGAGGGTCGCGTAAACTACCCGTGTCGCAGAGCACGCGAGCTCAGCCGCTGTTCAGAGCGTCGAGCGAAGATTGTGGAATCACGGCTCCCGGAGCGGCGTCTATCGCCGTTTCAATCAGACAGGAGCGCATCGCGTTGAAGCGAGCAGACGAGCAAGTCAGCAGATAAGAAAGCACGCGCGTGCAAGCTGCGCGATTCTCGGCAGCAGGCGGCGCGCCGTCAGGGAGCGCTCCGGTGTCATCTGTGCGACGACGCTACGGTGACCAAGTTTTCGTGACATCGACCTTCCAACTTTGCACCCCCTTCGAAGCGCGGATTAAGGCGTACGCCAAAAATAAATAAAAAGTGCAGTGGCGTCATTAAAACCGGCCACAAAAACAAGGTGAACAGACTCCTCGGGGGGACGCTCCGCATCCCGGAAACATCGACCCAAATCTCCAAGGAGCGAGCTCGCATCCACTTAGGCACGAAACCCGGATACCCCGAACTCGGAGCCACGTGACCAAAAGACACACACAAACACCACAAACACACACACACTGACACACACGCGTGCGCGCGCGCGAGCGCTAGCAGAATTTCTGCGCCCAAGAAAGCGTTCGACCCAAGTGCGTTTAGCATTCTTTGCCGAGGGATGGAGGCGAGGAGGCGCAGAAAATGCGCGCGCACACCCGCGCGCTTCTGCAAACAGACACGCGCGACACACGCAAGGGCTCGAGTGTGTGTTCGGGAACGCTAAGCGCTAGAATTGCTCCGGTCGCACGCTCGCGGGAAAACTGCCTCGGTAAATACCGCGTGCGGAAATGCGCCTAGGTTTGCGCCGTGCCGCCAGGCCTTTTTCTTTGTTTGTTTGTAGGGCCATGGTCTACTCCGTCCCCCCCCCCCCCCCCCCCCCCAAATGTCGAACCACAGCAAACGCTACGAGACATCCCAGCCAACCCAACGCTGTCAAAGAGGATCACGTGACCATACCCCCCCCCCCCCCCTCTCGCGTTGTTGTGCCCTTTCTCCCGAGTTTCACGTGACCCTCATGCTGTATTGGATTGGCTTAGAAAGCTCGAAGCGTTCCCCGCAGTTCAGCTTAAAGTGAAACGCGGTATACGCTTGCCACTTTTATGGGAAGGCTGGACCGCGTTTCTTCGGAAACTACGCCTCGCATACCATCGGAAGAAAAAGAAAGTTTGCATAGACCCCTTTAGAAATAAACTTGGCAAGAGCGAAAATCCACTGAACGAGTCCAACAACATTGGGCGGCCGATGTCATAGTGAACGACTCCGTTGAGGTCGGTACAGTTGTTTACACTGTGGCGCTCTTTACGTTTCATCGATCCCTTCGCCTCTGTTTGGCTGAGGCAGCGTTTTCCCTACCACGGGTAACCGACATTTCCCAATTTCCAGCCGTTAAAGATGACGAAATGCATCGCTTCTACGAGAGCCGATCTGAGTCCGAGCGCCCCTTCGACAGAAGCTACAACTTCCTCGTTGAGGGGTTTGTCTTCCAATTCGTAGACCCACACGGGCCATCGCTAGTACGCGGCCATCACGGGTTTCATGTAGTACTTGAAGCGGCGAGGTGTGGTGAATAAGGGCCCGATGATGTCCATACTAAGTTCGCTCATAGGCCTCGTAGTCCATTGGCTACCCATGAGACCTTCTGTCTTCTGGCGGTGGTCCTTCGTGCTCAGACATACCTGGTAGGATTGGACATATTTGACCAATGTCGGCCCGCATTCCTATTCATACCAAACGACAGGAGATGCGCCATGAAGTATCCGGAGTTGGCGCTGGTAGAATGTTCGTGGGCCATATGCAAAGCCAGTCTGCGGAGATGATTTGGAATAAATTAAGTGGGGAATTTTTTTGCTAAATTTAGCGGGAAAATTTTACCGCTAAATTTAGAAGGGAAAATTTTTGAAAATAAATTTAGTGGGGAATTATTTTGCTAAATTTAGCGAGAAATTTTTTCTGTTAAATTTAGCGAGGAAATTTTCCGCTAAATTTAACGGCTGAGTTTTACCGCTAACTTTAGAGGGAAATGTTCACCTAACATTAACGGGAATTCTTTTTCGATAAACTTAGCGGTGAGTTTTTGTTTTCGCTAAATTTAGCGGGGAAAGTTTTCTGCTAAATTTAGTGGGGAAATTGGTTCCGTTAAATTTAGCTGGAAAATGTTTTTCGCATTTTTCGCAAATTTGGCGGGGGATTTTTTTTTTTTCATTAAACTTAGCGGGAAATTTTTTTGTTAGTTTTAGCGGGTAAGTTTTTCCGCTAAAGTTAGTAGAGAAGTTGTTCCCTAAATTTAGCGGGAAACTTTTTCCGCTAAATTTTGCGCGAAAATGTTTTTGCTGTCCAGTGGGGAAGTTTTCTGCTAAACTTAGCGGGAAATTACTTCCGCTAAATTTAGCGGAGAAATTTGTCCACTGAATTTAGCGGGTGACCTTTTTCGCTAAATTTAGCGGGAAATTTTGTTTCACTAAATTTAAAGGGAACATTTTTCCGGTATATTTAGCAGGAATTTTTTTTGCGCTAAATTCAGCGAGGAAATTCTTTATCTAAATTTACCTGATAAATTTTCCCGCTAGATTTAGCGGGGAAATTGTTCCGCTAAATTTTAGCGGGGAATATTTTTGGCTAAATTTAGCGGGAAAAGTTTTCCGCTAAATTTCGCGGTAAATCTTTTCCTTAAATTTTGCGGAAAAGTTTTCTCTCCTCCTCCTACTTCGTGACGTTTCTCGTGACACCCGCGGTGTCACATGTGACGGCACGTCTGACGTCATTATGGGAAATTCCCATAATGCAAAGCGCGGTTATGCCGACGGCGACGGCGACGCCGCTCAAGCTGGAATTAGGCGCCTAAGAGCTGTGCCCTAAAAACAGTGTGAGATAGAGCAATTCTTCTGGTAATTTTATTTCAGGAATTCAGTCGCTTCAGAAATTTCAAACTATGAGAGAAAAGTTTGCAGAGCTAAACGAAGATACGAGTAAAATACGAGGAGCGGCTCTTCCTATACTCCGCCTTTAGCTTGACAGCACTATCGATTCATGGATTGCCTTTCGAGAAGCAGAGAATTACCAACAGCGTGGTGCGTACGGTTTATATACATCAAGTTCAATTAAACGTGTTTAGAAATCCATTCGTTCTTATTAGGACGTTGCCAAACCTCAGTCAATCAGTGAGGCCTTCTGTCAGCTTGAACAAAGAATCATGACAGCGTGTCTTCCCTAATGTAAGCATCAATTTATGAGCTTTACGTGTTACACATTTGGTCTTAAGCCGCGGGGTACATTGCAGCAACCACCTGACAAGCCGCGATAAGGACAACGCAATAGCGGAAACTCTTGCCCACATGTAATTGATGAGCACTGTCAAACCATGTGCGCCCATAACAGCGTCTCTGGGTACTGTGCTTTTGGTTTAGAATACATGTAGGTAGTACTACATTCCCAACTCTCGGTAAAAAATAAGTGCAATTTTTGTATTCTTCCTGAAGGAAAAATTGTAATTTGCAGCTCCGAGACTAGTTCAACAACCAAGATTGCAGTACACACGCGAACAAAAGGTTTGGCCGCAAATGAGCTGGTGGTGGTTAGACATTTTACTAAACTCCCGGTGACTGGGACAAGAAGGGACGGACAAACACAGCTGAAATTTATTTGACAACGAAAGGGCTTATACAGGCATCAATCTTACACAAACACTAGAGACGAGAGGGAGAGAGGGAGAGAGGGGGGAAATGGGGAATCCCGTGCCACAAACAGTACAGCAAAGCAACCTTTACAATTGAACTGAGATGCAGTGAGCTGTTCTAAACAATAAAAACAAAAGACACCTTTTTTAACATTGTCTACACCGGCAGTGTCCTTAAGAAACCCAAAAAGAAAGACGTTTCAAGGATCATTGGGAAAGTACACTGTACTGGCGAAAGCCGGAACACTAGAACAGGACGGACGCAACGAACGAAACGACCAGGAATCCAACACAAAACGAACTGATCTTTATAAAACTTAAAATGGTTGGGTTGCTTTTGTGTGATTTTAAGTTTTATCACGATCAGTTCCCTTTGTGTTGGATTCCTTGTCGTATGGTTCGTAGCGTCCTTCCTTTCAAGTGTTCCGGCTTTCGTCAGTAAAGTGTACTTTTCGAGTGATCCTTGAACCATCTCTCTTTTTGGGTTTCTTAATGGCAATGCCGGTGTAGAGATTGTTAAAAAAGGTGTCTTGTTTTTATTTTATGAAGGAGGCCACTGCATCTAAGTTCTATTGTAAAGGTTGCATTGGTTTTGTTTTTATTGTTTAAAGGAGGGCCACTGCTTCTCAGTTCAATTGTAAAGATTGCTCTTTTTACTGTTTGTGGCACTGGATTCCCCATTTCTCCCACTTTCTCTCTTTCTCGTCTCTAGTATTTTGTGTAGGATTCGATGCCTTTCGTAGTCAGATAAATTTCCGCTGTGTTTGAGACTTTGTGTTTGTCTGTCCCTTCTCATCCCAGTCTCGGGTTTTTTAGCAAAATGTTTAACAAACGTGAGCTTGGTATTCACTCCATTTATCGCATAAAATAAATTACTACTAAAATAACCTCACTTCCGCCTCCGGGACAGATACCTTAGTGCAAGAAGTTGAGGAAAGGTAAGTGAAGATGGTCTTAGTTTAGTTTTTTGTGGGTTTTGTTATTTATTCTGATTTTGTCTGACTATTTCTTTGCCGGTATTTTCTCGAGAGGGGCACATATTTAAAGAAAATAAAACCTAGTGCCACAAAGTTTCTTTTTTTTTATATATTGCACGGACAAAGAATTTATTTTGAGAACCAGGGTTTTTACAACTGAATTTGATGTTTTCGGTCCATTATATTTACGTGTTTGGTAAAGAAGTAGTATTTGTATTAAACACCTTCATTCCGAGCTGCCACAATCTGGCATATATTTATTTATTTATTTAGGAATATTACTAGCTCCACTCAAGGAGTCATGGTAGGAGTAGGTACAAACATGTAAACAAGATGCAGATTTATAAATGAAAACTCAATTAAGCATAAATTCAAGAGAAGATACAAAATTAGCAACAGTTGTGTTGACGACGACATCATTTGGTAATTCGTTCCATTTTTGAATTGCCGGAAGGAAAAAAGAATATTTAAAACAGTCGTTTTTGAACCTGTATTGTTTTAACGCTCTCGTGTGGTTTAGACGTGAGGACCCGGTCGATAATGGTTGTATATAGTCAGATCTTTGAACATGAAGAGTGCCGTTAAGGATATTGAACAGAAATTTTAATCTATCAATTTTCGCTCTCATTTGCAACGGTTGAAGCTTCGCTCTAGTAACTAATTCAGTGGACGATGTTTCTCTACGATAATCATTAAAAATAAACCGAGCAGCTAACTTCTGGATACTTTCAAGCTTATTAATCCCGTTTTGTGTGAAAGGGCACCACACTGAACTAGCATATTCTAGCACAGGCCTAATAAAACTTTTATACGCAATACGTTTAGTGTCAAAATCGGCAAATGTATTTCACAGAGCTATACAGAAAGCTGGCAAAGGAACTGGAAGGCAGATGCTTACCGATTTCTATGGTTGTACAGTCTTATGCTTTTTCACCTTTAAATGTATTCGTGAGTGGTCGCTGTTACATTTTAAAAGGGTTTATTCAGCTGCGACATAAGAAGTTACAGACAGCAAACAAGGGTTCGGTCGACCGGCTTGGCGTCTGAACAATAAAAGGGGCAAGACGCTTCGCACGAGGCGCAAAATTTCCAGACCATATGATCTCCTCCCCTTTTAGATAAGAAAACACTTAAATTTTTATCCTGTTCGTGACAATACACAGGCAGGCCTTTAACAAGAAACAAACTAACACATATTTCAAAAAGCCCCCTTAGAAGCCAACAGATTAAAAACAACTGAATCATGGGCTAAACAGTTTTTTTTTTTAGTTTTTTTACTCGACGCGGATAACGGTGCGATATGTTCAAGGCACTTGTTGCACTGACATGGTCTTCAGGTGGGCCGCCAGAAATTGATGATGCAGGCTTCGACACAGTCATTCACCAGTCTTCGGGTTCCTCAACAGTGTCACCTTTAGTGATGAGAATCTGGTCTTGGTGTCGGTTTCAAGTGACATCTCCCATCGGGGTCTTCACACACACCTGGTAGGAGACTGGACCTGTCTTTTGGTGATCTTGCCTGCCAGCCACTTCTCCGAACCTCTGTAGTTGCGCACACGCACAGCATCTCCCTCTTGCACCGTTCTTGACACAGTTGGCTTGTAACGGCTCTTTGAATGTGTCCAGTCTTTTGACACTGAAAACACTTCGCTTCTTTGTGAGGACAGTCGTTAGCATTGTGTTTGTTCGAGCCACAACGATAGCATTGCGTTCCGCCTTTCGCCAACTTGTCGGTTTCCAACTACTTTATTTCTGTTTTGGCTTGCGCGGTGGAGTGACATTCGCTTGCATTTCTTGTCGGTTGTTCCAACGACAACGCCTTTTCCACCGCTCTTTTGAAAGACAGCGATTCACCTTCTGCAAAAAGGCACTTTTGAATGTCCACCTGTATCAAGCCACACACAAAACGATCCCTCAGCGTCTCCTCGAGGTGCGTTGCGAACTTGAACGTTTGGGACAGACGCTTGAGTTCCACCACGAATTCGGCAATGATCCTCCCCTCTCGTTGCACCTTCTTCTGAAACTTCGCCTATTCCGCGAGAATCGAAGGTTTCGGCGAAAAACGTTCGTTTAGCGTTTGCTTCAGTTTGGTCCGCGTCTTCGTCACGGGAGGCGTTGGAGACACTAGGCTTTTCAGTAGTGCGTACGTTTTTGACCCTATAAAGCTTAAAAACGGGTGAACTTTTCTCTCGGGGGGAATCTTGTTCACCACAAAGAATGCTGTCAGCCTCTCGTTGTAGGTTTCCCAATCCCACACGGACTCGTCAAACGCTTCGACTTGCCCGATCAGTCCGGACACCATGCTGCTGCCACCTCCCTCCGTCATCCTCGTTGCAAGCAGTCCTCCTGGTGCTTCGGTGTCGTTTCCGTCAAGTCCAGGGTAGGAGCCACATCTTCGTCGCCATTATGTTAAGTTTGAAAAGGGTTTATTCAACTGCGACATAAGAAGTTACAGACAGCAAACATGGGTTCGGTCGGCCGGCTTGGCGTCTGAACAATAGAAGAGGGAAGAGCTTCGCACGAGGCCCAAAGTTGCCAGACCATATCAGTTGCGACTAAAAGATACGAGTCCCAAGGTTCTGCAATATATATGGGTACGACTAGTGATATACGTGCGTCTACAGTTCTCTCTTTCAGAACTCATAGTTACTGCTGCTAAAGGAACCAAATCGTTTCGAGTCATATGTATAAATTGTAGGGAGAGGTCAAATAAATGGCAGTTGTCTTGTTTTTCATTTCATATATCTACACACAAGGCCGCGCTTTATAATAACATCGTGTTATAATCAAGCGCAGGAACATAAATATGTGAAATATAAAACGTATAAAAACAATGCAACGTATCTCAAGGAAATAATTTTATTCCTACTGTAAAAAATGTATGTTGCAGACAAAGACGAAGCCAAGACGTCGTATACTGAATAAAAAGAAAACGTCCGAGGATTGAATAAATCGAGGCTGGTGCAGCAAATTCCTTGCCCAAATGATGACTTTCATCACTTTTGGGGTGATGGCGGCGGAGCGCCTGTGAAAAAAAGCCTAGGCTGCAGGCCTTAAGGGCAATGTCTGTCGAGCAACAACGGCTCTTGGACTACGGAGAGAAATACCTAACGCAGCAATTAATCTAGCTCGCTTGTGTGACAATCTTGTGTTGTCACTCGACAGACCCTTGGCCAGAAATATACTCAGCAAAATCATTCCGAATTAGAGCCGCTGGCTAGCCATATCTGGCTGAGCTGGGCAAACGAGAAAGGTGTTGAATCACTGTGCGCCCTTCTGTATTTCCTACTCCGCTTGGCCCTTCGGCCAATTGCTTGTCATTTTCTCTCTCAAGAAGTGCTGGAGGGCAGTAGATGTTTGGTCATGGACCTGAGAAAGCAGAAAACTGTGAAGGGCAACACAGGCGCCTATGTAAGCAACAGTGTTCGTTTCAGCCGCTTTAAATTTCTAAAAGTTCTCCACCGCTTAAAGAGGATTCCGAAAGCGTTTTAGAATGCCCTGCGTATTCGGGTCAGTCTTTAGTTTTACTCGAATCTTGAGCCTTTCTCCCCTGCCTTCGTCGTGTTGGCCTTTGTTGATGATCACTTTGGAGCATGTTTTCATTAAATACGTTTTTAGAGAAAATTTCCCATCCATGACGAATGGCATGTCTTTGCTTGTTTCAGGCACGGACTTCGATGAAGGAAATTCCTAAGTGTCCTTTTTAAGGCTCAGCCCGATCTCGCTCATAGATAAAAGCCTCTATCGCTTTTATAGCCGGGACTGCCAATGTCCAACCGCAAAAAGTGGTACCGGGGGTCAACGACAGCCATTACGACCTGAAAAGCAGTCACTCTTTTTTGGTTAGGCTTGCACTGTGCTGAGGAGCTGATGTGATCTAAGCACTTAGGGGTTCGGTGGTATACTTGGACTTTACTGAGGTTGATTGTAAAACCGGATGCTCTGGCCCATGCTCTAGCACCTGCCGAACATGCACAATATGCTCATCTAGGATTGTAGAGTGCACATGCACGTCGTCTAACAAGGCGAAGCTGCGGTTGACGCCTTGCAATACCCTGTCCATCAATATCTGGAATGTCGCTGATCTACCCGTTACTCTAATAGACATCCTGAAAAACTCTCAAGTGCCTTGTTGGCAGAGGAATTCGGCCTTTGGTACGGTTGTCTGGAGACAACTGCCCAGGGAATCTTCCATCGGAGAGATGTGGTTAACTGCGACCATCCAGTTTTTCAGGTGTAGGGCTCAGGCGTTCCTCTTTTGGCAAGGCTGCTAATATGCAAGTGGCACAATAGCTCCTTTGCTCCGTGAGTGGTTGCCACTTGCAGAGAGGCGCCATATGCGCCCGCCGGCACTTGTTCCTTTTTTGCAATTGATTTACTTCAGTCCATCATGCAAAATCACGTAAAATAACCTCTGACTGGTTAAGGCAAAATGTGGAAGTATCTTAAAATGAAGCTGCGATTATAGTTCTTTGAAAGTCACATCAAACGACGCTGTAGGTTGTTTAGTTTTTTTCTTTCATGAAGTGCAAGCGCAAAGAAGGACATCGTAAAACATGGGCGAACATTTGTATACGGGATTTAGGCCGGCTCCAAGGTATTTACTGTTTTTTTTATTGAGCGCAGCTGTGTAAAAAAGAAACAACAGTAATCATACATGTTACTGTGGAGTTTTTGTAACCATGATTGGTGTGAAAAGGTTTTAAAATAATATCCCTTTGTTACTGGACCCACGTGTTTCTTTAAAAAAAACCAAGTGCCGACAAGACAACAGTGTTTTATTTACAAATTCCTGGTTTTAATAAAGTGGAAAAAACAGTCATACATTTGCCAGGATCAGGAGCTTGAAAGTTCATCGAAAGAATACTCGCAGAGAACAATGTAAGACACAAAAGATTAATAGTCGGCGTAGAAGTTCAACTGCACTCTAGAAGTAGATCGGGATCAAGGATGCACCGCTTAGAAGTATGCGCTGGTTAACGTTGCCAAACAGTATGTCGCCATCGTAGCAGCAAGCTTTGTTGCAATTGGCAGAGGTCCAGTTCAGGGGGTCCTGAGGCGCAGTAAAACTTACGAAAGAAGTTAATACCGCTTCCACGGCTTTCATCCTGTCTGGTAAAGAATCACAGAACGCGGCCACGGAGTATAGCTCAGCCCAAAGCCTGTCTCCCCCCCCCCCCCCCCCCTTCCCCAATTAAGCTCTCACCACTTCCCACAATTCGTCGGCAGTGGCAAGGTGGAGGGGACGCCGTGATATGGCTACCTTGATGCACCTCCGAACGTCTTTGATGATTTTTAGATCAACTCCTTTTGGGGGCCAAGACAGCTCTGTCAGGCAGCGTTCATTGAGGAGATACTAGCGTGACAACGCATTTTCTACTTCGGCGCTCTCTTGAAATGCACTGAAATGCATGATAGTTGAAAACGTGGATACTGGACTGCGCGGCACGCACAGACATCGTGATGGTGGTTCCGTCGGCCAATATTTTCGATAGTAGACGGCCGGAAGAGCGCCGTGGCGCAGTGAGCACAAGTGGTAATTTATCTCGCCCTAAGGATGCGGCGTGTTTGCGGAGCGATGCGATAGGCGGCGCAGGTAGTACCGTGCCTAGGCCGGAGCGCTGTTTCAGCTCCTATTGTCCGCAATAGTGCATCATTAATGAAAACAAAATAAAAAAACAATTATACATGTAGAAGCAGAAACAGATATTAGACCATTTCTGCGAAAAAACATCCCGCTTTATATTTGGCTTGCAGATTATCGCTAATGGATAAAACCCTATGTATATTCTTGATAAAAGAAAACATATAAAATTACCTTCAAAAATATGTTGCTACTTCTTTACGATAGTTAGTAATTTACTGAATTACTTTTTATTTCAGTAATCTTTACTCTATTCGAATTATTTTGAGGCCAATACTCAGTAACTTAATTACTTTGTCTGACGTGCGGCGCAGCATTGCTTGAACAAAGTGTGCGAGTAGTCTGGGTTGGTCCATGATCCCGGACAAATCACCACTTGTTAAGCAAGTTTATTCCTTCTAACATCCTTTTTCCTTACATAAGACAGCCGATTCCATCCGAACCCTTATTGCAATTCCGTTTCTTGTACCTCTTCTACTTGATAGGGGAATTTCCATGGTGGAATAGGAGCGGTTTTGGAGTGCTTTTTTGTTAGTGTCGTCTTTGGCATGCCAGAGCTCGCTAGCATCTACAGCACAAATATGCGAGCATAAAACGCTTTTGGATCGCTCCAAATTCACCAAGGGCATTCCACAATAGAGTATACAGGTACCTCATTTCTCAATTGTCTCGCTATCCCCGCCATTTGGATGCTTCGCTGAGCGGGCGCAAAAGGGGGTGTTCACTGGACGCCATATTGTTGAACCTTGTTCGCCGCGCATGCTCTGAACTAGCGCTCATTTCTCGTCTTCCACGAAAAACGATTTTTATTGTGTCGAATTGACGTTGGGGGGGAACGTGCGTCCGCGTGCATTCCTCGCAGGAAGTGACGCTAAAGCTACAGGGGCTATATTCACTGAACGCCATATGTGGGGGCGCTTTTCAGAGCACATGCTCAGAACGAGCTCACATTAATAGGCTGCTAAGACCGGCAATCTCGATGGCGTGGAATGCACATTTCAAAAGAACTGCAGAAGCTCGTCTTCAGCACGCGCTCAGCTATGGCCCGCCAGTGAATACTCCCTATACACCTTTTCAAAAAAAGCGTCTGAGGGCGCTTTCCTTGCTGTATTTCTGTGTTATGCTAGCGCACTTTCTGGCTGGCCGCATTGCGAAGGAATGAAGGCTGAACTGTGATTTAGCACGTGTGGACTGCGATGTCTAAAAACAGCGGAAACCTGTATTGGGGAGGACATCGAACACTCATGCCTCTAGTGGTACGCTTCAGCTGTGGGGACCACAAACCGTATTTTCTTGATTGTTATTGTTTCGAGAAATCAAAGGTGACTATTCGAAGGGCGCTCCTCTTGCGACTAAGGCACTGGTCAGAGCGAATTGCTCGTGCCCAGACCGCCGCTCGGCGACGTTCAATTTCTTCGTTATGCTGTATTAGTAAACAGCGGGCCGTGGGGACAACAAGCTCACTAAAGCGCCCAGTATAGTTCAATCTCCTGCTCATATTAGGTACCCATGCACTCGCTGACATTGAGCACGGATCAAAGTCTTGCACGCGCGGTGTTCGCGTCTCCTAAGATGGCAGAAAACGTTGCACCCCAGTATTGTTATGAGCATGCACTGCGAAAAACGTCCAACGAAATGGTGTCCCCTGGAGACGATGATTACAATCAGAAAATGCGAGTTCCTGAGCTTTAGATACGACGCCAGGGAGCTCGGCGATATCGCTTTGCTTTGTTCCTGACTGTTTAGCAATACTGGACAGCGGAAAGGCGTTTCCTGCCTTTTTGGATAAAGTTTCAAATAAATAGCAACAATAATTTGAAGCATCAAAATTACGAAATTCTTATTACTCTCAAGCCTGTCTTACTTAGCGGCTCGTGTAATGCATAGCGTGACGGCACAGGGTTATGTGTTCTGTTTCAACACATATTCGGCTTCGGGGGCACTGCCCATACAGAAGGATTTGAACGATCTTAATTGTCGGTACACGCCCATATCGCTGCTTAGAAACAAGCTCGTGTTTGTCCCCACAAGGTGTGCGCAATGCGCCTGCGCAGATACCAGATTCACGTGGAGAGGAGTGTCCGCGCATGCGCAGAGCCGACTGCAGCGCCACCTCAGCAAACGTAATTTTGGAGCAGCGCATTGGTCTATCCATGTCTTCCACCGACGTCAGAACAGCAGCCATTGTCGTGACTTCGCTGCTGAGCGCTTACCCTTTGTAAAGTTCATTTGGTATCACCGAATGGTTCTCTCGGCAAGAAGTAGGAATGACCATCAGCATGGCTTGACGACGTCATGTGCGAACCGTGTATAAACGAGTCTTCACCCTACAATTGACCCTCTATACATAGAAACGCCATTGGTTGTTTCTATTTGTACTGCATAGACGCCGACAGCTATCGACACAAGGGATCCCACCAAACGGAAAAACCAAACAAGAAAAATAAAATAAAAACAGAAACAAGAAGAAAAGAAGCGTGACAGTTCTTGAAGAGAAGCCCAACACCTATTAGTCCACGGCGGGGAAAAAAGTCCTAGTGTGACAAAGTCAATCTCCCCGGTTGTTTCAAACCTTGCACAATTGGACCAGGCAAGTAAAACTTCTTTTCTCTTTTTTTCTTTGTTTTTCTGAGGGGGAAGGGGGGGGGGGGGGCACGTTCGTTAAGATATAAGCGAAAGCTCTGGCCCCGTTTTCTTCTATTCTTCGGCTTCGTCTATACGAAAAACAAAACGCAATTGACAGCTATAGCCCGCAATCCTCGACGCCCACTCCTCCACAAAAGAAGCGCTCCATAGAAAAAACTCACGCGCCTTTCTAAAGGTCTTGCTTGGCACTTTAACAAGTCTGGAGGAAACAAAGTAGACATAGCGTTGAGAGCTGGAAAGCGCTAATGACTCTAGAGGAAGGTTGCTAGCAGGGAAGCCGTCTAAACTCGTGACTAAAAATAGGATAGCTTTTCTCCGACAAAGTCCACTTCCATTTTCTGTGAACGTCCGAGGGACTCGTCCGGGTAACAAGATTGTCCGGCTTGGGGAGTTCTTAAAAGTGCTTCAATTTGGCAGCTAGTGGTCGCGGGGAAAGGAACGTTAGCGCCTAAAGGATGGTCATCGATTGATAGATTGAAAGAGCGAAGACTGAATGGGAACATGGAAGCCTGCTGTCTGCTTGGAGAGTTAAAAGAATAATTGCGTAAGCGCAGAATAAAATTAAGTCGGTTTTACTAGAAATGTACGATTCAAGATAAACTTTCAGGCAGCACAAAGTATTGTGCCGATGTTCGCGTCGGATCGGGAGATTGATGTGAGTACGATTCTGATACTGCGCATGTTGTCGTGGTATTGGAAAAATCGTGCCGATAATATTTTGATACTTTCGATTTCGGCGGAACAGTGAAACATCTGTTGATAAATGTAAACTCGTGTCCTTTCATCGTCGCCACAATCCTCTTCTCTTCCATTACGCTACCGCTAACATACCCATAAAAATCGTAGGGTCAAATAAACACCTAGGCCTCACTGTGTGCAACGATCTATCCTGGTGCACGCATGTTACTAATGTTATCTCATCTGCAAACAAAACATTGGGATTCTTAAAACTTCACCTCCGTCACGCCCCCCAACATGTGAAATTACTTGCCTACAAATCACTTATCAGGTCAAAGCTGGAATATACGTCCGCAATCTGGAGCCCGCACCAAGTATATCTCATAAACGCACTTGAAGCAGTTCAAAATCGCGCTACTAGGTTCATTCATTCCTCGTATTCGTATAACGTCAGCATATCTTCCCTGAAAGCAGAATCGGGCTTGCCTAGCCTCTCTACCCGTCGTCGCATCACCGCCCTTTCTTTGTTTCACAAGTTCTAATATTCTCCGCTTAGTTCCATGCCTTACATCATACTGCCGGCACGCACTTCTCAACGCACTGGTCATCCGCTCCAAGTGGCACGCCCACGCGCCCGTATGTCACATTGTTTTCCCACATTTTTTCCCCGCACGGCCTCGGACTGGAACGGCCTTTCCCACAACATCGCTGCCGTCACCTGCCCATCAACCTTCATGGACAATGTAGCAACTCATATCTCTCTCTGAATAATTATGGCACCCAAGAATTAATTCATGTGTACCCACCCCTTATGTAATACCCCTTGAGGGAAGTCCTTAAGGTAATAAAGTGAAGTGAAGTAAGGTGAAGGTCACACCAACGCTCAACAAAAGGCGAGGTCGAAGGATGGACAATGCAGCCAAACTCACTCTGCATGCTGGTACACAAACCGCATTTGTGTGAATGTCGTTTCTGAGTCAACAATGACGGCGCGGTATTGAGCATTTTCGGCCGATTCGAAAATGATATTGAAAAAAACTTTCAGCCTTTCCACTCTGGTGAAGCGAGACCAGCGGAGCTGTACAATGGAAAGTAATGGCCGGCCGCAAGTCAACAAGCCAGAGTGGAAATGCTGCCGCCATCTATGAGCGACGGCGGCAACCAGATACGTGGCTTGCCGCCGTCGCTCATAGATGGCGGAAGGTGTCCAGAGTTCGGTGTCTTCATTTCTTTGCGGGGACACGATCCTGGGTAAACTAGCCCTCAACAGCTCCGCTGTAAAAAAAAAAAGGAATTTTTATTTTTAGCGATTAGCGATAGATTTATGGCGCAGATTGTACGCGCGAATAACCGTCATATTTTGTAAAGTCATTAACTATAATTCTTTAATTAACCTTTTTAATTAGTGGACTAAAGGCCATATTACAAGGCACCATGACAGAACAGCACACGACATAACAGCACGCGACAAAACAGCACGGTCAAAACAGCACGCGTCAAGACAGCACAGCGTCAAAACAGCACGGCGACAAAACAGCACGCGTCGAAATAGCACGCGACAAAACAGCACAGCGTCAAAACGGCACAGCGACAGAAGGGCACGTGTCAAAACAGCACGGCGTCAAAACAGCACAGCGTCAGAACAGCCCAGCAACAAAACAGCACAGCGTCAAAACATGACATTGACAATATAACTAGGGTTCGGCGTTTTCGGTTTCTATTATTTGAAATTCCGCGCACTTTTTTCGGTTTTTATTCCAAACAAAAGTTTTCGGTTTATTGCGGTGAATATTTGTAGACTCATAAACTTCTCAGTTATATTAGGTTTATTGACGAAAACCAGCATACTAACGAAAATGCAATAATTAAAAGCGTTTGTCTAAAATGTATATTGAGCACCCTGTACTGGTCTTCTTATTTGTTGCCGTCTTTGGCAGCCGACGCGACCTGTTCTGTAAAATGCACTGGGGCCTTATCGTATCTGACATTATCGTCGTGTGCTCGTATTTGTACACAGGACGAGCATGAGCTTCAGTACCACTTTGGTCGGAGAGGAAAACATCAAAATGGAGAAATTAGCAAGCATTGTACTCTGTGCGTTTTCCCCCATTTTCACGACTGCGAGAGGTGATAAATTCGCGCCGACGGCAAAAATGACAATAAAACACTCGTATTTATGCCCTCCTCTAATAGACGGAAGCTAGGGGTGTTGAACAATGCGCGGCATCTACGGACACTCTTGATTTTCGCTGTTTAATTTCACGATTAGACTCTCTTCTTTTAATGAAGAATTCGGCACAAACCTCTATCAGGTGAAAAACCCAGATTTCGTCCTGGGACCCCTGCACCCCCGAAGCTTATGTTGAAAGTTGAACCGATCTCGCAAACAAACTGAAAACTGCGAAAGGAAGTTGTCATATGGTCAGTAATGAGTAGGGTTCCGTGTTTTCGGAGTTTAGTTTTCGTCAAGTTCGGAGGGTGTTTTTCAGAGTTTATTTTTAACCGAAAATTCGGAGTTTATCGGAGTTTATTTTTTTTAATTCCAAATTCTCCGAAATTTGGAGCTCAAATTCGCAGTGTTTCTTATTAAAAATAAACAAACAATATTCAAATGTAAACGTATGCTGGACAAAAAAAAAAAAAACGCGATTGTATCAAATAATATTTTCTTCAGTTGGATTTGGCGTTGGTGCCATTACTACTGGCAATACTAATTTGTCCTAGAACAAAAGTGGCACACAAGTGTTATTTCGACAAACGTCGATACCTTAAAATCAATGACCTACTGGAGGTAGTAGCTGGGAAGCCTGTATTTATTCCATGATATTCCATCAACCTACGGCGCGGCCGCAACAGATAGAGTGGAAAAGAATGTAATAGAGAAGTTTCAACTGTCCTCTTTTTCACTTTATATAATTTCTATGGTCCATAGCTTTCGCGGTTACAAAAACACAACCTCTCCTTCCCCTCAGGCACAAATAGTATGACCCGAACCAAAAACATAAACACTAACTTTTGTCTTGACCCGATAGTACATTGATCTGTTGTCCTGACCGAAATTCGAAAGATATCTGTGGTGGCATTTTCCCAGGACATTTACTCTACGCGCTGATTAAACCATAAATTGTAAAATATATTTGTGTGTGTGTGTGTGTGTGTGTGTGGGCGGGTGGGGGGATTGGCATGTCGAAATTCAGAGTTTATCAGATAAATCCGGATAGACGAAACTTTTACCGGCGGGTGTTTTTCGAATTTATCCGAACACACGAAAACGTAGTTATGAGCCACATCCCCCCCCCCCCCCCCCCCCCCCGGCCACACGGAAACACACATACCACTCCAAACGCCCTGGAAAATTCTGAACTTTTTCAGTTAAGCCTGAACGTAGAAAAATGAATTCGGCGTACTTTTACCGGTTATATTCGCTTTAAGCCGAAAACGCTGAACCCTAAATATAACGTTTGAAGTAAAAACAAATGCACGTGCAATCCCGTCGCCACCAGCGTACGTTTTTTTTTTTTTTTCTCCACTAGCTGTTAAATAATGCCATGCAATGTCCAACCCTTTTTCTTTACGTTCTGTTTTGTTTTCATAAAACGGTACCTATTACAGTCGTTTTACATGCGTGCTGCTTTTGCGTTGTGTTGTTTTGACGCCGTGCTGTTTTGGCACGTGCTCTTCTGTCGCTGTGCCGTTTTGACGCCGTGCTGTTTTGTCGCGCGCTATTTTGACGCGTGCTGTTTTGTCGCCGTGCTGATATGACGCTGTGCTGTTTTGACGCGTGCTGTTTTGACGCGTGCTGTTTTGACGCGTGCTGTTTTGTCAGGTGCTGTTTTGTCGTGTGCTGTTCTGTCGCGTTCCCATATTACAAGTGCAATTTTGAAAACTACCAACGCGGAAGTCTAAATTAATTTACGAAAAGTAAACAGAAGCCACCCGCTTGGAGATATTCGCTTACAAACAGTGTTGTATCGGCCCCCCTGCGAAATCAAAAATATACCACTCCACACAACTGTGAAATAGTAGCCGACACTGCGAAAAGTTTGTCGGCGGATATCTCCAAGACGGTGACCACTTTTTACCTTTCGTAAATGAACTTAACATTCCACGGTGGTAGCTTCCAAAATAGCAATTGCAACATGGCCTCATAGGCCACTAATTAATAAGTTCATTAACAAATTTTATTTAATTACTCAACGAAAATTCCGACTATCTGCCCGTATAATACCCGCCGCGCTTAAGAAATACATGGTGAAAACCGAGTTCACAAAGCAGTGAGCCCTTCGTTATAATAGTTTTTTTTTTTTTCAATTAAAAAACAACATTCGACATAAGGCTAAAGCAGTAAAAGAACATTCACCAGCTTGGAGAAAGGTGAAAAGTGCTGGACACGTAAGCTAAGAACGTAAAAAATTTGCTGCGCAAGTTTTTTTTTTTTTTTAAGAATATATTTGCAACACACTTTTGTGAAGTGTATTTTATTAATCGATAAATCTGTGTAACGTCTACATGCACAGTTAGTTTCGCTTTGGGGATCTTTGAAACATTTCACGGCTCTTCAAGAGCCAAAAAACCTGGTTCATTTCCCATCAAAACACATCAATCAAATCAAATGCGTCTATAGCACCAACGGCCGAAAGGAGCAGGGAAGGAACTGCAGGTGTGATGATCGCTACCGGAGGTAGCGGTTACACCACCCTTGGGGTCCCTTTTGGGGTAGAGAGGAGAAGAAATGCCACGAGACTCGGATTTAAATTAGGACGTTTATTGTCCGACTGGGGACGTAAGGTGTCCGCTCACCCGCTTGGGCCGGCGCTTGGAACCTGGCAGGTTGCACGTCATTCTCTCGTGTCGTGGCCTCTTGTCACACGGCACGGGCTGGTGAGGTCGGGCTGTGGCTGCTTGTCACCCGGCACGGGCTGGTGAGGTCTGGCTGTGGCTCCTTGTCAGCAGGCACGGGCTGGTGAGGTCTGGCTGTGGCTGCTTGTCAGCAGGCACGGGCCGGTGAGGTCTGGCTGTGGCTGCTTGTCACCCGGCACGGGCTGGTGAGGTCTGGCTGTGGCTGCTTGTCACCCGGCACGGGCTGGTGAGGTCTGACTGTGGCTGCTTGTCAGCAGGTCGCTCGCCGACGTCCGTCCCGGGACAAGCTTCAGTCGCCGAGCCCTGCCGGCCGATCCTTTCAGTCCTTCGTTTCGTTCCCTCCCTGGCAATCGGGGCAGGCCTCGATTGGGACGCTCTTGATCTCCTCCTCCTTCTCGAGCCTTTTTCCCCTTCCGGAACCTCCGTGACGCTCTTCATCTCCTCCTCGTTCTCGAGCCTTTTCCCCCTTCCGGAACCTTGACGGACGCCAACCTCTAAACCCGTCAGGGTCACCAATTTTTACAGTCCCCGGAGACGCCACCCGTCGAAGATGATCCGCACGTGCAACACAAAAAGCGCGGAAACGCGCCAGACAAAAATAAGCCTCGCGTCGCCAGACAGCCGAAAGTTAGCCCTCTCCTTGACCCCATACCTCGTCTCCTTGGAACGGAGGGCGCGCTGAGGATTAAGATTAGCCACGGTGTCCCCACGTCCGGTCACGGATAATCCACCAAAGTTGTTCTCGGGGAAGGTCCCCAGTTTGTGCGCACTTCACAATCGCCACCACTTTTTTTTTTTTTTTTAAACAGTGTAGTCAAGCTTTTGTTCAGGTGACAACAACAACAACAAAAAAAAAACCACATCACTGCACCTCGCTTCGCTGGTTTTTCCCCTTCTTTTGTAAGAGCGGAGACACACAAAGTCCCCAGTCTGACTCAGAATCCAAAGAAAAGGAACACGTTTGGTCAGGTGCATTAAAAGAAAGAAATACGCTCTAAACATACAAACATACTCTATAAAACTATCATGCCTGCATCCGAGTAATGAATCTTGAAGAATATGCGCAAACGGGCATAGACACCCTCCATGTACTTCTCTATTGTGGAGTATAACTCAGTTCCCAAACATTCGGATCGATCGCGACTGCGTGACCCTGTGGCTGCTCCAAAGACTCTGGAGCTCCTTCCGTCTGATTCGCTGTCGGACTTCCCTGCTCCTGAGACAAATGCGCTCGCCGCAGCTCACGCTCGAACTCCTCGACGGCCTCAAAAAACTCCCGGTCTGATGAACGCGGAGGGCTCTCGTCGGGTAATGTTGGCTGTTCCCGCTGAAAATCTAGCTGCCTTGTTCTTGGCCGGTCGGCCGCGGGCGCTTCTCCGTCGGCCTGAGGGTACGGGCCCTCATACATCATTCTCTTTAACCTGTTGGCGTGAACGGTGAATGTACCCCTTCCCCCGTTACTACACCTCAAACGGTAGACAACTGAGCTCAACTGTTCCACCACCCGATAAGGACCTTTCCACTTTGGGGCAAGTTTTCGGGACAGGCCCTGACCGGTTTGCTCCACGCGAAGGTAAACTCTTTCTCCAACCTCGAAATCGGCATCTGCCGAGCGCTTGTCATATTGCCCCTTCCGACTCTCTGCTGCCATGGAGGAGACCTCGCGAGCCAGCTCATGAGACACCCGCAGACGAAGTTCAAGCTCCTCCCTGTAGTTCTCGAGTGTGCCGTAGTAAGGAAGCTGAGGGCGCGTCAACAGCTCCTGCGGGAGATCCGGGTCTCTGCCATACACAAGGTAGAATGGAGTCTCGTTGGTACTCTCGTGTGTAGCGGTATTGTACGCAAACATTACATAGGGAAGCCAAACGTCCCAGTCTTTTTGGTCCTTTGCGACCAGATGTGAAAGCAACCCCTTTACGGTCTGGTTCAGCCTCTCGACTGCTCCGTTAGCTTCGGGATGGTAGGGGGTTGTCCGAAGCCTCTCTACCCCAAGAAGCTTGCAGACCTCTGTCATTAATCCCGACACGAAGTTACTGCCTTGATCAGTCAGAAGCTGGTGCGGTACCCCATGCTTTAGCACGATCTTTTCAACAAAAGCCCTCGCCACCGTCTCCGCTTTCTGATCAAACAAAGGGAGGGCCTCGGCGAATCTCGTGAGGTGGTCGACGAACATGAGGATGTATCGGTGACCATCGGCCGTACAGGGCAACGGTCCCACAATATCCATTGCCGTTCTCTCAAACGGCCGAGTCACCTCACCGAACACCTGCAGAGGCGCCCTCTTTCTCTGTTTCGAGGTCTTCCGGAGTTGGCAGGATTCGCAGCATGCGCAATAGTGCTTAATTTCCTTCCTCATGTCACTCCAGAAGAATGACTTTTCGATCTTTTGTCGTGTTTTCTTTTCTCCAAAGTGACCTGCGTACGGGGCATTGTGAAATGCCTTCAATACGTCAGGCACCATACATGCTGGCACAACGAATCTCTCCGAGAGGCACCCTCGGCGACTGCCCTCTCGCTCTTGGGAAATCTTGCAAAGCAAGCCCTGGTCATTTATTTTGTACTCCGATTGGAGTGCTGGCTCCGAGGGAAGTCGCCTGAGCAAGGCCTCAAGAGAGGGATCATTTTGTTGTTCCTCCCTTAGCCTCTCTTCGCTTATGGTTGGGACGTAAGATGTTACCAACTTAACGTGGGCCGGAGGGTCACGCTCGGGAGTTCTACGGCTCAGGGCGTCTGCATTAGTGTGCGCTTTTCCCGCTTTGTGCTCTACCTCGAAGTTGTATTCCTGAAGCTGCAGGTTCCACCTCGCCAGCCGAGAACTCGGGTCTCGCATGTTCATTAGCCATTTTAGAGGGCGGCAATCCGTGGTGATCTTAAAATCGCGACCATACAAGTAGCATCGAAAATGCCGGACCGCCCATACCAATGCTAAACATTCTTTTTCAGTCGCGCTGTACGACTGCTCGGCCTTGTTCAGCTGGCGACTTGCGAATGCCACCGGGTGCTCGTGCCCATTGTGTCTCTGGGACAGAACCGCCCCAAGGGCGTACTGTGACGCGTCTGTGGCGAGAACAAACGGAATACGGAAGTCGGGGTACCTCAGGATCGGAGCCTCGACCAGTCTCTGCTTTAAACTTTGAAAGGCGCCCTCGGCATCGTCAGTCCACTCGAACTTTACATTTTTGGCCGTCAGGCGTGTGAGTGGTTTCGCTTCCCTAGAGAACTGGTTGATGTGTCGGCGGTAGTACCCGATAAGGCCCAAGAACTCCCGGACCTCTCGCAGGTTCGTCGGGCGAGGAAAGCTCTGCACGGAGCTTACCTTCTCTGGGTCCGGTCGAACTCCCGCCGCGGACACCATGTGTCCGAGGTATTTCACCTCCGCCTTCAGGAACTGACATTTTTTTGGCTTTAGTTTTAAACCCGCGCCCCTAAGACGCCGAAGCACACTTTCGACATCTTTCATGTGCTGATCAAAGGTCTCGCTGTATATGACAATGTCGTCCATGTACACGTGGCAGACCTGACCCACCAGCCCTTCTAGCACCACGTCCGCAGTACGCTGCCACACCGCGGGGCTATTTACGAGCCCCATAGGCATCCTGGTCCACTGGTAGTGCCCGTTAGTCGTGTTGAACGCTGTCTTTTCTTTGTCAGTGGGATCCATCTCAATCTGCCAAAATCCAGAGGCCATGTCTACCACAGAGAAATATCTGGCCGACCCCAACTGAGACAGCGTCTCCTGGATATTTGGCAGAGGGTATGGGTCCACACGTGTCACGCTGTTCAACTTCCGGTAGTCGACGACAAATCGAAACGATCCGTCCGCCTTCTCGACCAAGAGCGCCGGCGACCCCCAGGGCGACTTGGAATGCTCCACTATGCCCGCCTTCATCATGCCTCCCACCTGGCGATCCATCTCCTCCCTCTGTGAATACGGAATACGGTACGCCCGCTGATACACAGGCGTGGCGTCACCGGTGTTAATCCGGTGCTTGATCTCCCCGCACTGCCCTAGGTCTAGATTGGTCCTGGCAAAGACGCCCGCATATCGTCTTATCACCTGCCGGAGCTCGACCAACTCCTCTCCGGTCACATGAGCAATGTCGAAAAGGGAATCAATCTCCGCGTCTGAGAATGCCTCGGCGGTCTTATGAACTGCACGAACGCATTCCACCTCAGCACTGAGCTCCGCGCCATGAAACAGTGCTACATTCTTGTTCCGAGGCAGTGTCAACTCTTCCAACGTGAAATTGGCTATCCGCACAGGTACCCGGAGGTTTTCAGTTACGTGGACCAGCGCCGATGCTCCCGCGAGTCCGTGTACCGATAGCGGGCCGGTCTCCACAACGCCCAGCTCTCCCGCAGCGATTGGTTTGGCCAGTTTGGCCCAACACACGACTTCAGACATCGCAGGTATAGTGCAAGGACTGGCAAGGCGCACCGAAACGCCCGCTGGAGTAACCCGCCCCGCACCAACACTGTCGCCATGCGCAGTCGCAGGAGCAGTCCGCCAATTCCAGATGGGAATCTCGTTTTCACCGACCCTCAAAACTTTTCGCGTTGTGAGAAGGTCGATGCGCTGACTGGAAAGGACGTCCTGACCCAAAATCCCGTCAACGGGAACGGCCGGGCCGTCCGCAACCACGTAGCATGCGTGATCAAATCGGTGCTCCCCCAAAGCGAACTGCATCAAGAAACACCCTCTGATGTCAATTTCCTCCCCGGTTATTCCTACTAATGGCCCGTGGCTCATGTTCGCAACGGCCGGAGATTTTTCATTTGCCTCAGTTACCTTCTGCAGCACGCTCTCACGAATCAAAGTCACCCGTGATCCAGTGTCAACGAGCAAGTTAACGCCGAAACCATTAACACTGCACGCGATCACGGGGCTCGTCTCCCTTGAATACCGGATGACAGCTACCGGCTTCGCGACCACCTTGGGCGCCGGTTCCCCGCGGCCTCCTGCCCTGTCTTTCGCCCTTTTTGCGCCTTTCCCTTTCCGACTACTAACGACTGCCGCCCCCTCTTCCTCCCTAGCAGAGGGGACGTCTATACGTTTTTTGGATACGTTTGCGAACGATCCTCTGCGGGTCGCTCTCCACAGCTGCGAGCCATGTGCCCGACCCTGCCGCACGCATAACAGGTTGGAGGGCCGGTCGACCTGCCTGGGCGTCTGTTGAACGACGGCAATCGCGTTTGTTCCATCAACATCTTCTCGATGTTACTTAGCCTTTCTTTGAGTTCCTGCAACTCGGTTTTCTCCTTTCCGTCACCCTCACTCACTAGCCGGATTCCCGCGATGCCGTTGCTCAACGACTCGTTCGCCTCCTCCCTAGCAGCAAAGTCTACCGCGTCGTCGAAACTCTTAGGGTCACGTGACATGACAAACCTCCGAACAGGATCCCGGAGCCCAGCCACAAACTGAGAGCGCACCTGCTCGAGCAACAATTCTTGTCTCATTTTCGACTTCGCGTCCGGAGAGCCGTCCGAATCCATCACCGTAGCCTGAGCGAGTATCTGAACGCGAGTCGCGAACGTTCGCACGTCTTCACTCGGGAGCTGCCTCGCCCCCATAAACCTCTGCACGCGAATCGTTAGCGGTTCGGTGTCGAAACGGCTCAGGAGAACCTGTTTGAGCTCCGTGAACGTCTTAGCCGACCTGGCCTTCGCGTCATTCCATACGAATTCTTTCGCAGCCCCCAACATCTTACATTTACATAAGCACAGCGTGGTGGCGTCATTCCACAGCCCCATAGTAGCCACTTGCTCCACAACAGTCAAAAACTCTTTAACTGAGCCGTCACCCCAAAAACTTGGGATTAGGTTGCTTAATGCAAGCAGACTAGGAGCCATTGCACTACTGCTTGCGGCAGAATTCCCGGAAAGAGCCATGCCGGCCAACACACAGACCAAACGTGCTCGAAATCCCGTGGCACTCCTCCAGCTCTCTCTGGCAAAGGGGATCCAGACAAGTCGGGTCAATGCCAACCGCCAAAAGTTAAATGGATCCCACCGCTGCCACCAATGTGATGATCGCTACCGGAGGTAGCGGTTACACCACCCTTGGGGTCCCTTTTGGGGTAGAGAGGAGAAGAAATGCCACGAGACTCGGATTTAAATTAGGACGTTTATTGTCCGACTGGGGACGTAAGGTGTCCGCTCACCCGCTTGGGCCGGCGCTTGGAACCTGGCAGGTTGCACGTCATTCTCTCGTGTCGTGGCCTCTTGTCACACGGCACGGGCTGGTGAGGTCGGGCTGTGGCTGCTTGTCACCCGGCACGGGCTGGTGAGGTCTGGCTGTGGCTCCTTGTCAGCAGGCACGGGCTGGTGAGGTCTGGCTGTGGCTGCTTGTCAGCAGGCACGGGCCGGTGAGGTCTGGCTGTGGCTGCTTGTCACCCGGCACGGGCTGGTGAGGTCTGGCTGTGGCTGCTTGTCACCCGGCACGGGCTGGTGAGGTCTGACTGTGGCTGCTTGTCAGCAGGTCGCTCGCCGACGTCCGTCCCGGGACAAGCTTCAGTCGCCGAGCCCTGCCGGCCGATCCTTTCAGTCCTTCGTTTCGTTCCCTCCCTGGCAATCGGGGCAGGCCTCGATTGGGACGCTCTTGATCTCCTCCTCCTTCTCGAGCCTTTTTCCCCTTCCGGAACCTCCGTGACGCTCTTCATCTCCTCCTCGTTCTCGAGCCTTTTCCCCCTTCCGGAACCTTGACGGACGCCAACCTCTAAACCCGTCAGGGTCACCAATTTTTACAGTCCCCGGAGACGCCACCCGTCGAAGATGATCCGCACGTGCAACACAAAAAGCGCGGAAACGCGCCAGACAAAAATAAGCCTCGCGTCGCCAGACAGCCGAAAGTTAGCCCTCTCCTTGACCCCATACCTCGTCTCCTTGGAACGGAGGGCGCGCTGAGGATTAAGATTAGCCACGGTGTCCCCACGTCCGGTCACGGATAATCCACCAAAGTTGTTCTCGGGGAAGGTCCCCAGTTTGTGCGCACTTCACACAGGGCTTCCCCCCTCCCCCCATTTTTCCCAAATATGGAAATTTGACATTTACTTCAACTACGACAAAAATCACAGACTATCCATTTTTAAAGCTTGTTTCTGCGTAAAAACAATGAAATAAGCTATTGTGGTGGGTAATTTTATTGGAGAATAATATAGAATGCCAGGAGCCTGATGTAATTTGAGTTTACAAAGTTTTTCGCAACGATTGATCTTGTTTTTTTATAAAACGTTGTCTAACCAGTGATTCCAGGTACGTCCTGACTTGGGAGCGTCCAAACTTCGATAAAAAAAAGTACAGCCTCATTTCCTAATCGTCGGAGCTCGCAAAGACGCGGAGTGCGTGGTTCTTGAAAGTATTCTGCCGAGTCATGCCCCGCACGCTCAGAGCACAACGGACTGAAAAATATTGAATGCGACCTCGGTCTGCTCACGAACAGCGGAGCAAGTGCTTGAGGCAGCCATCGCGCTGGCCATCGTCTGCAATTCCAAGACCACGGTCATGACGGTCCCTCAGAAGGCCTGCCGGAACTACGCCCAAGGTACCCAGGCAGCACACTGTAGAGAGTTTTAGAATATGGGACCCCCAAAGAAATATGGGCTCACCAATGCGCATGCCCCGAACCCATCTCCGTTTCGGGTTTTGGGTTGGCGCTCGCCCCCAACGTGAAATTCGAGAAATAATGTGGGGCCTAAGGAGGATAGAAGGGTAGGAGAAGGCATGACGTTGGCCGCGTAGCCTCCACAAGCCATGCTCTCTTGACGCCTCGCCTCTTCCTCATTTTCCTCCTTACTCTCCTCACTTACCATGCCAACGTGACCACATCACGTGACCGTAGCTAGCCTTCGTCTTGCGATGGTGTACTAGAATACACCACAGTCTAGCCTTCCATCTGATAAAACCTACCGGACGGAGCGCGCGCAGGCCTGCAAAGAGTCCTTCCGCAATCAACCATCCATCTCACATGTGACATGTCACGCGCACCATCTGCGGTCACGCTGGGCACAAAATCGTTTAAACTTTTTATGACTAGGCTTCACCAATATTGCAACGTGCCCCCTCCTCGTACTTATAACCTCCTTGGTGTGGCCCCTATTGGCTTGGGGCCGGGTTGCGTCGGCAAACATGGCGACGCCATTTCCGCTCGCTTCGGAGCAAATTCGTCGTGGTCGCTGCAGTATCGGCCAATTTCACCGGTGCAAACGGCTTTTGCTGTAACTTATCTCGTTCAAGTCGCAAAGAATGAGCGATGCGCTCCCCTCATTTTAAAGGGCAACTTCGCTCAATTCCGAAGATTTCGGGATAATGATTAATTTCGAATTAAAAAGCCCTAGTAAACCACACAACGTCGTTTGCTTCGCGAAAAATGGGATATATATTTTTAAATCTAATTTTAAACACGAGCGGAAATCGAAACCGAAACTTCGGCTCGCCGGGCAACATTGGCCGCGGGCCGCCAAGTACATGGCCATCACGTGGTACGAGATGTCACGTGATCCTCGGCCCAACGACGGGCGGGATTGGGGCGGGCGTGTGGCAGGCGCGAGTGTCGTCTGCACCGCACTCTTCGCCACGTTTTGGTGTCTACGGCATTCGACGACGTCTGCACAACTGCGGCATAAATCTGCGCACGTGGTGTCCGTAGTGTGAACGAAACTCCGACAGTCAATAATCACAATCGGTGAGACGATGACGGCGGTTGTGACGCGGAAGACGGCGGTAACGGCGGGACCACGGCGGGGGACCGGACGGCTCCCAAGAAACGCGCTGCGCAGGCGCGTTACACCAATCACGTGGATACCACTGAGCGCCGAGAGGCAACGTTGCTGACGTCATGCGCTACGCTCGTCCGGAGAAGTGAAAACAAGCAAAAGGGGGCCATGATAATGACGTTTAGCTCAATGTTGGCTCCGCCCATGCCGCAGTCTTGATTGCGCTGTTGGTTGCGCCTGAATTCGCCCGCTCAAGTCAGCCGACTTCGGCAACTTAGCGAGTTGCAAAGTTTGCCGGACCGTTTAAGAGCCATTTAGACAGAACTGCGTCGTAACATTTCACGTCTGGTGTTCCTAGGCGATACTGAAGAGGACTGGATTGTTTTTTCAAAACCAAAAATGAAGCGGAGTTGCCCCCTTTAAACGTCTCTGATTCTGGCCGTTTCTAAGCGTAAGGAGACGCGGAAACTGTTGACATGGCAACGTATCGCTACTCAGTAGCTAGATTTCGTTCGTGGCATGATACCAGCTAGCTTAAATATGTATTTCAAGGCTTCAAAGTCGCTCAACACTCTTAAACAAAAGGGTATCGATAGTCCTCTCTAAGGGGAGGAACGGTCTTGTAACCTTTCTTCCTGTAGAAAGGAAGAAATTTTCGTCCCTGAAGCACGGAAGCAAATAGTTCATCCGTCGCCTGTATCTCATTATGGCGGCCCTGAATCGAGCAAATCGAGCTCAATAAGGCTTAACGAGCACGCTAAGTGTCTCGTACGGGACGAGAGGAGCAGCAAATAGGAAGCCAGATTCCTCTCGCAGGTACAGAAACTTATGCTTCGACAGCAGTTACTCAGTCTTCTCGTCGTCAGCACTGCGATGTTAAAGGGAGACAACCGATACCCAGTTACTTCGCGCACTTCACGTCTTACCTTTGCTGTTCCTCGAGTCACAACTCCTTCGTCAACCGCACATCACGGAGGAATGGCGAACCAATCCGCGAAACCAAAGGCCGCTCTCAAAAGAACAAACTCGAAGCCGCTCTTTATCGCGTAGCGTGATAAAAGGTTAAATCGCTTGCCACCAGATGGCAGGGTCAAGCAGAGTAATTGCAAGTAACTAGGGTAGGTGGCGCTAGGTACCGCCCAATTTAAGTTCTACAAAAATATATTTATTTCCCCAGGCCATCATTGCACTTCGGGATCATAGAGTTATTATAATGTATGCTAGATGTTCAACTGGCGCTAGTGTGCTGTTGCAAATTGAAGCAGACAGCAAACAGTCCGAAATGGACTTCCGGTAATGCATTTCTACGGAAAAAAGCGAGTGCATTTCCTCTCTGCGCTCGGTTATAAGAGCAAATATCACGACTAACTTGTACCTACTAGGCACATTGAAACATTTCTCAGACAAGCAGATGAAATAATTGGTCAGTTACGGCGTTTTTATTTTAAAATCGTGGCATGAAAAACGGAGCTAAAACTGCTTCGTACATGTATTTATGTGCACTGTCGGGCACTGTTAGCGCGAACACGGCGTCAGCGCTTTCCAGCATGGGGGACATACGTGCCAAACGAACGAAGGACATGTGGAAAACCAAGAGAAACGGCAAGAACTACGCAGTAACACTGGATAAGAGACTCCTTTTGCATGGAGACGATCAAACTAAATTGAAAGTCGCGTAACATAGTCCGATTCGCAATAAATCAGTACTGCTTTATTCTTTCTGCTCATGAATATATGCGAAGATGCTTCTTCTGTGTTCAAATCAACACCCGCACGCTCCAAATCTTTGCAAATAGGGGAAAGACAGAGAACAGGTGCACGATAAAAACTGCCCAACATAAGAAATAATAAGTAAACACACCTTTCGGAGCCCACGTACTTTATTCTTTACGTTTCGAGCGTTTTTTTGTTTTTTTTAACCACTTGTAAAGGTGCACGGCGGGGTCATTTTCATATAGTGAAAGGCCAGGCATATTAGCAATATATAAGCACCAACGGAATGCTGGCGAACTTTGAGCACACTCTACATTCCTTTCGATTGTTATTTTGCTTAGAATCGTCGCTCATTTCTACATACCTGCCATAGAACAGAGGTTTGGGCTTGAAATATAGCGAAGTTTAACATCGTTCAGTGGTATGAAAAAAATGCTGTAACTAAAGCAATTACACTTTCACAATATTAATAAAGGTACATACTATCCGGTTCAACCGAAATAACAAAAGTTATTAATGTTATTTTCCGGCGACGAGACAAAATTCACGCGCGTTTTCGCATAAGAATACACAGGTAGACTGGAAAAGTAGACTGCATGCTGTCTGCTTCAATTTGCAACCGGAAGTCCCATAGACACTAGCACCAGTTGAGCCTCTAGCGTTTATTATAATAACTCTATGTTCGGGATCCCCTACCATACAGACATGTAGACAAATTACGCATAATACAAGCATCAGGTGAACATACACTGAGCGCATACACATACATGGCACATACAAACATCAATACAACGGCACACTAACCCGAACACTGCACCCGAGCTGTGCGTTTCCTTGTTTCATACTGGTCGTTTTGAACGTACGGAATGTCTCGGTGACTGCCTTAGAAATATAAAGTATTCCCAGCATGTTAATTTTTTTCAGCAATGTCCTACTTCTGAGAGTATTTTGAATGGCTCAGGAGATGAATCTCATATTAAAAAGTAATCGCTCGGCATCGGAAAACAGAACCGAACTCAGCACGGAAGGCACGCAGCTGGCAGAAGAACCTGCCTGTCTTGGACGCAGTTCCTGCGATTTCCATAACGTCGACACAGTTCCGCGCGGTTCCCCTACTGTAGTTCCGCGTGGGTTCCGTAATCCGGAGACGGCCATCTTACCCGGTGTACGTAGTGCTGCTGGCATTGCTCCGGATCTTCGCTGTTTCTAGCGGCTTCGTTTGCTTGAGTGATAGAAACGTCAATGCAACCGAAATGTTCTGCAGGTTTAGACTAGAAGACAGAACTACAGGTGGCCTTCGGTGCCGCTGAAGCTCAATCGACTCAAAAACATTTAATAAACAACGTGCGTGACGTGCTCGGAAAACGAAACCGAAAGAAGATGAGTCGGAAGGGCGCAAGCTTTCTCCCGTCTGCTTGTCTTCTCGTGCCGCATGCGTCTTAAGCTACTCTGTCAACAAGCGAACAACAACCTGATTCCGATTGGCTGCACTGTCAAACACGAAAATAAATTCCTTCCATGCAAAGACAAGAAAGTTTACTCCATCCCCTTGAGCTGCGGCCATCAATACATACGTAGGTCAGACCGGCAGATGCACCAATCACAGACTCCGCGAACATCACAACGACGTTTCTAAGGCCTCTCCAGGTTCTTATCATCCCATAGTCATACATGCCCGTTCGTGTATGATTTGTCATCCACTCTTTGATGAAGCAAAAATCCTGGGGGGGGGGGGGGGGGGGGGGGGGGGGCATGACAGCAGATTCGGCGGGAAGATCATAGAGTCATCCGCCAAGACCACAGCAAACAACAACGTGTCAAACCCTTCTCCCCTGCTGACAAAAACTGAGGTTGAATTTCTAAAAACCGAGATAAACCCACCACCCTGATTTGCACTTTGCGTTTTTTATCTCCCCTTCTCTACCCTTTTCCCCCCTTTCCCTCCTGGGTATAGTCGGCTGCTCGCTGTTGAAAGCTTAGTCGTATGTTGCTAGTTGAAAGATGTGGTTGGTGTTGTCCCTGCTTTAATTGTTTTATTCTTTCTTCATCCATAACGTGTTTTAGAAATATATTCACAATTTTTTTTTGCAAATATGCCATCTTTAATAATACTTCACAAAACATGCCAAAATGTGCGTCGTTAAATATTCTTTAGGAATATACAAAGATAGTATGCCCACCCCTAATAATATTTTTGTTATTAACGCGGAAATGTGGCTGATTTCTCAAAATGTGTCAATATTAAAAAAAAAAAAAAAAAAAAAAAACTCTATTTTTTTTTCAACTCTCCTCGGCACTTCGCAGTGACTTGAACTAACCTGTGATCGCAAAAGATTCAGTAATATGTGACCCCCGAACGAGAAAAGCTACGACAAACCTTCACTCGGAGCGAGCCGACGTCTTCATCATGATAATGTAGTGAGTGCGCAGGCGAGCTGGTGGATGTTAACCATTTTGTTCTTAGCCCGAGACTAAGGCAGGAAAAGAGGAAGAGTCGAGGATACGTCTCTAACACAGCTAAAGCTTTAGCTGTGTTAGAGACGTGTCCTCGACTGCTTTTTTCTTCTACTTTGAAACTTTCCTCTTTTACTGCCTCAGTCTCGGGCTAAGAACAAAATGGTCTATATCATAGCGGATTTGCCGCACAGCACCAAATATTTTGGGCGTTAGTTATGGCATGTAATTTATATTACTAATATTTTTTTCATAAGGGGAGAGTATTGGTGACGCGAAAAAGGGCTTTGAGCTGGAATACCATTAATTAGCTTACAATTCATAGAAACAAAACGGCCCCACTATGCAAATTTACTAACTATGCATTTATAAGCTTCAAACTCTCTATTGCGCGAGTGGCCATGTATACATCTGGCCTCTGGGCATATGATAATTTCCACAGATGAAATGCCTGGAGTCCTCTCACAAGTCTTACGGTGGACCACTCTGCATGCAACATAAATATTATAACGGGGGGGGGGGGGGGGGCATATTATTTTTATATATTCGTAAAAACTATTTAAAGACGCGAAGTTTGATATGTTTTGTGAAGTCTTATGAAAGATGGTTTATTTGCAAACAATTTCTGAATATGTCCCTAAAACGTGTTTTTATGCCATGTTTGATTTTTTTTTTTTTTTTGCATAGAAATATTTTATTGATATTTTTAATTTTTCTGTATATGTTGTATATCTTTTGTAGAACGTATTAAAAAGTTACGGTGGCGTGAAAGCTTCCATGAGGAAATGACGACTGTGCAAAGAAGAATTGTGAAATCTTCTCAATTTCCACGCCTCGAGCTTCTCTACTTTATATCTCAGCGAAAAACAATTGTCCCGGCGTTCACATATAGCTGAATGTGCCTCCCAAGAACATGGCTTTCATTTATATTTTGAACAAAAATATCTCAATTATGACCCGGATCATCATTGCATGAACTGACGTAAAATCACCCTTGATTACATTGCCTTCGTCTAAACTATAAAGCTTCAACACGCAAACATTTGGCAACCATGACATTTTTTCCAATATTGGCGAGCTATCGTAACCGTTCTTAGGCCTATTATTCAATTTTCTCTTATGTTCTTCTCAAGAGAATCTATCGAATCTATCCTATATAGATAAATCGCTGCTCTAGTTCCTGAGTGAAAATATTGACAGCACTTCAAACCACTCTCGAGGCAGAGTTGCGTATAAAGTTACACTTTATTTTAATAAATTTGAAATATAAAGAACAATCATCAAGTAGCCAAATATGTCCGTGTCGAGGCGCTATGTTTTAGGCGGAGACAAAATAAAGTAAAATGTTTTTAATAAAAAAAAAGAAAAGAAAACACGGCGATATGGTGCAGAATGCATCACCTAAAAAAATATATATATATATATATTTTTTTTAAACTTGAACATTGAAGTTGCGAACATTTTTATCTTAGAGCATGTTTCAAGGGCTGTAAATATTTTTCTTTATGAACTTGAAAAATAAGTTGTATACACCTGAACAATATACGTGAACATGTACATTCCGATGCGATATGTTAAAAAAAAACTACAAAATAATAAGTTGCAAATCCGTCCCAGTAAGAATGTCGAGGTACTCACCCGCACGAACACACACACGCACGCACACACGCACACACGCATACACAATACACATGTAACGCAAATGCAATACAGATGTTTGCCGAGTACGTATAAAAACGAAGCAAGGTCTTTCATATAGACAATGAGGCGACATGGAATGGGACTGTCAACCATCCTTTGACAATCTTACTGGGACGGATCAACAAAGTAAAACCAGATTTTCTCAAATCACCAACTGCTGTCAGGGTGATGACCCCCGATTAAGTCTACCCAGATATGCTGGAAATTTGGTGCGGACTGGTGGCAAAAGTGCAAAGCAGGAACGGGGATTAAATGTGGGAGGTTCGAATGGACCTTTTTCGAGTGTTTCGAGTAAGGAGCGAGTGCCTCCTTGGGGGTTATCTGCGAACCACAAATGATGGGCAGCCAAGCATTCATCCACCCGTCAGAACACATTGGCACCGTGCATTTTTATTGGTTTGGATTGCTTTTCATGCTTCACAACACCGATGCATCGGTAGTGCTCCACACTACCGATGCTCAAAAAAAAAGAAGAATCGTCGACAAATACGAAATGCGCGCAGAGATACGGTCGCTGACAGGTTTAGAGCGAAGTGGAAGCTCCTCCCAACTCTTTCCACTTTAGTAGAGCGAGCGCGGGAGCGGAGGTCGCCTCCTCTCCAGCTTTCGCTCCGCTAGAAGTGGAAAGAGGTGGAAGGAGCTGCCCCCGAACTTTTATTGAACTGTCACCGACTAGATACGATTTTCGTTTTCCTTTGTTCTCAATCCCGTGGGTTCCGTATCTGGTATGCGGGACGAAAAAAAATATAAAACATTCTACCCCGGAATATGCGAGAAAATGTAGGTTAGGCAAAACAAGAATGTGTGGCAATCACGCATTTATCGTGAACGCCTTCCAGCGGCGTGTATATATCAAAACGATGCTTTAACCCATATCAGAAGTGACGACATTCAAGATGCCTGCGCCCTTGTTGGAGAGGTGTGCGGGTGCCGACAACTTTGGTCATGTGGGACAATGCCCTTGGAAAATTGTGACAGTTCGAGGCAAAGGTCCGGATGTGGATTGAGGGAGATACGCATGCTCAGAGGCTTACTGCGAAAAAGGCCCGTTGTGAAGAGGTACCGCACTAAAAACAGTAACGTTATGGCTACAGCTTATAAGGCGACGACGTGCCATATAGACCTCTTTCGACAAATACGTGCCGATGATTAGAAGGTTGGAACCATTGCACAATGGCGGAACAACTGACGTCGTGGAACGTCCAAGTCGTTCCATAAAATAGCGGACATCGGAGCGCTGCCAACGCTAGGGGCCGACGATCCAATAAAGCAGCAGCGTTGAAAGTGCAACGTCACTGCGCTCATCATCTTTTTCTGGAGCCAGTGACAAATGCGCCCTTTGCGTGTACACTATTGACACTCACTTCCCACCCCCCCCCCCCCCAAGTCTATTCTACAACGCCTACACACACACACAAACCTTTTTCTGCGGGTGTTTTTTTTTTTTTTTTGTTTACTCAGACGAAATGGATAAAGTGGGCCGTGACATTGCGGCTTTAGTCCGCTATTGTGCAGGGTTTCCACAGCTGCCCACAGAGGGTAGTATTTACAAAGGGTTCTATAAAGTCGAATAAAGAAAATTGTGAAAGGCAGCTGGAAGATGTCCAATGTGGCTCCATGTTTTCGGTATATACCGATTATAAACCCAGCCGGTTTTGCAATAATCGGGGTAAATCCTTGAACAAGAGAAGGCCAAACTTCATAAAAAGAACTTTTAATTGTGTGTTAAATTTTGTACTGAGTTGGAACACAGCCAGCAATGAGGTGTCAGCAAAGGCTTCTTTTGTTCGTGAACCGCACCCCTTGTTTCGTTTTCTTGTCTTATCGGTACCGGATAATTTTATTAATTAGTTTCCCGCTCACGTTTTCTGGGGGGTTAGTATATCACCTGCCAGCGCCATGTTTTTGTTGTTTTTTTCTTGTCAGAGCACGTTTTTACAAAAGCCATTTCTGTTTTTACGCAGAATTGAGCTTACACCGAAACACACACTCTATAAGAAAATAAACCTCATAAGAACATCATCAAATTCAAAGAAAATAAACTCTAAAATAGCGTAAGTACCGCAATTTAAAGCCATTAGATCAACAAAATGTCTTTGATTTTTCTGATCCTCATCGTCGACACCAATAAAAAAGCAATTCTTCCTTCCTTTCATGAAAAAGGCGTGCTTATTGCCGTTTTAAAGACGGCACATACACGCCCACACAAACACACACACACACACACAAACAAGTTGAATACAATTGTAGCACGTTACTAAGAGCTAAGCTCGAGCTTTCCGTGCATATCAAGGTTATTAAAATATTTTAAAGAGGTGCCACGTAAGGACTTGACGTAATCTTACCAAAAGTCTTCAAAAGGAGATAGCTGAGTATTTTTTTAATTATTCTACAATACAGTAATAAGATGTCTTTAGAGAGGGTTAAAAAAGGATTGTAGTGCTTCAGTGCAGAGTCTGACAAGTGACAAAATAGCGAGCGCTCAAACATGCGGTTCCTGACAAGAAAAAAAAATACAAAAAAGTCCACTTTTGCAGCCTCATTCGTTTGAAGAACGGTCCCAAACATCATTTTGGCCAAAATTACATGTTCGACCCCAAACTGTGATTTAATTTAGATAAAAATAGGTATCTGTCGCATACACAAAATCGCCGAAGAGGGGATTACTTGGCCATGTGTCAAGTCTACACTGCTACGCAACACGGAAGATCGCCCGACTATATCGTGTCTCGAAGGATCTCCGTGTGTTCTGCATTGGCAGAAACAATTATTTTACACTTCAATGCGAAATAAGCTAGATAAAATATATGCATTGACTAAGAGGTTGCAGCATAAACACATCTTCAAAAGGAGTGATTGAACAAAACGACATATGCTATGATGGAATATAGAGAACTTTTCGAAAAATCTTACCGACTCACCGGCCCGACCACCTACCCCAACCGCATAGCGCCTACTTTCAGTGAGGTTTGTAAGTTTAAGATCATGCTTCATAGGATCATTTCTATAGGCTGATCGCCGAGTTTCTACCGTAAACTCGGCACACTCTCAACCACGATGATGAGTCGTAGGGTCTCCATCTGAGCGCGAAGCCGGTCAGGTGACTTGGGTTTCCTGCCTGAGTTCCTGCCATTGATGACCGTTCCCACCGGGTTTGGACGCTCGGTGGGAGGGTGGAGATTCATTCTGAGTGGCTGAGAGCACCTTTTTAAAAATAAACAAAAATCAGAATCTGGAGTGTTGTTCTTCTCGCCTATTTTCTAGTTCCTAGTCTAGAGCGTAGACATTGACTCTCCAGAAAAAAGTGGAAACCCTCCGTCGCATGGGTGCTGCCATCTTGGATTCACGTAGCGTTCCCGCGATTAGGTTATGACAACTTGTCACTCCGCTTTCCCCTCCGCTCCTTGGCGGATGCATTACACTTTTAGTGGACCGTGTTTCCCCCTCCGGTAACCCTCCGCTACGAAGAACCCGCCACTGCGCCTGTGCGCCGATGACCTTGGCTGTAGAGTTCCGGGGAGCGGAGGGGGAAACACGGTCTACTAACACTCCCTATTGTGGTCGTATTTGCTGTCGCGGTTCATCGCATTTTTTTTTTATTTCATCCGGAACGTGTCGTTTGACACTTATATTTACTACCAGTTTTGCCATCATTACCTGCAGAGCTTTCGCAGTTCATTTTGCAACGATGATGTGTGTTGTGTACGAGGAGGTTACATGAGGCACAAGAATCAACGTTAGCACTGATGCAGATTGAGTAGGTAGGTTACTCTAAGACAACACGATGGTTCAAACTTTAAAGGTCAGTTACTAATAAAAACTCACGTATGCTTACTAACAAGGGTGGAACATTCGGAATAAGAAGCGCAAGGTATATTTATGATCGTGCATTTAGAATTTGAAGGAAGGCAACAAAACTAGTCAACGTAATGAGTCACTATTTGTGCTCCCTGAAATCATCGTCGTTCGTATTGATGTTGGAATGAAAACAGTAGCTTTTGATTATACGGGTGAACTCGAACGTTTAACTAGCATTTTATCTGATTGCAGGGATACCTGTATACGTCAACATCGGGAGGTTTGTTTGCTCATAATATCAAACCTACCTTTTTTTTGACGTTCTAAATCGAGCGATATAACCGTTCGCTTGATGAGTTTATTAATAAATTTTAAAATATAATATACCTCTCATCAGTCCCATGCATGCAGTCTTTGTAGTGTCATATTGATTTTCTTAAGATAACAGCTGAATTAAATTTATTTTAACACAAAGGTTGGAACGTCCCGCATAGGAATCTGTCAGAATTGACTTGAGAGCAGAGGTCGGCATTTTAGGTAGCCCTCACTCACCCTAACCCTCACAGCCACACTCACCTAAGCCCCTCACTCACCCTCACCCTCACAGCTACACTCACTTTCAGCCCCTCACTCACCCTCACCCTCACAGTCACACTCACCTTCAGCCCTTCACTCACCCTCACTGAACCTCACGGCCCTCACGCACTCACCGCCCTCACGGCCCTCACGCCCCTCACGGCCCTCACCGCTCTCACGGCCCTCACGCCCCTCACTCACTCATGGCCCTCACGAAACTCACCGCCCTCACGGCCCTCACCGCCCTCACCGCCCTCACCGCCCTCACCGCCCTCACCGCTCTCACGACCCCCACGCACTCATAGCCCTCACGCCGCTCACCGCCCTCAAAGCCCTCACGGCCCTCACCGCCCTCACGGCCCTCACGCCACTCACCGCGCTCACGCCACTCACCGCCCTCACGCCACTCACCGCCCTCACGCCACTCACATCTCTCACGCCCCTCACGCACTGATGGCCATCAAGCCACTCAGGCCAGCTTCAGATGGGGCAATTTCGCCCAGAAACTTTACGTCGCAACACCAGCAACGCGGGCCGCCCGTGATCACACGCAGCAACCAATTGCTGCAATTTGCCATCGTCATCATAAAATTTTATTTTTCTTGCACTATTTAGACACAATTACGCGTTATAAACGTGTTTTTATGCATTTAAATCTCGTTAAGAATACTAATGCACCTTTTTGAAACAGTTTATTTCCAAAAAACGATCGATTTCAAACCAGAACCAAGTCTTTCGGTGTTATCATCACCGGCACGAGGTATCACGTGAAAATATTGCGTCCCTGATTGGATGCAGCCGCTTCAAACGTATTCGAATTGCTCCGAGTTGCTTGCTTATTTCGAGCCGGACCCGATCTCAGCAATTCGTGTCGATCTAGGGAAAGCTAGAGAACAACCCGTCATTAACACCAAAATTGCTGAGAAAGATGCTCGATCTGAAGGGGGCCTCACGCACTCACCGCCCTCACGCACTCATGGTTCTCACACACCTCATGCACTCACCGCCTTCACGGCCCTCACGGCCCTCACGCCTCTCATGCCACTCACTGCCCTCACGCACTCACCGCCCTCACACCACTCACACGCTCATGGCCCTCACGCCACTCACCGCCCTCACGCACTCATGGCCCTCATACCCCTCACCGCCCTCACCGCCCTCAGGGCCCTCACGGCCCTCACCGCCCTCACGGCCCTCACCGCCCTCACAGCCCTCACGGCCCTCACCCACCCTCACACTCATGAATTTTCCTGGTTCAGAAACTCACTCACCCTCACCTTACAAGTGAATATGAGGGTGAGTGAGGGTGAGTGAGGGCCCTCATGAGTGAGGTTTGCCGAGGTATGCTTGAGAGTGCCTGATGTTCTTAACATACCACGTCCAAAAAATCCTTCTGCAAGAAAATCACCCGAGTGCAGCGTTACCTATGGCGAAGAGAGGTTTGGTTTCAGTGACTGGCGACGACAATACGAAGAGTATCTGTTCAAACAGATACAAATCTGTCTACATAAGTCTTTAAAGTGGCCTTCGGCGTTCGAGCTCAGCGAAACTTGCCGATCTTTTCTCTTGAGCCCTTCAGTTTTATTTGACTTCTATAGAACATGAGTGTCAGACTTAATTTTACTGGTCTGTCAGTAATCAGGCACCTTGAGTACGACGTAAGTAAGCAAGTGGCCATATCACAAACCGTTTTTTTTTGTTTTTTTTCTGAGGTCAATATTGGGATATGTTTTTACTTATTACATTAGCAATGCCGGTAGTTAAAAACAAATTAATACATTGCACTAGTACTGCTTAGGCATTCGATTTGGGCTCGTTACAATCAATGCTTCGACATGCATTTGTGTAGTGGCGCGTACCTTATCGCCCATACGACGGGAGTAGCGCGCCCCGTGCTCTGCCAACCCCAGCTACGTTAAAAAAAATTGGCAGCATATAATCGGCTTCAGATCACGTGGCCAGTTTTTTGGATGCAAGCTGAGGGATTAAACGGTGTTCATTTTTCTCGGAGTTCTTCTGCGACTACCACTTCGTGGAGAAAAAAAACAAAAAAACAACGTGTGTCTCTTATGTTAGAACCTTTCCGGAAGTCAGTCTACCCACCCTGGGCAGACCTAAGCCCGACGCTCTAATGGCAGAACTGCGCAGTTCCTCCACTCCAAAAAAGTCGAACGTTCGAAAGTTCGAAAGCATTGTGCCATAGCCTCCGCTATACTCACAAAGCCTGGCAGTTCGATGACGGAGCCACAGTCTTAGAAAAAAGGATCAGTATAGTCCTCCCTAAAGGGAGGAACGATTTTGAAACACATGTTCCTTCAGAAAGAGAGAAACTTTAGTCCCTGAAAGAAGGGTAGCAAAGTTCCTCCGTCGCCTGCATCTCATTATGGCGGCCACGAATCGACCAAATCGAGCTCAGTAAGGCTTAACGAGAACACTAAGTCTATTGCACGGGGCGAAAGGAGCAGCAAATAAAAACGTAACACGAGCTTTCCGCGAAATGTATTTGTTTCGAAAGCCGGCTTCTCCCTGCAGGAAAAGAACCTTACGTTTTGAAAGCACGCAGTCACTCAGTCTTCTCATCGGCAGCGTTGCGATGTTAAACGGAGACAACCGGCACCCAGTTATTTCGTGCACTTTGTCGTACCTTTGCTATTCCTCAAACCACAATTCCTTCGTCAACCGCACATCGCGGAGGAGTGATGAACCATTCGCCCGCAAAACCAAAAGCTGCTCCAAAAAAACAGCCAATCCGAAGCAGCCTCTTGGCTGATTTCAGCACGGTAACAAGGAATTATGGCGTAGGCCGCGTAGCGTAAAAAAAGGTTAAATCGCTTGCCACCAGCAGAGTAATTGGAAGTAGCTAGGCTAGGTGGCGCTAGGTACCGTCCAATTCATGTTCTACAAAAAATATATTTATTTTCTCATGCAACCATTGCGCTTTTGGGGTCATCGGGAACCTCTATTATACACACGTGTAGACACATTACGCATACTACAGGCATCAGCTGAACATACATTGAGCGCATACAAATACATGGCACATACAAGCATCAATACAACGGTGCACTGACCCGATCACTACACCCAAGCTGTGCATTTCCGTCTTTTATACTGGTCGATTTGAAAGTACGGAATTTCTCGGTGAGTGCCTAAGCAATAAAAAATATTCCCAGCATGTTGATTTTTTTTTCCAGCAATATCATACCTCTGAGTATGTTTAATGGCGCAGGGGATGAATCTCTTAATAAAAGAAACCGCTCGATCATGCCTTAATTATTGGAAAGCCAATAAATCGAGCTGCTCCCATGCGGTTCTAAGCCATGAGTTTGTTTCCCCGCAGAGCACTTTGTAGCCAGTATTTCTATTGTTGTGTTTGTTTTTCTATTTGTGCTGTTCGCGTACGGCTGCAATGGCCGTCTTGAATTAATCTCTGTAGAGCGGATATTCACTCAGCTGAAAGGGATGCTTCACGGAAAGAGAAATCGCTTTTCTATCAACCTTAATGCAGCCAAAGCCGCGACTTGCGGCAGGTGTTAAGTGTACAGAGCCACACCGTGGCGAGCTCGAAAACGTCTAGCGCTCATCCAAGCGCGCCACTTGGAGGGCAAGTTTCTCCAGGAACCGTAGTATATAAAAACAGCAAAATAAAGAACAGTTTTTTTTATTTGTTTATTTTACCTCCTATTATTTTTTAATGCTAAAATTCCACTGTAAGTATTGTACTTTCCGTCATAATTTCGTACTGTTTAGTCCTTTTCCCACAGCGGAATCACTCTCGGGGGCCGACAGCCACATTGGCCACTGTACGATAGGAGCTTACCGTTCAGACCAGCGTCCCAACATGACTATCCGCACGTCGATCGATTGCACCTAATCCCTCAAGTGGTCTTAAACTCTTAAACGATCACGGCCCGACCAGCGGCATCAATGACCCACAGCTTACGTCATCTCATCTTGTTACACCACTGATACGCGAACACAGGGTCACATTGGCGATAATTCCAGTCTTCCGTTCACAGCGCACAACACTGACATCACGATAATGCTGCTATGTTGCTTTTTTTCAGACGTAAAACTTTACTGCATTTACTTTACGGCAGTTTCAGACGTAAAACTTTACTGCATTCGGCATCTTTCTGTGCGTATGTAATCACCAACGTAATTAATCATGTGCAGTAAAAGATCTGAAACCTCGTACATTTAGTTTCTGCATCTTTTTTTTTTTTTTGTGTGTGCATCCTCATTGTCTTCTCTGACCACGCCGAAAGTAAAGAGAGGTGTCTGAACGGTGCCACCTCGACCCCGAAAAAGTGTGCAAAATTTTCGCTCCCATTTCTGCCATCAGGTGCCGTCAGTGCCGCCAGATAGCCCAGCATGACCGAGCTCGAGCTATACGGGATACGTGGAGCATGACCGTAGTACGTGGAGCTATACGGAATACACGGAGGAACTGAAGCGACTTCACGTGCAACATTCAGCGAAGGACCGATGTAGAAGACGAAAGAGAAAACGTTGGTGGGACCCGGAAGTACAAGCCTCCATGGGGCTACGACTGGAGCTGAGCAGGCTAAGTGGGCCAGTTGGAACATGTCTAACTAGAAAAGGCGCCTAAATAGACGTGGACACGAGAAAGGAGGGACACCACAAAACGCTGGTTAAAACTGAACGTTACTTGAAAACACATTCCCTATTTGAACATGCAATCGGGCTCCCAACACAAAAAGGCAACCTTTTCCCCAGTTAAGTGCACCGACCATCCGCTTACGTAGCTCGTGAACAACGAAAAAGCAAGAGTCAACAACAAAAGGGCAAAAACAGAGGTACGTGTTCAGAAACACACAGCGCAGTACATTGATTGTGCATCGTCAGTTGGCTACTAAATACCCATGACTTACGCTAGAGCGTACGTCGGGAAATCCGGGAGGTGATTAACTGACAGGGCACGTGAGCATGACCTATTCGTCAGAAGCTGCCCATCCGGCAATCTCGATATTTATTCTGACAGGTGCCCTTTTGTGCCTAATCCTGAAGGTAAAAAAAATATTTCTTGAAAAATTAAAAAATAAAATTGGGAGAAAAGTATGAGGCTTATTGTATAACAGTGAAGGGCAAGGTTAATTGCGTAAGTGGACCGTAGGTGCACTTACGCAACAAACCCAGTTTTTCTCAGTTAAGCGCACCGTCGGTGCACTTAACTGAGCAAGGGTTTGCTTTTCTGAGTTGGGAGCCTGATTGCTCGCAAATATAGGGAGTGTTTTCAATATACGTTTTCAGGTCTGAATAGCTCTTGGTTCTGTCATGGAGGGCTTAGCGACGAAGTTCCAATAAAGCGGCACATGTACGAGATGCAGAAGCAACCCCAAAACAAAAAAGTACAGGAAAAAATTTACGTAGGCTAACCTGGACATAACGAGAGACATCTACACAAGTGGTAAAGATGCGCCCAAAAAGTTCAAGAGGTACCTAAGAACTCGGAACAGCGACAAATTATCTTCAATGAGGACACAAGGCTGATCACGGAGAGACCAAAACAAAACCTTACAGACTACTTGGTAGAGGTGTTCTCGACTCCGAGAACAGTGCCACTTCAAGAACTTCAAGCTATCTGCCCTGAACAGACTTCAGGCTACCGGACAACATTAACAATGCGACAATCGGCAGAGTGTCAGCGATACGCGCGCTCACTCACATAAAGAGCAATTCCGCCCAGGAATTAGACTAGGTACCAGCAACCGTCCTCAAAGACTTGAGGAAATGTCTTGGGAATCAACGCGCAGAAATATAAAGGGCTGCGACCCTCGGTACTTCAGAAACTATGGGTCACTAACCGTGACTAGCACACACACACACACACACATTTATATATATATATATATATATATATATTGTTAGGACGAAAGAAGAAGCTGGATTTCGACCGGTACCCGCAGATCTCGTGCAGCACAAGAAGCTCGTGCTGTGCTCGGCCGTTGCTCGAACCGTTATATTGGCGACGCCACTGTAATCGCTCCTCGCTCATTGTATAAACCCCATCTATTCATCAACAGTCTTCCAATATATATATATATATATATATATATATATATATATATATATATATATATATATATATATATATATATATATATATATATATATATATATATATATATATATATAAGTTTTGCCCACATCATGAAGGAGCGCATGACCGCAAGGGCTGAGGAAGAGTCTCCATGCAGAACTTCAAGGAGGCTTTGTACGCGGACATCCATTGGATGATGAACTGCCTAACCCAATGTATCAAAGTGACCAAAAAGTGAAATGGGGGTCTTCTATGCTGTTTTCTAAAAACATCGCAGAGGCGTTAAATAATGTTTATTATGCCCAGCGTATTGACGAACCAAAACAGTCAATCGGCGCCCCGAGTAGACCGCACTCATTCACCGTCTATATCATGGCAACACGGTCAAGGCACAGATAGGTGAGGCCAACTCTGAGGAAGTGGTGGTGTCGAGAGGACTACGCCAGGGATGCCCGCTATTTGCCCTGTTGTAAATGCATGTTTTACGTAAAGGTCTTAGAGAAGCAACTCACACGATTGAGACTAGACCTCACATTGCTTCACATGAAGCATAGAGGCGACGTCAGATGGGTGCTGCTGGAATGACTTATGCCGACGATGACCCGCTGACAAAGAAATCGGTGTGCGACATGCAACAGCTCCTTGACATATGCACCAAGGAGGCTACAAAGCTTGGCTTGAAATTCACACCAAACAACTCAGCAGCTATGGCATTTGCAGAATCGCACGAGTCAACACTAACCGCTCATTCACACTGGAAGTGGATCCGCGTTCGCAAAGCGGCCGCGAACGCGGTTGTATAAAGATCCAGTACAATTGCACGCGCACTCGATGACATCAAGTGCGCGTGCAATCGCACTGAATCTTTATACAACCGCGTTCGCAACCGCTTTGCGAACGCGGATCCGCTTCCAGTGTGAGTGAGCGGTTAAAGCTATTTGACTTGGTGGAAATAGTGCCCCAGTACTTCACTCGTATAAATACTTGGGTATCACGCTGTCAAGCTCCGAAGACGTTATCTGCAAATGCATCACAGCCACTTCGGCCAAGCAGCCATCTGAGGAGCTAACGTACCCCGAAAACGCCGCATCTGGTATTGTAACAAGTCTCTGGAGCTCTGGAAGGCAGTAGTAGTATCAGGAATGGTATTTGCCAATGGAGGGGTGTGTTCCAGCAGATATACGAGCCCATATGGAGCGTTAGCTATGAGAGGTTGTTCATCGGACCCTAGGACGCCACGAGGCAGTCGCAAACGAGGCCGTAGAACCTCCAGAGGTGACAGCAAGATAGCCTACGACGAACGGCTTCGCCATATGGAGAGCGGCTGCTGGGCGAAAAAAAGTTTCACCTACACCCACTGAATTGGGTCGCAGACCCGTTAGCAGAAGCGCCTCTATCGGCTCAAACGCATGTGCGGACTCTTTACTGACCTCGTGCAAGCGTCGACGGTCAGACCGGGAGTCAGAGGTCCGGAAGAAGGCTCACGACCAAGAGACCCATCAGTGGATCTAAAATGTCCATACCAAGTCGACGATAGATGTGTACGTGACATATAAGCTGACCATTGTTTTAAGTACTCGGCTGTATGACAACAGACTTGGCGGTCATCTGCTGTTTGACACCCAACAGGAGACCCTACGGACGGTGCCTTACAGACGGCGATTCGACAACGTTGTGACCACGAGTGTGTGCAGGACGTGTGGGGCTCTGCAAACCATGGCTCACATCATTCTAGATTGTTCGATTCTTAAAACTACTCGGCTACAGGACAGTGGCTCACAACCTCGGAGCCCTATGGCGCTCGCTGAGGTGTTGAGCCTCCCTGTACCAACAAAAAAACAGCGGCAACCCAAAATAACAAGTCGAGAGCAACCAGACAGCACTGCTGCAAAGTCAAAGGTGACCCCCAACGGCCCCCACAACCCTACTGTAGAGGCCACGAAAAAGAAACTAGAGAAAGGGTGCAGAAAGGTTCACTTCAGGGCAGTGGCGTCACTGGGGGCATCGGCTACGGCGCAGTGGCCCGCGGCGGCACCCCCCCCCCCCCCCCCCCCTTGTAACGCCACTGCTTCAGGGGCCCGTAAAAGGAAAATGCAATGATTTTTGTACTTTGTGCGAAAACCGCTTAATATGAATCCCGCACATTATTTATCAATGACACGCGCGTTCGTTTTTAGCCACACGCAATAGAAGTCGCAGAAAAAAATCATAGTAAAACAAGCAGCGTTCTTTCCTCAACTCGCCCCCATAACAAGCAGCCACGGGATCTGGAGCCGATTATATGCCGACAGTGTTGACCACAGCCACGCACTGGAGTTGGCAAGGCACAAGACACGCGCTGAGTTCCAAATTTTGTTATGGTTCGGCTACTGTCGTCATTGCAGCGATTAGACGCGGGCCACTACCAAAATGCTTGTAGAGTTATTGATGATCGCGAGCCCAATTCGAGGGATCAAGCGATTCTTAGGTCCACTCCATGAGCCGCGTTCAAATATAGTCACTGGGGGGTACTGGACCACCCCCCCCCCTCCCCAGTTACGTCATAAATTTTGAAATTCCTTGAAATCACACTTCAACAAAGGAGTAACTGGTCAGTGGCTTTTTGTGCAAGTATTCTTGGGTTCCACTATACTCAGCTTCATCTTAAGTCAAGACGCGTAGGGACATAGAATCCCTACTGATATGGAGAAATTGAGCAAACTAATTGAAAACCTGGTGTCCAATGACAAATATCAAAATGATACACGCGATAGGTCAAGCGCTATGGTTCAGCGATCGACGAACCAAAGCAAAAGGTGTTCGCTCTGGAGAAGCAAATGCGGGAAATATATGTAACTAAGGAAAAGCTTACCATGGTCGAATCTACTAAAAAAATGGTTTCTGTGTATGTTTATACAGCGTAGAGCTTGGTTGGCCTTAGCGGGCGACGAGTCTCCCAGCTGTAGATGAGGAATTTGGCCAGTGCAATACAACCGCTATAGCCTAGGGTCTTTAACGTGCACCACGCAGTGATACACGACCGCACGCCGATATGAAGCTCCTCTATACCGAAATAGGCAGGGGTTGGGATTGAATCAAGGATCCTGGGTTCTGCAGCGAGAGCTTTCGCTTTATGTGCTCCGAGCTGGGGCCCTAATCTGGATATTTGGCAAAAAAGTCGGCGAGAAATCTGGCGGCCGTTTTTGGCCAATTCCGCACTTGACCTTGGCGCCTGCCAATCAGAGCCGCCGGATTTTTTGCCGACTTTTTTGCCAAGTGTCTACATTAATGCCCCTGGTGTGCGCTAGCCCACTCGACCACCGATCCCCCAATCGTATCTATACTATACACAAGGTCGGAAGGGAAATCTGTCACGCTCATGACGAAATCGACGCCCTGGACTTTGGGATCGGCGATTTTAACACCACAATAAGGCGGAACAACTTGTTATTATCCCAGAGAAACAAAATGACACGTAAAAAAAGACGGCTAACCACAAAAAAAAAAATCATTACTCCTGGGTATTGAAGATGTAGAAATTGAACGCGCACATCGCGTCAGCCTCAAGCGGACGGAAACAGCTCGACCAATTGTTTTCTTAGACTACATAAGTAGAAATGAAGCACCTACCCTCTCTGAATGTGTCTATCTCGAAGAACCTTACTGCTATGGTTTGCCTCAGCCGGAGCAAATTGTGGCACTTCAGCGCGCAGTTCAGAAAAAATAACGTTAAATTCAAGCTCGAGTACCACAAACTTTGTGCTGATGGCAAGCAATACTCGTGTTGCTCCGTCAAAGACAATATTATTCTGCTCAAAAACTTTCAAACCTTTAAATTTTCCGACGACTAGACAATCTGGAAAAATATCTAGACATGAGTGTGTTTATATCAGAATGCTTGTAGCTAATTTTCTTTGTCTTTCGCCTAAGCAATGTATATTTCTGTCTACTGTGAATAACACGGCTGCTAAACTTGTTATCAGGACAGAAAAGTGGCTTAATCCGGAGATGTACGATGGAGAAATACTCTTAATCAATCATTTCATTTATTTCGGAAAGACCGCACACTTTCCCGCGGTGGCGACATACTTATCGCTATCAGCAAAACGATAGATGCGTGCCTTTCATCTTTAGAGAAAAAGCTTGAAATCTTATGGGTACGCATGAGTCACCCCCGTTGCCCATCATTGTTGGCGCCTGCTACCACCCTCCAGGCCGTGATAGTACTTTCCTTGTGAAATTGCACATATAGATGGAGCAAGCAAATGTTTTCTTTATTCCCTGGTAGCACTGTTATTTTTGGTGTAAATTTTAATTACCCCGAGGTCCAATGGAAAGATGAGGAAATTAACTCTTCTATGGCCCAATCAGAAGTGTCTAACTCCATTGACTCGATGAATAGGTACGGTTAAACTCAAACTGATATGGAACCCACAAGAAATAACTCTGTTCTGGAACTCGCTTTCACCTCGAGTGTAGATAATGTAAAATCAGTTGGTACTTTTAAGCAGATAAGCGATCACGAAGACAGTCATACTGGAAATGTCTCTGCCAGTAATAGGAAAAACAATAAACCCCCAAACCATAAACGTCTACAGTATAGTAAATGAAAATACTCTAAAAGGGTCCTTCGAGCTGGTTGCTTTATCCTACTTAACAGATTATTAACCAATACTCAAAATTTTCGGAAAACTATAAGACCAACAAGGAGGGGAGTTGATTCCCTGCCGAAACTGTTCAAGAAACTCAACGGGCTGCTCACAAACCTTAAATCAGCTACCGCCTTTAATAACCAATTGGCATGTGTATTTACCTTAGAAGGATCACCTGTACGTAGTGATCAAATATGTAGAGCACTTAACTTCTACTGTGAACCTATCCCCTTCAAGCCCAATGGTATTCCGAGTGTAATAGAAAATCTCTCCCGAAGGCTCAGCTCCTGGTGACAACCATATCTGTCCTATGGTTCTCAAACTAACAAAGAACATATCCTGCCGCCTCTCGTGTAGCTCATTCCGACAATCGCTCGACTTAACTACCCATCACGCGGACTGGAGATTAGGGAGAGCTTTACCTACGTTTAAGACCGGTAATAAAAACGACTCATCTAATTTTATGGTAATATCATTAACTAGCGTGCCTTGCAAAATTATGAAACATGTCATCTACTTTCACATTATGAACTATATGTCAGAAAATCAATTATTATATTATAATCATCATGGTTTCAAGAAGGAATATTTATGCGAGAACCACCTTTTTTAATTCGTTACGAACCTACATACAAACCTTCACTCGTGAAAGCCCACTGACGCCATCTTTATTGACAGAACACAGTTCCCCACAAGCGACTTCTGTACAAACTCTCTGAACTAAATATTCACCCTTCCGTTGTTAACTGGATAGCTGAATTCTTAAATAACCGAAAGCATTCTGTCCGCCTGGAGGGGGACCAATCACCTAACCTCCCCGTAGTATCAGATATTTCGCAGGGCAGCGTTTTGGGTTAGCTTTTATTCCTTATCTACAATTATGACATTCCCTCCATATAACGTCATCCCTGCAAGCACTTCGCAAATGATTGTGTCATTTATCGTTGTATACTAATACCGAAGAGTCTTTACTAGTGCAACAGGATTTAAATATGTTTTCAATCTGGTGTAACGCTTGGCAGATGAAGGTCAATGTAACCAATAGTAAACTATTAACATTCACTGGCCAACGAACGTCTGCAATACGTAACTATACATTACAAACTCTGCCTCTAAAAAAACGTGTCTAGCTACAAATTCCTAGAAGTAGCATTTTCCGGAAACCTTTCCTAGAATACTCACATTCATACTGTAGTCTCTAGTGCTCGTATATCTCTAAGATATAAAACGCAACCTGTACCGTACCCCACCCTGTATTAAACTACCAGCCAATAAATTCTTTGACAGGGTTAAATAGGACTACGCTTCCTTTATTAGGTGGCCGCATCAGGCTTCGCTCAAAACGAACTTCAATCACTTGAAAACAAATCATTTCGCTTCATATCCCATGACTACCCGCGGTCATCAAGCGTAACGACACTGAAAACTAACCTCGACCTTTGGCCACTGGCTGAAAGAGCTAAACTTTCTCGTCATGCTCCATAAAAATTTATTACTCCTCTTCGTCATTTCGAATCCTTTACTGCCAACTTCCATTATACATTTCCTCACGTCGTCACCACAATCTGAAAATAAACCCTCTATTTGCGAAAAGCAACAAACCTCGAAATTCCCCGCTCTCTCTTGCCTTTAACAACTGGAATTCACTTCCTGAAGCTATTGTACAAGAAAAATAACCAAGGTAAATTCCGCAATATTTGCAAGGAACATCTTAAAAGTGTTCTCGGTTAGTCGAACTGTTTATTCCAATAGTTATTTTTTACCACTTGCTTGAGTTTCCTATATTTGTTTTCAAAACATGCATCCTGGTCTGAATTAACAATAGCCATTATTCGGGAAACCTCACTAACTCTATTTATTTTCAGAGTGTACTCTTGTTTGTTTCTAAATGTAAGTTTATATTTCTTGGTTCACTCCTCATGTGATGCACTTCAGGAGAAGTGCCTTCGAGGTATTCATAATGATATGAAATAAGACGCAGCCCATGCTACGGGGTAATGAGACCAATCAGACACCGTCAAAACCGCACCATCATGGTGTCCGTCAAGGTGTCTGCCAAAAATAAACAAAAGAGGCCTAGTGACTTGCGTTTTTGACCTTGTTTGATTGGTCCCGATCCTTCTTAGCGTCGGCTGCGTCTGGACTTAAACTGAAACGAAGTATAGTACCAGTGAGCCCGTGTAAGGTGAGAAACATTCCAAGCGAATATCCTTACATGGCCCATTTATGATTCACTAGGACCCATGCTTCGGCACGAACTCACTCCGAGCCCGGCCGTTTCGAAGAAAAATTGCCGGAAGATCATCATCATCATCATTGAGGAATTGCCCTTATTCGCTCACACGTTTTTTAAGGCCACGACGTGCGCCGGGAGGTGCGCGAAACCCGAATGAAATTTCGACCAGGCTTCTGACCTTGTTCCAACAGCCCCCTCTTCCACAACTTAAACGGGCACTAAACCACTTTCTGCTATAGGGAGTATTCACCGGCGGCCATAGCTGTGTGCGCGAATTCTGAGCGTGTGCTGATGGCGAGCTTCCACAGTTCTTTTGCAACGTGCATTATGCACCCTCAAGAGTACCGGTCTTAGCAGCCTATTGATGTGAGCTCATTCAGAGCATGCGCTCTATATAGCACCCACAAATATGGCGTCCAGTGAATATTTCCTACAGTCCAGTTATGATTATAACTGGACCTATGGGCTCTAAGCATCCTAAAAAAAAGCATCATATACATGCCTGGCCAATTTCTTTATTAAAATTGATATCAAATATCAATAAGCTTGGAACTATCGCTGACAAAGGAGGGCGCTGCTGTCGGACGAGGAGCAGGGCATCTACTCGTCAAACAGCGCCTTCGTTTGTCTCAATTCTTGTTGGATTCTGGTGTGAGCAATAGTTCCCAGGTAATCGATATTTTATGCCGATTTTAATGTAGGCCTGGGCCACGTATGAATCTAGGTTGTTTTTTTTTTAGGATGCTTAGAGGGTATGAATTGAGATATGACCATAAATCTTAACTATCCCAGAAAATGATTTAGGGCCCCTTTAAGGTAAAACAAAGTATTTATCTTCCCCTAAGGCTCTAGATTCCTCAAACGCGGAGTGGGAGCCGAAACTTCGCGGAGCGCGCCGATTTGAATTTAACTACAAAACCTAGGCGTCATTGTTTTCAGAGTCCACTCGGCACGGTCCGTAAGCTTCGGCCCAACTTTGTGTTTGATGAGTCTAGGACGCCTGGCGTGTGACGACAAAAAAGAACAAACAAGCAGCAGTGACACAGAACTTACCGTTTTCATACCGTTGCTCCAAACGTAGCCACGCGTAATAAAATACTCACCCACTTATTGACGCCATCGAAGGTATCGCTACTTACGTGTGTGGCTCCGTCGACAAAAAGCAAGGAACACAAAAACGAAGTAATGACAACCACCTAGTCAACATTTCGTCTGCGTTTTATTAAGGCTGGTCATGTTAACGAGAAATAATGGTAAGAAAGACTCAACGGTTAACAGGACAGCTGCCCAAGAATCGCATAAGGGTGCATTTAGTGAAAGACACGAATTAACAGGCATAAAGAGAGATTCCCTGCGTCACGCGAAGTTTGAAAACAACTGATACGACAAGCTTATATGGGCAACAAGAATCGAGAAATAAGAACATCACAGCCTATCTACAGCGTTTCTGCTTGTGGTATCGAGCGGTCAAAAACACTCGATTTTTATTCTTCGTTTTTTTTTTTTTTAAATAATAGTAAACAGCACGACATAATTACACGTTTCAAATAACAAAACAAACCAGTCGCAAGAATGATAATGTGGTAAAACTGCTTTTTAACATAAATGAACTCATAAAATATAGACTTAAAAGCTTTTACTAAACTATAGCTTTGGGAGTGTCAGCTGTCTGAAATGAATTGAGTCTAATCGTCAAGGAACACAGTGGCAAAAGATGAAGGCATACAATTAAATAACGCTTAACGTTCCATGCTTAGACGAAAAAATAAGATATTGGTTTAAATACGTTAGGACACACCCCGAACAACACGAAAGCCAATAATTTTTCGCCTGAAAGAATTGATTAAACAAGACCAAAATTATAAGGTCTGAACAGCACATGTCAACATCTCAAAACTAGCCACAAACCCCCCAAACAAAAATAAACCATTCAGCGGGTATTTTAAAAAAGAACAAAAACGTCACCCACACGCCCATGTATCTATTTTGTACATACAACTTCGAATAAAATCATTGCAACGATTACGTTGAAAGATGGCGCTCAGCTAAAGACAAAACAAAACAGACGGTACTATGCTAATTGTTCAATTAAAACGCCTTGCCCAAACTACGCACTAACTAAAAAGTCTAAAAAGTGCCGGCCGTGGCAGTGCTGTGTGCCGTTTACTAGAGTATGCGTAACAACATCAGAACGTAAAGCTCTCGCAAACGTAACCGTCTGTGCTCACGTGTGCCAGTTATGTGCACTCTCCAGTCCAAACAGCTCCAACGCTCTGTTAGGGTCTCTAAAAGACCTTCGTCTCACTAAAGATACCGGCCAATAGCTCGGCCCTGGCACAAACATTCTCCTATGTACATACAACACCACGAAGCGCATAGCCCGAGGTTTGAACACCGCAACACTTCACGGGAACGTCTTGATGTAGACCGCGTACTTGAAAATTGACCCCTTAGCTGCAAATTATACCAGAGTCGTTGAAATCTTAAGAAACACAAGGTGTGACTTCATATTTGCACGTCTCTGGCATCGTGATGCATTCTTTGGTGTTTCATTGGTTAATGGCGCAATCCCACCGGCTGCGGGGAATTAAAAGGAGGCTCAGGACCACACCCTATGTTTCTTTAACTGTCATCGACTATACCAACCATTAGATCGCCAAGGTAAGAGCATTAGTAAGAGGACCAGCACAGTAAATGACCCGTTCACGTGACCCATTTATTCCACCGGTTTCTATTTGAAGCACAGTGTCGTCCTATGAAGGGTTTTGCAAGAACAACCGCCTTGTATCACCCACTTTACAATTACAGCTGGCATTGCGCAATGAATTCGGGGAAACAAATTGATAACTATTCATCGTTATCATCGGTCGAGGAGCTTAAATGAGGTACTGAATGACTTAATCTTGTACGGCGTAATCGATTAGATGCGGGAAGCGCTATTCTGTGGCTGCATGAGGTAAATCATTTCGACAACTCTTCCGTTCCTGTCGCGGAATTACCGAATGAATGAAGGGTTATTCGCTCAGTCACGTTTGACTGCGTTTGATTAAACGTTGTGTACTATTGCGTCAAGATGCGACCGCAGGTTGCCATGGCAACAGACGGGTGCGTCGCTTTATTACGCCCAACGTTACCATAGTCGTTGACAGGTTAAGAGTTCAGGGGAAACTCCTTCCCCCTCTTTCCAATTTAGCAAAGCAAACTGTGGAGAGGGGGTCACCTCCTTTCTTTCGTTCGCTCTGCCAAAGTGAGAAAAAAACGTGGAAGGAGCTTTCCCTGAATTCTTAACCTGTCACCGACTATAGATCTGCCCATATTCACTGTTTTCACGAGCAGTACTCCCCTTTCCCCCCATTGTTCGCTTCTGGTCATTCGACATGCCACCTGTCTGTTGGCGGCTGCTATGGTAACTACGGTGTATTTTTTGGAATACACAGGTTTCGAAGCACAGCGTTCAGATGGCGCTTCATGTAGCGTCTGCCAAGAACACCGTTTTAAAACGCAGGCTCTTGATGGCGCTTCAAACGACGGCTGGCGGACATACAGAGGAGGAAGGAGAAGGGGGGGGGGGGGGGGGGGGGGGGGGGAGTGCTCTTTTTTTGCGGGAGTTCTATCACTGATTTGATCTAGTGGCATTCGCTACTGCCGCAGCTCGCAATCGTATCTTGTCATAAACCTCTGCAACGTAGTCGAAAGTAGTCAGATATTTGACTGTATAAATGGAGAATTACGTTCCTTCAAAACCGTAAGCCCATAAGCTCACCGGTATCAGCAAAATCAAGAAAACGGCCACTATAAGATAAGATCGTAATGTAAGCAAAGGAGTTACTACCCTCAGCTGTGAGCTGCGTTGACTCTGTATATTCATTACATTTTACGATAATAGCCTGCTTGTTTGTTTGATTCTTCGTTTTGCTTACCTAACATTAAACAAACAAAAAAATAACTGTAGAACGTAAGACTAAGATATTTCGGTAAACAGTTAGTTTAAAGTGTTGCCAAAAAAAAAAGAAACGTCCTTAGACGCTTTTATTATCAAAATGAAAAGCCCTAAAACAACATTGAAGTGAATTTTGCGTTTTTAGTTGTCGATAGATACTGGCAATCTCCCAAAGCTGGTTGTACTGCTGCGCTCTTAAGAATAACTTCATAGCATCAAATGTATAAAAAATGCTGTGGCAACCTATTCGATATCTGAGGACCGAGACAATCCTGGCGCGAACCGTGCTCCTTGCAGTCACGTTGGAGAGATCATTGTACAATCGTTCAACGTGTAATAATATAAACGATGAGACCGGTTTGCTTGACTTAATAAATCGATGATTAAAAGCAGGTGTCTGACAAACGAAAAAACTATAAAAATGTGGAATGTATATCCTAGCTTCCTAATCTTTGTCGCAATCGCAACACCCGCACCTTACGTTAAGTTTTAAAACATTTTAGGGTGACTAACAATTAGCTCACGTTCTTAATATCATTCACCTTGCATAATGTAGTACGAAGCACAGCTCTGCAGAAACGTTTCCTTGCACGGAAACTTAGTCAATGAATCACTTTTTAAAGCTACGCACTTTTGCCCGTATTTAAAATGCCGCACAATTTTATTATAAAGTCGTATACAAAAAAAAAACTTAAGTGTCATAAACGTCTCCTAGAGAAGCCAATTTGATATTGTGGACCCTTTAATAGCCGACTTATCTCTTATTTTGTAAGTAATAGCCCAACTTAGGACGACCTATGAAAACAATATAAAAGGACACTATGCTAAAGAACGAAGCCGTTGGTATGGAGCTTTTTTCACGCGGATCGTTGGGTTTCTATTACGTGAAGAGAGCGGTGGTAAATATCTTAAACACCTCCTCTGCGTTAACGAAGAATGAAAAGATTTAGTTGGTCGCTTTGCCTCGAACGGTTTGAGTCTAGTTTGGCTCCGACGCGATAGCGCATGAACACCGTGAGCTGTTTCAGACTTTACGAAACACTTTCTGTAATTTAGGATGCTTAGAAACATAACGTTTACGTTCATGAGTTGGATGACAGCCAAATGAAACAATTCGCAATGTGGAGAACGTTTCGTACATTCGTCATATTGCTGCAGCAAGCCCTTACGAGAATGCGGCATAGTGACAATCTACTTAAGATTACGTGAACGCTGTTCAAGAGCGTTATCACACCGTGCATGAAAACCACAAGAAAATGCGCATAATCGTGGGACTCTACCATACTTCAGAGCTAAAAAAAAACAATGGCTCAGTATAATTTTTTGTCAACATTGCCGTGGACCGTTGAAGCCCCCGTGATGCTAAAAGTCACAGGAGTCCAGTCACTCATTTTATAGGTATCGATACCGTGGCGGCCAGAACTGGCAGATGGCGCCAGCCACCGCCCGATTCAAACGGTTCAGCCGCGTCCATGCGTCCATCCAGCTGTTATCGTAAATATGTTTACTGAAACACCTGATTTCTACCTCATCGAGAGCATAAAAGTTCTGGGGTTGTTTGGCGGAATGGTTTCGTCGAACTGTTTCAACTCCAAGTAGCGTTTCAAGCAAACACGACTCACTGCAACCCGTCATTATTCGATGCCGAAGGTACCGGGAGAGAAACGAAAATCAAACAGGCGGATGATTTCAGCCAGCGTCAGTTGACCGTAGTTGAATGCACGCGGGCATTTTTTGCGCGCAACTCATTCTGGAAGCGGCTAGATGGGCCCCACGAAATAAAACGAGTCCCTCAAAAATGGCGCCATGACGGACTGCGTCTCCTTCTTGGTCAGCGTCACCTGGATCTTCTTCTTGAGAAGGTCTTCTCTGAGGTTCTTCACCTCACGCTCGGCATGCGTTCTTAGCTGAAACAATAAGGTAAGAGCATCACCTTCACTTTCTGACGGCGGCAACACGATTGCACTGCTACTGTCTCCAGAAAGACTGGCTAGTATCCCAGCCTGCGTCCACGGCACCGGCTGCTAGAGAGTAAAAACGTGTGGTGGTGCTGAATTGTTTACACAACAATCCAAACTCCCGCTGTTTTCAGGCCTCTATTCAAAGCAAATATACTGTTAAAAGGTAGATTTATACGTTACGCACGCTATGCGTCTCTTAATGTAAAACTTTCGAAAATGTACACGAAGTCACAGGATACACAATGCATGACAACATAAAAAACAGTCATCACGCTTTCATGGTATGCAATTTAGGAAAGAAGTTGGCGGTTACCAAAGCCCGAAAACAAATCTGGAGGAAATACGAGACACAAAACGCAAATTACCGCTTAATTTGCAACTGAATCACTCCCACCCCATTTTCAGAAGCTTTAGCTGTTCTGGCTTGGCTGCCCTCTCGCCGTTCATTGCTTCGGTGTAAAAACGAAGTGATGGAAAACGAATAACTTGAGTATATTTGTTTTAATTGCCACGGCGTGTATCTGACAGACTAACAAGGTAAATTTGTCCCTGATAAGAAAGCCAGAAAAGTTCACAATGCTCCTCCCATTAAAGTTGTTGAGACTGAAAAACGTTGTGAAACTCTCCTCAAGCACAGGGACTCTTTTTGTTTTATTTTTAATAGTTATATGGGTACAATAAACCACCGCTGTTCAAGTGTGCTGTGAACATTGAAGCTTGGTAATTGCCTTTTCAATAAATCTTTCAGATGTCAAAGAAGGCGCACAATCCTTTCGCTGGTTCTTTTTTTTTTTTTAATGTTTTCCTCGCCACATATCCAGCTTCGGAGTGTCCAAAAAAAGAACAAGCTTTCTTTAAATACAAAGAATATTTTATGCTTAGCCACGCGCTTTGTCTCCGCTTTTATGTAGCACATGCATTCGGGACCACATGCCAAATTCTCACAAATAACCATCACCTTATTCGAACGTTATGTTACTTCCTGAATCTCACAACAAGAAAAGAGCCCGTTCCAGTTGTCATTTTTCATCCCTGTGTATTCGTGGTCTTCGTCGGCAACCATTGCCTATTTCCTTCAAAGCAGTTGATGCATCGTAGCTTAATTGTCAAGGATGGCACACGCTCGAACAATTGAAAGCTAGACGTAAAGGAGTGCCAAACACGAAAAGAGCGCGCGCATTCTCAGAGTTGCCAGCAGCAACCACACTGGGAGAACCAACGTTCGGGAGAACTCCACCGACGATGTGCTTCGACAGCACGACAATTGCGCGTAGCGCCCCGGGTACATTTCATCCATGGCGCTGCCACATCGCTGCGTGGAGAAAGGCGCGCGAACGGGAGACTAGCCAGTCTTTCTGTTGACCATATCACTGTCTTTGCAGGGAAACGTTATACCCTTATGGATAGGGAAGATGTTCGAAACGAGGGTACTTCAATGTTCTCCTTCAGAAGGCGGCGCCACTGTTGCCTAGTGCACAATCTTTACAGCATGGTGTAAAAATTACCCAAGCTCGATCATGCTGACCAGGATAGGGGAGCACGAATCATGTCGAGAGCAAACTACCACCTCGCGGGAGCACCTCGCAGAAATTGAAGTCGCGCGACCTGAGATAACACGACCTCTCGTCAGATTCGCCGCTAAATTTATTGGGGAAAGTGACATCAAGTGACGTGAGATCAAGTTACCTGGTCAGGTCACGTCAGTTTTCTTGTTTAATTTAGCATGAAAACTGACGTCACGACACATGAGGCCACATGACGCGGTCACATCATGTCACTAAATATCGCAGGGAAGTTTACGTCACGTGAAAATATTTTCTGGCTAAATATAGCGGTGAAATTGACTTGATAGCTCGTCCTGTCGGTACTCTTATAGATTTCGGCTGATAAATGTCTAAAAAGAGGCAAGATAGCGCGATCCGAAATTGCTTTCATGTGCTTTAAACTCTAAAGCAAAAAGAGAGAAACAATTACTGTATCTTTGTTATGTCTTAACACCCACTCAAAAAGAACATTGCGTACCGTACCGAACGAATTTCTTTTGAATTGGCGTTTGTACACCACCAATCGACCGATGTGTAATTTGTCTGGCGCTGAAAGGACTGTTCACTCATATTAAAGAGTATGTACAGGGTCAAATATGCAATCATCGAATTAAAAATTTAAAACAAACGACAAAGACATGCGCCTATATATATATATATTTTTTTTTTGTATCACCGACATTATTTTTAGTAATCCCTGGGCATTGTTCCTAAATGTCCGCATTTCAAAACATGGTATCGATTTAATATTCTTTGTGCGTAAGCTTAAAATATCGATTCCACCTTGTTTTTCTAGAATTTGCGCAACGGATGTTCGTCGTCCCTTGTCCCGAGTCTGTTTTATTCTTTCCTTTGCCAGTCAATGTTACCAACACGCTCTTCAGTTAAAGATGAGCGCAAGTTTGCTTACTTTTTGCACAGGGGTGGCGATCATGTCAGAATACTGTGCTCTTATTGGCTGATTGAAAACAATAGTAGGTAGACGTAAAAGCATTTATCATTGAGGTTTACTCACTATCCTTTTAATCAAAGCCAATCAGAGCTTGTCGTTGTTTTGACGTCATGGCCACTCCTACGCAAGGAGCAGGCAACTTGCTCCCATGCATAGATCCAATAAGTGTCACAAAAGTTAAAGATATACACCTATTTCACGCACCTTCAAAGGCAAGCACCTCTTCCATAAACACTGAAAAGCATTTGACGTTTCAGAATAGACGAATAATATTTTCTGACTGGTTATAGGAAAAAGGTGCCCGGAAAAGGAGTGACCATAGAAAAGCTGAACAAGATGCGTTCGCAACAAAAGTTGTTTTGGTGGTGAAAATGTTAATGTTGTCAAAACACAAAACATTGCACTTTGATCCATGTCAAAGGGCAAATTACACTTGTTGAAAATTGTTATTTGAGTGTCGTGTGTGTTTGTACCGGCGTTAGGGTCATATTAGCCTAATTGTGAGCATAATTTTGCTTGATGTGTTGCGTTTATTTTCGGAAGTATGGCAAACCTGTCTGAAAATATGATGGTTATCAAATTTTATCGCATTTTTCTTGTTCAAGAGTGTGTTGCAATAAAAGGCTATGTTGTTGCTTTTCTTTTTGGTATATTTTCGGGAGTGTATTTGCTTCTTCAATTATACTCTCATGTGAGACTGATAGTTTTTCAATGTGAGACTGATAATATTTCAAAATAAAAAAATAAAAGAATAATAAATAAAGACCACGCTAAACCAGTCTTCTTTTTTTCACAGTATTTCTAACAACAAAATTAAAGGGATGAATACCCTGACTTCGGCACCCAGCGAGATCCTCGTGTAGTCCAACCTGCGTTTCAGGTCCTCGATCTCTTGAATAATCTTGGCAATCACGATCTTGTAGCTCAACTGCAAAATCCAAAGAGATAAAACAAAGTTAGGTGATTACAAAGAGAATCCCGAATTAGTGAGAGAAACAGAAATTCGTCTTCGTCCCACATGTTCTTTCTTCTTTGTTACACACTCAAAGATAACTAATATTTATCAATAAGGTTTCAGGTAAACAAAATGAAGGTACTGCTAAGAAATAATACTGAATAGGAGCGTATTTTATTGTGCTGCCTTATCAACAGCCAAATCATCATCTCAATCCTATAGGCGCACGTGATAAGCATTAAGACAAACAAGAACGAACCTTAAGTTTTCAGGAGGTTTCCTTTTTGAACAACGGTAAAATGATCTAAGCAATACAGCAAGAGACAAAAAAAGAAAACATTTTCCTTTCATCGAAATACCTTCTACTGCCAGCCAAGCCGCTCGTACAAGAAAGTATTTCGTTAATCAGACCTGATTCCGCACAAAACGGAACACTCTCAGCTTTAACGGTAAGCATTAGTCTTTAGCGGTAAAGTAAAGTAAAGCGCCGTTCACACTCTTGCGACCGAGTACGACCGAAAGAGACCAGACCGGTTTTTAGGACCGGATGCCCTGCAGCGGAGCTGGTCCTAAGAGATCGCAAGAGGCTTAAAAACCGGTCTGGTGTCTCTCGGTCGTACTGGGTCTCACTCGGTCGCAAAAGTGTGAACGGGCCTTAAAGCTTTAGCGGTAAAACTAAAGTTCATAGCAACTTAAGGATTGCATTGCATGACGGGTCCCGTGTCCATCTTACTGTCGCTCAGCACTCAATAAGACCACGGTCTTATGTGATAAAAAGAGCGAAGAACATTGACGGAAGATGAAGCGTGTGGCCAATTATGTACAATTTTCTTGCTTCGTGATTGGCTCTTCGGTTTTCTTAGAGGCTAATGTTGGAATATCATTGGCTCCGGAGCAATAAATACCACCATTTTTGTGTTTTGATGGGATACGTTGAAACGGAAAATGGCGACGCCTCGTCGCTAGCTGCGGTTGCTAGGTGCTTCGACACCGGGAGGAAAATATACGTTTAGGGTGACGTCTTTCTCTTTGCTGTCTAGCACAAGGTGCAGCTCCTTTTTCTCCCCTAAATTAGTAAAAGACTTAGTCAATCCGTGACTTTTCTTAAAAAAAATAAAACGGTGCAATTGAACCGTACGCAGCCTTCAGAGATGAGGACACCTTCGTGACAAAACTATTTGAGACCACTTTGTTTTCTCTTCTACGTGACGCACGGAATCATAGTGTTCTGGAACGCCTTTACTGCGGCCATTTTTACTTGGGCTATTTTCCCCCGGAATTAACTTCGGCGTGTCGACGCATCTGGTTGAAATAATAAAACATAAAGCAATGAAACTCAATGTTGAAATTATCTTTATACTGGCGCGTTGCTTCTTCGCGCACAAAACCAACGCGCCAGTCTCGAACTACTAACCCATATACTACACTCTTTCTTTGTAAAGTGTGCAATATTCGCCGAGATCGCTTATGCTTACCACTGCGGCAATAGGTTATAGTAATTTCCAAGCGATTCTCCTACTCAGTATATCTATGGTGCGCACATTCAGCTTTGCCAAACATATTGTTACGGTGATTATGAGATGATTTAATTTACATTGAAGGAGACATCGAAAGAATAAAGGTTTTTGTAGAAAGCCAAAACGAGCTGCTGCGTCCTTGTCTTTCTTGTTCCGCTAATCTCGAGCTGCTTTCTCCTCTTCGTATCAATACTCTCCAGACGGAGGAAACGCCGTCTCGCCGTTTTGAGGAACATGGTATGGCTTGAGTCGAAGGACATGAACAGTCTAGTGTTGCTCAGGGCATTGACTTTGGCAGAATTCGTAAGGCTCGACAACATATTTGACGTCGGAGGTGTGGTGATTTATTTTGTATGGATGGAGCTTTTGAGCGAGGCCGATGCGACGCTGAGGTGTCCTGAGCAACACCAAATCTCCGGGAGAGTAAACGGCGACGTCGCTTCCGTGATCATAACGGACACATTGCCGCTCTTGCGAATCTAGAGTCCGAAAGCGTGCTAACTGACGTGCCTCCTCAGCGCGACACGTGGTGTCGAGCGCGTGGTCCGTGAGTGCAGTATCGTGTTCCAATGGAAGCAGGGAATTAAGCATGAGGGAGGGTTGACGGCATAATAAAAGATAGAAGGGCGAATAACTTGTAGTGTCGTCGCGCGAGGAGTTGTAGGCGAAAGTAGCATATATGAAAGAGCAGTGTCCCAATAGCGGTGGTCGGAGGATATATACACAGAAAGCATCTCGGAGATCGTCTTGTTGAGTCGTTCAGCGAGACCGCTTGTTTGGGGATGATAGGCCGTTGTCTGTTTGTGGACAATGGAGCAGTTTTGTAAAACTTCAGCGATTGCGTGAGGAGTTCTTTTGGTGCACCATGCATAAGGATTACATCATCGAGGAGGAAATTGGCGACGTCGAGAGAAGTGCCAGTGAAAAGTGGCTTTGTGGCCGCGTGCCGTATGGCATAATTAACTGCAACTGCCACCCAGCGTTTGCCAGTGCAGGATTCAGGAAATGGCCCTAGAAGGTCTACTCCGCACTCGATGAAACGGGTGATCAGGAGGAGACAACGGCTGAAGTAGTCCCGCAGGCCGGGTAGATGGTGTTTTGTGACGTCGGCAGGAGTCACACGAGGAGACCTGTCGTTTGGCTGTAGGGTACATGTTTGCCCCGTATAATCGCTCTTTGACGCGGGTATAGTTTCGAATGATACCTAAATGGCCCGAACGTGGTGAGTCATGGAGCTCGCCGATAACTGTGGTCTGAAGATGCTTAGGAATGACGACGAGTAAAGGAGCACCGTCTGGCCAAAAATTTTGGCGATAGAGAATGCCGGCATTCATTCTGTAGAGACTGAAAAATGAGCGATTTGTTCTGGCAGTGACAACATTAATAATGGTTTGGAGAGTACTATTACGGGCGTTGTTCCCGTGCAATGTTAAGAATCGCGGATATGGGAAAGAAAGGGAGTGTCGCGCTATCGCGCGTGGGATTCGCTGGGTATACTGGGCGCCGAGAAAGGCAGTCGGCGTCCTTGTGAAGTTTTCCTTCTGGAGACGGAGGGCCCAGCGTTCAAGCCGGCCTACGGGATCTTTAAGAAATGAGATCTAGCAGAGCGCGTTGTGATCTGTGACGATAGAAAATGGGCGTCTGAAGAGGTAGGGGCGGATCTTCATAACAGACCAGATTACAGCCACACACTCCCGTTCAGAGATAGTGTAGTTTTGTTCAGCGGGTAAAGTGTGCGGCTGGCGTAGGCAATCACACGTTATTGGCCTAGTTGGTGCAGGGCCAATATCGCTCCAATGCCGTGGCCGCTGGCATTGGTACGTAGCTCAGTAGGAGCGGATTGATCGAAGTGGCCTAAAATGGGACTTGAGGTCAGAGCTGTCTGCAGAACTTCGAAAGCTGCCTGTTGGTCGGCAGTCCACAGAAAGGGTTAATTTTTGTTTAAAAGGTTTGTAAAAGGACGCGCAATTTGATCAAATTGGCAAAGAGATTAACGAAAATACAAACAAAATCTGAAGAAACTGCGGACGTTTAGGCGAGGCTGGTGTTGGAAATTCTCGGACAGCTTTGGTTTTGTCGAGGTCAGGTCTCATGCCGTTTTTATCCACACGGTGACCAAGTACTTTGATTTGAGAGCTTCCAAATCGCCATTTGAAGGAATTCAATTGAAGGTTTGCTTTTCGAAAGAGAGCGAGTACCTGATCGAGTCTCTCTAGATGAGATGAAAATGTTGTGGAGGAAAGTATTACATCATCTAGGTAGCATAGGCATGTTGTCCATTTGAGCCCTCGCAAAAGAAGACTTATCATGCGTTCGAAAGTCGCTGGGGCGTTTTATACACCGAACGGCATTACTTTGAATTCGTAATGACTGTCGGGAGTTATGAATGCAGTTTTTTTCTCTATCTGACTCGTCGACGTGTATCTGCCTATATCCGGTGAGGATTTTAATGAAAGAAAAGTACTGGGCATCGTGTAGACAGTCAAGTGTATCGTCGATACGTGGCAGTGGGTAGATGTTCCTTTTTGTGATCTTGCTGAGCCGACGATAGTCAACACAGAATCGCCACGTCCCATCCTTCTTTTTGACAAGAACAACTTGTGAGGACCACGAGCTAGAGGATGGTTGAACGATATCTTGGGCCATCCTCTAATAAACATCCGTTTGTACAAGGCGGTGTTCACTGGCAGAGACTCTGTAAGGACGGCGACGTAGAGGTGGTTTCACTCCCTTTATCGATGTGGTGTCTGGTTTTCATGGTTCGACCGAGAAGGCGACTCCCTAGATCAAATATGTCATAGTTTTTTTTTTTTTTTTTTTTGTAACGATGAGTTTAAACGTCCTGTTTCTGTCGCTCGTCCAGTGTGGGGGCGATCATGATCTTTAGTTTAGTGAGAAGGGAACTCGCCAGAGGACTTTGAGGAGAGCGTGCACATGTCCACGGCTATAGTAGGTACAATTCGCGTTATAGAGGACGATGTTTCGGCTAGTGAAGTTCCAGTGGGCAAGACTTGTGCAGTCTGGCTGAAATTAATCACCCATAAAGAGGTCATGCCAGCTGTGATAGAAACAGGAGAGTGGGGAACATCAAGTGTTCCAAGCACATATATATATGAAAAAAAACCGCACTTCGAAGATGCTAGAGACGAGTCCGCAGGTAATTTTGTCGTCATGTCTGCATCGAAAGCAGTGTTTCTTGTTTGCTGTTTGTTCAGTGTGACTGCAGCATAAAGGCAAGTAAGTATAAAACTGTACCGAATGTGGATACTTGCATGGACGTCTAGTAACGGCAAAATGGTGGATTTTCTCTTAAGATGAAGTAACAAGCTGTTGTCGAGCTACTGTAGTGAGCAACATTATTCCTTAAAAGTTGTTTTTAATTGCCTTTTGGGGTAATGTGAACGTGTCGGTTTTCAAAAGGCCCACTTATTTACACATTGTAGTGTGTTTTAGAAATAAGGCATATTTTCCCCAAAATATTTTATCCCCTTTCGTAAACTTCAAGAATATATTTTAAAAAGGAAACGGTTATACAACCAGGAGTAGTTCTATCAATGCCTTCTATAATTCAGAAAGTCCGTTCCTACCATACTACGTTTGAGCGCGACTTGGCGGACGGCTTAAGCTACGGTCCCAGCGATCCACTTAGGGTGCCGAAGTGAGACGCGTGAAAACATATCCTTGTAGTGCACTCCTGCAGAGAGCCTTCACCTGCTTCGCTTCGGCGCTTTGATTGGCTCGACGGGGCAGTGGCTCTCGCTTCTCGCCGAGTTATGCCGAAACTGAGTCAAGTCGCGCTTGTACAACGAAACGATAATTTCGTAAAATAAATTATTCGAAAAAAATTATTAAAAATTTGATTCACAAAAGCATCAATCGGCGAGTAAGTTTAGCTTCATTTGACTAAAAAATAGTTCAATGCCGAGTTACATTTTAACGAAATTCCCACAAGCGCTGTTACAATGGGCAGTTTCGCGAAACGCCTTGGTCTTCCGACAAGCCGTGTTCCGCCATGTTGATTAACAGCGTCCACCGCTTTGCCCATTTGCTTACACGCAGGCGCTTAGTTATAGACGTCGTTTTTGCTGTTGGCGAGACGGCCGAAGCATGGCGAATGGCTCTGTCGACGTCAGAACTCATTAAGTACGATTGGGGATGCACTTAAGCCGCATAAATGTAAGCTCATTCCGATTTGTTACCTTTCAGAGTCACCTGGGCGGTATCTACTGGGGCCATTTTGGCCGCCAACAGGTTGACATCTCGATAGCCGACTCGTCTTAACTCTGAATAAAAACCGGTATGCACAAGAATTTGAAACCAGATGTTGTTTCTTTGTATTGGGCGGCGAAAGTTCGTCAACATAGTGTCCGGCGAGATTTCGTGCTCGAAGTATGTCACGCCTTAGCCAGCGAAGAAAGGCAAAAAGAGGGAGTACGCGTTTCCCGAGGTTGCTTTTGCGTACTAGTATGGTAGCAAATGCGCATATCCTTCGTTTCTGCTAGCGCTTGCAAAACGGCATGTCAATGAAATATAAAGTGACGCGGCAAAAATATTGGAGGTGCCGGGGATCGAACCCGAGGCCTTTCACATGCAAAGCGAACGCTCTACCTCTGAGCTACACCCCCGTTACTTCACTCGCTTACATCAGAGGTTTTAACTATACAAGAACGCTCTAATATTGCTTTTCGCGTATAAAGTACCAAACCTGATACGCTATACTTCGTTCCACCTTACTAAAAGGAACCATAAAACAAATTTCTGGGTGGGATCAATATTAATTTCTCTAAACGCATATCGTTTAGTGCGCCAGGAGAAAACTAGTACATTAGGGTAGGAAGCCAAAGCCTGCTTTTCGCTACGAAAATTTGAAAATATAGCGGGCTACTTCCTACCTCCTTCCCTTCGAAAGCTCTGCGCCTTGTCACAGTGATGCATCGCAGTACCCGAAGCACGACGCCGGCCCCAGCTCACGCATTCGACACGAGCAATGTGTCACTCGGATCATGCGCTCGTCAACCATCAGTTCTTCGACCAATACTTGGATTCGTGTTCGTGGCCAATGAGTGACGTGACGGCACTCATCATCACACGGGAACGTGTGATGATGAGTGCCGTCACCCATGTGTGTGTTTCAAAAGCGCGACAAAAAGTTGGAGGAATCGCATCTAATGCCGAAACACATCACGACCATATGATTTCTCATTTCGAGTTGAGTTGAGTTGAGGATTAAAGCTAAATTAAAGGAAGAGGTTGAAAAATTAAATCAAGGTTTATTTTCGGTGAGGACGATTGCGTCTATAAATTAGACTATCAGTTTTATGTAGACCTCTGTGCTGTCTTGTCTTTCTTGTCCCCTTTTTTCTTAGGCGCTTTCTTCTGAAGGACCATTTAGGTCCAGATGCGGTCGACGCTACGAACTGATGGCACCAATCAGATAGCATCAAAAGCGCATCATCATGGTACTCTGGATGTTTCTGTACGTGTCATCGCTGAACCAAATATAAACGTAAAAGGCCCAAAGGCCCAGTGACTTGAGCTTTTAAAGCTGTCTGATTGGTTCCGCTACCTTGTAACGTCGGCTGCGTCAATACTTTAGCTTAAAGGAGCTGTGCAACAATTTTTGTACTGTGCACAAATACCGCTTAAAACGAATCCCTAACGTTAATGACATATGAAACACGCGTTCGTTTTTCACCCCACGCAATAGAAGTCCCAGAAAAAATTTAAGAAAAACGAGCAGCGTTCACCCCCTCAACTCGCATCCAGAACAAGCGGCCACGTGATCTGGAGCCGATTATACGCCGCCAGTGTTGATCATAGCCACGCGCTGGGGTTGGCAAAGCGCAGGACACGCGCTGAGTTCCAGACATTGTTATGGCTCGGCTGTTGTCGTCGTTGCAGCGATTGGACACGGGCAGACTTGTACCGTACGCATTACAAGTAATCGGATTACTTGTAATCGATTACTTTTTGGAGTAATTTTGTAATCAGTTGATTACTTGTATGAGGCAGTAATCACAAGAGTAATCTAATTACTTTTTGAAGTAATAAAATTACTTGTAACCGTTACAATTTGTCCACGGGACACCCTCCCCCCCCCCCCCCCCCCCGGGCACACGCCTTTTTGTTTTATGAAATGACAAAAATAAAATTTGCTTTTTTTTTCGAACGGAAAAAAGAAAGATTTTTGCGGAACTGTAGGAAACGAGGTCAATCTCTTTCTATGTACAGTTTCTGTGGAATGTCCGTTTTTTTTTTTGTTTTTTTTCGAGCTGGGACTGGGAGTGGGAAGCCCCAGGAAAGCCACAATGTGTGACGAAGGCCATTCAGGGCGAAGCTTGAGGAAGCAGAATGTAGTGTTGTGATTTCTTCGTTCAAACTAGCCCCCTCACGCACACACACACAGAAATAAAAAAAAAATTAAAAAAATCCTGCTTAGAGTACATACTCGCAGCCCGCAGGAGAACCAGAACCGAAGAATGTCTAAAGCAGATGCAAAATATAACAAAGGCAGTTGAAATATTTCCCCATTTCCCCTACGTGGTCTTTGTGACAAGCAATGTTTCGAGTTGAGAAGTGGTCGGGGCGATCTCTTCCTCTAATGGATACTACACATGATCCGTTTCAAATCCTGGAGCTGCTGCTCTTTTGTATAACATGCGAGCTCATCCACATGTGAATAATAAAATGAGCGACGCAAACTTTGAGCGACAACCCTTGCTCATGCTTAACAAGATCTAGAACCCTCTCCGCTCCCCTCCGCTTCCCCCCCCCCCCCCCACACACACACACACACACTGGCGAACGCCCAAATCATTAAACGTCTTCAAACGAATTCTATGCTTGTGTCCGCATTGTGAAGGTGCAACGACCACGAAGAGGGAGCCAGTTTTTCTTTTTCAATACTTGTGCAAATATGAAATATAGGTTGGAAGTAGTTCATTGTTATGAGCGCTAAAGATGTGTCTTCACACAATAAAGTAATCGGAAAAGTAACGATTACTTCTTTAAGTAATGTCCAATTACTTTTGCCGTCGAGTAATCAAGTAATCTAATCGAATACTTTTTAGCCAAGAGTAATAGTAATTGTAATCGATTACTTTTTTTTAGTAACGTGTACAAGACTGGACACGGGTCACAACCCGAATGCTTCTCGAGCTAGCAATTGTCACGAGCCCAAGTCGAGTGCCCACGCAATGCTCGGGTCCAATCTATGAACTGCATTCAAATATCGTCACTCGGGTGTACTGCGATCCCCGAGTTACGTCATCAAATTTTGCAAAGGAGAGATTGAATGCAAATGATCGCTTTTGTCCTTGAAATTACACCGCAACAAAGGAGTTTCTTGGCCAGTGGTGTTGCGTGTGAGTATCCTTGAGTCCCAGGTGTGCCAGTAAGCTCGTGTAGAGAGAAAAACATTCCAATTGAATATCGTTGCACAGCTCCTTTAAGCGAAGTATAGGAGTAATATACACACTGTTCAGTGCGTAATACCGCTCTCAAACGGGCACATTAAAAACCTTCAGTGCAAGCTTTTTTAGAGAACCGGCGGATTAGCTCGGCGATCTTGAGCTTATCGTCGTGTGCTGGTTCGTCGAACTTTTAAAGGAGCCTGTTCTGAAGGCCCGTCTGACAGCGGTATTAAACTTCCCACATTTTTTTTAATTCTGTGACTGAAACATGGCTGAAAGGCATTCATTTTGTATATCTTCGAAATATGGAATTAATAGGCATACATCTATAATGGGCAACTCCGCTTCACGTCCTACCGCAGCCAAAGCCACGACCAAATGCGTTGCGCAAGTTCGTCGGCTTCTTAGGCAGGGGTTGCGGTGACGTCAGAACGCCGAGCTTCGATTGGCTCCGATTGAAGGATATTGGGCAGGCGTCGATGCAGCTAGCACTGAGGTCTACCCACTATCCTTCCAATGAAAGCCAATCAGAGCTCGACATCGTTCTGACGTCATCGCAACTCCTGTGGAAGAAGCAGACGAACTTGTGCTCCTCATAGAGTCAGTCAAGCAGTATCAGTGAGAAAACTGTGTCATCCATGGCGCTTCGGCTAAAACCAATCATGCACACTTAATCCGTCGTGACCCTGCACTTTTTTTCCTCGTGCGTGATTGGTTCACCCGGTGATAGAAAACGCACACAGACTATTACCGCCTATTACCGTCATGACGATGCACTTTTGGGGTTGCTCGATTGGCATCGTCGAATCGTGGTGTTGGCTTCGGTCGTACTTAAGGAGACCAAGAAATGATAAGTGCCGCTACGGCACTCACTGGACCCGAACGCGAATCCAAATATTCGTCAACGGATTGATCGTTGACGTGCGCATGCGCCCGAGTGATGCAGCCATCGTGTCAGATGCGTGAGCTGAGGTCGGCTGACGTGCTTCGGGTACCGCGGATGTATCACAGTGAAAAGGCGGAGAGCTTTTGAAGAAAGGGAGGTAAAAAATAGTTAGACATGAGGAAGATACATAGAAAGGGGGGACGGACAACGAAGACTTCCAACTAGCAACAACATTTATTGACCCGAAGTTTGCATATATAGGTGAAGGAGGGGAGGGTGAAAGACGCTACACTGGAAAGTGGGAAAGCGATGGGAGAGGGTGTAGAGCCAGGGAAATGAGGGACGATCCCGTGGGGTAGACATCTAATCGCTTGGAGCCGCGGAAACGAGGGACGTCAGCTCTGGCCCCAGGAAATTTATCTCCCTCCTGGATAAGCCTATGGACGGGGATCCGAAGTTGTTGTGACTGTGGTGCATGGCGAAGGCCTCCATGATCTCTCGTCCGTATCTTGAGGCGTGACCTCCAATCCTGGTGGTCGAGGGAAGGTCGGCGGAACAGGGTTCGCTGCACTCAGAGGTGTGTTTGGCAATCGGGTGGTAACAAATCTCCGAAGTGTCGGAAGCGGCTTTCTTGATCTCGTTTGCATGTTCCCTCACCCGATCGTTTAGGCATCGGCCCGTCTGTCCGATGTATTTAGCACCGCAGGACATGGGAATCGAATACACGCACTCTTTGCAGCAGGTTACATAATTGGTCTGGCGCTTTTTCTGGCACGGGGGCGCTGGAACGGGGTTGTTGACCTTTCTACAAATAGAAGCTAATTTGAACTTGCAGGAAAATACAGCGTTGGTGTTGAAGCCGAGCGCAATAGATTTCAGGCGATGTGAGGTGTTGTGTATGTAGGGGATGCATGCGAAGCGTGACTTAGGAGGGAGGGGTTTGGACTTCTGCCCCGCAACAAGTCTTTTGATTGTTGTTTCAATCAGGTCTCTCGGGTATCCTGCCTTTATGAGGCGACTAATCTGCTTGGATAGGCTGGGGGCGGAAAGGTGCTGACAGGATTTAACCTTTGCCGAAGCAATTAGATTTCGAACGATCCCATTTTTTACATTCCTTGAGTGTGAGCTGTTGAAAGGAAGAACGGGCTTAGAGGACCTCTGCTGGTGAGCCCAGCAGATACCTTTGCTAGTTGGGACCAACTTGAGATCCAGGAACTGTAAGCCCTCAGGGGAGGGGGCCTCTTTGGTGAACGTAAGCCCATGTGAGTTCTTCTGGAACACGGTCTCTATGGCTGCAGAGTCGGAGATGGTGGAGTGTAGGATGAGATAATCGTCAACATAACGAAAAACCTTCGCATCGGGAAAATCTCGTTGAAGGTCCGCCTGAACTTTGGCGTCAAACATATTAACGGCATTAGCGCACACGTATGAGGAAGAGAGAAGGGACAGAAAAGAGCGCTTCTCTGTTCCTCATACGTGTGCGCTAACGCCGTTAATATGTCTAACTACCAACTAGCCCAGTTATCAACCCTTTTACAGTTTGGCGTCAACATAAAACAGGTAAATTTCGCTGAGGACGGGAGCCAAGCAAGACCCGATACAAACGCCGGCCTTTTGTATGTACACTTTACCCTCATATTCAACAAGCGTTGATTGGACATACAGTTGTGTCAATTCGAGAAATGAGGACAGCGAGACGCCACATGAATTTTGAAAGTCTATGACACCTGTCTCGTGGATGGCGTCAGAAATGAAGCCCAGGAGGGTCTTCACGTTTAGGCTATAGTAGAGATCTACAACATCGAGCGAGAACGCTCTTACAGCTTCAGTGCCGGTGTGTAACTCGTCCAGCGCGTGAAGGCGATCTTCCGAATTTCTTAGTCTGAAAGGTTGGGGGAGCTCTAACGTGCCGAGATGTTTCTGCAGAAACTTCGCCAAAGGCCTCTGCCAACACCCCGTCTGGATACAATGCTGCGGAACGGCACGCCTGGTTTGTGGGTTTTAGCGGAAAAGAAAATAGAGAGGTCTCTCGGGTATCCTGCCTCATAAAGGCAGGATACCCGAGAGACCTGATTGAAACAACAATCAAAAGACTTGTCGCGGGGCAGAAGTCCAAACCCCTCCCTCCTAAGTCACGCTTCGCATGCATCCCCTACATACACAACACCTCACATCGCCTGAAATCTATTGCGCTCGGCTTCAACACCAACGCTGTATTTTCCTGCAAGTTCAAATTAGCTTCTATTTGTAGAAAGGTCAACAACCCCGGTCCAGCGCCCCCGTGCCAGAAAAAGCATCAGACCAATTATGTAACCTGCTGCAAAGAGTGCGTGTATTCGATTCCCATGTCCTGCGGTGCTAAATACATCGGACAGACGGGCAGATGCCTAAACGATCGGGTGAGGGAACATGCAAACGAGATCAAGAAAGCCGCTTCCGACACTTCGGAGATTTGTTACCACCCGATTGCCAAACACACCGCTGAGTGCAGCGAACCCTGTTCCGCCGACCTTCCCTCGACCACCAGGATTGGAGGTCACGCCTCAAGATACGGACGAGAGATCATGGAGGCCTTCGCCATGCACCACAGTCACAACAACTTCGGATCCCCGTCCATAGGCTTATCCAGGAGGGAGATAAATTTCCTGGGGCCAGAACTGACGTCCCTCGTTTCCGCGGCTCCAAGCGATTAGATGTCTACCCCACGGGATCGTCCCTCATTTCCCTGGCTCTACACCCTCTCCCATCGCTTTCCCACTTTCCAGTGTAGCGTCTTTCACCCTCCCCTCCTTCACCTATATATGCAAACTTCGGGTCAATAAATGTTGTTGCTAGTTGGAAGTCTTCGTTGTCCGTCCCCTCTTTCTATGTATCTTCCTCATGTCTAATTACCGTTACCAACACGCTCGTTTTGTACTTAATAAAAAATAGTATTTTCAAAGTTTTCTTCCGAAAAGCAGGCTTTTGTCCTTCTATCCTCGTCTTCTAGTTTTTGTTTTAACCCCCTGATCATATTCAAATATTAAAATCAAAATATAAAACCACCCATTCTAGTTCGGAATTCATTTCATGCTGCCTCTAATGTCAAACAAAGTATAGTTCATTTCGTTGAATTCTGAAGCACGTACTCTTCAGAAATTCGAATGTGTTTTGCTTTTAAGACAATTTTGTCTCTTTCTCTCTCTCTCTTTCTTTCTCTCCCTACTCCTCACACGCGCCACTTGTTTTAAAAATAGCAGCGTAAGTAGATCCTCTGAAGCCTCCGCAATCAGAAAAGCTATGCATGCCTGTTTTTTTTTTTTTTTTTTTCTTTTGAATTTTTCTAAACTATAAAATTGTTACAGTGGGAACATTTCCTAAGGGGCACCTTCATCTTTAGAAAAGAAAAGAAAGAAAATATGATGAATATGGGTGAGTTTTGTTACTGCTCTTTAAAACCTTCATCGTTATTTTCTCTTCCAGAAGAAACATGTTTTTACTGCTCATATGTAGAAATTAACCTTTTTGCAGTACTTTCACGACTTCTTCGCCTTTAGACCGCCGGGTTCTGTGAATAGCTGATTTGGTCGAGAAGGCTAGTGAATAAACCTGCCTTTACAGGTTTCTGCTCTAACCACTAGGTGCCTTGAATTTCGCTGGAGGTGACAAAATCTGAACGTTTAAAGAGGAAATAATGCGGAGGTTCTGGGTTTAAATCTGGAGCGCGAAATATTACATTGCTTGACATTTTGCCCCGGCGTAAATGTGTCTCGCTTCCCAGGACAACGATATTTAGCGCACACGTTAACAAGATACAGGACAACGGGCTGTGAAAGTTCAAACATTAATTATTTATAAATGCGAAAAACAATTGCGCAATATACCGTGTTTGCAATTTGTATTTGCAAACTAGCGACATTTATACACCGTGGTAAATACTTGGGGTCAATCTTCTATGTACGTTACTTGTCGGTAAATGTTTCTAGACCCTCAGGAACTACGGCTGCTTTGGGGAAGATGCCAGAAATCTTTTTCTGCACAATCCGCAGAAAGAGCTTCGGACTAAAACAGTGGTTCTAATTTTTTTTTTTTTTTTGCATAACAAAAGTCGGTTTGGTATTGTAGGGCTCTAAGAGAACATAATCTTTTTTTTTTTTTGTCGTCAAAATTAAAAATGGTCACCGGACATGGTCGGCCGAACGTTTTTGAAAAACATCGTCGCTGTCATCACGTGCTTAGCCCCTCAGCAAAGAGGTCATTTGAAACGGATCTGCTTGGTGCGTACGCGCAGCACCCACATGCCAACGCGCACCTATTTATCAAGCGTGTTGTTTTATAACGTACGCATAATATATATATATTGAATCCATGCTACCTAGAGTAATGATACATTATGAGTTTCGGAAAGAAAGTTTAAGAAAGAAAGTGCGAATGGCATTTTGACCTGAACCCTTAATTTACAATTTACTATATCGGGAGTCAAGAAAAGGTTGTCTAGGAGCTACGCATCGGATAAGCTTCAAAGTTTAGTAGAAGCTGGAACATCTGTCTTTTTCTTTGTGGTTTCTTTTGTATGAGGAGGGTTCATGGTTTATGTTGCGGAACGCTAGTGTACCCTGTTGGAAGGCTGCTCCAGCCGTGGGTACCCGGTGACGCGAAGCTCCCCTTCCACCTTGGCCAGCAGTTCCCGGTGTAGTCTCTCCAGCTCCATCCTCCAGCGAGAGCACTCTTCCTCCAACTTGGGTGTGGTCTTCCTCTCCTCGGCGTACCGACGACGCCACATGTCACGTGCTGCAACACGGTAAGGAAGATATAAAGACACGTGTCGTTCGCGTATACGTCGCCCCAAACACGTCTCCGAATTGTTTGTTTATTGCCTTGTCGAAACGTGATATTTCTATATCTCCTCCCAATGGCATCATAGAAGTGTCATATTGTCGTCGGTTACAATCCTGGAAGTGTCGCAGCAGCTTTAGCGGATAGGGCACACGCTTGTTCTGCTCCGAGTAGCTCTCCAGCTTTGACAGTTCACGGAAGGTTGGACAGCCAGTAGCAAAGACGCCGAAACAAAAAAAAAAAAAAAAAAAAAAAAAAAACGCTCGCGGTCTTTTGGTTCTTTTTTTTTTTTTTTATTGTAACCTGTAACTTTTACTTTAAATTACCAGGATCGCGACATTCGAAAGCGTGAAGCTCTGGGTTTTTTTGGGTTTTTTCGTGAGATTAAATAGCGTCGTGAAAAATAGTTATTGTGACAGGTAATTTGGGTGACTATAGTCCAGATGTTCCACAAGTTTGTTAAACCAATTTTGAGACTAGTTAATGACTATCAGAATTTCGACAGGATCTCAAATTTAACGCTTATTTCAATTTCGTCACGAATACAAATAGAAGATCAATATGAAACTGAAAATGAACATTTATTGAGGCAAACCTTGTGCCAACAAACTAAAAGTGAAAGCTTTCACCATCTTGGGTCGGAAATGGAAGGGCGACCGTCCTAAGAAGCCAGTCACCGCTGCCTTTATAAGCCCGGTTAGTTCAGGAATGTTCCGAATCAGAATACTCGATTACAGCCGTGAATGAGATGGAACTTTTTCAGAAGAGTATAGAATTATCGAAGAAAAACCATGGCCAAAAGAGGGGGAGGGGTTCGAATCCAGGTTTTCCACGTGTCCAGGGTCAAAAGTACCCGTTCATATCTTTTATCCCCGTATTAACAACCGATTATGCTGTTGTGGGACTTATTAAACGCACGCTGAGCTCCCAAATACATACTTAAGGTGAGTGGATGGGACGGATATGTTAAAAAAAAAAATTATTTACCCCCCCCTACCCCCCCCCCCCCCCCCCCTCTAAAGAAATATGTGTGTAGAATTGACGGCACAAGACTCGTTTGAATGATTCCGAAGAATGCTTTTATTTCGGGATCGACGTCTCAAAATATGATCATGTCTCTTTACTCAAAATGTGTCCTGCCTCCTCACACAAAATCATGTCTCCTCTTTTAAAATGTGTCTTGCGAAGTCATAGGGAGTTTTAGTATATCGTTCCAATTACTCCGAAAACATACCCGATAGCCGCCGACGCTTTTGAACATTCATCGTATTGTTATCGGATATTGTTATCCGCAAGAATCGACTAAAACTCTCTAATAATAAACCCTTTTTATAAAGTACGCGCCCTCTAGTACTTGGCGTGTCAATTATCTGAGTCCGCAATTGTGTGGCACATACTCTGAATACTTACTGGTCACGAGGACTCTGTCAGCGTTCGGCGTGAACACGGCTGAGCTTCTATGGAGGACGAATACTGCATCAGTGTTCGATGAGGGCTCGGATTTAATCGGGCGCTTCCAAGGTTACTAGAGCACTCAGTTAGGAAACTCACCGTTGAAACCTGGGCCGCTGGCGCCCACTCAGACCGAGCTTAATACGACAACAGCGCCACTTTTTACCCTTTGTCTTTACTGTGGTCACCTTGAACTTTTAGAAAGAAGGTTTTTGCGTGAAAACCAACCAAAAAAAAACTCTTTCGTAATAACTTTTATTGGAGTTTAGCACAAAACGAAGGGCGCGTGATGTTTTCTATAATCTTTAGTTTTCAAGGTTTTGCGGCAGAATTAATATTGTTTTTATAGAACCATGCCTCAGCGGTGATTTCAAGTAGCGCGTCCCGACCTAGGCGCATCCTAACTTCGGTTGTAATTCGCGGCGTGTCCGCTTGGAAGAGGGAAGTGGCACGACCCCAAGTTCTCAAGGTTATTACACGAGCGCATTAATGACTAAACAGAAGCCCCAAATAGGAGTGTTTTGGTTACATTCCATACAACAGTAGCATTCGCACCACGCCCGCGCATCGCTTCTTGATCTACCTTACTCACACCACTTGATAGCGAAATTTTTTTATAATAAGTTTATCATGCAACTGTTCATAACTACCATCGCAACAAAGTAGGAAGCCATGTTACTGATTTTACTTAGAAACCACTATTTTTGCGGACTTATCTACCGATGGCTACTCTGCAAATTTCAAACGCAGACTTACTTTTTTTTTTAATGTGGGTTCACGCTGCCGCAGAAATAACTCACGCATTTTTTTTTCTGACACCATAAAAAGCTAAACTCCGAAAGTATTCTCCTTGAAACACAAACTATTTCGTGACAGTGGTTCTAGACGCTATAACTTTAATCTATGTGTGTGGTTGCTTTGTACGTTTTTTATACTCGGCCCAAAATATCTGTCTAGTAGAAAGATTATCTACTGTATATAAGAATAGACACTGAAAGACAACGGGGAAATCGGAGCGTGTGGTGATGTCAGAGCGCAGAACTCTGGCTGGAACAATAGCAGGTAGACTTTTAGGTTAGCTGCCTTGTCGCCGACTCGCAGGGCACTGGCTTCCGCCGTTCGAACGCCAGTCCCTGCATAAGTAGCAGACGACGCTCAACCCTGCTTAGATTGAAACTGTGTGTAAAAACAAGGTTAGCACTTTTTGCGTCTATACCCACTACCCTTCCAAACAAAGCCCGGTGATCTGACCTCACCGCACGCTCTCATCTCGCTTTCTCCCTCAGCTGCTCACCGTATAGGCAGATAAAAAAATCACATATGGAAGCACAACACTACAGTTACAAAAAGCGTATTACACGAAGGGCGTGACCCAGTATACCGCACTGAATTTCAACTTAAAAAACTAATTTCTCATCATTCATTAAAAAAAAAACTCAAAATGAATAGGTTGCCTCTATGATGACCATGACTGTCGATCACATCCTACATTTTTGTTTATCAATTTTGTTAATATCTCATAAAAAACTAGCGTAGAGCGTTCACTTGATAGACCCTTTTCATAAGTCCATGAAGCAACATTGATGGTCGCCATTTCTTGGACACGAAGCAGGTGATTGGATGCGAGTCCTCGCCGAGCGCTGACGTCACACTCGTGTCCAATACATGCTCTGAGTTTGTGATCAAGCAATGGCGGACAGGCGATGGCACGGAGTTTTCAAAATGGTCTAGGGAAACTACAATAGAAAGAAAAAACACTTCAAATACGGGTTTAAGAGGTTCATACACCGAACCTTGGTCTCTTGTAGAGGTGGTCTTGTTTTGCAGAAACTTCGCTCTCCTCAGCAGGTCTTCTCTCTTGGCCTCGCAGAAAAGGCGCTCCTCCCGCAGGCCGTCTAGCTTTTTCTGAAGTCTCGCGACTGGATACGATCGAGTGAGGAAACACAAAACAGTCAGCCAGGAAGAGGCTGAACCCTGCTAAAAACAGCTGCTAAGTAATGCCCACCAAATATGGCACGGTAGGTTTTACCGCACTAAGCTTAATTAAGCCACCGAGTTCATGCACAGCTGGACAATCCATAACGGACAAAAAGAACATATATTCCGCTAAATTGTCTCCAAACAAATCTTAGTAAGATTGCGTGTGTGTGTTTGTGTGTGTGTGCGTGCGTGCGTGTGTGTGTGTGTGTGTGTTTTGCGGTGTATTGCTCATATAGTATCGCAAATTTAAAAGCACAACGTAGGATAAGCAAACAAAAAATACAAATTATTTATTTTTACACGGTGCTTCGGTTTCAAAACTTAAAAGCCCTGACCTGTACCTGGACTTGGGGGTACGTACAGACAAGGGAGCACCGCTATCGTGGCGGTCACGTGGACTCTAAAGAAGTCTGACGAAGTTCATGCGCGTTGTGCGTGCTGTAATAATACCGTCTAGAGTACAAAACCTGAGCAGGGCATAATCGCTTGTGGATGCGTAGGATGCGCGGTGCATAATGATTTGTGGCAAAGATGCTGATGCTCGACGAAACTAAGGCGCAAAGCGCCAGACACGTGCGTCTTGGCGTCGCCATCTGCTAGCATTGCACTTGTGAGATGCCGCAAAACGCTTTGGCAGCGACGCTGACGCAACCTAGGCGGCACTGCATGGATCCTCCGGTGATGACGCATTGGGAAGGAGGAGGCGGGGGGAGGGGGGAGGGAGTGGATGCCTCATGTTTTGTCTCATAGGTTGTATTAACTGCAACGAGAGCAGGCGACGAAGGCGCCACCAATTGTCAGTCTTTTTGAGTCCACGGGATCGCAGCCACAGTTTCGTTTCCTCGTCTGCGACGTAATTCCAAGCTCTCGGTACATAGTAATCGAAAGCGAAACTATAAAGTAGAAATAATAGGATGGCAAAACATTTACAGTGCTTACAATACTTTTATTTTTTTTGTTTTTTTTTTATTGTTTGTAACAACACAAGTGCTGTATTCGGTGAATGGACGAAAGCTGATGTGAGGGTCTCTCAGAATTAAAATAAGTTCTATTCAAAACATTAAGTTTTTCTTCGTCCGGCTTTGAAGACATGTTAAATCTTAACAAGCACCTGAGTAGTACAATTCTTTTCAATCTACTATTTTATCTAACATATAGATTGTGCGATTTCGAAGCGTCCGATTGAGAAAAAAAAACTGATTTTAAAGAGTCATACTGGCAGTCGTCGTTTAGCTAAAAGCTTTTACATCAGCTAAGTTTCTCAGCTGTCGATATTAGATTAATAAGGAGGTTCATTTCAGAATTCTAAGTAAATATCACTGCTACCCTCTTTTTGTTTTACACTTTCAATGTACTACAATCTATTTTAATATATTCTACGACAAACGGCAATTTTTATGGCACTGTGCAGTGTGTCTGGCAATCGCTAAACGTACATTTCTTGCAAAATAAAAATACTAACGCAATTTACAAACTAGATTTTCGAAATTACCGCCAATTGTTTCTGATCAAAAAATAAAGAAAAAGTGTCGCACTCCGCCAAAATCATTTGTGAGTGTAAACAACAAAAAATAACTATAAGTTTTATAACATAGCACTAACCTTACCTCCGAAACTCTCAATTCGAAAATCTGATGGAAAACGTGGGTATTTAAAAAACAAAAACATGCTGCAAAAACTAAAAACGTAACACATACGAGCACACAAACATATACACACCGGCATTCCAAAAGGCCGGAGAAAAAGGACAGACAGGCAAATGACATTAACAGTGGCCTGCACGAAGAGGTGAGCTGTGTTTCAAAGGCCTTACTCTCAACGAGTCCTTGCTCCTCCATGTTAACACTGCGGCTATTCCTCCCCAGGAGGCTTGACCCCTTTTCAGAACTCCCGGGCGTTGTCAGCACAGTCCTGGACCCTCCAGTCTTGTCGAGTGTCTCACCGTCAGATCGAACCCTGCGCATTCCAGTGACACGGGACACTTCGCTCTGTCCAGTCTTCTGTGCGCCCTTAGGTGACGTCTTGAATCGTTGAGGGAAGAGTGACAGTCCCTTTGGTCGTCGAACCTTGTACTTTGCCGTCGCGTCGTTCTTTTGGGTTCGAATCTGGGGCTTGTGAATGACTAAGGGCACTTCGGACACCGTGCCACGACTGCCTCGTCCGCTGCTTGAAGCAGCATCGGTGGATGCCTCTTCCTCGTCACGATTGGAGTCTCGGGTAGGCGGCATCTCGTCGACGGAGATGCCTTCATCAGCAGTTTCGCTTTCGTGGATGTCCTTGGGTGAAATAACATCAGCCCGACTGACCGCTGGTGACGGTGTGGTTGTGCTGGTGCCGTCGACGTATGCGCTATCCTCTTCGGTTCGAGAAGCTTCTTCTGTAGTGGAGGGCTCCTGTCCACTAGGTAAGCCGGTGAGGTTTGTGTTGGCAAACGCTTCTTCATGCGATTCCTGGCTTTCTTTTATGCCTTGTTCAGGGTCGTACAAGCCATCTTCAGCTTTATGTGCTTCCAAGTCTGTAGTCCCGTCTGCATCAGGTTTCGCGGACAAAAGGCGGGGATCTTCATCACTCAAAAAGTTAACACCGTCAGGGTCACCTTCTTTTATTGAAACAGATACTTCATTTCTGTCAATGTCATCTTGTGCAGCACTCTTGGCAGAGGCAGGTCTGGTTATACTCCCATGGTTGTCTTCAACATTATCGATGCCGCTACTACCTTCTCCGATCACAGCAGTGGCTTCATCCCCTTCAGGTTGCGCCTCTGTGTTCTCAATATTGCTGGCAGGGTCTGAAGTCGGGTTTCCACTGGAATCATCCTGATCCTTCAACAGAATGTCGCTGTCAGTATGTTCACTTTGCGCAACGACTTCCCCTTTGTCACTATTGTCTGGTTGATCGTTTGTAGCTGAGTTTTCTAATGAAGGCGAAAGAGCTTCAAGATCATTGCATTGTTCATTATTTGGGAGATTCACTGCATTTTTTTCCTCAGTTTGAGGTTTAAGCTCATCCGGGATTAGAACATCCTCATTCCCATTATTTTCATTGTTATTTGGCACACTGTCCTCTCCAGACTCTGTGTTTTCACCATCATCTACTGCAAGGCGGTCAGGGTTTTTAGAAGTTCTCTCATTCACTTTATATAACATATTCTTGTCTTGAGGCATAACAAGCTCTTCAGCAACACGTTCTTCTAAATGTTCTGCAGAAATATCATCAGCAGTCACTTGGCTTTCGCCAAGAGTCGTGATATTCCCACCATCAGCTAAAGTCTGGCTGCCGCCTTCTTTGGCCACATCCACAATTTCAGGCGATTCATCAGCACCGCTATCAGTCGAATGTTCTGTCGAAGCTATCATATTAGCCAGATATGAAGGCTCCTGGTCCTGAGAGAATGACTTAGCTAACTTATTCTCTTCAGTAACCAAAGAGTCTTCGGCGCCTGTCGTGTCCGCGTCAGTTTCCACTTGCTCGCCTCCTATGCCTACATTTGTTCCTGCCAAGTCTTTTGTATTTTTGTTTTGAGCTGCCTCGCCTTCAGAAGCAACTATGTTTGTATCCTCGTCATTGTGATTTCCTGTTCTCAAATTTTTATCCTCTTGGTCACCATCGCTGGAAGCAAGCTCAATCTGATCAGCAGCAGCATTATTGGTTTCCGCGTCGTCAGTGCCAAAAGAAATTCTGTCGTCGCAAAAGACGCCCTTCTCTACATCTTCTTTTGGAGATGTTTCGGAGTGTAAATCATCAGAAACTACTGCTTCTGGTTGAGATACCTGTTCATCTGTTATTGTATCTGTAAAATTTCTCACGTCGACATGTGTTGGTGAACCGCTTGTAGGATCGAGTTGTTCAGTAAAATTCTGGGTAGGAGCGATTGAATCGTTTAGAGATGGTGTTTCGTCAGCGTTACTGCCGAGATTTCGTGGCTCCTCTGCATTGACTGAACTTTCCAAATCATTTTTATCTTTAGAAGAAGACTCTTCATTATGAGGGTCTAGCTTATCATCTGAAGAAATGCCTCTCTCTAGTTCTTCCTTGCCTTCATCTTCGTTATCTATGATATTTGTATCCATTACTACTATTCCGTCGCTTGTGAATTGAGAATCTTCTGCTTTCTGAACATTTTGATGAGTTATGTCTTCCTCAGCAGGGGTTCCAACCCGATTTTTCTCCTGGCCGTCAGAATCTTCTAAATTGGGCGTTGTCATATCGTCGTGTTGTTTGAGTTCTGCATCTGTTACTTGAATTTGGTCTTCGGCAGATCCACCTTGTACTTCACTGGTTTTATTTTCGTGTGAATTCTCAGCATCATTCTTCTGAACGGCACTTTGATCATCAACATCATCCAAAACGGTAGTAACATTTTTATGTGTCGCCTCATGTCCATCTTCGGCATCCAACATCGCAGGCTGCTCCTCAACTAAACCAGTAGGCTCGTCTCCTGGTGCTTCATCGTTTTCGGCGTCAGGACCTGTTTCTCCAATACCCACTGCAGCAGGATCATTCTCATCTTCGTTCAGCATTATGTCATCTTCGGATCTACTCTCGCTTTTCTCAAGAGTACGACCAGCAGCTTCTGGAAATCCCGATGAACCTTGCAGCTCCGCTACTGAAGATTCTATTTCACTTTCTTTGAAAACGTTAGCTTCCCCGGAATTATTTTCGTTATCCTTAACAGGCTTTGCCGAATCACCCAGGGCTTGTGACGCACTGTGCGACCTCACAGCTTCATCTTCAGAGCGTTCGTCATCAGCCGAAAGATTTCCAGCAGCGCTCTCTCCAGTAGTGGTCTCCAGACTGCTCTGCTTGACGTCCTGACCCTCATCTGCAGCCTCTACTTCAATATTCCCCTCCCCTGCATCTTCTCTATCGATGTGGTTATTTGAACCGCCGCCTTCAACATTACCGCTTTCTGTTCCAGGGGCTGTCTCAGAAAGCCCATCCGCTACAACACTCCCTGTGGCCGCAACCAATCGCTGAACACTAGGAATAGAAGCGCCCTCTCTCTCAGTTAACCCAACACCACCCTTCGTGTTTCCCACCGAATGTTGACCTCTAGACTTTTGACTAGCACCACCACCGTCGCCCTTCGACGACCCATGTCCTTTCAGAAGGGCCCCATCACTACCAGGATCAAGCGTTTGAGTACCCGAATCACCAAGCTCTGTCACAAACACTTCCACCTCAAGTTTTTCGTTCTTCGACAGCCTCTTAGCCGTGTCGCTCTTCCGATAGCTCTCAGTCACCCTCTTCGCAGTGTCCACGACTCCAACACTTCTTCGAGAAGAATCTAGGTGTCTCTTGTGGCCGCGGTCGCCTCGGACATACTCCTTGATCTCGTCTACCTCAGTCCTGACCGCAGCAGAGTCTTGACCAGAGGGTCGTCCTGGTAAAAGACGGACCTTGGCCTTCTCGATAACCACGTCCTTGCCACCGCGGCCCGTAGCCCTGCGGCTCATGCCGGCCAAGCTCGTTGTGTCGCCCTGGCCGGCTTTAGCACCAGATACCCGCGTTCCGCCCTGATACTTACTTCTTCTGGTACCTTTGTCACCTTTCTTCTTTGACTTCCGGTCGTACCCGGTGGCGGCGTTCGCGACTTCGTTACCTACCGACGCGACTCCACTTTCGTCGGCTACCTTGTTTTCTGGTTCAGACGCGAGTTTGTCACCGGGCTCTAGCCCAGGTTCACCGTCGGCATCTCCGCTATCAATAACGCCAGAAAGTAACGCGCTTTCCTGGTTTTCGGCTCCGACTTCGACTTTGTTCGAATCTTCTAGCCGTTCGTCTTGATTCGCGGATTCCTGCGTCTCCCTCTCTACTTCCGGTTCGACTAGTGGTTCGACTTCTGGTTCAGTAACGTCAGGTTCGACTTCCGCTTTGTCTTCGGATCCGGCGTCGCGATTGGTCGTTCGGCTCGATGCCGATTCGTCGCGACTGCGTCTCTTCGCTTGTGCGCTCTCCCCTTCGATATCCTGCGGACCCCCACTCTCCGGTTGCTCTTTGAGTCTGAAAGGAAATCAGTCAGTGATCGTTATAAGTCAACTGCAAAATATCACGCCTTTACTCTGACTTAAAAAGATAATTCTACGTAGATAACGTTTAGTAACAGTTAGGCATGTGCAAGACTCTGCTTCCAGCAGTACGAGAAAGAGTTCTTATAAAAATGTAGAATCTTAAAGGGTAACTGCAAAGAAAAAAAAGTTTTTTTTTAAACAGCCTAATTGGGACAAGCATGTCACAAAACAAATGTTCCGCGAAAGAAATGATTTTTTTTATCAATATTTACGCCACAGGACGTAATTTAGTAGAGTGAGAACCTCTCCACGTTTGAAACTCCCGCTCTTTCGACCCCCGCGGAAGAGGAGTACGCCCCGCCCCTCACTCTCCTTGCGTTGCGGAGTTGAACCGTTGAACGACGCAGCGTCTCGACTTCCGGCAAGATCTGGCAACTACGCCAGGCCGCGGTATTGTTTTGGTTGTTTTGGTTTGACGCGGTTTGCGAGCACATGTAGCGAAGCCGTGACCGGAGAAGTGCCCCTGTGATGTTCCCGGAAGACGGAAGGTATCGTTCGTAATCGTCGTGCGCGCTTTGAAAGCGAAGGGAGTCACAGAATCCACGAGTGCGCAACCACAAGCCAAGGTTCACGACAGCGCTGCGTTGGTTTCGGCGATCTCGTTCTGTTTGGTGTAACACGGCGATGCGACAGTGCTGAAACGTTTGTGCTGTGTGTAATGCGGTGCTAACACGGAGCGCAAATTGGTTGTTGTGGGGTTGACGTTCAACCAGATAAGTCCCGTCGTCGTCAGCTGATCCAGTCAAACTGGTCCGGGAGGACGCTGGGAGCGTTTTTAAAAGTAAATCTGCCTCGTTGTTTCAAAATGTGGAAGTTTCCCGACGGATACCGTGAGTAAAAAGCTGCGGGCGTTTTCAACAAAATTACGTCGTTTTAATTGAACAATGGACTCCGAATTGTTGTCCTAAATCTGCCGTTTTTATGCTTCGTGTTGGACTGCGTTTGCACAGCGACGTGTTGCATCGTGCGGTGTGAATAAATTTGGGCACGATTTCGTACCTGCCTACAGATCCATGAACTGAGACCATTTTTACGTAGTGGACATAGTGCTTTTTTATTTTCTCTTTTGTCGCGGACGTTAGGTGCACACGGGGCGAATCTCGACGGCCTCCAGAGCGATATGACGAGAACGTAACTAGACACGTTGGTCGCTACGCGAACGCCCGATTGCCTCCAGCCCAATAGCATTCCTTTCGGGGCGACATGGCTGCTGGAAGGCTCACTGTCGGGATCACGCATCTGACATCTCAGAAAAGTCAGCATTTGCACGCGCAAACAAGCAAAACAAACAACAAAAAAAAAAAGCACGCTAAGCAAGCAAAGAGGAAAACTAAAGAACCGCGCTATGAAAGCCAAAACCCCGCGTCGCTTCCTATATATCACTACCACCTGCGACAGCTGCTAAACACACACTACTTCACTTCAAGAAGTACCTGGGTCAGCACGAAACGACGAAACACTGATCACTTCGGCGAAACGATTAGTCGAGGTAGGCGAGACAGGCGGGAGCAGAGACTTTGGCGGCCATGAAAGAATGGCGAAGCCGCGAAGCTTTTGTTTGTATGAATCCAAACGGAAGTGCCCGTCTTGTAAACCTTTTGTAAAGAATAATAACTCTCAACACATGGGTTATTCTTTAAACGTAAAAATATGCCGCTCAAAAGGAAATTGCAACATATAACAAAGGTTTAACAACCAAGATCTAAGCTGTCAATCAAACTCTTAGCCAATGAGAACCTTTTGGGATTGACGTCACATAATCACAACTTCGTGGCGCGCGATTTAAAACGGACGAAATAGCCGCAAACTAAAACGAGTCTCACGCAATAAATATTTCTGTAAAAAATGTTTTTTCTCGCGGAAAAATTGTTTTTTGACATGCTTGTCCCAATTAGGCTATTAAAAAAAAAACATTTTTTTCTTTGCAGTTACCCTTTAAAGCAGGGGGCTCCAATGCCTATGCTCCCCTGACCAGCTTGGGGCATCTCACTGCGCATGCGTAGAATGCTTGCGCAATACGAGGCCCCAAGCTGCTCGGGGGACCCAAAGCGCTGGGGCTTGCTATTGTAAAACTCTCTAATTGGCGTTACAATCCAAAGTTGTGACGTAACGAAATAAATTTCATTCACATGTGACGCACGCTTGGCCAAAGAAAAGAATATCACACCCCGAAAGTGATACGTCATCTGCAGAACATTAGGGTTCCCATGACACTTGAACTAAGGTTGCAGATCAACATCGTTTACCAACAGTTACGCATACGTAGGACTGCTTTCGGCAGTACCACAGAGAATTTTTCAACCGAAGTCCCTACAAACGAAAGTCGTGACATCACAGAGTACATTTAATACATATGTAATGCAGGACTGGCCTGGAAGTAAATCGCAAGCTGTCAGTAATATGTTAACTGCAAAACACAGTGGTTTTGATGACGCTTTAAACAAATTTTCAGATTAACATCGTTCATTAGCACTTAAGCAGGCGCAAAAACTGGTTTTGACGGTACCTCTTAGCAAAACCCCGACAAACTAAAGTCGCAATAACCGAACGTCACACCATCAGAAAGCAAAGTTTACATGAGCCAGGATTCCAAATGGTGTTTGCTCCAAATGTTCCAAATACATTTTTTTTCTAGCGATTCCCGTAAAGATGCTGGCCCGTGACACCTCAAATTTTCGCACTAAGGTCTTCTGCTCTTGAAGGTGACGACTACGATGGCCTCTAAAGTCACCTCTAAATAGCGCACCCAGCGTCGTGCCCGGCTACTAAAATATGATTGAACGTGGCCTTCACTTTTTTCAGTGCCAAAGTACATCTGAGTGCTGCAGATTCGGGACGCTTTCCTTTAGCAACAGGTGTAATCACCGACAGCTTATAAAACAAAGGTTCTGGCTTATTATGTTGACGCTTCCTGGTTCGTGGTTGGTTCTTCACGTTCGTATCGGCCAATGAAGCCATCTGATTGGCCGCGAAGAGACGATAAGGTGCTCGGTTGTCGCCACGCTCTGCACTTTTTAAGCTCTCGGTGACTCTCGTCGGGCAAAACTCGAACACGTCGTGAATCACCGTAAGTACTCAGTCTGGAAAATGGCTGTGTTGGCGGTAACGCGTTACAAGTAACGGCGTTACGGGTAACGTGTTACTTACTCGTTACTTTTCCAAAACAGTAACGGGTAACGTACTCAGCATGATTTATTTCGAGAAACGGCTAACGTGGTTATGTTACTCGTCACAGCTTTTTCCCACAACTTAATAAAAGAAGTGCGCTTCATGTTTATTTTCTGCATTTTTAGGCGCCAAGTCACACATTTTTTGCACTCGAACCTTATAAATTCAACATCTTGCCTCATTATTCTCCCGCAAACACTCACACGTCCTTAAAATATCGCGCTTATGCCGACATCGAAAGTAAAACCCGTAAAGCGTTTTAATTCTTAAATAAAAAGCAACACAAAAGTGTCGTGTCTTCCTTTTAACCGTAACGTTAACTGTAACGCGTTCCTTTTGCGTTTTGAGGTAGCGTAGGTCGGTAACGCGTTTCTTTTATTTGAAAGTAACGAGAAACATATTTCGACACTTTTTTTTTTTTTTGGTAACACCTACAACGCTGAAGAAACGTAACGTGACAACTGCACGATTTCACCCTCGTCACGTTGAACGAGTATTCATCAGTTAGTCTAAAAGCGGCCACTGATTTATTATATGACCCGAGATAAAATTTTAAGAAAACCAATGACAAATGTAAGGAAACTGCCCACGCCATGCACGTTGCCATAGAAATTGTCGTATGTGCCGGTGAGCTTCCTGAAGCGATAGCTTTTCCAGTCCACTAAGCCACGAAAATGTTTGTCTGACAGTGTCTCTAATCACTATTCACATATTTCCCTAAACAGATGCAATATGCTTGTGACAGTGACACTTTCCTATGTTCCTACTGATATTCAAATAAAAAGATATATATATATATATATATATCGGACGCCAGGCGATCGCCGAGTGCAAATCGGAAATTTCTGCGCAAAAAAGGGGGACTGGCATAATCCATGCCTATTTATGTTTGCTTTTTCTACGCCAGAAAAATTAATATTTCTTGGGTAACAACACGGCCACAAGCAATGCGGTGTTCTGTCAATTTAAACAACTCCTCGAACAAGCTATATTTAAAAATTGATAACCTAATTTTTTTAAATGGCCACCTACAAAGAAATGCCGAATTAGCGCTGCGCTAAAGCAAGGTTTGAGCGCCCATATACAAAATAGCTAACCAAAAACACAGCCACGTATTTTGTTGGTCTACTGCTGTCACAAATAACCAAACCTGCCTTCCAGCGTCACCATGAAATAACTAGAGTAATAAACCTTCGCATATGTTACTATAGTTCTATGGAGATTAGGGTTCAGGTTTAGCAGAGCTCGTAGATCATTGCTCCAAAGTTAGTTTAAATGTCTAGAATACCAAATGGTAAGTTTTCAACCTCTATCAACAAAAGATTCGCGTACTTTTCGAGAGCGATCAGATCAAACATTTATAATCACTGACGTCCATTCACGCAGCTCAGCGTAATTTTCAATCTAAGCTATGCAAACGCAAAGCAATATCAAAGTGATCTCGCTGAATGACATAGGCGCTAGGAACTTTGACCATATCAACAAACTTTCTATGTGTACAGTCTGCCCTCATTGCGGGCCCTCATTCATCAAGGTTTAGTTATAATCCCACTCGACCTGAGTACTTTTCAAATGACGAGCATGAGATAAAAATATCCAAGGTTCTTTTAACCCCTCAAATGAAGTCCTGTTGTTCTTCGTTAACATCACGTGCTCATTGTCTAATATAGAGTGAAAGAAAAAAATTAGAGAAGTTTACAAATCGTTGTAATGCGAAACTAGAGCGCGGCACTTGAGGAGGAGGAGGTGGGGAGGGTACGGAGGGGAGAGTATGCCTTTCCTCCTCCTCCGTACCCTCCCCTCCCCCTCTCCTCCTCCTGCTACGCTCCACCTCTCCTCTTCCTCCTCCCTTCTCCTCCTCTCCCCTTCTCCTCCCCTCCTCTTCCTCCTCACCTCCTCCTTCCCTCCTTCTCGCCCTTTCCATCCTCCTCTCCTCCTGCCGCTGAATTTGTTCCAGGGTGATGTTACACGAGGTCGTGACGTCCTTTTCCCCGCTAAATTTAGCAGGAAAACTGAATTGGTGTTGAGGTCAGGTGGCGTCAATTTCGTCACTAAATTTTGCAGGGAAACTTAACCCGCTAATTTTAGCGGGGAAATTTTCCTGATAAAGTTACCGGGGAAACTGAACCCGCTATATTTATCGGGTTAAGTTTCTCCGTTAAAGTTAGCGGTAAAATTTTCGTCACACCGCTTCACCACAAAATTAGCTTCCCCGCTAAATTTAGCGGGGAAACTATGACGTCCCATAATGCAACGCGCGCGGTTACGCCGTCGCCGCTCAACCCGGAAACGGGCGCTTTAGAGCTGCGCTCTACAAAAACACTCAGTTCCGTGGTCCACAATTTATACGATAAATGAATAAATGTATACAAGTTTTCGAAGCGGGGTATTCGACTTTCGGAGTGGTCAACTTTGGCCCGTATGCAGCGCGTGGAATTGCGGCATTTGGTGCCCGTTGTAAAATCTGAGCGACCCTTCTCACAAGTCTGCATTTTGGAACGGACTTTACGTCAGCGCAGAGTTGGAAATGCGCACTTGCTCTCCCACCCAATACCATAAGCTTGTTTTCATGCGAACGCGAGTGCGTGCTGGTAAGCGTGAAACACATACCAGCGAAAACCGCGTCGCCTCGCTGCGCTGGGCGGTGTAACCATAGCAACCGTCGCTGTCGCACTGGCAGGGCGACGCTGCATCTGCCCACCTCACAGCGTCCGCGGCTGTTGCCATGGTTACACTGCTCGAATGCGCGACGCGACACGGTTTTCGTTCAAAAATGCGTCACGTAGTAGACCGTTCCAGAAGGTCTCAGGACTTGAGCAAGCTCATATTGCGCAGCGTGACAGTGTCAACCGTTGCGCCGAGCCGATGCGCTTCTCCGCGATCGAATCGGTTCGCTTCGTCTGTCCCGGAAACGACACGATCCACACATTATTATTCATCATATTTCTGCACACTAAGGTATTTTACGCCCCTAAGGGTTTGAAAACCCTGTTTCAGAGACTTAACACATGACCACACCCAGTCACCACTCTTATTTTGATTCAAAGCATGAGTGACGCACGGGAGAGGAACGATCGAAGGGTATTATCGAAGGGCAACCGAACGGTAGCAAAGATGATGTAGAAAAGAAAGCTATAGTAAAATGAGGTGAACACCCTTTTTAAAGGGTGTTCGCCGCGTTGAGAGTTGTTGCATTCAGCACCTTCTGAGCATCTTCGAGTAGTATGAAAATATTCTAGAAAAGGGAGCTATGATATAAGGCGTACAACGTTTTTAGAGGATGTTATCTGCCGCACTGAGAAATGTTTAAGCCAAGGCTATTTAAGTGATTATCTCGAATAATTTTTGCCTGTTCAATTTGGTTCAATAATATTTACTCTGAGCTACACCACTTACACGCAAAATATTAACAAAAACAAAGCCACATACCTGTGGCCTTCCTAATTGCGGACACGGTCACCTACGAACGAGAATCTTTCACTTGGTGAGTGCTTAAGGCGGTGGAGGAATCAGCAGGGTCTTAATTCCTCTCTCGTGCGTCACCCATTGCCTCTTCATTTTTTGTTTCTGTGCATGCGAAAACTGCGTGTGGTGCTTGTACTTTTAAACTTGTTTCCCGTAAAAAGGATTTCTAGGAGGCTGCTGACATCGCCAGCATTCCTTTTTTAGGTGCTCACCATCATCCTAAGGGTGTAGCGGTACTAACCGTAGAGTACAGCCCTACGATAAGGTGATTTAAGGGTGCAGGCATTTCCTGCGTGTGAACTAAAATGAATACAGGGTTGACACAAGCCAAGACGACACGGACTCCTTTTGGTCGTCCCCCCCCCCCCCCCCCCCCCCCCCTTCGCTGCCTTAAACCCTTAGACCAGCAATATTCCGCCCAAGGCGACAATCCCCTACGTGCTATAGACATCTTATTATTAAAAAGCGTCGAAATGGCGCCCGCAAGGTCACAGGTTTTCGAAAAGGTCTATTTATAACTCAGTGTATGGTCAATGGAAACTTAAGAATAGCAGGACGGGGCTGATAATGCCCACGCTTCTAGGTTAGCACTTTGTTTTTTCTGCGTTCTTCTCAGGTCACGCAGCAATCTCATTGGCTGCAGAGCGACCTAAAGATGGTTGGGTGCCTGCGTTTTTTAGGTTGGCATTGACTATAGACATCTTAATATAAGATAATTATATACACGCGTTTGTTAGGTTGTCATTGAAGCAACAGAAGCAACTTTTCGTCCTCCATTTTGAGTGTAGACAAACTTAAACATCCTGCCACATTGGCCGTTAAAATATTCCTAAGCCGAAGACCGCTGTAAAGGCACGTATGGTATATGGGTATAAAGCGCTCTACTCTCCAAATAAAAAACAAATGCGTATAATTTAGTTTGTCTGGGGCTCTGAAAGCGAGGTAAATGGTGGCAGTCCTATACTCACGTCTCTACTGCTCTAAATGCGTGGGAATTATTCCGCATTACAACGCCAAATCCTCGCGTTGAAAAATGGGAAGCAAAAAGCTAAATACCCCAACATGAAGAGTTAAAATTGCGGTCGCTCTGCTCTTCTATCATACAAAACACAGTATGCATACAAAACACAGTCGGTCTAGTCACATTAGTGATAAAAAAACTGTCTGCAGACTTGTTAGAAGCATACACATGTATGAAGCCAACACGCTTGAAACATGCTTCGTACGTGCCCGCAGATTATTCCGTCATAATGTCTCCAACAAATACCGTGTATTTTGACTTTAGCAAAAAACTTTTTTGGTAGAGGTATATCTTTTTTTTTTTTTTTTGCACGTTGCAAAAGCACCACACTGCGACGTACTCAGGAACCTTTTTCCTGTTTACAAAAATGAACAAACGATTTGCGTCCCAAGCTACTTCCGATCGCTCCGCCATTGCAAGCGTGTCGAGGTTGCTCATGTCAGCAGTGCTAGAAAGCATAAATGGTACACGAAAAACATAGTAGTAGGTTTACCGAGGGCCTTCGGCTGTACAATATTACATCTTGGAGGAGGCAAGTTCGTTTACAAGAATATCCGAATAAATTTGAACAGACCTCGCGCTCCTTCTTGGGAGGAAGTGGCCGAGTGGGCTGACGCGTCTCAGCTCGGAGCGTGGAGCGAAAGCTTGCGCTGAGAACCTCCTGAGTTCAATTCCCCACCGCCCCCGCCCGTCTCGATCTGGATGAGTTTCGTAACGGCACGCGTTCGTGTAATCACCACTGCGTGATGCACGTTAAAAATCCCAGGTTAGCGGTTGTACTGCACTGGCTAAATTTCTCATCGACCGGTTATCCGTCGTGGCGTATCTCCATCAAAGCTGTTGGAACATGCAGAGCAAACCAATTACTTTTCCTTCGTTATTTTGGCGTTAACGCGGAGGATCTGTGGTTTACCGCTTCGTCGACGTTTCAAGCAGTGGTGTCAGGGTGAGCTTTTGTTCGTTCTTTTTCTATAAACCGGAAGTTCTCTGGCACGTCAAAGACTGGAGCACCGCCTGGAGGCATTTGCCATCATAAATTAGGGGATTATCATAACACCAACAAAAAAAAAAAGGGGGAGCATTACTGTCCTCGGTTTACGACGAAGCAGTAGTCAAAACAACTACTTATGCGCCCTCTATCAGCAGAATTAATGACACGCACTGCGCTAAAAAGGGAGATCCTAAAATTGAATTACAAAAATATGTACCTCTTCTCCCAGTTTCATTTCAAAAGTTTGTGATGACAACCACAATCTCAAAGCACAAAAAAAAAATTGCGTTTGGAAGCAAAGTGGCTTTTTTCTGCTATCATTCGAACTCATCACGTTTTGAGATAACATTACCTCTATATGGTTCAACCAATTGAAAACAAAAATTGAAGAAGGTCTGTTTCCTCTCTCTCTCTCTCTTTATTTTCTTCCTCTCTCTCTCTCTCTCCTTATCATTCTCAATCCCTTTTTCTTTCTTTCTCTTTTCCTTGCTCCCTCGGAAATCTCGATTAATATTAATGGATGGGTCGTTCCGTCCGAGTCATTAGAGCGGAAAGAAATGGGTCATTCCCGAATGGATCAGGCAATTCCGTCCACGGCTGCCACTCGATATAAAATCGACGTCTTTTTAAATGAAAGACACAAGCAAAAGAACATGTGCTGTGCTCCGCGATCTCGACAGAAAATCCATCTGCACTTCATCGACGTTGTTAACATTTGAGAGCTGCAAGACCGCTATCGCGTTCCTTTTTTGTATGTGTGTTTCTCTATGTGTGTGCGTGTGTGTTTTTAAAAACACGAGTTCAATTGATCCGGAGTTTTGAAGCAACTAGAAAACTCAGTTAAAGAAAAAAAAATGCATGCCGATTTTGCATAAAGTAATACTGCCGCGCGGCGCGCAGCTAGCCAAGTAGGCAGCGCGCCCGTGGCAGGATGGGTATCGTGCTCGGCTCCCACGCAAAGGGCCGAGGTTCAATGCCTGGAAGCGGACGCATTTTTATGTTATTTCTGTAAATGTCGCGTTCTGGTGTATTCGACAAATATGTTGCTTATTCGAACTCCGAATGTTCTATGCGCCGAACTTCGCCGACTGTTCCAGAAACCCCCGCGTGTACATAAGGGAGTCCGTGTGGCGAACCGTAGGCGGTGCTTCGGCAGCGCTCGGTCCAGCCGCCACCCCGCCTTCGACGGCCGCGACGCCTGTACCTCTCTCTGTTTTTGTTTTGGGAACAAGTTCGCCCCGCTTGGACGTTTAGTTTCACCAGTTATTCCCCGCTTCATCCTTTGTCATTCGTGACAACACGAAGAGAAACCGTCCAGATTTGGTCAGTTTTTGACAAGACAACCACTAGAAATTTTCCGAAATTCAGTGCCATCTGGTGACTCAAATGGCAGTTTCACTTTTACCGTACTAATGGCGGCAATGAACCTGTGGTCGGCAGTATTTTATGGGGCACCGTCACTTTCGCAAGTCAACGGTAAACGAGAATGTGTGCTCCACTGTACAGTTCTTTTTCAATCTCTTTCAGTGTCGATGGCGAAAAAGATTAAACCAGTCAGAACTTTATAAAGTTCTATACATCAAAGGGCTTTGAAGCCAATTGTGTGCTAGCAACAGACTGACTAAGCCCGAGTTAGAAATTACCGCTTATATGGTTCTTGCATTCAATTTCTACTTCACGTCGCGCTAACGTCAAGATTATATAGGCATCTAATTATCCGTTTAGGAGTATCTTCAGCATCTTCCTTCATCAATAAGCAGAAGGCCACTATTTATATAGCACACATGTCATTTCTCAGATTATGATAATGATCAAAGTGGCCAAACTGAATTCTTAAAAGGGTCTATTGCATCGTTTATCGCCGTACAATGCAACAATGGACTTGACCATAAAACTTAACTAAACCAGCGGAGGTCCACCAAGACTTTACAAAAGAGACATTAGTATTGCATGGTTTATCGCCGTACAATGCAACAATGGACTTGACCATAAAACTTATCTAAACCAGCGGAGGTCCACCAAGACTTTACAAAAGAGACATTAGTCCTTATACTAAAGCCCAGAGCCGTTTATACTGAAACAGTTTGGCCAATCAGCGAAACTTGTTTCCCGCTAGAACCAGCGGATTTTGCGATAACACAAAATGGCGTTACTTGTTTGTCTTGTTTATTTCTGAGATATCGCATAGAGTTCCTATAAGTCAGAGCAACAAAATGACAAACGGAAGTAGTCATCCCCGGTTGTCAGACTACGCTGCTGTATTTTCCAGGGTGTCAAAATCTCCTTAAGAGGGCCAAACTCTCGCAGTCTAAAGGAGCTGTGCAACGATTTTAACGTTGAACGAATTTGCATCTTGTACTTTTGACACTGTTTATCTTGTCACAAAGGTCAGAAAACACATCTCCCCTTCGAAATCCTGCCATTACGCCGCGTAATCACGAGGCAAAAATTAGAATATTTCCCGACCCGACGGCGGCCACGAAAAGCACGCGGCATGACATCAATGGGGTACTTGTAAAAGGACAGGAAGCTGTGCAAATACCTCCTTGATAAAAGGTAATGTTTTCTAAAACCCTGTCGTTTCAACATACATATAAATGCTTCAAAAACCTGGTATCATAAACAAAACTTTGATTGTACGGAGTTTTAGTGACGCCATTTACCCGAGGTCCACAAAACCGTCAGCTCTATCTGTTAGCGCAAACAGCCGCCAGAAGCCAGAGGGGGACCGGGGTAAAGTCACTAGATCCTGGGAAAGTAACGCGAAGGTCCGCGTGTGGTAGCCATCTTGGTTCATGAAATGAGCAAATTCTCCTTGACCCCTCCGTCCTTGGTGAGCCTATCTAGATTAGCTGGTGACGGGTAGCTTTATTGAGTCATTTTTTGTATACCGAGATTTTGCTAACCACACACCGGCGAAATAGGCGTACACTTTCGTACCACCACCAGATACTGTGTCGGTGCTTGGAGGCACTGAAAAATAAGTTTAGTGTCTTGAAATGCGCAAGAAGAACAATATAATTGTAAGAGATCCATGGAGATGGGCCTGATTAATAAGTTGATCGCATACGAAGTGCCAACGACTCTTATATTGAAGAGGAACGCTTCCAGTGCGATGATGCTCCATGGTGATCTTGGCGCGACTGGTTTAGAACGACCCCTTGAAAGCTTCGAAGATTTAAATGGACCAAGATGGCGATTTCCATAGCAACGTAGCCAATCGCCTTGCAAGGTTTTGGTCGTCTGTATATGTTAGTATCCTTTTGTGTCCGGCTAGCAGGTAAGGAAGGCAATGGCTCTACTTTCCCAGGATCCAGTGACTTTAGACGGGGGCAGAGCCGGACGGGGATGGCCTGGTGCGCCAGCACGTGGTCACGTGGTCGCGAGCGGGTGAGTTCTCCTTGCTCACTGATGGCTCTGGAGAGAGAGATTCACCGGAACCCCGCGCGTCCCCCATTTACGTCACAGCGCACGTGACTCGGAAGATGGTGAAGGAGTTGAGAGGTCCCGAAAACCTCAATCTTTGTCAAGTTTTAAAATAAAAACTAGGACATGCAGGAAAAAGCGGTTTTTTGTTCTTTACTTTCGAGAAGTCGGGACACCAACTCCCGAATTATTTAAGCATGTACTGAAATTGTTGCGCAGCTCTTTTAAACGGCTGTGGTAAAAACGTTAGATTATTAAAAAAAAAAAAATCCTACATTTTCTTCCAAAAGTTAAAAACATCACATAATGCGAAGTTAAAAAACTTTTGTTTTTGTCCTCGTGTTCTAAACGGCTCCTCTCACTGAAGGACAAACACTCTTCACCGGCACGTCGCACACCTTGTTAAAATTATTTTTTTCGTTTGCGTTACACTCTTACAAATCGGCTACAGACAAACTTTTCTTCGAACACGCGGGTCACTTTAGAAGATAGTCTTGTTAGCCATTAAGCTGAATTTGTGTGGTTAACGGGCCAGCCGTATTTGTCGAGTTGGCGAGACCAGCCTTCAAGAACAAGTACGGCTGGAGGATTTGGCCGTGCTCAAGTGAAAGGTGGAACAAAAGACGCAGTTGAACGGAATCTAAGCCTTAGAAAAGAAACAAAAACAAGAAAATGGAAAACGACTCCCAGCCAATAGCCACTACAGAACAGAACGCGTCATACAAAAACCTCAAAAGATTTCAATCTCGGCTAACCGGCCGAGGCAGAAACAAGGTACTCCGTCTCTTCGAGAGCTCTACTGTGCTGCCCCTTTTAATCCGCAGGCACATTGCTGATACATCAAACAGAAAAAAGAGTGTTCGCGGCAAACATGATGATAAAATTATGTGTAAACACGCTTAGAGTACGTTTAAAGAAGAATATTTACTTCGCATATTTGTATTATTCGAAAACACGTCGACAGACAGCTTTTGTATGACCAATGTGACAGGGCGGTCATACAAGGGGGAGCCAGGCCTCAAGACCGTATCTGCAAACTGTCTTTTGTATGATGCAGTAGCAGTGTGGCCGCTCCTTTAACATACATCCAAGCGTGCACGCGCTCTTTTGTCAGGACTAAAGGTGCCTTCAGAATGGCGTTCTAATCGCAACTGCGAAACGGATCGGCTCGTTTTCATAACGAAACGCACGTAAAATTGTATGAAACCGCGTTCGCAACCGCTTTGCGAGCACGGTTCAAACGCCAGTGTGAGTACAGCGTAAAGGGTATTGCAGAAGTCTGTGTCTGAAAATGAATAGCTGCGTTAGGACCGTTTACCGTTGCCTAGGTAAGATGATACACAATGATGTATCGTTGATATGGACACCTCCGCCCCCCCCCCCCCCCTTCCCTTTTCTTAAAAAAAAAACATTCATTTTGTGAGTTGTGCATGACAACGAGACAAAAATGTGTGTACTTACCCAGTTGCTACTGCGACAATGTTGTCTGTATAGCGAGGTAACCATCTTAAAGGGGCGGTGCAGCGATTATCGATTGGAATGTTTTTCATTTTATGCGACTTTACTGGCACTAGTGAACTAAAGTATACTCGCAAGCAACCCCATTGACAAAAAAAAATATATTTGTTGCGGTGTAATTTCAAGGAGAAAAGCAAGTGTTTTCATTTAGTCTCTCCTTCGTAAACCTTGATGACGTAGCGTGAGGGTCACAGAGCCGGCATAGAACCCCAGTGGCGGTATTTGAATGCGGCTTAGAGATTGGACCCGGGCATTGCGTCAGCACTCGATTCGGGCTCGTGATAAGCAATAGCTCGACAAGCATTCGGGTAGTGGCCCGTGTCCAATCGCTGCAATGACGACAATAGCCGAACCATAACAGTGTCCTCAACTCAGCGCGTGTCCTGTGCCTTTCCAACCCCTGCGCGGGACTACGATAAACCTTGGCGGCATATAATCGGTTCCAGATCACGTGACCGCTTGTTCTGGCTGCTAGCTGAGGCGGTGAACGCTGCTCGTTTTTTATGACTTTTTTTCTGGGACTTCGATTGCGCATGGTGAAAAACGAACGCGTTTTATAGGCCATTAAGGTCAGGGATTCGTTCTAAGCGGTATTTGCTCAAAGTACAAAAATCGTTTCATCGCCCCTTTAATGAACTGTATTAACGAGGCATGACTATATTTACAATATAGCAGTGTTGGGTTAAAGGGATACTGAACCGAAATTTCGAGCTCACAAAACAGGGCTGGAGCGCTGCAGAACCCAAAAACTCTACACATACATCGATATATCGAGCGGATGGCCGTACTTTTGCAAAAGAAATGCGCAATTGAACATGACCGACGAGGCCGACGAACCACGTAACGTCACGATTCTTATCCCCTCTCCCTCCGCTTCGTTCCGTCGAGCTGGTGAACCGAATCTAGGAGGAGAGAAGCGAGGCCGCTTTCCCTCGTTCTCACCTGTTCCAGGCGGATCGTGACGTCAGAGTCCTCGCTTGATAAAGCCCTTCGTTTCCAACAAATACGGCCATCTGTTCGAGATATCGATGTAAGAGTGAGGTTTTAGAGTTCGTCGCGTCCCGTTCAACGCTTCCGCGGTCTTATATTGCGAAATCCCAATTTCGGTTCAGTATCCCTTTAAGTGCATCTAAAAAATACTTGAAGTAAAGAACAAAGTAAATGAGAGGCTATCTACTTCAAGTAAAGTAGTAAGTATGCCGGGTGCAATATACTGGAAATAAAGTACAGTAAATACAAGGTACTTTCAAAGTAACGACAAGTTCTTTTAAACAGAATCTTTCATGATGCTCTTTAATTCTTCTATATAGCGTATTTTTTTTTTAAAAACTGCTATGCATTGCCCAAGGGGTAATCGGGGGTGCATTAGTGTTTTTCAGAAAAGACGGCGAATATTGGATAAAGTCAAGTGATTGTTTTACGCTTGCTGACGATCTATTTAACACAATCAACTTACGAGGCACTCATTTGTACTGATCTTATAGCCGCCATTACTTCACTAAATGAAATGACCTGATGACTTTTCGAAAGGCGATAGCGCGTTCTCACAAGACGATACGCTTTTCTTTTTTTCTTTTTAAGGTCCGTTTACACTTGTGACAGTCGCTGGAGCGACCAGCGACTAGCGACTGGTTTTTGGTCGCGGAGCGACTAAAACAGGTCGCTAGCAACCGGTTTTGGGCAGTCGCTCCCTGATCGACTTTTTCAAGTCCCAAAAAGGAGTCGCTGGACGGCGGAGCCAATCACAGCCTCGACGGAAGTGATGCGTGTGTTTGTTTACATCCGGCACTGCTTCCCGCGGGAAATAGCGACGCGCGCTCGGCGGCGGTAACTGGCATGAAGTTCTCCGCAGAAGCTCTGATTAATACTGTCAAAGACTCTCCGTTTTTTTACAATAAGCGGCACCCCGACCACAGGGATCGGGACAAAAAGCTGCAGGCCTGGAACGAGATCGGCGACATTTTCAGCGTGGCAGGTACGTACAATATCACGGTTGAGGGAGCGCACATATAGCCGTTGTTTTACGTTCCAAAGCACCATTAAGTTTCTTTTTTTTTTTTCTGCCGTCGCCTTTGATAAAAAAAAAAAAAAAAAAAAAAAAAAACGTTCAGCCGACTCGGGAATGTGTTGATTATCATCCGTTAAGTAGGTAGCGAGCCTGGCGACTCGTCGATCGCTCAATCAGGTGTGAACACTGGTGGTCGCCAGTCGCTTGTCGCTAGTAGCTCCAGTGACTGTTCCAAGTCGCAAGTGTGAACGGGCCTTCAGAGGTTGGTGAAATCTTATATTCGAGCTCGAAACATATCTATAGCACTGGGAAAGCCTAGGGCACTAATAAAGAAAGCTTACTTACGCCGAGCTACCCCCATAAAAAGAGAGTGGTGCGTCGTCTGCTCGCGGCTTTAGTGAGAGTAAAATATCCCTCTCGGCATTTCTTCAGAGTTGCCAATTTATGATACAAATTTAACGACGCCAAAATTAGGGAACGCGCTTTGAAATTGAGAGATATACTTTCCTCGTATTCTACCAGAAAAAAAATTCTTTAAGTAAAGTACGAGTAGACACTCATAAAATGTACTTTAAATGAGTACATGTTTTCTATGTCTACTTGAAGTACTGCTTTAAGTACGATGTACTTAAGGTACTTCCTAACATTGCAAAGAAGTCACCGACAATTTAAGAAACGCAAGGCGTGTCCCATTATGTTCACGCTTCTTGCTTTGTGGTTGGTTAATTGGTTTTCTTATAGACTGATGCCGCAAACTCATTGGCTTAGGCGCGATAATGATATGCCTGGGACTCGTCACGCCCTGCATTTCTTAAGTTTGCAGTGACTGTACACAGTCACACTTCAATCAAAACCGGCGGCATGTGTAGTTGGGCAACACAATACAACGCAACACGGCGTAGAGTGCGGTCAATGCAAAATGTTCAAACTTAGATTCCTATTAAGTTTTTTTTTTTTTTTTCTTTTTAGCGTTATTTTTATTGCGCCTGAAATCCAGCAAGATGTCGGGGAATCACCAGAACACGAAACTACGTCTGAGCCCAGATTGCTATTCGGCTGGTGCCCTTGGGAACGCTTCGAGGTCAACAACGCTTCTCAAACCGATCACACGATACAAACCTTCCTTCGTTTCGTCGTCCTTTTGGCGTTGTCCTACTTATCCCCGACTGATCTATTCTGCTACTATCGTATTCCGGTATATAAGGCAGCTCGAAATTGGCCCTCAGCAAGTTGCGACCTAGTACACCGTAAAAGAAAAATTCGCCGCTAACAACAGAGGAAACGAGAAGGCGAGGGCTAATCCGGCCAGACAGAAACGCATTTCATCCGCAGTTGCCCCTAGCAACTCTAAATACGGCACGCCGTTTTTCTGTTATTTGTTTTCCGTCTGCGTAGGTCGAGCAACTCTGCCCTGCTGCTCTAAGTGGAGCGCGCGTAAACAAAGCAGCGAGGACAAACCCGAATCCTGAAAGGATTACCAGACCCCGCCGCCACTGCTGGCTGCAGCCAACACCAAACCACAGCACAACAAGAAAAAAAAAAGGGAGGTCGGTGCCTGCCACCACCTCGTTTGTGCCTCACAAACCCCTTGTTTCGGTCTTGTTGTTTTTCGGCTTCGGTAGGATTTGGCGAATCCTTCAACAAGAAAATTCGTTCGCTGTTCTAGCGACGAACTCCGCGTAGCCTAACGACCGTCTGGTTTCTTCTAACCAAGGTGCAGGCTGCATCATTACGAGTTGGCGTGCAGGTAAGGAGAGCCATACTCTCTTTTCACGTTAGGATGAACCACAGTAGATGCTACGAGTACCCTTCGAACCAGTGTTGGAAGTAACGCGTTTCAAGAAACGACGCTACTGGTAACGCGTTACATATTTCCGCTACATTCTAACGTATTGGTTAGGTTTCTAGATTACTAACGAGTAAAATATTCTTAATTAAACTTAAGGAAGAAAACGAGAAACTTGAGGGAGAAAGCGAGAAGACGAGCAAACTCTTGGTGTCATTCAATGTTGTTGCCAGTTGGAAGTTTGTGTTTGTCTGTCCCTTCTCGTTTTCTTCCTCAAGTTTAATTATCCCTACCAACCCGCTCGTTCTGTCCTTAAAATATTCTCTTTACTATTTCATGGCATCGTCTATAATATTACATTACTCGCTGCCCGTTACTTCCATTAATATTTGTTGTCGTTCAAGCGTAAAAGCAAATAAATCCTCAACCTGTAAACCGCTCAAGAAAGGTTAAAAAAAATAATTTCTTTTTTGCGGCATTATCTAAAGATATACTAATTAGGCACAGTCAATTCAATCAGCACAAAAAAAAATCTACACATTTCATTAAAATAAATATTAAGTTTTATCAAATAAATATCCGCAAAAATGGTAATTATTGTTGAGGTTCATATCCACGGATTATCGATGCCGAACAACATTAAAATCTTAAGAAAAACGTAAAAGTAAGGTTTCCTTAGTTCTTGGGAGTTACTCCTAAGAGCTAACGAAACCTTAATTTTTGCGGGTTTCCTTACAATATAATCTTAATCGGCATCGCTTAACCTTAAATTGAAACCTCAAGATTAATTTAGGTTTTCGTATTTTTATTTCATATAACTCAGTATGCTTTTTATTCTTTTTTCTACTTTAACATTTCACAAGTAACGAAATAACGTTATCGTTCCGGTAACGGTATTGTGTCACTCCCTATGAATCTCAGTAACGCGATAATATTTAACAGTCCAGCCAGTAAACCTAATTAGTTACTTATTTGCGGTAACGGCACGTCACAACACTGCTTCTAGCCAGTGCAGCGCCATGAACCCACCACAAAATGCGCCACTGGTCACGTGACAAATACGGGACCGTAGATTGGCTGGGACGAATCGTTAGCACCTGCTACGGTCCATCGCAAGGTAAAATGGAGCGTGAAGACGCGCATGGGACGCAAATAGCAAAACGCGAGAGCAGACTTTACTCCGTTCACCACTAGGCTGAGAGTGCGGTGGAAGATACGTCTTCGTTGGACCAATCATACGTCTGTCTTTTGACCATGTGATCACGCTCCCATCCACATCCACGCTCAGAAAGCGCAACCAAATGACGAAGAAATGGATTGGTGATTGGCCCGACGAGGCGGTATCTTCCACCGCATTGTCAAGCTCGGATGTCAGCAAGGGAATAGAACGGTGTTCTCGGTCTGGTCGGGTTTTCAGGTCGGCTCACTGCACGCTGGGGGCGTCGAGAAGTGTGTGTGTGTGTGTGGAGTTCAGAGTGTGTGCGTGGGCGGGGAACGGGGAGGGGGGGAGGGAGTGGAGTTCAGAGAATTTTGTGGTACGGCATTTGTTTTCAGAGGAGGGGGCTAACGGGAATTTGGCGCGTGTCCGCGAGTGCCTGGATTGTACACGTAAACGGTAAGCAACGACGGTTGTGTTGTTTAGTGTTCCCGAAGCTTTCTGAGTACCGAAACTTTATTTAATAAAAAATGAAGAGACATCAGTTTAAAACTAACCGGTGGCTCGCGTTGTTGCCTCCTACAGCGGCACCCTGAACGGACATTATGAAATTCGCCATGGATTGACGTTGGCAGGGCGAGCGTTAGGAACCTAAAATTGGTAAAATAATAATATCCCTTCGATAGCAGAGACGTCAAATCCCAACATAATGCAAAATAAATACCTCCCCTGTCAAGCGCCGTTACACAGATCTGACTGTTTCAGTTAACTTATAGGGAAAAAAAATTGGCAGCGACCTTTATTTCTAAACGCCTACAATGCGTGAAATTCAGTATTAAGGTGCGATCGTTTAAAATTATTTAGAGGGTATTAAACCGCCGTTTCGGGGAGTGACGAACTGTTATTTTTATTCATTTCCCCTGTACGTTAAGGAGAAAGCTGTGTGCATAGTTTAAGTGGCATCGAATTGCCCGCTAAATTTAGCGGAGAAACTAAAGTTGTGTCGGGGTCGCAAGAGGCCGATTTTCTTCCTAGACTGAGTTGGGAAATTTGATTGATGTGGCACGTGTCGTCCAGTCACGCGCCGCTAAATTTGGCGGGGAAACCGAAAGTGTTTAATTCCCGTGACATCAATTTTCCCGCCAAATTTAGCGGGGAAATTGAATTTGAGCATGTAACGTGACATCAGGTCTTATGACGTCAACGTTTCCGCGATATTTAGCAGGCAAACTAAATTGGTGCGTACGTCTCGTGACGTCATGTGACGTAACTTCAAATTTCCTCCTTAATCTAGCGGAGAAAGTAAAAATAGGTCACGCGACGCCAGATCACGTTACCTAAATTTTCTCGCTAAATTTAGCGAGGAAATTGAGTTGGTGTATAGGGCACATGACATCAATATCCACACCGACTTTGGCGGGGAAACTTAATTGGGGTATACATCATGTTACGTCAGGTTAGCGATATCAATCGAAGTCACGTGACATAAACACAAATTTAGTTTCCCCGCTGAATGCAGCGGGAAATACATGGACGGACGGGCGGACGAAATTTTGTGATTGGGTGGGGGGGAGGGGGGGGGGGAGTGTTTATTTAAAGCATTTGATGCTCAGTCTAAAATACACGGATGGCTAAGTTAGCTTTTGAATTCATTACTTTTGTATTGTGTTAGTGCGTGCAGTATTTTTCCCGCTTAAATGTGTCGTTTGAATACCTAAACCATTTAGAGTTTTTTCTTGTAGAGAGATGAGACACACAATAGTATTGCGAAGCGCACAAAACTCAAACGCGGCCACTGAATGCTGGCTTACAAGGGAACTTATTTTTGGAGTATGGTCGATATTAACTCGAAACTGTTCCTTTCATCTGGGACTGATTATGAAAAAAAATGATTCTAATTTGAATACCCACAAAACTACCGCGTAAAAAAACGTCCCGTCAAGGCTATGGCATAAATAAAATAAGATTTTAGTCTGACCTTAGTTCAAACTTCGCCAATCTTGAAGCGATAAAACAGGCGCACAAAGGGATTACCCACCTTATATCAGGCGTATCCCTGCCGTCTCGTACAGATTCAGCAAAGCTCAGCTTTCTCAACTGCTGTGGCGTCGGCACGGCCAGCAGGTCACCGCGCTCAGCAATGCTTTTCCGACGAGCCTCCGCAAGACTCAGCCGTCGCTGAGCCCCCCTTGGGGCGGAGGACGGGCCTAGCTTGTCGTCAGCTTCAGCTTCTGTTCCAGCTGTGTCCCCAGCGCCAGAGGCCCGGCTCAGTCTTCGATGATAGCCGGAGCCGACGGAACCTTCTGGAACAGCGACAGAACTCCTTCTTCGTGCTGTGGTCGGAGGCGGTGCATCGGCTACTTCGTCAGCTTCAGCCTCAGACGATGTCCGGTCGGCGTGTGTCCGGATGACCCCCTGGTCTGGAACGTCCTCAGCAGGACACGCTGAAGTCGATCCCGATAGTGAGGCTGACGACAGTCTTAGTAAGTGGACTGTGTTGCTGGTGCTGTGTTCTTCGATGGTGGTCGTCGATTTCCGGGTTGTGGTCGTTGTCGTGGAAGACACCTGGTGTCCCTGAACTGGCTCGCCGTTCAACTGGTGCCGCCGACCGGTCCCGGAAGAAACGGAAGACCGGCGAACTTTAGAGGGCCTCGTCAGCACGAATCGCGTCGCGTCGACGTGAGGCAGGAAGGGTTCTGGGCTGGACAGCGGAGATGAAAGCCCTACGATCTCTGCAATCGGAAAGGGATCGAAGCAATCGAATATTGGAGAGGATTTCTCAGTTACATGCGCACCCGACCTCACACGTTGAGAAATAGCACTACTATAGCTTGTAGCAGTACTTCCTGTGAAAGTGATGAAACGAAGGTACTTGAACGTCTAACGTCACTGACAGCTTCAAAACTGCATGGCATGGCGAGTGCCGTTCATGTTTTTATTGCTCCAGAGCCAATGAGATTGTGACATCATCCGACAAGAACATCGAAGAACGAATTGCGAAGAAATAAGCGTGGTCATAATTATCTACGCCTTGCGTCTCACAAACAGTCAAAGACCGTGGCTTCGGGCACTGGACAAACGTGCATCGAGTATTGTTTTCAGATAGTATACCAAATACATCTTGATAGCAGCTTTCTTAACCTCGAGAGCAACCAGGCATTCACGAAAAGACAAGTTTGTAAACAAGCTGTACTGCTGACTATGGCTGAGGTAGCCAAAATGCTGATCTGGACGTCTCTTTTTTTTTTCAGCGGACAAACGTTTATGTTTGCCGTGCTTGTAAAACATGGCTGTCGGTTGGAAAAAGGTTTCAGTGAGTCAAAGATGTCATTACCGAGTCACTTTTAGCAGAACGTGCTTTCTGCCTCGCGTCTATAGCCACCTAGAAACACAGGGCCCGGCTTATTGTCTTGACACTCCTTGCTTTGCGTTCCCTTCTTCAGAGCTCTTATCACCAGATGTCTGAATCTCATCGGCTGCAGAGCGAAACTAAGGTACTCAGGACTTGCCACACCTTGCGTAGTGCAAGTGACTTCAAATTTACAATAGATTATACAATATTATCCTAACTATCCGTGTGGTAGAATGCGCGCATAGGCGGCTAACACTCGAAGTGCGACACGCGAGTGCTCGAAGGCTGCAACCGGTACTAGCAAAAATAAAAACGGGTGCCCTCTTTTAACTTGAGACAAAACAACGTCGCAAGGCTGCGCTACTCGGACCTACCCGCGGAAGCGCTGTTCGATCAGGGCGTGCGCTTCTGGCGAAGGATTATGTACCAAGGGTTGTCGGAAGACTACAGCGGGAACGACGCGACGCCATGCGCCACTCGAATCATTTCCGGACCCGGCAAATATCGAGCGAACTTCGAGGGCCACTGTTGTTTGCGCGGTACATGCGTCAAATACGGCTACAGCAAACACATTGGCGGAGAAGCCGTACGTACGACTACAGTCGTTACTTGCTTAGATTACTGCGCTCGCTTTGAGCAGTCGATTCGGTCCAGTGGTCACAATGCGAGGATCACCGCACGGGTACACTTCGCCAATGGGTCGATGGAATACGGGCCGTTGGTTAGACGTGAACGGTGAAGAGATACCACCGACTGAAGCTGACGAGTTTATTTATTCAGAACTTTTAAACCGACCATTTCTTTTTAGTATTTTTAACACTAGTTTACGATAAGCAGGACATGGTCAGTCCCGATCTTAATATTGGCATTACGTGACCAACTCTAATGGCGGACTTGGCCGATTAGGACGCTGAATAAAGAATCACGGAGAAAGCAAAAACGCGAAGATAATAAGCTTATGCTGTGTATGACTATAGCACAACCCATTTGGACAAATATTTTCCCAGAACTTCAGCCTCATCATTAAAGAAACGGTACTCAAGGGCGCTACTTTATTAACTAAGGAAAGGTATACGGTCAAAAATTGACGGAGGGGAAAAGACGACAGCGCGCAGGGAGGTCAGAACATCGAACTCAATTTGGAATGATTAATGGGTAGACGCAGAGCAAGCTGCATATGCCTTCACTGCACTATTTGAACGCGTTAGAACGCGAACGCCGGACTCCGGGGTGTTTCGCATTCTAACGCTTTTGACAAGCGCAGTGGAAACAAAAGCAGCTTGCTTTGCGTCTACCCACAAAGCCATTCCAGCTGGAACTCGGTTTTCAGGGACACTCTGTAGGTAAAGACTCAGGGACACTCTGTAGGTAAAGATATTTATGCGTCAGGTGATTATTGCAGCATTAGTGATCATTTACCCATCTTTCTTCTTGTTAACACGCACTTCACTGCTCGCAAACAGAAATCATAAGGATTTAGAACTCGTAACATTACGTCGCAAAGATTGCAGTCATTTAGGGACTATATTGGTACCGTTAATTGGGACTTTGTTTATGCCAATAATTCACCTGATGGAGCATATGAAGCATTTTTGGAAACTTTCGAAGACATTTATAACAAATGATTTCCTTATAAGTACATAAAGCCTAGCAAGAGAGCAAAGAAACCATGGGTTTCCCATGATTTATTAAAACAAATTCGTGTAGAAAATATCTTATAACATAAATTTATAAATTCTAAAGACTATCATGATTTAGTAGAATTTAAGAAATATAGAAACAAACTGAATATGTTGATGAAAAAAGCCAAGCCAGAATATTATTGCAATCTATTTGGTAACATTAGAAAAAATGAGCCAGATAAACTTTGGAAAAATATTAACCGGATATTGAAGCCTCATGATCACAAAGACACTTTAACAGAAATTTTTCACTGTAGGCAAAAGCTATCTGGCACGTCACTCGCAAATGCCTTCAATGATTAGTTGGGAAACTTAGCCACCGGCACCCCTAATATAACAAATAGTGAAGACCCATGCTGTCATATTAAGGAACATGCGCATTCTTTCTTTTTTTTTAAGCCCAACTGATGAAAATGAGGTAATGCTGGTATTTCGAAGCATAAAAAATAGCAAAGAAGACGATGTAAATGACTTGAATATTAAACCAATTAAATTTGTTATTGACCTTTTGGCTACACCACTCACATTTAGATTTAATCGCTCAGTGTATTTAGGCGTATTTCCTACACTTATGAAAACTGGTAAGGTTGTTTTGTTATTTAAGGGTGGCGATATTAACTTGTTGGGGAATTATAGGCCAATATCAATACTTTTCTAAGGGTTCGAAAAAATACTGCATAGTAAACTATCGGCATATTCAGAGCATTTTTCCTTGTTAACGAACAGTCAACACGGCTTCAGAAACGGAAGGTCCACTGAATCCGCTCTATTGGCCCAGAAAGAAGTAATCATAAATAATGTAGAGCATAAACTACTGACATTAGCCATATATATTTACTTTTCTGAGGCTTTTGACTTAGTCAACCACAGTGTACTTCTGAAAAAGTTAGAATTATATGGTATTTGGGGTCATGTACTCAATTTATTTAAGTCATATATGGCAGAACGGAGACAATTTGTTAAAATCGATAATTCAGCCTCAACTATAAAAAAAACAGTACATACAGGAGTACCTCAAGGGAGTGTTTTAGGTCCTCTATTGTTTATTTTGTTTTCTAATGACATTGAGCACAGTTTTCCAGATTATACAGTTATAGCTTACGCCGATGACACTACATTATTTTTGGAAGGCACGATTTGTGACGATATCGAAAAAAGCGCGAATCAGATGCCCTCGCAGCTTCACAGTTGGACGGAAATAAATAGATTACGTATTAACATAAACGAAACTAAGTGCATGCTGTTTCGAGCCAAAAACGTGACTGTTCCTTCTAACCCAAATATCACCATAGACGGGGAGGCTGTCGATATAGTAAAATCATTCAAAATATTAGGTATAATCTTTTCAGATAATTTATCGTGGAATGAGCACATAGAATACATACATAAAAAAGCCAGACAAGCTGTTGGTACTCTATCCCGGTACCGTACAGTTTTCACCTCATTTGTTAAGTTAATAATTTTTCACGGCCTCGTGCCCTCATATTTTCTATATTGTCACCTGGTATGGTACCATTCAAAATATAAACAAACTTCTAACTCTGCAAAAAAAATCTCTAAGAGCGGTTGCAAATGTGTCCTATTTTTAACATACAGGTGCTCTTTTTGTCCGTTTTAATGTTGTCAGAATAACGCCCCTACATTACTACCGCCTTCTTGTATCTTATAAAACAGCACAAAAAGATAAACATAGTTGTTTTCTACAAGTAGCAAATTTAAATAAAAATACTAGTGTTTATAACACACAGCGAAGTGAAGAGTGGAGTGTACCCACCCCCGGACAAATTATGGACTGACATCACCTACATACATACTTCCATCTTTTTTGAACAAGCTGAATGTTGAAACAGATCTTAGCCATAGCTTACCATTTGAAGCTTTAATGTTGATACTGTCGAGGTTGTGAATTTCAGGCTTAGTGTTGTATGTGTAGTGTGTCAATTGATATCATGTTACATTAGAATCTTTTTAAATTAATGTCTTTTTTTCTTTTTTTTTGCTTTTCTGAACTTGAACAATGTTTTCATTCTAGATTTGATTTTTGAACAAAGCCTGTACGCGCGCTGCTGTCTGGAGCTGGGGCCTTGTCAAATAAAATGATTGATTGATTGATTGATTGTAATGCCTTTTACATTCCATTCGTGTGAGAGATAACCGCTTTTGTTTTTCTACAAATTGTGTTCGACATGTTTCTTTTTTTTTATTGCGAGGATGTTTGAATAATATTTTTTTGCAAAAACGCACCCCTTGCGATACTGCCAGACGTCGATGCAAGTTTCTTTGTAAGTAAATGAATAAAACTACACAGTAAAAAAAAAGTTTCTTGCTCTGCAGCGGTGGCAACGATAATGAGCTTTCCGCCCTAAAGTTTCCAGATTCAAGTTGCGCCACGTCGTGCCGATTTAGCGACCGCCCCAACAGTGCAAACAAACCTCGAGAGGAAACCCTAGTCGCGGTCAACGAACGACAGGGTGTTTCGAGTTTTTAAATGAGACTTGTGGCGTGGTGGGGCGGTGGGTTGGTTACCGCCCCCCAAAGCGAAAAAACACTGCGGGAGGCGGCGCTGACCTCAAACAAAATGCCCGCGCCGCCTGGTTATTGCCGGACGCCTATACTACAGTACTTGCATTACAGTTATGTGACCGTGCTTGTGGAATTGCGCAAAATTAAACCTTTGCATTGCTTTATGGCCCGGTACTCCGTGGATTTATTTAGCTACCAAACCTAACTACGCTTTCTGAATCCTGAAAAATTTGCCCTTTAAGGCATGCTATATTGTATCGCGAAATTCAAAGTAGAAATCTTGAAAACGACCAATGAAGGTGACGCCAACATTAACCTGCCAGTATAGACCGTTCCATTAGGGTCATAGCAGAGAGGGTAAAAAGAGAAAAAAATGCCCTCCCCCTCTCGCTCCTGTGTCGTCTGCTCCGCCGAGTGGGCACTACCTAGCATCCGGCTGGCGTACAAACTCTGTTTAAAATCGCGTCATTTTGGGAATTTCAAGCGCAGATGCGCAGATTTGAGTATGCCAGGTATCATGTATTACTGTGCTAGATAAAAAAGACTAACAGAGACCAGTTGCGCTGTTATCTGCGTGCAAATAAAAAAAAATTGGGAAAACTGTGTCAGACTGGCCGGTCTCTCCGGCGAAAAGTGAATCCGGTGGCTGTAGCTCTTTTATTATACAAAGTTCGTACTGGCGTAGGCCTTTAGCGACCATGAGTGGATGTCTGAAATAATAAATAAAAACGTGCTCTCCTGCCGCAATACACGCAGTAGTGAGGGTAGTACTTCCGGCTGACTCAGCTGCTATTTAAGTAACGGAAAAAAGATAAGTCAGTTGATCATTTACCGAAGTAGAACAACAGAGAGCTCTAGGCTGCTTTTGGAGGAGCCATAACTATTCTAATAACGCGAACCACTTCACAACGGCAGCCACGAGCGAGAGTTCGATGTTCCGTACAGCCCGCCGATACAGCCCAAAGATGGAGAATGCCAACCTCCCGTTTTGTCGTCTGCCAGCGGAGTCGGGCGCGTGCCCTCTCTGTCGTTTTACCCCGCCGAACCCGCTGAATTTCCCGGATGTATGGAAAGGGCGCTGCTGTCGAACAAAATGGTGCCGCCCAGAGAGCGATAAATGGAATGGTCTATACCCGCGCTTTTTAGTGCCGTGACGTCATAGGCAGCCAAACTTGCCGGTCGAGCAGACAGTCTAAGAACGAGTGTGTTCGCGCTTTGTTCCGTGCAGCTACGCCGGTGGTGCAGCGAGTTTTCAAAGCATTCATCTGATACCATTAAACATCTTGTAATCAGCTGATGAACCCTTTCCTGCCGTCGGCGCAATTTGTTTTGTTGACAGTAGAGACTTTCACTTTAAAAGAGTAGGTGAGGACCAAAACTGTCAATTCATTTACCTCGCGAAAAAAATATTATTTGACCTAAAATCTGTGTTACTACTTCTGCGATGTTTGTTTTAATTTGGTTTATTTCGATGCAAATACGAGACTGTCAAGAAAACGCCGGAGCATACCTTTAAGGGTTGATGAATAGCCTGATATATTCCATCACCGTAAAAACTTCTTGAAGAGCTCCTCGTAGAGTTTACACGGAATACCATGTCACGGTGGTATGCGGAGGGCGATTCGTCTGCTGCTTGCGCAGGAGTTGTGGTGACGTCAGAACGACTCCGAGCTCTGGTTGGCTCTGATTGAAAGGCTAGGAGGTAGATTTCATTGCTAGATGCCTCAAGGTATACCCACTATTGTTTTACTACAGCCAATTAGAGTTCGGCGTACGGACATCATCGCCAAGCCTGTGCAAGAAGCAGGCGGATTTGCGCTCCGCATTACGAGTGTTAAACTTCCCAAGGTAACGACTTACTTCTTTCGATGACTTCGTGGGTGCGATGGGCTTCGAGAAAATTCTTCTCCGGGATGCCGTCGTCTCCCTGAGACCAGCTGTGGTCGGAGAAGCGCCCGGCCTTGAGGTAGATCTCCGGCTCGTTCGCCTTCAAGATCGTAAGCAAACATTAGTTAGCCCATTAAAAACAATATCGATGTTTAGTCACAGTAAATCTAGGGTATCATGTCATTATACTTTCAGTCGTAGTTTACCCAGTGGCTATCGTTCTTTCTACATTTAGCGATGCTCTCTTTGCTGCATTTTTGATGTGACGGTGCAGGTGTTAGAATATACCAGTGTATGAACGTTTCGAGCGCTTATCACCACGGGAGAAAAATGCTGAGTCACTGCGATGTGGATACGTGCGCTGCGTTTGATATACCGCACAACAGAGCTACAGCGCTTGCTCAGAAGGCGTTCCACAGCGCTGCAGACAAAGGTGGAGCACGCGGAAGACGATTTTTAAGAAAAGGTATATTGCAGCAGCATGAAGTGTAAGCTACTGTGATCTTCACCGTAGAACGCAGCCCGTCGACCATGTAAATTTTCGTTAACAAAGCTCATCGATACGTTTTCTTTGCATCTAACGGAGATCAACATGCAGGACGCAGCACATTCCCCGGGAAAAAATGTAGTTTTTTTTAGTCCACTCTTCTATGGTGCCTGAAGGGCGCCTCCGACCGGTGTGTTTATCGTCCCATGCTTTCCATACATCCAAAATGGTTCCGAAGTGGCTACAAATGACGTCACAAAAACCGGTATGTCACGCTGTCGGATGTCGCGCTCTCGGATGTCGTGAGACCCAAAGTCACGTGACCCCCCCCGAAGTCACGTGACACCCCCCCCGTCACGTGACCACCCCCAGGGTCACGTGACCCCCCGCCGAGGTCACGTGACCTCCCCGATGACGTCATCGGTACTGATGACGTCACCGGCATCCGCATCGTCATCGTCATCATCACTGATGACGTCATCAGTGACGTCACTGATGACCTCACCGGCATCCGTATCGTCATCGTCATCATCACTGATGATGTCATCAGTGACGTCACTGATGGCGTCACCGGCATCCGCATCGTCATCGTCATCATCACGGATGACGTCATCAGTGACGTCACTGATGACGTCACTGACATCCGCATCGTCATCGTCATCATCGCTGATGACGTCATCGGAGTCCGCATCGTCATCGTCACTGATGATGTCATCAGTGACGTCAGTGATGACATCATCGGCATCGTCACGTGACCCAAGGTCACGTGACCCCCCAAGGTCACGTGACCCCCCCCCCCAGGTCACTTCACCCCCCCCCCAGTACCCTCCCTCCTCCTCCTCAAGAGCTGCGCTCTAATTCGGCGTTACAGGGATTTGTAAACGGTTTTCACTTTTTTAGGATGACGGTACCACAAAAAAAAATGAAAGCCGTTTACAACTCCCTGTAACGCCGAATTAGAGCGCAGCTCTTGAGGAGGAGGAGGGAAGGGTACTGGGGGGGGTCAAGTGATCTCGGGGGGCGGGGGGGTCACGTGACATTGGGGGTCACGTGACCTGGGAGTCACGGGTCACGTGACGATCACGATGCGGATACCGATGACGTCATCAGTGACGTCACTGATGACGTCATCAGTGATGATGATGATGATGACGATGCGGATGCCGGTGACGTCATCAGTGATGATGACGATGACGATGCGGATGCCGGCGACGTCATCAGTGACGTCACTGATGACGTCATCAGTGATGATGCCGATGACGATCCGGATGCCGGTGACGTCATCAGTGACGTCACTGATGACGTCATCAGTGGTGATGACGTCAACGGGGGGTCACGTGACCTCGGGGTGGTATTCCTAGGTCATGTGACCCCGGGGGGGTCACGTGACCTCGGTAACCCTAGTAACCCTTGTGAGGGCAACTCTCGTGACCCTCGTGAGGGTAACTCTCGTCACCCTCGTGAGGGTAACTCTCATAACCCTCGTGACCCTCGTGAGGGTAACCCTCGTGACCCTCGTGAGGGTAACTCTCGTAACCCTCGTGAGGGTAACCCTCGTGACCCTCGTGAGGGCAACTCTCGTGACCCTCGTGAGGGTAACTCTCATAACCCTCGTAACCTTCGTGAGGGCTATGAGGGTTAGTAACCCTCGTAGCCCTCGTGAGGGTAACCCTCGTGAGATTAACCCTCGTAACCCTCGTAACCCTCACGAGGGTTACGAGGGTTACTCGCGGTTACGCCGACGGCGACGGCGACGCCGACGCCGCTCAAGCCGGGAACGGGTGCCTAAGAGCTGCGCTCTAAAACACAAATGCGCCGTTCGACTATATGCACTGACAATGTAAGGAACGCAGTGCGTAGCGAGCCATTGCGCACCTTATTTTCGCTTCGACCGCAGTCAATGAAATTGCGGCATTAACCGATGAGATCGACAAGAACGTATTGTGAAGCAAGAAGCGCGAATGTAAAATGCCGCGCACTGCGTCTCTTAAACTCTAGGTAACGATATGAACTTTCGTCGTTACTTATCAAATATTGTGGAGTTTCGAAGAACGGTAAAGCTAGGTTCACACTACGGTCCCAACGCGTAGATCTTTTATAACGCGCAAACATAAATGCCAGGAGCATTCAGGCTGGTTCACACACTTGCGACTGCTTACGACCGTGCACCTTCCTAAGATATTTTACACCAAGAGAACACACTAGCGCCTTCTACAGCTAGTCGTGGAACACTTCCAGTTTTGTATATATATTTATTTGCTTGTCGCTGTTTTAACAACGTTCAACAATGTTATAAACGAACATCTCTTATAGATAGTAAGTACAGTTTATCTCGAACATACCGCAAAACTTTCGCTCTATAGTGAAATGCAGTTTCAAGGTCACATCATAGATGGCTCCAGCATTCCAGTGTGTTCTCACGTCGTAAGAAAATACTAGAGTTCTGTCCTAAGCACGACAAAACCACGGCCCTAAACGGGCCTTCAGGATATTGTTCAAACAACCAGCAGAAAAATCAGAACGTACGCAACTGGTAAAATATTCATGGGTAAGAGCGTTAAAGCGACATCGACGTTTACGCCTCTTACGCCTTTGTCAATGCGCGACGAGGTTTCACTTGGCTTCTACCGGGCGCGGAACTTCCTGCCTCCAAGCCAGCCCAGAGAGGAGCTGCTGCTGACCGCCCGGCGATTTGTTTTAACGTTTGCGGGCAAAGCGTATAGGGAGTATTCACTGGCGGGCACAGATTGGTCCAGAACTGCGGATCGCGTGATGACGGCGAACTTCAACTGTTTGTTTGCAATGTGCTTTCCACACTATCAAAATTGCCGGTCTTCGCGGCCTATTACTGTGAGCTGGTTCTGAGCATTAGCTCTGAACAGCGTCCTCAAACATGGCGCCCAGTGAATATTTGAGCTCCAGGAGATTTTATCATGCGCCTTTTGCCGCCTCGTGGTAGCCTGTGTCTCTAGTTAGGTAAATTATGCGCCTTCTGACTGGCCTGTCATAAAAGCCTTAACTTGCGTAGCAATCGTTGCGAACAAAATTGCCGTAAACATCAGTTACGGTCGTGATGGTAGAAACGACAAGTATAATTTTTATGCAAGTTGCGTCCGCAGTCTGAACAAAGCATTACCCGCAATACCAGGCATATTCATGCTTGTTTGACAAAATACATTAAAGATGCAACGAACCGACTGCACCGGTGCCGCCTCTTTGCGAAAGCAGTAGCGAAGGCAAACATGCGCATGTACAGTGCTAATCACACTTGTCTATAACGCGCGAGCGTGCGGCTTTTTCCGGGGAGCGCTAGACTGGTGGCATTCGCGGAAACTAAGCTAGTCACGTGGCGCAACATGGAACGGTCCGCTCGAGGGGTGTCCTGCCCACTCTATCAGCTGGCGGCGAACGCGGAAGGCTGCTCGCACGCTTTTTACAAACATCATTGCTCGAACAATCAACACACTAAAGCATGAAAACGTATCAACGATGTCGTCATCAAAAAACAAAAAATATATCATAAAGCACTTTACTTTTATCGCTTATCAAGCTGATAGAGCGGGCAGGACACCCCTCGAGCGGGCCGTTCCATGTTGCGCCACGTGACTAGCTTAGTTTTCGCGATTGCCAGCAGTCCAGCGCTCCCCGGAGAAAGCCGCTCGCTCGCGCGTTATAGACAAGTGTGATTAGCACTGTACGTGACCGTCCCCCCGTAATTCCCTGCTCCGAGGATTACAGGGCGTATTTTTCACTCCCCCACACAGAGACGCATGCACACTTTCACACTCGAATTTTTTTTCCCTGATTCACATATAGCCAATGGTCATGTTGAAAGATTACATCGCCAGCTAAAAGCTTGAATCATGGTGGCTAACTTGCTCATCTACAGCGAGTGACTCGTCGCAACTTTAATGGCTGACCAACTACACGCTGTATAAATATCCCCATAACCCAATTTTTTTGCGTCAAGGTTACCCTCATTGGACAGAATCGCTAGTATATTCCTGGGCAAGCAAACGGCATTCAAAGATGAACTTTCATGTACTCCAGCAGAGCTGGTTCCTGAAATGTCCCTGCGTTTTGCACAACACTTTTTCAACCCTAAGGACCCAGCGCTTCCTCCGGACCCCAACCAACTATGTTCATCCGCTCAAAGACACCATGTCGAAACTACAACCAACATGCCCACGACGGCGATCGCTACGGCCGGTTTTCATTGATATTGGTCTTTTCAAGAAAAGCCACGTTATCGCACGAGACGATGCTGTTCGCCGGAACCTTAAACCACTTTACCACGGACCGTACTTAAGCACGAAGAGGACTCAAACATATTATAAAGTGCTGGTCAACCGCAGGCAACAAACCAAATCGATTGGCAGACTCAAGCCTGTCCAGATGGAATTCACACAACTGTCCCCAACTGCTATCACTCACTTTCACAGCAACCCTCCGCGACGCAAGGTCCATCTTCTTCTTTCACGAATGTGTTATAGACTGGAGGTTTAGTGTGGCGACCACATATAAGCCACGGCAGCGATGAAAGAAGAAAACTCCAAAAGGCTCGGGCACTCCTTTCGTGCTATCCAGCGAGGCCGCTATGTCATCCTTCGTAAGGACAGTCAGTAGAATAAAAGGGTAAATAATGCAAATAAATAGCACATAACACGACGTACGACTCGGTACAACTATAACTGGCTGTTAAGTAAACTGTGTACGGACACACGTTCCGAAAGAAAAGACCCTCATCATATGTTGATTTCGCCCAGAACTTTAAACGGCAAAGTGTCATGCGCAGGCTTATTTACACCGTCAGCTTTTTGATTTTATGCTCTGTGAGGTCAGTGGAACAGTTTTTTGTTCATCTCAGCTCTTGTCTCTCGTCCAAATAGAACTTAATCGTAAGACGTCATTTTCAGCTGAAAAACTTATGTTTTTATTGTATTATAAAGACGCAATCATGTCGAAACTATCTAAGTAAACTCGTATCTGTTCTGGTTTACTTTGATGAGTATTTTTGTGTGCTTAGTGCTAAAGTTTTTTTGTGTGTGTGTTTTTTTTTTTTTTGTAATTTACCACTGGCAAAGAATGTTTCCGTTGATGGGCATCAATAAAAAACATAGATATGCGCATAAACATGAACACGACAGCTCGAAAGTTGAATGCAAGCACGTAAAGCAATATTAATAATAATAGTTTAAGAATTTTTTTTTTGTCGCGATGCATAAATTTTTTGTCTCAAAAGCCCTTTTTGTGCTTGTGTGCAACAACGTTTCATGGTAGTGAACGGCTGCGCGGTAGTTAACGCCACGTCACACGGTAGTGAACGGTAGTGAACGTCACGTAACATCAGGGCACGTGACACCACGACTTGACACTGCGGAACCACAGTGTCACATGACACTGTGTCACATTACGTCACGTCCCCTGACACAGCTCGAAAAAGAGAGGTCAGGTCACGCTAATTAAGGTCGCGTGACGTCGATGAATAAACAATGCGTTTTTCATCCCACAAAACGACAATCAAATGTCTTCCAGAAAAACAATTTAAGCGATCCCTCCTTAAATATTGCACTCCATGCATCGTAGGATTCTGCCAATAAGAATCGGTGACAATGATTTACCAGTTAATCCGCTAGACAAACAGAACATTCAAGGCACTTATTATAAAAAAAAAATATATTTCGTGCCAGGCAAACCAATCTCGAAAATCCCCACACGTGCGAACGTGCCAGACTCCAACTTTAAAAGATTATTTCTTTCTTTGTGGAAAGCAAATATCAAAAGTCGGCTCTTTGTCTTCTGCTGTCGTCTTTTTTTTTTTTTTTTTTTAAGTATGTCTAATGGGATATTTTAATATTACCCAAGAGCAAACTTTAAAAAATAACACGCAAAAAAAAGAAAAAACAAAAACGCCCACACGCTATTGCTCAGAGAAAGTTGGTGAGTGCCAAGTTCCCAAATTCACTGTCGTTCAAGTATTCTCGCACCCTCCGTCTGTGACTACTGAACTATTAAATTATCTCTCTTTTTTTTTTCATTCCCGCGAGTCAGCGCTTTGCATTCATTTGCCCAACCCCTGAAAGTTTCTCCGTTCCTTATTTTATTCGATTTTACTCCTCGTCGACTTTTCCTGATTTGCGGCCTTTTTTTGTCCACCTAGCTTTCAGTCACGTTTTCCTCCGCCCAATCACATCTACGTTTTCCTCTCAAAATGTCATTTGTCAAACTTAAGTCCTGCCCGTCTTTTTAAAGTTCTCTCAATATTTCTTTTTTTCTTAGCATTTCTTATTTTTGTGAGGGAGGTGGGGGAGGGGGGTATTTCTGAATTTTATCGTGTATTTTTTTCTACTTTATTGAAATGCTCTTTCCTTAGTTGACGCTTTTTCCCCCCTAATCTTCTAAAGACATTCTTTACCCTAGTACCGAGTTTGTTTAACGATACTAGATATTTCGATTGATATTATTCCAGGTTACATCTCACCCTCCTTTCCACGAGCCGTGCTGCTCTTCGATGATACACCTCAACTCCGTTGTTGAGTTTCTGCGTTTCTATACGCGTTGCGCAATTTAGTGATAAAAAAAAACATTTTTCAGAAAGTCTACCAAGAAGTTTGCGTCTTCCTTAAGCTCTTTCTCGATAAAGTCGCCTTCGCATTCAATCATCGCTGGAGTTTATTTTCTGTCCTGCGAAATACAGTGATCTACTCAATAGAATGACCCTTATTCGGTAGTTCTATTCTTAAATTACTCCTACCCTTGTTTACCTTTCCCTATTTATTGATTCTGAATTTTTTCTTTTTTTTATATAAGCAGTATTCGAAGAACCTCGTTTCATACTTATTATACTAACGTTAAGGTCAGTCCAGATATATGTTACCTATTTCATAGAGTATGTCTTATTTCCCCAGAAATGTTTCCATCTTTAGTTCCATGAACCCAATTCCATTTTCCCTAGCAGGGAACCCTATATGTAGCTCTCCGACTGAGCGCCCTATTTTTTTTACAGTTCTCTTTTTCCTTCATACTTATGGCTCTATTTTTATACTTCTCACAACGCCATTTTTTTCCTATGCTCCAGGATTACCGTCTGCTCCTCGATCTGGCTAAGGGGAAGTTCTGAGACATACATTTTTCATGCCTGAATCCATTGGCCGACCTGAAGCGTTCTGAAACCTCTCCGTGTATTATTTTGCTTTTTCTACACGTACTGTGTTTAATGGCTAGATTCTTCGCGAAAAACGCAACGCTCAAGTGTTACGGAAAAGCGCGACACGGGCACCGAGGTAATGTAAAGCATACATAGCCTATAGCAGACAATGTATAAGCAAATAACACCTATATAAGGCATACTTTGTCACAAATAATAATATTTTACCATAACCAAGCATCATTATTCGTAACTAGCGAAATTTGCCATGCCCCGCGGCTGGAGTCGAATTTCGGAACCAATCATCCCCACCTAACGCTTTTGAGGCGACGGGGGCGCAAACAGCTGGTCTGAGTGCCATTCACACGAACCTGCGGTAGCTACAGACCGTCGGCGCGCACAGCTGAGTCCCGAATGGCGAGGCGTTGTTCCCGCACGTGGTCTCACGACGTCCCAAATCCTAAACAAACTTAACCTCGCGTTAATCATTATGATAAGCTCAGGGAATACGTCAGCGTGTCGTGCGCGCAACACATCCAAAACCACCTGAAGCTCCTCGCCACAGAGTATAACAAATCATAACGAACGCATAATGCACGCACGATAGGTTCTATGCTCCCCGGTGGTTATCAAAATGATCGAGACAAGTTTAGACTTTTAAGGACGTCAATGATAGCTTATACTTACACGCTGATAAGGATACCAACAATTGTAAAATAAAGAACGTCAAATATATCATTTTTCCTCTATCTAATTGTTAGACGACTTCCTATTTTCCAGTTATCCTCTTTGTGGCTGTATTTTTTTTTTATAAAGTTATCTTTTGTTTCATACCTTTCCCTTTACAGCGGCTTTCACTGCTTGTTCTCCTAAATTAAAACTATTCACACGTTTCATATTATCTTCCCTTAAAGGGGTCATGAAACGCTTTTCCAACTTTTTCCTGTTTAGCTTTCCTCCTCAACTCATAAATCGCGCATTCCACCAAACAGTTAAAGAAGACGAAAAGGGGGTGTTCCCTCTTGCTCGCACTCGCGTTTGTGTAATCCCGGACACATCCATTCTCCCCCTAGAAGATTAGCCCGTCGCTCAAAATTGAGACAAAAGTTTCTTTCCCCACCCCGTTCATTCCGAAGCTGACAGTGCTGTTGAAGCTACGTGCTCTTTGGGCCAGCCACACTTGCCACGTGAGCGTGGCAAATGTGGCTGAAGAGAATGAAGTCAGGTGATGAAAGGGAGGCGGCTGATTGGTCCGGCTAGCGCGTAGCTTCCACCACAATGTCAGCTTAGGGGTGAAGGGAATAAGTAAGGTCCGGTTGCGTGTGACGTCAGTTTGGACCCGATGACACGCTTTTGGGACCGCGGATGTATCACAGTGAAAAGGCAGAGAGGTTGCGAAGGGGAGGAGGTACGAAATAGTCCGCTCTGTTTTCAAATTTTCGCACTGAAAGTCAGGCTTTTGACTTTCTACCTTTTTTCTTTTGGTCCACTGAACGATGTGCTATTAGTAAAATCCCAATCTAAAATGATTTATCCAAACCCAAAAATCGTTTCATGGGCCCTTTAAGTTCGTCCCTGTAACCACATCCCTTTCAGTGCCTCCCTTTTTTATCTTCTATTAAGTTCAGAGACAATCTCGTTCAACCAGATTAGGGTAGTGTGAACCTCCTCCGAAACGACTGCTGACTCATGCCGTGATATGGTACTCCCTATCTTTCCGAGAGTTTTCTTATTTTTTCTTCAAATATTCTTAGCTTCCCCACCTTTCACTACTCAGCGACCCTAGGTATTCTTCCTCGAGTGCCGGATCTTCCCCAATTTCGGTTCGTGGAGACATTCCCTTTATCTCCTTTTTTCCTGCTTATTTTTCCTCGTTTTTTCTACTATATCGTTTTGGCAACATCGCTTACTCCTCGGCCAGCCGAGCTTAAAGTTTAATGCAGACGTCTAAAATGTATTTGTATTTCTTCATCTAGGCCCTCGGTTTCTATCTTGCGTTATTAGTTTTGCTTCACTGTCACTAAAAAATCGAACGTGTCAGACGGGACGAGACAATCCATTAGACGGGATATCGATTCTTTGTACGGCTTCCGTTAAGAAACGCTGCGGCGAATTGAAGACAATCACGCTAACGGACAACCCAACACAAAGAAAAATGACAAATGGCATTTCACTTCAATTTGTCAATCGTGGCGAGACGTTAAAAATATAATAAACTCGTACAATTCCAAGCTTCGATCGTTGAGGACTTGCCAAACAAATTTAATAAAAAGGATTTCTCTAAAGGTGTTATTAGAACAGAAGCCAAACACGTGTAAGAATGGGCGAAGAATCCATATTTACATTCCTTGTCACTTCCTAACTAACGAGAAATAAAAAATGTTGCCTGGTGAACAAGAACCAGGGTGCGAGCAAGTTGGTGCAAGTTAGTTTTGACCCTGGGAAGTGGAGATGGTTGAGGCTCACAGAGCATAGTAAGTTTTCTATTTTTTGTGTGTCCTTTGACCTTGTGCACTTTGGATGGTCGAGCATGACAGTAGCTTAAAAAGCTCGGAAACTTTTTTTTTTTTTTGCTATTTTGGAGAGTGTTAATAAGCAGAGGCATAGCCTCGTCTATACTGACAAAGCCTGGCAGATCGCCACGAGACGCGTCCGCCGAGAGTGAAAAGGCAGTGCGGCAAACAACGGAGGAGAGGAGTTGCATGTAACGGGCGCCCCGCTGCGGCGAGACGCCGAAACACGCTTCTCCCGAGCGATGAAATGTCCGCTCGTGCTCCTCGCGTTCTTCGCGCTACCGCTTTTTTTTTTTTTTGTTTTTTCTCTCGTCGGGTTTGAAAACTATGTTTCGGGTCCTCGCCACTACAGAAGCAGTGCGCTGAATACCAGAAATGCTCTCTGCTACCAGATTCTGGCACTCCAAATCTGCGACCGGGCACTCTATGGCTCCATCGTCGAACTGCCAGGCTTTGCGAGTATGGAGGAGCCTATGGCAGAGGTATATACTTTCGCATAAAGCGTTTTAGTGTCGCCATTTCTGTCTTTTGTTGAGAATGCCGATTTATGGAACTCTTCTATCCAATAACCTTTAGCTGTGTTTTCGACCTCTGTGTGTTTGTGTCGTCCCTTATAAAGTCCCCAGGCTCTTGTCAAGTTACTCTGTTCTTCCTAGTGATAATCATAATGTTTTATTTAGGGCCGGTTGCACCAACGTCGCTTAGCGCAAAGCGGAGCTTAGCCGGGAACGTAAGCTTAGTTTCGGTTTCGTTCGGTTGCACCAAACTCGCTTATCGCTAAACCTAGCACTAAACTACGCTTAACTTAAGCGCTCAACATTGGGCGCTTTGCTTCTGGTTGTTTCTTAATCCTGGATTAAAAACATGGCGGCTGGTTGGTCACGGTCGACGCGGTGGACGAAATTGGTTGTGCAAAGTGTTTTAGGCTACATCAGCGTGAAAGTCTCGACAAAATGACTTTCGATTGTGACAAGGATGCAAAATATTGTCGCGTGAAGTGTTTATCGACCCCTGTTTTCAAGTTGGCTTTCCACTTTCAGGGCGTGTTAGCCCTAACCGAGAAACGTATGGAGCTGTGGGGCTCACGTATGTATTCCCGTTGGTTCTTCTGTCAACGAGCTTATTCGTATGTACTTACTAATTTTCGCATAGCTGTAACGTATTGTTATTTACCACCTTGCTTATTTACACTTGCAGCGCGTATCCTTCAATCTGATCAGCGCGTTGAATAGTGGCAGTACATGATCTCGGCGATCAGCTGATTGTCGACACCTCTGCCGTTTGCATTAGATTGCGGCGCTTTTAAAGGGCAACTCCGCTCAATTTCGAAAAATTTAGGCTTCCATGTGATTCACATTCACAAAGTAATACTCAACAACTCTACGTCTTCGGATTCGCGAAATGTGGAATAATATTTGTGTAATCCTAATTTAAACATCAGCAGATACCGAAACCGAAACGTCGGTTGCGTCAGGCAACATTGGTCTCGGGTCGTCACAGTCATGGGCACCTCACGTCGAACCACGTGGTCTTGTGACGTTCGGGAGGGAGCGAGAAACAGGACACGCGACGCGGGCAGGTCCTTTTTTTCTTTTTTTTTTTTTTTGTGGACGCGGGCAGGTCGCTTCGCATGGCGTGGGCGGTGATGGCCCGGGGGAGAGGGGAAGCGGAGAAGACGAAAGAGGAGAAGGGGAGCGGAGAAACAGACCGATAAGCGCGCAGGGCAGCGGTGATCACGTGAACGCCCGGTCAGCCAACACCGGGAGGAGAAACTCATGGCGTCATCGTTAAATTTCGCTCTGAAAAGTAAAAACAAGCAAAACGTGAGAATGAAGTATGCATGCCTCTGACGTAGTGGTTCAACGTTGGCCGCTCCAACTCCATGGCATTGACTGCGCTGATGATTGCGCCTCGCGCCGCACGCTAGAGTTGGCAGATTTCGGCGACTTGGCTCGCTTGAAGGTTCGCTGGCCAGTTTATTAAATATATAGACGAAATTAGATCGTAATATTTGACATGGGGTCTTCCTATGTGATACTGAAGAGGGCTACATAGTTTTCTAAATATCAAAAATGAAGCGGAGTTGCCCTTTAAGTAATAATACAGCGAAAATTCAATTTCTTTCGTTTTCTCAGTTTTGAGACAATCTTCAGTGAATTTTCCTTATCTCGCGAGTAGAATCTTGGCTTCAGAAAACTGTATCGTTCCATAACTGTAACTTTTTTGGTGATCGCACTTTTTTTTATATATACTTTGCTTTATATCTTTCATTCGTTTCCCGAGAACGAGATACTGTTGTTTCCGAGTTGTGCTCTGTGATGGTGTTTTCCCTTTACCTTTGTCGTTTGTTGTCATTGTGACGATGGTTGAGACTTTATACCGGAACACGTTTTCAATAAAATTCAGTTGAAAGTTGCGCCTTGTTGTGTCCTCCGTAACTTTTTTGGTGATCGCGATTTTTTAGGAATATTTTGCTTTATATCTTTCATTCGTGGCGACGACAAATCGTAACGACTACTATGTTAGATTCGTTCATTGCTGTATCGGGGCAGGCTGGGGCAGGTGATGCGAAGAGACGACCGTTCTTATCGGCACAATGTGATGTACTAGTGGGAGTTTTTTTTTTTTTTTTCTGAACTCGACAGTGTGAAACTGAAGTCCGTTTTAGGCTGCAGCGGATGTTCAACGACGGTACAGTGCAGTTCTGTCGCCTTGCTGAGCAACGAGTACCGTCGATGCAAGGTCTCGTGACCTGACCTCTCGACGACTTCTATTCGACGATTTCCGGGCATTTTCGCAGCTGCCGTGGCGAGTTCGTCACTGTTTTGAACTTCGTCGGTCTCAGGCTTGACTTGGTTTTAGTAGTCATCTTACCTGCCTACTTATATCCATGATGTTTTGTCTTCAGCGATGTAGCGAGTAGAGTGTCCTTCCCGCGTTCGGTGAGATTTGGGGCCCCCAATGGCTCCTTCACCTCAAAATGTGAGCACGAAAACTACTACCACTGTCAAAATATCCTGTTATCAACCCATATTAAACACAATCACAGATGTAAAGAGCATTCGTGTTTATTTGAAGCTTTGACTTCTGTTATTGAAAGTTAAACAAAAAAAATGATTGAATTTGGAGACCTTTAATTTGTTACTCACCGAAGAAATACAGCGAAAAGCAGACGCCGACGACAACTACTACGGTAGTTTTTTTTTTTTGTTTTTTTTTTACATCACGTGATTTCTCTCCGCCAATCGTATTCGTCGCTCTGAGCATTCCCTAGTTTGCTCTGTTTGTCCCTAGATTCCCTACGCAAATCCAGCGCTTAGCTAGGGGCGCGTCTGTAAAGCCGGCTTAACGTTGGTGCAACCGGAATTTAAACCCGTGCTTACCTAAGCTCGGTTTAGGACGCTAAGCCGGCTTAGGAAAGCGCCGCTTTGGGTTAAGATAAGCGACGTTGGTGCAACCGGCCCTTAGACGTTAAGCGTGTTCATTCGATATCGTTTGCCCTTCTTAAAGTGACCGTGCGGTAAAACTTTACCTTTAGAAAACAATTAAATTATATTGTTATTGCTTTTGGGAATAGCATCGGCACAGTATCCGATTTTTAATCCTCCGCTGCACAAGTAATGTAATTGAAATTGGTGCCCAACTGCCCATATTGCACCCGCAGAACACACAGCGTTTCCTTTGGCAACAGCCGAAGCTCTGACGTAACCTCATATAAAGAGAGCCCCGATAGCTCTTAAGACAATATTTACGATATTGATGGAAGCTTAATTTTTCTACGATGATCTTTTTAGGCCCTCTCTACCACGTTGATCAAAACCGGGAATAAGTCGACGCCCGCGACTCTGACTTTACCATGCCTGATGTGAAGGCACGACACGACCAGCCGTGCACACTTGCGAAATTTTGCGTGAAGTTTCGTATACATGTTCATAATTGACTTAACGAATTCTTGGGGCGACTTTTAGTGGAATAAATATAACATATGACTATATTTGGATCCTCTCTACGTGACCAGCGCAAAAACCTAGTAACGTCCGCATATCACCGGACAATATTAGGTCAATAGCATTCACTGATTCTGTCAGATCCTTGACAGGTGTAAGACTATTTTAGATAGGGCAAAATGTACCCCTAAGAGCAGCAACTGTTATAGACTGCAGATGAAAATACAATTCCCATTAACTGTGAATACTCCAAGTAATCGCACATAAAATAAAAACATTAAATATTTCGCATGGCTTACGAAGTAACTAGTCGAGAAATTTTTCCTACAAAAGTTTAAAATGATTATGTCATCGCAACACAAAAGCTGTTTTTTTTTCAGAGTAGCTAATTTAAAAAAACGTTCTCCAGGTGCATTATACCCAATAAATTCAAAGATTATATTTAAAAAAACGCTTATGGAAGTCATGGACAATCGTAAAGCCTGCGCGTAGGCAAAAAGTAAATATTTAACACACTATTAGCGACAACGTGTTTCATTGGTTGCCTTTTATGATTCAAACCCGCGAGGCTTAGACCAGGATTATTAGTTGTGAACGACACGTTCAGTGGTTTGTGTACAATGTACGAAGCTTTGAGCCATCGCGCGTTTTTGAAGGCACCCTGGCAGGGTATTCATGCCCGTCGATGTTTTCATTTGTACAGGACGCACGAGAGCCAAGCTATCCAAAACACAATATTCCGCTCAAAATTTGGTATTTTTCCACCAGAAAACCGTCGGTCGAGAACTGATTCTCGGTGATCACGTGCCGTTCAGACACGCTAACCAAATATAGTCAAAGCCGTGGGTCATCTAAGGCACACACTCAATATTAAAAATAGACAAACAATATGAAACCCATTCTGTGTTTCTTCAAAGAAGCTGCACATACGTTGGTTTCAGACAGATTAGAGGAAGAACATGTACTACGTCATTCTAGATATGGCAAAATACAGAGGGCTAAACCAGGCGAGAGCGGCGCACGATGGACTGACGTAATGACGGACGTCGGGCCGCTACTTCGGAACTGTCGTTCGTCGTACCGGCCGATCGATCGTCAAGCGCAAAACATCGAGCGAAAGGGACATAAGTGCGAAACAATCGCACGACAAACGGTGCACGCAACTTCGCCGTAGTCGTCGCCTGCTTCAGACACGGAAAAAGCGGAGGAAAAGAAAGAAATTGGGTCGGGTATAGCCACGTGACTTCCAGCCACTCTTTCGTCCACTACATGTTTCTTTCATCCTCGGTACACATCGTCCACGAGTAGCGTCCATCAGCAGTTGTGCTCATGTTCCGAATTCGGTGCCGACCAGTTGAGTTTTTTTAATCTGCATTCTTTGACGGACTCGAATGTTGTACAAAGGAAAGAAAAGTAATAAACTACTATTACTATTATTATAATATTAAACTATAGGTGACTCTGTAGCAAAATAATGATTGGGTGGTCTCCGGAAACCACATTAAATCGCCTGGCAAAACATTTGAAAAAAAAAATATGTTGGGGTGCGTCAGTGTTCTTTTGAGCTATCAGTGCCTTAACTGTGGAACTCGGTCACTGACAGGGTGAAAGCGGCAGGGAGGAGCTTTAGGTGCCCCGCCTCCAGCGCGACATTCGTACCTTAAAGGTTTACGAAAACAAAATGAGTGGTCACGACACTCGCTTCAAAATCGGCCAGCTAGAAGCGTGCAATCCGTATCGTGCTCGTGACGTCAAGGGCCTCCGCACGGCCAAGGTGGGTCAAGGGTACTGTAGTCGCGTGCACTGTCACTTGGTAGCGTCAATTCATGACAATCTCGTCCAGTAATATACACTCTAAGAAATGCCCGCGCGTCTACTTAGCCGCGAAACACACAAAGAGCCAATCTCTGTGATCTACGAAATCAGCTCAGCGAATGATGAGGCGGAACATTTGTTTAAACCTAAAGATGAAGTCTGCACTGTGGCATTACGCAATGCAAACCGTCCTGCTTGCATTGCGTAATGCCACAGCGCAGACTTCATTTTGAGGTCTAAACAGATGTTCCGCCTCATCATTCCCTGAGCTGATTTCGTAGATCGCAGAGATTGGTTCTTCGAGTGTTTTGCGGGTAAGTAAACGCGCAGGCGTTTCTTAGAGTATACGAGGACGTTACGCCTATGGCCTATAAGGAGTATTTATTCACTGGGCGCAATATTTGTAGGTGCTGTCTACAGCGCATGCTCAGAACGAGCCCCCATTAATGGGCTGCTAAGACCGGCCATTTTGACGGTGTAGATTGCACGTTACAAAAGAACCCTGGAAGCTCGCCATCAGCACGCGCTCAGCAGTCGCGCACGCAGCTATAGCTGCCAGTGAATACTTCCCATAGGGAGCATTCACTAAAATTGGGTTGTGTGTGCGTTTATACAGCCTAGAACTTGGTCTGCCTCACAGGGGCGACGAGTCTCCCAGCTGTAGATGAGAAATTTAGCCAGTGCGGTACAGCCGCTAGCCTGGGGTCTTTAACGTGCACCACGCAGTAGTGACACACGACCGCACGCCGGTACGATGCTCATCCAGATCGAAACGGGCAGGGGTGGGGCTCGAACCCAGGATCCCTGGGTTCTGCAGCGCGAGCTTTCGCTCCACGTGCTCCGAGCTGGTGTGCGCTAGACCACTCGGCCACCGATCCCCCCGGAGCATTCACTGGCGGCCATAGATGTGTGCGCGAATGCTGAGTGCGTGCTAAAGGCGAGCATCCACAGTTATTTTGCAACGTGCATTCCGCACCATCAGGAGTGGCGGTCTAAGCAGCCTATTGATGTGAGCTCGTTCTGAGCATGCACTGTAAACAGCACCCACAAATATGGCGTCCAATGAAGCTTGCCCCTGGCGTCATTCGTGGCCATGTCGGTATTTTATGTGCAACGAGCGTTCCGTTCCGCGTGTTAGTTTCACACCGCGAAAGTAGGAACTCGAGGCAACCAGTAAGTAGAAATAACCGTCTGTATCCAGCAATGCGACACCTGCAAGCTTTGTATATAAGATATTCACTGGGTGTCATATCTGAGCGAGTAATGGCTCGTTCACACAGACCCGTTTTCTTACGTTACGTTACGGAATGTCACCGGAAAATTTGTGCTTCGTAATAACCGTGGCTACTAATTCAAGGAGATAGCCTGGCACGCGACATTCGAGACACGAATATATAGGTGACTAAAAGGTAACGTAAGAAAACAGTGCTGCGTGAAAAGTTGAACCGAGCTCAGCTCCTTACGCTGCGTTACGACGAGTCTTGTGCCCTTGGTTGCCACGGTAACTCAGCGTCCTAGCTCGTCGTCACCGAAACATTCGTGTTTCGAATGTCGGGTGCCAGGCTGTCTCCTCGAATTGGTAGCCACGCTTCATACGAGGCACAGATTTTCCGGTGACATTTCGTAACGTAACGTAAGAACAAGGGTCTAGGCCACGAGGTCTAGGCTCACAGACTCGTTTTTTTCTTACGTTACGTTACAAAAAGTCACCGGGAAATCTGTGCTTCGTATTAGGCGTGGCTACCAATTCAAGGAGACAGCCTGGCACGCGACATTCTCAACACGAATGTTTCGGTGACTTAGACGTAACGTAAGGAAACGGTGCTGTGTGAAAAGTTGAACCCAGCACAACTCCTTACGTTAAAGGAGCTGTGCAACGATATTCAATTGGAATGTTTTTCTCTCTACACGAGCTTACTGGCACACCTGGGACTCAAGGATACTCACACGCAACGCCATTGGCCAAGAAACTCCTTTGTTGCGGTGTAATTTCAAGGACAAAAGCGATCATTTTCATTCAATCTCTCCCTTGCAAAATTTGATGACGTAACTCGGGGATCGCAGTACACCCAAGTGACGATATTTGAATGCGGTTCATAGATTGGACCCGAGCATAGCATGGGTACTCGACTTGGGCTCGTGATAATTGCTAGCTCGAGAAGCGTTCGGGTAGTGACCCGTGTCCAATCGCTGCAACGACGACAACAGCCGAGCCATAACAATGTCTGGAACTCAGCGCGTGTCCTGCGCTTTGCCAACCCCAGCGCGTGGCTATGATCAAGACTGGCGGCATATAATCGGCTCCAGATCACGTGGCCGCTTGTTCTGGCTGCGAGTTGAGGGGGTGAACGCTGCTCGTTTTTCTTTAATTTTTTTCTGGGACTTCTATTGCGTGGGGTGAAAAACTAACGCGTGTTTCATAGGTCATTAACGTTAGGGATCCGTTTTAAGCGGTATTTCTGCAGAGTACAAAAATTGTTGCACAGCTCCTTTAAAATTGGGTTGTTACGACGAGTATTGTGTCCTTGGTTGCCATGGTAACTTACCGTCCCAGCTCGCCATCACCGAAACATTCGTGTCTCGCATGTCGCGTGCCAGGCTATCTCCTTGAATTGATAGCCACGCTTAATACGAAGCACAGATTTCCCGGTGACTTTTCGTAACGTAACGTAAGAACAAGGGTCTGTGTGAACGAGATTTCTGTGTGAACCCGCCTTTATTCACAGCACATCCGGGAAGGAGTGGTAGTGAGGAGCCGTTTTATTTGGTTTAAAATTTGTTTTTTTTTGTTGTTTTTGTTGTTTTTTTTTTGTTTTGTTTTTTTGCGTTTACGAGCGGAAGATTGGTGTTTCTAAGGTGCTGACACAAAATAGTTTCTGGATAAAAACAAAAAGCATCAGCAAATTAGCATGCTCATAACGAGCTCACACATTCCCATAAATTTACACCGGTTTTGCTATTATGACGATTTTAATCAAGCATTCTCCACGAAGAATAATCCCTAATATATATCTATAAATACCGATCGTCTGGTATGTGTTGCTTTTTACATGAATTGAAAAGTAATTTTGTTGCGTGAAGGCTTATACAGCCGGAAGTTATTCAGCCCCAATGGGTGCCTAGTGTCTCAGCTGTATAGATGTTACATTTTGCCAGTGCAGAAAAACCCCTAGACTCGGCTCCTTAACGGTCACCACTCAGCAGAGATACACTACAGCACACTGGAACGCTGGTTCGGCGTTCGTACAGGTCGAAACGGTCAAACGGGGCAGGGGTGGAGATTGAACCCAGGATCCCAGGCTCTGCAGCGCGAGCTTTCGCTCCACGTGCCCCGAGTTGGTGTGCGCTGATATCTCCTCTCCGAGCCTGGAGCAAGTAAAGCCACCGGAAATTCCATGCTTGTCCCGGAAGTCGGGCGTTTGCTGGGCTTCCTAGTGCATTCAGTCAAGGGTTTGGCCAATACTTTCTTGCTTCTTTGAGTGGGATTTGAAAATCTCGTTGTCAATAAAACCCCGAGAATAATGAATTTTAACGTGGGACATATGCAAACTGGATCAACTAGAATCTCAAACTGTTTTCATCAAATGGCTTCCCAGAAGACTTTTCAGGTCTGCGTGAGTTGTTTGCAGCGCATGCAGACCCGTGTTTCGGGTCTGCATGCGCTGCAACAAACAGCCTTTCTTGCGATGACAAGAAACAAACTTAGTGGACTGGACGCTGTTCGAACCAGCAATAAAAATGAGTTGTAAAGCCTCTCAAGCGCTCACTTCCGGCACAAGCAGCTTATTTCTGTTGGCTTCATCTGCATAATACCTGATTTCGCTCAATGTGCCGTTCAGTTCCCTTGTGGAGATCAATGCTTTGCGCTAGCCCAGTCGGTTACCGATCCTCCTTTATGTGTATTTGTTTTTATTTATATCAAAGGATCATTAGAAGAAAAAGAATTCTAAGCTGAACACAAGCAAAAAGTGCTACTGTTCTGAGCAAATTGGAGCGTTCACGTTTGTACCTTTCACTCACTTTTTTCAGTTATCTGATGTCCTGTATTAAGGCAATCAGAATGAGGATGAAAAACCAAAAAAAACCGTTTTGCACTAAATAAACCTGAAGCTGCTTTCTCACTAGTATGACAGGGATCAGGCCAAAAAGAGATTGTTAATTGAACTGTTAACTATACAGTACACTTTTCTTTCCAAATGTTTTCGGTGATCGGGCGGTTTGGTGACCCAATCTGTCATGTTTAAACTACATCTCCTAATAAAGATTCGCTATTTTCGAGCTTCTTTAATATAAATGAAATTAATCAGATTTAAATAATATAAATGCAATATAAATCAAATTAATGCAATTTTGTTGTATTTTAAACAAAATCATGGTCTAAAGGCTACACTTTATGAGGCGAATTTTCCGCAAAATATCAACGAATCTTGCCCAGCGGCTTTTGCTCTGCTCGTGGCATCAGCACAGTGGTAGCTACGCCGCGCGTAAAGCGAGCGTGCCGTCGGATGAAGATCGTCAGCTATTCGTTGCATAATTTGCTCCATGAAGTCTGGCCTTTATTCCATCCTGCGTTCCTATGACCGGCACTCTTGATGATGCGAAACGCACGTCGCAAAAACTCTGTGGAATCTCGCCGTCAGCTCCCGCTGAGGAGCTACGTACCCTGCTCCGGCCTCCAGTGAATCTCTGGTGCTGACTTTGCCTCAGACCCAGTTGCACAATCGCAAAGTTTATAGACCACCGAATCTAGTGAATGTGCGTAATATCTCTTGAAAGAAAACGCGCACAAGCAAGGGCAAGGAAAGAAACGTGAAAGCCTAACAAGGTCTCGTTTACACTTACATTTTTGTCCTTGGTCTCGTTCCTGTGCACTTTTTTAACACAAGTTATTGCTGTACAGACTGGCCTAACTTTCTGACGTTTCCTAGAGACTTTTGTACCCGTATTTTTCAAACTTGCACCACTTGGTTGCTGTCAGAGTAAGAAGGGCAGCGCGTCTGCTTTCGGATGATCCGGCCTTCAGAACGCAATCGACATTTTCCGTCGTTTTTTGGGTGCGCGTAAACGCCCGAAACAGGCGAGATGCTGCACTGTTATCGAAGAACGACAGCTTGCGCTGAAGGAACAACTGAAAGACCTCCATTTCATAAAAGACAGATCGATCATAAAACCACGACTAGACGTACCAATTCCTCTATTCCGCGCCGTCATACCGCGACTTCATGGAAGAAAAAAAAAAGAGAACGTGCTACGCTATTTCAGACCGACGAAACGTGTCACTGGGACAAAAAAGTCGTCCGCGCGAACTCACGCAGAAAGGACGAAACGGCGACCGGCGAGATGATTCCGGGACGCAATCGACGAAAAACGCACCACCGATCCTTTCAACTCCAGCCAAGCGAGTACGTCGAAACCCGTATTCCTCCGAGCAATCATCAGCCACAAACATCATCATCACTATCATCAACCCTGCCGGGCACCGCGAACAAGCGATAAAAGCAGAGAGTCTCCACAGCGACGCAGAACCACACACAAAACTCGCCCCCCCCCCCCCCCCCCCCCCAACCCTCTCACGAAAAAATCGACGACATACTCTCTCCCACACGTTAAACAGTCAGAAATAACGTGGGGGAAGAACATAAGCACCATGATGTGATCAAAATGCAAATATGAAAGAAGAAAGGTGGCGCAAAGACGGCGCATTGCAAGCTGCACGGAAGAGCAACAACAACGTCACTACGTCGGCCGAGCCAATCCGCTCACCGACGACGCCATTGGACATCGATCCTCCGATGGCGGCCCCCGTGCGTGCGTTTGTTGTACATGGGGCGGTTCGTTCATCTACGCGTCTGCGACTGATTGAGATCGGCCAATAGACAGGAACCGCCCGAACGCTGCGACAAAGATGTTGCTGTCAATATATTGAAAAAAAGGGGGTAAACGTTTTTTTTGTTTTTTTCCACACAACAACAAAAAAAACACTTGCATGGAAGGACACGTACTTTTTTTCATTCAAATCAGAGTCGTTGCATGTTGGTGTTGTGTTTCTTTTTTCATTTATTTTTACAAAACATTGCAGGTGAAGGCAGAAAGCAACAAACAAAAATATGGCTTAACTCAGCACACCTCCCTCTCTCTCCCACCCCCCTTCCCTTACACACACACGCAAACACACACACACAAAAATTAGCACAGTATACTTAATAAAATAGCTATATAACGAATATTTCAAGGGAAAAGGACTGGCGATATTTACATATCGAACACGAGGCAGAAAGGATACGTTAAATAGAAAGCAAGAAGAGGATTATAATAGGGCACGTCTAGCCCTTGGTTTCTCAAGCTGTTTGTGAGAATAAATCTGAAGTCATACTGCTTGTACATGGATGGATGAATGGATGGGTGGTAATGGCTATACCCTTTCTAACGGGCGGCAGCTTGCGCCACCTAGCCTAACATTCCTACAAGAAACACAGTGTTGGTTGCAGACACGATGAGAGATTTAAATGCGTACACAACCCAAGCCATACTCGAAGCATGCTCAATTTATACGTATATATACTTCGACTATGTGTCTAGACGGTTTTTATACGATCGCATGGTGGCAGAACAGAATCGTACGAGGAAGAAACGCGCCTAGCACTTCGCCTGCAGACCGTGTTTTTTGCACGATGTCTAAGCAGTGGGACAACGGCTTAAAAAGGTCCAGAAAGAGTCTCATATTAGGAGGACTATAGTTGATTGCAGGATAAGAGTTGAAGGGTAGTGTAATTTATTTTTGCCAAGCGCTATAGTCGGCAGAAAAATTATCACTTAAAAATAAACCCACGAATAACAAAAATATAAGGCGTCAGCATAGACTTTACGTACGCATTACAAATAATAAAACTACTTGTAATCGATTACTTTTTAGAGTAATTTTGTAATCAGTTGATTACTTTTATTAGTCAGTAATCACAAGAGTATTATGATTACGTTTTGAAGTAATAAAAATTACTTCTAACCGTTACTAATTTTCCACGGACCCCCCCCCCCCCCCCCCCTTGGCACACACTTTTTTTTTTTTTATTGATAAAAATAAAATTAGCTCTTATTTCGAACGGAAAAAAGAAGGGTTGTTGCGGAGCCATAGGAAACGAGGTCAACCCCTTTGTATGTACAGTTTCTGTGGAATGTCCGTTTGTTTTCGAGCTGGGACTGGGAGTGGGAAGCCCCAGGGACGCCCCAGTGTGTGAAAAAGGCCATTCAGGGCAAAGTTTAAGAGAGCAGAGTGTAGCTTTGTAAGTCCTTCGTTCAAACTAGCCCCCTCACGCACACACGAACACCGAAATATAAAAAAATCTTGCTTACGGTACCTACTCGCAGTCCGTAGGAGAGCCAGAACTGAAGAATGTCTAAAGCGGATGCAAAATATAACAAGGCCAGTTCAAATACACGTCAAGATCCCACATTTTCCCTACGTGGTCTTCGTGACAAGCAAGGTTTTGAGTTGAGAAGTGGTTGGGGCGATCTCTTCCGCTAATGGATACTACGCGTGATACGTCACAAATCATGGAGCTGCTGCTCTTTTGTATAACATGTGAGTTCATCCATCCACATGTGAATAATATCTGGAGAAGCGCGTGTGTGTGCGAAAGAGAGTGAGGGCCTCTTGGTTGCCAGCACAAGAAAATATATAAAGCAAGAAAACAAAATACCTTTTATTTGGGACTAGAGATTCCAAGAAGGTGCAACGTCCACGAAGAGGGAACCCGTCTTTTTCTTCTTCAATACTTGTGAAAATGTGAAATATAGGTTGGAAATAGTTCATTGTTATGAGCGCTAAAGATGTAAGTCTTCACACAATAAAGTAATCGGAAAACTAACGATTACTTCTTTGAAAAATGCCCAATTACTTTTGCTGTCGAGTAAGCAAATAATCTAATCGAATGCATTTAGCCAAGAGTAATAGTGATTGTAATCAATTCTTTTTTTTTAGTAACGTGTACAAGATTGTCTGGGCGTCACACATTTCCTTATTACAAACGTCTTTATTTTTTTCTCTCTCTTTTTGTCGTTTTAACGTCGCTAGTACAAACAAGCGCAGCCTTTTTTTTTCGAGAAGGGCGTTTTCAAAAGCAAGGCTCCGTAAAATGTTCAATGCGTCTCGGTGTTTAGGGCATTTAGCTGGTCCTTGCATGTGCGATGTCTATGCGGGTATACATATTAGACAAAGATAAATGAGTCAGTCGAGGTCAACCGCCAATACTGGAAATTTGAGAAATTAAGGTCTGCGTTAGCTACGCATTCTGCCACACGATTGATCTAGGTTATTTTGTATAGTTATTTAAAACAATGTTTTTTTAATAAAAACAACGTCCTTTTGAAAGATCAAGATATCAAAAGAAACACAACGTTTTCTCGGTGATGCATCACGCGTGAATTTACGCCACAACAAACGTTCCACGGTATCAAACATCTCCACGTGGTGAATGATGTTGACTGGGGCGAAGCTTTGGTGGTGCTGATACGCTGAGCCGCAGTATGCCGAGCTTTTCGTTCGTTTTCATCTATATCAGAAAGAAAATGTGTGGTATGGAACGTGGTTATATACGCATTTGAGCATTTAAACGCAGCGCCCTCTCGTCAATAAACGTTGAGCCAATGCATGCAAAGTTTAAAGCGATTATATACGCATTTTACCGCAGCGCCCTCTCCAGTATAGACGCTGAGCGGCTACATGCAACGTTTCATCCATGACATCCCCAGCTTTTGAGTTACTACCACATCTCAGAGCCCCCTACTCGTCCCGCAGTCGTGGCCGAGTGGTTAAGGCGATAGACTAGAAATTCATTGGGGTCTCCCCGCGCAGGTCTGAGTCCTGTCGACTGCGCAAACATTTTTTTTTTCTTTTTTAGAAAGACAAATGGGATGGCCATCGATGTGAGCACGGACGCCGGACGGATAAGGCTAGACTCTAAGGAGCTTCGCCCCTAAAAGCAAATGATATGATTACCAACCACGTTTGTGCGTCAACAGCCTTCCGCCTGCTTCACGACTGCTAACCTTAGCGCACCCCTGTGCTTTACATGTACTGCGAGCCTTTCTAATATACTCATACTGATTCAGTGGTTTACAATTACGTTGAGCAGGGAGTTTATTAAAAACATTCGTTTATTTTCGCTAAATAAAAATGACATTAATACATTGTGGTATTTATCCTACGTATCCTGACAATTAACCTCCAATATTTTGTCCCTCTGGCCGTATAACTCACTCGCACAGACACCATTAGCGTAGGTTTCGCAGCTTTGTAAAAAGAAATCCAGACTCTCCTAAAAAGCGCACTGTATTCATTTTCTCTGCTTCCTTTGCAGAAGTGTTGACGGGAAAGTGGGCGCACAATAAATATATTTTTAAGGATACATTCGGCCGAGGTGCTTTTCTAAACTGCAGCCTCGCGACTGTAATTTTCATAAAGCTTCGCCTGAGCTATCGTTTGCTTCGACTTCACACTTCAGATACTGGCTTAGTGACTTCCACCCCCTTTCATTGCTATGAAGCATCCCCAACTTTTTTCTTTTACATATATACATATCACACTTGCTGGATTTGTTTTACTGGTTCGTAATGCTGAGGAGTCCATCTTAAACCTGAACAAATCTTAGATGAAAAAGGCCTTACTGTCAGTGCGAGCCAGTGCGGCAACAGTACCTATAATACCTGCCAACATAAAACAAAACAATACTAAATAAAATATTAACATTTTTAAGAAGGCTAGATGCAACAGATAGGATATTTTTTACAGCGGAGCTGTTAAGCGCTAGGTTCTCCAGGATCGTGTCCGGTATGTCGACACAAACCTACCTGGACAGATACCCCCATCTATAAGCGACGGCGGCAAGCACACACCCAGTATGCTTTCCACCGTCACTCGTAGATGGCGCCCACCTCTCCAGCTATAATAGACGCTTTACACACGCGCCAAATTACAGCCGCCATTGCTGACCTTCTTTTGTCTTACCGAGATGCCGAGCAGCTGAAACGGTAGTTGACGATCCTCTACAAATGCCGATGCTTTAGAAAAGGACACAGTTGAATCTAGGATGGCAATAACCTGGCCTGCTATGGTAACGATGAAGTGAAATAAACGGAATAAGAGGAAACAAAAAAAAGTGAAAGTCGTTTACCACTCCCTGTAACGCCGAATTGGAGCGCAGCTCTTGAGGAGGAGGAGGGGAGGGTACTGAGGGCCACGTGTTCTCGGGGGGGGGTCACGTGACCCCCCCCCCCGAGGGCACGTGACCTTGGTGGGGTCAGGTGGGGGCAAACACGTGCCCCCTCAGAGGTCACGTGACCTCGGGAGGGGGTCACGTGACACCCCAGGTCACGTGACCCCCCGGGTCACGTGACCAAAATTTTTCCGCTAGATTTAGCGGGGAAATTTTTTCCGCTAGATTTAGCGGGGAAAGTTTTCCGCTAGATTTAGCGGGGAAATTTTTTCCGCTAGATTTAGCGGGGAAATTTTTTCCGCTAGATTTAGCGGGGAAATTTTTCCGCTAGATTTAGCGGGAAAATTTTTTCCGCTAGATTTAGCGGGGAAAGTTTTCCGCTAGATTTAGCGGGGAAATTTTTTCCGCTACATTTAGCGGGGAAATTTTTTCCGCTAGGATTTAGCGGGGAAAGTTTTCCGCTAGATTTAGCGGGAAAATTTTTCCGCTACATTTGACGGGGAAATTTTTCCGCTAGATTTAGCGGGGAAATTTTTTCCGCTAGATTTAGCGGGGAAATTTTTTCCGATAGATTTAACGGGGAAAGTTTTCCGCTAGATTTAGCGGGAAAATTGTTTCCGCTAGATTTGACGGGGAAATTTTTCCGCTAGATTTAGCGGGGAAATTTTTTCCGCTAGATTTAGCGGGGAAATTTTTTCCGCTAGATTTAGCGGGGAAATTTTTCCGCTAGATTTAGCGGGGAAATTTTTTCCGCTAGATTTAGCGGGGAAATTTTTTCCGCTAGATTTAGCGGGGAAATTTACCCATAATGCACCGCGCGGTTACGCCGACGGCGACGCCGACGGCGACGGCGACGGCGACGGCGACGGCGACGGCGACGCCGCTCAAGCCGGGAACGGGCCCCTAAGAGCTGCGCTCTAAAACTGAAGGTCAGTTATGGAGGCGTCCACGCACAGCTGCTGCAAAGCGTCTATAGAAGTATAGACAGTTGGGCGCGTTGGTGGGGAATTCATCATAGGAAAAAGCGCGAAAAACAGACGACGAGGAAGAAGAAGCACACAGTGTATAGAGTGCAGCTCCGCTGGTCTTCCTTCTTCACGAAAGTGGAAAGGCTGAACGTTGTTTTATAAATATATATATATGTATATATATACAGAAAACAATTGTTTGTGTATTATTTACGCCGACAGATGGAACATAGATGGTGATAGCCCCGATTGAGACCCCGCCCATAACAAAAGTTGAGCTATCTAAGCTCAATTTCTCGGCTCTCATTGCTTGAAGATATGATTTACGTGTGACGGCTACAATACTAAAAGAAATAGGTATTGTTGCAACGACAATTTTTTTATGACTGTAAACTTGTCCTAACATACGAAACAGCTTTAAGTAATCCAGTTTCATTTACGATTGAGTTATCCAAACAGTAATTTTGTCACTTTTTATTATATTCACTTAAAACATCATTTGTGTTCCACACGCAATGTCAGTACCTAGACAATGCCCCACACCAGGACGAACTATAGAAATCAGATGATTATGTATTAGCTCCCCGAAGTACTAAATTTTATTTTGTCACTGGGATTTCATAATGAAAGTGTTTCTCGTAAAAATAGACGCTTGTTGCTAGTCTCGTTGAGCTAATTATAGCATTTTTTATGTGTATACGAAGTTGTTGTTTTTTTGTTTTTTTTTTGTCTTGTGGCTTTTCTTTGTGCGAGTAAAGTGTCGCTTCTGCTGTCTGTTGCTGTAGGCGAGAAAAATTGAATTGGATTGAAATATTTGCTGTAATATTGTTTCCTTTTACTTTTAAGTTTCCCTCTCCTTTTACGCATTTTTATGTTTGAGAAAAAAGAAACATAGGTTAAGTCATTATTCTTTTTTCGAAGTTTCACGAAATAACTTTTTTCGCTTCGGTTTTGAACAATAAGAAATATGGCTGCCGGCGTCTGCGGTGAGCGGTTTACACACCGAGTAACTCGTTGAGATCATCTATTCTTATGAGTGAGTTTTTTCGCGTTCACCGAGATGTTCAGAGGAAGATCGCAACCAACGTGGTTTGCAGCAGTCAACTATCGCAAGTGCATGTCTTCGGGAGCTCTGTGTAGGTGATTGTTTCCGTAGCGGGACTGGCGTAAGCCTGACCTGCCATATCAACTGTTTCGACTTGTCCGTTTGCGGGTTCTGATGTTGAATAAATATCTTGGTTCTCGTAAAAGCGGTACTTTTACTCTGAGAATCGAGCAACGGTCATAATTTTGACCATGGTTTCAGTACTGAGAGGTAACTTACACAAAGGTCAGAATTTGCGATTCATTTGGCTGGAAGCAATCGGGTGTTCGCCTCGCATTACGTTTGTCAGGCCTGTTTCCGTCATTTCGCATAGGAAAGCCCGTAGCCTCTCCAGTTATGAGCCGTGCATCTGGCTTGGGAGAGCGAATATATGGTCGCGTTTTCATAGACCCATCTCACTTCGCATTCCACGCATGCGTGACGCCGCTTTAACCGTAGTCTATACTTTAGTCTATACATCATTTCAATCTTTACGAATCATCAGCCCAGCGTGCCATCTCCTAAGCCCAGCACGTGCACGTTCGTCACTTCGGAAAGCGAGCAAATCACGCGCCATGTGCACAAACACTGAAAATGGAACTGGCCAGGAGCCCCCCTTTTTTTTTTTTTTGGAAAGGCCAATAGGGAGGCAGGCTCTAGTTCACGAGAAGGCTCGTGCTGCTTCGTGCGATCTGCTTGCGCATAAAGATTACTGCGCCCACGATGCTCGGCAGGAACTGTGGCGTAATTCAACTGGCTATCAGATCGGGTCAGGAAGCTCACTCAGCTTGCTCGGTCAAGTTATACAAAGAAAACAAGAACCGGAAAACTCAAAGTATTGCGTATTTATTTTGTTTATTCTTGTTTAGTTCTTTCGTTCCCTCGTTACCGAATATCGGCAGACGCTAGGAGACGCTTGTATTGAACCCTGGTGCGTGCATAACAAAAAGATCGAACACCACTTTTTTGGTCGACTCTTCCGAGCGTTGCAGACAGTTTCAGCCGGGGGCGGAATCGCGTACGTACGTATGCGATGGCGGACGCGGCGCTTTCATGGCCGCTACGGGCAGTCTAGGTGGTAGTGCTGTGTGTTTGAATAGCAGACGATGCCGTACGCTGCCGCGCGTCTACCCGTGCGACTAGCAGACGGTGTAAGACGCCACCTGACATCGCGACAGGGAGAAGACATTAGGCTCGCGAAAGTGTTCAGCCGAGCAGCCAAGCCAATCCATTAGTAATGGGCGGGGCCTCCGTTCTGTTTGGTGGGGCCTAATGTGAGTGGCGACATCCACCTAAATTAAACCTAGTGGCATAAATATTGCCATATATATATATGAACTATTTTGTCGGGTGCATGTCTCGTTCTATTTTTAGTCCCATCTATGCTCTTTAAAACATTATTTTTTGTCTACTTTGTTTTTAAAGAAAAGCATGTTGACGCTTCTTGCATCCTGGTTGGTTCGTCGGTTTTCTTTTCAGCTACTTTAGCGGTCTGATTGGCTGCGCGGAGATAATGAGATGCTCTTAAGTTGTCAGTGACTAGATAGAGAAGGCGGTATGACCGCATTTTTTTAATTCACGAAAGAGGAGGCACGGGGCGCAGAGCGGAGACGAATGCTGAGTCAGCGTTTTGGCTTGCACTCGTGCTCAGTCGGTGAGAAGGCGCGAATTCCAGCCAAAAAACGCCTCACGCAGCACTCGGGTTCAATCTGTGCCCCCGCGCAGGCCTTTCGTAGGCGACGTGCAAAAGTCCCAACACTACGGCGTCGACTGGATGAGATCGCTGACTGCGTTAGCGCAGCGCTAAGGCTCGTGTTTTCTTCGATCGAACACGCCTCCCAACCGAACGCTGGCGAAGCACTCGCGTCAGATATGCGTCAGACGCTGGCCTCCGGCAGGTGACGTAGCAAATCAGGCCCTACGCTTTTTTTTTTATTAATGGCGTTGCTAAAAACTGTATATATACAGTTTTTAGCAAAACTGTATATATACAGTTTTGCTAAAATGACCACGGGTGTATATAAACACCCGTGGTCAAACTGCTCCTACATCATACAGGAAACAAAAAAAAAAAAAAAAGAACACGGCGTTCTTTGCGGACATCATGACAGATTTAGCTGAGGAAAGGAGTCTAGAATATGCGAAGCATGTTTCCTTCGTACTATCGGGGGAAAATGAAATGCGAACAGAGGAGCGCGTGGCTCGCGGTACAGGCTGCGCCGCCTGGAAGTGAGCCTAGGAGCGAGGGTGCGTGGCCTACTTCGATGTGTTCACGCCTCTCGGTTGGCGCTCCCCTAGCTTCGGCAGTGCGCCTCTCAGTGCGCTGAAAGCTGTCACCGCTATCTTTGCCTGCTCGGCGAGTGCGGCGAGCTTCTTTGCACCGCACGCGCTGAGCCAGCAAAGATAGCGGTGATAGCTTTCAGCGCACCAAGAGGCGCACTGCTGAAGCTTGGGGAGCGCAGAGGGAGGGGCGTGAATACGTCTGAGTAGGCCACGCACCCTCGCCCCTAGGTTCACTTCCAGGCGGCGCAGCCTGTACCGCGAGCCACGCGCTCCTCTGTTCGCATTTCATTTTTCCCCGATAGTACATATGCATGCTTCGAACCTGTCTGCAGACATTTTGTTTGGCCAATGTGACACGGTCGACATACAAGGCACAAACACGTCTCCGAGAATGACTGGAGACTGTCTTTTGTACGACGTACAAGGACTGCGACCGCGACTAACTCTGGCGACGATCAGCGCTCTTCGGCCGCCTATAGCGTTTCCGGTTATAATCAAACCATGCATGGTTCGCACGTAACATTGTCGCATCTCGCCCGATGTCACTCCTGCTTGTTCTAGCCGAAAAGAAAGAAATTCGGTACGCGTTTAGCAGCAGAATTACAACAATGGCCGCCAATGCGACGTGGGGGAAAGCCACGTGTAGACCAACACGTCACTCTGACTTCACGTCCATCCGTTAATCTGGTGTCTGCGCGCGCGCGCGCAGTGCTCGCACACCGGGTGTGGAGAAACAAACACGGGGGCAGAGTTGGACAGTATCGCGATACAAATGAATTACGACAGTATTTTAGAAATACATTTCGTATCTGTATTTCTGTATCGCGATACATTTTTTTCACCGGTATCTGTATTCCTGTATCGCAATACATTTGGAATGTTTCTTTGTATCGCGATACAATCAGGATGAAATGTATTTCGTTACAATTCTTTAAAAATACCCCCGCCCCCATATAAAAAAAAACAGGTCCGAACGCATTTTTTTTTCTTCTTAGGGAACCAGGGTCCAGGTAATACTGGGGCATTGTTACTATGCTGACCAAGGTTTCCTTTCATTCTCCAAACAATTTTTCTGTGCGTGCTCTTTTTTCTTCTGAGAAGTGTTGCGTATAGTCGTAGACTCGAACCAGGTGGCCTGCCAAGAGTGAAGTCCGACCATCTTCTGCCGCAGGTCCTTAGGTCAGGATTTCTTGACTCATTGTTTGCTGGCATTCAATGCCCGCTGGGCCGCTGCTAACCGTCTTTCTTTCCCTGGCGTACACAGTACACCCAGCGGAAAAAGCTGAGTCACAGTCCGTTGCAGCACGAGCTGCAATGGACTGTGACTTGGCTTGGAATAGTAGGATGACTCACGCATTGAAGTTCAACACATATTCCAATGCGTCTGCGGCGGCGCCTGTGATATTACACGGCTCAAGGGTACATCATCAGCCGACGTGAACGTGACCCGCTGCTCTGGTGATTCGAATCCCAGGAAGGACGCCAGACGTGGTGTCGCGGTGCCGATCCAGACTTCGTATACCTGCGACTCATCTCGAGCGCGCTGTTTCTCGGAGAGCTCGCACCTGTGCCGGCAATATCAGGTCGCAATCCACGAGGTCTCTGTTTGGATTATGCTAGGCGAGACTTCAGGAATGCAATCCATGCGTCAGTGGAGGGTCGGCAGGAAGGACCTTTACAACAGGGCTGGCACCAAATTGTTTCTTCAACCGTAACAGACAATAAGACATGTTTTCCAGGATACTTCACGTGGTTCACTATTCTCGAAAAGTCCAAATTCCACCGCCTGCATGATTTTCAACGAGGTAACCTACAACGAAAGTACGTATTGTCCTTTGACACAGCAGCGTGGTAAAGTTGCATGTTTAGGGCTACACCTACAGATAAAAAATACGAGTTCATTCCACCGTGACGTCATGTGATCAATGTTGACAGGGGCGTCCTTATGGGACAGGGGCGTTGTGACGTTTTGATGGGATTTAGGGTGACATCGAATTTATTTAGAGGTCGAAGTCTTTTCGCATCCCTCGTCAGACAGATAGGATGTCAGGGAAGGGACCGTAGTCAGTCCTAGATGGAACGTTTTTTTGAGCGCACTGAAGACTCTTCGCCGTCCGAAATCACTACCTTGAAGGCATAGAGCCAAACCTACTGGAAAGTAATTTCGGCATCAAAAACTTGCACTTCAAGCTTCATTTTAGTTGGCGTCTCAAAGAAATTTGAAAATTGTATTGCAGTATCAGTATTCCTGTATTTGTATTTCTACCCTTACTAAAATGTATTCCTGTATTTGTATTTGCAAATACTTTTTGCCTCTATTTAATATGTATTTCCGATACGTATCGCGATACATTTTTACTGATATATTTTAGTATCAGTATTTTAGCTACTATTTTAATGTGTCCCAGCATTTGTATTTCCAAATACATTTTTGAGTATTTCTGCCCAACCCTGCACGGGAGGTTGTTTGTGTAAGAGGCGTTTGGCTTATAGGCCGATGGTGGAATACCGCAAGCTCTGTAACCGTTGCCAACCCGGGCCACGTGGACAAGAAAATATTCCACGAGCCGGCGAAAAAACACGCGAAAATTTGTTGTTCTCCTAACCTGAGGGCGCGGTGTTTATGAACACCGGATATTATGGCTCGAAAATACTTAGTGAAATAGAATAAGCCGTTTTATGAGCCCAATAATTGAGCCCTCCGCCACCCTATTCACCCTGGGCATATTGAAAAATGTAAGTAGACCGTGCGCTAGAACTTTGGGTTGCTGGCGGGAGCTCCTGCCGTCGGGCAGCCTACGGTCAAATAAAACTTTCTATTGACCATGGAATTAAATTCCGCTCAGCAATAAACCTTCGAGAACGTGCATACACCAGAAATTGGCCGCACAAAAAAAATAAAAAATTACGCAGCTATTTATATACTGGTTACCGAAAATCTGCCTTCCCCTCCTCAAATATTCACGCACACATATGTTCACATGCGCACATAAACGCAGCCGCGTAGACAACGCACATAAACGTACGCACACGCCCGAACACGCACAGATAAGACGCACATACAAACGCGTGAAAACGCACGGACACGTCCATGAAAACACGCACAAAGATATACAACTTGGCCAAACACTCCGCGACGCGACGCGTGTCACAACTGCCAACATTGATCAAGCTGGAGGCTGTCCTCTGGGCGTTGTGTCTACAACCGCGTGTTGACATCACCCTGTTCCCAAGCAGCGATGAGTCCCCACCTTTGTTCCAGGGCAGCGCGTAAGAGCGGGCGCAAAAGGCGACAAAAAGTTACTATCACAAAGCTCATCTTCACTGCTGTCAACCACAGCTGCTCCGTAACGCACTACATTAGATTAGGTTTTTATTGCTGGTTTGCCCGTAACCCTATTGGTATTTTTTTATCGTGGCAACATGTAATGTTTTTCCCGTTCCAGCTGTCTCGTTTTTTTTTTATTATTTATATCACACTTTCTTTAGGCTAAAAACATAATACAAATTGGACGATATACTTACACAAAAAGTAATTCTGAAGTTGCAAAAATAATATTTTTTTCTAAAGTAAATTTTTGGTGAAGTGTTGTCTTTCAGAAAACAAATAAATTCTATTGGCATTACCTTAGAAGCAAAGTGTTGTGGGTATGTTTATACAGCCGGAAGTTAGTCTGCCTCAGTGGGCTTCTGGTGTCTCACCTGTAGGTGAGCCTTATAGCCTCGTCCCACTAGAGCGACAAACACCGATTTTTGTCCGACGACACCACAAAGTTCCGTGTCGCCGATGCTGTCCCACTACAACGACCAATGCCCGCGACCATCGCCGACACGCGCCGACAAACGATCGACGACGGACGTGTCCTTGTCTGTCGTTGGACTTGAAACGCTGCAAGCAGTCCCACTGAGGAACATGTCTCGGAGACAAACGTATCCTCCTCGCCCGGTTGTGCCTTCTGTTGCCTCCCTTCCCACCCTTCTACCTTTCCTCCCGTTCCTCCCGTGGCTCGCTTCGCCGCTAGACCTTCAGAAATGCCCTTGGCGGCCACTCCTCGTTCCCGCAGTTCCGGTCCCTCGATTGCTCGTCGCGGGCGCGGCTTGCTTGCTTGCGCCGGGCGGTCGGGTTGCGAAGGGGAATTTGCTGTGGTTGGTTTTGCTCGCGAAAACTTGGTGCGTGAGGTGGTGCTTCAAGACGCCGAGGTCTACGGCCCTGCATCAGGATGGATACCCACTCATGTTCGAGGACTAACCAAAGTAAGACCTCTCAACACGAAGTAGGACACCACGTTCCGCGGCAAGCCATTCCGGCAGACGAGAGACTTGTCATCACGTTCTGTGATAATCGGGATGCCTTATTGTCCTCCAAAAAAACGCCTGCCCTTGATCATTCGGATACGAGGTTATAAACATCCTCGAAATCGGCGTGAAGTTCCGTAGCGCTCACCTAGAATTCCTCGAACGACTCAAAAAAGGAACGATTCGGTTATTCTAACTCGGAAAAAGCTTGGTGTCGATTGTCACGACTGTTTGCGGAAGGTCGCCAACGGCAAATGAAGACAAGTGAATGCTTTAATCAAGAAATAAAGTAATCGTCTCCTCTTACACCGTGTTTGTCGGCGCGTTTTATGCCCAAAGAGCAAAACACGAAAACCGCGTCGCCAGACTCAGTTTGTCTGTGTATTTCGAAGTGTTTTGTTGACAACTCCAGTCCCACTAGGAAACAAGTTTCCTTGTCTCTGTGTTCTGCGTCGTGTCCGCCAAGTGGGACGGCGGACTTCGACAAACAGGCTGTCTCTCGGTGTCGTCTGTCGCTCGTTGTCGTGTGTCGCTGTCGTTTGTCGCTGTCTGTCGCTCTAGTGGGACGCGGCTATTAGAGAACACCCTCAGAACAATATTCGAATGTTTTGTCCTTCGCCACGCAAGTAATTGAATTTCAAACAAAACGCAACAGCTCTGTTTGCATCCGCGAAACAAGCAGCGTGTTTGCTGGCAACAGCGGGAGCTTTCCCGTAGCATTACAAAACGAGAGCCGTGAAAGCTCTCGGCTTTTTTCTCAGTGAAAGGGCTTCGTTCTAGGAAATACAAGATCTGTGGTATCGAGGGAAGCTCATAGTTCTTTGGCGATGTTCTTTGCCCGCACCATCGACCTCGTTGACCAGAACCGGGAGTAAATTAATGCTCACCTACTCCGACAATACCCTGCCTGATGTGGCTTCAAGCAACCGGCCAGCCTTTTATACTTGCGAAACTTGGCGTGCAGTTTTGTATTGATGCTCAAAATTGATTTCACAGATACGTTGGCTTGTTTAAGAAAACTAACTCCATAGATTAATTTTTTTTATATAAATTAAATGGGGTTCAAATCAAGGCGCTATGATTTGTGACAAGTGAATAAGCCCCTACACAAGTTGTACGGAAGTGAAACTCAGATTAGGTTTCGAACATCGAATAACATGTTCACGTTAAAAATTCATTCAATTCAGATATATTATAAACGAAGGGGATTGAACGTAATCTGTACATTCAAGAAACGCACGTATCTTGAAAACTGAACCATTCAAAATGAAGTTTCAGAATGCAGTTAGCTTTTTAATTGCTTTTCTTTCTCATTTGTGTACATACAAGTCAGGAGCGGAATTCAATTCCAGAACAGTTAGTTTCAAATTCAGAAAATGCTGTTTATTAAAAATAATAAAAGAATACAAAGTTGAGGTTAAAGTGTGCAAATTTATTTTTCATTGCTTTGTTTATCGATATTGAAACTGTCTGTATTTGAGCGGATTGTTTTATGTAACAACCCTCCCCCCCCCCCCCCCCCACCACCACCACCAAAACCGCTCCATGCATAATGCCCTAGCGGCGTAGCATATTGTCCAAATAAAATTAATATGACTATATTTGGGCTCTCTCTACATGACTAGCTCAAACACTTCGGATATCACCGGCCAATCCCTTTTTAAGAAACGCAGGGCGGGTCATTTCTAAACACCATACCGCCGTTCCGCAGCCAATCCAATGGCGGCCCTAGTCAATAAAACACAGGAAAAAACTTCGTCTTGTCCTTCGAATGAACTTCGGTGGGCGCCGAGACGCAGCCTACGTCTGCAGGTAGTTATATGAACTGCCGTGCCGTATTGAAGTTTAGCGGACTCGCGTCCGGCTAAATTCAGCGGTCGGGGATCGTGCGACACTGTGCCGTCACGTGACGCCATGACACGACGTGGCACTAAGACGTCGAGTCGCACCAAGACGTCGCGTGATGCCGAGTTACCGTTAAATTTAGCGGAGAAGTTTTCCCGCTCAGTTTTAGCGGAAAAGGTTTTTCCCGTGTATTTAGTGAGAAACCTTTTCTTCCTCGTGGAATATAGCGAAAACCAATTTCCCGCTAAATTTGGCGAAGAGTTTTACCTGCTAAATTTAGGAGGCCACGACCATATATATGTACAAGGGATCCGCAGCGAAACTTTGCAAAAACGCCTATCGCTGTAATATATAAATTAATATATTAAGTAGGAATAAGCGTCAAGTACTCGAGTTTCTTAAGATCTCGGTGACCATTGTTTTCAAGAAGCAAACACCCTTACACTCCAACAGCATCATGGGGTGTATTCTAACTACTTACCCCCTTCCTTGCACCCTCCTGACACCCTGCTTACAATCTTTCGCATTCTGAAGGTGTAAAAAGGGTTTTTTCGAACACCCCCTCCATTTTAACAATGAGAGTGTTAGAAGGGTGTTTTGAGTATCATTACACTTTTAAGGGTGTGAAAAAAAGTTTGCTGTGCAGTCTCCAAACTGAACGTCATCCACCTTCAAACAGACACGCATAATACAAAAAAAAATAAACGGACATTAGTACACTACACCCCGTGTACTACTCCATCTGATTGTAGCACCGACCACAGTCGATGCTACAATCGGATGGAGCCAGTCATGCCCTACCACAAGGGCGTTGTTACTGCACTCAGGACCGCGTGCATTTCGCTTTTCACCGACTACACCCGTCACGCAGAGCGAATGCGGCACCCTCCTGCGCTTTTTCTTTTTTCTTTTTCCTTTTTTTTCGAGTGATTAGTGCAGCCGGTGAAACAGTGTATTCCCGCAGCCAATAAGAACAAACTGTTTTCCACGTGACAGTGGTGGGAAACCAGATCGGTTGGGTGTGCAACAACAATCACGCGAATTGCGCACGTACGACATGGACAGATGAGAACGCCCTTTAGAGCACCAAAACGTTTAAACGTGTGTAGAAGGGTTCGCTCGCTAATTATACTCGCTCGCTCATACGTAACTTCGCTTTTACGGGGATGTATAATTAATTGGCCGAAGTCCATTTGAACGCCGGAAAAAGCGAGAAACAAACGAGGAGTTTGATTATCGCAGTGATTTCATAAGCAGAGCCGAAGCGTCTTCGTTGTATAAGGTTTAAAAGTGCAAACAGACATGGATTTTAAACCTTATACCTACCATGGACCAACTAGCCCAAACCATTAAAGTTTTAATTAGTCTTCGTTGTTTTTCTATTGTGGCTTTTATTAAGTTGACAGACAATATATATAAGGCAAAGTGTCCACAAAAATCATTTGCTGAATTTGTTTTGTCGCCGTTGTTGTTTTTGTTGTTCTTTTTCGCCTCAAACAAAATTAACTACCTGTCACAGAATACTCAATCTCCACCAGAATGTAGCGCTAGCACTCCGGACCAGATGCCATAGTTTCAGAGATGGTCGTTATCTGGTCTAAAAGTTTGAAGAAAACAATTTAATAAGAGATTAGTGCCCGTTCATGGTAGCTCACAGCATTCATTCATGAGTTGGAGAGATATGTCGTCCTATGCTCGGTTACTTGTGTAATTCTTCTGGCACCGTAACTTTAGCAGTACGCTCTATTTCTACAAGAACTATATGTATTCGTGAGTTTTATCGACCGCACTTTTTTTTTATTTAGAAGTTTTGAAATTTGTTTAGCATTCTTGAACTTGAAAACGGCAAGTTTTATATATTCACCATCTGATCTGGACCGCTTGCATTATTTTTGAACGGATACTGAGCATTAGGCAACGAGTCATTTGATTTTGCGACTAAAAACATTGTAATCTTTATTTTCTAGGGCATCCTGTAGTTTAAAATGAAAGCAATTAAGATGCACACAACCTCTTCATAATCTTTATCACGAACGACGAATATGTCATTTTATATTCAAGCACCGAGAAGCGCAAGAGACATATGTGACTATAAAAGCTAGCTTTTTATCAGTTATCTTAACGACTGCGATACGCAGTAAAAAGATCAGAAACAATGTTTGTGGGAAAAACACACAAAAAAAAAAAAAGAAAAACCTTGGTCAGTACGACCCAGTCCTTTTGTAAAGCTTGTTTCGCCACAGTAAGCATGTTTGTGCGGGGGAGCCACCTATCGAATGGCAGGGGTAAAGCGGAAGTTTTAATCCCTTTATTTAACTCATTTATGCTATACCTCTCTTTTGTAAGCTAAATTTAGGTTTAGTCCCATTAAAATAAGACAATTTTCTTAAACCTCGACCGAATAAATTCATGACTCTTTGTTCGTTGAGTAGATAAAATCTTTTTTTTTATTCATGACCCTAAAAAATTTATTGTTTTAAAAGTTTTGTACCTCAAGGCACGTAAAATTTAACCGTATTGCTTCATCTAAAAAGAAAATGTGTTAGAAAAACACCTTAGCTGCGAAGCGCGCATAAACGTAACGCATTAAACCCGAAAGGCGGTTAATGTTGTTTTCGCGTTAACGCGGTTTGCGCTTTCACATGCTGATGCCCAACAGTGAGTGCTTAACGACGTAAAAGCACCATTCTCATTTGTTTTCCCATAAAACCCTTCACCTTCCATCATTCTCATCCCCATATACAAAAAAAGAAGCTATTCCCTTCAATATCGTTTTCCTAAAAAAGCATAGCTCTTGGAAAAACAAATTCCAATCTAACCCATCTCGCGAGCGCAAACGAACTTTCTCCCCACGAAAACTTTTGTTTCAGTTCGCATTTAAGCTCGTAAGTTTGTTACGTCTTCAGTCCTTGAAGAGGCGCCCGGCCTTTTTGCTTTCCACATCAGATTACCTAATTCCACCATCTGCAGAGTTTCAGGGGAAAACAAATTAAAATACTCGTTTCAAAGTATTTCGCGAACTCGGCGGGGCAACCTCTTCCAATTTAACGAAGGCTTCCAAGAGACAACAACCAGTTTTATAGTATTTATTTACTTACTTCTTTTCTTCGCGGCGACGCAAGTTGTTGCGAAAGTTTAACGTTGCTCCAAACGAACGCTCGGGCTTCTTCTCCGAATCCAAGGGAAAACTAAAACTCAGAAATGGAGTACGCTATGGAAACGCGGAGCGCACATCTCCGAAGGCACACACAGCCAACAAAAACAAAACGAGAAAGTATTTATTGGATCTTCCATCCCCTTTCCTCATATCGCATTCTGGTCTCGTCGCTTCACGAACGCGTCGATGTAACCTCGAGACCTTCTTTCTACACATATGTTTTATCTGTTATATTTGCGTCATTTTTTATGTGTGTGTTTATGAGCAGCCCATCAAGAGGAAGTTCGTTGAACCGCTACCCTACGAAAGTGTGATTCCGTTTTCGTATAAAAGACGAATGATATATTTGGTCCAAGACCGGAGATGGAAAATTTCGAGTGAAAAATGGCCAGCCTCAAAATTGAAGTTCTGCCAAACTTGAAGTGTTTACTCTGTTGAAATATTCACTACGCCCAAGGTTTAGAAATTGTGAAGTTAAAACGAAACCTAATATTTGCACAGTCGGTGGAATTTTTCATAAACACTAAAGTTAATATATTAACTTTTTCCAAAGTCCTTACAAATTATATGTTTGAGTTTCGTGCTCAGCAAGATATTAAATCTCGCGAACAGAACTTGGTTACAGTATTTTTTATTACATTCGAACGCTAGGACAGATATACTTTCGTGGAGCAGAAAACAAATTACGGCTTACTAAGACTGAAATCAATCATCATAAAGTAAATTAAATATATACTGTTATTAAAAATAAAAACATGTTTGTAAACACCGGACTGTTGATTCATTGCTGAATATTATTTTCAGCGAAAATAGACAATTTTTGGCGATCCCGAAATTGTCTTTCATTCACGGCTGTTCACCGTCGTCAAACTTTAGAGAAAAACGTGTTTTCTTAAAATCACACACAAAAAAGTCTATCCCTTTTTCGTCTCTGAACAAAAACAAAAAAGGCCACATACACGTTTTTTGTGGACAACTTGTCAATCTCGAATGTTCTCGCTGATAATGTAAATTTGAGCAATATAAGACTTTTTGAGTTGACCGCGCCATTTCGCTATACTTGAGGCGATATTTTTCAGATCACTTACTACAAAACCCAAACATACGTTACGTCCAAAGATTTGATTCTTTTTGCAGCACGACCTCTAAAGCTAAATCAAAGTGCTCTCTAACATTTCGTCTCGAAACAGGTCAATCTGTTAACCCAGGTGCTCTTTACGGACCCAACAATTGCTTTCCATCAAAAGACGGCACAGCACCCTAACAGCGCCATACGTAACACAAAATAATAGGGGTGTGAAAATAGTAATTTGAATCGACAAATATCACTCGTAGACTTCACAATACAAGCCAAGGTATAGTTGCTCTTTTTAAACTTTTAAAGCTAGGTATGCCGCTGCGATACTCTATTCGTAGTAAAATTCGCACACCCCTTGAATACTATTATAATGCTAATATTTTATTCCTCCGTGCATCAAACCAACCAAAATCTGGATGAGACAGATGCGTATTTGCAACGTGAACAACCCGCAATTAATCAAGTGATAACAAAACTCATGGTAAGCTTTAAATTTAAGAAAAAGGTAAACTGCCTATGCTATTTCTTTTTTATCTGAGAGAACATAGATTTAAACACAATGTCAGACATTAGTAATTAGTTTTATAGAAACGGATGAATCAACATGTAAAAAGCTATTTATTTTCTGTTATGTGCTATGTTGAGCTTTATATTGTTGCTAAGTATACTTTGGTGCTGTAGTGTTATCTGAAACCACAAGGAAACAAAAGGCTCCTCAAGTTGTTAAATACCTTTATTTTCTTGCTTTCGCCATTCATGTATTGATATACAAAATGAAATTCTACTTATTTTTTTATATTATTATGACGTGTAAAAGCATCTAACGACCCATTTTAGAGAATAACATTGAAGGATACTCGCTGCAGGTGATTAGACCCATTTTATATTGAGAACCGGGATAAACAAAATATATGTGTCTGCTGAAACGTATAGGCAGATGAAAGTCGACAGAACATGGCAATATGCTATCTATTTGGCGATCAAGTATTATGCTATATACCAGCAAATTAAAATTTTACGACTCTACAAATTTATTTAAAAAAATTTCAAGCTGAGAATGTTAAATATATAAGCATAATTAGAAAAATGCATTTGCTCAAAATATCTATCCTAGACAATTGGAGTAAAGCTATTCTGTACTTCAATTAATGTGTAATTCTTCGGTTGTTTTAAGAAAATGCCGCAGAACACTGGCGAATTCAAGGCAGAAACGAATATCAAAACAGTAAAACTAGGGTTCTGTGTTTTCGATAAATTAAAATAGACTCCAAAAAGTAACCCTCGAGCTTGGTCTTTCACAATCGGAGACGAGAAACCCCGAATAAGAGCAATCCCAAAAGTAGAAAAAAAAAATAATAACAGCGTTACGGGAAGAAAATTCTTTTACAGAGCTTTAATTAGTGTAGACGAGAAACACAGCACTCATTGACCTGTCCGCGAGACTGTTTCCCACTCGGGAACAACAGAATTCACCTTGCTTCATTTTATTTTAAGCCTAAAAGCCCACACATGCTTAAAACTGGGTCCATATCAGAAGAGCGAATGACATTTTAGCGAAAGGCGACATTTGAGCGAATGGTCGTTTTAGCGAATAACTGGGGCCCGCGTTAACCCATCCGTCGCGCTGCGCTTTACGCCGCTTCGCGGCGACAGTCTACGGCAACTCATTACAAAAATATGAACTCACTTGGCCCACCCGAAAACGCCGCTTCGCGGCGTCTGACTATTCGCTAAAGTGTCGTTCGATGAAACGTGGGCGTTCGCTAAAACGTCATTCGATCAAGTGAGTGCCTCCCCTTAAAACTCATGTCTACGAGTTTTAAGCGGGCGTATGGTTTTAAGTTTGTATATGATTTTTAAGCTTGGTGTATTACTGGTAAATGTATGTGTAATGTTCTTTGCTATACCGCAAAGGCCTTCGGGCTGTTGCTAAGCACGAAATATAAATTTTGAACTTAGCATTTAAATAAATTGAATTGAGTTGTTGGTACGGGGCGTTTTTTTAAGTATTAAGGCCATGGGAATGTTCCCTAGAGCTTGGCGATTTTTATGTCCGCGCCCTATTTTCTTCGACCCAATAAACCCCGATTATGTCTCCAAAATCCAAAATTTTATACGAAAAAAACACCAAAGCGAGTGGGAAAGAAAAAAACCTCGAAAAAACCTCCCCTAAATTTGAGAAATACTAAACCCCCAAAACACGAAACATTAATTAAAAACATTGTCAAGAATAAAAAAGGTGTTGCGGAGGAGATATAGGTATCGCTTAATTTTCTAACTTTAGTAGAATATAGAACATCAAATCAAATATCGTATACAAAAGAAAACACAGAATCCCTAAAAAAACTTACAAAAAAAGAAAAACGCAACCCTACGCAGAATCTCTCCCGTCTATTTGGTGCAAACAACTTTGAGAACCCTTCAATCGCTATAATCAACACTCATCACCACGCACCCAAACCGGAGCACAAACTCACCGAAAGAGGCGACGACCGAAACATCCTTCCGGTGGCTTAAATCCACAGGGAACAACAATCCATCAAAACACTGCCGACGTGAATGATTGGCGGAATACACTTCGCGAAAGAATGATGCGTTCACGAAACAGAGCGAGTGGCGTCTCCCATGGTGTGAGCGACCGTCCGAGCAGAAAGCCTTTCCAACGTTCCGGTCAAAGCTTGGCAGAACGAAAGGGATTTCTTTTTTCTTTTTTTTTCTCTCGTTGTTCGGGTCAACGACCTTTGGTGCTGTAGAACGTCATCGGAGAGTTCAAGCACGTTGTCGCCGCAGTTATCGTTCAAACAACCTAGCACGCGCGCCACTCCGGTCCCGTGATTTTTTAAACCGCCTTGCCGGCAAAGACAAAAAATAAAGGTACTAGACATAATTAATTTCGTTGCTAGGATTACGTTCCGCTACAGGGGCACAGAATAGACAACTTCGCATGCTGATGATATGAATTGTCAAATTTATTTGATTGCTCTCATCTAGTGTTTTCGGGGATTAGTTTACATTCAATTGGACTTCTTTTTTTTTTAGGGGGAGGGGAGATTTTTCTTTCTCAAGTTTAATGTTTTTCGGTGGCATTTTGCAGTATCAAGAAACAATATGGGCGTCTATTTGGGTTATGTCGACAAAAAAAGGTGGGGACGGGCGCAGGACACCTCGAACTTCAAAGAACCATTGATCTTTCTTCAAATTAAAGGCGTGTTTTTTTTGTTGTTGTTTTTTTTTTGTTTTCTAGAGATTGCTTTTTCTGTATTAATTTTGTACTTTTCTGAGTCAATGTTTTGGCGTCGAACGAAAATAGGCGCTTATTATGGCTTGCATAAGAGAAAGTAGGACACGGCCGTAGGGTTCCCCAACCTCGAGGGAACATGTTATTTTTCCTTAAAACTTCAAATGTGTGTGTTTCTTTTTGTGTTTCTTTTTTTTTTTGGGGGGGGGGGGGTGTCATAAATACCGATAAACATTTATTTTAAAGTTGTTTTTCTCTCCTGGTTCTCAATATAAAATGGGTCTATTCACCCGCATTCAAATAGACTTCACCACATATACTTTTCACGGATACGGTGTTTGTTTGTTACATTTTGAAGCCGAAATAAAAAGATGTTTATCGAGGTTTACATTAAAAAAAGCAGGACACGTGTGTAGGTTCATTCCCCAACTTTCAGGGAACACGCGCGTGATCCGAATAAGAGTGGCGATGTAGGTTAGTTGGTTCATACTGACGAAAAGGCAAGCAGCGCACAGTAGACGGGGACTAAAGGAAGTGCAAACAGGACAAGAGCTCACTCTTAACCCCGTCTACTGTGCGCTGTTTGCCTCTTTGTCAGCGTGATCCGAATTTTCGGAAATCGTCCCGGTACCAATAAGACAAAAGAAAACGTGTCAAGGGGGTTTCCGAAACAACGAGCACCCTCGCGGACATTTCAATGCGACCCTTGTACCCTATCAACATAAAACATAAAGATATTGATAAAAACAACTTCCTCTGAAGTTTTTTGGTTTTTTCTTTTTTAATATTTAATGACAGCCTTAATTTCTTTTTCTTTTTTTTTCGTTTTCCCCGATTTTTATCAACCCTGTTCGCTGAATAATGTTTGGTATGTATTGGTTAATTAAAAAAACAAGAAGCCCTAATTATATTACCATCTAGTTTGAGAGGACAGAGGCTTGCACGAGTTGGTTGCTCAGGCTTGGGTGAAACAACGCACAAGCATTGCACACAGGAGGCAGGCACACAAAAAAACAACAAGAGAAGCTAATTGTTGTGTGCATGTTTTATACAGCCGGAAGTTAGTCTGCCTCAGTGGGCGTCTGTTGTCCCAGCTGTAGATGAGCAACTTAGCCAGTGCGCTGCAACCGCTAGCCTGGGGTCTTTAACGTGTACCACGCAGTAGTGATACACGACCGCACGCCGGTACGATGCTCATCCAAATCGAAACGGGCAGGGGTGGGGATTGAAGCCAGGATCCTGGGTTCTGCAGCGCGAGCTTTCGCTCCACGTGCTCCGAGCTGGTGTGCGTTAGCCCACACGGCCACCCATACACACACGTATACTGAGCTGACTAACAGCTCTTCTTCTTTCTGTTAAATTAAGCATTATAAAAAAATTATACGGTGAAAATTTAAGTGTAAAAGTTCATGAAGAATGAACAATAATAAGAAAATTAATAAAAAATACTGCGGGTAAAATAAACAAACTAAAAATAAAACCGTCGTTCTTTTCATTCGATCTAGTGTTTCCTATCGCACTTCACCAAATTCACTCAAAAGTGGACGCTCGTGGACACGTGCTATTGTAGAACGCTAAGAAAAAATTTCTCACGAGCTGGTTTTATAGTATCGCCGAACAAATCTCAGTCTCTCCGTAGTATTGTCTCTGAGTATCATTTTTTTCGCGTAACTGTATTTACTTCTTTTTGAAAAGCCACCGACAACTTAAGAAACAAAAGGCGTAGCGAGCGCCAAGTATGGCAAGATCGCTCCTGGACAAATGAGATTGCTGAATCAGCCATATCATAAACTCCAAAGACGATTGCAATGGAAAGAAAAAAAAAAGAGTGCGTTTTCTTAGCCTGTCAGTGACGAAGTTATTGAAAACTTAAGATCCTGTAAGCTTAAGTTCACAGGATCGAAATGTCGCAGCCAGCGTTTGCCATTAAATACCCGAAAACAAAATAAATCGTGAAGCAAAAAAGCGTGAACATAAGTCACTCTCTTTGTTTTCTTAAGCTCTTTATGATTATCATAAAACTAATTAGACCAGCAAAAAAAATACTCGCTACAGTTACAGACAACTTAAGACATGCAGAGGCCTATTGTACTCAGCTGTTTTTACCTCGTGATTTGTTCTTCGGAGTTCGTATTGGCTGGTGGCTCAATGCCATTGTCTGTGGAGGGATCATACAATATTATGCTTGAGACTCGCCAAGCCCCACAATTCTTAAGGTGTCAGCAACCATGGATTTTGCATTCCGTAGATTTCATTACCAGATGCCAACGATCAGACGCTTAGCACTCTCTGCTACGCTTAATTGGTTTTCTTTTTTATGTTTTTAGGTGCTAAAAATACAGCATAAGCAGGTCGTCGCTTTTTATCGGTCAACAAGACCAAGGAATTAATAATAAAAAAAAAAGCTTCAAAACTGGAGACTTACAATGCTCAGAAACGCGATGGGTAGGCCACTGAAGTCGACGCCTTTCTTGGAGAAACCGAGGGGGGGTCCGAAGTTATGCCGAGGCTTCATGGCTGGCTTGTCTTTGGCGTTTTCCTATGCGTTTGCAGTTTGCAGACGGGTCACACGAGTCGAGTCACAACCCTCCAGTACCGAACCACCGTGCATCCCAAGGCCATCCTCACATCGACACACCCGCCGCCCCGTGCAACAAAAACAAAACGGATTAAATTTAGCCTTACACGGTTGAAGAAAAATTACTTATTCAAAAAAGCCAAGGTTCGAACTTAAAAAAAAAATAATGATGAAAATAATAGTGGCCCAATAGGGCAAGATTATACGGTGATCCCAACGCTGATTGCGTACCGTAAGCGCCCATTCAGCTTTAGTATGAAGATAACGCTCTGCATTGTGGAAGTCTAGGTGAATTATTACTTTCGGGTCCTATTTCCTGTTCCGGTTTTTTCGGTTTTCCTGCCTTGAATTGTTCGAGCGAAGCGATACGCGCGACGTAGAAATTGAAACCCGGTATTTCGACTTCCTCGTCTTTCTAAAGTTACTCCTGAAAATCTGCGCGCTTTGTGCGTGCGTAGCTCCCCGGAAATCGTAATACTTTACGGATTCTGGTTTTCAAACGGGGCACTTAACTGGAAAATGAATTCCAAGGATTAAGCTTGGGGGTTCGGATTTTGAGTCGTTTTATAGAGCCTTGACGTCGCGTTGCGCGTCGCCATTTTTATCGTTCGTTCGACCTTTCCTACGACGGTACAGTTAGTTTATAATGGTTTTTTATTATTACGATAAATGTTATAGGGACTGAAAGGGACAAATTTTTAGATAAAAAACTTTAGAATTATGGAGGTTTAATATTAGTGTTTCTGGGAGTGCAGGCATCCGTACCGTACGTCAAGTCAAATACAACTCGTATTTTCTTTTTTTTTTTCAGTTTAAATTCGGGATGAAAAAAAATTAGACTTAACCTCGCGGATGTTAAAGCAGAAATGCAGGGCCTGTACCTATGCGTCGTATGACCTTTTCACTAAGAGGATTAGTTGCTATTCAAAAGATGCAACTTTTTCCGATGAAAGGAGAACGCTTGAAGCTGCAACCCAAATATCCTTTTCGAAGAAATGACGAACAGGCCTGCTCTTTCAAAGTTCAAAACAAAAATATTATCCGTTTTACAACCCAAGAAAGAATATTTAACGTATCTATCTTACTTTAGCAGACCCCACGCTTGATTTCAAGAAAACAAAATAAAACACAGGGTGGCTCACGCTGATATCAACTTCATTTTCGAAAAGAACTATCGTTCATGAACCAACACTGACGAATAAGAGACCAATTCTACGCGACTAGCGAGAAAAAAATTTGAACCAGAAGTCAAACCGGAAGTCGAATATCCAAACGCGCAGGAAGTGACGTCGTCCGAAGAGGCTAACACGGAACGCAATACGTTACTGAGATTGGGGAAACACTAAACTGACACCAACACGTCCATCGCGTCCTTCGATAAAGCCGTGAGCACACGTCGAGTGTCCGCGAATTCCAGTGAAACTCTGCCCCCGGGCGCGCTTCTCCGCATGACACCCCCTCCCGCTGCCTGGAAGTCAGGCTTCACCGCGTTTCAGACCCCGTTGCTATAGGAGCCCGCCGTGTTCCTGCTCAAAACAACAATGACGCCCATAATAAAATAAAAAGGCGGAGGGTGAGGGCTTTACCCGAAGCTTGACACGTTTTCATTGTTCGTAGCTCGTGCTTTTTTCAGACCGTTGAGTGAAAAAGTCAAAGGAACAATGAAAGCTGCGGAATCTCATAGAGTTGGTTGCAGCGTAGTACGTGTAAATTTGAACCGGTGTAGGGAAGGACGTCAGATGCTTGACGCTTTTAACTCTATAAAGTCCATGATCTTCTTTTTTTTTATTGGTTTATTTTAGCCAACGCTTTCTAGATTATGAGGCCGAAGTGCTGAACTTCCTACGTCACTTACTGGAGGCCAACGCGGTGCTCTGATTGGAGGCTAGTACTACGTCAGTGCTCGGCCGGGATGGTTATCCAATCAGTGAGGACACTAGTCCATTCGAAAGATGACGTAGCTCGCGTGTCTACTTTATGCACCGCGCTGGTCTCCAGCAGGTGTCGTAGATACTTTAGCACTACCACCTTGTTATCTAAAAAATGTTTAAATACAAAATGTCACAAAAAAACTATAGATACTTTTTTTTTGCCGCCAAAATAAATAACGCATTGCCGAACGCACATTCTTCACCCAAATGTAGCGATAGAGGTTGCAAGCAGATGCACTAACCGCTATCCTTTTCATTTTGACTTGGAAACTAGCCTCTCCAAGTCGTCAATGATTGCACTCATTCCACGTGCCTGCAAAATTTTGTCTCTCTTTTCCCTACGCAAAAAGTCCAACTTTACAAAAAGAGCCTACTCCCACGCAATTCATCCGAGTGGGGAGAAACGCCGTGTGTAAAAAAACGATATTACCATCAATTCATAAATAAAAAGTAACACAAAAGTAACGCGCGTTACTTCTTATCGGTAACAGTAACGCGTCCCTTTTACTTTTAGGTAACGCAGATTGGTAACGCGTTCCTTTTATTTACAAGAAACGAGTGACGTATTTCGTTACTTGTTTTCAGCAACGCCTACAACACTGATAGCGTGGTAGAAGGAGGCTGCCAGAGCCGTGTATACAGAGAAGTTTGGTCAATGGGAGGCGCGGGCAGAGCCAGGGCGTGCACCAGACGCAGAAAGAGGGCTTGACATGCTTTCTTGACAAACATGAAGCCGAGAAGAATCCCCTAACGGTGGTTGGGAGAAACTGTTTTAATCAAAGTTTATCGTATAAAGTTTTAATAAACGCGTAAGAGTAAAGTGTAGCAACCCCTCGTGGTTGAAAATAGGATGCACGTGATGTTTCGATCATGATCATGCAGAAAGATGTAAGAAACGAATGCGCCACTTAACTCTGTTTTGCTCGGCCAGAGTGTGACCGCTCGGACGGCTCTCGGCGCTTGGCGTACGGATTATGTCGATCGTTTCGCTAGTCGCACTCTTTCACCGTGATTTTGGGTGGCCGTGATTGAAACATCACGTGCACCATATTTTCAGTCACCGAGAGTTACTCCGACGCATTTATTAATTTCGTTTCTCGCGACCACCACCAGGGTATTATTTCCGGTTTCTGGATGGCCACATTTGAATGTCTGAAGACGCCCTAGAACACGTCCAGCCCGCTTTTGGCCAATGCGCCTCCCCCACTTGTCTCCTAGTATACTCCCCAACGAATGGCCAAACTCTCGACATATACGGCTTTGGAGGCGGCGTTCCAACGGAGTAGAGATTGCTAGGGGGCGCTATGGGCCTGTAGCTTGGAAGTTTCAAGCAGCGCCCCTGGTGAGCAAAATCGAAAGTTTTTCGGTCGCGTTCTCGTTGTGCGTCGTGTTGCGTTCTTTTAAACGTTCCGTTGTTGCCTGTAGACAGACACTGAGAAACGCTAAGAAACGCTGTACTTCGTTCACCCTTACGCTGAGACTGCAGCCAATGCTACGAGCGCGAGAGCACGAGGTCGAGGCTTTGAAACGATCTTCCGCAGAACGTGTGCTCGCGCTAGAAAGACACGTCTAAAAGTCAGGAGCGCGGGCTATAGCTAACGCTTGTAGTTTTGGCCGTAGCCTATGCTTAAAGGGGTACGGAAACGAAATGTTTTGCACTTATTTATTTGTTTAGATATTGTCTATGTTGTGCCGGCAGCCCAAATCTTACCCGAGTATACAAATGATACAAAGCCTATGCTCGAAATCTTACCCGAGTAACCTGTCGATTAAGTCAGCGGGTAATACCACGTGGCATCGGGAGTAAAGGATCCGCGACTCGATTTTGGAATGGTAGGGAGTATCATCCGGATACTACATGGATTGGCTTCGTCTTGGGCCATGGCAAAAAAACAACACAAAAGCATAGCAGCGAGGGCGTAAAATAGCGGACGATCTTTTTTGATCACGTAGAAAGCACTCAAAGCAGGCCAGGCACGTATTTAAAGGGGGAAGGGGGAAGAAGGCTTCACCCCCCCCCCCTCTCTTTGAAATCTTCCATTTTCCCGGGGCCACCTCTGCCCCCTTCCCACCCCCCCCCCCCTTATACAGCATATTGTCATGGGCAGGCATCCGCCCCCCCCCCCCCCCCCCCCCCTCCACCCGAATCAAAATCCTGGCTACGAGCCTGACTTGATAAGACGACAACATTAACCGCTGCGAGGTTCTTCTTTCACAGTAACGACCCGGTGTCTTCTAGATGGCTCCAGCAGTTCCTTTTGCTCACGTTCCTTTTGGGCTGTATAGTGAGATCAAAATTGCTTATTCTTTTCAGTTAGATACCCTAAATTATTTGTTTTTTTTTAAACAGTGTGATCGCTGTAAGTCTAGTCCAGGTGCCCTGAGCGTTCACATACCACGCATCGTAATTTGCATCAATCACGTTTTGCGGAAATTCCTTCCACACGGTGCAGGTTGTTTTTTTTTTTTTTTTTTCTCAATATTGATATGAAACTTACGTTTGCTTTGACGCGAATATGATTACAAAATCACAAAAAGAACTTCCAAACGGCTATATGTTTTGGGGAGGAATATGGAGTTGGTTGGACGGGTCCTTGACATAAAACCTTCGAAACCTTCACTGCTTTAGAAGCATTTCCCCCACATTACACACATACTGTGAAAAGAATACTCCCACATCAACTACTGCATTCGAACGTTTTCAGTCTTGCACGTAAGAATACAAGTTTCTTCCAACGCCGAAGACGAGCGTGCGGAGAAGCTCCTGTTAACGCACGCACTCTGATAATAACATCAGGTATACCTTCCTGCGGAACGTGCACGGCCTGGACGTGGTGCACGGTCAATTCGTGCGTTGAAAGCAGCAACTCGCAATAATCACACAAAAATGGGGGGATCGGTGGCCGAGTGGGCTAGCGCACACCAGCTCGGAGCACGTGGAGCGAAAGCTCGCGCTGCAGAACACACGGATCCTGGGTTCGAGCCCCACCGCTGCCCGTTTCGATCTGGATGAGCATCGTACCGGCGTGCGGTCGTGTATCACTACTGCGTTGTGCACGTTAAAGACCTCAGGCTAGCGGTTGTACTGCACTGGCTAAATTGCTCATCTACAGCTGGGAGACTCATCGCCCCTGTGAGGCAGACCAAGTTCTAGGCTGTATAAACACACACACAACCCAATTTTTTTTTTTTTTCACACGAAAATGGCTGCACTTCATTCTTTGTCATTTCGAGCGTCTGCCACCAAACTCAATGGAGCAAACGAGCTGTGACGACTTTCGGCGCAGGAAGTAGACAAGGAGCAGACAGCGTACAGATCGCGCGACATAGTAATTCGATTTTATCCGGCGTTACCTTTTAATCGAGAAGGGCAGCGTAAGTATTTACTTCGGAGTAAACAACATGCTTCTGACGTCATCGAGTAAGCGCGAGTAAATTTTTAAACGCCACGATACGGAACTTTTCCTTTAGAGCCGGATCGAGTACATTTTGGAACACAGCTGAAGGCTTTAAATCTACCCACTAATCATTCGTACCAAAGCTCGGCCTTCTCCACTCTAAAAGAAAAAAAAATACCGTGCGTCTACTTCGCCGCACAACACTCGGAGAGCCAATCACCGCAACTTACGGAGGAAGCTCAGTGAATCATGATGCCGAAACATATGTTTAGAGTCTAGACAAAAAAAAAACGCAGTCTGAGTTGTGACATTAAGCAATGCAAAACGTCACACTCGCATTGCTTAATTTTACAACTTAAAGTGCGTTATTTGATTAAACATGGGTTTCGGCATCGTCATTCGCTGAGCTGCCTCCGTAAGCTGCGGTGATTGGCTCTCCGAGGAGTGTTGTGGGAGGGGGGGGGGGGGGGGGGAAGTAGACGAACGGGCTTTTTTTAGAGTATAATGTCCCCGCGAGCTCTCGTCTCCTCCTCTAACTCAGTTTCTCGGCGAAAAAGACAGCGTCAAATGCGCTCCGTCATCGTGTTCGTCATATTTCTGCACGTGTTCTATCATCGCTGAACCAATCATAAACGGAAGAGGCCCGGTGACTTGCACCTTGAACGCTGCTTCATTGGGTCCATTAACTCGTAGCTTGGGCTCCGTCTGGACTTAAAGGACCAGTGCAACGATATTGAATTGGAATGTTTTTCACTTGACACGAGCTTGCTGGCACACCTGGGACTCAAGGATACTCACACGCAACGCCACTGGCCAAGAAACTCCTTTGTTGCGGTGTAATTTCAAGGACAAAAGCGATCATTTTAATTCAATCTCTCCTTTGCAAAATTTAATGACGTAACGTGGGGATCGCAGTACACCCAAGTGACGATATTTGAATGCGGTTCATAGATTGGACCCGAGCATTGCGTGGGCACTCGACTTGGGCTCGTGATAATTGCTAGCTCGAGAAGCATTCGGGTGGTGACCCGTGTCCAATCGCTGCAACGACGACAACAGCCGAGCCATAACAATGTCTGGAACTCAGCGCGTGCCCTGTGCTTTGCCAACCCCAGCGCGTGGCTATGATCAACACTGGCGGCATATAATCGGCTCCAGATCACGTGGCCGCTTGTTCTGGCTGTGAGTTGAGGGGGTGAACGCTGCTCGTTTTTCTTAAATTTTTTTCTGGGACTTCTATTGCGTGGGGTGAAGAACGGACGCGTGTTTCATAGGTCATTAACGTTAGGGATCCGTTTTAAGCGGTATTTGCGGAAAGTACAAAAATTGTTGCATCGCTCCTTTAAGCTGAAACAAAGTATAGAGGCGTGTCTTGTGGACGCTATCGGGCGCTTCTTGACCGAAAAGAAGCTAGCCTATAGGGCTGTTTCTTTCGGCCAGGGGGAGCTGTAATGTCCGTGAGACGCGACTATAAAGGAGGTGCCTCCACAAGCGACCGCGAGACACGACCATTTGAAGCTAAGATGAGGCGGGGTTTTAGCGTCCCGTGGTGCACAATCCATGGGCGTAAACTAGCGTCTGTCAGTGTCCCTCATTGTTTGAAAACGAGAACTCTTTTGTTCACGTTAACCGAGCCGAGGTTGCTATGAGGCTTTCTGGAGCCGTGTGCGCGAACAAAGACACGCCTAGCTTTCGCCGATTGGTATATGTAATTCGTCACATCATTTGTGGGAGGAGTGATTTTGAACTGAAATGTCAAAAATGGCTCCCTGGTCCAGCTTACTAAATATAAAAAGAGCCAAAAGACCGACGAGATGTTTGTATTTTGCGCAGTCACGTCGTCTCCGTGTGTCTTTGGCGTTTTATGTATTTAGTACGTGTTTTAGAGCCTCAAGCTTCCTAATAAGCAGATTCTAAAAAAAAAAAAAAAAGCTTTTTTTTTTTTCGCGGCGATATTGTGGCACAAGCTCGTTGAGCGTAGAAAACGCCAAACAAACAGCGTTTTATGGATGGATAGACGCGTGCATTTGGTTCGCGCCACCTGGCTAGCCAGTGCGTATAATGAAAATACACTCACCATTATTTAGTATGCCAGTCCCAGCCCTCTAACACACGAGGAGAATGCAAAAGTTCCCCTTGTGCGCCAATCCGTGATCATACAGCGGCACCGTCAAAAGAACGCATGTGCACGGAGACAGAGCTGGCAAGTGACGTCAGTGTCACTCTGTATCTAGTACCAAGTCTACACGAAAGCGGCGGGCGTACTTCTAATACATTATATAAAACGACAGGCTGCAGACACGGTCTGAGTCCTGTTGGTACCTTGTGTAGCCGTCTCATTGGTCATACCATCACTACATTTAGACATCTTTAGAGTATTCATATGTTTGAAACAAGCATGCTTCCAAAGTGCGTCGGGCGAGTCCGTCGATTATTTTCTCATGGTGTCTGCTTAAAACAGCGTGTATTTTGAACACGAGGTGTGGGCAGCGGGACTGTGGCTTGAAGGGGTCATGAAACGATGTCGGCTTGGAATATTCGACTTTGCAGAGGTCCTAGTGTGGCCCAAGTATACTCGCACAGACAGCCACTGATTCGGAACCTCTTTGTCGCGGTGAAATTTCCAGGATAAAAGGGGACTATTTATTTCAGGTGCGCATTGTCAAAGCTCGATGACGTAATTTTGGGATCGAAAGCACTCGTTTGAAGAGAGTCGAGCGCGGCTCGTGGATTGGACACGAGAACTGCGTGAGCACTCGACTTAGGCTCGTGATAATCGATGCCTCGGCGGACACTCGGGTACTGGCTCGTGTCCACCCACTGCGGTGATGAGAATAGCCGAACTCTAACAATGCCTGGAGCTCAGCACGCGGTTTGTACTTTGCCCACCCCAGCGCGTAAGTATGATTAACGTTGGAGGCAAAGGATAGGCACTGGGCCACGGGGCCGCTTGTTCTGGCTCCGAGTTGAGGCGATGAACCGCGCTCATATTTATTGAATTTCTTTTTTTGGTGACTGCCATTGCCTCGAACGAAAACTAGGGCAAGCCGGCTATTAACGTTAGGAAGTGATTCTATGTAGTATTTAGCGACAGTAGAAAATTGTTTCATGGCTCCTTTAAAGTGAAACTCCACTCTTGGTTAGTGCGATTTTGAACCAACAGATAGCCATGGGATCGCCTTGCAGACCTGTATGTGAGCGCATTAAATCGTGTGGTGGCAATACAGTGTAGTATTTTTTTTTCTTGCAGTTGACATTTCTGGTCGTTCTCTTGTTTTTCGATGTACGTGCTTTCAGTGAAACGCAACCCGGCTGCACCAGTTCTCGTGCAAGAGGGAAAATTGCCTACGCTATGAGCTCGCGTTTCCAGCAAATATGACCAGAACAAAACGCTAAAATTGTTCTGAGCTAATGGCGAAGCGCGTACAAGACAAAAATACCGGCGCGTCGAAAAATTTAGATTGGCGTTAAGGTATTAATCATCCCAGGTATTTTGGAGGCCAATTACACATTTTTCAACCTGGTCAGATGCGTTTGAAGAGTCGGTCATCTTGTCGTGCACGTGTTTGGCGTTTTATAGATTTCCACAAAACCGTGATGACGTAATAGACGCGGGTTTTCGGAATTATCGCTTGAGAAATAAATACCTCAAGAAGTCAAAAAAGAAAGTATTTTCTTTCAGTGAAGTGTCTCATTTCAGTTCACTGCGATTTTTAATTTGATCGTGAGACTTTACAACACAAAAAAAAATCAACTTTACCTGTTGTAGATGTTCAATTTTGGTAAACGTAGAGTAGGACTGTCACAAAGAGATTATGCTTACAACATACCAAGTGTAATGCCAATGTTAAAGAATTATTTACACCATTAAATGAACAAAAATGCTTTTAGCACCGTGAAGGGACAGTTGAAATGACTGCAGCTAATCAATTATATTTATTTTATGGATTGCTATGACAGAGCGTAAGCAAAGTAGCAATATTAATTTTTGTCAGTTGTTCGAACAAATTAGTAATGTTCAAAAATGTTTAAAAAATATGCAAGAAGTGGAGTGTGACGTCACTTCAAATATGTTGTACGTACGCATATCGCGCCGCTGATGGAGACCGCAAAAACGCTACATTTTACACTCTAGAGCGCATCGAAAGGTAACGCTTGTACACGTACAGCTCAGGCTCTAATGTTTACACTTTCATAGTACTTTATTATATTCTGTCGTGGTCTAAGCTGTGTCACCTGATTAGTGGCAATAGAAAAAGTGGAAGTATTCTAACTCTGGGTTGCAAGAAAAAATTCAAGTGCTGAACGGCTGCCAATCTTCTCTGTCAAGGGCTTGCCACACACCGCGCGATGACAGCGAACTTTCGACAAGTGATTTTGCACGGTCACCATTGTTCTTTGCCGGACAACAACGTTTACTCACGTGAGTGGCACTCGTGAACAATCTGTGTTGACTGTGGTACACGTGGCCAGTAGTGTAGGTTTTTCTCTAATCCGAGCTGAATCGTAACTATAAACCAAATCAACATTAAAAACAAGCGTGTGATCACGTGAAAATTGGTTGGCTCTGCGCACGTGCAAAAGGTAAGCTCTGCTTTATTGTAAGTGCGAGCGAAGCGGAAACTACACGTGTGAGCCTGCTGCGTTGAAATACATTTCACTGCACAAACACGTGCGTCCAGCAAGGGTCCATATTGTTTCGGCGAAACACTTTTCGTGGACAAAGTTTCATGGACACACTTTCATGGACATATTTCATTGACATTCGTTTCGTCGATTCTGGGATATTTCGTGGAAACTCGTGTCGTGAACACATTCAACTGCCAGTTTTCGTAAACAACGTGTTTGTTTTTTTTTTGTTTTTTTTTTGCTAAGTGTATTGAATTGAATTACTGGCTTCACTTGGTTCGCTGGAAGGATACTGGAACTAAAGCAAACACACTGGGGCGGCTCCGATAGGGCAAAGACAAATTCCCGAGCCCTAGTCCTGGGCTTTCAAACACTCCAAGCTATTGGTGGAGACCCCCCACTCCACTCGGGGAAACTTTAATGTAATATGCAGTCCTAGAATAGCGCACGCCAAAGTTTTGAGTAAGCAAAGAATAGCGTCGTCGATACAGCGCATGCGCCGAACGCTAACCAGATGTCGAGCTTTTTGTCCGCTATTTCAACGTACGCCTTTTTCAGGAAATTGCGTGTATACGCAAAGAGTCTTTGAGCTCCTTTAAGGACGATTCACGATGAGAAGTTGGCTAATGCCGAGCCGAGCAAAGTTAAAAAATGGCGGTTCCCAGGACCACGGCTGCGGCCTTTTTTTGGCAGCGTCGTGAGCGCGACGTCGGCGGCATGCCAGCGACTGCGATTTTGCAGGACGACATTGCACTCGGTTTGGAAGACCCAGTAAAGTGGACAACAATAGCCCGAAACTTGGTGCTTGATACGCGGAACATTTTGCGTCGAAGCTATGGTGTGTGCACCTCTCTTGCCGAGGCGACGGAAACGGGCACGTGCAGTCGACCGCTCCCGTCACACCCATATTTAAACAAATCTAAAATGTCACTCTCAAATAAAAAAAAAACTTGTTTTTTTCTCAATTTACAGCTTTTTGTGTGTGAACTAAGCATTGTGACACTATCATGAAGGTGTTGCAAGTGCGAGATGCTTGGGCTTCTGCGTCGCGGTGGAGAAACGCTATTCTAAAAATTTCTTGCGTAGCATGCGCTGACGATAGCGCTGAATTCAGCGCTAGCGTGCGCTAAAATTGCATATCTTATTTTATAACTCCTTAAGCTTTTTACTTTTTACCCAGCTTGCAGCAGTCCCCATCAAAACTGCCAAGCGTTCGGCAAGCTAAGCCCCTCCGGATGTCGGGCGATGTGCTCGAACAGACGATTTCGACAAACGCCGCAAGGTGTGTCGATGAAACAATCGCGGGACTTTTTCGATGAAAGGAACTGTTGATGAAACATCAAAGAATACAAAACAATCTGTTAATGAGGCTTCGTTCGATGGACTGATGGCTACCGCTAGGCGGGCCCGTTTAAACCACTGAACTCACTCTAGTAGCTTATGCTGTGCTCAAATGCCCACAATTTGCCCGTGAAACCTCGAAATATCATCACCACTACGAAGTTTTTGTAGTTTGTGTATGAATGTGAGTATATCTGCCTCGCCCTCTTTTCTCGGAAAAGGGGGGGGGGGGGGGGGGGGGATTGAAGTCAAGGACACAAGCGCGAGCAACTAGTCCTATAACATGTAGGGACTCCTGCTACACGACGGGAACTACGATGCCATCGCGGCAACAGTGGCAACCAAATCAAGAAGTTGAAGGTCTGGTTGTTACTTGCGATGAACAAATCACGTATGGAAAAGACTATGACTATGACTCTTGTGGACTCTTGTATGCTGTGTCCATAATAAGCGGCGCACGTTCTTTCCACGAGCCAGCAGCCGCCGGTGTGTGCGAGCACACACAACCAAAATGACGTCAAAAACCTCCATTCGTGGTTAAGATGACAGTGAAATGTATGGGCTTCGGGCCGAAGGAGAATAAAGACAAGTTTTTCATCTACACAGTGGTGTCTGGTGTAAAAGGTAAGCGACTAATTGGTCTAACAAGCCCGTAGCTTTCACTTGCAGAGATGAAAAGCCTGTCTTCATTCTCCTTTGGCCCGAAGTCCATGCATTTCACTGTCCTTTTAAGCGCGAATGAAAGTCTTTGACGTCATTTTGGTTGCGTGTGCTCGCGCACACCGGCGGCTGCTGGCTCGTGGAAAGAACGTGGGCCACTTATTATGGACACTAAATTCTTTGGTTCAGTATACCTTTAAGTTGGCTGCCACCCTGTGCGTGAAACCACTGCCTCCTCTATGCTCACAAAGTCTGGCAGTTCGACGACCGGACCGGGCACTCTATGCCCGGTCTGCGACCGGGCATAGAGTGCCCGGTCGCAGATTGGGAGCGCGAGAATATAGTAGCAGTGAGCATTTCTCGGGAACCTGGTATTCGGCGCACAGCTTTTACGGCGCCGAGGACCCGAGACATGGTTTTCAAACCGAACGAGAAAAGAAGCGGTAGCCCGAAGAACGCGAGGAGCACGAGCGGACATTCCGCCGCTCGGGACAAGTGTGTTTCGGCGTCTGGCCGCAGCGGGGCGCCCGTTACATGCCTCTCCTCTCATCCGTTGTTGTGCCGCACTACCTCTTCACTTTCGGCGGCCGCGTCTCGTGGCGATCTGCCAGGCTTTGTCAGTATAGAGGAGGCTATGGTGAAACGCACAAGGCAAGAGTTTTGATTCTGTGCTGTTAGTTCATCGCAGTGAAAGAAACGGACGAATCAGCGTGCGTTCGAAACTGACCAGCATCCCAAACTCGTCGTTTCTCTAAACTTTCGGTTATACTTTATCTTCAAATTTTTGTGCCGAGTCGTGCAAAGCATGGTAGAGAATAAAAATCAAAAAGGTTTCAATCGTGGTTTTAACCAGAATTTAAATCGTGATTTGAAGTGCTCCAGTTTTACTGTGATGATTTATATTAAACCTCTTTTCTAAAAATAAAATCGCCAAACTATATTTTTTTATTTATCGATTATTCGTGACTTCATGCTTTTCATAAGCGTTTATTTTGTATTCATTTCAAATAATACCCAAACAAGGAAAATATATATCAGGCTGAACACGAGCAAAATATGGTATACTGAGCAAATTGGAAAGGAGCTTAGTTTCTATACTTTCACTTCATTCGCTCAATTCACTGGCATCCTATGCAAGCAAAATGCAATGCGAAGGAAGGAAACAAACACAACAAGTATGCGTCCGCACAAAAGCACACAGACCGGCAGAGAGAGAGAGAGAGGGAGAAAGAGAGACAGATACACAGTCACAGATAGACAGACGGAGTTACAAACCTAAGGTAGATATTGCATTGGGTACTATAATCGTTGGGTCTTACAGAAACGTTTTCTTGCTGTTGTTGTTGTTGTTTGTTCTTGTTTTTTTGTTGTCGTTGTTGTTGTTTTGTTTTTTGGGGGGGCGGGGATTAGTTGACTGTGCGAAAGTTCAAAAGCAGATATCATTATATTAAGGTAAAGTGACTAAAATCATATAACACTAATTAAGATCAGAGAAATTCAACTTAAATCAAATAAATTTGGTTCATATGCTTTTTAATTATAATGTTTAACATCTTTTTTGTAAAGTAAGGGCGTGAGTGCAAGACTTAAGAGAGTGCTTCACCAGAGCGAGAAATAATGCACTGAGCCGGGTGGAGAACTGGGCCAGTTGGTTGACGTATACATGATGGGGAAAACAGCTCAGAAAACACGGACTACGAAGAGGAACAGACACGACAGGACAATGCTGTACTCGCTACTGAAGAATTTTAATAAAGGAAACAAAGACAGAAAAACCATACAAAGTATCTTAAAAGATTACACAAAAACAAAGGACCACTCTCGCCAACCGTTGAAGCGTGTCAATAAACTGCCCGTTCACTACGTGACTCATGTATTGCCGCAGGAAGGAAATTTCTTTGGCTTACAGAGCCAATGACGGTTCACTAACACACGAATGACCATGACACAGAATGTGGAAGGCCTCAATAATCTCTCTCGTCACCCTATCCTTGTGCGCTCCCAGAACGGTGACTCTGCCAAAGCCAGGCCGACACTGGCAATCTCTGCAATGAACGGGCAAAAGCCCCCCAACCGTGGCTCCGAGCGAATATGAGTGCTCACGTAATCTATCATTCAGACATTTCCCTGTTTGCCCCACGTGGGGCAAACAGGGAGATGTCTGAATGATAGATTACGTGAGGGCTTTTGCCCGTTCATTGCAGAGATTGCCAGTGTTTGCCTGATTTTAGCAGAGTAACCGTCCTGGGAGCGCACAAGGATAGGGTGACGAGAGAGATCATTGAGGCCTTCCACATTCTGTGTCATGGTCATTCGTGTGTTAGTGAACCGTCATTGGCACTGTCGGCCAAAGAAATTTCCTTCCTGCGGCAATACATGAGTCACGTAGTGAACGGGTAGTTTATTGACACGCTTCACAGTTGGCGAAAGTGGTCCTTTGTTTTTGTGTAATCTTTTAAGATACTGTGTATGGTTTCTCTGTCTTTGTTTCCTTTATTCAAATTTTTCAGTAGCGAGTACAGCATTGTCCTGTCGTGTCTGTTCCTCTTCGTAGTCCGTGTTTTCTGAGCTGTTTTCCCCATCATGTATAACTGAGCCGGGCCACGTAACTTTCCCGTAACCGTGTTGACACTCACACAATTTGTGATGAGAAGGACATACAATTATTAAAGGGAAATCTCTGAGGTGGAATAAATTTACCCCTTAATAAAGTTACCTATACCTAATATAAAGCACACCTCTCGCCTTCTAGGCGGCTTGTCGCCGCTGAAAATATTTCCCAGGTCCAGGAACCAACCCCTTAGCTCTTCAAGGCTGGCTACGCACTCCATCAACTTAGCTAACCAAGAGCTAGCCGTCAGTACAGTAAACAAATGTTTGCAGTTTCTACCACTCTTTATCATAACTGCCACAGCCGCGAGATTAGGCGTTTAATTATTAGGTATTATCACTGAACCTCAGGGAATTCTTAGAACTAACCGGCGATCTGTAGGCCCGCGCTTTGCCTCGTAGTATTCCAAGCGGCTATGAAACTAAATGAAGTTTCATAGTTGCAATATAGCGTACAGATTATGCATTTGTTTTGTGACAGCATAGACCAGAAACTGCTCGAAATAAAAACATCAGAATAAAAACTAAACTGAAAACGTGCGAGAACATTCTGGGCCTTCTTTCCCTATCATGTGGAACAATTAGCGTTGCTACGTGAATAATTAGCGTTGCTACAAGTGTTGAGGCATTTGACGATCAGAAACATTAGAAAGATAATTATTAAACTGCCTTGATTTCCGTGTAATTTTTTTTTTTCGTTCGCTATAATGCGTTTTTTTTCTTTTAATATACAACATTTTCTTCGAAATTTAACAATCATGCCATGTTTCAGCATCAGAGCGTAATCAAAGATATGAAAACGCAGAAGAAAAATAAACGCGAACACACGCTAAAGACGTAATGTCACGCCGTTTGTAATACATTTGATTTAGCCCATGATTGCACAAACTACATGACCGTGCAGCCTTGGCGTCGCTTGATTGGCTTCATCTGCCCGTAGTGTTTGCCTACGCCCTGATCTAAGGTAAAACCAAGTTGAACTTCAAATTTGAGGGTCAAAGCAGCGAAGGGCATTCGGCATGAGCCAAGAAAAAACAAAAAACTACGGGGTAATTTTTCTTTTTTTTTTTTTTCATTTACTGGAGATTATTTTGTCGTACAACCCAAATCTCAATTACCCCTTCTCAGTAATTTTCCTCCGTCAGATTGCGGGCGCCTCGGACCGGATTAAAACCGCCAAATGGGGACCCGTACCCAGCGCTTTGCCTCAAAGCCACCGAGACTTTATATATATATATATATATATATATACATATATATATTATTTCCGGTTAAAAGCCACCGAGACGGCTATGAAACCAACCATAGTCGAACCACTCAGACAAACCATAGTGTAGTTGCAAAAATATTTTCTGCAATTGAAAAAAAAAACAATTCAATTTGCAAACATGGGGAAATTGCAACCGGTGGAATTTGTTTCAGGGCGTCGATTTGATTTGGCCATACCAATGCACAGAGAGACGCACGCAAAAGCAGCTGTGGTCCACTCGCAGCTTCGGGAATGTTGTTTTTACATCTCTGGCCCGCTCACTGTGGGCATCTAGGCATTTCACACCCACACACCTGGAGCCATTTCTGTCTCTCACGTTGCGTTCCAAGCGGCACGTGACGAATTCAAATCAAGAGATTCTCGACCAAGTGTCGCCACCTGTACTTTATATTAGAAAACTACAACTTGCTGTCTCTGAATGGGAAAAGTTTGTGATTGAATACTGAACTTAACGTGTAATCTATCGATATAAAATTTCTGAAAAACTTTATATTAAAACGTGCTTCGTAATTTAATGTCTCGTTATTTTCGTAAAATCTCGCAATTCCGTTCTAAAAAAAAAAAAAAAATCTTTATTTTAAATTTAATTTTTATTTTAAGATGCACATTTTTTGCGCAGTTATATCCTTACTTTTTTTAATTTAGTATACCCGACAAATCGTTCACGTAAATTGTCGAGGGCAGTGGGACGTTATAAGTCGACAACAAAAAGTTTTAATATCAGAAACTGTGGTCTATTAAAAGCTAAATATTAAACAAACAATTAAGAATAAACGTATTTTTGAGATATAAAAGTATAGTTGAAAAATAGTTTTTTTAATTTAACATTAACTTTATGACTGTAGAATACATAGAAAGTTAAAACCCGCCAAAAATGAAACAAAGCGCCTTGCATGGTGGGGTTGGGACCTTAAGGGCTTCTGCAACCCGTCATTGCTCATTACACTTCAGGACATTCTAGGTGTAGTGGTTCGGCAGCACCACTGGTCCGGATTGTAGGCATTAGCGAAATGAAGCTGGCAAGTCGCCATATTGTCAATTCCAAACTTTGCCTTTAGCGGTGAATTCTAACGCGAGCCTCTCCGTGACTCCAACACATCAAATAGGTCTCGGTTTGGTACTGGTACGTAACCTGGAACACGTCTTGGACCGATGTTTTTCAGCGTTCTATCTCGCTCGTACATCAAAAGTGGGCCCGAAGTGACAACAAATGACGTCCAATATGCTGTTGTGCCGTGAATTGTTGGTTACATATCGGTGGTTTGCTGCTACAAGTCCCGGTAAAAAGAAAAAAAAGTAGGAGCGAACAGAAATGACCTTGTCGTCACCAAATCCCAAACTCTGGCTGCTCAAGTTTCCGTGAACTGCCAAGCTAGAGAAGAGCGACCTTTTTGTAGAACGGGCGTCCGTCGCATCCACCACCGCTGCGCTGACACCGCCAGGATAGCGGCCGGCGACAACGTGACGCTTCTATGACGTCACCAGGCGGAAATCGGGAGACTACTTTGTAAGACGCGTTAAACACGTCAGTCAGAAACACCTTGCAAGAACCAGAGTGCCTGACGCGGCGATACGTGACGTTATCTTTGAAATAGTGTACTATCTTCTTTTTTTACTCCTGTCCCTTACGCAATATGTGACGTAGCGCGGTGGTGTACAGCAAGATGAAATTAATGAGAATGCCCGCTTTTCGGTCTTTCCAGTTTCTTTCGAGTTTCGAAATTGCTGCCGTATTGAAACGTGCCAATACACAGTATTTATCCAATTAGCCCCGAGAGGTTCGCGTGGCGCCCCCTTACGGCGAAGCGGGGTGACGTCACGGCGAGGAGAAAATTTTTCCCGACTCGCCCCGCTCGCCTTGTGGAGGCTGTGACGACGCTAGCTGTCGGCGCGCTCGTTTCCATTTAAGTTTTTTTTTTTTGGCGTGTTTTTCGTAGGCAGTGTAAATTTTCATATGTGCCTTTATTGAGGTATGACCTGTAGCTACAGGCGAAACTTCAAGCAACATTTTAAGAATGGTTGACAGGGCAGGCAACGCATGAATCACAGCTGGTATATCAAAATAAAGAAGTATGGCCATAATTCCAGGAGCATCACTATAGATTTACATCTCGCACAATAAATGCTGCTGATGGTCTGAATGAATTGGCAGGTTATGTATACTATTTTTTTTTTTTTGCATCTCTGTTTTTAAACAAGATCGCTGTAGTGTTTTCAAATTCTTCTACTTCCTCGTCCAATCGAAGTTGATGGCACGACTGTGCGCCCTGGGAAATAAAAGAAAAAGAAAAAAGAGGGAGCACGAGAAAAAAGGATTCGAGACAGATTCTGCCTGACAGATCGGGTGTCCTGTGTGATTCTCTCGTTCGGGTTGAGCTCGCTCGACTCAACTGGCTATCACCGGCAGAACTTCAAATGAGGTGAGCGGGCTTGGAGCAACCTGCCCTAGGCTACGTTGGGATGAACACTCGGCCCAGCGACGTACGCCCATAGAAGATTCACCTCGAAAAATACAAAAATCGACGAAGCAGAAAAGTTGCATGCTGCTCGAGCAACATGCTAAATACAGTCTGGGCCATGGGGAGAGAATCACAAGCAAGACAGCCCAAGTGCAGGGGCAAATAAAAAAAAAGAAGTCAATCAAATTTGGGGGTTTTACGTGCCAAACCAACGACGGGCATCGGGCACGTCCCAGCGGAGGACTGAGGATTAATTTCGACCACCTGGGGATCTTTTGACGTGCAACCGAAAGCTCGGTTACACGGCGCCTTCTCCGCAATAAGCCTCCGTCAGATTGCGGGCACCTCGGCCGGGATTCGAATCCGCCACATGGGGATCCGTAGGCCGGCGCTCTCGCCTCGGAGCCACCGAGGCGGCAAAAAACAAAAAGGAACATTTATTTATATACATTGCTCGCATGTGACCTTTGCTGGATTCGGATAGTATTTCAATGGACTACACGGGTGGTATCTGTGGACTTGTTTATATCAACACTCAACTAATGTATAACAAACGTAAGCGAAGGTGTCTAGCTCGTTGTCCTGAAGCTAAAAAAAAACAGAAGCTTTTCTCACGCAGACTCTCGCCCTTCACAGGCTCTACATTTTCTGCTACTAGTGCTGCATCTACCACTGGACAGCCGTTCGAATGCTTGCTTTTACTCCTGTTTTCCTCTGTTGCCAGAGAGTCCAGCTGTAGGGAGTTTGGAGGCTGAGGAAGCTTTTGGAGACCTGCAGCGGTGTCCCTTTTAATTGGAAATGAAAATTCAGACTAAACGGTGTATTTTACGATACCCAAGATTGGAATAAAAATGTCAAGAAAAAAATGTAAAGATTCCAAATTACGGCACTATTGCTGTGCATATTTTGGGCAGTTCAATGCATATCATACAGACAACTGGGGGCAATTCGGCCGTTTTGCTGCTACCATACAAACTCATTTCCAGTAATTGTGAATCTTCTAAGAAATATGGCTGCATACGTACATAAACTATATACTTAATTCACAAAGAAGCTACATTTATGTAAAACAACCCTGTTCCACGAGCACTTCAAAGATAATCAGACACAAGGCCTTTAAAACATCTGCGAAACAGCGCATGCAGAGTGGCAGCGCAGAGTCGGGGTCGCGAGCTAATTTGCCGACCGCCCAAAGGCCCATGATATAAATTCCACTTCAAATGCCTTGAAAGTGGGATGTAATATCGTTCTAAATCATGAACATGCAAGGAACAGAATTCCAGCATCTGAAACACTTGCGCCACTGCTTCACCGACCCCTCTCAGATTGCTTTGTGTCGTGTGGACGGACGGGGAGGTTCATCGGCGGAATTGCCTCCGCCGATTGCTTTCGGGATTTGTAACCCAATTTTAAAGGTAAAAGGGACACGCAAACATAAAATGCACGGAAGCACGTCAATATTGGTGTAACTCAACGTCTTTTACACCGGGTAAACGAAGTCGAGCTCCTCGAAGAGCTTGCGGCACACAACGCCAAACTAGGAAGGGAACCGGTGCTGGGAAGCGAGCCGATGCGAGATCGCGGAGCGGATTCCTCCCCCTGACGTCACGGTACACCTCACCCAATCAGGGCGCGGCGACCGCAGCGACGCTTGTGTTCGCTCTCGGGGCTAATAGGAGACGTTCCATGGTCAAGCTAACCTGCATGATTATAATTTGAAGAAAGGGAACCGTCACGTTTGAAGATGACTGTGTCGCTCACTGTACGCTCTTACTGTTCCAGCACGTTTCAATTACCAGTTAAAAAAAATGTCAACTGTATCGCTTACTTTTACAAATATAGGCTCATTACAGAATTTTCTAACCTATTTCATAAGGCATTCAGAAATTCCTACGACTCTAATAAAAGTACCTTACGGACCAATACATTACATGCCCTTGTTTGTTTTTCAATTATGTCCTTATAAGACATGAAACAACACCTAAAGACAATTAACACAAAACCTGTTTAACGTCTAGTTTTCATGTGAAAATCATGAAGCTAGAGCGTAATAAAAAAATCATTACACCTAGACCAAGGCAACATAAAGCACACGTAGCACACGGCAGCCATCGCAGAAGCATGCAAAGTAAACAAAAAGCATACATAGTCATATTTAATTGTATGCGTAGTTATAATTATAATGTCAGGCATTTGAACGCCGGACTCTCTCGAGGAGCAGAATGTGCTCTCACTCGCTCTGATTGGAGTGCAAAACAGAGGGGAGAGACTAAGTCAGGAAGAATTTGCGCCTATCAATTATCCTTCCAATCACAGATCGTTGCTCCAACGTCACCTCACGCTCTCATGTTCCCCTCTCTGTTTTTCTTTTCCCACACACATACCGGTCTTTGCAGGAATTTCAGACGAGCCGGCACTCGAGAGATCGGCTCGTTGTCCGTCGGAATCGCCGGCACGACTCCATACAGAGAAAGAAATCGAGAAGGTACCGATTTATCCGACTCAAAAGCGTCCCTGATGATGGTTGTTGCGTTGAGTAGACGACAGAGCCACTCACCAGGCGTCTGAGGTTCGCCGACTCCAAAATGACGCAAATGAAAAATGTCCTAAAAGCAAACCAAGAGATAGAATGGCGGAAGATATTCGTCAGCATGCCCGCACACGGATTACCGGAAGTGAAAACGCGTTTTGCAAAAACAGTCTAATCTTCAGATCACCGCACGACGTCATTACACATAAATCAACGCGCTCGAATTAATCGAACGAATAAATTCGTAAAAAAAGACCCGGTGTGCGGCCAGCAAACCCGTTACCATGGTGATGTTCAACACCAAAATGGAGATTAGCATTACTACTTCTGGTGTCGTGCGGGTAGCACGACAGCCGAATCATCGTTTTTCTGGCTGCGGAAGCAGACATTAATTAATGTTCTCAGGTGTTGATCTGTTGTCCAACATTCATAAACTCGGTCGATGAGGGCAGGTGAGAGGCCCCCTTTGAGTGTCACGTGCGAGAGGGCCACTTCTTTACATTAGATGACGCCATCATTATCATCTGCATCATCATCATTACTATCAAGAGCATTGATCGCACTCCATCGGGTATCTGACAAAAAGCGCAGTCATCTTACTCTAAACGAACCAGGCCTAAAATAAATAAAATCATGTTAGATATAAAACAATGTTCTCTTATTGGCGATTGTCAAACTGCCTTTTCCAATCGATTTTTCATATTTCTTTTTTGTATTGGTATTGCTCTTGCGACGACTTCAATTTTCTGAAAAAAAAAAAACTGGCACAGAGTTGTAACAAGCACTGGTTTTTCCTTAAATATTCTAAACGAGGCTATACAATGAACTTTTAATAAGTCAAAGCCCTGCCTAAGTGACCCCATACTATTCATGCTGAATTTGGAAAAGTTTCCGTCAGGGCTTGGGGAAGGGATATTAAAAACTGACTAAAACGATTAAACTCACCACTTATTTTTAATAAAGCTAGAAAAGACCAGATTTTATGTATATTAGCAGCACTGGACAAGAAGTGTCATCAAGAATAGATGTGAAATGTGTCACGGTGTTTAAAAAATAAAGAATCTGCAATAATGGAAATATTGAAAAATACTCAAGGTTAAAAAAATGGAAAAAAAAGTAAATCTCAAGATATTTACTGTATTTTTTTTTTAGTTTAACTTTCATGCAACAAACACACAATGTTAAATTTAAAGCGAGTTTCTTTTTATTATATTAGAGGTAAGTTTTGAACTTTGTATTAATGCACGAATGCCCCAGCACTGCAAGGCAGGGTTAAGTGGCATATCTTGAGATCACCTCCTCAGAACAACTCAGTAGACATTGTTATATACGCAAGATTGCAATAGCGGAGGCCAGCAGTGTTGTTACCAACGTTTTCATTCTCAAAATTTCTTTCTTGGTGCGAGTTTGATCATCATATTTCCACATCGCACAAGAAGAAAGACAACTAACTATACAGTGGACGGAACACTATAGATGTAGCACACAGGAACAAGACTTTGCATTCGATGCTAAGCAGCTAGGGCACATAGTATTGCGAGCGTGCGACCCTTGACCCCTTAAGTGCCAAATTTTTTTTTCCAAAAGTAACCTAAAAGTGCCATATTTTTTTTTTTTTTTGAATTGTCATTACTCTAGCATTACACCTAAAATTTGAAAAGTTTATTACGCAAAAATTAGCGGAGGCAAAAAAAAAATATTTGCCAACTAAAACGAGTGCTGCCATCTATAATCAGGGCCGCAAAACTACTCGGACGAGCCTAGCTCGTCCGTGGAATTAAGGGCTATCGAAAAAAACACTGCACGGGCTGAGATCGCCCACGGCATTTTTAGCCAGAAAGTGGCCGATGAGCTCAGCTCGTCCAAGGCACTTAAAGGGACCATGAAGGCAGTTTCGAAGTTTTATTCGACGATTGAAATAGATGCCAGGCACGTCTCAGATACTGTTGACCAAGTTCTAGCCCGAACAGAAGTTTGGGTGCCGCACCAATCGAGCAAACAGGCGCGGTAATATTAGCGCCGGGAACGATGCCTGAGACGGTGAGACCCCACCGAGGCGGCGGCAGAAGGGTGAACTAAAGTGCGCTGAAGCGTGACGACAACGGGTTCCTCGTCTGGCGATTGGTTCAAATGATAGACGCGCTCTTGGTTTCGATTGCGGCGGTGAGATGTAATGAAAAAAGTTTATTTGAACGTTGGATAATATATTGAAGTTGTAGTTGGGAATTAACAGGTTTCATACCGTGTATAAAAGCATAATCTGAAGCGATCCCTCCGTTTGTCACTGGTTGAACGCATCCCGCACTGCTACCTCGGGCGCGTAACAAGCATGGACAAAAAAATGCGTAACAAGCATGGACCATGGACAAAAAAAAAGAAAAAGAGGTACGAGCACCGGGGGCTGCGGAAGTTTGGCTTTGGTTTCGTGCGTCGTCTCGTGTTCGCTTTGCGAACTGGTGTCTCACCAATCATGCCACGTTTATGTGCAGTAGTAGGTTGCGCGAAAGGTCGGCTAAAGACGTGCGGTCGATCGGGCGGCGTTAGTGTGCATAAACTGCCGACCGATGCAGCAATGCGCAGCATTGCTGCATTGGTCGCCAATTCAGAGTTCTGCGGCCTTAGCAGCATCTCCCGTTCAGTCGGCGTGAGGTCGTTGAACGGGAGCTCAAACTCGTTTGCGAGCGCGGCGTTGTCGTCCATTTCTTCCACGTTTTCTTCACAGACCGCCGTACACTAGAGCGAACCACGGGAACCACACTGAGTGTGCACTAAATCCTACCGATGCCGACAGTGCTCCCTGACGTCACTTCCCTTTCCAGAGGAGAAAAAGGGAAGAAATCTGAATGTTTGTTTCAGTATTGCAAATTTTTTGCAGGTGCAAAAATAAGAGTCACAACGTTCTAGAAAGCATTGTGTGGCATGCCAGGACCCCAATGCTTCCGAAAACACCTTCTTTTTAAAAAAAAAAATTTAAATTGCCTTCATGGTCCCTTTAAGAGGGCGCGCGCCGCTCCGCCTAGCTAGAGTAACTGTATAGGCTCTGCTTGCAGAGCCAGAGTATCGCGTTCCTTTTCCTTTTCGCCGCCATCTCCGTATTGGCGGAGGAGTGGTCACGTGGGCAGAACTGGATCCGACCTTCGTGCGGGAAAGCGGCCTTCCAGAGCGCCGAGTTTCGGGGAAACATATTTTCCGCTTTGAGTTCGCCAAATATAGATCTTAGACTAAAATTGAACGACCCGAAAGCTTCCTAAGTCATTGAACATTATGTGCGTCAACTAGGTACAATACAATCCTGTTTTTTTTTATAACGCGAGAGATGTTTTAGGGCATCCGTTTCCAAGGTATGGGAAGCAGACGACACGGACGGCGATCGCGTTGCTCGCGTCTGCGGCTCTCGCGGAGTGATACGCGATACGCGACCGGCACATCCGGCCGTCCTGGCGAGTCGGCGAGCTCTCGTGCGAAAGCGAGGGGACGGCGTTTTCGTCAGCCGCTGCGTCGTTTACCGCAATGATTGACGACTTCTCTTCACACGCGACCCGCAGGATCCGCGGTTACCGCGGTTGCGATTTTTGCGATCGAGAGGGAAACAGGAAACGACGGGACAACGTTGACGCCGCTTGCCCGGCTCGTCGCCGCACGACGCACTCTTTTCCTTCCGCAGCGCGCCGCAGCACGCCACAGCACGCCGTCTCGCGTCGGCGCCTTCGCGTCCCCTGCAAAAACCGACCGTGGCTTCCCGCAGCGCTTGGCTCCAGAATGGCACCATTGCGGTACTCTGCTCCGCAAGCGGAGCATATACAGTTACTCTACGCCTAGCCGGTTTTCTGAGGCACCAACGACGGCATCCGCGTTAAGTCTGCGTCTTCCCACGGAAGCAAGGACGTTTAAACAGACAGGACCCGGCATGACGTCAGCCTGAGTGAAGCCGGAAGAGGCGTTTAATCCCAGACTGCCTTGCGCACCCGTTCCGAGGGTTAGCGCCCCGGCGGTTCTTCTCCTTTCTAATCTGCTCAGGCGTGTGCTTCACGAGGCTAGCTTTCGATGCGGTCGGTGTCCGTCGCGGGCGTTCACGATGCAAATGCTTTGCAGCGTGAGTGTTTATATTTAGTTCCACATTATGTGCGAGCGAAGTCAGAACTGGAAGCGCGAGCCCGTTGTTCTGTGCGCTCCTGGCTTGCATGCGCGCTCGTGCGATCTGCTGCTGCTGTTTATTAAAAAATACGTTGCGCTCCGCCAAGTCCTTCACGGTGCGTCGTCTAGAGCGTCTCAAGTCTAGTCACTTACTTTCTGCTGGGCAACCAGGCGGTTTAAAAGTCTCCCGTTGAGCGCTGTTTCAAATAACAGTGGGTGCCGCTATTACTTTCGGTGCACACAGTCGCGTTGCCACGGAAATGTCCTCGCAACGCGGTTGTTTGCACCGAAATTAATAGCGGCGCCCACTTACTAGGCTTCTCATTGGTCAAGAAATGCTCGTTGCGGCTCGTGGCCACGCCTACTTCCGTTACACTTCGCTCCATGCATTGGGGATAGGGACGGCCACCTCCTGCCCATTATAACCTCCTTGCACGGGAGCGTTTCTCGATCTTGCTCCGGAGTAAAGGTTTTGCACTTTCACATTCGAAAAGCTACCCGCGTCTAGCGTCGTTGCTGTTTTGTTTTGTTTTTTATACATTTTTATCCTATTCGATCAGGAGGAGTGTAGAGGTGGTCGCTGTTTTCGCGCGCCGCGAGACGTCATTTCTTTTTGGTTTATTATTTTTATTTTTATTTATTTACAAAGTACTGCAGGCAAGTGATGCGGCCCAAGCAGGAGTGAAGTCTATTTTTCATCACATGATACCCGTAATTTGTACATCAAAGGAAAAGGAGGGGTATTAAAAACGCAGAAACCACATAAAACACAATTTACACTAAAAAAAAGTGTTCAACTGATCGTAGCACATTGCCCGAAATAAAAATATGCGCAGGCAAAGAGTTCCAATCTGTCATACTTCCGGGGAAAAGGGGGTATTTAAAAGCATTTGTGCGAGCGAATATGGGAGTTATTTCTTGTGTATGGTCATATCTAGTCTGTCTAGTAGATGATACCTGAATGTAGGATGAAGACTCAAGGCGAAGTTTGTGACACCGAACCTGCAATATGAATTTTAATCTAGCTAGCTTTCTGCGGGATTCTAGAGGAATGATGTCGGTAGGTAAGTCATGCCGGCAATAACGATTATATATAGAATGAACTGCTAGTCTCTGGACCTGCTCAAGCCTGTTAATATCTTTCTTCGTAAAAGGATCGTATACAGTGCAAGCGTACTCCAACCGAGACGTTATTAGAGCACTATAAGCCAGAAGTTTGACAAGAGAGGGCACGTATTCAAGCTTGTGCCTCACTAGGCCTAGTTTACGACGTGCACATGCACACTAGGGCGGTCATTCGCTTTGCCTGAGCGCTTATACGTGTCGCATTTTTTTCCTGTCTACCACGAGCAGAGTTGTATATCCCCCACGCCGGGTCATTGCCCGCGGGTCTTGCCTCTCACCCGGGGGCAGGGGCATTCAGAAACACAAATCTAGCGACCACTCGGGGCCCCCCCAGCGCTGCTGTCAACGGCCGTCGCGCCACTTCGTAAACCGAGCAGCGTCTCGAACGCAAACGACTTTGTCGAAAACCTCGGGTCAGGTTCCAGTGTTTCGTGACGCAGGCTAGAGAGGCACCGGGTGCCACTGGTGTATACACTGCAGCGTGGGCTGAGCATCTTGAGATTCTCCGCGAAACGGCTTCCCAGGACGCCCAAATGTGTGTGGCGCGCCTTTTGTTTACTCTGAGGCTTCCGCCCGCGCTCCGTGGTGAGAGGACGTTTGCTGGCGAGGCACGTTTCGAAGATTCTCGCCGACACCGAGAATGAGTATATCTTTTCCGGAACATAACCATATTAAAGCCGGTATCTCTGTAATTAGACTCTCAACCGCAGGGCCTGATCTTAATGTCCCCTTCGGCAACAGCAATAACCTCTCGTTCGATTGGTCGAGAGTGAGTCGGGGCCTGTACCCAATGGGATTGGGACTATACCCTCATTGGACGAGACACGTTTTGGCTCACTGTCTTAACCCCTGACCGAGCGGGCGAGCTTTGAGTTTGAACGGGCTTGCAACCCCCCAACTGTTCTCCTCCCGCGGTTCGCCGCTTACCTGCCGTACACGGCAGCCCTTCTCCGCCGGCTACTTAGCCACCGCTCTCGCCGTGTGCGGTAGGAGATTTGGTTCGGCGCCTCAAAATCGTAAGCCCTCAAGGCCGGTTATTCCCAGTCGTTTCATTGTACTTCGAAAAATTTCAAGTAAAGTTATTTTTTGTGTATTTTTACCTAAATACTAAGCTTCTTCTCCCGAGTTCTTTGTGTATTTTTAACAGAACACTAAGGTTATTCTCCTCCCGAGTTCTTTCCTCGCCACCTACGGCCAGCAACCACCAAGCAGCATAGCTCTACGGGCCCCGGTCCCCGACAATAGACACCCCCCAGGGTTCCCATCGATGTCCGGGAGAACAACGTTGCAGCTACTAGGGAAGATCATGTTAAATCGTGAACCCCCCCCCCCCCCCCCCCCCCCCCAAGTCGTAAACGGTAACGGCGCACTCTAAGAAAAAAAGGAGGAGAAAGGTAGCAACAGCGACTGTTCCTCCTTGTTGGGAGGAACGGCAGTTCAGATGAAAGGAGGAGGGCGAGTTCCTCCTTGTTCAGTTGGTGCAGGGGTAAAACATCGCGCTACTGACGAAGTGGTCAAAGGTTCGATCCCTAGAAGAGCGTGTCTTGGTTTTCGTGAAGTTTTTTTTTTTTTTTTTTATTTTTATTTACCAAAACACACATAAACAAACCCAGACCGATGAAAGTAAAATTAAAGTCCTTATTATTCACCGAGACGTTTTCCTCCTTCCCCAGGCAGACCGGAGAAAGCTTTCGCCCTCCCGACTCATCTTGTTTCGGTTTCGTTTTTCGAGCACATCGCGCACGTTGTTTAATAAGTTAATGTTGAGTTGATTGAGCTTCAGCGGCAGCGACGGCCGCCTGTAATTCCGTCTTCTAGTCCAAACGTGCAGAACATTTCGGTTGCATTGACGTTTTTACCACTAATTTTATGAAACGAGCTAACGAAGCCGCTAGAAACAGCGAAGTTCCGGAGCAGTGCCAGCAGCGCTACATACACTGGGTAAGACGGCCGTCTCCGATTTGCGGGGCACACGCGGAACTACAGCAGTGAAACCACGAGGAACTGTGTCGACGTTTTCGACGTTATGGAAATCGCGGGAACTGCGTCCAAGGCAGGCAGGTTTTCCTGCCGGCTGCCTGGGTGCCTTCCGCGCTGAGTTTGGTTCTGTTGTTCCGTGCCGAGTGCCAACCGGCGTTCAACGTGATTCTGTATTTCTGCGTGACAGCAACATCGTCAACGTGGTTCTGTATTTCTGCGTGTCAGCAACATCGTCAACGTGGTTCTGTATTTCTGCGTGTCAGCGACATCGTGATGGCAGTGTTGTGGGTTGTGAACAGAAGACTGGAATTATCGCCGATGTGACCGTGTGTTCGCGTATCAGTGATGTAACAATAAGATGAGATGACGTAAACTGTCGGGCATTGATGCGGCTGGTCGGGCCGTGATTGGAGGGGGCGGGGTGTCGCAGGATGACATTCGCTTTACATTAAAGGGTTTAAAACCAATTGAGGGATTAGGTACAGTCGATCGACGTGTGGATAGTCATGTTGGAACGCTGGTCTGAACGGTAAGCTCCTATCGTACAGTGGCCATTGTGACTGTCGGTCCCCGAGAGCGATTGCGCTCTGGGGAAAAGACTGAACAGTACGAAAGTATGACGGAAAGTACGTATATTTACAATGGAAGTTTAGCATAAAAAAGAACAGGTAAAATCGTAAAAAAAACACGCTATCCTTTATTTTACTGTTTAAATATATTACGGTTCCTGTAGAAACTGCCCTCCAAGTGGCGCGCTGGAATGAGCGCTAGAAGTTTTCGAGCTCGCAACGGCGTAGCTCCGTACACTTAACAGTTGCCGCAAGTCCCGGCTTTGACTGCATTCAATTAGATCGAAAAGCAATTTCTCTGCCCGTGAAGCATTACTTCCAGCTGAGTGAATATCCGCTCTACAAAGTTTAATTCAAGACGGCAATTGCAGCCGTGCGCGAACAGCACAAATAGAAAAACAAACACTACAATATAAATACTGGCTACGAAGGGCCGTGCGGGAAAACAAACTCATGGCTTGGGACCACGTTGGAGCGGCTCGGTTTATTGGCTTTCAAATAATTACGGCATGATCGAGCGTTTTCTTTTTAATAAGAGATTCATCCCCTGACCCATTAAAAATAGTCTCAGATGTGTGACATTGCTGGAAAAATATTAACATGTTCGGAATATTTTTTATTGCTTAGGGAGTCACCGAAAAATTCCGTACGTTCAAAACGACCAGTATAAAAGACGGAACCGCAGGGCTCGGTAGTAGTGATCGGGGTAGTGTGCTGTTGTATTGATGTTTGTACGTGTGATGCCTGTGAATGCGCTCAATATATGTTCACCATGATGCTTGTAGTGTGAGCAACGTGTCAACATGTGTTATAGCATCCTCGATCATCCGCACCGGTGCGCACCGGGGCACTGAGGTGCGCCCCTTCATCTTCGATCAAGTGCACCGGTGCGCACCGTACGTCCTCGATCAACGAAGCGCACCCTCCCGGTGCGGCTTTTCGTTGCCCCAACGTGCATCAAGAAAATCGGCGGTGCGCCGGGGGGCAGTCCCATCAGGCATTGCGGCCAGGAGCGGAAATCGAGAAGATGGCGGGAGTAGCAGACGCGCAGACTATCGAGATGGCGATCTTGCGAAAACGAACACGCCTTGCAGCTGTACTAGATGATTTCCTCGGGTCTTCTGACGGCGAGACGACGAGCTTCTCACCATCGCCGTGATTACTGGCGATTGCTGCGGTGGCAAGGAGCGCCCGAAAAGCACGAACTTCGTGGAAAGCGGCGCGAGGCGTTTTGATGACAGCGAAGTACGGCTATTATCTGGTGTTTCGTTTTCTTGAACTAATAATGATGGCCAACATATACATGTGGAATTGTCACCCGCTTCGTGACCCCATCGACAATCACGTCCACGATGTTTATTTCTGTGGGACCGTCAAATCCGCGAGTAAAAAAATAAAAGAAATTGACAGCAGACGGGCACCGTGCGCTGACCTACGCAAAATAAACGAACAAAACGCGAAGTGACACAAGATGGAGCTCGCCGCGGTGCACCGGCGCGGCGCAGTTTGTCCTCGATGTTGCACCGACATCGCGCTGCACGACCGAGGAGCGGTGTGCACTGTGCTGGTTTCAGGGTGATTCCGGTGCGAGTTGATCGAAGATGCTATTAGAGATTCCCGACGGAAAAAGAAACGCGATTGGGGCGTAAAACAATAAAAATATTTTTTGTAAAACATAAATTGGGTGGTACCTAGCGCCACCTAGCCTAGCTACTTCCGATTACTCAGCTTGACCCTGCCTTCTGGTGGCAAGCGATTTAACATCCTTTTACGCTACGCGGCTACGCCATAATTTCGTGTTACCGTGCTGAGGTAAGCCAAGAGGTTGCTTCGGATTTGCTTTTTTTTTGAGAGCGGCTTTTGGTTTTGCGGGCGAATGATTTTTACTGCTCCGTGATGTGCGGTTGACGCAACGGTTGACGAAGGAATTGTGGCTCGAGGAATAGCAAAGGTAAGACATAAAGTGCGCGAACTGGGTGCCGGTTGTCTCCGTTGAACATCGCAGTGCTGACGATGAGAAGACTGAGTGACTGCATGCTTTCGAAACGTAAGTTTCTTTACCTGCAGGGGTAAAGAAACTTCGGAAATAAATGCAGTTCGCGGAAAGCTCGTGTTACATTTTTATTTGCCGCTCCTCTCGCTTCGTACAATAGACTTAGTGTTCTCGTTAAGCCTTATCGAGCTCGATTTGCTCGATTCGTGGCCGCCATAATGAGATGCAGTCGACGGAGGAACTTTTGCTCCCCTGCTTAAGGGACGAAAGTTTCTCCCTTTCTGAAGGAACATATGTGTCAAGGGCGTTCCTCCCTTTAGGGAGGACTATACTGACCCTTTTTTCTAAGAGTGCGGCACGCTCGCCAGGTTTTTCCTTTGTTCGCGCTACAATAAGCCGCTTCAAAGCGCGCGTGTGATCGTCTCACCGAAAATCACTACGGTACGACATTCACTACTGCTAGTCGCTGGTAAAATTAACGTGCGAAGCATTTCTCACTCGAGTTATCATGGTGATAATGAAATTAATGCAAAGGTGCAAGCGAACGGGCCAAGAATAACAATAATAATCCCTGAAGAGGGGGATCAAAGGTGGAGGGGGGGAGGGGGGGGGGGACAAAGGATAAATACAAATCTCCAATCTCCAAACAAAGCTATTGCTTTTGGCTTGCTGGCGAATCGAGTGACATACCGGGATAGACACGAGGGCACCTGTTTTCGCCAGCACAATGAAGGGATTTCTGTTCTGAACTTCTATGTTTTGTATAAAAAAAACGTTAGAGCCGACTGTGGCCCCAAACATGTTGTACCGCGCTGTGATCAGGTACGCTGACATTAATTAGAAACTAAGATCGGCTGCTACACATGTCACCTTTGTGAAATGTTTCTGTGGGGAGTCGCACCTTGGTGGCACAGTCTTGTTTCGCGCTTTTGATATTGATAGAAAGGTTTAACGTTCACAACATGTGTGCAAAAACAAACGGGCAATTTTATAACTATATGTTCTGTGGGTGCGTTTTAGAAAATGAAATATTATACAACACGTCACACACGTGCACCTTAACGCGCGGAAAGCTGCTTGGTACGGGACGCTGATAACATGCTCGTAACCGCTTCCTGTTTCTCCTCTATAGCGCCACGTTTCTTATAAGCACTGGCAAATATCATTTTAGGAACGCGAAACATTTATTTCATGTGAGGGTTATGAAAAGATGGCAAGATATATCTCAATAAAATTGTTCTCTGCGCCGTAAAAATCGTTTTTTTTTTTTTTTGTTAATACCTGTCTAAAGCACGCACACCTCGCACTAGCGAGCCTGTGCTTTTATGTACTTACAATAAATACGTAATTACTATGACCGTAGCATAATAAATCAAATAGTCGCACTCAGAAAAGCAGTTTTCTACATTGTGCCCTGTCATGCACCAGTTTCCACAAATTCTGCGATATTAACTGTACTTGCCACCATGACTTAGATAAAAAGAACACTAAAGTGTATCCACCAATAGTAAATGGTAATTTCCGGATTGTTAGCACACTTAGACGTCTGAAAACTAAAAATAAACATATGATATGAAACATAAAAAAATCGCCGAAACGTATCGGGTATTAGACGCGACTAATTCCAAATCATAAAAAAACGTTCAATTGTGAAAAAAGACTACCTCTTAATAGCACACCCATCTATTACACTCGACCATCCAAGCGTAAAGAATAAAGCAAACAAGTTAAAAAACAAAAAAAAAAAAACGGTTGACAAGTCGTACACTACGCGGACAATGATCGATACGTGCTTGCATTTCACACCGACAGAGTGCCCTCATTATGTGTGTCACTTGTGCTTGCGTCGTCTATACGCCATTTATTAAGGACTCCCAGCAATTACGGTAATGTGGTACCGGTCGTCAGCTCACCCCACCATTCAAAATGCAGAAAAAAAAATAACGAATGAGTTAACACAAAACAAAAAAAATCCGTAGCAATATAAAACCAACATTTCCGGTCTCCTTTCCCACTACAAATATACGAAAGATTTTCATAAATTAGCTCGAAACTTCCTTAAGAAAAACATTAAGTGTGTGTTCGCCTCTTGTGGGCGACGGAGTCTCAAAAATGTATTATGCCATCAACAATACCCTGCCGTTTAAGTATTTTTAATTGTAACTACCGCGCAGCCAGTGAGCGTTGACCACGATGCGAGGCGTCGCAGAAAGTCCTCTCCTCGCGCTGTTTGCAAGCGACGCCACCAAACGGCAGCTCGATACACGGCTAATGGCAGCCTGTCACGTGCCTGGATTCCAAGACCCTCTGTGGAACACATGCTTGTTTTAAGGGCTGTTCACGCTCTTGCAACTGAGTACGACCGAAAGAGACCAGACCGGTTTTTAAGCCTCTTCCGGTCCTAAGACGTCGCAAGAGGCTTAAAAACCGGCCTGGTCTCTTTCGGTCGTACTCGGTTGCAAGAGTGTGAACGTCCCTCAAGAGCGCAGCTCGCCGTTTCCGGCTTAAGCGGCGTCGGCGTAACCGCGCCGCTTAAGCCGGAACCGCGCGGCGTCGGCGTAACCGCGCGGGGCATTATGGGACGTTTCCCGTGATGCACCGTGCAGGTGCCGAAACGTCACCATGACGTTTTGGTGGAAGTCACGTGCCGAAACGTCACCGTGACGACGCGCGTTTCGCTCGTGAAAGAAGGGGAAGGGGAGGAGAGGGTGCAGATGAGGAGGAGGAGCATACCCTTTTTCAGTACCTTCCCTTCTTCCTCTTCCTCCTCAAGAGCTGCGCTCTAAATCGGCGTTACAGAAAGTTGTAAACGTTTTTTTTTTCTTAATTCGTGTTCTGGGTGTGCCACATCAAGTACTACTTGTCACTTGCGCAACGCGTATCCATAGACAGTAATTTCTCATTCAGCCTTGTTTCGTGCCTCAACGGTAGAAATAACAGTTATAGAAACGAGTTGAACCGGAGATCTCTGGCGCGGTGTTTTAACCTGCGTTTCTCAAGGTAAGAGCAAAACTTCCTAGTGGAAGTAGCGCGTGCCTAAATTTCATAAGAACAATTTTTTTTTTTTTTCAGTTGCGCCATTTGGATGGTGCAGGCGCTGTCGGCTAAGGCTATTCGGGCGCGCGCGCTAATGGGACTTTATCTGGTTGACAGCGCCGCAGCGTTCGCCGTACTCTGTCTCCTAACCTATATACATCTTTCACCGTGGCGTTGACCGAAGGATTTTTCAAGTAACGATTTTTGCCCAGAAGTTGTACTACGAGCACTGTCAACGTATCACTTCTTTTTTAAACGTTGAACGGGCAGTTATAATTTTTTTCCCAAAGTGTAGTGCTTGTTTCTTAATTGCGAACTTCCGCCTTATATGTATATATATATATATATATATTTTTTTTTTTGTCAGCCCGTTTTTTTTTAAATATTTGCTCAAACAAAATTTTAATCTGGCTTCGGCTTCGACTTTGGTCGAACCTCGATGCCAGTGTCAAAGTGGTCATAATATGCTGTAGGAAACACACCTCCGAATGGTCTGTTTAACGCGCTTTCAAATGATCATTTCGTCGTTTACCCTGAGACTGGGGGGATTTTTAAAGAGCAGAAGTAACAGAAAAAACAGACAGGTCTGTTACTTCTGCTCTTCAAAAAAAAAACCAGTCTCAGGGTAAACGACGAAATGGTTGACTTCCACCAGCTAGCCTGTACTTTGACTCTTTTCTTTTCAAATGATGTTCCTTGAATCACGCCTGGTGACGTTAAGGATGTATGTAGCCGTGCATTGATCCTGGTGGAAGCACAGCAGCGAATGCTCATATGGCAAACGCACAGGTCTGCTGTATAGTTCGCGCTCAGCTCGAGAGTTCATGAAAGCTACAGCAGCCGCAGGGCCGCTTTGCCAGAACAGCGTCTCAGCTGAGACTGGGTGAAAGAAAGCACAGCAAGAGCTGGGGTGTACGAGCGCCTTGAGGCGCAGTTTCAGCCCCTCTCAGCTCGTGCGCTGGCTTTGGCCGTGCTTTTTTCATTTTCACCCAAACTCAGCTGAGACCTTGTTTCTAGCGAGCCACCCAGGAGCTGGGAAGCCCCGACCCCAACGACACTCGCGTTCTCTCATACTTTTCTCATCGAAACGTCTACACCCAATCATCCGGGAGCATCATGACACGCCGGCTCTTGTGACGTCATTTGATGATACTTCTGGTGTCATTTCGAAGCATGGGCACTATAGGATGTTCAACACAGCAGTCTAAAACGCGTACCCGGCACTGATGCTATAGTCGCTCTGCATTCCGGGAGCTTTCATGTGCATGACCTGCCAAAAACTCTACTCTCGCACCGCCTGCACGCGCACGCCTTCCCCTTATAAAAGATTCGAAGTAATTAACCCAAATAAAGCGTTGACGAACGCGCGTGCATGATGCCATTTGTTTTAGGCTTTTGCTTTAGAACAGTTAACGCTACAAATGCCGGCACGGGCCGCGCGTGGAACACTGTTCCCTGCATTCTCCTTGATGTTTGGGTAATTTAGCAATGGACTCCGTAGGATTGACGTCATAGGTCCAAACAAACCGTTGCTAGGGTCGTTGTTATGGACAAATACATGCGGCTAGGTTTCGCTACGAAAACCCGACCGTTCAAAAATCAGGAGTAGGATTTAAACTTCTAAAAATCAAAGTTATAGAAAGCTTGAATGTCATATATGTTTCAACGGAAGTGTGCCGGTAATCGCTTGTTTTTGAAATATTTATAACTGCAGCTTACGATCTTCAAGATGCCTGCAGCAGACGACGAATTCAAGAAGTATGCTGTCTGTCACACGCCGGCCGGCCAAGCCGGCGCCGTCGTTTGAATCGTGTGAATAAAGATGATATTCTGATACTGCATTTGTTTCCAATATAATGCATTTCAGACACTTATAAGGATTTATAGTGGGGTGCGATGCAAAATATGGTTTATCGAAAGTCCGGGCGCCGATCGAGATGATCGTTTGCTAAAGATTGCATTGCACCCGTGAGAAAAGCACGTCAGGTGATCGGTTGAGATCCCAAATTTTGTTTGCGGACTCGCGCTATGGGAGGGTGCTTCGTACCTGGTCGTAACTAGAGCCACTAAATGAACTGCGCTTAGAGTATCGGCACTCCGTTCCCCGACATTGTTGTGGGCACCGCCATGTTGGTGCTTGTGCAGAGCAGACGCAACTGCCGATCGGCATGATTCAAAACTGCGACTTCTTCAGCATTCAATTCGGTGCTATGAAGCTCACGTAACATTGTTTTGCTTCGTCGCAAACTGTTTAAACATTTGTGGAGGATAGAAAAGCGTTTCTTGTGATTTCAGATAACGCTTAAAATAACTGGCAACCATGTTGTTAAGCCACAATATGGCCAAGTGTCTTTACTCTGAAGCGTAGCTTATTAAGTGGCACTAGTTGTAATCATCGCGTGGAGATTCTTGCAGTTTCTTCCTATTTACGCAAGACCCCAAAGCGCAAAAGAATTGGATAAAAAACATAAGGTGAGTACATGTAGCACTGGCCTACAGTTGCCTTGATGTAAAAAAAAAAGACAAACCAAGCATATATATATATATATATATATATATATATATATATATATATATATATATATATATATATATATATATATATATCCTAATTTTATTTCTAAATATATTTATGTTATTTCTTCTTAATTCGATAGATGAAGACAATTAAAAGAGGGGTCTTCCAAGTTCTCTATAATTAACTACAATGTATTTTACATTGAACTAGCGTCGCGGGTTAAACGTAAATCAATGATTACCAGGGGGGTCTTCTGCAATTAAATTAACAACACTAAAAAGGGGCCCTCTAATCTACGGTAATTAAAAGTACGACGTATTTTACAGACTGTACTCGCATCGCGAGTTCGATGGAGATCTTCACCGATAAAACACATCCACAGAATTTGATGTATAAAAAAAAAATATTGCGAAATCGCGATAGACATGCAGTTTTTTAATAACCTGACAACCTCAATAATAATAATAATAAACGACTTCACTCGACGGCGTACAATTTGTTTCTCATGCTGGCCTGCACCACGTCGGTATTACACTTCAGGTTGTCGTCGTAACTGATCCGCATGACTTGGTTTGATTTTACGGCATTTCACCTCTCTAAACTAAACTCTTCACAAAAAACAAAAACGCACAACGCGGAGGCCTCTACGGCCGTGGCGATGCACTTGTTTTTGCCGCTCGTTTAGCGACGCAATTCAATAAAGACGCCCGTTGCAACAGAGGCCAGCAAATCTGTCCCGTCGTCTGCTACCAAAGAAAAGTGGAGTGTAATACTTCAGAAATGGCTTTCATCGTTGCAGTACGACACAGAGACAACAAGAACATCTTCATAATTATATATTAAGAAGTTAGGTTGCCTACAAAAATTAATATACTTACTTGTAATCAAACATCTAGCTTCATGTGGAGTCTCCATGAATTAGTCCATAGCAACGTCCCTAGCAACGGTTTGTTTGGAGCCAGACGCCATGTAGTGACGTAGTCACTTACGGGGTCAATAGGTCTATTCAGTAGATATTTATCAATACGCACCATTTTCAAGATTAATGGACTCTCATGTAAAAAAATGTTTCTCGAAGATTTGCCGCAGTGCGACCCGCGTCGGCCATGTTTACGCTCGCACCGCCCTCTCTTTGTCGTCGTTCTAAGCGCTTCCCTGCCTAGTTTCCTTTCCTTCCGCTCTTCCGGGGTGGCGGGCCCATCGCGCGCGTCTAGTTTCCTCCGGCTTCTCGGGGAGGGTCTGTGTCGTGTGCTAAACAGCTTCGCTGGTTATCCGCCTTCACAGGGTGGAATGACTCATGACTTTTTATCACTCTTTGTTACTTAGACAAATTTGCCGTATTCCTTCTTCTAGCAGTGTTAGTAACGCTGATTCCAGAGCAGTGAATGTGTTGCCATAAACCACCAAAAACAAATATCTACAGGCTGACAGGAAACGTGAAATTACGAAACGTATACCCTTTACTGCTAAAAACAAACAGTACGTTGCCGAATAAGTTCTGAACGACTCACATTTATGAAGAACAAACTGGAGATTTTACAATTCCCGAAAGACTTACGTTAAGGTAAAAACAGAGCAAAAACGCTACCTGCTTAAATCTTCTAGAAAATAAACAGCAATTAATATCTTCATCCATTATCCCAACTGCCCAACCTATTTCTAAGCAATTATCTGAATATATATACCACCACAGAACTATGGGCATATCGTAGATGGATGGAAAACTGCGAAGCAAGCATGCAATTGTTATGCATGCTTGCATATGTTCAGATAATATTCATATTATCTGAATATATATGAATATAGGGGAACAATGAGCCTCACGGCACGCGGAAGGGCGGCGCCGAGAGCGGGGAAGAAGAAGAAGGGGGAGGCTCGTGGTCGGTGCGAGGCTGAGGTTCGAAGGACGGTGGGCCAACAGGACAGACGGTGCTGAGGAGCCTACAAAGAGCCGGACCTCACGAGCCAAGCAAGCACCCGGACCTCAGCGAGGCCAGGAAAGACCCGGACAACACCGAGCACATGAGTATCAATTAAACCTTGCTTAATGATAGCGCTCCCTCGTGTGACTTCCTTGGGGCGAATGGAACTCGGCCTGATCGGGCGATATTGATAGGCGACCCACATAACTGGCGCTTCCAACGTGGGGCCCGATCAGTCTGCCGTTGTTTCCTTTCGCTCCCAGGAAGTCCCACGAATCGCGATTTCTAAATTTAGGTTTGTTTTGTTTCCCCATTTGAATTTTTGTTACTCCGCTGGACATCAGTGTTTAACGTTCTGCCGCCATGTCCAGGTTACGGAATAAGGCCGCCCATCCCGAGGCCTCAACCCAGTCAGTGGCGGATATTGACTCAGACGTGGGAGAAGGCACGAGTGGGGAAGCGAGCGTTGCGGCAGCGCTAGAACCCCCAATTCCGGCGGTGAACACGGGAGACGTCAGCGAACTAATGCACGCCATGACGGCGATGTTCGCGACGTTTTCTAGACAGATGGGTTTGGCCCCAGGGGTGGTGAATCCCGCGCCTACGCCTGTGCCTCGCCCGCGGTTGAGCGTGCCGACGCCGACCTATTCGGGCTACTCCGACGCAGCATCGGTTCACGATTTCTTGCAGGACCTAGACGCGTACATTGCCGCGTTGGGCGCGTCGGATGAAACGGCCCTGATACAGATCGTCCCAATCGCGTTGACGGATGACGCAGCGCGTTGGAGGCGAATGCAGAGGCCGTTCCTTTCGATGGCAGATTTCCGGACACGATTCAGAGAGGAATTTCTGCCTCCCGACTATGAGATGCGGATCAGAGATGAGCTAGCCAGCCGTACTCAGCATCCGGACGAGAGCCTCGTAGAATACATCCGCGCTCTCCAGGAGCTCTACTCCAGAGCCGACCCTACAGCGTCAGACGCGGAGAAGGTAGCTAGGGCGATCCGCCAGTGTCACCCTAGATTTAAACCCTACTTGCGCGGACGTGATTTCGCTATCTGGAAGCACTTGCCAGAGAGGCGCGCATCGTTCAGGCGAGCTTGCTCGCCGAGTTGACGTATCGCCCCCCTCCACGCGCAGAGGAATCTCTGGAGCCGGGTGGCGCCTGGACAGGACGAGGCGCGGGAGCTTGCGACGACTCACGTACGCCGTACGTGGCCGTTACAGGACATAGGAGTGGCGCAACTGCTGTGCCCCGCGCCTTAGATCCCTTCGCTTTTGAACAGAGGCGCAGAGCAGCTAATGCGGGCTCTTCCAGGGCGCATCCCCCTAGGGGAGGCGGCGCAGCCGACCACCGCGGAGTCGCGAATCATTACGAGGGTCGCGGGAACTACAATGACCCCCGGCGCGACACTGCTTCGCGTGATGGTAGCGGCGGACGCTCAGCACACAATGGCAGGAGACAGTTCAGGTGCTATTAATGCAATCAGCTTGGGCATATCAAGCGTCAGTGCACATGGACGGCAGCTCCCCCCCATGGGTCTCAGGGAAACGGGAGAGGCCGGCGCCACTAATTGGACTTCCCGACTCGCGGTTGCCGGCCGCTGCCGAGGCCCCTCATCAGTCTGCCAACGGGGCTGGAGTTGCGGTCAGCGACAGGTCGGCGTTTGCCCCGTCGGCATGTCGGACTCAGGGTTTGACATCTGAGAAGGGGCCGTACGTGCGCGTCGAGATCGGTGGTAACATTTACTACGCACTAATTCGGCGTCGGTGCTTTGTTATTGCAAGAACATGACGGACACCTGCGCCCGGTGGCATTCGCCAGCCGAACCCTTACACCGCCAGAACGCAATTACAGCGTGACGGAGAAGGAGGGGCTGACCGTCATGTTTGCTCTAAAGAAATTCGACCTGTATTTAGACGGGACCACCTTCGTCATTCAGACAGACCACGCCGCTCTAACCTGGATTCAAAGGTTGAAAGAGCCGGTGGGGAGGTTAGCTCGGTGGGCACTCACTTTGCAGCGATACTCCTATACTGTCGAGTACCGAAAGGGCTCCACCAACAAGGTTGCAGACGCACTTTCTCGGGCGCCCCATGATAGTGGTTGGAAGGAGGAGACGCAACCAGGGGATTGCGAGAGACAAGCTTCCCGCGCGGCCGCTTATAAGCGAGACAGCGGGAAGGGATCGATGCAACAGGAGCTCGTCGCAGTGTTAGGAGGCCGCACGAGGGAACAGAGGATCGTGGCTTGGGGTGAAGTGGTGAGCAAGGAAGAGCTTGTTGAGGCCCAAAAGGCAGATGGTTTTTGTCAGCGGGTGTTGGGGAAAATTGCGGAAATGGCAAGCAACACCGGGAACGCTGGCGGTCAATTTAACGAACATATTGATTCATACCTGCTGGGTCAAGACGGCTTATTGCTCCGCTACATTCCAACAATCGACGACGAGGAGGGGAACGACTCTCCGTTCAGGGTGGTGATTCCTAGGAGGCTACGGAGGCGGTTTATCGGATACTTCCACGACTCGGCTTTGGCTGGTCATGGCAGCGGCAGCAAGACTTTTCAAAAGTTATGTCGCGTCGCGACCTGGCCGGGGATGAGACAGGACACACTCCGATACGCCCGTATAGCTGCCCAGCCTGCCAGAAAGCGAAGCCGCGAGGGGGAAAGCCCCCAGGCCTGATGCAGCCTGTAGTGAGTCACTACCCGTGGGAGATGGTTGCTTGCAACATCATCGGCCCACTTCCAAAAAGTCCCCGTGGGAACCAGTATTTATTGGTAATAACCGATCATTTCTCAAAATGGGTGGAGTTACACCCGCTGAGGAAGCTGGTATCGGAGCGCATCTGGGAGAAGTTGTTGGAAACTTTCATGCGCTTCGGTACACCCACGTGTCTCATCAGCGATAATGCTAGCTATTTTACCAGCAGAGTGTTCACTGACTCCTGCTTGGCGCTAAACATAAAGCACAAAAGGACGACACCATACCATCCTCAGGCTAATATCACTGAGAGAGTGAACCGAAACTTGAAGAGCATGCTGATCACACTAACGGAGAGACACAGGGACTGGGACGAACACATTGTCGAAATGGGTTTTGCAATCCGGACGACCGCGAACAGTGCGCGAACCCGTCGGTGAGAGATCTGATAGGGGCTCTGCGCGGCGCTATCATCTGCGGCCTAGAACTTGATCTAATCTCTGCAAGATGTTAATAGAGCTTGTTCTGTCCAGAAATGCGCCCCCGGAGGAACCAGAATGGGCGGCGCCATCCAGGAGGGCGACCTTCCACTTCCCGGGGTACCGGCGGAACCAGCCAGACCAGCCGACCGGGTGGCCAACCCGCTCGGCAGGAGACCGGCCACACCAGCCGACAGGGTGGTCAACCCCGTTGGCGGGAGGACGGCCAGACCAACCGACAGGGTGGTCAACCCGGTTGGCGAAGAACAAGGGGGACCAACCAACAGGGTGCTCAACCCGGTTGGCAGAGGCGGGGTGAACAACCCTGGCCTCGATCACATCAACAGAGGCAGGGCGGCGGAGATGCGGAGCACCGGAGAGCCTCGAGTGACCAGGCGGGCTGACGAGACTCCACCCCACGAGGAGAAGCGGTTTCGACGGCGGCTGGAGAACCAGCTCGGCGCAAGCCACCTCGCCACGCCGTGGCCACCTGGACGGCCCAGGACGGCCAAGAGGCCGTCCACTTCGTGTCCAGGGTGCGATGGAGGAACCAGCCCCGTCCAAACCCTTCCCAGCTGCCCGCCCAGATCCCGCAGCCCTTCCGAGGGCATACGCTGCCCCGTTTTTCGCTACCCGACGACCACCCAGACGCCTGCTGGCTGTGCCAAGTCCCGGTGGTCCACCAGGACACACACGAGGCCAGCCGCCGACACACTGACCTCCTGAAAAACATGGGCCGCCCCGCCGGCGTCGCAGCAGCAGTACAACTGCTTCGCCGGGATCGGCCAGACCTTCTAGCTCCGGCGGCTCTCGGCTTCAGCCAAGCTACTGGAAGCCGGAGTCCTGCCCCCGAACAACTGCTCGTTGACGGGTTCGCCGCCGAAAACCCGGCGCTCGGCCCCTTCCCCAAGCACACACCGGCCCCACCAGTGCCGGCCCCCCGTTCGACAACTGCGGCCCCATCCGCGTCCACCAACACCAGCGACGCGGAGATGAATGAGCTGGAGGAGTACTTGGCCAACAATCCAGCGACCCCTTATGCTACCGACGGGCCAGATTCTTTCGTCGACGGAGCCGCCGCCGAAGACCCGGCACTCGGCCTCTTCCTCGAACACGCACCAGTCCCACCGGTGCCGGCACCCCGTTCAACGGCTGCGGCACCATCCGCGTCCACCACCACCAGCGACGCGGAGATGGGCGAGCTGGAAGAGTGCTTGGCGGACGGTCCATCGACTTAGGATGCTTCGGAACCCCCGGAGTTGGAGGCTTGAGGGGAGGGGAGTGTGGGGAACAATGAGCCTCACGGCACGCGGAAGGGCGGCGCCGAGAGCGGGGAAGAAGAAGGGGGAGGCTCGTGGTCGGTGCGAGGCTGAGGTTCGAAGGACGGTGGGCCAACAGGACAGACGGTGCTGAGGAGCCTACAAAGAGCCGGACCTCACGAGCCCACCCGGACTTCAGCGAGGCCAGGAAAGACCCGGACAACACCGAGCACATGAGTATCAATTAAACCTTGCTTAATGATAGCGCTCCCTCGTGTGACTTCCTTGGGGCGAATGGAACTCGGCCTGATCGGGCGATATTGATAGGCGACCCACAAATCTTCTAGAAAATAAACAGCAATTAATATCTTCATCCATTAGCCCAACTGCCCAACCTATTTCTAAGCAATTATCTGAATATATATACCACCACAGAACTATCGGCATATCGTAGATGGATGGAAAACTGCGAAGCAAGCATGCAATTGTTTTTTTCCGCTTCAATAATTCAAAAAAACGAGGTCAATCCTTCACGTCTCAGTCAAAATAGATTCACACTTTTTTTTTATCAAATTATCAAAGCATTTTTTGTAATATCAAACCACCAGGTAAAAAAAGAAAGAAAAAAAAAGTCATCAGAAATTAAAATCGTATACAATCTCAGAAATATAGGATGTAGTGCTCTTGTCCCATATATAACACCTCAAGAAATTTACAGTTCGACGTTCATTCCACTTACATCGAACCGACGATGCCAACATTCACGTGCAGTTTTATTGTCGAGAAACACAACTTACTAAAATCGCTAATGTACTCATTAAAGACAACGGAAAAACACTCAAGGTTTTGTGGGCCTGGTGCAAAACCTTAATAATAGTTTCTGTAAGTTCTTTAGTTATTTAGTAAGTTATATCACACAGTCATCAAGCAACTCGTAAAAGTTGGTATCGTCAGTTCCACGTTAGTGCACTGAACGTCGAAATATAGTTTTGGGGCGTTATGTATGGCACGAAGGGTGTAAGTACTACACCCCCTATTTCTTAGATTGTATATACAGTCCGTTGCAACTCAAAAAGGTAAGGCGAATGAAACGCAGGCCGAGGAGGAGGAAGCAGACGGAACGCTGGAAAGAGGAGAAGATTTCCCCTCTCCTCTTCAGTGTTCCATCCGCTTCCTCCTCCCCGGCCTGTCTTTCCCTCGCCCTGTCTTCTTGAGTTGCGGCGGACTATGCGGAGCGCAAGTCCGTCTGCTTCTTTTGCAGGGGTTGTAGTGACGTCAGACAGACGCCGAGCCCTGATTGGCTCTGATTGAAGGATAGTGGGTAGAGCCCTTGAGGCAGCTTGCTTTGAGGTCTACCCACTATAATTCAATCAGAGCCAGTCAAAACACAGCGTCGTTCTGACGTCACTAGAACCCCTGCAAAAGAAGCAGACGAACTTGCGCTCCGCATAGTCACTGACAGCTTAAGGAACGCAGGGTGTGGTTTAGTACGTTCACGCTTCGGGCTACGTGATTGGCTTTTTCGCGTCCTTATCGGCTAACGCTGCAATCTGATTGGCCGCGGGGCTATAATGAGATGCGTGGCATGCGCGCCACGCCCTTTTGTGCTTCTTAATAGTGACTCTAGCCCCGACTGCCATCGAGACACGTTCCAACGGGGCAAAACGCGGCATATTTTATAGGTTACGCGAAAGAGTACAAAATTAGCATAACACGACACACACACACATATATATATATATATATATATATATATATATATATATATATATATATATATATATATATATATATATATATATATATATATATATATATATATATATATATATTTATTTTAAGTAAAAGCTAGAGCAAGCACACACACACTATAATCCCGTACTATCTCAAGAAAAATTGAACGGTATGAAGTAATCGTAAGAGTAACCTCATTGTAGTACTACAATTATCTGTAGTCATTACTATTTCCCCCTCGTTTACTTACGGCGCCCTTTGTTTCTCCGAGTTTCCTACCGAGAAAAATGGAACCAAGTCTCCGATGGGAGGGCGATCTACCAAAAGCCCGCATAATGACACGATAAGAAATTCGTAATTCCGCGATTTGAATTCATTAATGGACAGTACGAATGGCCCGTTCTAAAACCGGCGGAAAATTCTGTCAATTTGAAAAACTCAAGTAATCGGAAAAGTAACTTTTTTTTTCAAGTAACGGTCAATCGCTTGTGTAATCAAGTAATCTAATTGAACATTTTTTAATTGAGATTATTCGCGATTGTAATCAATTACTTGTTTTACTGACGTGTGCGAAACTGATCTCAAGAACAGTGGTAAAAAAGAGGTCCGGATCCACGCTGAACGTTACTTATTTTCCCCTCCATGCGTTACATTAAAATATACGAGGTGTCCCAGAAAAGTCATAAGACTGGCAAAACCAGTGCACGAACCGACAATGCTGCTGCTGCTTGCTCCTTCCCATGGCAGTTAGGTTAATCCCTGCCGAAGACTCGGTATAACCTTGAACTTGCTACCGTTGTTACGCGATTGTTGAGAGCATCTCAAGAAAGCTTGTGCCTGTCAGGTGCGTTACAAAGATGGACCGGCAAAATATAGTGCACGTTGTGCAACAAATCAAAACTCAAATCATTTCTCACTTTTTGTTGTTTCTTCTTTTTGTGACAGTCAGGGAATCGTTTGCGAAGAATTTTTGCGTCCAGGACCAACTGTGAATCAAACTTTTTTTTTTTTATTGGGAAGTTCTTGAAAGGCTCAGGAAGAGGATGGCAGGTATGCGATCAGGCATTGCACGCACTTGGATGCTGTACCACGACAACCCACCATGTCATACTGCAATTTTCATTCATGAATGTTTAACGAAACAAAAAAGGCATTCCTGTGGTTTCCCAGACGCCCTATTTGCCGCATCTCAGTCCTTGAGACTTCTTTGTATTCTCCCGGCTCAAACACCACTTGAATGGGCGCCATTTTGGTACTTTGGATAATATCATCTGCTGAAAGGCATTCCAGCAGAAGCCTTCCGGCACTGCCACAAACAATGAAAACAGCGCCTCCGTCCGTGTGCAGCTGCCCAAGGGAACTACTATGAAGGGGGTAACCTTGATTTGTAAAAATACTAAAATTCATGGTAAAAAGAAAACCAGTCTCATTACGTTTTTGCCATACCTCGTATGCAGCAAGTGCAACTTGGATGAGCTGCATGTTTTTCAATTAATAAGTACACGTTTAAGGCATCAAGGCATCGTTTCTTCTTTCGACAACAAAATCTTCTTAGAACTACTTCCTTGCATCGCATGAATAATGCATAAAACTTCCCCTTTTTTTTTTCTCTTCCTGATGTAACGACGATGGTAAAATGTTCATCACGCCATCTTTGATCGGGAACACCGCGCACACCAATCGCAGAAAACTTGCATTCTTAGCGAGGAGCAAACAAATTAATATAAAAATAAAGGCGGCACACTTCAGAAGCCCTTGTCTTTAAAACCCCCTGGGGCGTGGGAGCCTCTCGTTAAAAAAGTTAACCGAGCATTGAACGTCAATACTTTCAAACTTCGAGACAACGTACTCGAGTAAACATCACGTCGAAAGCGCTAGGGTGTTTTCTTTTTTATTTTTGTTTTTCTCACATTCTGTTGGTTGATTCTTTTTTTTTTTTTTTTCTTAAAGTAAACAGGTCAACATTGGTTTATATTTTCGGGTCGGGACTGCATGAAGGCTTAGTAGTTACAAGACAACATTTTATTATGTTTTTCCATCTACCATCAACGAACGTATTAGAAAGAATATTGCTAGGGTACTAGTAAAGGAAGATGTAAGAAAACATGAATTAAATATACGGTGAAAGTTGGCAGCGGTACGTTATTCAGGAGAAAAAAAAATCCGTTCTGTGCGCAAACTCGGCAAGCCCGTGTACTTTGGAAGTGTCATTTTATTCTAACGATATTCGCATAGAATGCACGTCGAAGTCAGATAAAAAAAAACGTTTTAACGAGAAGCGTTTTTTGGTTCTCCAGAGGAGAGGAGAAAGGGGGGGGGGGGGGGGGGGGCGTTTGGCAGATTTAGTGAAGCCCCAAAAAGTTGACAGTAAAGCTCGACGCTGATTTGCTGGTGAAAAGGTCACGGGATCAACTTTGAATGGCTGATCCTGGTGTGTATGGGAGGTTCTGGAAAAAAACGTCAGCCTTCAAAGCCCGACTGGCGCCAGTATCTACATTCCAGAAACTGCTGTCAAGTCTATATGTCGAGTGTTAAGTTATCTGTTGAAAAGCACCGTCAGCGCATACGCGCCGGGGTACGTAACGTACAGGAGCGATACCAAAAATGCTTCACGTCTAAAACAATTGCCCGGAAGTTTGCCACGCTATTTTATTAACAAATAGATTTTAAAAAAAATTTCGGAAGTCGCATGCTTCTTTCTATTCGTTATTTGTGAACTCTCTTGTGCTGTATTTTTTCTGCGTCCGATCTTGTGCGGCATTTTATCAATTATCTGATTACAAAGCTGACAAAGGTAATGTTACTAGCCTCTATCTCTTCGATGGCAGCGTTGCTGAGGTAAATACAACTATCGTTCGGCTTTCTTGGGTATTTTGCAGGGTGTAAAGATATTCGTTCCCAAACCAGCTCGCGGAGAAAGCCTTTGGCGTGAGATGGAAATACTTACATGAATCCACCTATATTTATGTCCTGAATATTAGGCACCACTTATACAGCTTCCATTCAATCATTATGTGTTTTTTCTTTTTAAGAATTAGTTAATGATACAGATATCCAACACCGTGGTTTCTGCCTCTGATGAGAAATTTGAAATTGCGCAACCAGCATTTACATGACAACGCACTATGGCTACTCTGAACTTCTTTTATTTTTTATGACGTTTGTGCAAACAGGCTATTGCTTTGTTGAGTTTGTTTATTTACCCCAAAATTTGTTTATATTAATAAATAAAAAATTGGTAACTGGAAAAAAAATTCGTTTTCTTTCACACAGTTTTAAAAAAGAAACCGCAGATATTTGCGCCCTCTTCGTGCTTCTAATTGTTTTGTGTTTTTGAACATATTGAATGGAATTCATCTTTTAAAAAAATGTCCTATGGTCGAAGTTTATAAAGCTAATAAATAAATTAAATAAATAACATAACGTCTGTGACGAAACGTAGACTTAATTTACTTGGTTCGATTTCTCCTTATTTCTTGTTCCCCGTTGCGCGTGTTTCTCGTGTAACCACTTAAACTTACTGGGTTTTTATCTTACGTAGTCACTTGTAGCAGAGTTTCTTGATTGCCGTAGTGCCTAGTGTTGGTCGAAATTAGGTCCCGAGCGTAAACTACTCTAATAAGTGTGTTGTTAGACGTCACAACTCACGTAAGGTGGCATGAAGTTTTTGGCCTTGAGTTCCATCTCTTGCGAGGCTTTCACCTGAAAAAGTGCAACATTTAATGCATCAGACAAACAACACGTAAAACAGGTTTATCGGCATTTCTCATCCAGGTTCAGCTAAACCAGGGAAGCACACAATAGCGAGTTCTAGAATAGGGGGCCCCACAGCTTTGGGTGCCCCAAACAGCCTGGGGCGTCCCACTGAGCATGCGCAGAACTTCTGAGCATGCCCATTGCGATGCCCCTGAGCTGTTTGGGGCACCCAAATCTTTGAGGCCCTTTATTCTAAAACTCGCTAATATGTTGTGCGTGCATTACGCGTACATTAATGTTAGTTATTTTTGGTTACTAGAGGGTTGCGGCTGGTTTTAGATGCGTTGCTCATACGACACACTCACGTGCTCATCGAGTGGAGTGTGTGCGAGCAGTATGGTTTAATGAGAAGTTTCCGCGGGTTCTGCGATTACTTTACTGGAAATAATACTAAAGTGGTCTACAAACCAAAGCTGGAAAGCGGGAAAAGTGCAGTTTTAGACGAGATTTTTTTAAACGCTTTCAACTTTGTCACGTTTTTTGATGGGGGCAGCCCAAAGACCCTATATAAGAGCTTTGTACAAGTAGCGACATTCCTTGAAGCGCCGGCTGCGTGACGGCGCAGGTTTCAGGTAGCGAATGGCGGCGCACAGCAGAGGCTTGAACTGAATGCCGTTATTTTGTTCCAGCGGATTGTGCTTTCTCAATTGTATTGGTTGTCGTTCCTTGTAAAAGATGTATCAAGGGACTTTAGGGCACCCAGGTGGGGGCATGGAGGAGGAAAGTGCAGAGCAGCAGGCAAGGAAGGTGCGAAGCATCAAACAGAACTTCGGACCGGCTAAAGGAAGAGAGACACCAAGCTAGAGAGGCGATGTATGCGAAGGAGCAGGTGGACAGAGAAATTCGCATTGGTCGGTCACGAGTGACATCTTACTGAGGACTGACTCGACATCCCGCGCACCCTCTCTCCCCGATGTCTCCGTCTGGCTCCGACACAATGCATGCACAAACCGAAAAACGAAACAAAGCGTTCCCGCTTCCCGTTTTTCGGCTGGAAAAGTGCACACTTTCCGCTTTCTGTATTTTTTTTTTTTTTAATTGGAGATTTTTTTTATTTTGCGAAAATCGAGTCCTTGTCGCCGACAACGTTTGCGTAGATGGCACGACTGGACGCGCGCATCCTCGAAGTTTTTTTTCTCTTTTAATTAGGAGGGGTGGTTGCCGTCATTTATCGTCGTGGAAGCCCGTCGAGACAGTGGAGGCATCCGTCTTTGCCGTCTTGGCGAATCCGGTGTCTCGGTGTGTCCGCTGACGCCCCCGTCCCTCGGCGCTGCGCTGACTAACAAACTTTTTTCGCACAATCTCCCACCAACGTCTAACTGAAGCACCCTCAATCTGCTACATTTTTAGGTTGCCCGCTGGCACAGGGTATACAAAATATGTCGGTATGAAGTATGGACGAAAGGGCTTAGAAACGGACGTCGTGCGTAAATTAGTTCCTAGTGTTTTTTTGTTTTTTTTTACCATGTTACGATTTCCGTAAATCTACGGCTATCGCTGCGTCGTCCTCGGGAGCATAAATCATTTTAATAAGCCTAAGAACAATCGCCAAAAGTTTGCGACGGGCACAAGAAGTTGCAGCGCGAGTGTGGCTGTAATGTTATTGAGCTTCACATGTTCCCAAAGTTTCCTTATTTATGAAATCAGTCGATAGGGAGCATAAATTGCGAGGGCTCTGTTTCAGACTAATCTTAACGTTTATGCTCACTACTTTGTCTAAGGCAAGCGGAGCGATTCCAACCCCGTGTTACTGCTCGGATTCGGTTATCACTACGAGGTATCGGATGCTATTACTCCATGGGACGTGAAGGGTATGAAAACGTATACATAAAACCACTCGAGAGACAGGTATCAAGTGCCAAGAGCTTAATTGCAAAGAGTAAATTAACCTGGTCATATATTAATATTTTTAAGAAATTCAATCAACCCATCCCACCGCCTTCCTCCTCGTTCTTTCGAGGAGGCAACGTGATAGCCTAGCTGTCATTAGTCAGCTCGATTTAACCGGCCAAGTTCCAGCTGAATGAAAATTATCCTTCCCGCTAGTTGGTTATTTATTACAAAATTATAGCGCAAAAAACTAGGACAGGAAGGAAGGCTTGGACTCTGTCCTGTCACATTGTTTCTTCCTGTCCTAGCTTCACGCTATAATTTTGTAACAAGTTCCAGCCAAGTCACTGTAGCCCACCATACCCAAGTCTAGCCTAATTCCCTCATACCCTAACCTTTGCCTAGACATTCAGTTTGCCGCGCTGCCACAGGCAGCCAGTATTGCAAGTTTTAAGACGCTAGACGGCGTCGTGGGCGCCGCAATTGTCAAACTAACGACGCCTTAAAAAATGATTTATACAGTTGAACGAAGTAGAATGTATTATTTTAAAGTATCGAAGTTCTGCTCCTCCCAAGGGTGTGCGTCGTGTCTTGCGACCATGGTGCTCTTGGAGTACTAGGAGCCAGCTCCTTGAGATAACCGATGTAATCTCAAGGAGAGGGAAGTTATTGCTCCAGCTAATCCATCTATTGGGTCCCACGCTCGTTGCGCTATACGTTGGTGCATTACGATCGACCCCGTGAGGCTATGGGATTATCTGGGGAGCTACGGCTTGCCGTTCTGTAGCAAGCTGCACGCGGCGAGGGTCACCTGTTTACGCGGGCTCCCGTGCGCCACATTGTGTCCTACTGTTTGTGTTTCAGACCCTTCATCTCCTCTCGTGGCGCCGAGCAAAGGCGTCAGGCTGCGCATCGCACGGTACGGGATTCGATCTCTACCAGGCCGCTTGATAAATCTCGCCTGTTACAGTTAATCACACCTATATATCAGTATGTACGATTAATTATGGCTAAGTATGATTCTTTTTCTTGGATGCTTACGCCTCGCCTGCTAGGGGCAGTGTATGCTTTATGTTGCCCTGACTTGTGTGTAATGTTTTTCGTCACAGGCTTGAGCGCGAGCGTGACACTTTTCGCGTAAGATCCAGTCCATAACACATTCTGTATTAAAAAAAAAATGTTTCCGCAGTTACAGGGGCTCCTATATGCTGACGAAACCTGGCAGATCGTCACGAGAAGCGGCCGCCGAAATGGAAAAGGTGGAGCGGCAGACAACGGATGAGAGGAGAGTCACGTGACTGGCGCCCCTATGCGGCGAGACGCCGAAACACACTTCTCCCGAGCGAACAAGTGTGTTTCGTGTCCCCACCGCTGCAAACGCTGCGCGCTGATGTCCAGGCTTTCCGAGAAATGGCTCTTTGATGCTCTGTGCTACCAGGTCATCGCGCTCCAAATCTGCGACCAGGCCCTCTATGGCTCCGTCGTCGAACTGTCAGGCTTTGTGAGCATAGAGGATGCTATTGCAGTGATTTACCTGGGTGTGCATGCTCCAGGTCCAGAAGACGCCGAAGCATAATCAAATGAAACTCTTTACTGCTGTTTTCATTTTGTCTCTGACCATGGGGCGTGGCTAAAAGCTTTATACGGCAGTTGTCCCCAAGGACCGATTTCAACGCCTATAGTCAGTTGCAACATAAAATATGTAAAAGGAGCTCCTTCCCCAGAATTCTCAGAAAAGGATGATCTACCGAATAAATACGCACTATTTTTCTGCAGTCACAAAATGAGGCCACGCAAAGAAAGGCGTTTCTATAATCTCAGGCAGTTGCTCGGAAATTAACATTCAATAACCTGAGGAATCTTCATATCAATGGGGTACCACTGAACAGTAGTTGACCAAAACAAAAAAAGGCTACAGTGACACCAGACCTTTTTTGGGTAGGCGAGGGTAGCCTTCCGTGAGCGGGGCCTCTGATGTATATCTTATGTCGTAAAGATTACGTAGTACCGAGTGTTTGTGAGAAAAGAACACCTACTTTTTTCACCGCGTAAATTAACTACGCATCGCAGAAAGCTGTAACTCCGCGAAAGCTTGAAGATAGCGGGGATAATATGACCCGAACACTTTTTTTAACATGACGTTACCGGGATAAAAAAATGAACTTTCTTTTACAGACGGCTTCCACAAGCCTACTATCGCCGAAACAGGGAATCGCATTATGGGGGCCTGTATCATGTATTTAACTGGAAAGAAAACTTGTCAGCAAGAAAGAAGTCAATAATATTTTTCTCGGTTTTAAGTGTTTTACCCTAGTACGAATCCGACTTACGTTCAGAGCGTCACTTCTTGTTTGAAGACTATTACGCTTAGGCGGAAGTCAGCACATAGGGCAATTTCATCTTTTGCCTTCATTTGTTGATCCAGGTGACTTCGAGTTCTCAAAGCTTCGCATTCTATCACCACCGGAAACGTCCGACTCTCATTGAGTTTCAACTTTCTCCGATTCATAGCTTATTTACGCTGGCCTAAATCACGGTTGTCTCTCCTCCCAAACACCCGGAACATCTCCTCCATTGGCTACATACACATCGCGACACTGTTAGCGCGAGCATTGTCGAATTTTACTTCTAAATAGTATTAGCGAGCACAAAATTTCATCGCTTAAGGCCACGGTCCCACTGAATGTGGCAGTTTAGGTACTTTTTGGCAGGCCATTACTCATCTCCTTTTAAATACTGTTTTGTGGGATTGATGTCATTCGAAAGGCAATGCAATCCTCTTTCATTTGATATTATGTATGTGTTGGTTTTTACTGTTCATGCGCATTTGTAGCGTTGCGAATATGATGGCGCGGACCCTCACTTGCTCCGCTAGTTCATGTTTTATGAACGATCCATTAAAGATAGCACGGTTCCAATATAGCAGTTTTGTTAAGATGATGTCGGAGCAGAATCTAACGATCCACTTTTTTGATATTTGCACTACTTTGTTTTTTTCATCCCTCCAAATATTGCCCTAAAATTGACATTTTTCAGCACAAATATGTTTTTAATGACAAGCGCTAGGGCAATGAAATTAGCTACATATGTAGTGCTTATAATCGGTAATATGCAGAAAAAAATTTAATGTTGTGTAAAATTTTTTTGTTTAGATATTTTATATCAAACGTAGCACTTTTTTGTGCTTCGAGACATGGTAGTTCAAATGCCGCTGAAGAAATAATTAAACTATGATAAAATATTTTATAACATTTAGAGCTACAATGGTTGCCCAAGAGGTGGACGATGGCTTTTTTTCATTTTCAAAGTCATAACGCTCCAGGAGCCCTTCAAACTTACCTGTTTTTGAGGCATATCTGTTTTGGACATCAAACAGATTTATTGGCATTTAATAACATTTATTGTTTGGAATAGATATACATTGCGATGTATTAAATTTTCCCAATGATCTTGCTTCGGTTTCTTAATAGGTGTAGAGCTTAGCTAATTTTAAAACCAATTAAAAACTGTTTGGGTGTTTTGTTGCGCTACCTGGCGGATGGCAGACAAACTGCTGATTTCTAGTGTTCAAAAAATTTCCGAGGGCGGCGTTGGCATCTGTATCATCATCAATCTCCGTGTCTTTTTACCTTCACATTTAAAAAATATATTGGAAGATTTACTATCGATAAATGAATGGTTTAAGTCTTGGGTCAGGCTAATAAATCTAAGACAAATAATTACACAAGCGTAGCGTGATATAATGCGTTCATTATTCGATATGATTGAAATCAATAAACAATAAAGACGAAGAGGAAAATAATACACCCGAGTTCACTTTATGCCTAGAGTCACTACATGAGCTTTAAAGTATCGGCACTCAGTTCCCCAAAATTGGTTTGGGCGCCGCCATTTTGGGTCTTGCTCAGAGCAAACGCACCTGCCGATCATCATGATCCAAAAGTACGATTTCCTCAGCATTAGATGCGGTGCTAGGAAGCTGATGCAATATTGAAATGCTCTGTCGCGGGTTGTTTAAACATTTGTGAGGGACGGAAAAGCGTTTCCTGTGATTTTAGATAAAGCTCCATATAACTGGCAACCATGATTTTAAGCCACAATTTTAAGCCAAGTGTCGTTACTCGGAACCGCAGCTTATTTACTGGCACAAGCGGGAACAATGAAGAAGAGGCAGGTGTCAAAAGGTAGTGGCTTGTGGAATCCACGGTGCTTACGTCATGGCCCCTCCAGGTATTACAAGCTTCTTGAACAAGAGCATGAATAGTGTCATTACATAAGCTACGCTTCAGAGTAGCGACACTTGGCCTTATTGTGGCTTACAATCATGGTTGCCAGTTATTTGAAGCTTTATCTAAAATCACAAGAAACGCTTTTCCGTCCTCCACTTTAAACAGTTTTCGACAAAAGCAAAGCAACATTACATGAGCTTCCTAACACCGAATCTAATGCTGACGATGTCGCACTTTTGAATCATGACGATCGGCAGTTGCGCCTGCTCTGCACAAGCACCAAAATGGCGGCGTTCACAACACTATCGGGGAAGGGAGTGCCGATACTCTAAGCGCAGCTCATTTATTGGCTCTAGTTTCCGCGAAACTCTTTTTCCCTGACTGAAACTGAAAGTAAATATGAATAATACACCATCATTATAGCTTATTTAGTTATAACAAAATACACATAATGAGAGGAGGAAGCGGGCGGGTAGGAGAAACGCGGGTTTTATGTGCGACCGTACACTGGAAGCGGATCCGCGTTCGCAAAGCGGTTGCGAACGCGGTTGTATAAAGATCCAGTACAATTGCACGCGCACTCGATGACGTCGAGTGCGCGTGCAGTTGTACTGGACCTTTATACAACCGCGCTCGCAACCGCTTTGCGAACGCGGATCCGCTTCCAGTGTGAATGAGCGGTAACGTCGAGTGCGCGTGCAGTTGTACTGGACCTTTATACAACCGCGCTCGCAACCGCTTTGCGAACGCGGTTGTATAAAGGTCCAGTACAACTGCACGCGCACTCGACGTCATCGAGTGCGCGTGCAATTGTACTGGATCTTTTTACAACCGCGTTCGCAACCGCTTTGCGAACGCGGATCCGCTTCCAGTGTGAATGAGCGGTAACGTCGAGTGCGCGTGCAGTTGTACTGGACCTTTATACAACCGCGCTCGCAACCGCTTTGCGAACGCAGTTGTATAAAGGTCCAGTACAACTGCACGCGCACTCGACGTCATCGAGTGCGCGTGCAATTGTACTGGATCTTTATACAACCGCGTTCGCAACCGCTTTGCGAACGCGGATCCGCTTCCAGTGTGAATGAGCGGTAACCGTCTCAAAAGAAAGAACGCACGAGCTTGCGCTGGTTAAAAAAAAAAAAAAAAAGGCACCAAAAGAAAAGATGCGGCACGCTGTGTTCTTTGTTATTATGCGTCTAATTGCAAATTGTTGTGTGTAGGTTTATACAGCCGGAAGTTAGTCTGCCTTAGTGGGCGTCTGGCGTCTCAGCTTTAGATGAACAATTTAGCCAGTGCGGTACAGCCGCAAACCTGGGGTCTTTAACGTGCACCACGCAGTAGTGATACACGACCGCACGCCGGTACGATGCTCATCCAGATCGAAACGGGCAGGGGCGGGGTGGGTTCTGCAGCGCGAGCTTTCGCTCCAAGTGCTCCGAGCTGGTGTGCGCTAGACCATGCACTCGGCCACCGACCCCCCCCCCCCCTGCCCCTTCTTGTGCGTCTAATTTATATACAGGTATAAGTATTTGAAGATCGACGATGGACGTCGATCGTCTCGAGGTAATGAAACGTAATAACAATGTATAAATAATAAATTTGAAGGACTGAACGACTAAATTTTTCAATTCTTGGATTGTAATACGGCGGTAGCCTATTGTACTTACTGTTGATGAAGAGCAATATGAGGTGACGAGGTAATTATAAATTGATGAGGCACCATAAGGACGGCGACATTAGTGGGTGTCGAACCACAACGTACAGTGCCAGACTTTTTTCAAGTATCGTGTACCCAAAGACTTTCTTCACCTGCAACAGTATAAGGTAGAATCAACGAGGATGCTGCTTTACAACTGTACGTTGAACAGGACAACTGCACTGTGCAAAAGTGCGGCTTATTTGTTAATATGAGGGACGGATTTCTAGCAGCATTCCCTGATTGACTACTTAGAACAAATGGCCTCGTTGACGTAAAGTGTCCCCGTTCCAAAAGATTCTTGAAGCATACTTAAACCGCAAAGGAGTCTGAGGCGAAAAATAAGAAAAAGGAGCCTGGTGCGAAAGGTCCATATCACCACAATAGCTTCTACTATCAAATACAAGGGCAGTTAAACAATACACAAAGAGAGTTTTGTGATTTAGTTATATTTACACTGAAGGTCATTGATATCCAACGTATTCAGAGAGATGACACCTCCTGGTCAACCAACATAGAGCCTTTTCTACTCAAGTTTTACATGGAAGGCCCCACTTCCGCTGAAATTCCTCACGTAGACGAGTTGTCCGACCGATTAAACTGCCATTACTCTCTATCTGGGAATCTCTCGATCTTTGTTCGTAGGCTACAGTAATATGAGATCGAGGGGTGTGGCTCTTCGTCCGCCGAATATTGCTTCGGCGGGTTTTTTTTTCGTGTAAGATGAGACCGTCGCGTGCTGCCGGAACAAGAACCTGGCGATTCTTCACTGAACTGCTTCTTCCGTAAGCTTCAAAAGGGCTTTTTTTCGTTTTGCACACCATCTGCTCTGCTTGCCCGTTAGTTGCAGGATGGTATGGTGCACTAATGTGATGCCTCATGCCGGTTTTTTTTTCTTCAAAACCTTGTTTATTTTATTTGAAGCAAAATTTTGCGCGTTGTTAGAGAAAAGTATTTTCGGTAGGGCAAAAGTAGGTAAAGAGACCGTAGAACGTCAATGACGTGTTTGGACGTCGTGGCAGGCATCGTGTAGACTTACAGCCACTTAGAGCACACATCGCCCATGACTCCGTAGATGGATACGTTTCGCCACCCACCGACTGAATAGTGGATCGTTTTTAGTTACTGTTCATGATGGCGTTGGATTCAAGGAAGACTTCGAGTCTTTCCACAAAGTTAGCCCAGGTACCAGGACTTTTGTCGAAAGCGGCAAGTGTTCGAAATGTCGACAACGTTGGTAGCCACGTGTTGTGCTTGACACTGGACACTTACCATTCGCTGAGAAGAAACTTGCTGGTTCGTCTGCCATGAGTTGTCCGATATCAGGTCATCACCGCAACACCATCTCCCGACAAAACTGGCCTTCATTGTTCGCATGTCCATAGTCAGCAATCACGTCAACTTATAAATTCCCGAACGCTCATAACTTGGCGTCGCTAAACGCCGTTCATTCATAGCGTCTTCATTGCAAATAAACGTCTTCCTATTTCTTCTGACGGTTTTCCTAAGCTGTGCTTACAACATTATATGTGTCGGTACTTCCGAAAATATTGCAACGGCGTTTGTTTTCAGGGAACTATAATGTAACAACCTTTACAACATCTTCCGGACCCCGTGAAACACAATATTTCGTGACATTATTTTAGTCGTCGATAAAATGATGAGGTAAGTACCGTAAATCGCGAAGCAGTTTACTTGACGTCCGTTTCCCCTGGTCGAGTCTACTGAGCGTGCATTCCTGCAGAGGAAATTTTTATTGATAGAATATTCACACGTCAATCAACATTTGATTCCTTCTTGGTAAGATTTATTGCGAAAGCCCGTTACAACCGCCGAGCCGCATCTCCCTATATCAGAGAACAATTTATACCCAGCCTCACATTCTCGCATACATCCGTTTGCTGGGCCACGCTACTTGAGCTATCTGAGCACAGCTGGCAGCGGCGCGAGCAAGGCCACGAGGGGAACGTGATGGTGCTCGAGCCATCCCACTGTGATCCAATGTTTCGGCCACCCCACGGGTGCGTGTCGCCATCTATTGGTTGAACTAACGCCTTGTTCAAGATGGCTGCTGTGGGACCGCAGCCTTAAATTATAGAACTAAATGAGCTCTTTCCGTAACAATAATAACTTGGATGACATCATTTGGTTTCAAAGAGAAAAACTAGAAAAACCGGCGATCGCTTGTTCGCGCTGACAGTGTCGCGCTTTGTACGCGACCAAAAAAAAAGCGTTACTGTGGTAGGCGTTCAACGATTGGTCAAACGTTCTCTATTACCCCCCGGAGTATGATGAATTCTAATTTTATTAATGAAACTAAGAGGAACTTTGGACTGACAACTCCGACGGTATTGGTTTAAGAACAAGATGACTACAAGCTTCCACCGTGCTTATTACACACACCAACGAAATTGTCGCTGACAATCAATAATACCGAACCAAATAATTTCGTCACCAACAGAGTCGTGGTTTGCGTCAAGCGTAGCATGGAGGTAGTAGCGGACCTTCACCTGGTGGCACAGAACTGCCATTACCATCAAATCTCTTACCTGCGTGAAATTCCTGCCGACGCTCTTGAGGAAGACGTAATTGTCGGGCACGACCTCGTGACCCAACTGGACTCCGATTTCCTGGCGGACTTCTACCAACCTTGACGTGGGCACGATCCTGCGCACGAGCATTGGTAAGGGAATTGTTGCTAATGCCAATCGCGCCACAAGGCACGCAAATACATGTATTTTATTAAATAACAACACGCATCGTAATACTTTTAGACCTATTCTAGCAACCTAATTTTAATACGTAATCTGTTTTATTGGCCGAGTTTCACAAGACAACTGTCACGAAGAACCGTCACGTTAATTTCACCGGAAAATTTAGCGGAAAAGTTTGTCACGTGACGTCAATTTGCCCACTAAATTCAGCGTAGAAATTGACAACACGCGACAGCGTCATGTGACCTTAATTAACGTGACGTCACTTTGTGCCAGATGGATATGCGAGGTCGTAGTCTGTGATCAAAATATTTTGTGCGCCTCGGTCTTTGTCATTATGATCAAGCTTGTCTACATTTCCCTACCAATCTCGGGTCGTGAACAAGCGGCGTCAATGCTCTCAACGCTCCAGTGCAATCAACCAATCAGGGGTAAATGTGGTGGCCCCATCACCGCATTGTTAAAACCGGTAGGACAACTTAGGTTCTGGCAATGAACCATGGCGCTAGGATATGAACGTGTAAGGTAGCTAGCGATATGAGCTAGAATGCGCAAAAGACGACCAGGCAGTACAAATCACGCGGTGCAAAGTCAATCGTCATTATAGTTTCGCTATAGCTTCGTTATTGCTTGTTATTCTTCGCTTTCATACCACGATCGAGACGGTAACAATCCGTGCAATGACAGGAACTTTTGTGAACGCCGGCACGACATGGGGTTATCGCAGGTTTGATAATGCCCACTATGTATCCTCTGAAACCTAAATATTCCGGAGCTATGCTGCGTACACCCTTAGGGCCTCTGACACGCCAAAAAAATTTGTTTTTCCTGCTAGGCGTTGAAATGGCATGTCAGGATATTACAAAAAAATTGTTTTACTATAGAGATGCTTAGTTCTTTGATAAAAAAAAATAGAAATAGGAGGCCCAATTCCAAGTTCCCGCCAGTGCACTGTGACGTAACAGTGTACCGCAAGCTGTCGGGGCGGTCAGAAGGAAGGCATCGACCTAAGTCACGAAAAGTGGGTTCGCAGGAAGTCACGTGAGTTTCACTCCTCGTGCTCTCCGCGACCGTGCCTATGATTTTTTTTTTTTCTGCTCTTTGTACGAGCGATTGTAGAAAACGAAGTTTCGGTTCCACTAGCTCTTTATCGCTGCACCGTTGGTTAGTTTGCGTGCTGTAAAAGTTGAGGACGAAGAGTCAGTGGATCGACGTGATGGAGGTCAATGATGAAAGCGTTGCGAGTACAAGCCAGTCTACGAGTGCATGCCGTCAGTCCGATGATACAGAGCAATACTGAGCACAAAAAAAGCTAACAAGTTTTGAAAAAAAAAATTTTATAACGCTCGCAGAAATTAGGATTGCTTGCGTACGACACGTCCAATTGCCTTGTTGAAGCTTCGGACACCGAGGTCGTCGAATCATCGTATACTCTCCAGGCTGAAGATGCCTACCGTCTCTCGGAAATGCAAGCAGTGCGATCTCCTCTTCAGTTGCTGAAATACCGGGACAGTCCCTCACACAGCACCTTCTAGGCACTTTAATTGATCACGTCAATTCACTGACTCCTCTTCTTCTACCTTTACGGCAACATTAAGCGATGAAAACCAAATAAAAGAAACCTTGTCTGTTTGGATATCGCTCGTGGAGGTGCGGAGAATAAGAAAAATATTTAAAAAATATTACACGCGTTCGCGGTAAGCACGAGGAGGGATACAACTCACGTGACTTCCGGCGATGCCTCTCTTCTGACCGCCCCGACACCTTGCGGTACACTGTTACGTCACAGTGCACGGGCGGGAACTTTGAAATGGGCCTCGTATTTCTATTTTTTATAAAAAAAAAATACGCACCTCTATAGTGAAACAATTTTTTTGTAACGTCCTGACATGCCATTTCAACGCCTAGCATTAAAAAAAAATTTTTTTGGCGTGTCAGAGGCCCTTTAAAGGACACGCGCAAAGGAAAATTTTTAACAGCCTGGGCCCGTTTGCCCGAAGCACTAACCGTGGCTAAAGTTAGCCGCAGTACCTAGGAGAGGGATTTTGAGATCACGTGACTGGGCTCGGTAGGGATGCAGGGAAACATGGCGGTGCCCCAGTGAGTGAGCGCCGCTCGCTTTGGAACTAATATGTCGTTGTGGTTGCAATATCGGGAGCGTTAGTCAGCAACGAATGGTCCAGGAGGCTTTCGCTTTGCCTTACCTCACTTAAACCGCAAAGCATGGGCAATGACATAGCCGCATTTTTTAGATAGTGTTTCGATTCTGGGCACTCCTAAGCCTAAATGAACGCGATAATTGTCGCCATAGCAACGTCTTTGGAAAGCGGATTGTTGATAGCACACAAAAGCAAACGGCGTCCCAACAGATCTTTTTTGTAAATTATTCAAGCACCGAGGTGCATGCTACGACTGTAGTTGCACGCGTCGCGCGTGCTGGCGTCTGCAGTAGTAACCGTTCTAAAGCAAAATGTATAAAACAAATTTTGCCTTGCACGCGCGTTCGTTAAAGCCTTATTATGATTTTTTACTTCAAATCTTTTATAAGAGGAAGGCCAGCGCGCGTGAACCGTAGAATTAAACTTCCAGCGTTCTCCTCGCGATGCTTGGATAATTTAGAAAAAAAAGTATGTCGGGACGCTGTCTGCTTTTGTGTGCTATCAACAATCCGCTTTCCAAAGACGTTACCATGCCGACAATTATCACGTTCATTTAGGCTTAGGAATGCCCAGAATTGAAACACTATCTAAAAAATGCGGCGATGTCATTGCCCATGCTTTGCGATTTAAGTGAGGTAAGGCAAAGCGAAAGCCTCCTGCATTATTCGTTGCTGACTAACGCGCCCGATATTGCAACCGCAACGACATATTAGTTCCAAAGCGAGCGGCGCTCACTCACTGGGGCACCGCCATGTTTCCCCGCATCCCCACCGTGCCAGTCACGTGATCTCAAAATCCCTCTCCTAGGTACTGCGGCTAACTTTAGCCGCGGTTAGCGCACCGAGCAAACGGGCCCTGGTTGGGAAGGGGAAGGCATAAAACCAATTTTCAACCACAAATAAAAGTTTTTAGAGCTATATTTACGACGCTATATGGATTTGTAGTTGGCGCCCGCGGGCGCCGAGGAAAAGTGGCCTCTTTTTGTCAAGTGACTGGCCGCAATTTGTCACGTGGCACTTGCGCTCTTTCGGAAGCTTCGTATGGCATCTAAAAGTAACTTATTCATCTTTGTTTGAAGTATAACAAAAAACTAAGATTAATAGGTAACTTTTAGAGCCCAAAGAAAACTCCTGAAAAAGCGCAAGCAGATGTGATAGTCCTCTGCGCCGGACAGATGACGGCGGCGGCGCCGCGGAGCTGACAAACTTGCGCGGCAAGGCGGCGGCGGCGTGGAGAAACGCCGAAACGCGTTGAAACAGCGGCGCACTACGCTCAGCGTGCGTCGGCGGAGTGACTTTGAGGCGGCAGCGGCGCCGAGCGACGGCGACAGGTCTACCACGTGACCCGCGGCGGCTCCCGCGAGTGCACACTATAAATTTGTTTTGCGCCATAATACAGCTCTACATTTTTTTCTTCGTTGTAAATTTGTTTTATTATATTCTTTTTTCATCCAGGCTGTGTAAAAAAAGTATTTTTCCTTTGCATGGTGTCCTTTAAGGTGCAACCTCACCTATCATATCCATTTGCTTATCTGTGAGCGCCTTAAACTTTTCATGTGTGTTGTGTAAAACTATATCTCTTATACCAAATTAAAGAGCTGCCATCGATTAACAACTTAATGTCAGCAAGTTAAGGACATAATTAGCAGACTCTTTTTCATTAATATTTTAGTTGACCTTACTTTCAAATTTTAACATTTATTTTCTCCAGCTATAATTATCTAATTCATACCAAAATTTATATGCATAACCTATGGAACATTAGAGTGATAAAAATTAACTATTTAATTAAGTAAACACTTCAGGTTTCAAAATAAAAAATAAAGTTAAAAATATCATTACTTCTCTGTGTTATAAAAAACGTATGATTGGGAACTAAATTGAATTTTGAGAAATTAAAGTGCGAAGAGTATCTTAATATTGCATTCGACGAAAATTACATTTCGATACGATGCACGCTTACTTTATTGTAGGGCGTCAAACTTTCCCCATCGAGTCACGACAAGTCACAATTTCGTGACGACAAACACAGATGGCGCCACCTGATCAGGAATATATTTAATTGTGTTTGTCGACGTGCATGGCCTGGAGCGCTACATGAAAGGCCAAAATAACCCCAAGGGCCAAGTGGCAGACGTCTGAAGGGTTGCGCGGAGCGCGGGCTAGCGAAATCAGGACGACAAGCGTGATGCTGCATGTTGAGGCAGGCGTATACGCCCGTACGTTCCGCAGTGCATCAGTAGCTTTTCGATTGGACAGAGACGCCGGAACGGGCTTTTGCAGCCTCTGATTTTGCAGCGTTGAGAATATTTTGAAAATATTCCGTCTTTTTTTTTCCTAAAAGCGAACGACGTATAATATTATTAATCATTTCTTCTTATTATTATTATTATTAATAATATTCTTATTATATCTAATAACTCTTTAACACTTATTAATGTAAATATCCGAAGTTTGCGTAAACACTGGGATGCGTTTTGTGCAGTAATTAATACCTTTACCGCGTCGATAGATATTTTCGTTCTAACTGAAATTGGTGTGTCATCTTTGCAATGCAATCAATTTGTTTTCGATGAATATCAGGGCTCACTTTACACCCGTGATCATGTTATAAGTGGAGGGATTTCTACATCCGTTAAAGATAAATGGTTACTGTCGACTTGGAGCATAGCCAGTGGTTCATGCAGAACCACTGGCTGTTCAAATTTTTTTGCCAGGATTTTTTTTTTTTCTAGTGGTGGTTTACAGGTTTTTCTCAGGAAATATTTCCCTCTTTTTTGCTCAACTAGATAATCGTGATTAACCAGTTTTGTTCAGAAGGACAATTTTTCGTCAATGGCGTTTTAAATATTGATACCCTTAAACCTACTAAGTCGATAGTTTGTGATTATCTGACTCTACTCTTAAATATCGCATTGAAAATATTGTCACCTTACCCACTGGAGAAGAACCACTGGTTGAAAAATTAGTAGTATCCTGTATTGACCATATCAAAATTCGTGCTCCAGATATGTCCTGTAAAATCCAACATAATTATTCATAAAATATTCGATCATTACTTTGTTGGATGTCCTTTAGACGCTCAGGTACCCAAAGAGCAAAGAACCAGGCGCGATTGTTCCTGTATTTCAATTACGGATACGGTAAAATTCGATGCTTTAGTCACTGCTTTTGACTGGAACAAACTCTTGATATCCGTAGAGCCTTCCAGTGTTTATCAAGCTTTCGTCGAGGTTTTTCAATCCTTGTATTGTGCCGCCAAAAAAGTGGCTAATTTCAAACGACGGTCTTATAAGCCATAGTTTAATTCTGATATTATGACTGCAATCAAAGAAAAAGATACGTTGTGGCTGCGTTCCCGTCGTTCGCCAAACAATTTGCAGTTAAAAGCACAGTATCAAAGCGCTCGGAACAAAACTAATGCGATTATAGGGTCTGCCAAACGAAGCTACTTTCTGCAAAGATTCTTTGAGGCAAGATCAAATGCACGTGAAACATGGAAGTTGATTAATTATTTTGCAAAGCGTGGAGGAAAGGCTTCGCTTCTTGACTCCTTTGAAAAACACTTCGGCACAGATCAGCAATCAGTAGTGAATGACTTTAACAAACTTTTTGCTGCATCATCGGGCTTGGCGAGAGACAGTGATTTCAAACCGCTTGCCTCGAGCGCTAATATTAGAGTGTCAAACTCAGCATTTCTTCCTTTTCTCAGGATAGGCGAATTATACTCCATTTTGTTTTCTTTAAAACGTAATAAATTTCCTGGTGTTGATACAATTCGTATTAAGGATCTCTGCCGAAACTTTGGACATGTTCAGTACCTACTTCTTACCACGATAAATGAGTTCTTGGTCTGGGGCGTCATCCTAACTGAACTAAAAACCCCACTTGTGAAGCCTGTTTTCAACGGAGGATAGCCTAACAAGCCTGAGTGCTATCGCCCTATTTCTATCATACCTTGCATTGGCGAGATTTTTGAAAAGCATTTGTGTCTTGTAATGTCCAGCTTCATTGAAACTTCCAACACCCTGTCTCCTAACCAGTGGTTTTGTTGCTGGAAAGGGCACCCAGCTACTGCTGGGAAAATTTTCTGACCAACTGCACAATGCTTTTTATCGAAAGTTATGTTCACGTGTAATTTTTATTGATGTCGCCAAGGCCTTTGACGTGGTCAGTCATAATATGCTTCGTTTCAAACTGCAGAATTACGGTTTTCGTGGACCATTTATCGCATTGCTTAAAAATTTCTTTCTTGACCTCTCCCAGATCGTATTTATAGGAAATTTCAAAAGTGCTCGGCTGGTGCTAAAAGCCGGTGTGCCTCAGGGATCAGTTTTGTCTCCTTTCTTATTTAATCTTTTTGTTAAACTTTTCTCAACAAGGCTCACTAGTTGTAACGTTTTTTTAGTAGGCGGATGATATTTTATTCGTCTCTAGTCACATTAATTACCGCCAAGCTGTGCAGTTATTGCAACATCACTCCGCACGAATAATGGACTGGTTTTATGACAATTATATTACTGTTAATACATCCAAACCCAGACATGTTTCCTTTCGGAGTCCGCTGAAAAATGTAGAATTGGACTCATCATTTGTGTTATGCAGATCGAGCCACCTTGATTGTACATGTAGTTCCCTGAAATATGTTGACACTCTTAAGCACTTAGGCATATTCTTTGATTCCGATTTGTCGTGGTCAACGCATTTAACTCTTGTTTCTGGGAAGTTTCGCAGCGTATGCTGCTTAATTTACAATATTAGGGTATTTATGCATTTGTTGTAAGAAAATCGATTACTAATTATCTTGCTTATAGTATAATAAGGTATGGCATCATAGTATTTGGTAACTGTGATAAACATGGCAAACTAAAATTGACCGCATTTTTGGGAATTTGTCAAGAAGTGTTGGTTATCATTATAATCTTTCATCGGAAGATGACATTTTGAAGCTTTAACACTTCCTAACTTTCATTCACTTTTTTTTGCAATGAGTTGTGTTTTCACATTTCTAGTGTAGAAAATTCAAACCTCCATTTGCGCCCCGCAGAGATTCACGTACCTCTGATCGCTTTGAAATTGGACGGTGCTTTACAAGATATGGTAAGCGAGAGCGCTCCTACTCTTTGAGTGCGTATATATGTGTTTGTGTATGCGTGATTGATGTGTGTGGGGGAGGGGGAATACGTGTGTATGTGTGATCTCTCTTTCTCTACTTCTCTATTGTCTGTTGTCTCTCTACTCTCTTCCTTTTCACGCAAAGTAGCAAACCAGCACTCACAAGAAGGTTGGCCTCTTTGCTTCCCTGTAAGTAAACGTACCTTCTCTCTCTCACTATGTGCCATACAATTTTAACAGACTCCCCGACCACTTCTTTGAAGCTACAAGTGGGAGAAAATTGAAAAGTCTATTGAACAGTTTTACGCTCTAATTCATTGTATAATTTCAATAATCTGCTGCTGTGTGATATTTTGCATCTAATATGATTGCTGTGACATTGTGAGGTGATTATTTTCTGTTTCTCGTATATTGCGATACTTGTTTTAAATGTGTGCTCTTTGGACTTCTTCTGTGCTATCTGTGACATTCCGTTTGCTGGGTTTTGTCCTTCAAGCCTCTACTGGCTTCGACCGACTCGTAACCTTAAAGTATTATCAAGGTATCTAAATAAATGAAAAGAAATGAAAAGTATTTATTATTATTATTATTATTATTATTATTATTACTGCGATGATGTATACGTGTATGGTGGTTATTGAAAAGGTTACAGAGATTATACCCATGCCGGACACTTATGAGTTCTCTGCTGCTTAATTTGAGCATTTAATTCAAATTTCGCACTTTCAGTGCGAAAATTTGAAAATACAGCGGACTATTTCGTACCTCCTCCCCTTCGTAAGCTCTCTCCCTTTTCACTGTGATTCATCCGCGGTCTCAAGATCGCGTCATCGGATCCAAACGCACGTCGCACGAAACCGGGCCTCACTTAGTCCCTTCACCACATAGCTGACATTGTGTTGGAAGCTACGTGCTTGCCGGACCAATCAGCTGCCTCCCTTTCATCATCTGACCTCATTCTCTGCGCGAGGGTATGTGCGAGAGAGCGTGATCACGTGACAAAAGTGTGGCTGGCCCAACGAGCACGTAGCTTCCCCAGCACTGTCAGCTTTGGGGTGAACGGGGTGGGAAAAGCAACTTTTGTCTGAATTTTGAGCGACGGGCTAATCTTCTAGGGAAACAATGGCTCTGTCCGGGTAGACAAACAAGATTCTGTCTTCTTGAACTGTTTGGTGGAATGCGCAGTTTATGAGTTGAGGAGGAAAGCTAAACAGGAAAAAGTGGAAAAGAGTTTCATGACCCCTTTAAGCTGAGACTGCAGCATATACCACAAGCGCGAGAGCTTGAGGTCGCTGCTTTAAAGCGTTCTTCCGCAGAACGAGCGCTAGCACTAGAAGTGCACGTCTCAAATCCAGGAGCGCGGGCTAGCTCGCTCTTGTATCCTTGGCTGCAGTTTCAGCTTAAAGGAGCAATGCAACAATTTTTGTACTTTGCGCAAATACCGCTTAAAACGGATCCCCAACGTTAATGACCTATGAAACACGAATTCGTTTTTCACCCAACGCAATAGAAGTCCCAGAAAAAAAATGAAAGAAAAACGAACAGCGTTCACCCCCTCAACTCGCAGCCAGAACAAGCGGCCACGTGATCTGGAACCGATTATATGCCGCCAGTGTTGATCATAGCCACGCGCTGGGGTTGGCAAAGCGCAGGACACGCGCTGAGTTCCAGACATTGTTATGGCTCGGCTGTTGTCGTCGTTGCAGCGATTGGACACGGGTCACTACCCGAATGCTTCTCGAGCTATAGCAATTATCACGAGCCTAAGTCGAGTGCCCACGCAATGCTCGGGTCCAATCTATGAACCGCATTCAAATATCGTCACTTGGGTGTACTGCGATCCCCGAGTTACGTCATCAAATTTTGCAAAGGAGAGATTGAATGAAAATGATCGCTTTTGTCCTTGAAATTACACCGCAACAAAGGAGTTTCTTGGCCAATGGCGTTGCGTGTGAGTATCCTTGAGTCCCAGGTGTGCCGGTAAGCTCGTGTAGAGAGAAAAACATTCCAATTGAAAATCGTTGCACAGCTCCTTTAAGGGGCGAAAAGGGTATAGTTTCGTAGTGGATAAACGAGTGAGCTGCACAGTGATGCCAGTGCAACTGTTAAAGACAGATGCCGGCATGTGGACATTTAAAGCTGCGCTACTGTTTTCTTTTTTCTTGCGTGCACGATTACGTTAGCAGCTTTATAATGGACTTGACTGCAATCCAGAGCGAAAATATGGCATCAGTTTTGCGTCAAATTTAAAAAAAATCAAGAACACAGGATTTTGAAATGATTTGGCAAGCAAATGACGAAAACGCAGTAAGTCAGGAGAGGTGGATATTTTGAGTATCACTCGCTCTCAAAGAATAGCAAGACATCACTAGAAGACGAAAATGGGTCGCGGAAAGCTATGCTCGGATATTTAGATTTTGCTACGACATATGCTAAACACTATGCTGAAACACACCGAAATCGGTCACGATTAAATGGAGTGTTCCTTCAAATTTAGTGTGGTCAAGACGAAATTAGTATTAGCATCAACTGCTACAAAGTAGTTTAAACTTTTCATACCGAAGAATAGAAAACAACAAATCAATCGATAAACCGCAAAAAAGAAGAACAACCGAAATTTGTGAACTTGTCTTAAATTGTACATTTTTTGCTTTCTTTCTATTTCTCACTGCGTATCCTTTGTCGCTGTTTTAAGCTCATGGAGTAAACCTGATCAATACGACTTCTGCGCCCAATTCTGGTACGTCAAAATTTAAAAGCAAAACCTTATATACTGCAACCGCCCAATACCCGAATAATGTTCCCACTCAAGAGCGTCGTCGCTGAAAGCGGCACTCCCGTGATCGATGGGAAGTGCCTGCGTCGACAATCCTGCGTGCGCAAATAAGCTTGCGTAATTTCGCTTCTATATCAAGCTTAAATGCAGCTTCACCAAAAGCGCGAGAGGGTATAGACGCGATTATTTATCAAGCCTATCTTTTTCTTTCCAGTGCACGACATGATTGAGTAATGCAGGTATTGGCGCACAAGCAACTGGAGTACGTCTTTGCTCGCCAGTAACTTTTTAGTATGTATAGAAGGAAAACTGATTACCCACTTAGGCGCGACAACGTGGACGTGCCGCATATTACAATATATAAAGCGTGGTATGCTTTTAACATTTTTCGCTGATACAATTTCTACAACGGTGCGACGTATTACCTTCTTTTTTTTTTTTTTTTTAATGTGCAACTTTGCCACGGGAGTTATGTTATTTGTTAGATTCGTTGACGAGAAGGTTGAAACTGACTTTTGCTAGCCCATTTATTGCGATCACAATATACATATGCAGGCTTATCAGTACAGTTTCGGCGCGCCGAGCGGCTTAACGTAAGTTGTTGTTGTTGTTGTTTTAATCCGTGAACGCTGTACACTAGTGCGGTCTGTGCAAGTGAGTTATTCGGTTAGAGGGACATCATATAAATGGCTAATCGTCAGGAAACGCGAGAAGCGCTGTGGCGTGTGCTAAAGTTAGTACTCCTCTAACAGGCACAAGGCTGAAGGTGCAAAAAGGATAACACTACCGGGTAGGTTTAGAACACCGCCGGATCCCACACGTCCCGAGTCTTTGTAAAATTTACTGATTCGGTCGTTTTTGATGAAGCCCAGCAAGATTTCAATTAAAATTACGTATTGATCTCTTCTAATTAAAACGTTGATTAACAAATTTTAGTTAATTATTCGATTTATCTTGACGATCATCTCTCTATGTTATTTCCCTCTGGCCGTAAATTGACCTTCACAGACGGAGTTAGTGTAGCCTTCACGACTTTATTTTTAAACAGTCAGTGAAGCATTAACAAAAAAAATTGGCAGCGACCATTATTTCTAAAGTCCTAAAATGTACAAAATGCAGCATTTAAGGAGCGCTCGTTAACATTTAATTAGGACACATTTATCGTTTTTGACAGTGAGGAATTTATTGCTTAAATCACCTAGATTAGGCATTTCAGCAAATGCAATGAAGTTAAAGTAACACTTGATTGGGTTTATAAGATGGGGCTTGCTCGTGTTGGTTGCCTCGTAAGGGCGCACCGAAAGAAGAGGGGGAGGGAAAATTAAGGTGTTGGAGAATATAAAGAAAAAAGAAGTGAAACAAAAGACGGAGGCCACGTTCAATAGAGAGAGAAAATAGGAAGTGTAAAAACAATTGTTCGAAGATCAATGGGATTAATGCAATAAAAATGCGTTAGCATTGGTTCTTTCTTACCCCCTTTTCATGTATGTCGTTCAGATATGGCTGTCTTAACTTTTTGTATCTTCTTGTTCTTGACCAAGCAAATATTTATTGTGCGGTAAAGATCAATAAAAGTTAGTTGAGAGTCAGCGCTGTGTCTCTGACCTTCTACTTCTCCTCTGCCGCGCTGTTTTAAACGTTTTAATTGTGACGTACCAACTAGCCCAAGCATCAAATTTAGCCTTTTCGTTCGTTTACGACCCCTCACAATTCGCTTATTACCGCTTTCCTGTCTGTCATTACCCCTTTTTATTCGTTCGTGACTACCTTTGAATCGTTTACGACCCGTCGTTTTTAATATTTTTTCAGCCCCTTTACCACTCGTGAAAAGAACCACATCGATCGCCGGAGCGGCAACTGTGCTGGGCCGCAGTTTGAAAGCATTGCATGTTTTCAAAATACCCCGTAGAAGTACGACTTACGGGACGGAAAATTAAAAAATTGCTTCAAATTGGGTGGCAAAAAAAAAAAAAGAAACGGGCACCGATTTTCATTTTCGTGACGCTGGAACACTTACATGCTCCAGGCATCCCCGGCCGGGGTGTTTACTGCGTCCTAAAAAGTGGACCCTCGATTTCCACCTGATCATGTCGTAGACGTTTTATGTTGTCGCCCTTCGCGATCCTGGCGGTTTAAAAGCCGCTTTGTCAAATGTGACCAACGACTTTTCTGCTGCAGGTCGCCCTCCAGCTCGGCAATAAAGGGAAGCTTCGACAGCCAGAAGATGGAACGCCGCGACGACAGCGACACACGCGTTCTCTCTCGTCCTTTCTTCTTTCTCCCAAAACTCCTACACCCAACCACTAGGATCGTGACACTCGGCAGCGTGACATTGAGGCTGTGTTCCAAATCTCACCCAAATGGATCCGAGTCACTCCGGCGGGTAGTGTCACGTGACAACACCGATTGAAAAGTGCTGGACGCGGGTAGGTTTTGGAACGCCAAGGTACAGAACCCTTACGCTAGAGTAAGATCCAGTAAATTTTGGAACATGGCCAAAGAGTCTAGATTGTAGAGAGGGCCCATCTGAAACCATAGGGAGTGTTTGCAATTTAATGGTGGACGCCTCCCGCGTCGAATGGTCGCAAGTGCGCATGCTCTGCGTTGTAACTTGGCGATGAAGAAAGCAGGCGGAAAGGCAGAGACGCTCGCAGACAATTGACGGGTTTGTCACCACCTGCGGCTCGTATATGCATAAACGTATTACACTAACAACAAGCGCATATCTTCACCTCCAAGCACATGGACATATCTGCTGTTATACGAACTACCAGTCAAGTATTGGGGGGGGGGGGGGGGGGGGGGGGGGGGGGGTTCTGTTTGATCACCACATCACTTGGAACGAACATTTACAAAAGCACATGGGATGTGAATTTTAAAGGGACCATTTTTGTCTCATTAGGAAAATCCAATATGCGGTATGGAATTGCGGTATATGGGAATCGTACAGGTTACAAAAAGCAGGGGATCGATATAATTTTAAAACATGTTGTAAATAACATTTTTACAGCTCAGCTTAGGACAACTTAAAAATTGCAAAATAAATATTATTGCACCACATATACTATCACTTAATCATTTTTATAAGTACGTGACACTAACTAACAAATACTAATAAACAACTTTAAATTTAAAGTAAAACAAAAGATATCTGTGGCGTACTGACAGATTTATAATTCCTAAAGTATTTACGAATTACGGTAAAAAAGAAAGACGGCAGTCCCTATCCTCATTATTTAACACTTGATCAGTCCTCGTTTCATTTATAATCCATTCTACTAAAAAAATGTACGTGAAGAGATTCATATGTTTGGCACAGTAATCCCCCCCCCCCCCCCTTATGTCACTTCAAAATAGTCATTTTGTTAGATTATGAATTTATGATCTGTTTTGCTTATACTTTTTTACACAATATTGCATAAAGATTTATAGTTGTTCGTTAACTGCTTGGTGCCAAATACACGCAAATGCTTTCGTGGGCCAGCACGTTTCTGTATATATTTTGATGTTCAATAAAATTATGAGTATTATAATTATTATTGCGAACGTGCCAAACAAACCCCGTGGCTTCGATCGTGCAGTTGGACACTCTCTGTAATGCAGGCTCTCTATCGTGAAAGTTTTTTTTTTTTTTTTGCGACATCATTTTTTGTTATTTTGGGATCATTTTTGAATGCACGGGCGAAAGGACGCTAAACGTACAAATGAAAGCAGAATTTCAGGTCCGTACACATGTACTAAGAGAATTCCTTCCTCATTTCCAATGTCTACACACTAAATCTTCTAACGAGAGCAATATAAGAACTTGTCTCGCGTCACTGCAGCCATACAGTGCCATCGTCTGCTAGGCTTAGTGGGACAAACTCCGGCCAGATTTAGTGGCGCTCCACCATGCCTCACAAGGTCAGTCACGTGACCGGTGCCACTACGGGTCGGGTAACCACGCGACGTGCGTCGAACCAGATCGCGTGACCCCACGGTTTCATAACGGGGACTCGCGTGACACCGGGTCACCTGACTCACGGTGCCAAGTCGTGGTGTCATACGACGTCGCGGTGTCGTCTAAGTTAATACGTCGGGTAGTGTTTGGTATCAAGTGGTATAACATGATGTCGTGGCGTGCGGTGTCACCTAGGTTATTACATCGAGTGATGTTTGGTGATAAGTGACGTAACATGACCACGTCACGTGATTTCATACGTGGTAACGCAGTGCAACGCGACATCCCGTCACAAGACTCCACGACTTCACGAGACGACGTCACGTTTCGTGACGACGCAGTGCCACATTACACTGCCACGTGACGCAACATGACGTGACACGACTTGGCAATTTAAATCACGGTGTCACGTGAGATTGCGCTGCTCAAGGCGACGTAGTGTGGCACCACAACTTGGCACATTGACGTAACAGCGCCACGTTGCAATTCACTTGACACTGTCGTTTCACAACCTTACTTTTTTTTTCACCTACTATAGAAATATGCGTGATGTATAATGTTAAATTGGGTTGCAGCCCACGCGCCGGCCGTTCATAAGATAGTTTTTTTTTTTTTAATCAATGTCATTGCTACTTATGGTGCGACACAATTTAAGTAACTATTGCCACAAGTCGCGTTCTTGGTTGATACCAAGTATATCTGTTTCTGTAATTGCACTTGTGACGTTTGTAGATTTGTCTAATTGTTTATGCACACCTAATTTTGATACATTCTGTTGTGTCTACTTGCTACTCACCCCCCACGGCATACCTCAATCGCGGCTCTTAAAGTATTTAAAGAAGTTGGCTACGCTTCTGAGTTGGGGTCACCCTCTGGTACATGGCCAACGTTTTGGGACATTCCTAAAACGTTTCCGAGCTTTGAAGGGCCGTAAAATAATATCTGTATGCGTCCAAAGGTTTAATTACTGCTTAGTAATATTTTATGGCAGTTATATTAAATATTTTTGGAGAACACTGCGATGTTTGCTGTTGTCTAGTGGAAATTCTCATTCCAGTGCATTTAGCAGAGAAACACGGAGAAAGGGGTGTTCAAGAAGGTTCGGGATGGTGGAAGTTGTTCCTTGTTATCATTTTTATTATGTCGCGAAGAGGGTGTCAACAAATCTGTAAAAGTGACGATGTGCAATAAGATCATTAGTTGTGTTTTGAGACGGTGTGCGTGTTTGTATTCGTTATTTTCTTCATTTTTTTTTTCCAGTCTCGACTTCTTAGTTATGGAGGTAATTGAACAACTCGCCTGCGTATTTTCACTTTTATATCGAAAGGGTCCATGAAACAATTCTTTTTTACTTTCGCAAAATACTACTTAGAATCACTTGCTAACTTTAATAACTGTATAAACTTGCCTTAGGTCGTCTTTCTGGGGTATGTCAAATTCGAGAAATATGAACATCGTTCGTCCCCTCAACTCGGAGCCAAAACAAGCGGCCACTTGGCTTGGTGCCTATCCTTTGCCGCCAACATTAATCATAGCCACGCTCTGGAGATGACAAACTAGAAAACCCATGCTGAGTACGCCTCTGCAAAGTCATGAACATTCCAACCCTATATTCTTTCATAACCCCTTTTAAAGAAATAGCGGCTGGAGGGTGGTCCAGGTGAGGCTTCCCCTCACAAAGACTGTACCCGCCGTGAAGCTACCTTCTGGGAAACCTCCGTTCATCCTCAAAAACAAACTTGCGCGAAAGCGTATGCGCCGAGAAAGTGCGGGAGACGAGGAGACGTGAGAAGGCGGGAACGTCAGAACGCCGAGCTCTGATTGGACAGATTAGAGGGTAGACGTAAAGCTAGCTGCCTTTGTCTCCATTACACTTTTCGAATGCGTTCGAATGCGGAAGCGAAACGCCGGGGGTCGGCGTTCCGCGTTCTAGCGCCTCCGACGAGCGCAGTGGAGGCGAAGGCTGAGCCGACGTCCACCTAAGCCTAATATTGTCAAAACCCGAAATGACATTCTGTGCGCCTGTGGCATCTATTTCAGTTGGGAAAAAAACTAAACTTGTCAGCAAGAAAGAAAACAATATTATCTTTCTTGTTGACTAGGGTTTCTCGCTGATATTATTCCCACAAACGTCCACAATGTCACATTCTTTGACAATATCAAGCTTAGATGAATGTCGGCGCATAAAAAGAAATATCGTGTTTTTTAGTTATCTTTTGATCCAGGCAACACCATGTTGTCAAACTTCCGTATTCGATTCGAACCGCTAGTCTTGAATTCTCACGCAGTTGGAGTTTTTTGAGAAACATAGTTTATTTACCCTGGGCAAAAAACACGGTTCTCTTTTCTCGAGAAACCCCCCCCCCCCCCCCCCCTTTTCCTCCCAGTATATATAAATATGGAAGCGTTGTAAGAGAGCCAGCCGCAGCTTAAGATGTCGCCCGGTCCAACACAGCAACCTTCTGACTACAATCACTGCAGGTTCGTCTGAACAGGGGGTAAGTGTGATAACACCAGAAAAATAAAACGCCTACCTGATGAAGCCGGCAGAAATAGCGTAGTCCACCACGTGGTTTCGTGCCAACTTCCGCTTCCGGAGCCAGCGTTCTTCGGGCACAAAGTATACGTGCAGGTCGACCAACTGAAACATAAGATACGGGTAGTCGTATGGAAGTACGTTTGTTTTACGCAAAATTTAAGCCCCTCAAAAACCCACTAAGCTCCTACTGCATAATATTTTAGTTTTATGTGTGTTTAAGTTCGACAGAGATCCAAGCAATAAACGGCAGTTTATTTTCCTCCAGTTTGTGACACCCAAATAAACGCAGATGTGGCTCATTGTTTGCGCTTTTTGCTTTAAGGTTACGTCTTCTTCGGCCTTTTTTTTTGGGGGTCGGCAAAACCTCACAATTTAATTGGATGTGGAGCGGCAAGGACAGTTTCGACATTTACCACACACTGCGTTTCTTAATTCGTCGATGGCTGTAACATAAAATCGGCGTTATTCGGTGCTTACTCTGGGCGGAGAAACCATTACGTCATGAAACAAACAACTGTGTACGAAATGAAAAAAAAAATAAAAGCAGCAGAAACATAAAACATGACCTCCGATTTCGGCAAATGGCGTATCTTGAGAAATCTAGTCAGTGACAGCTAAAAAAATAAAACGCAGGGCGTAGCTTAGTGTGTGGCTGGTTCCTCGGCGTTTTTATCAACCGATGCCGCAATCTTATTGGCTGCAGAGGGATAATAAAATGCACAATATTCTCCACACCCAGCGCTTCTTGAATTGTCGGTGTCAACAGCGTTACAAAGACCGGTGCTTACAATAATGCAAACCTTGTGGTATTTTCATAAAGCAAACCCAATATTAAATTTCAAATTAGGGCTAAAATGTCGACCGGGTTTTTTTTTTTTAGTAATATTATGTTCATTCAGACGATCTGTAAAAATGAGACGCACAATCACCGATAATTATTATGAATTAAAACGAAACTCAATACCTCAACGTATTACCTCGGGTTGGGAGCCAGTTCAAGTTATCACAAAACTTAAAGTATACCTTGAAGCCTCACATATCAGCTCCCGTCATAAAAACACGCGAGCCAAAATAAGTCATAAATTGAATAAGTAAATATTTAAGGTGAAAACTTACGTCAGACGACCTCACTGCATCTTCGCAAACAAAAGAGTTGGAAATGAGTAATTTCCAGGCTACATACAGTTTCTCAGAGAACGCGCGTCATATAAATAATTGTAGCTCTCGTTCTACAAAACACCGGCAAGCGCAGGTAACATCGAGCTTGCACAAATTCTGTCCGCCGCAAAAGATGCGTGGACTGTCGCACCCTCTCCTCCAAACTTCCCTAGCGCCACCGCCAGGACGTTACGTCATCGTAGGAAGTTCGTCACACCACCGTTACTGCACAACTTACTATGCATAAACACGCTAGCGTCACAAACGTTGAATTAATGCCGAACCATTCCCACGCAGAACCGGTGATTCGACAACTCAGGAGGTAGCTTTGCATACATTCTACCGAAGTCGTGGATTAACCCCACCCTCCACGACATAACAGAGGTGCCGTAAGAAACGGGTTCTTTCGCCTAATAATGAGATGCAAATGAGCTGACCTAAATCTAAAAGGCATGACCCGTGACTCCGCAATTACCCTATCAAGGTCCCCTTATCTTCGCGTGCCCGCATACCAGCGGACCTTTCGCTTCCCTCAACAAAACAAAGTAATTAGGCAAAAAAAAAAAAAAAACGTGACCGCTGACAAGAACACGTCAAAAGAGAGTACAAGTAAAACGCAAAAACAAAAACTCTCCGAAAATTTGGGACAGGTCAGAACGACTATTCGTAACACGTGTCCGCCATGGGGACGCGTAGGTGTGTCCCAACGACCTAGATTCTGAGGGCTCAAGGTCTTCAGCCCGCCCAACTACACCAAAAGAGAGCGTTCCTATACGGTAGGCAAATCCGTACGCCTACCACCGCCTCGATTCGGTCAGACACTACTGACATCCGAACTTGGGAGGCGGTGATAGGCCTCGTCATTTGGACAAGTCGAACCATTCCGGCTACAAAGACAGGACGACAATGTATCTTCGGTTAATCTAGATGCAAATGCAGACCATGTGGGACACTTAAACGAATGAGGCCAACTCCCCGCCAATGACTCATTAAAGCGAACGAGTCGGTGACGAGTTACGAGGAAAATAGTGTTAATGACTGTAGGGCAACAACCTCATGCTAATCACATTACTATAATCACTGCTAAATTGAGAACGGCAGGGCTTGTCTTTCGAGCGCCCTGCCTCTAGCACGCGCTCTGTCTCTTCCGCTGTCCTTTGCCCGCGCGCGCGCTTTCGAGGTGCACGTGGCGCCAAAGCATTGTCGTAGGTGTTAAGCTCGCGCGGGAAGCGGGGCATCTTAAGCTTCTTTCTGCCGTTCTAACCTCGTCAGTTACTAAGCAGGTGTGTCGTTAATAGGATATGATGTGACCGAGATTACATAGTTTTGGCATTAGTTCCAGATGGTGCAGTAAGTACATTGCACCAAAATGTAAAAAGTCAAAGGATGTCTTACAGCTAGGCCCTTATCAGAAAGGAAATGTTTAGCAAGGTAAAGATGGTCATGTGCTAGATTCATTATTCAGTTCTCAAATTAGTTGACTTTCAACCGATAATAGAATATCATTAGCAGATCGTACATCTTCCGCAGCCTGAACAGTGAAAAAGTGTCATCCAAGGACCAATAATTTTGAACAACAAGCGTTCTCGCTGAAAACCTAGATGCCAAAAACACAAAAGAAAAACGAGCTGTTGTCGTAAATACGGCTACTGTTGTTTGCGACTGAAAAGAAAAAAACAAAAAAAAAGACTAAGCTCATTGCTCAATGGCGCTTCAGAAGGAAAAACCTTTAAAGGTGCACAGTATATAAAACAAAGATTTCGATTGAGCACCGAAACTATCTCATCAATCTCCCGTTCCAGTCAGAAGCAATGACAAGAGCTAACATGAAAGATCAATCGAGCATGCAAACAACATTACCACGCCGAAGAGTCGTGCTAGGCCTAACAACGGTTGCGACCTACCTGCTCCGACGGCGGGCGGCGTTGCACGCTGCTCCGTCGGGGTTCTTCACTGACCTGGTCCATGACTTGTTGACACGACGACAGCAGCACACCCGCACACAACACACAAACACAATCAAGATCCTACCATGATGTATCTCCGATAACCCAATCAGTCAAAGAAGGTTACGTGACAACCTCCAAGGAAGCGTCAACGTTTCGGTGTCGGCGAAAACGAAAAAAACAAAAATAGCAGACGACTCTGTTTGAAGAAAGGGGCCGCAGCGATGTCGATGGGGGGAGCGCGCGAAGTGCGAGTTGCGAGTTGGCCAATGCCGCCGCGGTCGATGGTTTGGGGCTCGCGTTGCCCGTTGCCTTGGTGACGACCGGACGCTGTACGTGACTTGATGTGGAAGGCCACAGGGTGTGCGGCCCGCTGTTGACCGGTGTCTAATGGGAAAAGTGTGACTCTCCCTTCGTTACGGTCTCATCCAAAAGAAAAACAAAAAAAGGTGGGCTTTTAAGTTTTACGCAACTGGCTGTGCGTTCGTGCGGTTACCCGGCTGGGTTTTTTCCGGGTTTAAGAGAGTTCGTGGAAGTCTCTAGCGATCAGTGTTCAACATTGGGCAAACATACGTATGCTTCGCGTATTCTGGGTTAGTTTTGGGAGCTGTGTGAGTGATCACCGCGCTGACGTGAGCGCAGTAATTGCTGGTAGAGAAAAAAAAAAGAATGAGGTCATGTCGGTGTTTCGCGTTCAAGCATGTCTGCATTCAGAATTTTTCCATCGTGCTGGTTTCGCAGCTTGGATGTGATCAGGTTTTAAGAAGTTAGCAGGCACCTCTTTTACCGATCGCAAGCAACCGCGCAGTCTGCCAAGTCTAACTTTTTAAAGTCAAGCTTTTTTTTATGGCTGTGATGATGCATTGCAGCTGCATTTGCTTTGCTCAGTAAACTTATGAGCAGCAAAAATGAGCACGCCGACGGTTTACGAGCATGCGAAACGGTTCACGGCAGTGTATTATAAATGTCTATGTTCTATGCATAAATTAAAACAGTATTATTTCAACGTTTTTTCTCAAAGCGAGCTCGCACGGACGGCAAATGTCAGCGATAATTCACAAGCTGAACTTTCCTTGTCCAAAACGTATCGCTAGCAAACAGTAAAAAATAACGTGCATTGTTTACAATACGCGCTAGACGTAGCAAAGTCGAAAATGAAGTGGATTGTTTACAAGACGCGCAAAGCAGCATGTCATTACAATAGCTGTGGTAACCAGTACATTTTTATTACTAAAAGTTTGCATTTTGAGCGCAAAATGTCAGTCAAAATGCATAGTTTTGTCCGTCCCGCAGACACGACTGGCGCCTTTTTTTCCCTTGCAATTTTGGTTCGTGCTTTTAGTAATTACTTCAAATTTCACCCCGCACTCGTTGTCTTCTGTTGGACCATGGACTCCTCTATACTGACAAAGCCTGGCAGTTCGACGACGCAGCCATAGGGTGCCCGTTTACAGATTTGGAGGGCGAGAATCCGGTAGCACAGAGCATGAAAGGGCCTCTTCTTGAGGAACCTGGACGTCGGCGCGCAGCTTTTGCAGCGGCGAGGACCCTAAACACACTTATTCGCTCGGGAGAAGTGTGTTTCGGCGTCTCGCCGCAGCAGGGCGCCTGTCACGTGGCCCTCCTCTCATCTGTTGTCTGCCGCTCCACCTTTTTTCATTTCGGCGGCCGCTTTTCGTAGCGATCTGCCAGGCTTTTCAGTATATAGGAGGCTATGGTTGGGCCCTGGCTGTGCATGCTACGAAGTGTTTGTTACCAAAGGCAGAGAGAGAGCTCGCGCTCGAAGAACACCATCTTAAAGTTTACGAATTCGCAGTCCAGCACGCGCGCGTCCGTCGCTTTGGAAAGCGAGCAAATCACGTGCCATACACACTAACGCCCAAAATGACACCGGCCACAAGCGCGCTCTTTAAATATTCTACAAAGTTACTTCACTTACATAAGTTCCTTGGCTTTGCTTAGGATAGGGTGTTAACATTAAAAATTTTTGTCTGGACGCCTTTTTTTTTTCCTGTTTTTTTTTCATTGAGGAGTGCATCAAAAAATGTCTCCCGGCACGAGATTTTGACCTTGGCTGAACTACAGCGGCATCTTGTCACCGGATATTTCTTTGCATTTCTCCTGAGCGCGTGCCGTCTGCATCGAGTACTACAAAGAGAGCCACTTCCCTTAAAGGGGCCATGAAACGAATTTTGGGTTGGGATGAATGATTTTAAATTGGGACTTTACTAATCGCATATCGTTTAGTTGGCCAAAAGAAAGAGGCTAGAAAGTCAAAAGCCAGCTTTTCGGTACGAACATTTGAAAGTATAGCGGACTATTTTGTACCTTCTTGCCTTCGAAAGCTCTCCGCCTTTTCACTGTGATACATCCACGGTTCCAAAAGCGCGTCACCGGCGCCAAACTGACGTCAGCAGAACCCAGCTCACGCATTGGACACGAAAACTGCGTCACTCGGAGGTATGCGCTCGTCAACCATCAATCCGTCGACGAATATTTGGATTCGCGTTCGTGGTCAATGAGTGCCCTGACGGAACTTATTGTCACTGGGGAATGACAAGTTCTATGGTGTGCAGCACCGGTGCCGAAGGAATGTCACGACCACGTGATTTCACAATTCGTATTTGAGTTGAGGATTGAAGCTAAGGTGGAAGAAGTAGGAAAATTGTTTCATGACCCCTTTAACTAAGGGAAATTGAACTTGTACAGCTGTAAACACTTGAATGGTACTATTTTAGTAAACCTTTCCGGAAAATCAAAGAAGACCTCGCGGCAATACCATCCTGCATTACTCAGCGGGGGAAGTTCAGGGGACGTTCCGATGAACGCTCGTGCCGACTGGGATGTTTCGTATGTCCTGGAAGTGGCACCGTTTGTTTTCTCTTATCATTGAGGTCTCGTATCGTACGAAAAAAAAATCGAACGCAGAACGATGTCATCAGATTATCTGCTCGCTTTCCTTCTTAGTCATCTGCGTTCTGGGATTACAGATTGATATATACTCACAAAGTCTGGCAGTTCGACGGCGGAGCCATAGTGTGTCCGATCGCAGAATTGAAGCGCGAGGATCTGGTAGCACAAAGCATTGATCGGGGAACCTGAACGTCACCGCACAGCTTCTGCAGCGGCAAGGACCCGAAACATGGTTTTCAAACCCGTCGAGAAAAGAAGCAATAGCGCGAGGAACGCGGAGCACGAGCGGACATTCCAGCCGTCGGGAGAAGTGTGTTTCGGCGTCTCGCCGCAGCGGGGCGCCCTTTGCATGCCGCTCCTCTCATCCGTTGTTTGCCGCTCCACCTTTCCACTTTCGGCGGCCGCTTCTCGTGGCGATCTGCCAGTCTTTATTGGTATAAAGGGGGCTATGGATAAACCCACGCTAACTTCGTTTTCTACACCTAGATAATGTCACGTGCTCTATATCGTGACGTCACAATGCGCCAAGCGGACAGTGAGGGCGTCACATATCTCCAGAAAGGTCTAGAGAGCCTCTATTACAGGGAGACTTCAACTGCTTAATCGAGGTCACCTGGTTTATAGGCCGCGTTTGCAATACGAGCTGCGAGGAGGTGAGGAACGAATTGGCCGTCTGCAAACGTCCCCGCCTTTGCATCCGCTTTCCTCCTCGCCGGGCGAAAACGCAGCGCATGCACACTTGCCGACCGATCGTCGCAGGAAGTGTCTGCCATTAAATTGCAAGGGCTCCCTATGGTTTCGGATGGACCCTCTCTTCAATCTAGGCTCTCTAGCAAGGTATATTCGAACAGGAGCAAAGCCCGTCAGTTGTAACACTTTCTATTCAAAAACCGTTTTTTTTTTGTTTTTTTTTTTTGCTTAATGTAAATTCGTAAAACAGGAAGCGGCTTGCAAGCCTACAATATTGTGCGGTGGACGCTTTGCCGTGTTTCGTGACAAAATGGTGCGTAGCACAGGCAACTATGACGCCTTATGTGTGTAAAGATTTAATTGACGGTTGGCGATAACGCGCTCCAAGTAACGACGTTACCGGAACCACGTTACTATTTTCTGTAACGTCGTAACGTACTCGTTACTTTTCCAAGACAGTAACGGGTAACAACGTTACTTACTTCAAGTGACGGGTAACGTAGTTACGTTACTCGTTACACCTTCCAAATACCTGAAAAAGTACCCTTCATTTCTCTTTTTGTATGGTTTTATACTTTGTTTCAGCTTAAGTCCAGACTCAGCCGGCTCTACAAGCTGATGGGACTAATCAGATGGAGTCAGTAGGGCGCCATCTTGGTGTTGGTCATGTTTCTCTGCGTGTTTTATTGTCCCTGAACCAATTATAAACAAAAAAAAGGCCAAGTGACTTGCGCTTTTGATGCTGTTTGGTCGCGTCCATTTCCTCGTAGCGTTGGCTGCATCTGGACCTAAGCTTAAGCGAAGTGTTGGCGCCAACTCATTAATTATTGCACTCATTCTACACGCCTTCGATATTTTGCCCGTATTTTCCCTACGTATTTTCCCACCGTCCACGCAAAAAATCCCAGTTTATGACGCCTGTGACACAGCAACTACGCAATCAAAAAATCGGGAGGTCACATTTTCGTCTACCTTTCATCAATCATTTTAATTCGATCAAGCCGCACAGGTTCTTGGGCCCTCGGGTAGAAGAAGCAACTGCTTGTCTCGAGCTCGCCGCATGTCTTCGACTCTCCAAGTTTAGCTCTCAATGACCTTTTTTCCAGACCTCGCACTCCTGCCGGCAAAAAGCGCTGCGAAGGGAAAAAATGAAATACGTTACTAAGGTGTATCCGAAAAATGTTTGCGTCAAGAATAACTACTGAGACCAATCTAGCAACATAAATAAATGACAACTGATTTCAGACGACTAATACTGAGGATGTTGTGTTCTTGTACAAGGTATTGTATTACATTCTAACAACGAAAAAACAGTGAGTGTGCAGGCGAGTTGTTGATAGCTGATCATAATTACGGTTCCGTGTTTTAGATAAACACCAATAAACCATTCAAATTAACTCCCAAGTAGGTCTTATCTAAATCAAAGTGAGAGGAAACAAAACAAATGGGGATTGTTTTCTTATAAAAAAAAAATCTAAACTTCACGGGAAGTATTTCTTTTTATCTATAGATTTATTGTTTTGGTCACAGAAACATAGTGCCCAATGACCTGTTTGTGACGCAGTCTCTTTCTTCGGAATTACACATCTTATTTCGTTTCCTTCTCTTATCGGTGCGGGAGCGTTAACCATGCATTTGGCTCACGCGTGCGTTCCCTCGAGGCTGTATAATCCGATACTCGCCTCCTATTTTCTTCGACATAAGCCTGAATGTCTTATGATTCCAAATATTGACACAAAAAACAACCGTGTGTGCGAGAATAAATAAACAAAAATACTCAAACGAAAAAATAAACAGCGAAAACATGAAACCCAAATCAGAGTATAACACCAGTAACTCTGTCGCGCAAATATTAGGAAACTTCCATATCACGAGCTCAAATTGAGTGCTCACGCAATGCTCGGGTCCAATCTGTGAGCCGCATTCAAATACCGGCATTTGGCGGGGGGGGGGGGGGGGGGGGGGAGGGTCTTGGCCCACTCAGCTACGTAAAATTTTGCGAACGAGAGATTGAAAGAAAATGCTCGCTTTTGTCCTTGAATTTACGCTTCAACAAAAGAATGAATTGGTCAGCGGCGTTGCGTGCAAGTATTCATGGTGCCAGTCAACTCGTGGAAAGTGAAAAAAAAAAACAGTCCAAGCAAATATTACTACACGGCCACGTTAACATGGTGATAAACAGTGCACATTGGATAAAGACACAGTAGGAGAAAACAGGCAAGACACGCACTGTTCTCTTCCACGTGTCTTTGTCTCTTTCATGTCTTGTCTTGCCTTGTCTGTCTTCTCTTTTCATGGCTGTTTTCTTCTACTTTGTATTCGTCTTTTGTGCGCTGTTTATTAGCATTTCATTCGGTTGTTGTGTTCATAAAGAATTTATCAGTGAAAAAGTCGGTGACGTCGGCATTGGGTGTACAAAAGGAGCAAGTAAAATAAATTGAATATAGCTGAGTTTGAGACGTCCTCCTACAGTTTTTTTTTTCTCTTTACTTTAATGTTTTTTTCGTATTTTTTATTTTTCCATACCACGGTCTCTTGTGTAATATTATCTTTCTTAAAGTGGGCAATTCTCTGATAGTTTCGTCTTAAGAAAGAAACGCTTTATAACGGAAACCCCTACACCCATACGCCCATCGACGCAGACACCATGGCACGCGACGCTACGGCGTCACGTGATACTGCGTTACGTGACGTCAGATTATGTGACGTGACGATGTCATCTGACACCTGCCTTGGCGCCATGACGTTGCCATGAATGGTCATGTAATCAAACAAAATTTAAGCGGTCGCTCTTTAACCACCCCGTTATAACTTTCGAAGTGAAGGTCGCTACCGCTTTTGTTTTTTCTTCTGAAGGTCTGTTGACAAAGAAGAGCTGCTATCGCCTTTTCCGCGCACGTGTATTACCGGCAGGAAGTGCCATTCATCAGCCGTTTCCGGTTGTTTTAAAAACCATGAAGCGTCCGTTAAGCGGCTAAAGTTTCCTGGCCTTCGTTTAAAAATTGAGCTCTGTGTTTTTAGCATATGCTCGCAAACCCTAATAACTCACAACATTAAAAAAAAACTAACTGGAGTTCTACCTAAATATTAAAGACGCAAGCTTCAAAGAAAAAAAAACAACTAGAAATGCAGCTTTATTTTATGTTGATCCCGAACACCTAGAGCCACCACTGAACTCTCCACGAGTCTGCTTCTTTCTTCGAAAACAACAGTCCTTACTTTGGTTCGTACTTTTATCGACACCCCATCGTTTTCGAAGAAATTGTGTCACGCCTATGTTATTTGTATAGTGAGAAGTCCCATGCCAGCACCCTGTTTGCTTCAACATAAGTCCCAATGCACGTCGATTTTTTTTTCTACAAAGGTTAAAAACTTATTTTGAAAAACACCGAACCTGAGGGGAGCATAAACCCGCATAAAAACTCCGAATTAAAAGAAAAAGAGACACCGAAATCACGTAAATTTAGTTTTAAGCCGTTTTAAATGGCAACCAAAACTTTTCCCAGAATGTTACTTTTCCCAGAAATTTACTGGAAACGGAAAAAAAACGTAATTTCCTTCAGGCAAAAAAAAAAAAAACAACAAAAAAAGACATGCACCACAAAAAAGCGGGGCCTGAGTATTTGTGAGGAAAAGCTTGGAATCACTCACTGAGCAACACGATATTTTACAATTTGTATTCTTGGCAAGGGTGCAAGTTTGAGCTAGTTGGTGATTCATAATATTGAAAAGCGCAACAAGACACGGCCTGGTGAAGTAGGGGACCATTAACCTCTGCTTTGGTGACGCTCTGAAGAAGTTCTGCGCACACACGGTTGACAAAAGTTTCAATAATCAGGCTTTAAGACTTAAATCAGCAGAATATCTTACCACACTTCTGTCAGCGGTGGCCGAGAGCACTCTCAATAAGTTTTTAAAAACTACTATTGAGGGAACGAAACCTCAGAGAAAGAAAAAGTGTTGTGGTCAGACCATACTTGCATAAAGTATTTCACAACCTTAAGATAGTGAGCTTGCGCGAGAGAGTTAACGTTATTCTCTCAGCCCCTGAAAAGTAACTAGTTTCTGTAAGAAAGTTAATTCTAATTCGGACACGATAAGGACAAATAGTTGCACGAAGAAACATAAAGCTTTCTTCGTGGTGTGTGTGGAAGAGGTTGCGTACTCCGTCCCATTGTCCTGCGAGAGTCAGTGTGCAGGGCAGACAGGCCGCTGCCTGAATGAACGTTAGAGGGAACATTGTTACAACGTATATGCGGTCACATCAGGGTGTGCACTGGTGTCCACCGCAAGGATTGTGGTTGGCCACCACACCTTCGCTGACAGTAACGTATTAAACATAAACAGAGAAGATTACGCGGGAGATGTTTGAAGCCCGAGAAATTGGTAGATTAGGAGTGCAGTGTGTCAGCACTAACTCGTTGTCATTTTCAGATGAAGAACTAAGGTTTCTCGACCGAAGGCAAGGGGCTCGTGTTGCTGTCGATGAGTGATGTAGCAATATTTTAGCCTATGAACCGTGTGCATATGTTTCTTCTTTGGCTTGTTTATCGTTGAAACCGGTTATACGTAGTTAGTGACTGCGGAAATAAAGTTTTGTTGTAAGTTAGCGCTGTGACTCCATCTTCCTTGTCCGTGTCTCGTTGCGCTCTTTGAATATTACGTATTCTTTGTTATGTTTTTACAGCAGAGCTGTTAAGGGATAGTTTCCCCAGAATCGTGTCCGCCAGGAAATAAATGTCGACACAACACTTCGGACAGCTACCGCCATCTATGAGTGACGGTAGCAACCAGACAACCGACAAGCCTGTTGTCTGGTTGGCAACGTTCCCAGCCTTTTCACTATCGGTTGCCGACTTGTGGCCGGCAATTACTTCATTCCCACCATAGTACCGCTTCGTTGGTCTTCCTTCTTAACCAAAGTGGAGAGGCTGAAAATGTTTTTGTTTTGCTTTGTTTATGCGCTTCAATTGATTGAGCGCAGTAATCTAATTTCCCTCATTTATAACTTCGTTTCAAACATTTTTGTATACAATTTAATTGCAAATTGTAGCCGGAAAAATGTGAGGTAGCAATTGAAGAATTCAAAACTTTGCAGGTTATACTTCGCCAAGCATGAGGCAACATCGATGCACACTGAGCCTGTCCGATCTAGAGGTTAGTACGAGCATGATATGTCACATTTACGACAGTTTCACTGTATCAACGCATTTTACCTGCGTCATTGTTTTGTAGGGCTCCAAAAATAATCGACCTTTGATAAAATTGATGCGTGAATATTTTCCTAGTATGGCCGATGCTTGTTTTTAAAATCTCTCGGGACGTAGAAGGCATCTTCTTTTATAGCTCTTTTTTTTTCTTATTGATATGAATGTATTACGCAAAAGTCTCCCGTATAAAGTACTTGAATTTTAGAAATTCTCGTCAGTTTTTATTCCTTATAGTCGGTGACAGGTAACAGGCTTTCCGCATTTGATAACACATAGTCGCACGCGCAGCTAATGCCCGGCGGAAGGAAACAAGCGCTAGTTGGAGGCGAAGCACCTGGGTCCTTAACCTATCACTTAAGTCCTTAACCTATCACCGACCATCTTTTATATGTCACTTTCTTTACATAAAAAAGGAAGATTTCTTTTTTTCTGTAAAGTTTGTTTCGCAATTGCTGAAAATGTTTTTAACTGCAGCGCTTTCAATGTTATAAAACTATAATGCTTGGGAAGCACATGAAAAAACATCAAGAGAAAACCAGTATCAGTATATTTTAAAATGGGCTTCATGTAGCGACAGCTATTGGACCTCGTTCGTCTCTTATACTCATTCTCACCACAACAACCGTACTTTTTGAAAATTCGACTTCTCATGGACAGCTCTTTCTCCTGCAGTAAATTAAAACATTTGTATCTGCTCTCTTCAAAATTAATACTTTGTAATTAAAAACCTCAAACGTATATCTTGCAGTAAAGCTATGTGGCACGTAAAAACCGACCTTTTGGTTGTATCTAACCTCCAAATTTCGCAATACGAGCCACATTGTGCAGCGTGCGAATAATCCTCAAAATTTTATTCTGAGTTCTGAGTCGAAGTCTGTCCACAGTGACAACCTTTTCTTTTTTTCTTTTTTCTGGCATTTCGAAAGCAAAGATCGTGTGCTCAAAACACTGATCTTCGCTCAAGGTGTGCGAGCGAACGCGTACAAATAGCTTTCGCTTTATTGACATAAAAGCTTGATGCTCATGCATGGTACAGGCAAGCAAACCACAAACACTTCTTGCAGGCGTGTCACAATATTGTTGCCGAACATTCTTACGCTTGAAGATCAGCAACCAATTAAAAAATGAAGATGTTAGAAACCCAGCGGAAGCGCTGAAGGTTGTTCCAGTTAACAAAAGACTGTTTTTTTTTCTTTGTTTTTTTAGTATGCGTGTGTATATTTATCTTTTTATTTTCTGAATAAAGATTTCTATATAAGACATTCGTAGGTTATTTTATATATTAGAGCTGAACGTATGTTGCTTGTTAACCTATTGAGTCAAGGAACTTTCGATATATAAATTTAAAAAAAAACTACCGGGGATTTGGTGAACGCCTAAACCTCTGTGACGCCGCTAATACAAAATACACAATACAGTCTGCAAACACTGTCTTATGCCTTCCTGCTAGGTGGCGCAAGCTGCCGCCCGTTACAAAGGGTATAGCCATTACCATCCATCCATCCATCTATGGCGGTCACACTGGTCATAAGAAAACTGGCTGCATACATGTTCCAAGCTTACACACGAAGCAAACATGCTTCAAACATGCACGAGGCGTGTACGCAGAAACTTCTGTCATCATGCCTGCAGCGAACACTGTCTTTTTCAAAGGTGTATATGCAGTGTGACAGCGCCTTTAACGTTAACCTGAGTCTCTGTTTGTCTCTCGGTATAAGACTTTATATTTTTTTGTGTGTGTTTCAGAATGAACGGAACGGTTGATTCCAGTCTCAGCTACTCACATGGATAGCCCATGCCGATGATGGCGATGATCACAACGATCAGGACGAAGAGAAACAGGAACACGAGGAGAAGGATGAGCGACCTCTCGGGATACAGGGACATGTCCTCGTCCCGCCTGGGGGCGAAAGCCCAAGACGAAATCAAGAGTGACCACGAGGAGTTTGAGAAGATGCTGCCAGGCGCTTCTGGCACATCTAGGGCCCTAAACTCGTCAAACACAAAGTTGGAGCCGAAAGCTCGCGGAGCGTGCCGATTCGACGCCGCCAAAAAAAGCGCGAAGTCATCGTCGGGATAGTCCAATGTGTGCTCTCCGTCAACCTCGGCCCGAACTTTGTGTTTGAGGAGTTTAGAGTTTAGAGGCCCTGGGGTCCTCAACACGCGTCAACCACAAAGTTGGGGCCGAAGTTCTCACAGCACGCCGATTGGGATGAATTCGCGCGACGATGACGCAACGCTTTTGTCGCCTAAGTCTAGTCGGCGCTCTCTTCGAACTTCCGGCTCCAACTTTGAGTTGGACGAGTTTATAGTCCCTATACTGCATATTCCATCGCCCCCACAAGAACGCTGTGAAGGGATATAGGCTGTCACTGTACTCCGTTTCACTGTGTCACTAAGCAGTCCAAGGCACGACCACATCCAACCACGAACAGACGTACTAAAAGCGAAAGTCACCTGTGCTTCCTTTTATAGGAAGGAAGCACCAGTGATCCTCAGCTGAAACACCCTGTCGGGTCTTTTTTCTTAGCCTGCAGCTCCCACAAGCTCTATTATATCTATACTTTGCAAATAGGATGAAGTGTGGGACCTTCACTTCACATGCAATCCTTAATTCAGACCGAACCTTTCTCAAAAACCGGCAGGTACGGAAAAGAAGCACCAAGGTCTGTTTCATCACATATTCTACACCATTGTACATGCATGGTTTCGTGATGATAGAACACGTACAGAAAAACGACGAACACAATGACGTGGCGCTTTTGACGCTCTCCGATCGGTCCCATTGGTTTGTGACGTCAGCTGCGCCCCGGACTCAAGGTGAGACAAAGTGTAGCAATATAAGAGCGCAGTCAAAAGACAGTAAATCACACAAACTAAAAAAAAAAAGGTCACAGCGTTTTCAATGTACCTCAACGGTTTCGCCGACGATAGCAGAGCCGTGTATTGGGTGAGTTTGGTCATACATTGGTTTAAACGGGGCTGCATCTCGTGGCCAACCACAGTCCGCGAAACAGCCCCTAGCGGTGGTCGTGAGCTTTAGAAATGCGACCCGACTAATTTAAGCCGCTTTAGCGTCGCTAGAGTAAAAGGTCTCACTCTTGGTGACTGAAAACTTGGCGCATGTGAGGTTTTCGTGGCGTCCATATTCAACGGTATAATAAACGAACGTGCGCTCCAAACCAGAGCAAACTGCAAAGCTGCGATCATTGCTGCTGCGAGATTGAACGCTTGTATTTCACGCGTTAAATGTCGTTTTTATTACTGGGACTTCAAGCTCTGCTGATTGGTCGACGCCGTGTTGCACTTTTGGTTTACGTTCTAACCGCGGGGGGAATATTCGGCGCTGGCGGCGGCGGCCTTTGCTCCGCCCATTGGCCAAACTCTCCCATTATACGGCTCTGGATGATAGCGCGAGCGCATAGAAGTATTGCAAACACGCAAACACCGTGACGGTGCGCTTTTGCAACCGCTTGATTGGCCCTCTGACTTAATGAACGCGCGGCCTGGTGAAATCCCCACGAGTATCATCTTATCGCCCTGTGACCAATGGCAATGCGGTATTCGCCGCTAAAGGCTTAACCGCATGTAAGCGATTTTAGCGATCGACGACACGGGTGACGGCGACAGCGACAAGAGTGAGCGACGAGTGACGAACATTTCTCACTGTCGCTCGTCGCGCCGCTCGGTTTTTGGATTCCTAGAAACCGTCGCTCATCGCTTTGGTCGCTTGCTCTCGTCGCTTTCATGCGGTTCGCCTCGTCACGCGACTGATCGAGCAACAGCGAAGCGGGTCGCCGTTGCTTGTCTCGTCGCTCTCCAAATCGCTTACACGCGGTTTATACTTAAGAACGCCGACCAACCAATCTCGGGGGGAAAGGATTGTGATCATCACAAGCCACGCCCCCGCGTTTTTTTAACCTTCCATTGGCTGTGGTGCGTAGTAGTTATAGTATGTTTAGTACATTTCGGGGCACAATTAGCGAGCGGCAAAGGGTTGCGTAGAGGCTCTCAATCATTCCACGAGAGTCATTGTGTTGCGGCGTGCAAGGCTTCAATTAATGACGCTCACAAACAAAACATATCGCACCCAAAAACGGGTTCCGGCAGAACGAGTGGACATTCAAGTAAAGAAAACGAACAAAACCATCCATTATCTAGACCGACGCCGGCAGAAAAGAAGCGTTCATTTCCCAAAAGTAGAAAAAGTGGCACTTTGTACGCGAATGAAAACAGAGACAGGCGTAGAAAGAGCAGAGGCCGACAAACCGCGGAGACCCTGGACCCAAACACAGAAACGACGCTAATACCAGGAAGTAAGCATATTTGGTCAAACAAATATACAAATCTTTGAAACGAAATGTACGTGGCAAGAAAAAATAGGGGGGAAAACAAATGACTCGTTGCAAATAACATACGTATCCATTACGGAGGTATAGAATCGACCGCGGGTCGATAATTCATGCGCGAAAGCGTTGCGTAAACTCAAAGAGGATATACATCTAGACTAAACAAAACACCAGATTGGACGAGTGCGTATGCATATGCGAATCATCAGGTGAGAAAGCAAACTGGCACAAAGAGGAAAGAGACACCTATTCTTCATTTCGATATTTCATTCAGCACCCTGGCAAACCACGAGCCGTTTATTACACCCCCCCCCCCCCCCTAAAATTATAACAAAACAAAATGTCCATTACTCGAGCACGCGCTCTGAGCTTTCGACGTGATCTTTGTTGAGCTTGTAAGGAAAACGAATGCTGTGCAAGCGTTCTGCCAGGGCTCGGAACCGATCCCATGCTTCGTGTCCAACAAAATGGCGATCGCCACTGTTGCTCAATAGACGTTTGGGTGTGATATACTGTGCTTCCAGACAACACTATAGCCACGCACAACCTAAAAAAGACGCCACCCGTGAAGAAAGGAGAAACCACAATAAAAGGTGCTCTCAAATATTTTGTTTTCATTTTGTGACGTCAGAAAAATGGTGCTATTGTACTGAATGCCGCCGTGACGTCGCTTCTTTTTGGGAATAAAGAGGCGGAGCCTCTCTCGCAGTTTTTCTGCTGCAGCAGAGTATAACGTGTACAAAGAAACAGCGAAAACTGAGACCATTCGTAACTAATAAGGAATATTCACGGACGATTTCCGACTCCATTTTTATTGGAACTGCACTCGCAACTGGTACCGGTGGAAATGGAAGCGCATTTCGCATTCACTTGCCCGCACGAGTCACCAATCGGGATTACGTAAACAAACTCAGAGGAAAGCAGGAGATAAAGTAGCGCGGGATGTCACGGCACCGAGCTCTGGTTGGAGCCATTGCTGGGTAAACGCAAAGATAGCTGCTTTTCTCTTCACTCACTGTTGGAACGCGTTCGGCGCTCGCGTTCGAGTCGGGAGTAAGAATAAAAATATTAATAAAGAAAAGGGTCTAAGATATATGCATAGGTGAGGACACACAACACGGCGAACGGTGCGACGCGATTAGCCAGATTAAGTCTTATTGGCGCGCGCCAGCGTAGCCTTAGCCGACTGTGTCTCCGCCGTCCAGGCGACAGAACTAAGAAAAAAGGAAACGAACAAATAAAAGAAGATTAAAGGCGGTTGCAATTCTTTTTAATGCCGAATTAGAGCGCAGCTCTTCAGGAGGAGAAGGAGAGCGTATGCCCCTGCTCCCCCTCCGTACCTTTCCCTCCTCCTCTCCTGCCCCCCCCCCCCCCCCCGTTGATCTTGCCCGCTAAATTTAGCGAGAAAATGAGGCGCCCGTTTCCGGCTTGAGCGGCGTCGCCGTCGGCGTCGGCGTTGCTGTCGGCGTTGCCGTCGGCGTCGGCGTTGCCGTCTGCGTTGCATTACGGGACGTTTTCCCACTAAAGGTGGCGAGGAAATTTTCCCTCTTTAGATTCCATTAGTGGGGAAACGTCCCATAATGCAACGCGTGGTTACGCCGCCACCGACGCCGCTCAAGCCGGAAACGGGCGCCAAAGAGCTGCGCCCTAAAAAATCACCTAAAGAAGCGCAAAAAATGTAAGGACGAGGAAGTAAACTAACAAGAGCGCTTTTTTTTTTATTATTTTGGCCTTATTTCTAATCCATCTCACTGGCGACAGTTTCGTAACTGGGCGCAGGCGCGGTTCCTGGCGAAACCGTCAGGCCGTTTTCCAGGCAAGAATTGATTGGCCGGGGAAGCACCACGTCTTCTAGAACTGTGACTTCTTGCCCTCTCACGCTGCGACGGGTTTTCTTTTTCAGCGTCGCTCTTGCCTTCTGCCAAAAGAACTCGGTGTATTGCGCCGCTGTCCGGAGGTGAAGACCGTAGGCTCTTTCAGTAGCATATTCGCCTATCTCGATAGCCTGGCACTTGATTCTCAGGAACTCTCTGTATCTCCCCACTTGTATCCAGGATTCGGACCACAAGATACGGCATACTCTTTTTGCGTCGCCAGACGATGGCTGCACTCCGTTGAATAAGGCGAGGACTTCCCGAGGGTAACATCCGTGGCAAATGTCTGTCTGCTTTCTCGTCCTTGTATTTTTTGCGCTTCTTTAGGTGATCATGAACCAACTGGCCCAAATTGCTGCCTTAATGCCAAAAAAATCGACTCGTTCCCATGGTTTGGCAACGAGACTTTTTTTTTTCGTTTCCTTTTTTGTAGTCGGCTAAAGCGGTGTCCAAACAGGACACTACAAAGATCGTCAGGCCATACTACTCCGCCAACTCGTTCGGTGCTCCGCTTCCGGCCGTTCTCTTTGCCGGGGGGAAATATCCCCCCGTCAAATCTTCCCCTCGCCAACAGAGCCAACAGAGCGTGTGAGCGGCTGTCCGCACCCACGTAATGAGCAGAGCAAGGCCGCCGTGGAGGAAGCGAGGGGGAGATTTGACGGGGGGGGGGGGGGGGGGGGGGGGGGAGCTTCCTTCCAGCAAAGAGAAAACGACCGGAAGCGGAGCACCTCACGATTTGTCGAAGTCGTGCGTTTTGTAGTATCCTGTTTGAACACCCCCTTAAGGCTACACTGGTGAGCTCCAATAAGAGTTGGTCAGCGACGAAGCAGTATTAAATCAACATGCGTAGCGCAAGCACCAAGTTATACATGACGCGGCAACCCCCCCCCCCCCCCCACACACAAAAAAAACGAAAAAAAAAAAACGACTTTAATAGCAAGCGTGTCTCCCCTAGAGAAACACAGGAAACTGGGCCCGTGACAGGGTGCCATTAGCCTCCTATTGAGAATCCATCAGGTGGCGCTGCTTGCAGCCAAGACGACGAAAGTACTACTTTATCTTGCTGTTCAGACGTGCGCGGTGTTCACACCTATATTTCTTACACCATTGTAGAGACAAAGGCGGCAAAGATTGCGTCTACCCACGAATCATTCCAACCAGGTAGTCTGACGTCCCCGCTTTCTCTCACCTCCTCTTTTTAATCCTAAACCATTAACTGTCCCATGGAGCGCAGCCGGCGTTGTCTGTAGCCGCAAAAAAAACGGCGCCTAAAATGCGGCTAAGTGAATCGGCACCTCAATTCCGGTTGAGCGAAACGAGCAATAAATTCTCACTGGCTCCGACGCGTCATAGTTTCAAGGAGCGCCACCCCACAAAGAAGCCCTCCCCATGGCGCTGCGGCCCCGCGCGCCGGCAAACGGGACAGGGTGGCGCGCGCGCGGCCGCCCCTCTCTTTCTCTTCTCGGGTCACGTGTCAGGCGTGGCCGGAGGCTCAGAAAAAAAAAAGGGGGGGGGGGGGGGGGGGGGGGGGGGGGGGTTGGAGCGGAAAATTGCTGCTCCCTCTCTCTGTGCACTAGTGTATCACGAGCTCTACGCTCTGCCTTCAGCCATATCGCGCCGCCCAGCCGGCATCTGCGGAGGACAGCGGGGCGCGCTGCTTGCAGGAATGCGCTGGATGTACGAATGCTTTCGCATTCGTACACATAAGCAGTTTTAAATTTCCTCCTGTAATTATTCAGTTTCTATCTGTACAGACCTCTTTTTAAGTTACCCAAGCACCAAGAAGCATGATGTGAAGGTAGTTGCATGTGCTGCACATACTTGTGTAGGTTGCGTACAGATCGACCAAAACGACAGCAACGACCGGAACACCGAGACCAACCGCGATTTATGACCGCCTCACAAAGCTACCTTTTTGCATTGCTTGGAACATTGTGGGCGGCGAACTACTCTCCCGGTGATCTGATCGTTGCCGTCGTTTAGGTCGCTCTGAACGGAAGCACTGCAACTGCCTAAATCATCCTTAAAGAAAATTTGAAGAGGTTCAGAGGTTTTTTAAACAAAAAAAACGAGTTAGAGGTGAATCCTAGAGTATTTTTATCTCGTAAATTTGAATATCACGATCGTTTTCCCTGAACACGTAACTTAACGCCAGAAAACATGAGAAACCTGCGACCAGTCGTTACGTCATTAAAGGAACTTTCTGCTTCCAAGCTAGTGTCACTCGAGTGGGAAGCGCGTGCGATTGCAAGCTTGCCAGATATGTTCTACTGCACTGACACGAATCGCGACATATTTTTCTGACCTTTTCTTTTTAAATAGCAGAGTGCGCGTGCTTATATAGCTTTGATAGGCGCTGAAGATGCGTGAGGATGGAGACTCCGAAAACTCCTTTTATGACATCCCGCTCCGGAAAGGTGGGGCTTTAGCGGAACTTTCAAAAATGATTCTCTGCGGCCTCCGTGCAGCAAATTAAAAAAAAAAAAGTCTAATTATTCGTTATCCTAGAGGCCAAAAAGAAATTGGGTTGTGTGTATGTTTATACAGCTTAGAACTTAGTCTGCCTCAACGGGCGACTTGTTTTCGAGCTTTAGATGAGCAACTAGGCCAGTGCAGTACAACCGCTAGCCTAAAAAACTGAGTCCTGACACTTTTCTCGGAGTCCCCAGTTTGGTACCACGTTGCCAAGGGCTAGCGTAGGTCTCGCAGTGCTTCAAATCAGTTGGTCAAGGCTACTTGTGCGAGCGCGTGTCTTTGTTTAGCGTCTCCTTCGCACGAAAGAGCGTGGCTGCAGCACTGTGGAGGCTACGTCAGCCTTGTCAATGTAGCGCACACGTAGCGCGCGACTTGAAACTTTTCCAGGTTGCACGACTTTTCGTGCGAGCAGAACGTTCTGCCAAACTTTACTGACGATCCTGCACTTTTGCCTGTACAGAAGACATCTGTATGCAGGAGCATACGGGAGAGTTTTCTTACAAGCCGAGCATTCTGGCGATTTAATCTCACGTGCCTGTGCCCTTTTTTCTGCTGTAGACATTTATGACACGGAGTACACACATCATGGTAACTTATCGAACCAGTTTTCTAAACCCGCTGTAAATCGTAAAAGCACCACCCCCCTCGACCCCAGAACCCCGAATCTAGAAGGCTTCAATGTCCAGAGACAGTCCAAAAAGAAGTCCTCACCTTCGCGGCAAACGTATTGGAACCGCCGTGACGGCACGGCGGTCCGCGTATTGCTGCTGGTACTGAACGGGCGTTCTGGTCTGCTGGACTGCCATGCGCCCCTGCGGGTCCCCTGACGGCGCGCGCGGCAGGTAGCCCCGGCTCCCCTGCTGCATGGGTCTTGGCCCACGCGCCATCATGGGGGATATCCTCTGGGGGGACATGGCCGGAGACTTGGAGGGCGACATGCCCGGCGATCTGGTGGCTTGATGCGTCGTTCGCGGGGGTGCGTAAGTGCTGACGAGGGGCTGCAAGAAACGGCGAAGATTAGGTACAGGCCATCGATAGTTATGGGACAGCTACAGTTTTTGCGAGGCTGGAGGAAAAGACGGCTTTACTTTGGCAATGGTCTTATTGCTCACCGATTCACAAAATTATGCGGAAATAGCGGTAAAGTCTAAGGTCTTTATTAAAAGACGCGCAAACGTAGCAGATGGTTCACTATAAAATACGGTTCTCGCGAAGTTATATTTGTAGCTGTACTTGCTTTGTCTCTGCAGTATAATTACCGCATTTCATATGCGTAGAAAACAAGTTATAGCATGTTTAAGAAAACAAGTCGCATTATGCAACAAAAGTAAAACTTTTGAAATAGAGTGTGCATAGTATGCTTGGAAAAAAAAGTCAACTGGAATTCGTGTGTGATATATACGCAACCCATTACTTACGTCATGAAAAATATGTTCACGAAACGTTCGCACAAATTAAGGGTCTCAGCTTTTGAGTTACATAATTCCTGAATTTTTAAATAGATTTACATAATTCCAGAATTTTAGATAGATTTATAGAAACGGTAGATATTATTACTAACTGTCAGTCGCCTCAAAATTTCGCGAACAAAATAAGGCTTTGCATATTAGGATCTCAGCAATATTACGTTTCCCATCCTGATCCTTCTCATCCTTCCTCTCTTTTACTTTTCTTTTTCGCTTTGTTTTCTATGATTTATAGCACATATATCATCCCCACTTGATGTTCATATATATATATAGATATATATATTTTTTTTTTGTTGACATTACGCCAAGGCTACAAGTGCACCATTCGTTGCATGCATGTAATTATGCCTATTGTTGCTCTGCTGCTGTAGCGCTGTAACGAGGACTGGAGCCTTGTCAGGCGGCTTTGGTCGCCTTTCGCTCCAGCCTCCCAGACTTCTGGTATAAATAAAGAAACAAACAAACATATTAAAGTGAATCGTCTTGAGATAGAGCACAATAAGCTTAATGACAAGAGTTTACCTTTCACCTACTGCTAAATTTTAAAAAGGTGACTCTGTGGCGAGTTACTCATTACAACACCCTCCGCATCGCGACACCAGCAAATTCGCACCCGTACGGTTGTCTGACTGAGGCGATTCGTCTGAAGAGTTTCTGGGTCGGTGCTAGTCTCCAGCGTCTCCGACGTCTCCCTCTTGCGAATGACCTCGTAGATGACTCTCTCGGTAGAGGTCACCACGTTGTCGTCCATTGGAGCGTGATTCTGTTGCTGGATCGCCCTCAGCTGCTGCGTTATGGGCGTTCTGACCTGCGTTCCCCCCTGCTGAAACCTCTGCGAGGCTCGCGCATCCTCGTAGGACCTGAAGCTCCTTCCCGGCACTGGCACCGGAGCGTAGGTTTGGGCCTGCCTCTGGGGCGGCGGCTGAGACGGCCCCAGGGTGTCGCTGAGGTTGACGACCACAGTCGTCGCGGGTAGCATGATAGGGCGAGAAGAGTCGCTTCTTTGAGAAGGCTGGAGCATCGGTTCCCTCTCCGTAACCTCTTGGTACGAGTCATAGTAGGACGACTGCTGCGCCGCTCGCATTCGCCGGTCCTCGTAGTACTCCACGGGTTGGGCCATCCCTTGCCGCTGTGGCTGGCGCGCAGGCACATCCTCATAGTAGTCATCAAAGGGCGGAGGCCTCGATGGTATCGGCGGAGGCACGGCAAGGTAATGGGCCTGAACTACCATAGGTTGAGGAGCTGGTCGGCCTTGCTGCACCGGTTCATTGACGCGAGTGTCTGAGCGATGTCGCTCGAACATCTGGACTTCCACGTAGTTTCGACCTTCCTCTTCGTCGTCGTATTCTTCCACGTAGCAGCGGTCGGCGTATATGGGTCCTGTGTCAGCCATGGCGCGTTTCATTTGTTCCGACGGCGGAGGCGGGCGGTAAGGTCCCCTTTCTTTCGGGGGGACAGCTTCTTCCCTCTCAAGTTCCCTTTTGACCAACTTCTGGGTTGCCGAGAGCTCAGATCCCAATGTCTTGTCTTCCTCCACCTGAAGTGGGGGGGCCCCTTTCAGGGACTGCGGAGATGGGGTTCTCTTTGGAGAAACGGACTTCTTTGAAGATTTGTCTCCTTTTTTCTCATCTTTTTCCGACGTGGACTCCCCGCTCGATTTGCCCTTTTTGCCCTTCTTGTCGCCTTTATCTTTGCCACCTTTCTCCTTGTCAGCCTTCTTGTCGCCTCCTTTCTTGTCATCTTTCTTGTCCCCCTTCTTGTCCCCTTTCTTGTCATCTTTCTTGTCCTTTCCTTTTTTGTCTTTGCCGCCTTTGTCTTTTCCACCTTTGTCTTCCTTACTTCCCTTTTTGGCCTTGGCGGCCTTTCCTTTCTTTTCCTCGTCGTCGTCGTCATCAGCCATGATTGCGAGTTTTCTCTAGTGCAGCCCTGCCAGATTACGAAACAATTAGAAAAATTGTGCCATCATTGAGGTACATAATTAAAATACAATAGAAGCTGTTTGCCTCATGGGAAACCTAATTGAGAGCCCAGTACAATACCGACTTTTTATCGCTAACGCCTTTACATAAAAAAAAACTTCGTGATAGCGAAACATATAAACATATGGACTCCCGCTCGTTCCCAACCCGTGCAAGCGTGCCTTGCGTGGCCTAGACAGTAGCCTGTTTGGCTCGCAACTGAGGGGTCGTGGGTTAAAATCCCGCCTAAAATTATTCACCTTTTTCTTGAAGGCAAAGGAGTTACTCTTTACAGAAAATTTATTTGAGACATGCGGCGACCTTTAATTCGCATTAAATGTCGTGTTGTTTAATCACTTTCACTCCACGCGTGACGTCACGTATCACGGGAGCGTTATGGGTTGTTTGAAATTCCCGCACAAGGTCACCTGGGTTTGACGTCATGATCCTATCAACCAATCAGGATTTTCCCGGCACGCCACCGACGGTGGCTTTTTTTTCGTCACGCCACCGACGCCGGTGGCGTGACCTATAGGCCTATCTAGAAAACCAAGCGCTTTTGTTCGAGGTTAGGAAATTACAGTAATATGGCTGAACCAGGAAAAAAAATATATGCCAAACACGCACTCCTATTGAATAGCGTATATCTGCTCAAAAAGCCTCTCGTCAATATTCATGCCGAGAGCAAGTTCCCACCCATTGTTTGTAGAGAACAATACCTAGATGTAAAATACACGCTGCCAAAGCGCTATTGAAGGTTGGCGTCAGGACGCGCTATGATGCAACAAAAAGGAGCTATGCGGCCATTAAATTTCATCCATAGGGTGAGGGGGTGGCGATGTTCACTGGATGTTATGTTTGAGTGTGCTCTTCCCTGCGCATTTTGAGGACAAGTTCACATTTTCCGGCGGCTGCTTAGACAGGCAATACTGACGGTGTTGAATGCACCTTGCAAAAGGAATGTGGAAGCTCGTTGTCAGCATTCGCTCAACCTTCGTGCACTCATCTATTGTCACCGGTGAGTACAATCTACACAGAGCGTCACAAAAATTAGCTCACTCTCTTTTTGTTTTTATCACAGATCTGAACTATACGCATCTCCAAACACTCAATCTTCGACCAAATGGAGGCCTGACTGTTCAGACGCGATGGCAAAATTTCGGAGCTAACCGACTCTGACATCAATTTTATTGTTGCATCTTCAGAAACAAACAAAAAGGTTAAAAAAAAAACAGTACAAACATTTTTATTTTTTTTACGTTTTCCAATTTAAAAGTTATACGCATTTTTCGAAAAGTTGCAGTGGAAAACTAGCCAGCTGACGAAGCTCACGAATACAAGGAGATGAATGGCGCCTGCTACCGAAAACAATCCCCATGTTCTCAATGAAAATTTCAGAATATCGTTTACGACTTTTTTAACGAAATAACGGCATGCTCTAAAAATTCTGCAACCTTTCAGCACCGTTTACTTTATTTTTGGGCAGAGATTGAGCGTTCGGCAATGCGAGGAATATTTTTAAGGCGAAAGAAAAAAGGTTAGTCTGTTATTGTCCCATGCCCACGGTACAGTAACACAATATTTCTGCAATCCAAACGTCCCAAAAAAATTAGTAGCACAGTCTCGTGAGACCTCAACGTCACAAAAACGCTCAAAGGTCGCAATCCGAAAACCTAGGACACAACAAAAAGGCGCGTGAAGTGTCCTGGTCGCCATTAGGACGTAGGTACTTCTTCCAAACGCAGTCACAGAGGGGGGAAAGCCTCTAGTGTGCACGCACTCAGCTTCGAAATGTTCGCGTCGCGACAAAGGCCATACCTGGCGGTGTAAGCTGCAGGGAGGAGCGGACGCTTGCCCGAGGAACGTCGGCGCAAGATATCAGCTGGAGCGCGCCGTTCGTCGGCCGGCTGACAGCCTCGTCCTAAGCCAGCGCGTGCCGGGCTGCCTTTCTTCACGAGATCCAGCGCGTGTCATGGGTGACGAGTTAACTCGCCTTCTTCCTCTTTGTAATCTGTTCCCACAAAGGATCCGTGATGACTTTGTATTTGTCTCAAAAGTAGGGCTCACGCTGGAGAACACAGGCTTCCTCGTTCAATCTGGTTTACTAATCAACCCTACCCCGTTCCAATATAAATGAGCATCGCAGCGGCGTGCGGTCATGTACAACGCAGCGTACAACGCTGTCAAAGCTGCTTTCGCGAGCATGAGGTTTGGACTCGTAGATCATTTGCACATGTTCTCGAGCAAACGAAACCCTATACTTCGTTTCAGCTTCGGTCCAGACGCAGCCAAAGCTACAAGCGCGAGCTCCGGGCTTTCAGCATCCCTGCCAAGCACGCGCGCTCGTGCAGTGCAAGCACTGTTCTGGGCCACATGCTCGCGCTTGTAGCATCGGCTGCGTCTGGACCGAAGCTGAAACGAAGTATAGATGAAGCTACGCGCTAGCGCGGGTAGCTTTGACAGCGTTGTACACTAAGTTTGTAGTTGTAGTATAAAACGTTTATTTGAACCGCTTTAAGGGAGAGGGGGAGGGGGGGGGGGGGAATCAGTCAATGGCATCGCGGCCTGGACTCGCGGTATGGGGGGAAGGGAATTATATATACATGTACTTCTATGCCAGCTTCGTGGATATAATCCAGAAGCGTGCGTAGAGTTTGGTATTGCTTATCTGGATGGCCTGCGGGAAAGACCCAGACCTCCATGGATGTCACCCCGCCCTCTAGGTGCTTCTTCCTTGTTGCATCAAGGCCTTTGCAGCCCCATAGCAGGTTGAAACGGAGTATTAGCGGCGAGATGTTTTGGTGGTGCCTTCCTATGGTTCCCTCTTTTGACGTCATTACCTTTCGAACAACAAGTTCTATGGTGTTTGTAATTAGCATGGTGGAAGCTTGAACTCATCGCTCTCTTCCAAAGAAACACTGCCAACACAGTTAAAATTAAAGTTCTTACACTTCACCTATTTCCGTCGATAACAAATCTTTGGGTGACGTCAAAGTCAGCATTTGTCCAATCGTGGCAAGTGACGCTTTTGATCGCGCACGTCGCCAATAGGGCTGGGCGATTAATCGATTACTGCTTTAATCGCGATTAATATTTTAAACTGGTTAATCGTGTAAACTTGAAACCAAAACAAAAATAAATAGTTTTGTTGTTGCTTGTTGTTTTTACCGTTGTGTTCTCTATCTCCAAAAACCTCATCAGCGAGGAACTAACATATAAAGGCATCAATCATCATGGTTCGGTACACCGACGAACATTGCTGAAATAGTATTCCAAGTATCACGCCAAAATATTTTTTTTTTTGCGAAGTTAGAAAATTTTCAATTTTGGCCCTCACCATATTTTACGAATTGAAAATATATCCTGGCAACAACAAAAAATGACGCCATAGAAACGCAGGGGTTAATTTTTTGGAGCGTAGAATTTGTTCCCCACTGATTCTAAGCAATTTACTGTTTTCAACTGAACGCTTTGGAAGCTGGTTGCAGTATCCGCGCAACATCACGGAACAAATGCTTGGCATAGTTTAATTTTTAGACTGCTTCCTCGACTGGCAAGCCTGCCTTCCACTGAAGTCACGGCACTGAAAATCGCGGGTATATTTGAGTGCTGCCTTTGCCAACATTTTCATTTGCTCATTTCACAATAACGATTATGAATTTGGCGGTACTAAATAGCATACCTAAGAAATAAACCCAGAATTTAGAAAATATAGTTAGTGTGTGTACCTAAAAAAATTGCCTGTGTATTCCTTCAAGGTGCAACCCCACCTTCAATGCCTTTTTGGTTCTTTTTTCACGGTTTATAACTTCTTTCCGATGTATTCTACAGTCATAACGTTAATGTCAAATTAAGTAACTATTTTTAACGCTACTTTAATGTCTCGATATTACGTTTATTCTTTGTTGTTAGTTTATTATTTAACCTTTAAACTACATTTTCTGATATTGAAGAATTGTTTTAATTATAACGCCCTAATGATCACTATATTTTACATGAACGGTCTTTTTGATGTAAAAAAATTATTAAAGTAAGCAATGAACTGCGCAGAGAATGTAATTTTTATTAAAAAATAAAGTTTTAAATAGTGTTATTTCTTAGTGCTATCAAAACAAAAACACGTCAACTAACAAACATAACGATAGTTTATTAGTAACAAATGTGCCAATGCACGAGTCCCGTGCCCCGTGGACCCTTGGGAGTGTCGTATAGGACTTGCTCTTGGCATGTGTCTCGCACATTAACACGACAGTTGTTGTCGGTACTTGGAAGAAACGCGATGCCTGAATTTTATTCAGGGGCCTTAATCTCGACGACCCTGTTTCAATCTGCAAGATCATAGTACCCAGAACCAATGGATCAGGGGTCCAATCTTAACCACGACCCGTTTTGATAAAGAAGAGCATGCTACTAGCGTGCTGTAGTGTATCAATACCTCCCTGGTGCACGTTAAAGACCCCACAGTTCTCGGCATGTTCGCCGGGAACATTTCCTATCAAAAAGTGAGCCAGTGTCACCAGACTATTGAGGACTGTCTCGCTGTCTGAGTATCCAGCGTCTAATTATTTTGTATTTGTCCTCCAGGGGAGGTGGAGTTGATCGGTTGCAGAGTATGTCAGATCGAAGTACGTGGAGCGGAAGCCCTTTTGCAGAACCCAGAAAACCTTGCCATACCGGCGTGTACGTGAAAAACCCCAGGTTACCAACATTATGGCTTCTTGCGGTTGCAGATTAAATTAGTCCATAATAACTTGATGGGTGAGTTGGTTAAACTAGAACCACAAAATAATAATAATGATGATAATAACAAATCTTTCACTCATTTCACAAACAGAAAAAATGGTGGCCTACAAGAGAAGCATACTTCTTGTGCGTAGGGCCAGAAAACTCAGCAAAACACAAAAGCTACGCTTACCTTGTGACTAATTTAACCATCCGACCTAGAGTTCCCAAAACATAATAAAACACAAACGGCATCTTGTAAACCCTGAGATGGGGAACGATAAAGAAAAAACGGACGAACACAACGTTTGTTCGTTTTATCGTTCCCGTCTCAGGGTTTACAAGATGTCGATTAATTACCAGCTCGCCTGCACTCTATCACTGCTTACAAACGGCAGATGGAAGCTGTCTAACTCTAGCCATTATCGTTTTTTTTTTTTTTTTTCGTTTCGTATTGCTTAAGCCAGTCCCTAGTTTACTCTTGCTTTTCTGCCATAAATCATCAGGTGGTACAGTCGGTGACAGGTTGAGAGTTCAGGGGAAGCTCCTCCCCCCTCTTTCCACTTTAGCAGAGCGAACGCTGGGATGGAGGTCGCCTCATCTCCAGCGTTCGCTCTGCTGAAGTGGAAAAAGGTGGGAGTAGCTTCCCTTGAACTCTTAGCCTGCCACATGCTGCAGTTAACGCTTTTTTTTCTTTTTTTTTTCTACTTGATCTCGTGTCCTGCACTATAGGCCTTCCCAAAAGTTCGCGCCATCGCCTATCCACCATTGCCTTATCACGTACTCTGAGGATGTATTGGTCACGAGTCATCCTTAGGCCAGGACTCGGATCCGATCGCATGCTAAGTGTCCAAGCAATGGCGGGCGCCAGTGTTGCTTAATAAACTTTTGAAAACTGTTTAATAGACCCTTCTCAAAAATCAATCCACACCGTGCCAATCCACACCTTGTATACAAGGTGATTTTTTCCCTAAGAAGAAAATAAAAGGTTTTGTAACAGTTTAAACTATTGGCAGACTGGTTATGCGGTAAAATTATTCAATCCCCAAATCTGGAAACAAAATGAATGTTCAAAATTACCGTCCCATATCTCTAACATCCGCATGTTCCAAACTTTTGGAAGACGTCATTTCTAAACACATCAATCAATACTTGGAAGAAAATAACTTAATATTCAGCTATAAGCAGGGTTTCATAAGAGGCTTATTGAAAGTCACGCAATTAATCGATTGTCCGCATGAGTGTGCATCTGCTGTGAATGAGCGGGGTCAAATTGACGTCGTGTTTATGGCCTTTTCAAAGGCGTTTGACCGAGTGGCACTTAACAAATTGGTTTTAAAGCTTCATCACTTGGTTGACTGAAAATATAACCACATGGATCAGTTCTTACTTAAATAGCATGCCACAGTGCTTTTCACGAATATAATTCTTCGATAAGAAGAAGAAGGGGGACAAAGGGGCAAACACAAAGCTCCAAACACAGCTAGGTGACTGATGCTCGACCAAATAAATCCTCCTAATCCTGGGATCGAATTAGAGACCTCTCCATTTCCAGTGGAGCGCTCTATTAACTGAGCTAACCAGGAGTTAGGCGTCAGTAGAGCAAACGGGTTTTATCAGCAGCCACCTGTCTAACACGAACAAGGGCGAACGGCTTGCATTTTAATGTTAGGATTATAATGCAATTTTTCAGTCGTGCATCAGTCACCTAGCTGTGTTTGGAGATTTGCGTTTGTCCTTTGTCCCCCTTGTTCCCCTTCTCCAGGGATTATTTTCGTCATTTTGTCCAGCTCGCTTTCACCTTTGCATTTAATTGCCGTATAAACAGTACGTTTGTTGCAATGGTGTATGTTTGGAAAACTTAGCAGTTCATTCAGGAGTGCCGCAAGGGTCGGTGCTCGGTTCACTTTTATTCTTACTATATGCGACTCATATAGCAATGTATACGGCTTCGGCTGTTCGGGTAAAACTATTTGCGGATGATTGAGTGTTGTCTTGCAAAGGGAGTACGATTGAAGACCAAACTTTGCTTGAGGCTTCTCTGGAGAAGCTCCATTTGTGGTGTGATAGATCGGATATCATCGTAAATTTCGATAGAACAGTGTTTTGTAGCATCACTTACAAGAAAAATATCTTAGATTATCAATATAAAATTGCTATCACGCCAATACTTAAGGTACAAGAGTTTAAGTAGTTAGGTGCCTTGTTTCATAATACGTTACGTTGGAATAATCACGCGAATTACATTTATGAAAAGCTTACAAAGGGGTATTTTATTAAAAGGAGGTATCTGCGGCAAGCTTATAGTGACGCTTCTTTAACTACTTATAAACGCTATGTGCGCCTAGTATTAGACTATGCATGTGATGTATGGGATTCATATAGGAAACTTCAAGTTTCTTACATTGAAAGAATAGAAAATTAGGTCCCTCGATTTATCTTTTTTAAATAAAACAGCACGGAGTCTCTTTCTGCAATGAGACGCGAGGCAGAGTTGGGCTCGCTGGCAAAGCCATGACAAATGTATAAATTAAAACAAAAGTTTTCTATTAGCAACAGTTTGACGAAACCAGAGCAACAGTCATACTTGTGCTCTTCAACTTCAAGTTCTCAGGGGACATGGAATGTTAAAGGGATGCTGAAGCGAAATTTTGATTTCAGAAAACAATGCAGAAGCGCTAGGCGGGACGCTACAAACCCGAAAGCGAAAGCATCACCCATAAAGCGATATCTCCAACGCATGGTCGTATAATTGTGAAAGAAGAGCGCGCTTGAACAATGGCCAAAAAGGCCCGTGACGTCACGATTCTCGTTTCTTCTTCTCGCTTTGACTCTGCGAGGACGCGAAAAGGGAAAGAAGCAATAAAGGCCGTTTCCCCTCCTCCTCAACTCTTCTGCAGGAAACGCGACGTCGCCATTCTCACTCAATGGCATCCTTGTTTTACAAAAATACGGCCATACGTTCGAGATATCGGTTAATGGGTGGTGTTTTGGCGTTTGTGGCGCCTCATTAAACACTCCGGCAACCTTATTTTGTGAAATCCAAATTTCGGTACGGCATCCCTTTAAGGCAATGGACAATGTGCAAAACCAAGGTGCCCCTAGTGGCTCAGGTGAATTCTGGGAAACACTTATCAACGAAGATTTGCGTTTCGTTTTCCTCCATCGGACCGCGGCCAGCTGCAAGCGGACACCGTGGACCTGCATCACACCCCTCAAGGCGGCGTACCTGGCCGAGTTTTCTTAAGCTGACTTACGTGTACATGTGATGATGTAAGTATACCGTAATATCCCGAGAGATGGCCCACTCAAAAGCGAGAGAAAATTATGTGAAAACGAGGAGTGAGCTAACCTTCAGTGTGCGATCAAGAAATATAATTTTCTATTTTGAGACCTGACACATTTTTTTTTTTTTTTTTTTTTTACGTTGGAGGACAGTGGAGCATCCTCTTTCCAGTCAGCAATGTTTGTTTATCTCCCGCCGTAGATAACTAACCTCATTTCGGTCAATGTTACCTTGACAGGGCACTGCAATTACTAGAAATACGCTATCTTTCGTAGTTCTTTCTTTTAATAGCAAATCATGTAAAAAATATGGGTGGGTTAATTTTCGAGGGTGGGGCATCTTTCCGGACATTGCAGTACTTCTATTCTAGTGACTTTATCAGACGCTAAGTGATTCAAGACGAAGGCAAGTTCTGAAAAGAGCAAGACGAGGTGGCATCTAGGGGCCAAAAGAATCGAGGAAATGTAAGTGAAAGATAAGATGGCTTAAGAACGATGGATGAACCACAACATAAAGACATTGTGAAAGCCCAATGCTAATCTTAGTACTGGTCCTCCTCGAAGTCTGTAGAAGTCAAAAACAAGCACCCACGAGGAATCGGTGCGCAGAGCCGTGTACGGCGATCGAAATTTGTATAGTTTTGCTAAAGCGACGTGGCTTGACTTCCCCTTGAATCAGTTACCGTCTGATAAAGTCACGAGAAAATAAGTATACTTACTTCATCACATGCCCACGTAGGTCAACCTATGAAGACTCTGCAAGGTACTCTGCGTTGAGCGACGTGGAGCAGGTCCGCGTTGTCCGTTTGCGGCTGGCCGCGGTCCGATGGAGGAAGCCGAAACTAAAGTCATCGATGACAGATGTTTCCCAGAATGCACCTGAGCAGCTAGGGGTGCCTCGGTTTTGCACATTGTCCAATGCGCACGCTTGTGCAATATGTTACAGTTTGTGCAGGGTGACCACCCTGCTCGTACAAGTCTGAAGGTCCGTATGGGTGCGTGATTTGGTATTGTTTTATCTCTGTACAAATTATTATTTCCTCCCCTGCATTGACCGAAGGTTTTGCAGTGTTGTAATGATAAATAAATTAACAAATAAATAAATATTTAAAGACGTTTACAAAACTCTGTAATGCCGAATTAGAGCTACGCAGCTCTTGAGGAGGAGGAGGGGATGGTATCGAGGGGAGGGTAATGAGTGACGTCAGACGTGACGTCACGTGCGACGTCACGAGAGTAAAAATGTCCCGCTAAATAGGGCGAGAAATTTTTCCGCTAAATTTAGCGGGAAAATTGCCCGCCAAACTTAGTTAAAAACATTTACCCTCGTGACACCACACGGGACGACACGTCTGACGTCACGCGTGACGTCACAACGGTAAAATTATCCCGCTAAATGTAGCGGAAAAACTTAGCGGAAATATTTTCCCGGGTGGAGAGGTGTCACGTGCGACGTCACGAGGGTAAACTTCCCCCGCTAAATTTAGCGGATTATTTTCATGCTAAATAAATCGAAAAAGTTTCCGCCAAATTTAGAGGGAAAATTTCGCCTTTCGAGACATCACGCGTGGTGTCACGTGGGACGTCATTATAGAAAATGCCCCATAATGCAACGCGCGGTTACACCGACGGCGACGGCGACGCCGCTCAAGCCGGAAACAAGCGCGTGCGAGCATGCGCTCCAAAAAAAGAGAGGGAGATCACTTCAAATAAATAAATAATTATTTCATGGTAACGTTGGTCCACCACGTTGGATGTCACGTACAGAGTGTAAAGTCATAATTGTTAAATTAATCGCCTAAACTTGGCTAATTACTATTTTAAAATGTTTGTTTAAGTTGCCACATTCTAATTAAAGATGTGTTGCCTGTCGTCAGCATATGCAAAACAGCAGGTGTTACAATTTATACAACTAAATTCTTGTCAGCGCTATTATAAATCAGACAACTACATGCTGCTAGCCCATTATATTTATGTTGAAAGGATGACTCTCAACCTGATACAACTCGATGTCCGCTGTGTTTGTCGAATGTATTTATTTATTCCGTAACTTAATGTTTTATTTTCGTGCGATAAAAAGCGTTCTAGATAGCGTGTAGACATTGACCAAATAAAAAGAGTGGCAGCCCCTCCTGGAACCACAAACAAGAAACGTTCAGAAAAAAAAAGTTTTAATAGATGATTAAATATCCTTCTTCTCCGGCATTTTTTTTCTGCCTATTCCTTAGAGAAATACCCGTTAAAGCATTAATATTTACATTGCACGCTGCGTGTAACTACCCTCGAATAAGCCACAATTCACATAAAAATACGTTTAGCGTTTGCGTCATCACACACAAGTATTTGTCTATTTGATACGCTGTATGCGTTTAAGGTTGCGACAGCCGGGTGTCTCTAATGGAAACTTTCTCAATTCTTGATACTCTTTTTGTTCCGACGCTCTTGAGACACAGTCTGGACAAATATTGTCGAGCTTTAAATATATGTTGCACCGAAACGCTAACGATAGCAGACGTTATCGATCACTTATAGCTTAAGCTGCCGAGAAGATACTTTCAAACAAAAGTTGCGAGCATGGTGTTTGTCATGCGGGCAATGTCATGCGGGCAATGAAGGAAATGCAAAAAGAGTAAAGAAAGTACAATATGCAAGCTTATGAAGTCATCGCGTTCTTAAACCAACTTCGTCAAACGTTGGCAGTTTGACGTTGTCCTACTTTCGTCGGTGAAAGCAGAATTAAGTTTACTACATTCACTCACAAAGTGAGAAGGTCGAGGCGTGATTTCTTCAAACGCCCGGCCTTGCGCCTTGCTTTGGCTGCACGCACGCGCTCGTAGGGTGAAAGACACCGAAGTTTTGTAGAAGGTAAGAAGGTCGCGTAGGAGGCGGAACACCTGAATTGCCTCTCTGCTATTTATTATCCTGCCGGCGATTATAGCACGACTTTCGACCTTTTACTTATCAGAGAAACACGTTGAAAACCTGCGACTGCTTTCTCGTGCTGTATTCCGTTTTGTACCTCGCGAAAGCCTCGCCGCAGGCTCGCGTAAAATTTTTGTTTCAGTCATGAATACGAAACAATCTGTCGGACGTACGTGCATTCCCATAGCCTCCTCTGTTAGCGACGTGCGCGATCGAAAGCGTCGCTGTGATCGGCCTTCCACGATTGGCCGACTGCTGACTATGACGTCAGCAAAGGATTTCTCATCGACGGAAATAAGAGGAATAGAAGAACTTTAATTTTAACGGTGTTGGTAGTGTTGGTTTCAGGATGCAATGATTTCAAGCTTCCACCATGCTCAGTACAAACATTATCGAACTTGTTGTTCGCAAGCTAATCACGTCACGAAAGGGAACCACAGGAGGGCGCCACCAAAACATCTCGCCGCTAATACTGACAAAGCCTTGCAGATCGCCACGAGAAGCGGCCGCCGAAAATGAAAAAGTAGCGCGGCAGACAACGGATGAGAGGAGAGCCACGTGACGGGCGCCCCGCTGCGGCGAGACGTCGAAACACACTTCTCCCGAGCGAACGAGTGTTTTGGGTCTTTGCCGCTGCAAACACTTCGCGCTGACGTCCAGGTTCCCCGAAAGATGCTCTGTGATACCAGATACTGGCGCTTTAAATCTGCGGCCGGGCACTCTATGGCGCCGTCGTCGAACTGCCAGGCTTTGTGAGTATAGCTTGAGGAGGCTATGCCATTTGACAAGATGTGCCAAAAAAAATAGTTTTTTTTTTTTCTCCGCGAATATAAACTACGCATCGCCAAACGCTCATGCATCACCCAAATGTACTATATCGCTCCCGACCACATGCCAAAGTTGCGGGACTAACCGTCATTTTCTTCAGAAATTATCCGTAATTGTCTTAAATTTTCAATAAAAAAAATGCAGCCGACGAATCTTTCGAAGACATGGAATCACCAAAAACGGACGAAAACAGGCCCTATTTTTGCATTGAAATTTCCAAGAAAGCACTTATACCTTTTGAATGAGATACGCATTGTCCGCCCAAACGTAGCTCCAGTGGTCTGAACCAGGTGCCAAAGATAAGGGTTACATCTGAAACTTTGGCACCTGGTTCAGACCACTGGAGCTACGTTTGGGCGGACAATGCGTATTTGGCCATGCGTAGCTTATTTTTTCTGTAAAAAAGAAAAAAGCCTTATTTTTTAAGACAGGCTCTATGTTTTAACAAAGGTAGACACTATCCTGCAAATGGTCTTCTTTTGGGTAAACCTTTTCGAGGTGAACTTTTGTCACGGCAGATAAAATTCTATTTTTTTTATGGTCTTCGTATTGGGTTTTTTATACTCTCATAAAGTACTTTAGGTGCCTTTGCATATCAGAAAAAAGTCAAAGCTGCTACAAACTTCAAAAGAAACTTCATAGGAGCGTATGATAAGAACCAAAATTCAGGGGGAAAACTTCAAATATTTTTCAGAAGATAAGTGCAACGCCAGCTGGCACCTTTCAGGTTCTAGGAGGTTCCTTCTCAAGCTTCGGTTTTACGTGTGGTAAAAAACTTTTTTTGCCTTTCTATGTGTGTGTGTGTGTGTGTGTGTGTGTGTGTGTGTGTGTGTGTGTGTGTGTGTGTGTGTGTGTGTGTGTGTGCACAGCGCGCGTGCGTGCGTGCGTGCCTGCGTGCGTGTGTGTGTGCGCGCGTGCGTGCGTGCGTGTGTGTGCGTATTTGTGTTTGTGTGCGTGTTTGTGTGTGTGTGTGTATGTGTGTGTATGCCTGCTTGACCGCAGGTCATTTTCATCATCTCATGGCCTTCAAGAAATAAATTGTTGAAATATGCAGGTGAATTCACAGCATGCTGATCGAATGCGATACAAGGTACGAAGCCGCCAAATAACACAAACGATTTCGTAACACCAAGGATCGAACTCCGGGTCTCGACATGTTGCGTACCCATCACCTATGTTAACCGCGCGCTCTCTTGCGCGTTGTATTTTACATGTTTTTATACGTACACGAGCAGTCTGGTAGCCACTGCTGCACGTCTTGTTCTCTTTTATTTGTTTCCCACCTGTTTTATGAATGCATAGAAACGAAATGTATCCAATCAGGGGTGTTTTGAGTTTAGCGGTTAGCATATCTGACTGGTACTGAAGGACCTAGAGTTTGATTAATGGCGCCGCTCAAGATTGTGTTTCGCGGCTTTGTAAAGTCGGGGTCACTCGCGTTCGACTTTGCATAGAGACTGTCGTTTGTATGATGTATAAGTTGAGTGACCCACGCTTAATACTTATGTCGTTCAAACCCCACGGTTCATTCCTCTTAATTTTTTTGTATATTCCCCGGATGAATATATAAAGCACCTCCATAAAATATTTTACATGTGTTGTTATATTTTTTTTTTTTTTGTTTACAAAGAAATATTAAGCTACGCTTTTCCGAACCAGATCTGTCCAAATGTAGCACTAGTGGTCCGTACAAGATGCCAAAAGTTTCAAAACCAACCGTTATCGTATTCGAAAGTTGTGAGTAATTTTCCTGAAACATTAGACGAGAGAATGCTACCCGTTCTCACTAAGGGACGCCATTCACCTTTGCGCATTGCTTGGCTTCGTCGGCCGCCATCATTTCCCATCAAAGATTTTCGCAAGTCGCTTAAATTGTCTCATTTTTATTTTCTTTGTGCGCGTGTGTTGGGGGGAGGAGGTGGGGTGTAGTCAGTGGATTTTTTTTCTTTTGCATTTGGTTCGGAGCGCCGCAGAAATTTCCAGCAATGGCTTCTTCCGCGCTGCCATATTTCTCTACTGGGTCGTGGAAGATGTTGCGCGCATGCGCAGTAGAACTCTTCCACGAGTCGGACGCTTGCGTGAGGTAGTATGTATATACACCGCTAATGGACGCTTTGCAGCAGCTGTGCATGGGCGCCACCATAACCGACCTCCACATTGTAATTGTTTTTTTCTAATTTTATTTACTTCTCTTCATCATCATTACAGTAGCGGGCCAGGTTATGCGGAGAGCGAGTTCGTCTGCTTACTGCGAGGGGTCGCGATGATGTCAGAACTCCAACCTTTTATTGGTTGATTGAAAAAATAAAAATAGTGGGTACACCTCAAGGCATATAGTGTATTGAGGTCTACCCACTATCCTTTCAATCAGAGCCAATCACTGCTCGCCGTCCTCCTGACGTCACCGAAACTCCCTTACAAGAAGCAGGCAACTTGCTCTCCCCATATTTTAGATTCAGATTCTACTGCGTCATTCTCCACAGCATGGACCTTTGTGGAGGTTCGTCAACGCGCGTTTCAGTGGCTCGGCATCTGGATAAGACGAGAGAAGGTGCGCAATGGCGGCTGTGATCTGGCACGTGTGCAAAGCGTCTATGCATCTGGGTGGATCGATTCAGCTTTAGATGATACATTTATTTCCACATATACAGAAACACTGACATGTTTTATTTGGGAACACCCTGTTTACACAAGGGTGTGGAATAAAATCAAGATGATATACATCTGGACCTAAATCATAATTTAATTTGTTATTTTAATCGCACCGATTTCACTATCATTTAGATCAAACACTTTCCGCCAAAACAACCCCAAATATGTTTAATTCACCGTTTTTCTATCATTTTAAATTTACCATGGGCATTTATTTTGTATGAAAAAAAATTAGGGTCGAACAATAAATAATTATATCAGGCAGCCATCTGAAGAAAATAAGGTATTAGTGACAAAAAGTCTTTCTTTTTATAACGGAAGTGCGTGATCCATCTATCAGGTTTAAATCAAACAAGGCTCAATAACTTTTTTTATAAATCTGATGTTTTTTTTAGAAAGCATCATTTTTTATATCTGCTGTACACACAACGGCCTGCAATGCATCAGACACATTGAATAATGAACAGGGATACCAATAAGTAGCGTGGACAACCCCATTTCTCTCCCACGGAGGCCCGACTTTCATCCCGATTTATTCGGCATCGACAACGCTTGGCCGCTCAGTTTTCCGGCACCAAGATGACCACGAGCGTGGACGTGTATCCCGGCATGCTGCGGAGCAGCATCTGTTGCATCGGCGGCGCCAGACCCGCGCTCGTGATCGGCTGGGACATCACGATCGGCGCCGCGGTGCCGGGCAGCGCGGGGGGCCCCGAGATGCCCATCACGCCCGGGCTGCCACCCCCGACCGTCTCCATGGCTTGCAGGAGCATGCCCGACGATCTCCGCGAGCCGGCGGACACCAAAGCAGTCGATCCTTTCGTGATGAACAAAAACAAAAAAAAAATCGCCTGGCTTAGACATTTTGTTAAGTGCAATGAGGGTGCGTTAGCATTGATACACCTCCTTGCCTACACTTTAAAAAAATCATCAGCGACCTTTATTTCCAAACTCCTATTGGCGACGTGAGCGATCGAAAGCGTCGCTGCGGTCGGCCCACCTCAGGTTACGTGACCTCAATTTCTCCCGCTAAATTTTGTTTAAAAAATGGAATTTATGCATAGGACTCGAAAGGTCAGGTCACGTGACGTCAATGTCTTTGCCAAGTTTTGCGGTGAAACTTGACGTCAATTTCCTCGCTACATGGAGCGCGAAATGACCGGACGGAGAGACAAAACGTTAAGATTCGGAGGTCCGTCAAAAATGGTTTAATCCCTCTGGAACGCCTACTTCCCAGCAAATTACTTAAGAGAGTTAATAGGTTTAGTTCACGCAGGCAGCTCCTCGAATGACGAGGCTAAAAATATTCTGCTATCTTGATGACACATCATAGTTTTATTCTGACACAATTGACAGACATCCAAGTTCTAACTTGTATAACCGACTAAGGGCCCCCAACTAAATACACAAAAGTATCGTTTCGCAACACGAAAAGTCAAACTGCTTCATCACGTTCACACGCGTGCGGTTTAGCTCCTGATCTTGACCAAATCTGGGCACTACCTGAATTTCCATGCCCGAAAAACATAAAAGAACTACCAAGTTTCTTAAGACTTGAGTCATACTTCCGTCGTTTAGCTCAATCGTTCAAGACTTCGCCCCCATTGCCGCACCTCTATACCCTCTGCTTCGCACTGACATATCCTTTCACTGCATTCCCGCTTGCAACCATGCCTTCAAGTATCTTTGCAGAGCCCTGGCGTCACCACCAATCCCGTGCCATTGTGATCCTCGTGCACTCACACACGCAGACGTCAGCGGTCATGCTTTGGGAGCGTTGTACTGATTCAAAGAAGCCTTGAAAATAACCAAGAGCAAGTCATCGCGTATGCGAGCAGCGCCTTCACAAAATAGGAAATTAATTGTTCCACAACAGAGCGTGAATGTCTCGCTGTGGTTTGGGCAATAGCTAAGTATCGGCATTATCTTTACGGCCGCCATTTCGAAGCTGTGACCACCAAGCCCTCTGTGCCCTGATGCGCCTGATGCGACATAACTATGCGCCCGATGAAAGCCGTTTGTTGCTTGTCGTTTCAATCTAAATGCACACGAAAATTTTACGATGCTTCCATGATGATCCCATCACCGCTCATCTTGGCCTCTTCAACACTTACGCTAGAATTCGGCATCGTTATTGTTTACTTGAAATGCAACGTACGGTTGCCATATAGTCAATTCGTGCCTTCCACGTCTAGATTACAAACGCTCTGCATCCCCTCCCACTACCCTACTTCAACCTCTCCAGTAACCACGACATCCATTCGAAGTTGTGGGTGTTGAAATCTTCGGGTCACTATCTCTATTTACACAACACTATTATATTTGTGGCCATCGACCACGCGACCAGGTACGTCATGACCGCACCCCTTTATAAAGCCACAGCCGAAGTCATAGCAACGTTCATTCTTCACAACATATGATCCCACGCCACGGTGCTGCTCGGGTTATCATCAGCGACTGTGGAAAAGCATTCTTGTCCCGAACTGTGGCAGCCTCGCTGCAAGCCCCTAATGTAGATCAATGCCATCTTAAAACAGATGGCCTTACAGACTGATTCAATAATACACCGCAAACATTCTTTCCATACACGTTTCCGATAGCACGTAGAGCCACTACCTGAGCTTTGCTTAGAGTATCGGCACCCGGCCTGTTCCCCGGTATAGTTGTGGGTGCCGCCATTTTGGTGCTCAGTAGAGAGCGAAAGCAACTGTTCATTGGCAAATTTCAAGAACGCGACTTATTCAACTTTAGATGCGGTGTTAGGAAGCTCAGATGATATCGTTTTGCATGTCGTGAACAGTTTTAACATTTTTAGAGGACGGAACCCCGTTTCCTGCGATCTAAGATAAATTTTTGATAACTGGCCACCGTGATTTTAAGCCCCAAGATGGGCAAGTGGCATTACTTTAAAGCGTAGCTTATTTAATGGCTCTAGCCACACCAATTGGGACACCGTGTTACCTTTGGTCACCTCCCAAGCAGCACTTATTTGGCCAGTCAATGGCGGATGGTTGGCCAGAGGCCAGCCATTGGCCGATGACTGGCCTTCCTCTTGCGATTGGTCAATGGCCACTGGCCATCAGCTATCGTCTAGGCACTAGCCGATGAATGGCCACTGTTTGGCCATTGGCCAAAAGACCATCGCCAGCCATTAGCCAATGCTTGGCCAAATTCCGCGCTGCTTGGGCTATGCCTATAGCACGGCTCTCCGGGTTTGGCCATTGGCCAAAAGACCATCGCCAGCCATTAGCCAATGCTTGGCCGAATTCCGCGCTGCTTGGGCTATGCCTATAACACGGCTCTCCGGGAAGGCCAAGTTGGACTTTTACAGGCACATTTTAACCGAGTACACAAATAGATTCTCCCTTTTTTATTTGTTGTGCGGCCGTCCATCCGCCACCACAGTCTATACCCATCTCCCATCCTCACATTGTCTTCAGGCCTAAAAAAAACTGTTTGCGCTGTAGCACCTAGCATGAGCCTTCACATGCACCCAAAACCACAGCGCAGACTCCTTTTGTTTTCTATTATCATTGTCTCGTCAAGAAAAAGGGAAGTTTTGTGTATTATTCGTGAGCTGCGCGGCATACTTCTAGCAAAATTTGTTGTGGAATTAAGTAACAATGCTTTTGGCCCCTAAAAATTGTAAGTCTTGATAAATAAGCATAAAGCTCATTTTTGGTGTATCTACATATCTATCGATTCAACACGCAAAGGGGGAAATAAGAAGCGTTTCGCGAGGAGACGGCCTTTTTTTTTTTTTTACTGTTGTTTTTGAGGGGATTACGATTACATGTCTAAGCATTTTCAGCCTCGTCATTCGACGCGATTCCTCCGTAAACTGCAGCGATTGGCTCTCCCGGGTGCTCTGCGGGGAAGTAGCCACTTCAGGCAAAAAAAGGGGCGGAGTGTGTGGGCGCCGCTTTGTGAGTGCTGAAGAAGAGGGAAATATAGACTGTTTGCAAACATGTTTCGTCGGCGTGCATGTCACTGTCGGCTGCGTGAAGAAGGATTGAGGAAGAAGGGATACAGAAGAAAGGGACGAAGAAGTTTAGGTGTGTTTACGTCCGTCCATCAAGTCGTTAAGCAGCCCCATGGTGTAATACGCCAAAACAACATGGACTAAAACGAAGGGAGAACTGGACAGGACACGGCATAACTTTCAACTGAATGGTTTATTTTGATGACATAATTTTTAAAATATAAAAAGAGGCACACTTGGCAGAACAGAAAATTATGGTCTAAAAACAGAACCCCCTCAAATGCCAGCGTCATGCAAAACCAACTAGCCCAACTAGTCATCCTTATTCGTTTTCGTTAAGCTCCCGCTCGTCCTCACTTCGTGCTGCCCAACGTGGTAGCTCGGGAGAGCTATGACGTCAAACCAAAAGGCGCACTTTGTTGCTCACACTCTTTTTCGTGACTTTGACATGGTGCGACCGACCGCAGCACGACCAAGAAGATAGGGGCATGGTTTTCATATGACGCTATCACTTTAAAAAAAGGGAGAAAGTCATTTCTTTCTCCGCGCATCACTCCACCATCAGCAGGCGACGTCGACATGTCTCGCATCGCAGTGCCCCCTTCCGCCTTTTTTTTTAACACCTGGGTTAATATCAGACTCAGTGCTGAATGGTGCAATCGGTATTATAATTTTTACTCCTTGAGGCAGCGGACGAAGTATTGTTTAGTACTGATCACCTATTTGCCGGGAAACTAGCACGTGAAGAGTGATTTGGTCAAAAGGAAAGCCATGCTTTATGCCACTGGAAGACTGGGGTCAAACTGCTTCTACATCATAAAAAAGACAGTCTGCAAACAGATTCGAACGTTACTCACCGCGAGATACGTGCTTCGAATGCCGCATGACAACGGTGGCTCCCGTTTGCAGGCTGTGCTTTGTGTGATGTATGAGCACTGTCCCCCCCCCCCCCCCTCCCCCCGGCTTTAAAGGGGTCATGAATCGATATCGGGCTGGAATGTTGGTGACTTTGCAGAGGCATATTGGTCCTAGTTAGGCCACAAGTACACTCGCACAGACTGCCACTGATTCAGAAGCTCCTTTGTGGCGGTGAAATTGCAAGAATAAACGGGGACTATTTCCTTCAGTCTTGCCTTTACAAAGCCTGATGAAGTAACTGTGGGATCGAAACCACCCGCTTGATGATAGTGAACGGAGCTCATGGATTAGACACAAGAGCTGCGTGAGCACTCGACTTCAGCTCGCCACAATCAAGGCCTCGGCGGACACTCGGGTAGTGGCTCGTGTCCAACCACTGCGGTGATTAAAACAGCCAAACTCTGAAAATGCCTGGAGCTCAGCACGCGTGTTCTAATTTGCCAACACAAGCGTGGTTAAGATTAATGTTGGCGGCATGAGATAGGCACCAGGTGACGTGGCTACTTGTTCTGACTCCGAATTGAGGGGACGAACAATGCTCATATTTCTATAATTTTTTGGTGACTGCCATTGCTTAGAAAGAACAACTAAGGCAAGTTTAATCAGTTATGAACCTTAGGGAGTGACTCTAATTAGTATTTAGCGAAAGAAGAAAAATCTTTTCATGGCTCATTTAAGGCCCGTTCACAAACTTGGGCCCGCTTAGGACTGAGTGCTCTAAAACCTGTTAAAATCTCTTACCACCAAGAGAACACACTAATACACACTTCCTCCCTGGTGACATTTATGTGGTGACCCTGGAATTGCATTTCACTACAGCGAATGTTTTCCTGTAACTGTGAGGTTAGATGTACGCACTACATATGAGAAACAGTCGTTTACAACATTCAAGGGAGTTTTGCAAAGCTTATTTGAATATCAAGGGAGCGACGATAATATGAGCCAGGAAAAAATCTTTAGTCAGCTGAGGGAATGAAACTTCGATGCAAATTTGGTTAGGTTTCCTCAGCAGGTGTACACAGACAATAAGGTAATTATAACGTGGGAAGCAGAAACTACAAAATCCGTAGCAATAAAAACAGGACTCAGGCAGGGCTTTCCACTGTCACTTCTTCTTTTCATAATATATCTCAGTGAAATAGAAAATAAATTAGAGCAGAGCAACTTAGGTTTTGATGTGAGTTATATGGAAGGAGAGAGAAATGTAGTACAGGTAATACCGGGACTGATGAACGCAGACGACATAGTACTTATGTCAGATAACCAGGATACGTTACAGGAACTAGCTGGAATGTGTAGAGAGGAAGGGGACACACCGGGGAATGAGTTTTAGTAGTGACACGTCTGGAGTAATGGTGCTTAACAACGAAAAGAGGGAACCCTTGATGATACAAGACATTGAAATAGATCAAGTAGGAAAATACAAACATCGGAGAGGCTGGCTCAATGAGGGAACGAAATATTTAGAGGAACACGAGGAGAATATAATTAGAAAAGGGAAAAGAAATTAATCGATTATGAAGCTCAAGGCACTGTGGAGCTATAATAGATATGAAGTAGTCAGATGTATATGGAAAGGAGCAATGGTGCCAGGACTGTATTTTGGCAATAAGCTACTGTTCATGAAATCAGAAATTCAAACAGGATTGGAAATTCGACAAAGAAGGTTAGGCAGACTGGCGCTGGGAGCACATGGAAAGACACGAAATGAGGGTGTACAGGGGGACATGAGCTGGTCGGTTTTTGAAAGCAGGAAGGCAATTAGTAAGTTGAAATTTGAACAAAGGTTGACCGAGATGGATGATACGCGGTGAGCACGGAAAGTATTCAAGTATTTATACATGAAATGTTGAAACAAAAAATGGACAAACCGAACCCGAAAGCGTACATTTACATACTTACACAGTGGTGATAGGGCTGAGAAGACTACTTCAGTGGAAAAGGGGGTGAAAGAGGCAGAGAGGAAAATGTGGGAGGGAAGAATGCAGGAGAAATCAGCTCTAACAGTATATACAGACACGAAAGCAGGACATAAGAAAGGAAAATGTGTTTGACACTTCACTGGGAAGTTCTTTGCTGCTCGAGGCGAGAACGGGAGTTTTGAGGACGAGGACGTATAGGGCTAAATTTCAGGACATTATGTGCTGCCTGCCATAATGAGAGCGAGACACTTGAGCACTTGGTTTTAAAGTGCACGGAGCTTCGTCGTGCCGTCCCTGAAGAGGTAACAGATTTGGCTGGGGCCCTGGGCTTTGCTGGCAACGATGGAAGAACGGAGAATAGAATTACAGTCACAAACAGGCAATTAGAAGATTGGTGGAAATTATCTAGGAAAAATTGAATGATGCGCAACTAACTAGCGCAGCTGGGGACAGGCGGGACAGAGGAAAATTGGGACAACCTCCCACGTGGCTCCGGCCCAAAGTCTCAACCCTGTCTCCCAGTGGGTCCGGTGCCTGGGCAATGCCGACAAGGTTTGACCAGAGGCCCTATACCCAAAGGCCATCCTGGTGATATCCCACACAACCTGATGATATTTAATAGAAGAAAATCGGCTCAGAAGGGCGGGAGGAATCAAATGTTTGTCTTTCTTAGACCTAGGCTAGGTGGCGCAAGCTACCGCCCGCCCGCTACAAACGGTATAGCCAGTAACATCAATCCATCATTCCATCCAAGCAAAAATAATGATGGGCAAAATATATATAGAGAGAGAATCGCCAAGTGTTCCACGGCTACCCAATAAGTGGCGCCGATGTGTTCTCTCGTCCTAAGAGATTTTAAGACGTTTCAAGGCACAGAGTTCTAAAAAGTCCAAGTGTGTGGACGACTGACAACCCCAAGATGGATATTTGTTTTTTACCATCTCAAACGCTTCGGAAGCGCGTGATGAAGCACCAAAAGCAAAGTAATCGGACAAAAAGTCTGGTTTGCGATTGAGCCCCTCAAAGGTTGTGTCCTCCCCACAATTCGACCACCTCCTCGTTTTGTTTTGTTTTTTTCTGACGTAATTAACGCAGGTAATTAAAAAGAAAACGTTAAGAGGTGCTGCAAGTTGAATGTCTGAATTAAGTATTATTTTCGATCATAAAATACCTGGTTTTACGACGACTGTAAAGGCACTACCATGCTGACTTCAAAAGATAAAAATCATAGACCGAAAGTGTTGATGACGGAACACCGGCCGTTTCCTAGCTTTTTTTTCACACTCTCAACCTGGCTGCACCTGGCGAATATGTTGAGGCCGTTGAGAGGCGTGCGCACGACGTGGAAATTTTTTAGTTGCCGGATGACCTCAGATAACCTCTCACGCAGCACCTTTCTGGCATCCACCCTCACGTCACTCACCAAAGGCTGCCATACGTTGTTTTTTTTTTTTCTTACTTTTTTTAAAAATCGTCTTAGACCTACTAACACTGATACGAAAGGAAAAAAAAGGCACTGAAAAGTAACGCGTTGTCTGCACACGAAGAAAGGTCTCGCGAAATTCCCTCGCGGTTGGCCGGGTCATAACCTTTTCTATACTCAAAAAGCCTGGCAGTTCGACGATGGAAGAATAGAGTGCAGGTCGCAGATTTGTAGTGCGAGGATCTGGTAGCACAAAGCATTTCTCGGGAAACCTGGACGTCAGTGCACAGCTTTTGCAGCGGCGAGGACCCGAAACATGGTTTTCAAACCCGGCGAGAAAAAGAAGCGGTAGCGCGAAGAACGCAAGGAGCACGAGCGGACATTCCTTCGCTCGGGAGAAGTGTGTTTCGGCGTCTCGCCGCAGCGGGGCGCCCGTCACGTGGCTCTCGTTTCATCCGTTGTCTGCCACTCTACTTTTTTTATTTCTGCGGCCGCTTCTCGTGGCGATCTGTTAGGGTTTTTCAGTATAGAGGAGGCTATGGCCGAGTGTCGTGTGTGCGTGCCCATGAACGATGGGAGGCTAAGAGATGAATAATTAAACGACACTCTCTGTTTGAAATCGTCCAAAAAAGCAAAGAGTGGATCATTTCGCTAATTACGTCACTGATTCGGGTGGAAGTTTCAAATCAAGCTTTCATCTTTATTTCTGTAAATGCGTACGCAGTTTTCAAGCTTGAAATTTTTAACGATTCCTGGTAACCATTTTAGTCGTTTACAATGCTAAACGATATCTATGTTGTGGTTGTCAGTGGCCTTTTAACTTGGAGTAAACTGCAACGTCGAAAGATGCTGATCCAGTGCGCCAGACGTTGCTGCCATAATTGAATCCCTGAAAGCAAGCCGTTACGGCTTGCTTTCACGACACCTTTGCAACATAAATTTCACACTGCCGTGGTAGTAGCAACCCATATCTGTGAGCTCTTGCGGTGCATGCCCAGTAGAAAACGTACTGAAATACGCCGTCCAATAACTCTCTAGAGAATAGCGATAAAGGGTTTCTGGTCGGTGTCATTTCCAGCGTTTGTGCGTCTGGCGCCTGCTGTTCTTTGCTTTCGACGCGACTGCCATACGCGTGCTGGGTGTTGAAGATATTGCGCTGGCCTGTGGATTTGTAAACTTCGGTATGCTGTATAACTTCTTTCAAAATAACAAGTACCTGATAGGCTTCACCCACTAGAAATGACACTTCGCTCAGTGCGCAATCCGTCGTGGTCGAATGCCCTTGCCCGCCACAAAACACATTTAGCTAAACTTTGTAAATGAAATATGGAAGCCTCGTCAAAGTAGACATCTGTGCAACGGGTTAAACGACTCCCTGTGTTTGCCAGGTTTCACATTAAAGGCACGCGTGAAAAAATATAAAAATTAAGAACGCACATGAGCCCGTTTGCTTAAAGTGCTAACCGCGGCTAAAGTTAGCCGCAGTACCTAGGAGAGGGATTTTGAAATCATCTGACTGGGGGCTCGGTAGGGATGCGGGGAAACATGACGGTGCCCCGGTTAGTGAGAGCCGCTCGCTTTGGAACTAATATGTCGTTGTAGCTGCAATATCGGGCGCGCTAGTCAGCAACGAACGGTGCAGGAGGCTTTCGCTTTGCCCTCCCTCACTTAAATCGTAAAGAATGAGGTATGACCTCGCCGCATTTTTTAGATAGTTTTTCGATTTTGGTGATTCCTAAGCCTAAATGAACGCTATAATTGTCGCCATGGCAACGTCTTTTGAAAGTAGATTGCCTTGACTCAATCGGCCGGCTATTGATAGCACACAAAAGCAGACCGCGTTCCAATAAACCTTTTTCTAAATTACCCAAGCCTCGAGGATAATGCTTGAAGTGTAATTCTACGGTCCGCGCGCGCTGGCCTCCCTCTTATAAAAGATTCAAAGTAAATATTAATAATAAGACTTTGACGAACGCGCGTGCAAGGCAAAATTTGTTTTAGACTTTTTGCTTTAGAACAATCACTACTGCAGACGCCAGCACGTGCAACGCGTGTAACTACACGATCGTAGCATGCACCTCGGTGCTTGGGTATTTAGAAAAAGGTCTATTGGAACGCTGTCTGCTTTTTTGTGCTATCAATACCCGGCCGATTGAGTCAAGGCAATCCGCTTTCCAAAGACGTTGGCATGGCGACAATTATCGCGCTCATTTAGGCTTAGGAATGGCCATAATCAAAAGACTATATTAAAAATGCGGCGAAGTCATTGCTCATGCTTTGCGATTTAAGCGAGGTAAGGCAAAGTGAAAGCCTCCTGCACCATTCGTTGCTGACTAACGCGCCCGATATTGCAGTTACAACGACATACTAGTTCCAAAGCGAGCGTCGCTCACTCACCGGGGCACCGCCATGTTTCCCCGCATCCCTACCTAGCGCTGTCCCTACCGAGCCAGTCACGTGATTTCAAAATCCCTCTCCTAGGTATTGCGGCTAACTTTAGCCGCAGTTAGCGCTTCGAGCAAACAGGCCCTGAGTTGTTCTCATCAAGCGGTTGGTTTTGCAGCCTACTCGGCACTCCCGTCATACCGAGCGAAGAAGACGCTTGTCCAAACATCTGCTGGGGCATCGGAGACTGCTGAAACATCATGGTTGGCTGCACTCCCATGGGCTGCTGCGACAGCATCGCTGACATTGGAGTCTGCAGACCCGCGGGCTGCTGCAGTTGGGGCTGTATTCCGATGGGCGATTGCTGCGGCAAGCCCATACCGGATATGCCACCCTGCATACCGGACATGCCGCCCTGTATGTTTTGCATTTAAGGAAAAATTGTTAGCATTCTTACCATGCCGCCTTGTATTTGTGGCATGCCAGTTTGAATTCCGCACATCCCACCTGGCGTCCCGGACATTCCGGCTAGCCATCCGGACATCCCGCCCTGCATTTCGGTCATTCCAGGAAGCATTCCGGCCATTCTTCCTTGCATTCCGGTCGTTCCTCCTTGCACTCCGACCATCCCTTCTGGCATTGCATACATTTCACCTAGCGTTCCTGGCATGCCGGCCTGGATTCCAGCCAAGCCCTGCTGCCCAGACATGCGGTTCTGAAACCCCTGCGTCAGCGACTGCAGCGCACAAGCCGAAGGGAAGATGGGTCTGGCCCCACCGCGGTTAAAATTATCTTGGGCAACGTTGAAAACGACGGTTGTCGACGGTTTCCGAAACATTGTACCGGGTGTGGGGGAGCCGGGAAAAGAAAGCGGTGGACCCAACAGCTGGCCCGCCATCCTACCAGCCCGGTTTCCGTCTGTCCTGGTGAGTGGATGACGTCGGAAAAGGATGGGCTGCCCCAGTTGTGGTCTTGTCACCGGTCAACAATGTCTTCGCATGTTGCGGGACCTGCGTACTGGTCTGAACCCGGCAGAATCTTGATTCGAATCGAGCAGGACACGGCACCGCCTCACGCGGAATTCGCACGCCATTTTCTTCTTTTGCTGGTATTCTCAGTGCACTTCCCACTGGTGTCACTAGTGCGTGTCAGAGTACCGCATTCCCGTTCTTTGAGTTGGTGTGATTCTGAACCAACAGTTGGCGATGGGATCACCTTCCAGACCTATCCACGAACGCAATAAACCGTGTGTGGTGGCGCTTCGATACAGTGTGGTATTTTTCTTTCTCCTGAAATTGACGTCACTGGCCGTTCACTTGTTTCTCGATGAGGGAGCTTTCTGTGGAGCGCGGCAGTGTTGGAACGCGGCCCGCCTGCACCGATTCCCATGCGTTATCGTGTTCTCCAGCACATCTGGTCAGAAAGAAAAGTGAAAATCGTCCGGAGCTAATGACAATAGAACCCGACGTGTTGAAAAATTGAGATTGGCGGTGCGCATTTATCCCCCAGGGATATTAGTGGCCAATGACACATATTTCAAGGTGGTCAAATTTGTATGACGGGTCGGCCGCTTTGTCCGAGAAGTGTTCGGCGCTTTATGCCCGGAAGGAATCTCATCATGAAATCTCCCTCGCCCCCTCACCCCTCACAACCCTTGCCCTCCCGTCTCAGGAGCACAACTCCATAGCGGGTGAACCCCTCATCAAATAAAAACATGTCTCTCTCTCTCTCTCCACAAAAACGTGATGACGTAATAGACGTGGGTTTCCGGAATTCTATCTTGAGGAATTAAATACGTCATCATGTAAAAGCAAATAAACTAGTTTCTTTTGGTCAGGCTTCTCATATTTCATGTTAGGTCACTGCGATTTTTATTTTGACCTTGAGACTTAAAAATACAAAAAAAAATGAGCCTTAGCTTTTGTAGGTACTCAGTTTGGTCAACACTAAGTAGGACTTTCACAAAAGCCCTATAATACAACACAACTTGTATAGCGCGGCGTCGATCAAAACATTTAACCCGATAAATCGCCACCCTTTAATCTATTAATCAATTGATTAATCTGTTCTGTTTATTCCCAAGCATAATAGTTCGAAACGTCAAAATTAAATTTTCGGCGTTTGCTGAATATCTGATAAACGCCACAATGTATAATTTCAGATTTTAAATCAACCTTGAAGTGTAGTTGAGGACAGTCAACAGACACCAACACTCACAGATTATTACTTCAGGCGCTGTGATTGTTCACAACAGTCTCTGTTGCGCTAAACGCACATTCGCACGGCATTAAAGTGGCTTGGGCGACCTTCTCCACTTCTTTGGACTTACAAATCTCCCTTTACAGTTTACTTTAGGTCAAAATGTTACCCTAACCTTACCTTCATACAGGTGTACTCGTCCCTGTCTGCGTGGTAAAAGAGTTGAATTTTTATTATTTTTATGTTAGCCAAGATTTAAACGATAAACCGGTTAAAAATATTAATGGCGATTGAAGCATTAATCAATTAATCGGTGTGTTGATTGATGAAGTGTCCAGCCCTAAACAAGAGTAATGCCAATGTTAAGAAATTACTCACACCACTAAATGATCAAGCTCACTTTTTGCACTGAGTGCAGAGACCGTTAAAATAGCTGCAGACTATCAATTAATAGGTATTTTATAGATAGCTATCACAGAGCTCAAGCAGCAATGTAACGTAAGAAGACTAATTTGTGATTTCTGCGGACACAATGGTGTTGTGCAAGAATATAAATTATATGCAAGGGCTGGAGTGTGGCGTTATGCCAAATAGCTAAAGCTTGTATACGCACTGCGTAGGCTGCAATGTTTGCATTTTCATAGTACCTTATTGTATTCAGGAGTGTTATAAGCTGCGTCACCTGATTGCTTGCAATTCAACAAGTGGAACCAATATAACTCTGGGTTGCTGAAAAGATCCACATGCTGACGGCTGACAATCTTCTCGGTCAAGGGCTCGCCACAAAGCGCGTGCTGACAGCGAACATTCGCCATGTGATTTTACACCGCCACAATACAGTCATCTCATCAAGCATTTGGCGCATGCGTGAAGCCGCCATAAATTTAGTTTGCAGGAGGCAGGCAGGCTGTAGTGCCCAAGACCTCTCGTGCTCTGCACGCCCTGAGCTACGGCGTGGGTGTGGCACGTACAAAAAAACTAAATTTCTCTCGAAGCATGCGGCAGCGCTGGCGTACCCAAACTGGCTGGAGAGATCGGTCTTACACACGCGAGCGGCACATGTGAACATTGGTGTTGATTGTGGCACACGTGGCCAGTAGCGTAGATTTTTTTCACAGCTGAGCTGTTAAAGGCTAGTTTCCCCAGGATCGTGTTCGCCAGCAAATAAAAGTCGACACAACACTCCGGGCAGCTACCGCCATTTATAAACGACGGCGGCAACCAGACAACCAGCTTACCGGTTGTCTGGTTGCCGTCGTCGCTCATACATGGCGGCAACCTTTCCAACTTTTCACGATCAAATTTAGCAGGGTCAGGAGACTTATTTCTGAAGTTCCTTAATTCATCAGCACAATATAAGCAATTATTTGGTAGAGCCTTACCGAAACTGTCAGTGCACATTCCTTCAGAGGTCGAGTGTGGGCCGTAAATGATTAACGACTAGGTCAATAAACATACAGTTGGTAAACACATTGAGTGTAATTCTAGAAAGCATAAACTGATCGGATAAAACACGGAGAGTAGTTTCTTGCGATTACCGCAAAAATAGGTTTGTCCAAAAACCAGTCAGCAGAACGTGCCTGTCCCCGGCTCTCAGCTCTTGTAAAACAATAAGTTAATAAGCCGCGCACGTGTATATGATACCGTTGTGTCAAGGATCGGCAATATGTCACGTAGCTGATCCGTCACAGCCGGCAGAATAAACACCTCTTTGCGCACCATCTGCCAGGACAAACATTCGGTAAATGATTCCTGTAAATAAATAACCTACGTCGGTATCATAAGCATAATCAAGTAGTCAGATAACAAAAAAAGAATTTATATATAATAAACTATGTTTATCTGTAGCCACACAAACATTAGTGCACTCCTTGATTGTTGGCAACATGCATCGTCTATTTTGTTTTTTATATTAAAGGTGCGGCACTTGAACGAGTGATGTAGCGGCTCTGTGACACCGGTTGTCTCGTGTACCAGGACCTCCTGCGTCAGCTTCGCCAGTCTGCGTCGGCAACAAACTGGGACAGGACGACGAGCGATGCGCTTGACAAAACGGCAGACGACCGGTGCACTCCCAACCCCAGGCGGCCCACGGTTCCCGTTCAGACCACGACGGCAGCCGAGCCGTGCCTTGGGGAGACTGGGATGGCAGGTCCAGAAACGACTGCAATTGCACGTCCCCGCTAACCGAAATCCGCGTTCCAGACAGAAGACTCGTCGTAAAATCATGCGCAACATCCTCCATGACGTCCGGCGCAACGTCCATCGTGGCATCCCGCATCTCACATGATTGTGCGTCGGAAAAGTCTACATCTGGTATACCGTTGTCCATTGCAGACATGCTGTCTTGCGCTTGGAACATGGCATCATCCACATGCAGCTCGGACATGGAGTTTATGATTTCATTCATATCGTCATCTGTGGTATGCGCTCGGTCCGACGTTCCGATTTCCTCAAATTGAGCCGTGGTTGCACTTCGCAGGTCGGCCATGGAGTCCGTGAAATGACTGCTCGAGGACAGAGTAGAGCTGCAAAGAGCCGAAATTCAACCATTGACGTTCGGAATATCTCATCTTGTCGTCGCGTTTGTACTCACGATCTCGGTTGCCTCGCGTAGTCGGTGGGTCGCTGGTGAAGACAGACTACAGATGTAGTGAAGGTCCGGTTGAAGTATATGATGTACCTTAGTTAAACTACGACCTGGACCGGAAGTCTGACCGCAGGAAAGCCTGGAGAGCTTTGGGGGTTTTCTAGATGTGTCTTCTTCTGTTTCTTCCCAAAAGTCTTGGTGTCTCGAGTTGTTCCAGAACGAGATTTCTAGAAAACTGTGCCGGCGCTTGCTCCAAAATTTGTTGATAAAATTTTCTAACGCAGAATTCAATCTAGACCTATCGTTTTGTTCTGTTGTAGTAGCACGTTAAAGACCCCATGCTAGCAGTTGTACTGCGTTCTCTAAATGTTTCATCTACAGTGGGTAACAAGGTCGCCATACTTTGGTAGGTTAAACTCCCGCTGTCTAAACAACTAACGACTAATGTGTTTGTTTTGACAAATACTAATAAAGTAAAAATATAACTACTAAATCAATACTTCGCTTAATAGTTTGATACAAGACGATTATAAAGACAGTTAATCTTCTTAGAAAACTAATTATAAAAGTCGCGTAGTTCTTGAAAATTAGTGGCTTGTGAAAAGTATTGAGAAAAAAAAAACACTACGCGGCAGTTGGTTGTCAAAGAAATCACGATAATGAAAGAAAGAAAAAGATGACAGGTAGTATTCACTGGAGGCCATAGCTGTATGCGCGACTACTGAGCGTGTGATGACGGCCAGCTTCCACAGCTCTTTTGCAACGTGCATTCCGCACCATCGAGATTGACGGACTTAGCAGCCTATTAATTCTGAGCTAGTTCTGAGCAGCTCAGAATTAGCGCAAATCATGAACAAAAGTATGTTATGTAAAACCTTGTCAAAAGCCTCTGACATATCAAAATAAATAGTGTCAACTTGACCGCGGCTGTGTATTAAAGGCGCGCTAAGTTCGAGGGAAATGCTCATATTTGTTTCAGTAAATCTGTCTCTTACGAAGCCGTGCTGCGACGGTGATATTTTCTGTTTAAAATAAAAATGTAGACGCTCATAAAAGACGATTTCCAAAACTTTTCAAAATCCGCACAAACGTGACACTGGACGAAAATTGTTTACATCAGAGGGATGTCTCCAGACTTGAATATTGGGACAACTACAAACATGCTCCACCGAAAAGGAAACATAGCGCGCTCTAATGACAAATTATACACATGAGTTAGAGCTGGAACCAGGATTTCGGCGCATCCCTTGATAAAGAAGTTAAGGATGCCGTTGTGGCCGGTAGAAAGCTTTGATTTCAGCTTACGCATAGCAAGTGGCACCTCGTTTTCTGATACACATTCAGAAACTAAACAGTCAAAATTTTTTACAAGGTTCAAACCAGCCGGCGTGCTATCTGACTGCAGAAAAAAAAAACTGAAATGACGAGCGAACGCCTCACGCACCTCTTCCGGAATTCAACAAAGCTTATCATCGGTTTTCAACACAGTTGTGCTGACACTGTCGCACAACTGCGTTCGTATATGACGCCAAAAACGATACGGTTGCTTTTTAAAGTCCAGTTCCAGATTATCCATGGTAAAGTCCCTCGACACGGGCAAGAAGCTTTTTAAGTATTGTTCTACAGACTGAGGGTCTGTAGGGCCAATACTCGCCATTCAACTTCTTATGTAGTCTATGGTAATGTAGCTTCTTGCATATATACTATTTTAAATCTCTTATAAAACAACTGGTGAAATCTCACTTCTTTAGACAACCTTTAAGTATAAATTCTTCCATGACATCCTGTACAATCTTGTCAGCATATCGACGGAAGAGTCAGCGTTCTTTACGCTAAAGAAACCAGACGAATAATGACTACGCAGACGGCCTTAAAGCCCCGCAAAATAGCTATAGGCATATCAGAACGTTGATAACTGTTGTACTTTTTGCGCTCGGAAGGACAATAAAAAAAGACAGGGAAAGCGGCGGGTGAAGCGTGTCAACTGGTACAAGCGTGTCGCATACGTGAACAGGAACATTAGTTTTCATCAAATCTAGAATGTTTCCGGCAAATTCTCTTATCGTGTTAAGCTGATACCGTTCATTAAAAGGGATGAGCTCAGGTAGGCTTTGTGCTTTCTCACGTACTACGCTAGAGCAGTCACTGTGGATCAAGCCTGCTGACCAATCAACTTTAGGAAGATTGAAGTCGCCATAAATGTGTACATTGTAGTTTGAGAAATCAACCGTCGAGGTCTGCAAAATGCTCTGAAAAACTCAATGGTTTCGGAGTTATGAGAAAAGTAATAACAACTGATGAGGCGAATCGAGCCGTCTGACGCTGGCACCTCAACACAGACGCATTCCTCGTAGGTCACAAGGTCTCTCATTCTTACTACCCGAAATAAAGATTTGCACGCTATAAGGACACGCCCCCATTTTTAACCGTCTTTGTGTAATTCCGATCCCTCCTAAACACTGAATACTGATCTGAGAAGTATGACTGGTCTGTGCAGGAGTAATTTAACCAAGTTTCAGTCAAACAATTGACATCGTACTCGCAGACGTAGGCACTAGCGAAAAACGCCTCACTTTTTGCTCTGAGGCCATCGTATTTTGGTCCTATAAGCTAGTTTTACGCGACGCCTTTAGTGGCTGTTAGAGTGATATCAGACTCATCGAAGAACCGCGAAGGCGACAAGCTGCCGTAAAAGGGACGGAAGACGCAGCCAGCAGGCCACTACTCGGGTTAACAGTTTCAAGCAGTCCTTCGTCTAGGGAAACGTGGAAGGAACTGTAAGAGTGGTGCCTTGTTTTCAGTCTCGTAGATGTCACCGTTCTGTCTCCGATGAACTCCGCCAGTAGCTTCTGTACGTCGGACGCCATAGTACCGGGAGCCAACCGAGAGGCGAAAATGCCTCTGGCTGCCGGCGCTTTTGGCGCTACTTGTAGCGTGCACTGCTTAGCAGTGCCAAGCGTAGCTGGATGCCTCGTGAGTCATCGGTTTCACTAAGGGATGGTGGACCTTGCGTAGAGGACGAGCAGTAGAAGGCTGGGACCGTGCGTCCTCACCCGAGAAGCCTGGGCTAGTTGCGGAGACAGAGGCGAAGCTTTGCACTGGCGGTGCCGGTTGACCGGCGAAGCGGAGCGGCGGAAAATCTGCTTGCCCCACGACACACTCGCCACACGAAGAGCCACATTTTCGGTCTGTAGCTGTTGCACCTAAAACGTTCTAGCTTTTATCTGAGCTGTCATATTCTGTATCAGTGTAATGACGTTCGGAGATACGGAGCCGCCGGCAGTATACTCGCAAGCTCTGGAAAAAAACGCAGAATTTTCGATGGGTGTGTCCCTTGTGCCGTTATCGCAGGCAATCAGGGCTGCAGTATCCCACTCTCACGGTGGGATACATCACAGCGCATGTTTTTTTTTTTTTTGGGGGGGGGGGGAGGGGGGGGGGGGGGCAACCATAAGATGGTTTAGACAATGACCGAGACGTGGGGCCGCCTATAGACGCTTTACACACGCGCCAAATTACAGCCGCCATTGCTGACCTTCTCTTGTCTTACCGAGGTGCCGAGCAACTGAAACGGTAGTTGACGATCCTCTACAAAGGCCGATGCTTTAGAAAAGGACACAGTTGAATCTAATGTGGCAATAACCTGGCCTGCTATGGTAATGATGAAGTGAAATAAACGAAATATGAGGAAACAAAAACTGAAGGTCAGTTATGGCGGCGTCCATGCACAGCTGCTGCAAAGCGTCTATACAGGGAAGCCAAATCAGCGTTGTGAGCATTGGATAATATTCATGCTTACTGGCTACTACTGTTGGCGAACGCGAGAGACACGCGAGACCACGAGCACGGCCACTCGATCCCCCCTGTTGGTGCGGCCTGCCGATGTTTTTCCGAAAACAAAAGAGCGCGCGTGAGAGGAGAACTTCGCCCATTTTCCGTGGAAGCGCTGCACATCGGTGAGCGGTCTTGTGAGCTGAAAGCTATTGGCGACGTGCGTGACCGAAAGCGTCGCTGTGGTCGGCCTTTCACGATTGGCCCAAAAGCTGACTATGACGTCGGAAAGGGTATACCATCGACGGAAATAAGAAGAATGAAGGTGTTGGCAGTGTTCCTTTCAGAGCGCAATGATTTCAGGCTTCCACCATGCTATTTACAAACACCATCGAACTTGTTGTTCGCAAGGTAATGACGTCACAAGGGGAACCATAGGAGGGCGCCACCAAAACATCTCGCCGCTAATAATCTCTTTCACCTTATGTTGTACCGCAGGAAAGGCTGTAAGCGCGAGCTTTTTGCTTTGGGGCAGGTCTCGGCGGCACGAGCTCTCGTGCAGTAGGGCAGCTGTCAACGGCTATGAGCTCGCGCTTCCAGCCTTCGCTGCGGTACAACATAAGGTGAAACGGAGTATAGAGAAGGCGCCCAACGCGCTCTAGCTCCGCTACCCAGATAAAATATCTGCCTGTCATTGGCTTCCCCGATACCGAGGCGCTGCCGCGGTTGCAGAAGGCAGCAAACCTCGCTTTCCCCCCACCTATGCACCGCTGTGCTCGGCGAAAATATCGCAGTGTCACTCTGCGCCCGCGTGTGTGGTTTGTGTTGGCATTTTGGGAAGCTGCCGGAAATGTAAATGCGGGTTCTAGTTCTGAGTGCCAGACGACGATGAAATGTGCCAACTCCACTCGTGAAACAGGAAATCCTGCAGTTGATGAAGTACAATGAAGTCCCTTCCGAACATGAGTTCGCACCGCTGACTTACATGGCTGGCTACTTGGCCTTCGTTTGCGAACTAAAGGTGACCATTTTTATTTGAAGAAATTGTCGTAATTTCAAAGTAATTAGCTGAAACATTCAACCTAGCAAAGCAATAAGAATTTCTCAGTGAAAGCAAGGAAGGCTAATGTGTAGAACCTGCTAAACTTTGCAGGTGACGTGAATGCAAGCGTAACTTAAGGGAAATGCATCACATGACGGAGCATATCAGTCCATGTTTAGCCTTGACCAAGACGGACTCAGCTATCCACGGCCTGAAGCTGTCTGGCTGTGCAAGCTCGTCTGCACCTTTGTCGAGAGGGCTCTACAGTCGGCAGAGATTCGTGGTTGTGGAAGGATTTGCAAGGTCCTCTCGAGCGCTGTGCTACCACACCTTATGGACTGCCCGCTGATGTGGTGTGTTAACTGCCGAGACACCTACCACAGCGAAGAGCTCTGCGAGCCCTTTCTCAGAAACCTCCTCAGACCTTTTTTTGGCAAACTGGGCTGGTGACCTAAACAGCCCACTAGAGAATATATTGAGGCTTTCGAGGAAGCCTCTTTCCCGAAAGGTACTCCGCTTGTGAACTATATGACTCCCTTGATCTGTCTTTTGTGAACAGTGAAGTTTATATTGCTGAAGTTATGCACACGGAATCTGATTTTATATTGTCCTTCACAGATGAATTAATGGCACAGCTCGCGCGTGCTCGAGCGTCGGTTAAAGGAAATCATACGGCCTAGCTATATCTAGCTATATCCAACTATAACTCTTATATGACAGTGGTAATAGAAACGGGGCAACAGTTACGGGAACAAGAAAACGTTAATTCGCTCATACTGCCAGCAGAGTGAAGCTTTAGCGCGCAGCCTGCAGCTGAGTGAGCTCCTCGCAGAAAGAATCATGTGCTTTTATTCTACACAGATTTGTCACATCATTCATGCAATCTGGCGCTCGTTTCAATTGAGACTTGCGGCTTCACGAAAAAAAAAACCTAAATAGCCACACCGGGCCGGGCCGGGCGTACTGCTCCTCTCTCACTATATTTCGTGTTACCTTAGCATGGACTAACCGCGAACGCTGTGCTAGCGCGAGCGGCTAGCCTTTACTGCCTTGACTGGAGCACTCGCTGCACGAGCGCTCATGCAGCCGCCGAGGCTTCCTTCGAAGCAACTATCTCGCGCTTTTAGCACGCGCGGCTAACAAGTACATACTAACGTGAAACGAAGAATAGAGTTCCTCGATATGCTTCCCCGAAAGGAACTTTAGCAGTCACCGATAACGAGCGCCACAGCTGGCACTGCGGGGTAAAGTAGAACTATCGCTCTCACCGGCGGAATGAGGCATACGGCAGGCCGCTCCCAAGGGGAGTCCTAATCGAGTGGCCGTGCCACGATCAAGGGCCGCGCCGCAGTTTCCTTTCAGGTGCCGCTCCATAGGCGCTCATTTTAGTGGTACGTCGCCATTTGCTCCCAAGCGCCGCACGAGGAACGGGCTCGTGCACTGACAAATTTGAGGATTTCCTTACACTTGCAAGACAGACAAACACGTCCAGGTGCCTTACTATGGCGTGACCAAAGGATTCGCGAAGCGCGAAATTACGTGGCACGTTCTTGTACACTAGATTGGCTGCATAGGTCATGGCATCGACCGCGGTCACTCAAAAAGTGAAAGTGAAAGATCGTTGTGCCGCGCCGAGACACAGCACGTTGCCATGACATCCCAACGTTATGAATGCGTCGCCTCTCATTGGTCCTCCTAGTCTTTTGTGTGGTGCAACAGACAGAACTCTCACACAGATCATTCTGCGGCGAAACTGCAAAACTGATCTTCTCGACGGCATATCGGCGGTGACAAGGAAAGGATTCGTGACGCGAGTCGAGGTCCGTGCAATCGCGTGAGAACAGCAATAATAACAAATACAATGGCTTGGGGCAGGAGGAGGAGGAATAAACGTCTTTATTTGCCTGCAGAGCTAGGTCAAGCCTAGCCGGTGCGGCCCACACCATCCGACGCCCCAGCGCAGGGGGCCCGAGGTTGGACCTGCCTGCGCAGTAGACGCCGGGCCTGCTGGATGGCCGCTACCTGGAGGTCCAGGCTACTAGCCATCACCCCGGCTTTGATGTCCGGCGGAAGCCCATTTGTAAAGCCCCTTTATGTTTCAAAAGTAGCGCAAGGTGCGTCGATGCACGAGGCACGTGCAACCTGCAGCCCTTGGGAAGATCATGGCGGCACAGCGCAGCACTGAGCTAGATTTCAGACACCATGTTCTTCCAAGAAGTGGCGCGCGGCACATGTCTCGAGTGTTTCCACAACAATGGATGGCGCCACTTTTCTCAGGATGGAGGATTTGGTGCTGGTGTCGCCATCTCGTTGAACCCATTGAAAAAAAGTCTAGCAAAAACTGCCCTGTCAAATTTATTTACGCAAATACCAAGACATTTAGGCTTCCCGTCATGGCCTTAAAATTAGGATAGAAGACACCTCAAGTACGTACTACCATTCGTTTTGACATTTTTATGATCTAAGTAATCTTAATTTCAAAATTGACTTAAAATGCGCTCAAAAGAGCCAAAATGGTCCTATTTCTGGAATTAAATAAACATTTCTGGGTCAAGGGGAAATCTAAGGGCCGTACGACCTTCATTATATCTTCCTAATGAAGTTCAAAACGAATCAGCACTCTGGTGCATTCCTGAAACTCTTGTTTGTGCAGCGAAATTCGCCCATTGAGTGGAAATAATGGAAACAGCGCGCAAACGACAAGGACGGGAGGAAAAGGAGTACACAGGACGAGCGTGAACCAACTCGCCCACATCGCTACTCTGGCCCATTGAGTGACCAGCGGGTGAATCCCCTTAAAGTTATTTCCTTCGTTTCGAGCGGTGCGTGACTTCCTCGTCGCTGTCTCGTCTTTCTCTCTCGCCTCGAAACACATCCAAGTCGAGTGTTAGGCTTAGTTTCTGAGGCGTAGGGTTTGAAACGCAGCACCAGCGCAACGGGACGCAACATCTTCTTTGGAGAACCGAAATAGCGCATAAAAATAAAAATCTAGAGAAAATCAACAAACATTTTTTGGTCCAAACTATAGACGCTTTACACACGCGCCAGACTACATCCGCCATTGCTGACCTTCTCTTGTTTTACCGGGACCGAGCCACCAGAGACGGGAGTTTACGAGTCTCCAGAAAGGCCAACGCTGGAGAAAAGGACACAGTAGAATCTAAAATGACAATGACCTGGCCTGCTATGTAAATGACAAAGGGAAGTAAACGGAATAAGAGGAAACAAAAACTGAAGGTCGGTTATGGCGGCGCCCATGCACAGCTGCTGCAAAGCGTCTATACACATTTTCTGCTTCCTGTCGATCTCAGTCACGTGGGTTCCGTATCTGGTATGTGGGACAAAAAAAAATGCATTTCAACTTGGAATTTGCGGGAAAAGAAAAGGTGAAGCAAAACAGGAATGTGTGACAATCACGCATTTTTCATAAACACCTTCCAGCGGCGTGGAGAGATCAAAGCTATGTTTTACGGTTTACCGCATACCAGAAGTGACGACATTCAAGATGGCTGCGCCCTTGGGGAAAGGGTGTACACTCGACATCCAGAGCTCCCACACTTGCGTACGTGCTGTAGCCGTGGCAACGCGAAAACGTTTTTATTTTTTTTTTTCGTGCCGATCCAAAAAATGGCCCAATGATAGCTTCCGTTACGAGCCAAACCAGACAATGAGAACTGGATTTTGGGGTATTTACCTCAGCGGACTGAAGGAAGTTCACAACTCTATCAACATTCAGTGACACAAGTACCTGCAAATCGACACAGTTGCAATGAAACGCAGGCTCGAGCACTTTAAAGAATTTTGCGTTTATTCTTGTCCCCGAAAGTATCGGGCGCAGCTCTTCAGGGATTTGGAACCAAAATGAGCACCACCGTAGCCGTGTAGCCAGGCATCCCTCGCAGCAGCAGCTGCTGCATCTGTGGCGTCAGTCCCGTGTTGGTAATCGGCTGCGACATCACGATCGGAGACTTGTTTCCGGGAACAGCCGGCGCTCCAGGCATGCCCTGCATGCCCATCCCCATGCCAGCCATCGATCCCATGCCTCCCATAAAGCCCATGCCGCCCATTGCGCCCCTTCCCCCTATCATCGGTCCACCAACGGGCGACATAGGCCTCGAGCCACCGCGGTTAATCCTCTCGCCGCTCATGTTCACAATAACCGTCGTAGACGGAGTCTTAAAGGCCATCGGCGGCGAGCCGGGCGTGAGGGTCGTCGTCTGCGGACCCATCTGCTGACTTACGTTCTGTATGCTCATGCCCATCATGGAAGACGGCTGCTGTCCCCACATGGACGGTGACATGCCCATGGGCATCTGCATGGGACGTGGCGGTGGCCGGTCGTAGCACATGTCCATCGGCGAACCTCCGTAGTATCCTCCCATCGGTGGAGCGCCGCCACGGCGTGGTGGGTAGCACGTGATGTCAACGTAGAAGTCGTCATCAAAACCCTCGTCGTACATGGACTGCGGCTCGCTGTAGAAGCTGCGGGCCCGGGCCACCGCTCCGGGGGCAGCCGCGGCTCCGGGTGCAGCTCCCGCAGCCGGAGCAGCGGCCTCAGCTGCCTTGGGTGATCCCCCCTCGGACCCTCCTCCGGATCCCTCTTCGGTGGCGGACGCCTCTCCCTCGGACTCCTTCTCCTTCTTTGGTGACTTTCCCTTCTTGCCCTTGGGTGACTTGCCGCCCTTCTTGTCCTTGCCTTTGTCTTTGGAGCCTTTTTTCTTGCCTTTTCCCTTGTCTTTGGAGCCACCCTTCTTGCCCTTTCCTTTGTCCTTTGAGCCTCCTTTTTTGCCTTTGCCTTTCTTCTTGGCGTCATCATCATCGTCGTCGGGCATGGTGCCGGAACGGGAAAGGCGGCCGACAAGACGTGGGGGCTTTCCTCCGCTGTCTGAAAGGAAAGTGGCACGTAAGCACATCAAACAGCATCTACCTACAGGTACCTCAACTACCTCGCCAACCGTCTCGTAGAAAAAAGAAAGAGACAGACTGGAACAAATATTTATTCAAAGCCGTAACGGCCCGCCCACAAGACTTCCCACCACGGCCCCCTGAACCGTGATGGCAATGGTGAAATTTTCGGCCACATTTCCAGATAAAGAACTACTTAAAAACAACACTGTGCGGAACATTCATTACCAAACTCCAGACACTAAGCTCAAAAGCAATCCCAAAGCGAAACCTAGTCCAAACTCAAAATTACAGAAGACGATCACCTTACACCACCTCTTAACCTAGGAGAGACGCGGCGTCGAGGAAAGAAACGAAAGCGAGACCGATGTCTCGACCAAAAGTGTTCTACGATAGATCAGCAACAGCATTCGAAAGCATCCAACCGTTAGCTTGGGGCTTCGTAACCCCAGGTCCGCAAAGACAGGCGCTATCGGAGGTCAGGCTCACCGCGGAGAGACTTCAAGCCCGAAGCAGCAGCTTCCTGAGGGCAGCCGGCACCGGGCGCTAAAGGACAGGGCACATCCTCGGCCAAGCAGAGGGCAGCACCCAACCGGCAGCACCGACGACTAGGGCACGATTGGAGCGGCACGTGCAGCGCACATTCGCGAGCGGCGCGTGGGACAAGGCCTGTTCACCTTGTACGCGAACCGCGCGCCACGCAAATTGGCAGAGCTCGGTGGCCGACGGTGTCTTCCACGATTCGGCTGCGACCCATCTAACAAAGCGCGGCATTTTAGAAGTGAAGAGTAAAGCACTATAAAGGTGAGCGAGCGCACGTGAACCCATCGCGTCGACTTCGTCTCCGCAGTAAGCACTGGCAGTTAAGTGTGTGCTAGAGTCACTAAAGGAGCTGCGCTTAGAGTATCGGCACTCCATTCCCCGACAGTGTTGTGGTCGCCGCCATTTTGGCTCGTATGCAGAGCAGACGCAACTGCCGATCGTCATGATTCAAAAGTGCGTCTTCCTCAGCATCAGATTCGGTGTTAGGAAGGTCATGTCATATTGCTTTGCTTTGTCGCGAGCAGTTTAAATATTTGTGGAGGGCGGAAAAGCCTTTCCTCTGATTTCAGATAAAGCTTCAGATAGCTGGCAACCATGATTTTAAGACACAATATGGCGAAGTGTCGTTACTCTGAAGCGTAGCTTATTTAGTGGCAGTAGTGTGTGCGAAAGTGCTCCACAGAAAACGTCTTTCTGCACGAACACCCGCGCATTGAAGGAACTTGCGAAAGCCGATAGCACTCAAAAGCATCGTTGTGGGCGGCTTTGCTGAATTTGCACGATTTGGTCAAACGCTCACTATGTTGTTGTTGCTTGTTTTTTTTTTTTTTTTTTTTTATAAAGGATTAATTTTGTTGGTGTTTCAGGCGTATTTATTGATAGGAACATTAACGTCGCGACCTCTCCGTGAAAATCGCCCGAAATGAGGGTGGTAGGGGAAAGAAGTGTACGGGGGCTACTAAGGACCCCGTTTGAATTTACAAGTAGCATCAAATGCGCAACTGCACGAGCCGCATCATGCAGCCCTGGTAAGTCAATTCCGGCGATGCACTGGGATGAGCGGCCCTTGGAAGAGAATAGCGGCGGAGTACTCGCTCGTTGCACGTCACTTCCGCGTTCACCCAACAATGGCTGCCGTTACATGTGGAAAACACCAAGCATAAATTTTATCAAGGGGCTTTATACTTTGTTTCAGCTGAAGCCTAGACGCAGCCGATGCTACAAACGCGGGCACGTGTCTTCTAGCGAACCCAGGATCGTCCTCATTGTCTGGCTCCACTGGAGCCAGACGCCGACCAGGACATCGGGAAGGTGGGTCTCGGAACCACGGTGAGTTTTCGACAGAAGCTTAAGTTACACTTGTTCAGGTAGCAAAACAAAGCAGGAAGCCTCCTTCTGGCAGAAGTTCACTTCTTTTATGGGCACGCCACTCCCTCGAGTCGGCTCCGTAGGCTCGTCCCTCCCACGTACAAGCCCAGCCTCAACCACACACACGACCACACCGGAAAGATCAACTGTTTCAAGGACGCCCTTGTCTCCCGGGTGCCAGCGCGACGTGCTAGCTGGTCTTTGCAGTTAAAGGGGGGTGCAACGATTTCCGGATTTCGGTCAAACATTTGTGGAAGTTGCCCTCTGACACTTCTGAAGTAAAAAACAGAAAACCGATTTCGCCTGACTGTCCTAATTGTTGCGTAAAAAAAAAAAAAAAAAAAAAAAAGATAAATATTGGCATTTCGGGCATCCCTCAACTCACTCCCAGTCTTCAGGGTCACACCTGGTCCCCCTCCTAGTGAAGTCATTCGGAGTGCTGTGTAGGTCCCCGTGTGCTATGTCGGAGGACGCTTTCTCTCTCTCTCTCTCTGCTGACATTGGCGGGCGTTATGCTGCACTGCTTAGTGTCGAGCGAGGTCACGTAAACTTCTAGCCGTAGTTCCTTCAACTGCCTCTCGCGGCTGCAGGTGGCGGAAAAAGCTCGGCTTTTGCTTTGCGATTATGCAGCGGAATCGCGACATTTTTAATGAAGATGTTTTCTCTATCCTCTGGGACACGATGAACAACGTAAAAATGACGAGATGCAAATTCTTTTAATTAAAAAATCGTTGCATCCCCCCCCCCCCCCCCCCCTTTTAAGACACCGCCGCCGCCGCCGGAGATTAGCCCGCGTCCTTCCTGCAGGTGGTCTCGGGCGACTCGAAGGACACACGTTAAAAGGGGCGAAAGAATACCAGAGCACGGTGTACCTGAGGTAGCTAGTCCGGCTTCTTTGTCCTAGGGAGCCTTCATGTGCGCTTTGCTAGGGTGATGCCACCCTTTGTAATACCACTCGCCGACAAACCAGCAGCCATTTTGTTCCTCGGCGATAATCCGTGGGGCTTATAACCCTCCCAGAAACAAGCACCTTATCTCAGAATTTCGGAGCAGCGTTGTGGAACCCACGGAGGGAGGATTAGCCTTTTCCCCCTCGGATGGGATTACCGATGGACATAAAGGCCACCTTCCGGCGCACGGGGAAACAATGAGAGGAACAAAATGGCGGTGGAAGAGGGTGTGGGAAAGGGAAACAGGCAGTTGGCATCACTCTATGCGAAGCGCACATGAAAAGCGCACATGAAGGCACTCTACTTCGTCCGAGCACGAAGGAACGACGGCGGACAGAGATTAGGGACTAGGGAAGACTGGCCGGGCGGCTGGTTCGGTACGTCGGGGAACGGGTAAGGATGAATGTTCCCAGGTGCAGGCCTCATGAAGGGTGGAAATAATTCCGGGAGTGACCTGTCTGGCTCGCTGAGCTGACAGCGAACGGATCACCATGGAGAAGAGATTTGGCCGAAGTGGTCGGTTCATTACAGTCTCTGAACAGTGCTTGCACTGCACGAGCGTGCGTGCTTGGAAGGGACAATGAAAGTCCGGAGCTCGCGCTTGTGGCATCGACTGCGTATGGACTTAAAGATGAGGACCCACGGTGGTCATCAAGCTTAAACTTTGAACCCTTGATGGCGACATCGATTCCTTGTGGCCGAGACATTGTGGTATGGCTCGTGGCACCGATACTCCAGCTTGTCCCCTGTGCTTTGGCCAAGAGGCGCTTTACTTACCCGTAAAAATTACGACGGGTGTGTGCGTGTGTGTGTGTGTGTGTGTTTGTGTGCGAGTGTGCGTGCGTGCGTGCGTTTGTGTGTGTGTGCTTTGTTAATGAGTTGTTGATAATCGTGACTTCGAATCAGTTTATAAGAAATTGGAGGATAGTAACAGACTAGATACTTTCTGTGTGCCCGCCTAATCCTTTTCAACACTTTTTTTTAGGGGGGAGGCGGGCGGTTAACGGTAATGTGCACAAAAAAAAAGACATTTTATACAAAAAAACTATCCCGCCTACTGCAGCTATCCTTTGCTGACTTCCTTTATCAAATGCTCTAAAAAGAATCCGAGAGTTTGCTTTCCTACAAGGCACGTGCGAAAGCCAATCGCTGGAGCTTACGGAAGGAGTCCGGCCATTAGGGAGTTTTCGTAGACCGCGCTACCCCCTCCGCTAAGCGTTCCGCTACGAAGAAGTCGCTACTGCGCCTGCGCGCCGATAGCCTTGACTGTGGACTTCCCGCTATCGTAGCGGATTGCGGAGGGCCTTGCGGGACGGCGAAAACGATCTACGAAAACTCCCTAATGACGAGCTTCAGTTTACGTTTAGAACTAAAACGTCTGCGCTGTGGCACTGAGCAAGGGACGCGTCATTTTCAGTGCCAAAGCACTGGCTGTGGTTTTAGGTCTAAACATACCAGCCTTGTTGTTCGCCGAAATCCCTCCGTAGGTTGGAACGATTGCCTCTCACGCGTGCTTCGGTGGGGAAGTAGATGCACCAGGTGTTTTCGAGTGTACACTCAACTGCCACCACACGTTCTTAAAAAACCTCTGACACGCCAATAAAAAAAAAAATTCATGCTAGGCGTTGAAATGGCATATCAGGACATTACACAAAAATTTTTCACTAGAGAGTTGCGTAGTTTTCTCATAAAAAATAGAAGTACGAGGCCCAATTCAATTTATGTTCCCGCCAGTGCACTGTGACGTAACAGTGTACCACAAGGTGTCGGGGCGGTCAGAAGGGAGTCATCGCCGGAAGTCACGTGAGTTCTCTCCTTCCCCGTGCTTACCGCAAGCGCGTGTAATATTTTTTTTTATATATTTTTGTTATTCTCCGCATCTCCACGAGCGATCCAAGCAGACGAGGTTTCTTTTATTTGCTTTTCATCGCTTAATGCCGCTGAAGAAGAGGAGTCAGTGAATTGACGTGATCAACTGCAATGCCTATACTCCGTTTCACCTTATGTTGTACCGCAGACAAGGCTAGAAGCGCGATCTCATAGCGTTGGGAGCTGCTCTTAACGGACGAGAGCTTGTGCCGCTGCCATGCGCCCTAGAGCAAGAAGCTCGCGCTTTGAGCCTTTCCTGCGGTACATCATAAGGTGAAACAGAGTATAAAAGGTGCTGTGTGAGGGACTGTCCCGGTATTTCAGCAACTGAAGAAGAGATCACAGTGCATGCATTCCCGAGAGACATATAAGAGATGGACAGGTTGCTGACCGCGGTTTCCGCAGGACAGCTATTAGAATCCGTGGGTAGGCGACGGATATGCTCGATGCACTTTAGTGATGAAGATTACAACCCTAGCCGAAGTTTACTAAAACTCACAGGTCTCGATGTGAGACCTCAACTTCAGGTCTGTAAGTATCCTGATCATCTCCCTGCAGCAGCGGCACTCAAGAGGCTTGAATTCAGGCATCACGACGCATCGGCTGCATGTGCACCTAGTAAACAAGTTCTACTCATGTTCTAGACAAAACACGTACTTTGTGCTTGACGTCTACTTGTACTTGGTGCACTCGCCAGTTCGTATTCTTTAGACGGCAGGCAACTTCAGCTTGGAGAGTATCCGATGATTCAACGACCTCGGTGTCTGAACCTTCAGCAATGCGATCGGGCGTGTCGTATGCTAGCAATCCTAATTTCTGCGAGCGTTCTAAATTTTTTTCAATACCTGATAGTTTGTTTTGTGCCTGGTATAGCTCTGTATCATCGGACTGACGGCATGCACTCGTACACTGGCTTGTGCTCGCAACGCTTTCATCATTGACCCCCATCTTGTCGATGCACTGACTTCGTCCTCAACTTTTACAGCACGCAAACTAACCAACGGTGCAGCGATAAAAAGCTAGTGTAACTGAAACTTTGTTTTCTACGATCGCTCGTACGAATAGCAGAATAAAAAAAATGAATAAAAAAAGTCTTAGGCGCGGTCCCGGAGAGCACGAGGAGTGAAACTCACATGACTTCCGGCGAACCTGCTTTTAGTGACGTAGGTCGATGCCTCCCTTCTGACCGCCCCGACACCTTGCGGTACACTGTTATGTCACAGTGCACCGGCGGGAACTTTGGATTGAGCATAGTATTTTTATTTTTTATGAAAAAACTACGCAACTCTATAGTGATACAATTTTTTGTAATGTCCTGATATGCCATTTCAACGCCTAGCATGAAAAAAAACATTTTTTTTTTGCCGTGTCAGAGGCCCTTTAAAGGGGCGGTGCAACGATGTTCGGGCTTTGAAAAAATAACTACAGGTATTAACCTGTGTCACCTATAAAACGAAGAACGCAGACCCATGTTTTATAGCTCGCGCTAGTTTTTATTTAAAAAAAAATAAACAAATCGAAGTTTAAAGTGTCCCTCAAGTCTCATGCCATCTTTCGAGTGACGTCTTTGGGGGATCATCTGGTTTCCCGTTGGGTTCTCTCTTCATAGACCCAGCCGCTCCCTCCGCAACTGTCAACTTCTCAAGGATTAGCATCACCGAAGGTCCCGGCGAGCGATCGACAAAAAAGACGGTTCGCCACGGGGCTGGCGGTGAGTGTAGCAGCGAAGGGGGACAGGTTTTGTTTACTTCCGCGCGTTCTCCAGAGACGTGTCACCGTAGTTCCCGTAAAGATCACGCGCAGCTGCAAATCGGCAAATATATATTTTTTTTTTTCCGATTACTCAGCGGGATAGAAGTTTTTTGGAGCAAGGTGGCACGTTTTTTGTCACTTGTGGCTAGATATAAAATACACAAAAAAAATTACAAACTGCAATTTTTTCTAAAGTCGTTGCACTATCACTTTAAAGGTAAATGTGCAATTTACACCGAGTGCGAAAGGGATAGACGAGTCGACGAGTCTTCCAGCAGAAAAACGACAGGCACCTTGACGATGGAATCGATTCAGGCTTTAGTAGAACCAGCTTGCACACACTGGTGAAGTGAACAAATGTGTTAATTTAACACCTCGTCTATCACTGGCCACATCAAAGAAAAACAATATTTGCGGTGTGCCACGCCCAGATATATAGGACTAATTTTTGTCGGGCAATGTTATTTTCAATCATTTTCTTGTGTCTTTTTCGAAAATAATAGTTATTTTGTGCATATAGGCAGAGCCTATGAAGATGACGATACGCATACGAAGGTGAAATGTACTAAAGCAAAGTTGTTATGCCTGATTCACATGGTGCGAATTTGCCTGCGATTTCGCAATTGCGACGCCGTTCTTGCGGCACAACGCAGTTGCGGTGCGAATTCGACTGATTCGCAAGTCCGTATTTTGCCAAACTTTCCTTGCGAACGGCCGCTCTTGCGAAGGGGACGGACAGCCAATCAAACGCGGCTCGTGAAAGACGTCACGGTGGTCATAGCAACGTGGGAATCAAAAATACGAAAAATGCGTCACCTACGTCGTCGTCTTCGAAATTCGCTGGGGGGGTGAGGCGGTGGATATGCTTCTCCCAAGTGAATATTTTTCGTCGGGGGATGTAAGCTTCAGTTCGGCATTAAAACGAACTGGCGTTTGCGTACCACGCGAGGGTTGTGATTGCTTCCTTTGTAAAATTGCAGGCGATAACAATTGACGCTTCTGTTCGATCACTTTGCGTAAGGGACTCGTGGCATAGTTGAAAGATCCTTTCTTCAAATCTGTTTGCAGATGACGCGAGGGTCTGTCTAGCAACCGAGAAACGCTGAACAGCACCTTGTTATTAAAGCCATTTGATAAAAATCGAGCTTCACATTTTTACGTATAGAGACAACTATTGATATGTAAACGCGTGCTACGCGAGCGACACGCGTGTAAAATGGCTTTAATTACAAGGTGCCGATCAGCGATTCTCGGTTTCTTGACAGACCTTCGTGTCAGATCCCCAAACAGATTTTAAGAAAGGGTCTTTCTACTATTCAATGAGTCCCCTACGCAAATGTCACACGTGCCACGCGTGACATTTGTCATAGAAATCCTGCGACAATTTGGTTTCGTGCATAGTTTGCGATTATTTCACCAACATGATTGTTTTGGCTTTTTTTTGCATCTGGAAACCTGATTTTTTTTTTATTTATGCCGTTTCCTTTATCTTCAGTGTTTTTGTCATGTTCGCAATCGCTAATATTGTTTTGAATTAAAAAAAAAGCTAAACATTTACGTTAGCTTGTTCATGCTGACCTACACTGAGGAAGTACAGAATGTGTTTTGCACGTCCAGCGTGTCGTTCATTTCATGAAAGTCGGCCAATAAAACGCATTCTGTGTTAAGTAAAGACCCGATTGGGCAGCGTAGGTCCAACGAAAACAGTAAAATAGCACCTCACCCTGTGGGGAATCAGCCGGTACTCTGTCGACCTACTTTGGGCTATACCTGCCTCAAAAAGTTTCCGCCAGTTTATCCGTAAAAGAGGTAAAGACCACAACCCATTTTCTACAAAAAAATTGACTGATTTGCAGGCAACAGGTCCGGGGTGGAAATGAACTAGAGAGATGACATGAGGCAGGGGTGATCCAGGAATAAATTTTTTATTGCTGGCTTTAAATGTTGAAAGATAACAACTAACAAAAGACAAAAAAGATGCAATTACAAAAGAAGAAAAAAATCAAGTACAGGCTCACCTTTTTGGCAGACATCAAATATGAATAAAGAGAAACATAACACGTTGCTGGAGTCATGGGGTGCACCGGCGCCAAAAGGCAAATATTTGAATTGTGCGCCGGTGTTGCAAGGCCGCCCGCTCATCTACGCACGCCGCCGACGATCCGAGTATCCCTTGTCAATGGCCAGACGAAATTGACCCCTATGTGACCCGGAAGCTACAACGCAAGGCACGACGAGAAGAAAACTCATTGTGCCTTCTGTTATAGTTTCGTCATAACCACATAACCCCCTACAGCCCACCCCACACTGCAAAGAGGGCAGATTCTACGCTTCTTCGGCGTGTACAAACACACTCCCTCTCAACACTACACTACCTCCAGCACGTTGCAGATCTACCTGAACCACCTAAATGCACATACTTCGGAGACCACTCAAATAACTCTCACACACCAAGTTTAAGGAAAGCTGAAGCGGTTTTGTATTTGAGGAAACACACCTAGATCGTCTTCATTTCACCTCCAGGATCTTGAATATAGAAATTATTTATTTTATAATTTGGTGCATGGAGGTTGCAGAAAATCATTTTCAAAGTACCGCCGAAGGCCCTCCTTCCAGGAGCGTGTCGCCACAAAAGGAGTTTTCGGAATCTTCCTTTTAGCAGCGTCCACCAAAGCTATGCACGCGTACTCTTGCTATTTTTTTTAAGAAGGGCAGAAAAAGATGTTAACACTTGTGCCAGTACGGGGGAATACACCTGGCAAGCTAGGGATTGCATGCGCGGCCCTCGAGCGACACGAGCTTTGCGGCCGAAAGGCCCTTTTATGAAGCCACGACGGGTCGGGTGTTTTTCGTGTTTTCTCGAGTTTAGTTACATCTTCGGAAAAAACGAACGCGATATTCATATCCACGGGATAAAACTACGCTAGAATCAAGCTCTATCTCATCTTTTTTAAAGAAGTGTTCCGGCTTCCCTTTAAGGACTGCGCCTCAGTTCAGGATCTTGCAGAACGTGCACTGAAAACACTCGTCCCACTTATCCAACCAAGGATCTGAGAGGACTGTGTCACTCCTCCACGGGCGGTAGAGTATAAATTACGTCCACTCCTAGTTAAGCACATTAAGAGCGTACATGAACAGGGAGAGTCCCTAATTTCATCCCCCTCCAGTAGCGCCGGTCTGGGTACAATACAGATGTTTCACTTTCTCTGTTCAAAGTCCTAGTGGGCCTCACACGGAAGCCGTCTCTCACCAGAGCGCCCTTTCAAAAGTAGCTAACTAGCAGCGGCAGAATATTGTTTTAATGGTGGCCCCTGCTCCCTGTTCCACCGGAAATAGGTCAGACGATCCTCACACACAAAAACTTGAAAACTTCGTGATTTGTCACCATACCGCTGACACTACTTAGGATTTCAATCCAGCGCGGTTCCTTTGCCATGACATTGCAGCTTCCTTTACAAAGTACCTGCAGTACAGGACTCTCACTGCGGTGGCCACTGTGTTTCATTTTCAGGCAGATTGGTCGACGTGCCGCGATCTCAGCCTCGGTAGGTAGAGGAACGCGTTTGTCTGTTGAGAGACCTCCTTGCGCCACTGGCCATCAACGATGTTGCTGAAGTGGTCGACTTCAATCAGCATTGGCATTTAGCATGGGCAACTTGTCGTCTTGTAGGTAGTTGTGCAGTACACAAGCTGCGCGGACGACTCCAGTGGCGTGGTCTGGGAGGAGGTCGATTGGCCTGCGGAAGATGCAAAATCTAGTATCCAAAATTTCGAATGCGTTCTGGACGCCCCTTCTTGAAATGGAACAAAGACAACACTGTGATTTTTGTTATTATAATGCAAGTGCAACAATTCTAAAGGTTACCTCGCCCTACAAAGTCGATAGTTGAATATTTTTAGATAATCGCTGAGGTATCAACCAGAACAGGGCCTCAGAAAGTCCGACCTCAGTTGAAATGCCTCGTCTCCAACGAAGACGGACGCGGCGATAACATGGGAAGATGGCAGCAGATTTGGTGGTGGACAATTCAAGGCAGCTTGACTGAGGCACTGTCCTATCCTTGACGCCTTGAAGACGCCACCATCACTTTGGTGGCCATACGCTCCAGCGTCTGTGGCCATAAACCTCAACTTGCTGTCCACGACGGCCATCAGCACTATAAAGTAGGTTACCCTGAAAAGCCGAATGTTACCTCACTTCATGCGCTCTTGCAAAACATGATATGTGTTAAAGTAAATTTGTAGACCCATATACAGCACCTCGTAGTTATAGTACAGGCTTCCAGAATCGGCAAGGGCTTCGATATGTCCGTGTTTTCCGTCAACGCTCCCCACACAATGAGGAAAATTCCGCCCTGTCTCAAAGCCCTTGGCAATTTCCCTTAGTCTGTCATTCTTGATGGGAGCTAGAAGTACAGCACAACGTTCACACATGGTTTTACGTTGTTATTTAAAAGCCGTTTATGTAATCTTACTTTACCTATAGTAATACTGGTAATAAATGTAAGCTCAAATATGAGAAATACTTGTTGACGCTTAACAATTGCGAATACTTTTGTAACTGAATCTGAAAAGCTGTGTGTCTGTTTTTTTTTCTCCCTCGCACCGTTTTTTCTACGTTCAGCTTAAACTTTCAGAAGCATGTTTAGCCAACTAGCCCAGCTCCAGGCACTCGCCACTTACTTTTGTAAGCTATCATATTATGCCCAAGTCAGGCCAGTGTCAGACTGCTTATACAAAAGACAAAAAAAAACAGTCTGCAGACATCGATCGAACACGACTCACTGACGCATCCGTGTTTCATAAGCCGCGTGCCAGGCTGCTCCTTTCATTGGTTGCCGTGCGACATACAAAGCAGGGATGCTGTGGTGCCTCGAATTACTATTTGTCTGCAAACTGTATTCGTAGGATGCGTAATGTGTGACCCCGTCTTTCGAAGGTGGCGCAGTAATAGCATTGGGGCCCTCAACATCCTCAGGTCTGCAGCGCTCTCTTCCCCAAGTTCGTCCCTATAATCATAGATCAATGGCTCTCTGTTGTGTAAACTTTTTAAGAAACCATTTTTGACAGTACAGCTTTCAACATGATTCATTTAGATATTTCGGCTGCGAATAGTTAGGAGCAGCTACAAAGGACGAGTTTGCTGCAGTGATTTGTACACCCGACTCCCATAATTATCTCCAAGTGGGGTGTGTCGCCCCCCCCCCCCCCCCCCAGAATGTCTTAAGCAATGTACATAAACGTAAAGCCAACCCCTTCCAACACCCCCCTATTTATCTCCAGGTTGGGGGCGACACCCCCCAGAATTTCCTGACCAATGCATCTAGACCTAAGGCCACCCCCTCCCAACAGCACCCCCCCCCCCCCCCCCCCTCGAATAATTGCAACACCCCCTGATATCGAATTCTGGATGATTCCGTGGTTTGGTAGTGTGTAGAAAGAGTACACCGGGGCATGGGGGGGGGGGGGGGGGGAACTTGAATTCATCAATTTCCCAACACCACCACAGCGAGTCTTGTTGTTCGTAATGATCTACATCTTTAAAGGCGGTATTTAGTGAACGCCGTATTGGCGCGCATTGTTCGCAGCTAGAGCTCAAAAAGAACTGCTACGTACTGCTGGCAAAGATAAACAATCTTGACGGTGTGAAATATACGCTGCAGAAGCGTTGTGCAAATTCACTAAGAGCACGTGCTCTCACCAGCAACCGGCGCAAGCTATGGCCCCCAGTGAATACCACACGACTGGGATACCACCTCCATTTTCAAGTGTTTTTTCATTACGAGACGCCAGCGACTCTTTCACAGCATGCATGCGACAATAAGAATATGGTTGGTTTTGGATGAGGCGCGTTTTTATTGGCTGTCTTTTCGTGCCGTCGCAGCGGCGCTGGTGACGTCTCGAAAGATGTTTGGCAATTGACGCAGCTCCGATTATTTCATAATCACATTGAACCTGCCTGTTTGCCGCAACAGCGCTGTCGCAACTGCGAAATCGCAACTAAAATCGCTCCATGTGAAACCGTCCTCTTTTCCACAAGTTACCAAAAACGAAATCAGATCTTTTTGCTTACCTTCATGTGTTTTGGGCGAAGCACCTTTCATATATGCGGACATCTCTCATGCACTATGGATGCCCCTGTTGACACTCCAACCTTGAATTGCAGTGCGAGATCCTGCATTGACGTTGCCGATGACAGGTACCTGAGTAAAAACAAAACATTGCTGTGTACATTAATGTCTGGAAGCCGAGAAACTAGTAATGAATTCGCCATATAAACCAGTTTAATTGCACCTCGTATTCACTCCAAACAGTGCAGTTTAAAGAGAATACCATTTTACCTCAAAGTGATAGCAAGCCGCACCCGCGACGAAATGGGCTCTCTGACGACATATTGCTTCGTAAGCTTTGTTTCCAGGCAAGCGTGTAGTCTTTCAAAGGCGTTCGGCATTATCCGGTAATATCTTCGAAACTGCTCCGGGTTCCTGTGCAGCATAAAGAGGGTCTGCAGAGAAAAAGTATTCCAGAAACCTGCTCGCAGAAAAGCACAAGTCGACTTACCAATGAGTAAAACTCCGATTCTTTGGCTCTGTTTTGCCAGCACGGCCTGACCCACCATCACCGCGGGCTTCCGTCTAGGAGCAGCAGTTTTTTTTCCGCAGAAGTAGGTATTCCTTTTTACAGAGCAGTCTGAACTCGTCGTCATCTAGAGTAGCGGCCATCATGCTCTATGAAAGTCAAGACGCGCTGCTACTTCCCCTTTTTCAATGTGGAACATCGTCCACGTGACGAAGCCACCGGGACAACTGTCCGCCTTGCGCGACATGCCAAGCAACGCAACAACTAGCTTGCTCAAGCAGTTACGAGCTGTGGCTCTCCCGGTGTCCTTGTCGCATTCGTCGTACTCGTTGTTTTTTGTCGTTTTCGTTGATGCGAATGCAGTCGATGCAAACGTCTGAATCGGCCCTAAATATAAGTATACCGCGTACTTTTTACCAGAAGCTAATAAATAAATCTGAAAATTTTATAATTTTGTTAAATATCGAAATTAGTATCCTCAAACGAATTCAAGGGTTCCAACCATGTGCTTCGCAAGTGCGGAAAATCGCATATGTTATCAATCAATGTGAAAGGAAACGCGAAATTTCGCATGTGCGGTTCATCGCTTCACCGATTTCGCAGAAGAAAATCGCACCATGTGAATCAGGCTTTAGTCAGCTATATCCGAAATCGTCCTCCGTGCGACCGCTTCAGCTTCTTTGAACACAAGGGTGGCAGCCAGACAACCGGCAACGCAACGTTTCAGGGACAACGAATTGCAGATAGAGACCTCACCAGGCGAGGTCCTCGAAGTGGATTATCCGGAGGGCTCCTTGGCAGTTGGGACCGGACCCTCGGACGTCGCCGGTGGACCCCGACCTAGCTGCGAACGCCGATGTTCCCACGTCACGGGTCACGAGCAGCGCGCTCAGCGTCGTCGTCGACTATCATTTATCTTATTACTCTCCTCTTTCAATGAGACTGCTGATTTTGGGATTGCCTTAATCTTTACGTCACTTGCCTGCCTCGCAATTAACATAAACATCTCTACTGCGTATCACTACTGTGTGGTGCACGTTAAAGACCAGACTATACTCCGTTTCACCTTATGTTGTACCGCAGACAAGGCTAGAAGCGCGAGTTCATAGCGTTGGGAGCTACTCTTAACGCACGAGGGCTTGTGCCGCCGAGAGGTGCCCTGAGCAAGGAGCTCGCGCTTGTAGCCTTTCCTGCGGTACATTATAAGGTGAAACAGAGTATAGCAGTTGTACCCCACTAGCTAAATTGCTCATCTACAGCTGAGGATGATTAGTGCGAGAGGAGGGGGTTGAGGAGGAAAGTCGGAAAGCCTCAATGATTTTTTTTTTTTTAAGAAAATAAGAAAACAAAGAGGGAAAACGTGGAAATGCCACCGGTTTTGGGAGACGGGCGGCACCTGGCTCCCATTGTCCCTGACTTGCCCACTAGCTACGTATTTGTTCGCATCTGTTGTTGTTGTTGTTTTTCTCAATCTGGAGTTATTGGCATTGTTCTTGATGTTTCTGAAACGCACATCCGTGACTAATGGCTCCGTAGACGACAGAACTGAATAGGGTCGACCAGGGACCTGTGCGTGCCGCACAAGCCCTTGCTTACTCTGCATTCGGAGTCGTCGCGGGAGCACCTACTGAGGTCCAATTTCGGTCACAGCGACGGCGAGATTGAGATCTACGGTAATATTTTTCTCACGGAACGTGCCAAGATATCGCTTGCCAAAGGTCCTTATGCTTCGAAATGTCATTCATAGACGGAAATAAAACACGCAAACACCGCAAATCGTCGCCTGACAAACTGAAAAAGTAAAAAAAGAAAAAAAAATTAAGAACGAGTGTTCCAGTAAAAGCTTCCCGACTCTCCTCCTCAACACCCTGCTCTCGATATATTCCTCCTCTTCCTCGTTTTTACCTCCTCTCTAATTCCCCTTTCCCTCCTTTCCTCTTCCTCCTCCCCGAGCGGAGTACGACGCCTCTTGGATCTTTACCTCCAAAGCCACTGCTCAAGACAATGTATGCCCAGCTTGCACGTTGACCAAGGCAAAACGCTAGACTAGCTCGCACGAGGTGTGTTTCAGGAGTTCTTTCATAGAGTTGCTCAAATGTTATAGTGTGGATCAACTCAGGACCGCTTCTTCCCTTTTCATTTCAACTAGAGCAAAAAAAGAAAAGGATTAAAAAAATTAATTTTACACGAGCAGCAGATAGCAGTGACATTGTACTGCGTTGTAGAAGCTGATGATGATGATAAAACGTCCTCTCAAGCCAGATATGTCCAGAAACAAGACAGATCCCAGCTAAAAATTATCATTAGATCGGATTGAAATTCTAACTGGTTTTAATTGTAACCAATCGGTTTTAATGGGTTCCAATTGGAAGCACACTGGCCAATGGGTCTCACCAGTTGGAAAAAAACTTCAAATGGTTCCTTTTGGTTCCCATTACAGTGACCAATTGGTTGTCCGAAAACCTAACTGGTACCAATTGGAAATTCCAATTGGAATCTAAAGAGAATTTTCGACTGGGATGCCACGGACGCAGATGATTATGTAAGCAACGAAGCTTTGTAAAAAAAAAAAAAAATTATGATCAAGTGAGCACTTTGATTATGTTAGAATGCTGCCTTGTGTAGTTTTAAAGACTCAATTACGAAAAAAATATGCAGCTTACATAAACTGATTAATATTGCTTTATTGTTAATGAGACATATTTATAAGTATAAACTGAAAAGCCCGAACTGAAAACCAATTCCTTTAAAACCCGATTTATCCCCGATTACTAACCTTAAAAAGCCCCCCCCCCCCCCCCCCACCCCCCTCATTTGAGAAAAATATAAAACCCGAAAACGAAAAACCTTAAGTATGATACACTGGGATTTTAGAAGATCTGAGCCACCCCTCTAACGACGGAGTCTTTGTTTTCGTGAACGAGCTTGCGACCTTCGGGAGTTCACCGAACAAAAGGAAGGTAAAGAAAAAAGAAAGGCATCCCCGCAATCCTTTCCCAATGGGTTGCGGTCATTCCAAAGGAAGGATATCTTTAGTCCAGTCGCAGATTCTCCGTGGCTCTCCGCGGGCTCGGTGGAAGTATTCACTGGCGGCCATAGCTGTGTGTACGACTCCTGAGCGCGTGTTTATGGCGAGCTTCCACAGTTCTTTTGTAACGTGCATTCCGCACCCTCAAGATTGCCGGTTTAGCAGCCTATTAATGTGGGCTCGTTCAGAGCATGCGCTCTAGACATCACCCACAAATATGGCACCCAGTGAATACTCCTTATATTACCCAAGCATCAATGAGAATGCAGGGATCGGTGTTTCACGCGCCGCACGTGCTGGCCTCAGCAGTAGTAACGATTCTAAAGCAGAGACCTAAAACAAATGGCACCTCGCACGCGCGTTCGTCAACGCTTTATTTTGGTTATTTACTTCGAATCTTTTATACCGGAAAGGCCTGTGCCTGTGGCGCGTGGAACACCAATCGCTGCATTCTCCTTGATGCTTGGGTAATATAGCAATACATGCCTTGCACCTACGTCACATGATGACGTCGAACGCCGGTATCCACCATGCAGGTGGTTGACTCGGCGGCCCTTCGCAGCGACAGCAATGGTAAACTGCGCCGCGCTCGGCTGTAGCAATACCCGTATCCCGACGATCGTCCGATCGTATCGTCGGCATTCCCCGCGAGACAGAGTAGAAGTCAAGTTAGAGAAACTGCGAGCGGCAGAAAAAAGATTCGGCCGCGGATTACCGAGTTTGCCGCACTTTTCTACGTTGTTTACGTTCGCGCACGCCTTTGCATCGGCTTTTGCCCGTTCATTGTGTAGATTGCCTTTGCCTTTCGTTACATAACGCCGTTTCCACGCTTCGCGCGCACCTTCGGGACTCCCGGCCGAGTACGGGCGATTGTCACGCCGCGAGCCCGGCCAGACGGCGATCGGTCGGCGGCGGCCCCCGCCTGTGCAACTCGCCGAGACGACGACGACGCCGGGGCATCGCTTTGTGCCGTTCGCGAAAGTATGCAGGCGAGCCGGTTAGGAAACATCATAATATAAACCTTGAGACAATGAGAGTTGTCTTGTCCATTATCTGATTTACCCTTGTCTCAGCGTTTAGATTATGACGATAACCTTGCGTTGTTTAACAGTATTTCGCAAAATCGTAAAAAATTTTCTACAAGCGACTACTTGAGCGCTCGGCAAATTTTAAAACGCGCAATTAAGCTTTTTTTTTTTTTTTTTTTTTTGCGACGCGACGCGACAGTTTTTTGCGCTAAAACTTTGTCAGAGGCATATCGAAAGTTTCTGCTCGTGGCGCAAACGCACTAATGCCGAAAAATTCCGCACGCACTGGCTAAACGTCATCATCGTAAGCTCGGCGCGTTTTTCCAAGCTCACATGTAACACAACTAGGTACCTTTGTAGAAAATATGGTGCACGTCAGCCATGTCCGGGCCGTTAGTGGCATCCTACGCCTTGGTAAGCGCATCCGCGCGGTGTCAAGTCAACCACCAGTATGGTGAGGGTCCCCGTCCTTCCCTAGCGTGACGTCACTTGCAGGGCATGTATAGGAGTATTCACTGGACGCCATATTTACGGGTGCTGTTTAGAGCGCATGCTCAGAACGAGCTCACATCAATAGGCTGCTAAGACCGGCACTCTTGATGGTGCGGAATGCACGTTGCAAAAGAACTGTGGAAGCTCGCCATCAGCACGCGCTCAAAATTCGCACACACAGCTAAGGCTGTGTGTGCGAATTTGAATACTCCCTATGAATACTCCCTATACACCAACTCAACTCTCCTACGTCACGCCGCGGTGGTGGTGCGCCGGACGCACTTCCGGTCTGGGGCGGTGGGCAGAAGTCGCCGTGCCAGACATACATTCCTGTGTTCCAAAGAGACGAGATACGAGACAAAAAACCTGCCTTCTCGTCAAAATGCTGCGAAGGGGGCTGTACCAAGAGAGTCTGGGAAGGTTTGAAGATCAGTTTTCATGTGTTTTTGCCCCCTCCGTTCGTCCGAGGACGTGGAAAGTAGCTGTGAAAGGGGCAAACCAGACGCTGTCGAACTATGATTGCGTGTGAGGGCAACACTTTGTGGTCGCCAGATGTGTTTGCTTTGCTACAACATGAACGAGACAAAACCGCCAAGTTGTCCAGACCACCCACGGGTTCAGTGCGTCTTCAAATTCACACGGCCGCCTGATCGTTCGAACTTTCGTCTGCTCTTTCAAACTTGTCTGCTTTTTGTCGTCTGCTCGTTCAAACAAAGGCGGCCCGTCGACCAAACTGTGACCCGGTGATTGCAATAAGAAGTAATTGCAGGCCTCAAAAGACTTAAGTAGGCTCGGTGTTAACAGTAGATACAAGATGTTGATCATTGGTACCGGTGGCCATCACCGACTTGTTACGCTTGGTCTGTTCCCGCTTCCGATTTTCAGTATCGACGTCGATCATCGCCGTTACCTTCTACACTTTTGCAGCACGAGCGACATCCCGGCCGAAAATAGCTAGAAGAATCTCATCTGGCGTCCATTCTGCGGGGTTCATGCGAATGAATCGCCGCACGTCAAATTATTTACGGAAAGTTTAGCGGCATAACGAGCCTTGATAATTTCGCTCAGGCGATTAAAGTGGTAAGACATTGCGATGAGGACGTAAAATCGACAATTCCAACGCGAAAAAGAGTATACAGACTCACACAGACGCCGACAACGTGACATTCGAATGGTTTGTTGACGCGGGGCGCGGTGCTTCTTGCCCGCACTCCATTGCGTATCCGTTCGAACTGTCGTCTGCTAGCTCTTTCAAACTTGGCTGCTTTTTGTCGTCAGCTCGTTAAACAACAGCGGCCCGTAAACCAAACGTTGACCCGGTAATTGCGATAAGAATTAAGTGCAGGCCTCAAAACACTTTTGAAGGTTGGTTGGGGTGAGTAGGCCAAATGTAAACAGATACAGGAAGGTGTTGATCATTGTTACCAGTGGCCGTCACCGACTTGTAATGCCCGATTCTACTTGCTGTTTTCAGTATCGACGTGCACAGTTTTGCCTCGTTAGTTTTGCTGAAGCCGCTCAACTAGTCGGACATTGTTAGGAGGACGTAGAATCAACAATTCCAACGCGAAAAAGAGCACGGGGACTCCCACCGACGCCTTTGTTTATGGGCGACGGCGGGCTTCTTGCCCACCATCCACCGCGCATGCGCGGCGCCGGTGGCGTCCGCTAGGGGCGCTCCGGTTTGTTTGTGTGCACTGTGTGCACACAAACAGTGTGCACTGCTTGTGGAGAGGAGGACGAGACGGCTGAGCACTTGGTACTCTACTGTAAAGGGCTTCACCCTATGCCTACCGAAGACAACATAGATTTAATAAAGTCATTGGGTTTTAGAGACAGCGAAGGGAGAGTGGATTTCAAGACTGTAGAGATTACCAAGCAAAGATTAAGTGAATGGTGGCAGAAAGCGAGAGAAAACTAGGTAGTTTCTTATCCACTGATGGCAAGGGGGTTTCATAGCCTCACTTTCTTTGCACTGCGGAGTGAATATAGATTTCACATTTAAATATTCTAAGCTTAAATGGTAAAACAAAATGGCTAGGTGGCGTAAGCTACCGCCCGATCCAAAGGGCTCAGCCGTATTCATCCATCCATCCATCCAAACATGAGTTGGTGTATAGGGAGTATTCACTGGCGGCCATATTCGTGTGCGCTGCTGCTGAGCGCGTGCTGACGGCGAGCTTCCGCATTCCTTTTGGAGCGTGCATTTAGCACCATCAAGGTTGCCGGTCTTAGCAGGCTATTAATGTGGGCTCGTTCTGAGCATGCGCTCTAGACAGCACCCACAAATATGGCGCCCAGTGAATACTCCTTATAGATATGTTAGCGAACATTCATGACCCGGCGCACGAGACCTCAAAACTCGATTACACTTCATCCCCTCCTCGGAGTAAAACTCCGTATTGCGAATACACCATCAAAGGAAGGAGGGGTACCGTGAACTTCAGAAAGGTAAGAAAACGAGAATCACGATGACTGTATGCCTCCACGTCCAAGAATTTTAAGATTTCGAATTTTTGAGAATCGTAAGTACTGTCAGATTGAACTCCTAATTTCGGGCAATTGAGAATCCACTAAAATTAAGCTTTGGTAAACACCAACCTTTCTATGCGAAATTAAATCCAAAAACCCTAGCATTTCGGGGGGCAAAAATGTTAACGTTTATTATTTTGGGGGTTTATGTTCTGTCATTTGGGCAGTAGAAACCTAGATAGTTTTTACTTCTAAAACTGAAATTTGGACACCAACTGCTTTTTATTTAATTGCAATTTTTTATTTAAAATAAAACTAAAAAATAACTCATTGCAGAACATTTTTTCAACACAAAATCGGTACTTCACATTGAAATTGATTTCAAGACGTTATTCTAAAAAAATTAAAGCTTTCTTACATCATAATCATTATACCTGTGTACTTAACCCACAGTCCGTTTCTCAATAAATACTGTTTTTTTGTTTTGTACTTCTTTATTCAGTGATATTTCTTTCTTTGAAGTGCAAATATATAAGGCAAAATCGATACGCACCCAAAAAAGGAAGATTCATGCGTATAGCACAGAGTAGGTGTGCACCACACAATAATTAGCATATGCACAATACCGGCACGTTTTTCGAATTGTGCCGAGATTGTTTATTGCGGAACAAAATTTTTTTACTTTGTAAGCTAGTGTCCCAGAAAACCCTTTCCACAAGCCAATTGTTTTGATACACCACTTCTTTAAAAAACAACATGAAAAAGAGTTAACGTTTTGTTCACCCCAACTGCATAATACTCAGCACATGCCAAAAATTTTTTTCAGTCTCCCACCTTTATGTAAGGCACCTGTTTCACAGAAACACCTCCCTAAAAAGCGTAGGCTGAAAGAGGTTGGGCTTCTCTGCAATGCGGTAAAACAACTGCGAACAGCAAAGCCCAGCCAATACACCATACAGTCCAAATCGTACCAACATGATTTTGATATGCCCCAGACGGCTGCCACCCTCAATATGTACAATCCGAACCAATCGTGTCAGCTCAATTTCTCGTAAACTTTCCACAGAACTGAATGTCCCCGCTTCCCCTCTTGATGCCATTAAAAATCTGTATAATCTGTCTTCACAGAGTCAAGGCTGGCTCACACATTAGCGTTTTGAGTGCGATCGGCTGTGCTGCGACTGTTTGTAATCGCTTACAGAGAGAGTGACGCCGTCTGCTAGAAGAGGCTCTGGAACACTTCCGATTCATGTATAACCAGACTGGAGCTTTTTCAGCAAAGATCAAATCTATGCACTATGAGAAATGATCGCTTATAACATTACTAAAATTATGTCCTGCCCACTGTGAAAGAATGACGCGTAAAAAATAAGAAAATATAAGTGCAGATCGGAAGTGTTCTAGAGCTAATTGATAGATGGCGCCAGTTTGTTCCCTCGTTGTAAGCGGACGGGCTCAATGCACTTATCTACACTGAAATGCAAAAGTGTAAACCAGCCTTTGCTCGAAACCGCCAAAGGATCATCCTTAACACAGCGGCCCGGTGTTTGGAACACTCTCCGACAAGCACTCGTCACGAAGATGATGCCGCTCGGACTTTGCGGGTCCTCGCGTTAATGAAGGAACAGTTTCCTTTTGCTGCGTAGGTTGTCACTTCTTGCGGAACTTCCTCGGCGGAGGTTTCTGTGGTTTGGGCTCCGTGGGACGGTGGATGCTTTCCCAGAGAAGTTTTGCCTGAACCGCATTGCCCATGGCGGAGGTAAGCTCCTCTTCGGAAGCTGCAAACATTTCAACCAAGTTTGTGAACTTCCGGGTCAACAGGGCCTGGTTTTTCAGGTTGACACCTGGAAGGTGCAGAAGGAAGTCCTGGAAAAAAAGAAAAGAAAGGTGAAGAAAGGTTGGGGTCTTGCTCCTGTTATTTTCTCCTATATATCTGGAAGCAAGCGTTTTGTAGAAACTAGAAGCGTTTCTCTCGAGTGAAAGCATGCGCAGAATATCTCGTGGCTTCTTCTTCCATGGCAGGAAAGCAGTGCCTGTATTTTCAAGGGGGCCATAGCGTTCACTCTTCACCAAGTTACAGCAAAACTAAGTGTAGCGAGGTTTTTGAACCATCCTCCATTGAGTTTGGTCCTTTTCTGTGCAAGGCATTATGTGCCTGCACATAACTCTTTGCAGTTTGCTCCGGCTGGCTGGTTGGTGCTCGCTCAATATTATTTGTGCCATTGGCAACCATTCGTCTTGCACACAAATTCACACTTCCCTATTTGTTAGCAAAAGAATCCTTATGCAAAAGATGATGGAAGATGGCAATGCATGCTCCCATTTTGTATACTTTGTTTTCTGACAATAAATTAAAGGGAAGATGGGGCACTTCTGCATTTGAGAAAAAAGGCTTGAATTGCGTTCATTTGGCCTTTAGAATACAGATATCAAAATTGTATTTCAATGCGACGCGCCAGAGAGCCATAAGAGCAATTTCAAAATAGGGCTGAAGCCCCACCTCCCTAACCTTGGGCAGCCAAAAGATCCGTCGGGTATGTCACGTACAGCGACTGTCTTTCGCGTTTTCTGGCGTTTAACAATATTTGCGCAGCAAATGGTTTGGGTAACCGGGTTCACGGGGTAAAAATACACTAGAATTCACTTCTGTGTTATTTCTTTCAAGAAGCTCCGTAGCTTCCCTTTAAGTTCTGGCTAATGCTCCCAGTTTTCCAAATAACCAATGTTCCCTCCAAATAAGACTCTTGAAGCCCCAAATTACATTGTTCTAGATCGTCAACTCGCTAAATAATCAACTTTTTCAGGTGGCAACACTAATATAAAATTTCCAAATTGACCCACAAATCACTCTCTTTATCAAGAAGTCAAACTCAAACTTTAGTGTCATTCTGAAATGAAGTTGTCACTGATTCTGCGAAGTCGTAAAAAGTCACCAAAGACTGGTTAGCTGTCCATATCCTCCCGACTCTCCAACCTGTTGTCGGGATACACAGGAATTCTAAAGCCTCCACTACAGACAATGTGGGACATGGCAGAGTATGTAACATAAAATATCGAGCAGCACTTGTGTCGCCCAATAAGAGCCCACGCCTTACTTTTGAAACATATAAAATATAAGCAAAGGACACATCAAGCACCCACCCCTGCAAATGTCTGAGCCCAAGGAGCCAACCGAGCTGCTCCTTTGCATCAGCTGCCTCTCCGTAAAGGGGCTGCAATGCGGCGAAACTTTACGCGCATGCAACAGTGCGAAGCAGTGAAGCTTGACACAATGACACCGGCATGGAGCAGGCTTGACGAGAGTGGTACAGCTGCTTTAGAAATTCAGGGTTCTGCCAGACCTCTACACTGCCCCGTTCTGTCAAATCAAACAAGCACCAACTTTTCCAAGAGTCTCTTCTGCTTTTCTGTGCTCGAGCCTAAAAATTGCCTATCCCCGCTTTTTTCGTAATCATCTCCAACCTTAGGATGTGCACTTGCTCGGTTTTTTACAGCACTATTGCAAAATCCTCGAAAGAATGAGAGGCAAAGGAAGGTTATGCTTCACCTGGGGAGCAGGGTTGATCCTACTCGACAGTTTCCCGCCAGATGCTTCCTCCTTCTCCGTGACTGCTTGTGCTTCAGAAACGCTTGGCTCCTCTTTACCTTGCTGCTTAAATCAAAACAAACAAAGAATTCTTTTAAAAATTTACTTTTATGAACTTTCCTAACATAGTATACTTCCTTTGAGACAGAAACAATAAGCAACCCCGGAAAACATTTCTTCCAAAATTTTGAGCCAGCCATTTTTCAGAAAATAGAAAAACACTACCGTCAAAGAGCCACAAATTAGTAAGGGGAGAGGTTGGTCTTTAACCATAGCAAAGTGTGATAGAGATATTTTTCCAGAAAATGTGCATTTTCTGGAAAAAACAGAACTGTTTTTTCCAGAAAATGTGCACGAAGAAACATCAAGAAGGGCCAACATACCATGCTTGCCAAACTACCCTTGAGTGAGTTTCACTATAGTGAAGACTTGAGAGGAACAAGCTTTAAAAAAATCCCTACATCAAACTCCAATTTAATCTCACTCTAAGGAGGCAAAAGATCTCACCTTGATTATATCAAAAATCTCAGCGGTGGCGTACGGCGTCTGGCACCACAAAATGCGGAGCCGCGGGAAATGCATCGTGAGCAGAATCAGCTTTGACACAAAACTCTGGGATGAGATGTCGCTCGAGATGCCATACTTTCCCTGCAAACGAAAAAAAATGCATCAATCTTAACACAGCTTTAGGATGGAGAAAAGGCCACCTAGTACTTAAAGGAGCTGTGCAACAATTTCAGGGCTTTGCTTAAATATTTGTGGAAGTTGATGCCTGACACTTCTGCAGTGAACTACAGAAAACAGATTTTGCCTGGATACCCTAGTTTTTATTTTAAAAAATGAAAAAGATAGAGGTTTTTGCCGCCTCTCAACTCATACATCGTCTTCCGGGTCACGTGCGCAGTGACGTCACTTGAGTAGGCGCGGGGTTCCGGAAAAGTTCTCTCTTTAGAGCCATCAGCGAGCAGCGAGAACTCATCCGCTCGCGACCGCGTGACCACGTGCTGGCGGGTGCCCCGCAAAATATACGGTGAAAGGAGGAAAGTCTCATCCGGGTCCGGCCATACCCGTCCGGCGCTGTCCCTCTCCCCCTCCGGCTTCTGGCGGCTATTCGCGGTTTTGTGGACCTAGGATAGATGGTGCCACTAAAACTCCGTATAATAAAAGTTTTCTCGATGATACCAGGGTTTTGACGCATTTATATATATATGTTGGAACAACAAGGTTTATAGAAAAGTTACCTTTTATCGAGCAGGTATTCGCACAACTTGCTATTTTTTTTACAACTACCCAAGTGACGTCACGCCGCTTGTTTCTCATGGCCGCCGCTCGTGGCTGCAGGTCGGGAAATATTCTAAGTTTTGCCTCACTATTACGCGGCGGAATCGCAACATTTCGAAGAAAGGAGATGTGTTTTCTGCCATTTGTGACACAGTGAACAATATCAAAAGCAGAAAATGACAATTCTTTCAACGTTAAAATCGTTGCACAGCTACTTTAAAGGGACCACCAAACAATTTCTTTATTCGCTTCCAAGAACAGGTAAACTTCCTTTTGAGTATAAAGCATAAAACAAATTGTCCACGCTAGTGTTAGCAACAAAGAAAGCGTTTATGAGGCTGATTTCTTCCATATCTGGTCAATTAACATGCATATGCCAAACATGCGTGGGAACAGACATGATGCATTCAGTGCCATTGAAAAAGACTCCTTTCACAAACCAACAAAGGATGAATGATTCCTTGATCATAAAAAATGAAATCAGATGGGCTGGGTGGAAGCCTAACAGAAGACAAAAAAAAAATTAGAAGAAAAATTATACGAACTTGATCATGCTGACAAAGTAGGGCTGGCAAAGTGGGGGATGGGCAAGCACAGGATGTGTGATAAGCATTCCAGGGAAGAAGAGAAGGCATTTGAACGGCAGCGCTTAACGAATATTTGCTCTCATTTCTGATACGTGCCGTGAGTTGGCGCAGAAGTCACTCACTTGATCGAATGACGTTTTAGCGAACGCCCACGTTTCACCAAATGACACTTTAGCGAATAATCGGACGCCTCGAAGCGGCGTTTTCGGGTGGGCCAAATGGGTTCACAATTTTGTAATGAGCCGACGCAGACTGTCGTTGCGAAGCGGCGTAAGCGCAGCTCGGCGGATGGGTTAACGCGCGCCCCCGTTGTTCGCTAAAACGTCATTCGCTCATGTGATATGGAGTCAGTTGGCGCAGCATGACAGCAAAGGCTACGAGGCATGTGACGCGCGTTCGCGCGCCCTGCGTATGACTTTGTTTTTGCATGCTCCTAAACCCGATCCTGGATGGCTCAGTTGGCCACGCACTTGGCTCACAGTCTCAAGGTGGTGAGTTCAAATCCTGCCACGTGACTGAAGTCTTTTTATGTGGCCTTCTATGGCAACGTAGAAATATGATTATAAAAGACGTCTACGATGTAATCTTATCAGCGATATAGCAACGTTGAAATACGATTTCGTGATCAGGTAGACGTTGCGAGCGTTCAGGATAGCTAACACTAGTCACTTTTCTCCGGTGATGAAAACACGTGAAAATTCGCATCCTTTATACGGTACGAGTCAGTAATATCTTGAACTTGAGCACACACATGAAATGCGCCAAATCAGAAATCCGGGCGATGTTCGAGGACACAAATGCCTAGAAAGCACCACTGTAGTCGAAGTAAACAAACACGACGGCACGGGCGTTTCTGCTGTCTTGAGAGTGCAACCACGACATCGCCGCACGAGTAGGTGGATCTTCCCTTCTAATGCGTGCTGGGTTATCATAGCGATAGACGACGAAAATTCACAGTCAAGGCTAGCGCTTTTACGTGGAACGATGGGCTTTCGCCCCGCCGTCCATGACGACGATCACCACCGACGCCATGTTTGCAGACAGAAGGAGCCGGCCCGCGACCGGCATGCAACGCGCGCGACCCATTCTCCTTGTCCTGTGATTGGTCTGTCTTTGCGGTCACTTCGGTTGTTTCCAACGCATCGGAAAAAGTTGGGCTCGCTCCAACTCCTTGCGTCGTGAACGACACGTGCGTGCGTCCTTCCGTCGCTATGGCAACTGACGGTTGCAGACCCTAGCAACCATCGTTTCGGTTGTTCCAGTCGTTCCGGTCGCTACGGACGCAAGTGTGTGAACGGGCCTTTAGTCTTAAAGGGTAACTGCAAAGAAAAAAAGTATTTTTTTAAACAGCCTAATTGGGACAAGCATGTCACAAAACAAATGTTCCGCGAAAAAAAATATTTTTTTTATCAATATTTAATCCACAGGACGTAATTTAGTCGCAGTCAGGACCTCTCCACATTCGAAACTCCCGCCCCTCACTCTCCTTGCGTTGCAGAGTTGAACAACGCAGCGTCTCGACTTCCGGTAAGATCTGGCAACAACGCACGGTGGCGGTATTGTTCATCCATCCATCCATGTTTTGGTTTGACGCGGTTTGCGAGCACATGTAGCAAAGACGTGACCGGAGAAGTGCCCCTGTGATGTTCCCGGATGACTGAAAGTATCATTCGTAATTGTCGTGCGTGCTTTGAAAGCGAAGGGAATCACAGAATCCACAAGTGCGCAACCACAAGCCAAGGTTCACAACAGCGCTGTGTTGGTTTCGGCGATCTCGTTCTGTTTGGTGCAACACGGCGATGCGACAAAGAGCTGAAACGTTCGTGGTGTGTGTAATGCGGTGCTAACACGGAGCGCAAATTGGTTGTTGTGGGGTTGACATTCAACCAGTCAAGTCCCGTCGTCGTCAGCTGATCCATTCAAACTGGTCCGGGAGGACGCAGCGAGCGTTTTTAAAAGTAAATCTGCCTCGTTCTGTTTCAAAATGTGGAAGTTTCCCGACGTATACCGTGAGTAAAAAGCTGCGGGCGTTTTCAACAAAATTACGTTGTTTTAATTGAACAATGGACTCCGAATTGTTGTCCTAAATCTGCCGTTTTTATGCTTCGTGTTGGACTGCGTTTGCACAGCGACGTGTTGCATCGTGCGGTGTGAATAAATTTGGGCACGATTTCGTACCTGCCTTACAGATGCATGAACGGAGACCACTTTTTACGTAGTGAACATAGTGCTTTTTTATTTTGTGTCTAGTCGTAGACGTTAGGTGCACACAGAGCGAATCTCGACAGCCTCCAGAGCGATATGACGAGAACGTAACTAGACACGTTTGTCGCTACGCGAATGCCCGATTGCCTCCAGCCAATAGCATTCCTTTCGGGGCGAAATGCCTGCTGGAAGGCTCGCTGTCGGGATCACTCATCTGACATCTCCGAAAAGTCGGTATTTGCACGCGCAAGCAAACAAACAAAAAAGCACGCTAAGCCAGCAAAGAGGAAAACGAAAGAACCGCGCTATGAAAGTCAAAACCCCACGTTGCTTCCTATCACTAACACCTGCGACAGCTGCTAAACACACTACTTCACTTCAAGAAGTCTCACTCAAGCACCTGGGTCAGCACGAAACACTTGTCGTTTCGGCGAAACGATTAGTCGAGGTAGGCGAGACAGGCAGGAGCAGAGACTTCGGCGGCCATGAAAAAACGAAGCTTTTGTTTGTTAAGGTATGGATCCAAACGGAAGTGCCCGTCTTGTAAACATTTTGTAAAGATTAATAACTCTCATCACATGGATTATTCTTTAAACGTAAAAATATGCCTTTCAAAAGAAAATTGCAACATATAACAAAGGTTTAACAACCAAGATCTAAGCTGTCAATCAAACTCTTAGCCAATGAGAAGTATAGCAGCCGATTGGTATTCAACGTCACGGAATACCAACTTCGTGGCGCGCGATTCAAAACGGACGAAATAGCCGCAAACTAAAATCGGTCTCACGCAATAAATATTGCTGTAAAATTTTTTTTCTCTCACGGAAAAATTGTTTCTTGACATGCTTGACCCAATTAGGCTGCTTAAAAAAAACTTTTTTTTCTTTGCAGTTACCCTTTAAGAAATTAAATTTTGCACAATTTATTACATCCCAACAGTCAAACCCGCTTATAATGAACCACCAAAAAAACATCTACCAGTTCGATATAGCAGGTAATTCAATATGAAAGTTCTAATGAATTTTACAACAAACAAGCACAACACATCCAGAAAAGATTTTTACTCTCAAAAAATCACCTTCAGCTGACATATTACACAATGAAATAGACTTGCATCTTTGCTGTTTTTTCTACTTCATTGCATTTGCGATAACACATTTTTCCATGCTATCGACGGACTCCGAAATGCTGAGGCCGTTGCCTTCTATATTTGCGCAGTAGCGCCGAACTCAGCCGGGAGCACGGAGCACATGCTCTCGGCATAGTACATTATGAGGGACGCACCACGCGGCTATTCAGTGGCTGCTTCTTCGTTTTTCAAAGTCTCATTGGCTCACCCTCCCCCCCTCCCTCCGCAAAAAAGAATCTTGTTTTCTTCTGGGCAGTCGACGCGACTGCCCGGAAGAAAAAAAGCTAGATTGCAGAGCAAAACGGCACTCTTGGCAGTTCAATCCGTCGGGAGATGCAGCAACTTCCTTTCGATATAACCACATTTTTCACTATGCACTTTCATTGCAGCTACTGGTGTGTTCAGAAATAGTTCAATACAAGGAATAGTTTGAATTGACCAAGTTCGATATAATAGGTTTGACTATATTTTATGCTTCTATAATTAAAAAGAGCATTTAATGTGCTACATTTTGATATACTGCAAGAAATGTTAGAAGCAAATGTTTTTCGGGAAAAACAAGAATACAAAAACCCTCCAAAAATGGGCAGTTTTCCCATTGTAAGGAAAAAGTTTAGAAACATGTTTTTTGTTTTGATGATGCCAGAAGTTGTTTTACACTCAGCCACATGATCAGCCATTAACAGAACATTTGCAACCCCACCTTTCAAATTCCCATTTGAATTGACCTGGAATTGCATAGCAAAAAGAAACCTAATGTTTCGTATAAAATGCAATAAGGCATTTCTAATCTACTAATGCGTTGTTTGTAAAAAAAAAAAAAAAATTGTGGCTTGGTCACAAAGCAAACGTTGGTCTCCCTTCCACTTACGGACGGCACAGAGGTGGACAACAATGAAACAAGCGTGTATCTCACTCGCATCAAGCTTAGCAGAGCATGCAGGAGGCAACACTGGCTGTAAGGTGGGTCCCTAGAGAGCCTAGACTTAAGAGAGGGAGCAACTCAAACCATGGAGAGCATTTGCAATTTAATGGCAGACATCTCTTGTGCAGATTTGTTGCTCATGCACATGCTTCCCTTGCCACGTTGCAAAGAGGCTAGCAGGCGGAAAGGCTGAGCCATGCTCAGAGACACCTGCAGACGATTGACGTTTTATTCTCCTTCTTGCATGCAATCACACACCATATAACCCCGATCGAGCCATTGGAAGTACTCGAATCTGGACGCACTACGACACCCGCATCAATACGTCATAGATTGTATACACTGGACCAGTAATGTGATTTGGGACAGATGTCTACTGCAACTAACCTGCAGACAGAAGGGCTGGTTCTGGCTGAACTCGATCAGCAGCACAGGTCGCTTGTAGTAGCGGCACATGGACTGCGCCTGGTTGTACAGGCGCCCACTGTTCAGCGATCCGATGAGGTCGTTCAGGCTCTTCCGCTCGACGCAGATGTCAGGAGTCAGGATGTAGTCGCCCACCTGCAAAGACGCAGATGGGACAAATCCCCAAGCTCACTAGTATGCTTGGTCTGGAAAAAGTGTTTCGAGTTCCACAATATTCTATTTGTTAAAGGGACGCTACAATGCAATTCTAACTCCTTTAACGCAGATTGTGTTCAAGGGTTGGGATCCTTGAGGAAAACGTGACAGAACGCCACAGAAACCGTTACGAAATGTGTGGCACGTGCTTCTGAGTATAATCTGTACAAAAAAGTGGTAAACTGAAAAGAAAGAATGAAATTCTAAACATGACCTAATGGGAATCGAACCCGCGACCCCACGATTGTGAGCTCAACATTCTACCTCTGTGCTAATTTGTGGTTAAATGCAAAACCAGCCGGACTTGTCTCTACCACGGTGGTCTGTACAAAACTATTCTAAACACAAATACCGATCGCCGGATGCCAGTATTTTGCGTTACGGCATTCCGAGTTCCCATTTTAGAAGTTTATGGAAAGAAAAAAGAAGTGCAAAACCTGCCAGCCATCACATAAAAAGGATAAAGTTTGGAATAAAGTAACATGCTTCTCTTAATTTATGCTAACATGCTACATACAGGATATTTTTGCCCCTACACATCCTACTTAAAAAATCTAAATATTCACTTATAATTTTTTTTTAACTTAGATTATTGACGTGAGAACTGGTCTGAGACCCTAGTAACGCAAAACAAATTATTATTATTACAAAATATGAGTTGTGTATAATGTAAGAAACTTTGTGCACCATTTCTCTTTACTGGCAACTCTATATGAAGAGCAAGTCGTCTGCTTTTTGCGAAGGAGTTGCAGTGACATCAGAACAACGCCGAGCTCCGATTGGCTTTGATTGGATAAAAAGTAGGTAGACCTCAATGCTAGATGTCTTAAGGTCTACCCACCATTTTTTTCAATCAGCCAATAAGAGCTCGGCATTGTGATATCATCGCAAGCCTTGTGCAAGAAGCAGCCGAACTTGCGCTACTCATTGGAATAGACTAATGGAGAGCTAATGAAGTATTATATGCAGACGCATCGGCAGGTGAGGCATGTGACATGGAGTGCTATGGTAACATGCAACGCAGATGGTCATACTGGGCCACACCGGCATTTTCTCCTCTACCCGGCAGAAACAATTTGCAATCGTTGGCACTACGACTTGATTCCAGGCGCCTTCCAGCCGACAGGACAGCAAAGGCAACAACCGCGAGCAGGGGTGGACGCAGGTATTTCCAGGGGCGGGGGAGGGTGGTCAGGTGTTGGTCAGCGTATCATATGTTTAAGGACCAACTCCATGTCATTTAGGTGTTTCAAAAATCAATGCAGTCTTCTTTAGTATCAACAAAGAAGAACACACGTCAAATATTACGACAAAGTTCTGTCTAAATGTTCCTTAAACAATCTTGCGAATTTCGCAACACGCCAAGTTGCCAAACATTTTACACATGCAGAATCCAAGGGGGACGGGGGGGGGGGGTCAGGACATCCAGCGCATTCCTTTGAATCCACCATTGACAGTGAGCTAGCCGATGCTCCTAGTTTCGAAACATATGCTTTTCTAGCGCATTCAATAATTCCGCAAAAGCATGTTTAAAAGCCACTGCTGTCGACTTCTTGCAGGATTGCTAGGAGGTGTTGAGGTGATATTCAGACCAACAACATTGCAAAACGGCAGCGCAGCACATGGCTTAGGACTGTCTGCGACAAACTCGGAGTCTTGGACTCCAATCACAAACAAAGAATGGAGGAAGCAAGGGAAGGTTGAAGCTAACTGGTTTTGCGGGAATTCGTTCGCACGCATAACAAAGTATTTTGAGACACCTTTTCTTAACTTGTTTTGCTGTGCTGCTTACCTCTCTTGAGGTTGTAACATGAATAAGTCACCAAGAAACACAGCTTTCATAGTGCCCCTGCCCCAAAATTGCACCATAAAGGTGAGACAAAAATGGTGGTTCTTGTGACAAAACCCGAACCCACCTCTATTGTAACAGGCTGGACGCTGATCCCACGTCGATGGATCAGGGACGGCAGGTCGCTGCGAAACTCACGGAGATCCACGATGACCTACGAGAGACCGAGTTGGCCGACTCTGAATACCCGCACATTAGCACCTATGTCGTTTGCTTGATAGCACAAAAATAAAAATTTCGACTAATGCATAGACGAAGAAGTTTACTGTCACGGTGGAAGAAACATCATCTACCTTCCGGGATCCTGACGGCTTGACGGGAGCTCCCCCCGCTTTTCGAGAGCTGACCGTTTCGTTGGAGAGACTCAGCTCATCCACGAGGTCTGGGTGGTAGTCCCCCTTACCGTCTTGTTCTTCTGGTACGACCATTACCTGCAAAGGCGTCACCATCCCAGCGCTACCGGTTAGAGAAGGACGAATCAGAACGAACTTTGGAACGGCGTGCAGCCTATGCCCACTTGCGTCTCTAGTGCAGGCGACGATTTCGACACCTGGGTACTATACTCCATTTCACCTTATGTTGTACCACAGAGAAGGCTAGAAGCGCAAGCTCATAGCGTTGGCAGTTGCCCTTAATGCACGAGAGCTTGGGCCGCCGAGATGTGCCCTAGAGCAAGGAGCTCGCGCTTGTAGCCTTTCCTGCGGTACATCGTAAGGTGGAACAGAGTATAGCACTAGCATAGAGCCTTTAAAGTGCATTATGAAGCAGAGAAATGAAGAGGTTGGAGACAATGAAGAATTCCCATGGCCGTGTCTTTTCTATTTGTCAATGTGAGTCCTGACAAATTATGAATAGTATGTGGAAAAAAGTAAACCCCCGAAAATTGCTCAAATTGAACTCTTTCCTGACAACGGGAAAAGTAGGAATTTTCAAAGGATCCATGCAAATGATTTTATTTTCCTAACTAATTTACATATAGCGCAATATGACACATCAAAATCTGGCCAATTAGTTTTTCTTTAAAAAAGAAACAGGTTGGCATAATGTGGGGAAAATATTTTAGAACTCAATTTCTTGAAACTACAATGTGCGAGCGGAAGGCATATAGGTAAACGTTGAAACTTCCACGGCCATGTCAAATTGAACGACAAATAAAAGAAAAATTCAGAATATACGAAGTGTGCCCCACACACACGGCTATTTCTTCTGAAATTTAGCGCACTTTAACTGACATTGCCTATTTTCCGTTCATCGGAGAGTTAGCCTCTGTAACACGTGTGCTTTTCAACAATGGAATGCTTATATTGGTAAAACACAGATATCACACCTCACATCAGAGAGGACAAGAGCGCAAAAGACACGGACAAGTAGAAGAACAGGACAGGACAAAGCACTACAGTCTAAGCTCATTATAACAGACCTTGATTTTGAACAAGATTTTGGTCTGTTGCAAGAAGAGTATGTTGTATACAGATATGAAGTTGAGTTAATGGTACGTAGAGGAAAACCAACCGAACTTCACAAATCGGTATGTTATACTATCCAAATGCCTGTTGTAACAAGGCCTGTTGTAATGAGCTTAGACTGTACTATCAATTGGCCTTTTTAGACTAGAAAAACTTCTATAAAAGACTCCACCTACCGGTGGAGTCTTTCATAGAACTCCTGAGGTTCTACCTTGCTTGCGCAATGGTCACATTCAACAGGAATGCTTACAAACAGAAAAGGGAACTTGCACAGGATCCTGTGTAGCTCCCGTTTTATGCAACATTTTTTTTTTTTTTTTCCAATGTGACTGGAACATTGCCATGAACCTCTCAAACAGCAAGGTTTCACGTGCCTTTAGATATGTAGATGGTTATCTAGTTCTGTTGAACGATCAGCCTGGGCAAGGTGAAACGCAGGAGATCAATGATATATGCAGTACATTTCTCGAAAGGGCTCAAGGATTGAAGTTTACAGACGAGTTGCTAAAAAACAGCATGCTCCAATTTCTAGATTTGCAGCTTCTATTTCAAAGCAATTCCACCTGTTGGATGTATAACCCACAGCCCAAAAAAAGGCTTCTATCATATGACTCAGCCCATTATAAGTCATTCAAAAGAGGGATGGTAAAAAGCTGCCTGAACACATCCCTGAAGAAATCTTGTGAACACTCAGCACAGAGAAGCTTCGAGGCACAAGTGCAAAGGCTAGTTGACTCTGGGTATCCCAGTTCTATAGTGTTTGATGTTGCTGAAAGTTTGGCAGCTTCCAACAGAGCTCAAGAACGACCTGTTTGGAAAAACTGGCCTGCTGTTGTTCCCTACATCCACAGAATAACACACAACTTGAAGAGGGTAGCCTCCAGGTTCAGAGTCAATGTAGCTATATCTGCCTCGGAAAAACTCAAGAGGCTGTGTCCCAAGGTCAATTCTGAGAGGCATCTACAAGACCAATGCAGGATTCAGCACACGCACAAGTGTGTCACCTGCAGTACAGGGGTCGTTTATGAGATGCCGCTCTCCTCTGGAAAAGTGTATGTGGGTCAATCTGGCCAATGTGTCAACATTAGACAATGTGAACACGCCCTTTCACTAAAATCATCTCCGGCGGGACACCTCACCTTATATATCCAAGACTGCAAATGCATCCCTGGGTTTGTTAAAACCAGAATCCTCAAGCAACACCACAACCCGAGAGCCAGGGAGATCTATGAGGCTTAACCGGACGAATATGAGCTACCAGACTTTCTTGGCTAGAACTCTAAGCATACAAAAAAGAAACAGGCAATTTAAGGGCTGCCTATGTGCGTGCGCCGCTGATTCTGAAACTTTGCAAACCGTGGCGTTACAGGGTCGCGCTCGCTGTCGAAGCACTTCTTTTGTTTTTGGTATCATGACCACACCACTCTCTGTGAAGAGGTGGAGGTTTCTTCTACTTTCTTGTGACTTGTTCGTTTGAGGTTTTCTTTGCCTGGAAAAAGTTTTCCGCTCTTTCCCTGCCAAAGAACTAGCATTCTCGGGGCGATTGATGCCCTGCATTCTCTACTTTTACTTTTTCTATAGATAGCACTTTTGACGAGATGAAATGCACTACCTGAAGCGATCTTCGGTAAGAATCAGATCTCTCTCAGGATCCCTATTGTTTCTTCGAAACGTGTTTTGTGGAAATACGTCTCGTGGACAACTTTTCACGGATATACATTTCATGGACACACGGTTCGTCGACGCTGTATGTTTTGGAGGCACATGCCCCTGCGACGTTTTGTCGACAACGTATTTCTTCACTAAGCGCTAAAAGCTAGCGCGCGATTCACTAAGGCGTGCTTAACCAAACCATGTCCCCCTCCCCCCTGTAATCCAGGCGAGATGCAAAAAGTTTGTTACAAAAACAGCAGGGTTGTGTGCGACGAAACGTCTCAGGTTTTTCTATGAAATGAACACGGGAAGCATAAAGATTAAACGTCGCACGTCGACAAAACGATGTGTAGATGAAACGTCAGTCGACGAACTGAATGCCACCGTGCAAAAATTTAGATCCAGATCCGCAGATATCTGCATCCGCAGCCCCTGACATCCGCATCCGGTCTGCAATCCACCAAAATCCGTCTAATTTTTTTCCGCATCCACCAGTTTACTGCGGATATCTGCGGATATCCACAGATAATCCGCGGATATGCAGGGCTCTACTCATAAGAAGTGCTTAGGTGTACCTCGAGCCTTTTCTTTGCAATTATGCGGCGGAATAGCAGTTTTTCGGGGCAAGGTAACGCATTTTTTGCCACTTGTGCCTAAATAAACAATATAAAAAATACAAACTGCAAATTCTTTCAACATTTCAATCGTTGCACTACCCCTTTAAGTCATCGGCGACTGCGGTACCTCACTCTGACGAACGCTCTGAAAGCAACCATTTTTAAAAATGGGTGCTAGCCGGACGACATAAAAGGGTTGTTTCGTAATTCGTAGTTCATTTAACTTGCGTCATTTTGAATCTTTCTCACTCACGTTTTTCTCCCTGATGAGAAACTCAAAGGCATCCTTCTCCCTGCGCAAGGCGGTCAGGTAGCGCTGCTCGTCCACGGAGTCCTCGTACATCAGGAAGTATACCCGGAGCACCTCCTTTGCCCGGGTAGCTTGATACATCTGTTCGCCGGAACATTGCGTTCATTCATTGACAAATGCTCTTGAGTCAGTGACACAACAATCCAGCAGCAAAGCAAGTATTTTGTGGTTCATGCCCACACTTTGTGTCCCCTTGCAGTGGAATGTGAAGAGGTTGCTTAAGATACTTTAGCTTCTTCATAAACCCTAAAAGGACACTGCCAGGATATTTAAGCTCGCCAAGGTTTTTATTTGTACATGGCATATCAGAGCCCAACTAGCCAGAACACAATTTGCGGCTTGAAATTTGTTTTCTTTCTGCCCGAAAACCGCTGATCGATAACTGGCCGGTTTGAGTCGCACTCACTCTCTTCTCCGTGGTGATGTGTTGTTCTCTACGGTTTAGACACAACCACCAAACAAACAAGTTGTAGGTCGTAAAAGGCGCAGTCTCAATATTAAAAATAGTAAAAAATATAATACCCATTTCTTTGTGGCTACTAGAAACTGCAAATTGTACATCGATTGAAAAAAAAAATTAAAAAAAAAAGTTGCACGACAATGTGATTTGCGGCAACTCTCTCCTCCTCTATATTTCTTCTTTGCCCTCAGTTCAGTTTCGGCTTCAGTGTCGAGCTATTGTGTTTTTTTTTTACTTTATTAAAAATATGTGTGACACCGTAGCCAAATATTGATTGGGTAGTCTTCCAACACCATAAAAAAAATTTCCTGGCAAAAAAAAAATATTTTTGGGGGTGTCAGTGTCTTTTTTAAGAAGGAAGTCTAAGAAGGGTTTAAAAGGTTGGCTCATTTTGCTCTGCCACTAATTTAGTAGACCAAACAAACGGGTTGTTTCAGCCTGGGGGGTGTAATTCTATGCCAAGAGGTGTATAGAGTAGGAGACACAGTTAGCACAAACAACCATATGACAAATTTTTCCCTTTTATTTTTTGTTAGAATTTAAATTATGTTGTCTAACTGTGTCACACATTATACTGTGTGTTTGGGACATTTTAAAATTCCATCTTTCTATCACTCTCCATCTGCTAAAACACCATTTTCTTCCAAAACTGGGAACTTATATCTCAACTCTTCACTCCTACAACACTGCATGCTGAAAATTTAGAACTGCACAATCATTGCCTAAGTTTATCTTTGTGGAAGATTACAATAAACCCTTCACTTTATTTGGCTAGGACCAGAAAAATAGCTTTACAAAAACTTTAAAGCATTCAACGATACATAGTGTTGTTGGAGACATTTGTGATAGATGATTGTTCCTGATATGGCTTTAGAACACTTACAAGAATATTAAAATGATATCAATGCAACTTTAATTCGACATCAAAGAGTTAAGGAAGGCAGAGTTCACCATTCTCTATATCAGGTGTACTGTCGAGACTGGTTATAACGAAGTCAAAGGGAATCAGAAATCACTTCACTATATCCACTTTTTCGTTATATCTGAACTCATAAAAGTTAAACGGAAAAAAAAAACACGGGCAGTAACGGGCACATGTCTATCGTGCCTGCAGAAAGCTGTCGAGGCTTCGCTGCACAAGCTCTCTGCTAGATTGGAGCCACTTCTCGCCAACTGCAAGAAGCTCCGATCAAGAACAGATCCTGTGAGCAGTGTCTGTGTCGACAGCTGCAACGGTAAGACGCCGGCATTGGACGCCATTCTTTACATTTAGGCGCACTTCGTCGAGGATGGCACGCTTTTGTTTCAAAGAGATTGCCTTTGTCTTCACCATCGAGGTGCCGGCAGTGCAGGACTCTCCATCGTTGAATGGCGATTATGCACCGAACCGGTGCTCGAGTGAAGTTAGATTTTCACGCAAGAGCGACTCCACCGACCAGCGACGCCAACACGGAACACGAAGCAAACAAAGAAGCACGCACGGCACCAAGTTCACGCTCAAGCTCGTTGTTCGTCAGTATTCGCGACTCCAGCGACCTATAGGGGGCGCCACCACCAAACAAACATGGCAGCTGAGTCCAGGTCGCGTCGGCTCGGCCGCGCCGCCTAAATGGGTAACGCATTCAATTTAACAAATTTTCTTTTGTTGAATGCCCAATTTTATGGATATTTGAACTGAGACAGTTAAGTGTAGCCGGTGCGCATAAACTTGCCGAGCATAGTTTTGTTTTGCCGGTGTTTTTTGTTCTTTTCATGTCAAACTTTCGTTTCGGAAACTTCGATCAAAACCGAAACTATAGGCTCCGGAGAAACGGTAATAGACTCTAATTAGTTTTGATCAACTAAGGATAGGAGCGAGGGCTACAAAATTGTTCCATCGAGAGTAATTTTTAGCTAACTCGCATGCCTCAACCATGCGACTTATCTGTCCGCGAAATTGAGCTTTCGTGCCTGTCCGCGTTTCAAGAAACAGCTCCAGTCGTGTGCTCGGTCAAGAACACAGGCTGCAGGAAAATTACGAAAATTAAGCAAGCGCTTCTTGAGCCAAGGAGCATGTCAACTCACTGGCGCTTCACTAAGTAGCTGATACTCGTATTTCAATTCAGGTTTTAGTAGCAATCGAGAAGTCATTTTGACGAATATGCGGATTATGTATTATATTACATAGTATTGGGTGAGGGGGGTCCCACTAAAGCGATATTAGTATATTCTTCGGGTTGAAATATGAACTTAGTTAACTAACTATTAGGTGAACTGCTGAATAAAAGTATATTTGACAGACAGAGAGATACTACTTAAGGGGACATGTGGGTTCTTGAGCCATTTTTTTTATTTATGCTAGGATCTTCATCATATTCACCATGTAAGCATGGGTTTTCTTGCTGATTTCAAATATGTAATTAGATTTCGGATAGCTCTAGTGGAACTTGAATTATAACAAATTTGTCAAATGTAATTGGGCCCTTTGTTACGGGTAATTAGTGCAAAAGTTTTCATAAAGTTTCAGAAATATTTATAGAAATGTGTTCACCAAGGTGTGCTTTGTGCGGTGATGCTATTTTAGACCAACATTAGTGGTGACATATGTATAAAAACATGTATGTTCAGAAGCTGCAAAATCGGCCTGCTATTAATTTCAAGAAATAATTAATTGTGTTCATTACATAACATATAATAAATGGAAAATAGCATCACTGCACAGTTCTATCCATCCTGAATCAAATGATACCAAAATTGTTTTGACCGCCCAAGGCAAACCTGAGAAAAAGCCCGTAAGGTGGTGGTTATATTCAAGAAAACACGAACAGAGATACAGGCACCCGAAGTTCACGAACACCTTATGAGATCTCAAAGCAGTCCAGGGCTGTAGTCCTGGTCTTTGTCCCTTGTGTGCCTCTTGGCCAGTCTCCTCACAGTCTTCTCACTCTCTGAGTGGACCTTGTTGGCCCTGTGAAGCCGATGTTGGTCCTTCTCGTGACTCCTGCGGGTAAGGCAATGTCCAGGAGCGAAGCCAAGACTCTCTGTGACAATCTTGTTCGTCTTCATCACGCCTTGATTGTACCGGGAAACTGCCTCTGCCACTGCCCTCCGCACGCTGAACAGGGAAGCATGCTGAGTCTTCGGTGAAAGGCTCCAAATCACAGAATGTAAAGACTCGCTTGCATTCTGAGTCTTTCCGTCACTGCAGCGCTGCAGTAAGGATTCGTCGCTCAGCCGGGCAAATATTGGCTCCAAAGCCACACGGACATCAGTCGGCAGGCTGTTCCTGTGCGCAGGTGGCTTTTTGCCCTCGGAGAGGGCGCGGTTGAAGCCACACCAGGACTCTGCACCCTGTGGGCACAGGCTGTGGTCAGGTGCAGAATCTGTTGAGGTCATGTGCAGAAGCGTAGCCTGCACCGCCCTCTTCATTCCTGGCACGTCGTGTTTGTGACCTCTGAGGGCATAGCCATAATAGTTGGTTATTTTTTTCATTTTGTCTTGTGTTAGCCGACCTCTTCCTCCAAGGGGATTCCCTTGGGCCTTCTTTTTCTCCACAAGAGTGCGCAAAGCTGTCCCCATCCTTTTTTGTACATGATTTAGGCAGTCTTTCTTCTGCACGGTCACATAGCCATACACTTCCTCCTCCGTCAGGGCATGAAAGGTACGGCTGTCACCGTCTGACAGGATGGTCGTGTACCTCAGCTCGTGCTTGGCGAGGGACCGACGAAACATGGCTAGGGCTTCTTCAACTTCCATCCGGCCTGCCTTACAGTCGCTGTTCTTCTGGCACTTGTGCCTCTCTTGCCACTCCTCAAAGTTCTCCTTGTCAGGCTTTGGCCCCACCGTGCACCCCAAGCAAAAGTTCGATACCACCTCGTGGTCAATCACGAGGCCGGTGTAGAGTTCAATTATGCATCCCACACCGATGTGCGAGTCATGGCCCCGAGTTTTCCAGGTCCCGTCGAAGATAACATCAATGTTACCTGGAGGGTTCAGGAAGTCTTTGTAAAGACTCCTGATTACTGCAGCACTTTCATTTTCACTGGCTGCAGCAGCTGCCTCAGCAGCTTGCAACATTTTGTCCATATGGCCATTGAAAGTTTTGTGATGGAGGCCCCGGTGAGACACATTCATGCACGCCCAAAAGTCGGTGAGGGCAGCCGACCCCTTCCCGATGCTTTGCATTGCCTGCATCGCCCTTATGTTCACCTCGAAAGGTGTGATCTTGTTGGCGCCGGCCACCCTTGGCGATGAAAAGCACTGCTCACGCACCTCACACGTTGAGCACACTAGTACCAGTCTGTGCGCCAAGCCGTAGTCGGACCCGCGTTTCTCAAGGGTCACAGTGTTTGCACCACACCCCTTGCAGTTCGTACGCGAAAAAAAATCGTTCAGTACTTGCATGCTCACAATGATGAACTCCGTTCCGCCGTCAACTTCAGTTCTCTCCGAATCGACGTTGAGCAGGTCGAACTTCCGCTGACTCGCAGACTGCGACGCCAAATGGCGCTTTTTTTCTTCAGCTTCTTTCAAAGCTTCGGACTCCTCTTCCGCAGTGTAGTACGTGGTGTCAATCCGGTTTCCATCGAAGCCCGACGTACTTGGCGTAGCTTCGAGATCGGCTGTGACGGGGTTGGTGTCGACGGGGTCATCGACGGAGTCATCCCCACGCAGCTCCGACGAATGCAGCGCACTGTCGATCGGCTCCTTCACTCCCTTGTTCCAAGCACGTTTGCGCTTCTTGCCGTACGCTTGACGGGTCCGCAACTTCAAGCGATGATCTCCGCGCATGCTGCTTGCGAGGCTCTCAAACAAAGCACAGCTCCTCGCAGTAACCACGTTTCGCCACGTGCAGCGTGACAGAAATGCGGAAAGAAAGTTCGCAGAAAACGTGTACACTAGTGCGTGAACAACAACGACAGAAAAACTTACTCAGACGAGCAAGACATCTACAAAAACAAAGCTTGACGATCTTGAAAAACGCTCCAATAGCAGAAAAACGAAACCATGCGGAGACACAAGAGCAGACGACAGAGCTCGCGACGGAGACCGGTGCGTGTGAGTGGAAAGCGCCGGGAAAAAGAAACGGAGGGAGAGTAGCCAATAGCCGCGACGCATTCTCGGGAGCGCGCGCTTCAGCCAATGAGCGGCTCGAGATCGTGCCGCGGGAAAACGGCGACAGCATCGGCTGCGCCGCGCTGACGTCATCTTGAGTGGTGGCAAAAGAAAGGGCGCAAAACAAGCTTTTAAATGATATCAAAATGGCGGCGATTCGTGGAGCAGTTTCGGAATCGCGATTGCGCGAAGTGCAGCCTCATTTCGACGCTCGTGCATCGCTCCGGAGTAGCGCGGCTCATGATAAAGTCGTTTTTATCGTGCTTTGAGATAGTTTTCGGCATAGATCTTTTGCATAGAGGCAGTTTAGAGTATGAAGGCTTCAAAAAAACAATTTTCTCAAAAACGTTTTTTTCGCGATTTTTTACTGTTTTAAAACCCGCGTCCCCCCTTAAACTTAGCCAAATGGTTCTAGCCAGTAGAACGGAGACGAATGCGGACAAACTGAGGAGAGTCTTCATCGGAGATTCACTCAGACCTCTCTGCATTGAGCTTGACTTCGAATCCTGAACGGATAAAATGAGTATTTTTTGTGGCCGGTCAACCAGAGCAATGTAGACGTATATTGCTGCTGGCTTTGACAGGGGTTATAATATAAATATTGGAGGCGCGATAGATTGTAATGACGTGACAGCTTCTAACTTTGCGAGACGCGTCCCCCACCTTTTGAAAGCAGATAATTTCCCTCGTTAATCATATGCAGCGAGCAGGTTTTCTGAATCAAGTAATTGCGAAATTAGCCCAACTCCTTCAATGTGGTCTTTTTCGGCGAAAAGCCGCCAAGATGAATAGCCAATGCACCGGCCGGCGTTAGTGGCTAAATTAACTTGAAGCTAATCTAACACAACCAAACTCAAGAAAAGCAGCTATTGAACCTTCCCATTCACTTGACTGCAACATTGGTGTTCCCTCCAGTGAAACACTTCGTCTGTCGACCTCAGTCCACTGTTCTACATCCTTATAAAGAAACCACTTATCAGTTACCAAGCAGTCGTCACTTTGAATGTCATTAGAGACAGACGAGAAATCAAAACGTTTTCCGTGATTCCTCCTCATCCGAAAAATTGAAAGCATGCGATCGTGTGTTGTGAAGTAAACGGGCTTTCAAACACGTGATGGAAAGAAACAATCTACTGAGGCTTCACCATACTAATGAACACTCAGGCAAACTTAAGAAATTTTCGGACCTTCGTCAAATCACATTGCTCGCCCCCGCGCCGACAGCACAAATCCGCGAAAGCCATCAGAGACGCGGCGGGGCGCGGAGCGACCTGGACCGACTGGTTCCCGGTTTTCCCGCTTGGCAGCGTCCGTTTTGCTGGAGTCGCGAATACAGACCCTAGATTTAACAGAGGGGGCAACTGTTCGATCGGGGTCACGTGGTTTGTGGGCTGCGTTTGCAAAACGAGCTGCAGCCTGCAAGGAGTTAAAACTAAAAAGTGTTTGCCGTCTGCAAACATGTCAGCCTCTCCACCCAGTTTCCTTGCCGCACTGGCCACGCGACAATCAAATGCCGGCGTACTTACTGGTCCCCCTCATAAATCTAGGCTCTCTCTGTCATCTCTGCCGGTACGTTGCTGCTAGCGCTCCCAACGCCCTATCGACATGCCACGACGGCTTCTCCACGTGCGATGCGGTAAAGCCGCTTCCCAGATAAGGAGCGGAGAGCAGACGACGTTGCAGAGGCTGCTGCCGTCGGCCTTTGCATCATCGTCTGCGGCCCGTTTGGGTGGCTGCTCGGCCGCGGCAGCAAAGTGCAACAGCCGAGACCTTGGTAAATTTCCGAATGTTATTACAGTATAGACCACTTACAACCTAATCGCTTATAGTGCAGGACCAGGTATAACGCGGCTTTTTTAAACCACCCGTTCGCCTCCCATAGAACACCATGTATTTACATACCGCTTAAAATGCAGGCGTACGAAGGGAAATACCGGTTATAGTGCGATTTTTGAAACAGCACGCCGACTGCCTGGCGCTGCGAGCACGCTTCCCTGTGCGACACTAGATAACGGCGCGAGCCGCAAGCGGCACTTGCGGGGCAAGGAGGTTGCTCGAAGAAGCGGGGAGAAGCGAAGAGAGAGGCTTCAGTTGCCATAGCGACAGAGGGACGCACGCATGTGTCCTTCACGTGCGTGTGTCCCTCCGCTTCGTTGGAAACAAACAACCGCAACGACAGACCAATCGCAGGTCGAGGAAAAGTGTTCGCGCGCGTTGCATGCCGGTCGCGGGCCGGCTGCTTCTATCCGTGAACATGGCGTCGGTTGTGATCGTCGACGTAGACGGCGTGGTGGATGTAGGATTCAGAGCCTACCTCTCAAACCCTGTGAGGCGGAGCTCAGTAAAAGACATCCGACACCGACGGCTGCTCGTGAAGAACTCCCTTTACTTCTTCTAAAGAACACGCACGCCCCTCTACACTAAGAGGGCGCCACTAGCTGGACAAATAGCGACCACTACATCTCCCCTTCTTAGAGGCTGCGTTTTCGCTAAATAGTTCTTGCGGCGAAACGCACCCACTTATTGTTCACAATACCCCATCAACTGCAACGTTTTCAAACTGTCCGCCGCTACAAGTCTAAACGCCTGGGGCGGGTCACGGCTCGTCCGCTGCGAGTCCGATAGGGACTTGTCGACACAGGCGGCCCTCTTGGGTCACTACTAATGTTCTGCTGAGCCGCTATTGGGCTTGGCGGCACACCGTCAGCTGCGGGTGGTTCAACCGGCGGCCTTGGGGTTGCAAAAGGAACCAGTCCCCTGCGGTTGCGCTGAAGGACCGCTCCGCTGTGGTCAGCTTCCACCAGATAGCTGCGGGGACGCTGTCCTGGGCTGAGCACCGTGTCCGGACACTGTTCCGACTGTACCCACACTCTTTCTCCAGGACGAAGAAGAGGCAGCTCGCGGGCAGCATGCCGCTGGTTGAAGGCCTGAGCTTGTTTCCGTTTATACAACTCATTCCTCCTTGCCACGCGAGCGGGCGATGGTGGTCGCGGAAGACTTTCATCTTGAGTCCTAGGAAGCCGTGTCCTCAACCGACGCCCGAACAGAAGTTGTGCGGGGCTGTCTCCAGAAACACCGGGGGTGTCTCGGTAGCTCAACAGTGCCAAGTATGGATCCTCAGCTTTGGTTAAGAGTTCCTTGATGGTGCGGACAGCTCGCTCCGCTTCGCCGTTAGATTGCGGGAATCTGGGGCTACTTGTTTGGTGCTGGAAGCCGTAATCTTTTGCAAACTTCGCAAAATCCCCCGATGCAAACTGCGGGCCGTTATCCGTTCTTACAGATCGCGGGATACCATGCCGAGCGAAGGCTGACTTCATTGCCGCGATCGTAGCTCCACTCGAAGTGCTGCTTAACGTCAAGACTTCCGGGTACCTCGAGTGATAGTCCACAATAACGATGAAGTCCTGCTTCTTCCAATGAAACAGGTCGGCACCGACGACGTCCCATGGGCGAGTAGGAAAGCTGGACGATATGAAAGGTTCTGCCGGCTGCACTCTTGTCTTGGCACATTGCTCACAGCCGCTCACCAGGGAAGTGATCTGTGCATTGATGCCTGGCCACCAGACAGAGTCACGAGCACGAGCCTTGCACTTGACAACTCCTTGGTGACCTTCATGTATGAGCTTCAGTATTGCCTGTCTTAAGTCGGCCGGTATGAGGAGCCTCGGGCCCTTGAGGAGAATTCCTTTGCACAGCGACAGCTCGCCTCGGACAGACCAATACTTGGACAAATTGACGGGCAGCTTGTGCTTCGTCGGCCATCCAACCTCGCAATAGCGTTTGAGTGCACAGCACTCTCCGTCAGACTGTTGCGCAGCTTGGACTTCCTCGGGGAGGAGTGGAAGGTCAACAGACGTGTCTTCCAGTGCTGCAATTGCAAATGTGTCAAGGGAGTCCTTGCCCTTGTCTTCAGACCCCATTCTCTGGGGAGCTCTGGAGAGTGTGTCTGCTGTTGCCAGTAGTTTTCCCGGCACATACAGCATGCGAAATTGGTACTGCATCAGCTTTAAACGAAGGCGTTGGATGCGAGGAGGCAACATGTCTAACTCCATCTTGCCGAAGAGAGATACCAGGGGCATATGGTCGGTCTCCACACTGAGCTGCAAACCACGTACGAACTCGTCAAAACGTTGTACAGCCCCCACCGTTGCCAGAGCCTCCTTCTCTGTTTGGCTATAGAGCATCTCTGTCAGGGTCATGGCCCTAGATGCGAAGGCCACCGCCCTCCTTTCTCCCGAAGGTTGGTCTTGAAGGAGTACGGCACCGATACCGAAGGAGCTGGCATCTGCCGAAACTGTTGTGGGGTACACTGGGTTGTACTTGGCGAGACAGCAGTCTGAACTCAAGAGGTTCTTCACCCGTAGGAATGCAACCGCCTGCTCAGGACCCCAGGCCCATACGTTGGTCTTCGACAAAAGTGCTCGGAGAGGAGCGGTGACTTCGGAGATGTGCGGCACGAAACGCGCAACATGGTTTACCATGCCAAGTAGCCTTCGGACCCCTGCAACATCCTCAGGCCTTTCCATCGCCTGGACAGCCTGAATCTTGCTAGGATCCGGCTTCACGCCTTCTGCTGACACGACGACTCCAAGGAAGCTGACTTCGGACACTCCGAACACGCACTTGTCTTTGTTGAGAGTGATGCCAGCCTTCGATAGTCGGGAAAGTACCTGGTTGAGCCGCGCGTCATGTTCTTCGCGCGTCCGTCCAAAGACAAGAATGTCGTCAATCATGTTGACGCACCCGACCTGTCCTTCCAGTATGCGCGCCATCTGCTTCTGAAAGTACTCTGGTGCCGACGTAAGTCCAAAAGGCAGACGACAGAAGCAGAAGCGGCCAAAGGGAGTAATGAAAATGGTGTACTCCTGACTTTCCTTGGCAAGTTTCACCTGGTGAAATCCGGAATTTGCGTCCAACTTGGAGTAAACAGTCGCTTCTCCCAGAAGTCCGAGAACTTGGTCCACCGTAGGGAGCATGTGCCGTTCTCGAAGGACGACCTTGTTGAGCTTCGTAAGGTCAACGCAGAGACGGTGACCACGAGAAGCCTTCGGAACGACGACTATTCCTGCACACCATGGGGTGGGGCCTTCAACCCGACGAATGATGCCCTGTCGCTCGAGCTTCTCCAGTTCCGTCCTCACGACCTCTCGTAAGGGAATGGGTATACGACGAGGTACACTCAAAGAGAAAGGGGTGGCTTTGGATTCTAGCCGGATCGTGTACTCGTCGGGTAGCGTACCAAGACCTGTGAAGAGCTCAGTGAAGCCTGGGTTGACGGCAGGCTTGGCTGCAGAATCGAGGAACTTGATGACCTGAAGGTCCTGTATGGCAGAGAAGCCCAGCAAAGGAGTACCGAGAGACTGGATAACATACACCTGCTGCTTGGAAGATCTGCCGTTCCACCACAGCGTCGATGAGAAAGAACCCAGCACTTTAAGCGGGTGGTTGCCCGATCCATGAATGGCGTTTTCCACCTTTGACAAACGCTTGGGAATCCGAGGGAAATCATCTGGAACAGCCGTCACCTCGGCTCCCGAGTCCACTTTGAAGGACGCTGTATATTTGTTCACGGTGACATCAATGTACTTAGCCTTCTCTCCGGCGTCGACTACAGAAAGCTGTAGAGTGCCTACTTTGGCTTGCTTTTTCATGCGGGAGAGACAGACCTCTGCGAAGTGGCCTTGCTTACGGCAAAAGTTACACTTCGATTTGCGTGCGGGACAGTCCTCACGAGGATGAGGTGAACGTCCGCAGAATAAACAAGAACCAGGCCTGCCCATAGAGACGCGAGACGACTGGTCGTGAGCAGCGTTGGTGGCGTTAGGCTTAGTGCCGCGCCGCTTGAGGCGACCTGCGAGCTTGGACGCGTCAAGATTGACACCTTGACCTCCTGGAGTTTCAGATTGACCCGTGCTTGCCTTGGTTGCCTTTTCTTTGTCGGCGTCTTCGGCTTGGCGCGCTTGTACCCACGCGTCTTTGAGCGTGAGCTTTGGGTTACGTCCAAGACGGTCAGACAGCTGAGAGTCCCGAAGACCGACGACAAAACGATCCCTGACAAGACGTTCCTCGACCTCCGGGGTGCCATAGTTACAACGCTTTACTAGACGCATCAGCTCCGCGTAGAACGCATCTACGGTTTCCTCCGCTTGTTGGACCCGCCGATGGAAACGCGACGATTCGTATACTTCAATGACGGGGTGGACGAAGTGCTCGGTGAAACACCGTACCACGGCGTTGTATGGCGCCTCGGCGGACAGCGAAAAGGACTGCAGCAAGCGTCGGGCCTCCGATCCCATGCAGTAGAGTAGCAGACGTACCTGAACATCTTGAGGTGCCGAGGAAAGACCCGATGCAAAGGCGTAGTCTTCATACTGCGATAGCCAGGAGGGCCACAGTTCCGCATTCGAAAAGTCGAAGCTGTCAGGCTGGCGTAAAGCGATGCCCCTCCAGGGTGTGGAATCGGTTGTGCTATCAGAGCTTGCCATATCCCACTTCTGACACCATGTAGGATTCAGAGCCTACCTCTCAAACCCTGTGAGGCGGAGCTCAGTAGAAGACATCCGACACCGACGGCTGCTCGTGAAGAACTCCCTTTACTTCTTCTAAAGAACACGCACGCCCTTCTACACTAAGAGGGCGCCACTAGCTGGACAAATAGCGACCACTACAGTGGAAGCTAATCGTTCCGCGTAAAAGCGCTATCCTTGACTGTGAATTTTCGTTGTGTGTCGCTATGATAACCCAGCACGCACTAGAAGGGAAGATCCACCTACTCGTGCGGCAATGTTGTGGCGGCACTCTCAAGATGGCAGAAACGCCCGTGTCGTTGTGTTTGTTTACTTCGACTACAGTGGTGCTTTCTAAGCATTTGTGTTTTCGAACATCGCCCGGATTTCTTATTTGGAGCATTTCATGCCTGTGCTCAAGTTAAAGGTATTACTGGAGCGTACCGTAAAAAGGATGCGAATTTTCACGCGTTTTCATTGCCGGAGAAAAGTGATTAGGGTTAGCAATTCTGAACGCTCGCAACGTCGGTCCGCAACCCGCAACGCCGTTAAAAGGTTGCACCAGGCAAAAGTCACTCATTTCTTTCAAAATGTGTGACACACTTGAGAGAGAAGTGTACTAGTCTGGTGAAATAAAGACTTTCCTCAAACTAAGCTTTATTTTTCATCTAACATAAAATAAATTCTTTTACAAAGGTAAGTTGTCTGATGGCATGTATTTTGGCCTGAAAAATTGATGTTCTGGTTATAGTGCGGTACCGCTTATAGTGCGGATTTTCGCAACTCCCGCGACATATGTTACATGCGGTCTAGACTGTACTGTTTAAATTATCACAAAAAATATTTCTTTGCTATAGCCGTGGGAGCCGCTCCATCTCCTTCACTTGAAACAGACACAAATGCATTGAAAAATTGCCAAGGGGAATGGGAAGTTGTGATCGCTTCACTGTAGCCGCTATTTCGTTATAACTGACTTGGTTATAAACGGTCTCGACAATACTTCAAAAGTTTGGTTTCAAGACCAAAACGCTCACTCCAAAAGTTTGGTCTCATGACCAAAACGCTCATTATAACATTGATCAATTACTGTAAACGACTTAATTTTCGGGGGCTCAGATTTTCGCGAATCGGGCCAAAGCTGAAAATTTTGAATTATTTGCGGCTTCTAATTTTCGCGAATCGAGTGTAGCTTCCGTAGCGTTCACATATTGCCCGAATTGTTCACAGAACATATTTTTCGCGAATTGTAGGCAATTCACGAAATTCGTGAAAATTAGGTCTTCGCGAAAATTTAGTCGTTTACACTATATAAGCAGGTTAGCACTTATACATGCAAGTCTTCAACCAAACTTGAGGATTTCTCTACTATGTATGTTTGTTATAAAAGTAGCAGCTTGTTATAAGTGGCACCGTTATAGATAAATAATACTGCACTTAGGATAGGAAGAGGTTGGAAAAGGATTAATATATTCAAAAACCACCACTCCATGTCATAATTGCTTTTACGGGGGGTCTAATAGACCATTCCAGAAATATGTAGCACCTCCTATTGTCTTTTCGACACATTACAGCAATCTGACCTTGGGCCTGTGAAGAAGTACCCATTAATAGGAAAACTGGTTCATGTTTGTTTAGCATTTTACATTTCCAGAACACAAAGAAAGCAAGACGATAACAAAACAAAGTATCTATTGGCTTTGTGATGTGATCTTGGAGTGGTAAGAGAAAAGGACTTGAGCCTTCTCTCTAAGCACAGACAAGGAATTGAGCCACTTTCAGAATGTGTGCAGCATACGAGCTGGCCCAAGCGTGCATCGAAAGGACCCCGTAACTTCCCGCGCCGCGCAGTGCAAGTGGGATTGACGAGAGGATTTGTGGGATTTTGCGGAAAGAGATATTGGGCAATAAGGGTAATTTGAAAAGTAATTTACACTATGGATGTCTAGACAGCTGGAAGTTAGTCGACACCAAAGAATGTCCGATGTCTCTACTGCACATGAGAAATTTAGCCAGTGCAGTGCAACTGCTAGTCCGGCACCCTTAAAAAGCATCAAGCAGTAATGATACACAAATGCACGCTAACACGATGCTCATTCTGATGAAAACAGGCAGGGGCACGGATCAAACCACGTTTCCCAAGCTCTGCTGCGGATGTTTTCGCTCAACACGCTCCTAGCCGCGGCACAACAGGCACAACAAAGATTTCACCCACCTCAATTTCACGCACTGTGGCGATGTTGACGTCGTAGAGGACAATGTACTTGGGTTCGACAGTGAGCAGCAGCTGCTGCAGTGCAAACGCCGACGACCTCAGAGGGTGGAACACCGTGTTCGGCAAATTAGGAGGAAAGACCGCAGTTGCCGCTTCCGTTGCGTCGGACTCTTCCTTCGTGGAGTGAATACAGGGATGGGACAATGGGAGAAAGAAAGGTTAAATCGCATAAAATTGCAGCGACAGTGAGAATGGTCTGTGATCTTAAGGATAGCTCGCAGATACACTAGAGAAAAGGTCTCGAAACCCCGGCACGCGGAGGTCTTCCGATTGGCCCGCCTAGAGCAAGAACTGGCGCAAGTAAAGAAACGGCACTGCAGCACGGGCCGACCGCATTAACGAAGATATCAGAGGAAGCGAGCAAAAACTACCTATCGTAAGGTGTGCCCTCTCATCGTATCATTAATTGGACATCGTCATCACCGAATCAATACTTGGATCGTTCTGAAGCAAGTAATAATAAATAAAAATTATTATTATTAGTCCCGTTTCATATCTGTGTAACTACATATGTTACAATTAATTTTCGTTCCCATGCATACATTCTGTCTCAAATCTATTGCATATTGTCAGAATCAGTTCTATCATTCTCATTAGGCTTCTGACATGTCAAAACACGCAAAAGTTTCTATGCACTTTGATTTATGCTGGTGACTTTTCTGGATCCCGATTATTGTGCAATGTGATAATTAGCTAAATATAGGACTTATAAATGAAGTAGATATGTTCATCCACCTAAGGATCTACTTTCTTTTTATGTTTACTATATACCTTTCAATTCTGTATCTAAATGCTTATCTATAAGACCATTTACTTAGTTCTTCATCATTTATGTTTAGCTATTTATTTTCCGGCCCTCGAGAAAGTGACAGACCCTGTACCAGCCCCTTAGCCAGAAAGTTTGGAGACCCTTGCACTAGAGCCTCGTTGGCATGTTTCACAGGTTGTTACATTCAGAAACGACTAGAACATCAGGTTCCTAAGAATCCAGGAGTTCCAGAAAAACCTAGGGGTTCCCCGAGCTTTCAAATAGCCCCGACTGACTCTGCACTGAAGTGAAGTGTCCTCCTGCTTCAGAAAATCCGAGTCGCCCATTGGTGTACAGTAAAACCTCGTTATAACAAACTGGGATATAACAAACTAATGGATATAACAAAGCAATCATAATACCCCTTGCTTGATAATAGTGGGAAGAAATGGACATTGGCTATAACAAACTAATGGTTATAACGAAATAATTACGACCGCTCTTTCAACTTTGCTATAACGAGATTTGACTGTATAACTATGCGGCAAACATTCCTTATAGCGAATTCCCCTGGTCGTCTTGGAGTGTGCTGGGATCAGTAAACCAGATCCGAGATGGAGCACGCGATCCGAACAGAGTCACTTCGCTTCCGGATCCCCAACGGAACATGACCACTCCTTCGGGATCGGCGGTTGCCTTCCCATCAATCACCTTTGTGGGAGTCCCCTACCCGCGGTCCTAGATCTCAAACACACGCTTTAGCAATCATGGTGCTAACAATGAGTGTGCTCAACGCATAAGCGAAGTTAGTCATAATGTGAAAGATGCGTGTCAATAAGCAATGTGCATCAGCGTAGCCCACTTGCCTCTTCATCCGAATACTCATGAATAGTGTCCAAGTATGTCTCAACTTTTGGCCACTTTTGCGGAGGTCCGAAACGGCGGTCGAATTCATGCGGGACATACAAGCAATCCTCGTCGTCAGTGCTATCCGCGACGCTCCTGGTGGAGGAGCTGCTCGAGCAACTTGGCGACGAACTGTCATCAAGCAGCACAGCAGCAAAGCAGGCAGCACTTCGCGGGCAGCCATTACGAATTCTTCTGACGTGAGATTGGCGAGACGCCCCAGATTTTGGTGGGAAAGGAAGTCACGTTTGCAAGCCAAGGGCTGGACAGGTTGGCTTCCGGTCGAATCTGCTGGAGCGACTTTACTCGAATCCAGATCAAGATCGGGAGTGGGAGCTGACCCAAAACGACGAGTGGAACACGTCCATCTCGATCCCAATCGCCCAGTAAAATAGGTGCACTCCAGAGAAGTCGATCCCGGCATGCTCCAAAACGACGAGTGGAATTTCCCATTAGTAATGTGCATTTATCTTGACAGGAGCTGTAGGCTTCTGCAGTGCTTTATTGCACCAACACAGAGACCCTAAGCAGTTCCCTTGCTGCCACTCAAGACAGACGGGCATTCCTCGAGATCAAAAACCCCCAAAAACTCCTAGGCTAGAAGACAGAAACGTATTTTATCGCTAGAGGCCAGAAATCATCCCCTACCAGGCATTACTTCCACCACGTAAAAACGAAATGAACCGACATCGCAAAGCTACAAAGGTGACAGTTCACAGGCCTAGTAGTTACAGATGGGCTGACAGGATGCAGAATGGTGCGTGGACTTACCACGTCGTCGGAGTCTGTGTCTCCAACTTTGGGCTTCGACTGTTTTTTCTTCGTCTTTTGGGGCGACTTCTGGACATCTTCAGACATGCTCGGAAGACGAGGGAGCTGTAGGCCATCCTTGTCTGCCACCGACTTGCGGTAAATTTTGCGAAGCACCGCCTGACCGCCACAGCAGAGGTACTGGAAAACAAAGGATGTGTGAGGAACTTGCATTCCAAATTCTGCAACAGAGACATTCATTCATTGTTTGCACATTTTATTTTTCTCTTTCCTCACTTGATAAAAACAATTTTTCATTCACCTGGAAGCATAAGAGCTCCGTTCCTTTACAGACGCTTGCTGCAAAGAACCCTCGAATGTAGCGGACAATGTTGTGTTGGTAAAAAATTAATGGCTTCTCAGCAAAATTCTACGCCAATCAATAAAAATGTCAAGAGTATAGACTCATGCTACAGATAAAAAAAACGGCGCGGGATGGCCAAAAAACTATGTTTTTCGTGTAAGGCTCGTCAAATTATGAGGCACTCAGGAGCACTAAATTGTAGGATTGACACAAATAAGTTACACTTTTTGTTTTGGACAAACGAAATAAAGTCGTGATATGGGGCAAAGGTTGCGTGATCTCTCTACGTGACCTTGGCCTCACATAGACCTTTTAAGAAGCATATAGTGCCGCCTGCGATGCTGAAAAAAATGTTGGGAGAGCCCTCTACAGAACCGGCTCTAGCAGGTGGTGACGGCGATCGTGGACGTGACAAAGGGTATGCAGGCGAGCAACTGCACTACCTTCTCTATTTCTCATTCTCTTCAGCGTCACTTGGTAAATGCCGCGGAAAGAAGGAACATGCAGGACTCTGTGCGTCACCTTTTGGGATATTTGCAAAAGGCCGGTTAGAGTATGCGGCAAAAATCAGATACTGAAGCGTGAAAAAGCAAAAACTGATTGATACAGCCTTGCAGTTTATATTCTACCGTTTCAGCTTTCCCCCTCTCCTCGCACTCCTTTGTTATCCTCTCCATATGGCAGAACACATTAAAGTGGACAACCCTATCCATCCATGATAGATCCTTCCACAAGCAGCCAGTGCAAAAGAGCTCCCCATCTTCAAGTGACTGGAGGGAGAGGAAGCTACCCATTGTCACGTGGCTGAAGGGAGAAGACCGAGGAGTGTTTGGCAAAAAAGGACTTGTGGTCTTAACTTTTGTTTAACAGACGCGTTAGACTGGTTTCCAGATGTTTTGTGGGACACATCGAGAAGTAAGGAAAACCTAATTTTCTGCAGGACAGTACGCTACCTCTGTGAGCTGCCCGCAGATTCGGTCGTCCTCGGCGATGACGAGGACAGAGTTGAGATCCCCGCAGTCGTTGTTCTCTCGTCCGATCTCGACCAGGATCTCCGAGAGGGCGGCCCACTTGGGGCTCTCCTCCATCCGCAATGTCGCCTCTGAAGGAGACAACTCCCCTGAAGTGCTTTTTCTTTGTACAACAGTAAAATCAGTCTTCAAAAAAACAAAAAAACCTTACCGTAGAATATTGGCATCCACCCATCTCACACTAAGCGCCCATACCCAAATTTATAAGATCTGAGAAAATATGCAGAGTACATTGATATGTAAAATTGATGACCAGAGAAGCGCCTCATCCCCCATTTTTTCGCGATTATCTCTATAGTATTTTAGTGGGCGCTTGCCCGGTATTTTACGGTACAGTTTTGTGAGTGTCTCCCCTATTGCGGTACCTCAAATTCCTGCCCCAGTATGGCAAGCATACATGAACTTTGCTGCACTACATATTTTCTAGCAGTCTTTACTATAGATGAATTTTACTGTACAGTGCAATCCACTCATAACGATAATGAGAAAACCCAAAAATTCAATCGTTATAACCGATCATCGTTGTATCTGGACTAGAAGCTGGGTGTTTCTAGTCTTGAAACTCTAGAAACTGATCGTTATAAGCAGTATATTGTTATATCTGGCGTCGTTATAAGTGCATTGCACTGTATAAGTTTTTTGGCAACTACATAAGTATGCCAAACACTCCTCATCTTTTTGGCAACTACATCAGTATGCTAGCGTTACGAGGGCACTTCAACTCTGATTCATTAGCAATACCCACATCTTCGTTATATCAGTTTTTGCTATGAAGAGCTTGTTCCATCAGAAACTTGCCTGCTTACCACTACAAAACCCTTTTAGTAGCTTCTTTTTTTTTTTTTTTCATTTTATATTAGAATTGGAGACATCAAGTTGCCATATCACTACAACGTTCCAGTGGAGTGTTCATAATTGCAAGAGGCTGTTTGCCGCGTGCGATTTTCAATCAATTAATCTATCAATCCATTTTCATTGTGCCCCCGAACAGTTGGCAGTCCTTTGGAGGGGTGCAAGGAGTAGTCGTTGTTAATACATTCCTTTTGAACTCCCCGGAATATTTTAATCTTTTTCTGCAATTTCACTACTTCTGGGGCTCTATGTCTGCACTGGAGCAAGTCCTCACTTCCACTCTGAGTGAGCCTAACTTGGCACTGGATATCCAGTGCCAAGAAATAACTCATACTTTGTGGGTCACTCTTTTTAATGGCACTAGACTCGTTGCACACATCTGACCGTTGGCTCATGAAAGAGGAAGGTAGTCGAAGCAAAAAGAGAAGTTCAAATTTCATTTATTACTTTTGCTTGCATGGCAAACACGGGTAAGCACAAAACAATGCCTGTTCCTGGCTTAGAGAAGGGAAACAGTATTCTCTCAGCAGTAATGTGCCAAAGTAAAAAAAAAAGAGCTTCAAGCTCCTTCTAAGAAAGCGACAGTCCACGGTCATTCACTAGCACATACCGCCAGAGTCATTATTACCGTTCTATCCAAAGAACATTTTAATGACTGGCGATACATGGTATACCTGAATGCAAGGCATAAGGGGTAATCACTGGTGGCCATAGCTACATGCATAGCTGATCAGCACATGCTAACTGCGAGCTTCCTCAGTGCTTTCGTGCATTCCACACCATCACGACTGCCTTTCTTGGGAACCTGTGAGTGTGAGCACGTCCTGAACATTCCCAGTGAACAGTGCATTCAAATATAACATCCTGTGAATGTCTCCACTGGAGAAATTATCAAGCTCTACAGTCAATCAAGTGTTGAAAATAAGTACATTGATCCTACCTTCAGTGCTGTAGGTAGTGCACTGCAGGTAAATTGAAGAACTGTGTGATACCTCAATGTACCTGCAGTATTGAATAAAATAAAATAATATAAATAAATAAACAGACCCTTATTTACCTTTAGTTGTAGCCTCTTTTCCTTTCGCCTCTTCTTTGTGGAGCTTCTGCTCGCTCCCGTACACCCTTGCTTTGGCTTGCTGGTGGAATAAAGTCCGTACGAATTATTTCCTCGTCATTTCTTGAAGGCAAGGTGTTGATGACAGAAATCCGACTCGGTGGCGTTCCTCACCAGGAAAAGTGTCTCGGCGGCATCAAGAAAGAACCAGTCCGAAATCTGCGAGGTCATGGTCCCTGCGTCCCTGCACGATAGTGTGCCAGCGATTAAAATGTGCAATGCCTCCAAGTCTGCCACTAAATCACTTTTTTTTTTATGTATATTTATTACAAGTGAGATTTCAGTTCAAAACATCAAACTGTGCAGTTCATCTGAGCACAATGTTTAAGTGCCTAGAATCCCAGTGCCAGTCACCAGGCAAGTAGCCAGGGGGGGGGGGGGGGGGGGGGGGAGGGCCATGGAGCCCAGGCCCTCCCAAAATCTTCCATTTTGCTGGGACCTCCTCTCCCCCACTTCCCCTCATATAGCATTTTGTCATGGGCGGGCCTCCACCCGAATCAAAATCTTGGCTACGAGCCTGCCAGTCACCATTTCCCATGTCTGGCTTCATGAAGAGCAGCCATGACCGGCCTTTTGACGGCGCAACTGCTGCAGCTTCAGTCTCCCACATTCACACATAGCGACCGCTGTTTCAGTGATGCAGTGATCTTTATCGTCATCGTTAAACATGCAATTGTTTCTCACCATTTACCCCTTTCTTGATACAAAATGTGGACAAGGGCTAAATGCCAGCATGAACAACAATCGTGATGTCTAAAACCCGAGACTTTTTTCTTTTCTTGCTTCACCACCAGTCTCGGGTTTTAAACATCATGATTAACTGTCACCAGCTCACCAGCGCGCTCACTGTCTTTTCATAAAAAAACAAAGAAACCTTTCTTACCTGACTGACTTGACGAGGCTGTAGAATGTCACACAATCGTACTGCGTAAGATACCTGCAAAATAATTTCAAATTGCAATGTCAAAATTTTTCAGCACTCAAAAAAACTTAAAAACACAGTCACTGCAAGGGAATTATCTATTAAGTAACACTATGTCCTCTGCCGATTACTGCATTTTCGAAAGTATAGTCTGCAGGCTGTACATGCTCAAAAGTTAACAAATTACGCAGAGCGGACCATCTGCTACAGATGCGGACTGTAGAAGGATTTGCTTTTTTCTAGCTTGTTCGTTACGAGGCGGGACAAGTTTTGTGATTGACAAAGCGTGATAATCATAATTTATGTATTTCCGAACAATTAATCTAGGTACCTATGTTCTTTAATAAGCTAATTTGTATCTATCTCTCTCTTTATGTATGATACAATATTCGTTGTGATCTAATAAAGCGGACATTTGTAAAGGATTGCTGTGCATAGGAACCTTTTTTTTCTTACTTTGGTCCACACTCAAAGCTCAATCCCACACTTGTGTTTGCTTAGGACACCCTCGAACCAATCTCTTACAACGTCTTACGACAAGAGGACATGGTGGCATCTATGAGGTGACCTCGGAACTGCAATTCACTAGAGTGAAGGTTTTGCAGTATTTGCGAGGTCAAATGTATATATTATCTATGATGAACTGTCGTTCATAACATTGTCGAAAGTTTTTCAAGCCAAGAAAGAAAGAGTGATGCACATAAAGATTAGAAAATATTTGAGAACTGAGTGTTTCACGGCTACTCAATCGATGGCACCAGTGTCTAACTTCATCTAGAGTAACTGCATATGCTCCACTTGCGGGGCAGAGTATTGCAACGGTGCTCCCAGGGCGGCCATGTTGGATCCAAGCCGCACTGTGGGAAGGGACCATTGCTTCTGCGGGAGGTCCAGAGGCACGGCCGAGAGGCAGCGTGCCGCGGCGTGCGAAGCGGAGAGGATATAGTGCGGCAAAGAGTCGCAAGTACTTCATCATCCCGTCGTTTGTCTCCCATTTCTCTCCATGCGCTCGGTAGAACGCAGGGGCCAACGAAAACGAAAACAAGAGAATCCGCTGGCACACTGGCGCCATCTATAAGTAGCCCTGGAACCCTTCCAACTTGAGTATAACCAGACCAAAGGTTTTGCAGCACTTCCAAGATCAAATATACGCATTACCTACAAGTAGTCACTTACGACAGCGTCAAAATTAATTCGAGCCCACAGTAAAAGATTAATGCAGGAGGAAGTGAGAAATTTAAGCGGATTGAACGTGTTCCGGGTCTACTTGACAGGTGGCATCGGTGTGTTTGCTCGTCGCAAGCGGGCACGGGCGACTGAAACGCAGTCAATCACGCTCGGACGAAAATCCGCGCACCAGTCTTTGATTTTAGATCATGTGTTTCACCCAAACTTGTTATTGCGGCGAGGGGCAACGAAGCAAAGATGATTGTACTTCCCAGTCAGCAAAGTTTGCTTATATCTTGCCATAGCTAACTAGCCGCACACACATTGAAGCCATCATTGATTCAAACACTACAATTATTAGAAGTGGGCTATCTTTTGGTGTTTGAAAAGATATAGCGAATCGAGCCGAAAATAGGGGGTGGGGGAGTATCTGGAGATTTTACGGTATTAGCCCCGAGAAGTTGGCGTGGTGCCCCCTTACAGCGAACCGGGGTGATGTCACGGCGAGGAGAGAATTTTTCCCCGACTCGCCCCGCTCGCCCTGTGGAGGCTGTGACGACACCAGCTGTCGGCGCCCTCGTTTCTATTTATTCATTTTTTTTGGCGTGGTTTTCGTAGAAAGTGTAAATTTTTATATGTGCCTTTATTGAGGTATGGCCTGTAGCTACAGGCGAAACTTCAACCAACATTTTAAGCATGGTTGACAGGGCAGGCGACGCATGAATTGGAGTGGTATATGAAAAGAAAGAAATATGGCCACAATTGCCGGAGCATCACTATAGGTTTACATCTCGCACAATAAATGCTGCTAATGTTCTGAATAAATTGGCACGTTATGTATACTATTTTTTTTTTGTATCTCTGTTTTTAAACAAGATTGCCGAAGCAGAAAAGCTGCATGCTGCTCAAGCAACATGCTAAATACAGTCTGGGCCATGGGCAGAGAATCACAAGTAAGACAGCCCAAGTGCAGGGGCAAAGTAAAAAAAACAAGGAACATTTATTATATACATTGCTCGCATTTGACCTTTGCTGGATTCAAATAGTATTTCAATGGACTACACGGGTGGTATCTGGGGACTTGTTTATATCAACCCTCAAGTAATGTATAACAAACGCAAGCGAAGGTGTCTAGCTCGTTATTAGTCCCTTAAGCCCTAAAATTTAGATTTTACTTAAATCGAATTGTCCTGAAGCTAAAATACCAGAAGCATTTCTCACGCAGACTGTCGCCCTTCACAGGTTCCACATTTTCTGCTGCTAGTGCTGCATTTACCACTGGACGGACGTTCGAATGCTTGCTTTTACTCCTGTTTTCCTCTGTTGTCAGAGAGTCCAGCTGTAGGGAGTTTGGAGGCTGAGGAAGCTTTTGGGGACCTGCAGCAGTGTCTCTTTTAATTGGAAATGACAATTCAGACTAAACGGCGTATTTTCGGTATACCCAAGGCTGGAATAAAGAATGACAGGAAAAAGTATAATCATTCAATATTACGGCACTATTGCCGTGCATATTTTGGCAGTTCAATACATATCAAGCAGGCACTGGTGGCAATTCGGCCGTCTTTGCTGCTACCATACAAACTAATTTCCAGTAATTCTGTATCTTCTAAGAAATATGCCTGCATACGTGTATAAACTATATAACTAATTCACGAAGAAGCTACATTTATGTAAAACAATTAAAATCATCTGGTGGGCTAGTTGGCTAAACATAATGAGGAAATTAGCGCAAATACAAGGAAGGAAGAAAGAACGTTAGGACAGGAAAGAGCGCTACTTACAACTGGCTTTAATCATAAGGTGAAAAAAGAAAACTGTCCTAACGTTCTTTCTTCCTTCCTTGTATTTGCGCTAATTTCCTCATTATGTAAAACAACCCTGTTCCACGAGCACTTCAAAGATAATCAGACACAGGGCCTTTAAAACATCTGCGAACCAGCGCATGCCGAGTGGCAGCGCAAAGTCGGGGTCGCGAGCTAATTTGCCGACCGCCCAAGGACCCATGATATAAATCTCCCTTCAAATGCCTTGAAAGCGGGATGTAATATCGCCCTAAATCATGAACATGCAAGGAACAGAACTCCAGCGTCTGAAACACTTGCGCCACCGCTTCACCGATCCCTCTCAAATTTGCCTTGTGTCGTGTGGACGGACGGGCAGGTTCATCGGCGGAATTGCCTCCGCCGATAGCTTTCGGGATTTGTAACCCAATTTTAAAGGTAAAAGGGACGAGCAGGCTTATAAAATGTACGGAAGCACGTCAATATCGGCCTAACTCAACGTCCTGTACACCGGGTAAACGAAGTCCAGCTCCTCGAAGAGCTTGCGGCACACAACGCCAAACCAGGAAACCGGTGCTGGGAAGCGAGCCGATGCGAGATCGCGGAGCGGAGTCATCGCCCTGACGTCACGGTACCCCTCACCCAATCAGGGCGCGGCGACTGCAGCGACGCTTGTGTTCGCTCTCGGGGCTAATAGATGAAAGAGATAACTTCAGCGTCACTGCATTAAAACCCGAAATTTAAAGAATAAAAGAGGACTCGCTGGAGTATCGTTCGGAGAGTCTTGATGTCGGACACGAGGTGGCGCGTCTTTGCACCCAGCTGATGCCAGATGGGATCCAGCTGGAACTTGATTATCTTCTCAAACGACCTCGCAATCAGGTTCTCCACGGTCAGGTCGTCCATCTCCATCTGAAAAGCAGTAAAATATGGCATGGGCTCTCAAACTGGGTTCTCCTCCAAAGTACCCTTGGGGGGGGGGGGGTTCCTTGAGCTGCCAAAAAATTCTTGGCCGTCCCTGACCCTAAATTGAGTGCTCTTCCGGTTTAGGCGTAATTTTAGATGATCCGAGATATTTATTGATGCGTAACTGTAAGGCAGACACTCCTTGGTGTGTGCGTTATTGTTTACAAGGTCCGTAGACTTCTCCACTGCTTTATTTCATCATGCTAAAACTGGGAGAAGTACCTCGGCTATCGAACTAGAACGACAGGCATGCCTCGGGATGTTGAGCTTCGAGAACTCCTGGATTATAAAAAAAACTGGTTGAAAAGAGAGTCTGTTCTCTTAATTTTAGTCGGATGGTTCCACCTGCACTTCTGAAGGGGGAACACTGGCTAGAGGTTGAACTTCCGAACTACCCAAGTGATCGTAATGAAATTTGCAGGGGAGATTTAACTTCAGATATAGGTATACTGTGTAAACTTTCAGCTCTCTAGGACAACTTTACATACCTGCTTAAGAAGATGTGTCACTCTTCGTTAAGAAATCTATGATATGCAAATAAAGCTATTAAGCATCATTTTAACTGCTTGAATATAAAGTGGGGTATGCTGGACTTCGGGCTATCTGGCTTTTATAACTCAAATGTAAATATTTCAGGAAGAGTGATTACCTCAAAATATGAGATGCATATCTGTCCTATGTAAATTTTGGAAAACATAGCTTTTTCTCAATGAAGACTTTAACTTAAAACAAAATAAAGTAGATAGCCCAATTCCCCAGTACATTTCAGCTCAGAAGCATCTTGATTGTGATATCAAAATTATTTTACCTTCGAACAAAAAATTCCCTCATATGAAATTTGCAGCAAAAAGCAGAACTGAGAAAAATGCATTCAAATATTGCACTCCTTTACTTTGTTACTGCGTCACAATGTGTCGAAAATATTTTATATTAACGTAACTATTTGGCACATGGTTATGAAATTTAGTGTAATGGTGTATAATATGTTTTTAATACCAAAAACCCCAAATTTAAAAAAAAAAAAAAATTTTTTTTTTTTTTTAAATTTAATTTAGGTTTATGTCCCCCCTTAACATTGAAAAACATGGGTGACCAAAATCTCACTTTTGCGGTAAGTTGAGACATGACACCCCGAGAAACAGATACACATATTGTCTGTTCAAAAAATTGGCAGCTCTATTTCAATATGTCAATCAAACCATCCAGTGCAAAATTGCAATGTATCTGAAAGGGCGGGCTTTTATGGCATTTTTCTTATTGGCACACTCTGATGAATCACGTGACATACGTGACCTGATGTCACATGATGACGCCATGGTGCTAAGACACAATGCTAACATGGTACCTGACGTCACACAATGCGGTCATGAAAGCTCACGGAATCGAGTCATGGTGCCGGGTAATGTCCCGCCACACAGCGTACAGTGCCACGTAATCTAAAGTCACACGATGTGGTCGTGCTTCACAAGAGACCACAACTTGACACCCAACGGTACTAGATACAATAACGTTGTTGTCACTGCGGCGTCACGTGACTCAACGACTTCGCACCGGGACATCTGAATGCAATCCTGCACTCAAACCAATCGGTGGCCGGAAAAGCGTCAAATAAAGACCAATACAGGGTCGAGACCATGTACCGAAGGGTTCACTCTCTTGATTTCCCGGACGCAGCTGGCCACAATGTCCAAGATGGCGAGCTGTATGGCCTGCATGGCTGGAGTCATGCCCACACGAAGTTCCACTACATCCGGCTGCAGCAAAGAATGAGGCAAGTCAACTCATTCGGCACACTGAACGGCAGCTCTATCACAAAACAATCTGAAATTATTCATTGCCCCGGCACGAACGAACCTTCCTTGCAAAACCCACCCAGGCCAAAATGTCCACAGTAAAGTGGCTCACCTGCATCTGCATTTTAGAATTAATTACCAAATCTCTTCCATAGTATAGTCCATCTTCACTATTCAGTGGTACCCCTCTCTAAAAAGCAATTTTTTTTTTCTTTTTGAAATATTCGTTACATTAGCATTGTTTTTTGTTAAAGTAGTTGGCAAATCCTTTGGGCACCAAATTTCAGATGCCAAACAACTTGCTGCTTGACACTTCGGACTTTGTTTGTATGGCTGGCATCGTTTACAGCAACCAGACCAACACTAAGAGAATTTGTCACTCCATTGGTTTTGACTAAAATATTAAGGTGGGTTAGTGAGATAAGCATTATGAACAATAAATGCTAGTGCAAAGTAAAGACAAGGACAAGGACACGAAGAAGCTTTGAATCACAGCCTCAATATTAAATCCTACAAACTAGAGAAGCTGAAATGAGGCAATTGTTGGATTGTATGTTCCAGTTCTGCTATTATCTGGTAGTTTTCGTGGCTGCCGAGGGGGCTACACCGCAATGGGAGTCTACAACTGAGACAGTGTTCTCATGTGCTTTGATTTTGAGTACATTCTGTCCATAGGCCTAATATACCGAAGCAATTTTGGTCAACCGAATAATGTCTCCAAGCAGCATCAATGAATGCCCCTAAAAAACACAGTAAATATAAGACTATGACAACAAAAAAGAAAGCTCCAGTTATCAAGCAAGAGGGGACATAACCAGTGTTGCCTGGGAATATTTCCGCCTAACAAACAAAAATGGCCAATTTCATTCGATCAAGCAGGAAGTTTGCATTCGCATAAAACAAGTGGGAAGTGGTTAATATCAAGTATAAGATGCACTGGAACTTAATCTTTCGGCCGAAATCGTTTTTTTTGGACTGCTTGCTTAGTATTCAGACTCCACCGCAATTCCCAATGAATTTGTAAAATAGGGCAGCAACCGTAAACGAGCACTTCCAGTGCCTGCACGAAAACTACAAGTATACTACAGCTTTTGTTTGCCATAAACCAAACTTGTACCACCCTGCTATGAGCACAACCTCAGAGAGCACTAAAGCAAAACTGAACTCACAAGAAACGTTTTTAGAGAGTGCCTGGCTATTTTGTTTCAGACGTATGACACTAATAAACTTCTAACAAAAAAAAACAACAAAAAAACTCTTTTCAGTGCAATAGGTATTTATGTGTTGCAATAAAAGCTAGCTTTGGAATTTCTCTTCACTCAAAATGTGCCACACAACCTCAATGTTAGACTAAAACTTTTATTTCAATTCAGGAAACATTATTTTGCGACATTTCCTTTCGTGTTCAGGGACTTACCAAAAACATTTCCTGGGAGTTTAGTGTCTTTCTAAGCGATGAGGCTCACCTTTCGCTTGTTCAGAGAAGCGATCACGTCCGCCTGGAACCTAGGCCATAGAAAGAGTTTCTTGACAAACAGGTTGCGCATCATCCGCTGGACCTGGCAGAACCCATACGTGAAGGCGACCGCATTGTCTGACAGGCCCTTGATGAAGCCCGTCTGCAGGTGGAAGCAGGCGGATGTGAAATGTTCAGGGAAAATGGATCACCAAAGCTATGGCAAATGTAGAGGCACGAAACTGACAGCTTGAATCATGTAGCGCTGTACTTCCAGTAAACCATATGGTGCAAGCACAGATTAGGCCACCTAGGAAATTGCATGGCACTATTGGAATTGGACCAGTGGTTCTAGACCACTGATGTTTCAGAGACCCCTTCAGGACTGGCAGAACCAGAGCCCTTCAATACGTCACTGGTCACAAACCTTCTCCATAATGCTATGGGAGAGCCTGGTACGCGACCATGGGCAGTGTGCCTTCCTAGTCTGCACTGCTGGGGGTCCGGCAACCCAGAAGTGTTTCGGAATTTTGAACACCCTTTGAATGAGACAGCTATAAATCAAGATAACACGCCACCGCATTGAGAGCATTTCTCGTTAATTAAAAAAAAAAGTCTTCAGCTCTGTACACTAAATCAACTGCTCAATCTTGTACATCTGCAAAGTTCTCCAACATAACATCCTTTTTATTCCTCGCGCTTTTCTTAAAATAACCTTTCAATAACCCCCACACTGTAAAAATTCAGCACCGTGCCTAGCGCAATTTAGTAGAGGAATTGCGAACCAGTACGCTCAACTGCCCAGCTCTTTTTCGCTTGCAAAAGCATTGTTTTCTTTGAAAACAACCGAAATAAGCTTATTTGTAAGTTCTCTTGTTAGAGATCAATAGAGAATGACTGGTGCTTGCATACAGTGATCAAATACAAACGTAACAAAATTTCGGTGTAAGAGAAATTGTTTTTGAAAACTACTTGTAATCGCAAATTCGAGGTGGTTCTTTAAGAGTGGGGCGACCCACTGAATAGGCCCCACCCCAGGACAGCAGCGCCCTTAGCGGCAGCTATCGATTCTGTACCAAACTTTGGCCGAAGTTCCGTGACCAGTAGGGTGTTGAAGGACTCAAAAATGACTCATGGCTCATCACTGTATGGAAGGGAAGGGGGGGGTTATTGGATGAATACAGTGTGCAAAAGGGTAAATGAAGAAGTGAGGTTTATCCGGGATTTATCCAGAAACCGCACCGAGCAAGGTCCTCAAGGAAGCGTTGGGTTTGCACTTCAAGAAAACGGAATGACGAATGAGTGAAGAGTAGGTTATACAGATGTGCCCAGGCCCAATGAATGAATACAGGAGGGGTAGACATCTATAGTCCACAGACAATAGATGTCTACCCCTCCTGTGTTCCAAAGAAACAAATTGGTAATTGCAAGACCACAACAAGTAGATGCTAAGGACCTCGAAGATTACCTTGTTTTTTTGTCGATACAACCGGAGGATGAAGGCTTCTTGGCACGATTCGAGTGTCCTGAAAAATAAAGAGTAAAGCCGTCCTTGTTTAGGCTTTTCTGCCAAAGCAATAGGCACTCGTTTCTTTCATACAGCTTTCTGTATAATGCAGCTATTTTAGGTGTGTACTTGTGAGCATGGTAAACTATGATTCCCGTGATCAGGTTAATCGGGATGCGCTCCGTCAGCATGTCGACCACCAGGATCCTTGACGTGACGAACAGCACACCGCCAGCCAGGTACACATCATTCCTAGTCAAAGACAACAAAAAAGAGTGCTCACATTATAAAAAATGAACTATCTCAGCATTAAAACATTTTTCGCACAAAAAGGCTGGCGAGCACTACCTGTCTTTGGTGCTGCAGTCAGCTGTGATAGACTTTGGCAATGGATTCGCATTGTCCGCCTCTAGACGACTTATGAAGAACTCCTGCAGAAACATGTTACAAAAAGTTACGAGGAAAGTCGCTGGAAGTGAGGAGAAGGTTGAAATTTTGTTTGGATTTCGAGTGTCTTGCTCACTGAACGAGGGGCACCAATCATGACAGATGTAATGACATTGGACGCAATGACATGTTCTAGAGAGCACACTCTGCACAGCCCACACAACCACGGGCTTACCTCATTGGTACTGAAGTGTATAATGCTCAGCTTTACAATACAGATGTTTACACATGTCTTGCATGTGACATCATCACACCACAGCAACGATCATTCCTCCTTGATCTTGCCAAGAGGAACATACTTTATGGTGTGAAATATATGCCGCGGAAGGTTCGCACGCAGCAGTAAGGTTCTTCACAACAGCCGCTGATGCGACGTCAGTGCAAGCCATGTATATACAGAGGTCCGTCAGTTTTGAGCTGGAGTTTTATGTGTCAGCTGTAGGAAGGCAACCTCTGCAGAGCACCACAGCTTGCACCTGGGGATCCTTGGACACCGTGTTTAACCCAGCATGTCGTCCAGCGCCACATATGCATATCAAGATCATTAGCATCACTATCGCGCAGTAGTGAACAGAGGAATGAACGCCGATATGACGCTCAGCTATCGAAGGTGCGAGCTTTCGCTACACGGAGTCCTTGAGATAGATCCGATGGTGGACGGCTCCACCATCGCACTGATTTCAGGCAATGGTGCGCGATGGTGAACGACTCACCTCTTCCTGCGAAGTTGTGCCCAGGACAAGAACAAGATTGCCGGGATCATTGTGGACTTTGATTAAGCTTAGAAGCAGGCGCTCTATGCCGAGACCCCTGAACGAATCGAACACAAATTAGAGTAAAGCAGGGTCCACGCATCGGCTTATCAACTAAATGTAAGTACCGAAGGATGAGGTTCACTCACTTGGCGAGGATGACAAGCCCGTCCTCGTTGTGCAGATCGAGGAACAGCTGGGTTTCAAACTCGAGCATGGACATTCTGAACGTCGCTCGGAGACAAACCTCTACGACGAATGTGACAATTCAAATAGCTTGGCGCAGCCTTATTTTCCTAAAGAAACGACTGCCAAAAGGAAACGCGGACATCCCGCTTCCGTACCCCAAACAGTCGTTGTTTGGGCATGTTACGACAAGCAACTTGTGGGCGCTGCCATGTTTTTTTTTTGTTTTATATGTGGCTGGACCAATTTGCTATAAGTCGCTAAATTTGACCGAATCCTACCAAATAAAAGTAATGTCATCCTTTGCGTTATAATATTATTTTAATATAGTTTTAAACTATTATTATTCGTATATTTATTATTTTAAATGAATCGTGGCAATTTTGTGCTAAAGTTTTTGGCGAAACAGATTCTTGGATACTTCCGGACACTTCAGTGTACTTCGCCTTTGTTATGCGATAGGAGACGCATAAAGTCGCCCGATTCTGTTTTTTTTATTTTCACTCATCATCCACTCTTTCCTCCTTCCTCGATTCCGCGCGCGTTCTTGGACGACGTAAGCAGCGCTGAAAACTTCCCCACCACCACCAATGACGAAGCAGGGTGAGCTCGGCGGTACGGACGCTCACGCAAAAATTAGGGAGGCGCTGTTAATTCAGATAAAAAGGGTAAAAGCTGCATTGTCAGTTTTGAAAACGGAGCAGGCTTCATTTACGAGGAATACGGGCGTGGTGGCTCACTGTTCTACTGTCGTCGTAGTTGCGGCCCACGGCCCACCAACTTTAAAAGCTTCCTCACAGCACACAACGCCTTCTGCGTTTTTTACGTACCACTGCATTACCAACGCGTGCCGGCCAGACGAAACACAAGGATAACTATACTGACACACACAATAAAAAAAAAATCTCGGCGCTAAAAACTTAGAGCAACCTTTTACGCACAAACACTAGGGAACATATACAGGGTCATGATGGAGAGGGCCGACCACGTCCGGTAACGTGCAGTCAGCAGCAGTTGACATTGCACGCCGTTGACTCATGGCGGATAAACCACGATTCTACGAGCTTCCGTGGCAAGGCCGACGCATAGTTGAAATCCAAAAGCATGACTCGTCGTCAAGAAATGATCGACCAGGGGCCCTAATCTGGGCACTTGGCGAAAAAGTGGGCGAGAAATCCAGCGGCCGTGATTGGTCCAAAGCCGCACTTGACCTTGGCGCCGACCAATCATAGCCCCGAGATTTCACGCCGTGTGAAAATTTTCGTCATTCTTGTCCAGCTCGCTTGCACCTTTGCATTTAATTGCATTATAATCATTTCACACCGACTTTTTTGCAGTGTCCAGATTAGGGAACCCCAGGCCGGACTTCGCCCATGTAGCATGTGTTGAATTGGCAACATGTCTGCTGTG